>NC_082358.1:4923722-6247472 GCF_027477595.1 Haemorhous mexicanus
ATAAATATTATTAGAATAACTTTCAACACATGCAGTTTTCATTCCTTCCAAATCAGACCTTGCCAATGTATTGTGCCAGAAACGCTCTGCAACCTTGTTTCTGCCTTGGTTTTGCATTCACAGAAATTATCAGGGTATCCAGTGGGAATAAATTGCTGTTTCTTTTCAGCTGGCTTCCTGGAAGAGAGATCATCTCACCAATTCCTATAACCTACCAGCACTCTGAACACCTAAGGAGTGCTGCTCAAAATATGTTGTAAAATGACTTCATCCCCCAAGAGTTCAAGGCTATCCTTCACAGTGTGCTTTTCCTGATGAGATTTAAGGGACTCATTTGACAAAATCCCTCCTGGAAATCTGTTTCTTGCTTTGCTTTCTTTTTTGCCTCTCAAGCATATTTCAGCCCAAATTTCTTCACAAGGTATTTCTGTTTAAGAGCAGCAGCTCGAGGTGCTTGGCAGCAGTGGGAGTCTCCTGGGCAAAGCACTGTGTGTTCAGACAGCCAAAGCTGCCCTTCCCCAGGTCACAATCTGAGAAAACAAAGAAATCCAACAGGGGAGAAAGGAAATGTCACTGCTTTAGAGCAGAGAAACTGAGGCAGGCAGAGATTAAGGGTGTTGATTCTCAAATTGTTTTTATAATTCTAAGCTGCCTAATTATTTCTTTTGGTGCTATCGAAATTATTTCTTTTTTAATGGTGACTAAATTATTTTCAGGAGCTAGGACCCCAATGGGCCATTTTTCTTGGGAGGCTTCTAAGAGAGGTGCAGTGTCACAGCCAGTCCTCAGCTTTAATCACAGGCTCATTAGTCCTGCTGCAGACTGCCATAATTTTGCTTTGTCCCCTTCAGTGGGATTTTGTGTTCCAGAAGATTTTGCCTGTGATGAGTTACTATTGATTTTTCCAGGCTACAATTAATCTTGCAAGCACCTTTAAAATAAATAAATAAAAAAATCCTCTGGATTATAAACACATGTCTGTGCCTTTGTACCACTGAAATCCAAGCTGAAAATGCTGTGTCTCCTACCCAGCCCCTCTCCCTCCCCTTTCCCTTTGCTAGGTGTACCTACATCAATCAAACAAACACAGCAAACCCTCTGGCAGCCAGGACCTCCAAAGGGGCAGGAAGGCAAAGAGAGACAGAAAGACAAAAAAGAGACAGAAGGATGAAAGCAGACACACTCCTGGACTGTCCTGGCTCCAGCCCTGGGTGTTGTGCAGGACTGACAGTGCCTTCAATGCTAATGGCACCTGATGGGCACCTGGAGAAGGTGAAGGAAAACCACTTTCCACTGGGAACAGTGCTTGGAGAGGTGTAGCACTCACCCCCGGTGTCTGGAAAAAGCAGCTAATGCATGTCCCAGAGCATGGGTGAGGAAGACTCTGCTTTCAGAGGGGTCCCCAGCAGCACTTTGGTCACAAGCCCAAAGCCAGGATCCTGCTTTTCCTCCCTGTTTCAGTCTAAAAGTGAGTAGCAGAAATGTCTCTCTTGAATTGCAATGCAAATATCCAACTAACACATAAAAACCTGGCCTGCTGAGCAAAGCATTAATGGATCTGGGCTGGGAGCAAATGTCTGATGCTTTCACACACCAAAATAATGCCTGTACAACAACAGTGGTACAGACCCTTTGAGGTCTTCTCTCCCCAAAAATGATCTGGGGACTTCTCTAGTCCCCTCTGTGAAGCAGCAATGCCATTGTGGTTCCCAGTTCCTGTCAAGCTCTGTTGTCACTTGAGTGGTGCTGGGCATTAGCAAACATTGAATTGCAGCTGTTGCAGTTGGAGGGGAAAAATTCTGGGTTTTTAATAAAAAAATAATATTATGTGACTATAATGTATTCTATCAATTTTTCCAGCTACTAAAAATCAGTGGGATACACAAAACTGAGTGGAAGTTTTGTCTTTAGTTGTTGTTATTTTCCCAGAAAGTCTGTGGAATTTTTTGGGTCTAACACCCCTTGGGAAAGTCTGCTCAGAGCTGCAGTAAGGGCTCATTTGTACAAAACCAAATGTATCTTCTAAATCTGCCTGTCTGAAAGGAAGTAAAGCTTTAAAAAATAATTAAGATTTCCTACAAGTGCCTCATTCACAATAAAATTTCATAATATAGTTGCATTAAGAGGAAATGAATGCCTCTCATTTGAGGCTATTACCACAAATGAATTAAATGAGCAGATACCTTTTGGAGACTGGCTTTAAAATCTGGATTTCACTCCCAAATGGAGCAGTTCCAAAATGCTCTGTCAGTGCTATGGCACACGAGCAAGGTGTGCAGTACCCAGGCTCTGGAGGCCAGGTCAGGAAGACACCACTCCACATTTAATGAGTGTGTGCTGGTACAGCCTCCACCTCGTTACCAGCAGCTCTTGGCAGGGTGAAACCAGCAACTTTATGGCACAAGAACCAAATGAAAAGATGTTGGTTTTGAAATAACAAACCTGGAGGAGTCCCAAGAGCTCCCAGCCTGACCCTACTGAAATCAAGAGAGGATGAGGACTGAGCAGATGTCCTGGCTGGGATGTGCATGGCTGGAGCCATTGCTCTCTTGGCTCCATTTCTTCTCCAATAAACTGTTCTGAAAAGCAGGTGGGTAAATAGTGTATTGAATCAGCTACACCTGATTGTCTTGGCTAAATAGATTTACTGAATCACACAACTGGAGTAGTGTTGGTAGTTGAGCTGATATGAATTACTCTGTATTTAATGAGAATATTTTGCTTTTCCTCTGAGGATCCCAAAGCTCTATTGTTAGGGAACATATTTTTTTTAACTTAATCTCAAATGTCAAGCCTGTTTCTCAGCAAGCCAAAATCTTGTCCAGAGAAAGGTAATGGCTGCTCTCAGGTCATCCCTGGAGGGATATAAAAACATGTAGATGTGGCACTTGGGGACATGGTTTTGTGCTGGCCTTGGCAGCACAGGGAATTGTTGGACTCAGTGTTCTCAAAGCCCTTTTCCAACCTAAATTATTCCATGATTCAAAGACAAACAAACCCTGTTATTTCTTTCCTGGCTTGCTAGAGCCTGCTCCAGGTAGCACAGCACTTCTGGGGAGCAAGGAGGCCAAAGCTGGAACTCAATTTGTTCAGAGCACTGGAGTTTGTAAGAGTGGCTGAGTTGTTTTGCAATAAATTCTTTCAGCTTAAAAATTAATACCCAGAGTAAATACCTCCTTATGCACTTCTCCTTTGTGTGCAGCCCATCAGCTTCAGGATTTATAACCTTCTTAACAATTAATATCCAATCTCCTTGCAGTAGCTTCTCATTACAGTCAGCTTTTGTCTTCATACCTGAAGGTTTTTTAAATACCATTTGCTGGGTGTTCTATGATTTCCTGATGAAAGACATTGAGCCAGAATCTTGTCACTCTTTCTTCAAGGTGATCACTGTGTTTTAGCCCCGCGCTTTGATATTCCTGTTAATGTACAAAAGAGATGCTAATTCTTTAGCTGTGTGTGTTCAGCACACAAAGGAAGGGTTTTCAAACAAAGGCCAAATAAATAAGTAAAATACATGTTGACATGGAGACCAGTGTTAGCTCCTCAGTAAGTGCATCTGTAAATAAATATGTCTCTTGTGTTCTCTCAATATTTGGAACAAGATGATGCAGAGAAGGGCACAGAGCCTTCAGCCCTGTGAGGCTTGACTGCTGCACAACCATAAAGTAGAATAAAATAAATAGATAGCTGTTGCTTCTCACTTCAAGGATAAATTGTGTGAAAAGGTACATAAGGGCCTGCAATCAGCTGCTTAATCAGATTTAAATAATAAAATAAATAACCCCACAAACTTCCAGACAACCTACTTGTGTGTAACTGATATGCTTGATTGGTGAGAATTATGGGCAGTAATCATATTATCATTTCCATTAGATTTTTCTCTTCCACAGTTTTTATAACTCAAGTGATTCATCTAACAGATGAATATACAGACACAGACAAATACTTCAGATGGCTTTTCGGAGCTGTTTATGTGTAATTTGTCACACAACAAGTTCATCTCCACTAATTTTCCAAGAGCTGAAGTTGTTATTACCAGCACAAAGACATAAAGAATGCCAAGGCCATGGAGCTGACAGGGAAGGAAAGGCCAGGAATGGGAAGAGGAGGGCAGGAAACAGCAGTGTCTGCATCACCTGCTGAAGGAGGGGTGCAGTGGGAGAGGAAATAAAAGGGAAGAATCACTCTGGAGAGGGATCAGGATTTTCACAGTTTGGAAAATGGGAAGGGTTTGGCATAAAGGAGAAAATGGCAGCAGACCTTGCTCTGGAGTCCAGCTGGGCAGGGGACACACAGGTGCCTCAACTGCCAAGACTGGAGGGTCACATCATATGTCACTGGAAAGATCAATTCCCCAGACTGGCAACAAAACCACTGCTGCTGTCCAGCACCTTTAAACTGAAGCCAAGGCTGAGCCCTTACACCTCAGAGAGGGGGGAAGCCAGACAAGTGGAAACAAACAGTCACAATGCTTTCATTCCCTTTTGTGTGAAACATTCCTAGAGCATTATTAATTTCTGATGATACTTGCAATCAGCAGAACTCATTCATTTTTTAAGTTTCACTTAGTTGCTGTGAATGGATCTGTTTCTCAGCTGGGTGGCTGCATTCATTTTGCAATAATGGTATTTGTTTGACATCTGAGAAATTAACAATGCAAATGCCTCTGTGTCTTCGTAGCACATTTAAAATAAAATATCTCCTCACACTGAATTGATGGCTTGACTGTGAAAAGGGCTCCATAACAGTCAAAACATTTTTCAAAACCCATTATAATGTGAAGCACTTGCATGTGATGGGGTTGTCTCTCTACCCACACTGCCCAGATAAAGGAAGGCTGGGAGTCCTTGTGTGGCTCTGTGGGATGGTTTTATCCCTGCTCCCAGGGCTCCTAGGGCAGGCTGCAGTGGGCAAGGCAAGCCCATGGAATCCTGGACACTTTGAGAATCTTGCATTCTTCCTCCTCATGATTCAGAGTCTTGCTAATGCAAGAGGTTTTCTGACATTAAAAATGTGGTGGGGTTTACCCTTATGTTTAACAAATGGAAGTCTAGAAATGTTTAACAAACATGAGAAGTGGAAAAGAGAAGAAGAAAACAAAAAGTGAATTGCAGGCATCGCACCCACACAAAATCTAATTCTTTTTAATCCAATGTAAGTTTTGTTTTATTTTGGTGGTGGAGGCTGAATGTGGTGTGTTAGTACAGAGAATTAATAATGCATTACATTCCTGCCCTGGCTGACAGGAAGACACAATTCCTACTGCACATCTTTCCGTTGACCTCCTGTTCCTATCAGCCATTTATGCCTGCTCATTTCTGTATTTTCTTTGGTTCATAACCAGAAGAAAAGCCCTTGCTTTACAAGCCATTGATAAATTGTCATTTACAGGAGGCAATAATTTCCTTAAAAATTTGCATAATGTTTTTACTGGTCATTTAGGGCTGCTGTGTATGATATTAAACCTTAAATGGCACAGTTTTATTATGCATTAAGCCTCCAATAGCATTACAAACCCACCAGCCTCACTGGAATATTTTCTATTTCCTGAAATTTAATTGTGTTGCAAGCCAAGGCAGCTCATAAAGCTCCAATAAGTCTCATTACCAAATTGGGATGTTGCACTGGCAGTTTCAGATCACTTACATTCAATAAAATGGACACATGGCATTGCCAGCAGGCCTGCGAGGGCCGAGGCCATGGGAGAGGGCTTCAAAGACAGACTGAGGAGCAGCCCAGCTTGAGGAGTGGTTTAAAGCCTGGCTTTAGATCTTCCCTCTGCCTCACAAGCTCTGGCACTGGGACCAACACATTTGCATCTCCATATATGTAAATATATAATGAGGATGCAGCTGGCAGGGACGTCCCATTTTCTCCAGGAGGTTCCCTTGGGGCAGAGGCATAAACCCAGCTGTAGGATGGAGCTAGAGCTGGCACAAGACAGCTTTGGACAGGGTGAGTAGGGGGAAGGAGGACTTTGGGAAATTGCTTCTCCTTCCCCATGAACATGGGTCACTGGGGCCAGTAAATCAAGGGAGGCCACCACTGATTGCTGATGTCACCCAGGATCTACTCCAGGAGCCATTAAGACAATTGAAAGTCTCTCATGGATATCAGATGGCTTTGAGTTAGAGCCCAAGGTCAGGTTTAGCTTAAGTTCACCTGGCAGTGTGATTTGTACTCATGGAAGTAACTGGCCTCAATAACAAGTGCTGAACTGTCATGGCCCAGCTCACTGCCTAAATTAACTTGCTCAGCTGGACTTTCAAATAAAGCTGTTTTAAGAATGCAGTGTAGCATAGAAAGCAATTTGTTTCCTTAAGATTTAGCACCAAATGCCTACCTTGATTTGGATTCTAGAGAAGGCAGCAACTGGTGAAGTGGGCAATTTGAAACTTAACATATTTCTCCTCCCTAAGACTGGATCCCATTAAAACAAGGTGCAAAGTGCTACTAATTTGTCAATCATTCCTCGTGTAATTTTATTCCTCCAAGTAAATTACCTGGGAGAGAGTTTCCTTTTTCCTGCATCTCCTTTCTCTGCACCTTTCATTTGCCTGGATCCCTGCTCAGGCAGGAAAGCAGCACCCCACACCCACCTTCCCACATCTCCTATCACTCCAGCTGCTCCCTCCAGATGACATCTTTGTCTTGCCACCTGCAGAACAGCTGTGTAAAATGGGGTGAAGAGAACAGGACAATTCAATGAGCCTTTAATCCAAAAGATAAACTCTTTGTATCCACAGCTAAAATAGCCATAGCAGGGGGAGGAGTGGGAGTATCCAAATACCTCCAAGGAAAAATGGTTCTGCTGATCTTTCCCAAAAAGTACCAGAAATGGCACAATGCAGCTTCTTCTTGTGGAGTTTCCATGTCATGTCTGTAGCAAAAATCACTTAGGTAGGTTTCTGATTTAGAGCTCTCAGAAGAATACACAAACCCAAAGGAAAACACACCAGTTCTTGGAGTTTGTCCAAAATTCCTTACATTTACATCAGTCTCATGGAGCAGTTTAGAAAGGTTAAAAAAAACCTGAGCCTAAGTTTCAGGGCTGCATTGCATGTAAGCTGTTCAGAGGGATACAGACAGTTATCTGCTCACCTCAAAACCAGTTTGTGTCCAACTAAACATTGGATGAAGCTCAGGGTCATGTCAAGCTACTCAGGGAAAACCTGTGCTAAGCAACCCTGCTTTCCAGCTCAGACAAACAAATGTAAGGAGTGTTTAACTGATCCACCCTCTGGAACTGCAAGGCATCAGCCTCCAGTAATGTGTAATTGTGTGAGAAGGTATTTATCCACAGCTCAATCATAAATTCTGCTTGGAATTTCAATGTACCTGGGTGTTATTTACAATTCCAGGCCTCTAAGCCAAGCATGATAGCAGCTGTCTTCTGTCAGCTGCAGGAGCCCTGGCTTTGTTGTAGTGGATTGATTTCTTTCTGAGAGTGGCCAGCACCAGCTCAGGGTTAAAATGCCCCAGTGTTACTATAGTAACAAAGGGAGGGATGCAAAAACTGCAGGTGGAAGAACAAGACAAATTCCTTTTGAAAATTGTATTGCTTTTATACTCCTTCATGTCCTGAGCTTTGTGCACTCTGTTGGCAACGTAGGTGAGATGCAGAGCAAGAATCACCCCAAAAATTCAGCACCACGTTTGACTCCTTGATCTCTCAGCAGTGGTGTGGGGTGGCACTGGCTGATCCCACTCTGCAGGAAGCTGCAAATCTTGCCATAAACTCAGCTACCACCAACACCCTGGACTGAGCCCATGTTTCTTGGGTTATGAGATATTCAGAAAGAGCTTTATTCAGTCGGTGCCACAATCCTCAGAGTTAATCCTTGCCCCAGAGATGTCCTGCCTGCTCCCTGCCTGGGGCAGGAGGATGAGGAGCATGGAGATGTACTAAGATTTTTACATGGCACCATGAATGCTCTTTACTCATAAAATATAATGGTTTTTTTAAGAATAGAAGTAGAAAAAACATCATGGTGTTGATTCACTAGAATCCCAGACTAATTTCCCTTTTACTCCTTTTTAGCAGATGGTTGCTTCCTCCATAAACCAGCATTTCCCAAGGAAATGTAGCCTTTTAGGCTGGAAAATTTGCCACAAATGGGCAAGCTTGATTCTGATTCTCCCCTTTCCCTCTCAGATTCTTCACCATTTCCTTGGGCACAAGGTCTCATGAGAATTCCTCCCAGTTGTTGTCCATCCATAACCAGTTGGTATAAACTTCTGCACACACCAAAGACAACAGAGCTGCAGAGGAAGAGCCACCCTCCATCATGCAGAAGCCATTTCTGCAGCAGGAGCTAAAACACGACCTCATTTTCAGCCATTGGATTTACCCTGCAACTCTGGCAGAGAGGGGAAAAGAGAGAGAAGGGGGAGAAAAAACCTCAAGTTTTGATTTTTAAAATGAGAAAATGATGTGGAAGTCACAGATGGTGAATAAATATGGGGCAGAGAATTATCATTTGGCAGCCAGTTCTCCTGACCAATTTAAGAGGGATATGCTGTTATCTAGTTTGGTTCAGGGAAAATACATTCTGGGCAGCAGTTAGCCATTTAAGAGGCTTCATTGTTTTATAAAATATATTTGGGTTTGATACAAACACAATTAATTCAGCTTTCTAATATTGTGTTTGAACCAAATCCAAAATATGTGTTGTGAACATTCATTCTTTTATGTCATTTATTGGTTCCAGGTTCTGAAGGCTCAGATTTAAAAAGGGATTTGCAACAAATAAAGCACATTTGGGGTGACTTCAGCTGGTGCAGCAAGCTCCATTCTTATGCACTGTTTTGAGATGTGCCTCCAAATTATCAGACAAATGATATGCTCCAAATTAAGTCCCTCATTACGGGTGCTTTTCTGCTGCACAGCATTCTTCATTATTGTCCTGCTGTATTTTGGGGACTTGTTAGGCTCTGCTGGGCCTAGCAATGGAAGCAGAGGATTGGGATGAGGGGCAGCACAGGCAGGGCTCTGCCAGCTGTGCTCTGCACAACTGCACTCTTCACTCAGCTCTGGCTTCACAAGGGACAGCTCTGAGGAGACCTTGGAACACCATCCAGCCCTCCTGGTCCAGAGGCTTCTCCTCTCCCAGCACAAACCACCTTGGCTCTGTTCAGCTCGTTTGTGTTTCGGGTCCTGACAACAAAGGATATGGCAAATGAGTTGAAATTAAAAGAGCTTTTTCCAGGTGAAGAAGTATCTTGTTCCCAGTCTCCTCCTGCTGAGACTGCAGTGGGAAGCAGCACCCAGGGCACTGCAGACCCTGCTGCCAGTGCCATGAGACCATCATCACCAGCTCCTGCTGAGGGCAGTGCTACCCAGAGGGCACTGGCCACCAAGAACAGTGCATCAGCCCTGCCCTCCCTCCCCAGAAATGTTTCTGAGTCCATGGCTTCTGTGAAATCCTGCTTTCCTATGCAGAGCCCACAAATGTCTCCGTGGTTCTTAGGTCTGGCATCAAACTTCTCTGAGTTCAGCCAAACACTGATGACACTACAGTTTACACAGGGGAAAAATTCCAATCTCCACTTAGACATCAGCCCTTTCCTCCACATCCCTGTTACTTTAGGGAGAGAAAGGAATTGGGCACAAATATTTCAGGACTATGCTTGAGATTCCCTTCTGAGTTAAGAACCCTGTGGTGTAAAGCTCTGCTGCAGATCCCTCTCTGTCAAAGAGAACCAAAAAGAAATTTTAAAAACAAATCATCACCAAAGCCAAAAGAGATTTAAAAAGCAAATTATCACAGCCTACTCTGCCACACATTATCCCTGATCTGGTGGTAAATCAGCACTGCTCATATCATCACTGACTTGCAGAACACATCCCTCCATCCCAGACATAAATGTTAATTAGTGAGGTTTCTGCTTCAAATTAGTGATGCCAAAGCACTTTGAGACTCCCACGTGAAAAGAGCCACAGAGGCCAAAGTGTTCCTGTTGCCTTTGGTCACAGTGGTTGGAAAAGATGTCCTTTAATAGCTCTGTTTTCTCCTCACAGGTGGGGGGGTAGATGAGCCCTGGTGCCCACCCAGGCTCCCTCAGAAACACAAGGAGGCAGGAGCAGAGCTCTTTGAAGCTCCTCCACACTCACAGCCCTGTGCAGGGGAGGGCCAGGGGGTGTTAACAACTTTCAAAATATGCATATGAGCCAGAGAGATTAGGACTTTCAGAAGAGGAGGATCCTTTTCATGTCTAAGATACACATCTAGCTCATTCACTATCTGCACAGATGAAAGCAACCTCTGATGGTATCTTCTCTGCTCACCACCTTATCAGTGATAAAAAGACCAGCTGGCTGGCTTTGGAACTCATAATGCAATTATTAATATTTGCCTGGTTTCTCCTCCCTTGGATGAGTGTGTGTATGAAGGAGAGAGGAGGAGGAGGGCAGGCAGCTGGGGAGGAGAAGACACCTGTGCAGGAGCATCAGCTGTGGTGGTTGCAGCACTGTCTGCATCACCCCAGCCGTGCTGGGAGAAGAGCTCCTGCTGCTCAGGCCCCTGCTGCAGGTGGCAAGGGGGATGTGCTGTAAGCCCCTCACCTGTCACAGCACACACCATGGCCATGGCCACAGCAGCCAGCAGATGGGGAGGGGCAGAGCTCTCCTCACAGATGCCTCGTGAAGGATGACCTAGGACAGAGATTAGACAGAGCTGAAGAATAAAGTAGGGATTTATTAAGAGGCCTCAATGGATCCTCCTTGGGCAGCACAACCCAAAATGGTCACAAAATGCACGACCACTCACGGGGTCTCTCACTTTTGTAAGTTCTGCTCCATTTGCATATTGGAGTGAATTGTCTAGTTACAGCTTCAGCTTATGAAGTCCCTTTCTGCTTGTTTCTCCCTTTGGTGCACTGTTTGTGCTCTTGGGCCTGAGATCTGGACTGGCTGTCCTTGGTCCCCAGCTAGAGAAGGGATTGTTTTGTCTCCCTACTCTGTGAAGAGACCTTACCATCCCCTAATATGAAGCCTAGACTTTCACAGTAAAGCAGAATAGAATCTGAAAAACATAAAAGCTGAAACCTGAGGCATCATCATCTCTGAGTGCTTGGCCTTGAAACACACAGCACCACACGCCCTCCAAGCCCCACGCACCCACAGAGGTGAGGCAGGCTTGGAACTCTCCTGCCTTAGAGGTTTTCTGAAGCTTGTGGCACTCACCAAATACCTCAGGAAGCCATGGCAGGGAGCTGCTGCTGTGTCAGGTGGTGTTAATCATCTCTGCGTGCTCTGGAAGGGCAGGGCATGCTGCACACAATGGAGAGGGGATGGTGGGATGTGTCGTGCTGCTTCCACCATGCAAGGTGTGAAAAGTGCCTTCTGCAACAAAGAAATAACAGTGCTTGGGATTAATTGCAGGTTTAGAGCTAGGGAATCCCACTGGGTTATACACATAAGGTAAGCCCTTACCCACTTTGTGCATGGAGAAAGGAAAACATGAAAGAGGAAGAGTTGCCAGCAAGCACACACCAGGATGGATGAAAGCAACAGGAAAAAAGGAACTTTTTGAAAGCACAATCATATATAATATATATATATATAAATATATAAAAATAAATATATGTGTACACATACACACACACACACACACATATATATATATGTATGTATGTATATAAAGCAAACCACAGACACTTTTTACTCTAAAACAACATCAAAAAAGTCTATTTAGATTTCAAGATTCAATGTTCACTGCATAAATGTATTATAGCATATTACACACCTAAAATTAAAAGTGCTCTATTTGGATGTCACATGCTGGTGGTTGCAGATAAGAGAAGGTCAAACCAACTAATCTGGCTCACCCAGAGCTGATGCTCACAGAGATGCATAAGTTCATGGTCAGTTTTGCAGGAACTAAAGGACTGGTTTTTGTGATTTCAGCTTCTTCAGCCACTCTGGTACTGGTAGGGGAATGCAGAAAGTCAAAAAGTTGTATCTGTTAAATCCAAGAGTATAAATTGGGGGTGAAAGGAAAAGATCCCTCTTTAAACACACTAAAAGGTGACTAGAAATATTGTCCTCATCCATTATCTTTTACACCCAATGCTTTGATGGACTCTTGTTTAATGAATAAGACTCATAAGTAAAACACTGCCTTTTCATATCCTGAAGTCCCTCTTCCCATCCATGTGATTCCCCACTGGAAAAGAAGAATGGCATTCCTCCTTTTTTAGTTGCAAAATGTGAAAATGAAGGACTGGTTAATGTAAGGTTAAACAAAATTCTTAAATTGCTTTGTCTAGTTATAGAATATTTTTTTATTTAGGAGAACAAAGGAAAGGCCATCTTGAATAGAAACCATCTGTTTATTAATCATGTATCCAAAAGTTTCCAGGTTTTCCAGAAGAAGTGTTATTTTAAAAATTAGTATCAAAACCTTCTCATTAATAGAATAGAATCACAGAATCAGAGAATGGCTTTGTTGGAAGGGACATTTAAAGTCCATCTACTCCAACCTCCAGCAAAGGATAGGGACAGCTTCCATGAACCCAGATTGCTCAGAGTCCCTGGGGATGCAGAGTATAACTGCAGCTAGGAATTCACCATCCATCCATCCACCCATCCATCCATCCCCCATCCATCCATCCATCCATCCATCCATCCATCCATCCATCCATCCATCCATCCCCCAACCATCCCTCCATCCATCCATCCATCCCTCCATCCCTCCATCCATCCATCCCTCCATCCATCCATCCATCCATCCCTCCATCCATCCATCCCTCCATCCATCCCTCCATCCCTCCATCCATCCATCCATCCATCCCTCCATCCCTCCATCCATCCATCCATCCATCCCTCCATCCCTCCATCCATCCATCCATCCATCCATCCATCCATCCATCCATCCATCCATCCCTCCATCCATCCATCCATCCATCCATCCATCCTAGAATTTATTTTTTTTTTAATACCTTCATATCCACATTGGAAACCTTAAATTCCTAGGCTGCTGATGACTCACACTGCCCTGTCCTGCCTGTATGAGCATTCCAACCAATTCCTGCCCAATTCCAATTCTGCTGCAGGGCAGCCACAGCTCAGACACACACCTGTCTGCTCCAGCAGTGCTGCCAAACTCTTTCCCACACTTCCCTGCTCTCCAGAGCACTCTCTCTCCTAATCCTGTGCTCAGCAGCAGCCAAGAGGTGCTTAATACAACCCCATTTGGCACCTTCCCTCTGAGCTGCCTATTCCAGGCTGCCAATACAAGCACAGCAGCTCCAAACTGCCCAGCTGAGCCAAGAATTCTCTCCCTTGTGTGCAGCTCGCCAGCCAGAGGCAAAAGCAGGAACTTTAGAGATTATCTGGAGGGAATATTCCAGGAATTTAGATTTTAGCTGCAGCAGTAGGACCATACATCATTAAAGCTGCCTCTCCTGCCAATGCAAAAAGCAAACATCAATGATTTAAATCACGGCTCCCCAGTGGCTCATTTAAATCACTTGGATGGAAATCAGTCCACCTTGTCACTGTGGAAGAGGCAGAAATGGAAGTTGTGGATTCATGACTCCCAGATCAACCCTCAGCACGGGACATGGACCAGGTGACAATAAATCCTCTGAGGCACAGTATATAATGAGCATTTTTGTGATTTTTGTGTGGCACTGATGAATTCTGATTCCTACAGCTCTGTGTGGTGTGTGTGGAGTGTCTGTGTGACTATTGACCAGAGCTTTCCCTGCAGTCAATACGTGCAGCCTCGTGCTTTTTTAGTGTTTCATGAGTGTTAAACTCATTGATCAGCTCCTTTCTGGGAGCATTTTCATGGAGCCTTTCTTTTCTTTTCACCCACCAGCCCATTTTCCAGAAACCTGCAGCAGACACGGGGATGGAATTTGCTGCAGATGGGGACACACAGCACAGGGACAGGAGCCTTGGAAGAACATGCCCAAGGATATTCCCACCTGGACAGGCAGGCCTGGCCCACCTACACATCTTGGGCTGCTCTGAGCAGCCTGTGAGATGCAGGACCCAAAGCAGGCATCTGCCCCCATCACTAAACACAGGAATCCACAGCTGGACTGGAGAAGCCTAAGGGAGGTTGGCAAAGGGAGGAAATGCTGCTGTGTTGCTACAGGTGAGCAGCTGATGCAGACAAAAAGCCCAGCCCAATCCACACAGAATCAGACCCAATCCTCATTTCCCTGCAGCTAGAGGAGCCCTGCCAGCTCTCTGGCACTCAGACATGTTTCAATTGGTTTTAGTTTTTACAGCTGTACAATAACCAACAAACAGCACAACCTGCTATGTAACAGAGATTCTTTGGCTCCACATTCTTCTGCCTGTTTGATTATGTGAAAGTGGCAGGTTTTATTGCCTGTATTGCCTGCAGAAAGAGACAGTTCCTGGCATGTAAAAAGGTACCAGAAGCCAGACTCAGGTGAATGCTTTGTGTGCAGGCTGCTGGCCACTTTTTGACAAACTTGTTTGACACTTCCAGCCCTGCAGAAGCATTTGAGAGGAGACAGCTGACTTCAGCCTGGGTGACACTGAATTCTAAGCAGGGACACTCACATGAGAGGTGGGGCAGGCACTGATCTCTGCTCTCTGGTGACCAGCTACAGGACCTGAGGGAACAGCTGGAGCTGTGCCAGGGGAGGCTCAGGCTGGAGATCAGGAAAGGTTCTTCCCCAGAGGGTGCTGGCACTGCCCAGGCTGCCCAGGGAATGGGCACGGCCCCGAGGCTGCCAGAGCTCCAGGAGAGCTTGGACACCACTCCCAGGGATGCCCAGGGTGGGGCTATTGGGGGGTCTGTGCAGGGCTGGGGCTGGGCTGGGTGATCCTGAGGGTCCCTCCCAGCTAAGGATGTTCTATATTTCTATGACTATAAGTGCTGCTAAGAAATCTTCCTGGTTTGTGAACAATTTTTTTTTTTTAAATCCCATAGAAAGAAACAAAATAGAAAGACAGAAGTGATATCACTGCTCTGTCCATAACAGATTTATGGGAGTGGCAGGGAGATCAGGACACAGACTGAAATCCCTCCTGCTCCTCTGGCTGCTGAGTTGCCTCATCCTTTGCTCCATGATGCTGCTGTGGCTGTCTCTGCACTGAGTAGGGGCAGGACAACAGTTAGGTTGTCCTATACAAAAAAGTCCAACTATATAAAAAAATGATATAATCTTCACACTGTACAGAGGAAAAAGCTCCACTTAAAACAGTGTGCTCAGATAACAGAAAAGATTTACCTTGATAAACCAGAAGAAGGCTGGAGGAAACAGAGATAGCAGAGAGAGGAAGGTATTATAATAAGAGTCTGCTTTTTCTGCAGGTTCACTTAAGCAGCTCCTTATGAGCTGATTTAAACCTCTACTTTTTAAAGTAATAACAACAACATAATTAACAATAACATTAATAACTCATTAATGAGGATCTTACTTCCTGTTAGGGAGTACAACTAGCTTTATTTAGAGGCTATTCAACCTCTGCTTGCTTTCTTTGTCCCAGTTAATGCTTTTCTCTTTCATGTCTTTGCCACTGGTCAAAGGCAAAATAAAAAAATAAAATCTTATTTTCATTATAGGGAAGGCAGTGATATTATGTATCTTTCAAAAGACCCTTTCCATTTGCCTTTCTAATGGTTTAAAACCATTAGAGCAAGAAGCTGGCAGCTGGCAAATGCCCAATATCTGATCAGTCACAGCACAGGGAAGGGAAGGGCTTGAGTTGGTGCCCTAAATGTCTCCTCTTCAGTGTTTCCTCTTCTGCTCAGGTGGCAGAAAAGCCACCAACCCTCCCAGTGCCCTGTCCCTGCACTAGCAGCATCATGAGGGATCAGCAAAGAAATAAGAGATCAAAGAACATCGAGGGAAAAAAAATGGTGGGTACTGAGCGGGCTGAATAGGAGCAAGATCATGAGGAAACACGATAAATTCATGCTGAGAGCTCTGGAGATGGGGATAAGAGGGTAAGACAGAGAAGCAGAAGGATATGAATGTAATTGGGATATGGTTTTAGCTGTGAGATCTGTTAAATTGAATTTCTGTTTGGTATAACATCCCTCGTATATGTTAATCACTATGTGCTCCAGCGGCCTGATTTAGTGTTATTATCAAAAAAGAGCTCCTGCCTTTGTCAAAGGAAGATTACAAATTATTCCAGATAAGTAATGAAAGTAAAGACCTTTAAGACTAATTGGCCATTGTGCAATCCTGTTAATATCCTTTCTTGTCTAACAAAAACCGAGGAGGCAATTTAGGGCAAATACCAAAAAATCTGTACCTGGTCTCTTGCGTGGAAATATGATTTATACACCCCCAGATTTTCCTATCAGGAGGAAAAAAAATGGCAAATGATCATCCATCAACAGCCAGCACAGCCAAGGAAACTCCAGTTTTGTATTAAACCTGGGAATGGCTTGAGACCCAACCCTTCCTAGGCTTGCCAGTGAAAACAAGAATTTCTGTTGTCTCCATATTAAATAAGGAGCCCTGGTTTTTAATGACTTTAGCCAAGCCTGAGCTGTCACAGTCTTTGAGACACAGCTGCTTCCTGAGGGCTCAGAAGGGATCCTGCCCAGCAGAGCCTTGGCTGGACATGACGTGGGCTCCCAGGACCCAGCTGTGCAAACCTGGTCAGACTCCATCAGAAAGGCACAAACAGACCTTGGAGAGTGCTCTGGGGCCCTCTGGACCTCACAGGCATCTCCAATCAGTCAGGTCCCAGCTGCTGCTTGGTGCTACTATTAATAACCATCCTAATCAGCTGGTGGTTTTGCACGACATTGCCTCTGCATTCCTCCTTCTTCCAGTCCTTGCAGTCCCCAAAGTTGCATTAAAACAGAGAAAATAGGAAAACAAGTGACTGTGCAAGTCATTGGCAGGTGGGGTTTGGGGAAATCAGCCCCTGGCTGGTGCTGAGGGTGGTGATGGGCAAACACTGCTCCAGCTGGAGGGAGGGATTGAGGCTGGGGAATCCCTCTGGAGAAAACAGCCCTTCACAGGCTGCACAAGGAGTCTGCTCAGCCCAGCTCTCACTTTCACTGTGCCATTAATTCTGAGAAAGCTCCTTGATCTTGACAAACTTGATCCCCTCTTTTACCTTAGTGTGTTACCAGCTTTGTTCATTTGTGTGACTGCCTTAATCTCTCCTGGATGACTCACATCAGCTTCAGATCTTTAACAACTTTATTGCTTTATTTAATCCTGTGTTTCATGTTCACTAGCTCAGTTAAAAGAGGGATAGAGTCAGTCTAATGCTTTGGAGTTCAGGAGGAGGAACTCCTTCGACCTCATTGCCAGGCTCTGTCCTCCAGCCTCAGCACCTTCCTGTGCTGTTCTCCTGAGGTTCCAAATCCAAATTTGTCAAAGCATTTTCACATGGATGCAGCAGTGGTTCACAGGTCTACATGTACATGCAGGCACAGGGGGAAATGTGCAGCTTTGGGCTCCACATCCTGCACCACAAGCTGTTCCCTGCACTGTGGGAGGCTGCAGGGGGGAAAGGGACAAGGACATCACCCCATGAGCTGTCTCTGGCTGTGGAGGGCCCTGATGGACCACCCCAGTGTAACTGGCAAGTGTAGGGATTTCTCCTTCTGTAAACGAGATAAGGCAGGATTAAAATGAGAGAGATTAAGCCAAAACCTCTGCTAGGTATTTAAAGTTGCTAATACAACCTGGTTTTTTGTTGTTTTACAGCCCCAAACCACTGCAGGCTCCTCCTGAGTCTGAAGCTCCTGTATTTGAGCTGAAGTGCCATGTCTGCCTGGTGGATGTCCTAAATAAACCTTCACCTGTGGGAAGACATCTCTTTAATGGCATGGCAAGATCTCTGTGAGGTTCTTATCCTAAACAAATCCTTGAAGATTTAGGTCTTCCTAAACTGATGGAATCGGTCCTGGGAGCACCAAGAACAATGAGCTGAGAGAGGGAAAGAGTAAAATAAAAGCCAAGTGTTGAGGAAAGTGCTTTCCTTTGAGCTGGGGGGCCTGTGAAGTGAGGCATGCAGGACAACCTCCAGTGGGAATTGCAGCCAGATGAAATTTGCCTGCATCCAGAGGAGCCCTGGTCCCTGCAGCCCCTGAGAGCTTTGCAAGACTGCCCACAACCTCAGCAGCCTCCATGCAGCTTTTTGGTTTTCCCCAGCAAAGCTAAATCCACCAAGTCAGTAAACTCAGAAGGATTTAGTAGAGACCTTGTTGGTGAAATATTGCTCCCTAAACACCACCTCATGCTGATGCATTTTTGCAGTAAAAATCTGCCAATTTTGCTGCTGTGTCATCTCTTGGCTGCTCAAGTGGTCACTCATGGCACCTCTCAACATCACCCTGAGGGCCTTGCACAGGCACTGCTGCTGCTCAGAGCCCAGGTGGGCATTTGCCTCTGAAGATCTGCTTTGCCTTTAATGAATTATTGCTTTTCACTAGGCTGCCACTTCCAAGTGAGGCAGAGGCTGCAACCTCGCCGGTAAAAGGATCTTAGGAAAGCTAATTTAAATTTCAAGGACCTCTTAGGGATAGTTGCTAATGGTTATGCTAATTGGCATAGGGTCTGAGTGACAGTTATGTCCTGGAATGATTCGCAAATCACATTTTCTTGGAGCTTATTAGCAGACTCATTAACTGTACAACAGTACATTACTTTCAGAAATTCAGATCTAAGCAGAAAATTAAAATTATTTGCTAAATGACCTAATAAAATTGAATAAAATGTGCTGAGAAAGTGAAAACTGAGGTATATCAGGACTCCAGAATTTGGCTAAAAATAATCTCCATTTGCCATTGATGTTCACCCATTCCTCTGGGAGTAGCTGTAGCCCAGGTGAGCCTCACTTAGAAACCTGTTTAGATATGAAAACCAATGGACTCAAATCAACAGCAGCAAATCCCAGCTCCTTGCATCCTGAGCTGGCATTAAATTCACTGCAGACCCAGCCAGGGCTTTTTCCAGTGATGCATCTCGTGGTGCCTCCTCCTCAACTCCCTTTCTCCTTCCCTCTGCAATTCTCCATGCAAACAAAACCCCAAACATCTGCACTTCCTGATGAAACTTTTGGCAGAGTTATTTGTAAAAATAAAAAGTCTTTTCTGAAGAGAGTGTGGGAAGGAATGAGTAGTCAGGTATTTATTTCTGCCTACAAGTGAGACAGGACACTGTGGAATCTCCAACCTGGTGAAGATGGTATCCAATCTTCCTCGTGTGGAAAAGATGTTTCCCAAATTCACAAAATTCTTTTGCAAAACCATTAAATGGACATGTATTTAAATTTTGACAAAACTATCAGCTTTCCATGCTATCCAAAAGCACACATTGCAGTGTATGGAATACAGATGTGTATTTCCATACAACCTGGATTTTTTGTGTACTGCCAAGGTAGTCAGTGCCAAGTCTTTGAAGGAAGGAGAATCTGATTTATGATTGTGTGAGCCTGTGTATGACATTGATGCTCCTAATCCAAGTTTGCTGGCAGGCAAATCCTCACACATTTAATAATTTCCCACTGGAAATCAGGATCTGCAGTATCCCCTGAGGATGTACCATGCAGCATTCCATAACTTGTGTCCCCCTGCTCTGAGTGCCAGGTGTAAAATTTCAAGCACCAGTTCCACCTCCTTAATCAAAGAATCAGGGAATGCTTTGGGTCAGAAAGGATCTTAAAATCATCTTGTTCCAACCCCTAGCCATGAGCAGAGATCCTTCACTAGACCATGTTTTTAATTAATTTTTTTCTTTCTTAGCTCTATAAGTATATCAGCAAGAAATAGTATTTTAAGGGATTTAAAAGTCCTTTTTGAGGCCTTCAGTGCAAAAATCACAACAAATCTGGGCTGGATCTCTTATACTCCCCAAGGCAGACCCAGATCAGAAATTTCTGTTAAACTCTCAAGAAACCTGGTCTTCACCTCACATCCAGAATGAAAATGTTATTTCTTTTGGTTCCAGATTTTATTGAGAACTCTTTAAATATCTCAACTTCATAAAAGCTCGAGCTGTAGCAGAAATATCTGATGAGTGTATGGCTTTCTTGGCACACTGAAGTGCTTGAAAATTTCTCTCCAGTTCCCTGTTTCTCACAGGCATTGTTACACTTGCAATTTATCTCAGGGTGAATAAAACACATTCTGCTTCATGACATTTTTTGTTGGATTTTTTTTATTTTTTGAGTCATATAACAGCAGGTCTCAAATAGAATCCATGGGAATATTTTTCACTAAAGAAATCTCAAACCAAAAGAAGCTGTTAAATTCAAACATGTTTGTCAACCCCACAAAACTTTGTTTTACAAAAGCAGCAATCTGATAAGATTGGAGTGATAGGCAGAGCTTTTTTTCTTGAACTGGAACTTCAAAAGAACCAACTTTTGAAATAAAAGGTTTTGAAAAAAACCCCAGAAATTAGAATGAAATATTTTGATGCCATGGAAACAATCACTTCACATGAAAAATACCTCCAGCTTCAGTGCTTTGGAATTGAAACACTGGAAATTTTGACATGGAATAAATGAGGAAATCTGTTGTTGTTTGTTGACTTCCTGGTCCTGCTCCTCAACAGGACCTTGGCAATTCCTTACCACCATGAAATCAGCATGATGCAGACCCACTTTTTATCATGTCCAAAATTAACTCAACTTCTAAACTAAGAGCCCTTCTTTTCCATCCCTTGCGCAGGTCACAGCTGCCTCATCTTTCTCCAAGTCCCTTCCCAGACCAGCAGACCCAGGGTTGGCAGTGGCCTGTGGTGAGGGGATGGGTGGTATGGACATTTGTCTGCTGAAACCTCCTGATATCTTCTACCAGAGTCCCACCTCCCTTTCCTATCACAAAATTAAACCTAGGTCCTGTGAGGGCAATTTCTAGGAATTATCGCTGCATTCAAGCCCAAAACTCTGTTTTTATCTCAGCAGGTCCTTTGAAAGCTTTTCCTCAAGCTACAGCAGAAATGCTGTTTCAATCCATATTATTGATTTTTCAAGGCCAGTTTGGATGGAACTTTGAGCAGCTTGGTCCAGTGGAAGGTGTCCCTGGCCATGGCAGGGGGCTGGAATGAGATGATCTCCAAGACCCCTTCCAACCCAAACCATTCTGTGATTCTGATTTTATGGTTTTAATATGGTCCAAATTAAGAGTGCTTACAGGCAAGTGGACAATCCCACTCAGGGCAGATGGAGAGGCCAAATCATTAAGAGCTCTAGTGAAAATTGGGAGAAACAGGCTCTAGAGAGATTTTCTCTTCAGAAAAACCCACTATTTTTGACTAAATACCTTGTATTTTCCCCATAACACTGGGATTCCTCCTCTAATAAAGAACCTGTGAAGCTGCTGTCACTGCTACATAAAGCATTATGGTCTTAGATAGGTATAATATAAAGAAAGAAATACAGCATAGTATCTCACTGTAGGAATGCAGTATAATCTGCATCCCAGACACATCTGCTTTGGGCTGCAAAGAGCCACTGTCCAGGGAGATAAATAGAAAACTCTACATCCATGTTCCTCTGAGCACCAAGTGTGGTGGGCAGCACAGGTGAGGGACCTGGCAACGTGGGGTGGGAATTAATCATAGGATCATGGAAAGGCTTGGGCTGGAAGGGACAATGCAGCCCATCCAGTGCCACCCCTGCCATGGCAGGGACACCTTCCACTGTCCCAGGGTGCTCCAAGCCCTGTCCAACCTGGCCTTGGGCACTGCCAGGGATCCAGGGCCAACCACAGCTTCTCTGGGCACCTGTGCCAGGGCCTCACCTCCCTCAGAGGGAAGAATTTCTTCTAAACATCCAATCTAAACCTGTTCTCTGGCAGCTTGAATTAGCAGCATAGATGGACATTGCCTCAGGATGCAGACATCCCCCAAATTGGGCTGCAGTGAGCGTGGAAATCTCAACCTAAGTTTGGTCTGACCTGCTGCCAAAAAAAGGATCAAAGCCAAAATGTTCAGCTGCAAGTCTGAATCTTCCTGGCGCTTCAAGAGCTGGACTGGTTGTTTCTGTGTGATGTCCCCTCAAGTCACTGTGAGCAAAAAGCAGCCCAGAGGGTGGCCAGGAGACAGAACATCACCTACATGTCCCCACCTCTTCTTCCAGAAGCCAAATAAGAAACACAGACAAATAGAAACTCATGCCCAGGGAGCAGAGGTCATCTAGAACAAAAAAACCATGAGGAAGTCTGGGCTTCTTTCAGAGTTCAGATTTGCAGTGTATGATCTCCAAAAAGCCCACTTGAGCTGCCCAGTACCTGCATCTTTAGACTTGCTTAAGCCTCTGGGAGTCTGTGGAGTCAAGGCAACTTCACAACAGACTGTTTCACACAGAGCTTTTCATCCCAAGCCCTTTCCACAGCAGTGACCCAGCTGTGTCTCCAGATGAACTTGTTCTTGGCTTCAGCAGCTGCTCAGCATGCTGTAAAATCAGCCTGCTTGTTTAAGAAACCTCATGGAAATTTAGAAACTCAGCAATACACTCTGAAAAAAGCCACTCGGGGTTGATTTCTATTTTGATAGCTGTAAAATGGGGATAAAGAAACCTTGAAATTCCCAATATTGGTCTGAGTGGGAGGGGTGGGGCCCTGGGGCTCTGTGGTGGCAGAGGAGGTGGTCACCCTGTGAGCCCACTTCAGTTTGTGATTTTACACCACTTCAGGTCTGCCACAAATTGCCTGGTCCTGCTGCTTTGGCTCCAAACAGCTTCAGTTCTGGGAGCTATAACCACAGTTTGAAGGCATTCATGCAGTCTTATTCTGATACTTTCACAAGAGGAAAGTGTCTCAAGCATTCACCCCTTTAAAGCAAACCCCAAGTATTTGCAGCCCATCCTGTGGGTTTGTTGAATTTGTCCCTGTAGCTACATCTTTCCACTCTATATCTGTGTCTGTAGCAATAAAAACAAAGCAATAATTTACCTCCCATGGCTGTTGTACCAAAACTGGATTTTTATCCCAGTGTCTTATCTTCTCCATTCAGAGCCAATGTATGTTATTACTTTGCAGCAAACATGGGCAGAGATGAAAGATTCTCTCATATATTTCCCTTTCTATTAAACCACAAGGCTTTATCCTTCCCTTTCATTCTTCAGTCTCAGGTTTTATTGTTTCTATCTTTGTCACACGTGATTTTGGCTTTTATGTGAATGTGAATATGTGCATATATCTATTTATCCCCTTTATCACAACCAAACAAGATCAGGGCCACTTTAAAATACCTGGCCACTGAATGCTGTTTCATCAGATATTCACAGCAATACCCTTACCACGCAGACTTGGAGTTATACAGATACTGGAAAAAAATATTTTTGAAGACTTCCAATATTTCCACACATTCTCTGTTTCATACACGAGAATGTCACACCAGGAAAAAAAAATTAAAAATTAATTTTTTAATTCTTGAGGACAAAACTCAGGCAGGACTTGGCAGGACATTTGGGAGGCTCTAAACTGAATCTTGTTCTCCTCCCCATATCAGCAAAACACAGCCCAGCTGCAGGTAAAGGATTAAAATTCTTGATCATTCAGTAGCACAGTTAATTATTTACCCCTCTATCTTCTCCCTTCAGATCTCTTTTTTTTTAATTATGGTAAAGGGTTGGGTTTGCTGCAGCCTCAGTGAGCATAATTTCTATCCTGCTGAGGGAGAAATGGGGGTCAGAAAAATAATCAGAGTTCTGAAAAACATTTAAGTTGTAATAGTTCACCTTCTTAATTTGTACTTTGAGGATGGAATGGAAGAGAAGCCAGAAAGATCAGGGTGTCTGATTTGGGTTTAAAGGAGTAATCACCTCACCTAATTTAGTCTGCTAATGTCAGAGGCTGCATTTCTCTGTATAATCAGGGAAACTAAGTGATGATTCCAGAGGGAGACTCAAGCTGTGCTTCAAACACAAAACTCATAAGCGCTGCCCATCCTTGCCCTGTACAAATGTTTGTTTCTTTTCCCCTTGGTTCATCTCCCTTTCTGCTATCCAGAAGGGAGCTGGGGTGCATTTGAGGCAGATGCTGCTCAGGCCAGGCAGCAGACAAGGATGAGTCCATCAATGAGCACTCCCACCCTGACACGTGAGCCCTTCCAGCTCATTTGAGGTGAGCAGCAGCTGGAGCCATGGCAGAGAAGCCCTGAAGAGCCATCAGACCACTGATTTGGTCTAAAAGCCAGTGCAAATCCCACTGCACAGAAGAAAACCTGGAGTTTTGCCATGGATGCAGCGTTCCCTGAGCCACAGAGAGTTCACTTTGACGTGGTTACTTTGCAGTTGTCCACCCACTGCCCAGCTGAAACAGTGGGGCTGGGATGGTGGAACAGGAAAGCCAACAGGCAGCATTGCTGGGTGTGATTTCCTATTCACACCTCTAATTAATGTCAGCGGAGTCATCTGTGGTGTAGTCACATTAATTACATGTGAATGACAGCTGAAACAGCTTTGAGAATGAGTACAGTTTCACCAGACTGCCAAAAAGGACAGGTCTTGGACATAACACAAAGAAATAAATTGTGATTTAAATATTTCAATATCAAAATAGATTACATTGCAGTAGCAATAGACAAGATGACCCAAAAAATGGGGAAACAGAGGAATAATTAGTGCAATGCTTGTGCTAATTACTTACCAACAGTTTCCTGGATGAAGAAGCTATAAATATTTCCATGGTGGTCACTAGGCCTTCCAAAACCTTGGGAAGGCACCACCTGCTCTTCTGGCCTTGGCTGCAAGAGAGTCTTGGGAGAACAAATGCACGTGAACCACTCATGGTGGAAGCTGCCAGCCCCTGCCATGGCCTGGGCACCTGAGGGTGCTCCCCACCCCTCTGGAGCAAAGACCATCCTTGCCATGGAGCATTAATTAGAGGTGTGAATAGGAGATCACACCCAGCAATGCTTCCTGTTGGGCTTCCTTTTCCAGCATCCCAACCCCCCCATTTCATGGAGCCCACAATGGATGGAGACTATGCAAAGGGTGACTTAAACCATGCATGGGCTCAGCCAGGTGTTCTCAGGGAGTTTGGGTGCTCCTGTGGTGATGGCTGTGGTCAGAGGAGTCACACAGCAATGGGAATGGGGATGAGGATGAGGATGAGGGTGAGGATGAGTCTTGTCAGAGGGTGCCTGTCCAGGCAGTGTGGGGCTGGGGGACTAGCACAGGCAGGCAGGCCTATGGTGCCTCCATCACAGGCAACACACAGCCATTCCATTATGGAAGGACTGAGGTTGGAAAACACCTCCAAGGTCATTGAGTCCAACCATTAACCACCACAACATGCTGCAGCACCTCTGTCCCAACCAAGCTAACTGCAGAGATTTGGAAAGATCCACTGCTGGCAGGGCAGGCAAGTCTGGAGTGTTGTCCTTTTGCTGGCTCCTGACTAGAAGAGGACAATTTCCACTTACACTTAATGTCTTCATGTGAAAAAAGAAATAACTCCCAAAGTGTAAAGATCAAAACCCTTGCTGCAAACAACATTCTGCCACTCTGTGTTAACAACAGTGAGAATTTCATTTTTTTTTCCCTCCCATTAGGAGACATTTGCCTGGCCATTAACATCCCCATACTCCTGTGCAGAAGTGCATTACCTCTAACACGGGAGGGCTGACAAGCAGCAAGAGATGTGCAGCTCCCTGATGGTTAAATCTATAGGAAACCTCTGGTGTTTAATGAAACCCCTAAGGAGACCTCCATATTAGCCATGGTTTAATGTTCCATAATGGCAGTGAATAATTTATCTATGAGCAACAGCAGCTCCTGGTTCTCTGGGCGTTAGGAGTTATTTATGAGGTAATTTTAACAGTTTCACACTGGCTGGTCATTATGTCACTGGGGGCTGACTCTAGCCAGGGAGGAGAGAAATGCTTCCTGATCACTGGCTAAGCAGTAAACAGTGACAGGGAGCATTGCAAGGGGGTGTGTGCACAGCTGGGAAGGGACAGCAGAGGGGACAGCTCGACACGAAACCTGCCGAGATCTCTGCCCTAACAGGGCCCACTGATGACCCCAGTGCCACCAGCTCTGCACCTGCAGCTCCCATCGTCCTCCTCCTGTGTCTAATGACACCTTCCATCTCCCTCTTCCTGTGTCTAATTCCAGCAACTGTGCTGTAGAAGAGATTAGAGAGTAAGGGGAGTGGAGGGAGCAGCCCAGGGACACTGGAGATTGCTGGACAGCCAAAAGGGCCTCACATGTAGATCTGCTGTGCTCCAGTGAAGGAGCATGTGCTGCAGCATCTCAGAACAGTGGAGAACAGTCACAAGCTGGCCAAACAAACAGGGGCAACTCCTACAGGTAATTCCTGCACTTTCTGGAGCACACAGAACACTGCACACCCCTCTGGAGCACTTCACCTCCAGGTGTGTGCTGCCCCAGGCTGTGGGACCAGAAACCAGGGCAAAAGGAAGTTGAGGGCATGGCCATAAAGCTGTAGCACAGGCTCTGGTGTCAGTGTGACAGCAGACACAGGACACTGGCACAGGGGGGTGACACCACAGACAAATGGAGAGAGGCAACGGGGCAGCCAGGCTGGGATAAGGAGGATGGAGAAGGTGGTCCAACCAACAGCTGGCCAGAAGGGACAATGGAAATGGGAGGTGTAGGAATGAAGCAGAAAGTGACTAACCATGGAACTGGGAGATCTACAGACTAGAAAGAGCAAAACCACAAATAAAACACAAATAAAAACTAGCTGGAGGTGCCACGGACGAGCACTGTTGTGAGTTTGGGATGTGAGTGACCTGCTCAAGGTGAGGGTCCTGCTGCCAGGCACAATCTCACTACGTGCCAGTAATGCCCTGGCCTTGGCAGAGCAGCAACTGCTGCCACAAGAAACAAAATAATGAAGAATATTGAAAGCAAACATGTTAACACCCCGGAGTAGGACTGAGGTTAGAGACAAGAAACGAGGAAGGAGTTGGCAAGAAGAGGCAGAATTTGAAAGCTGGTAGTAGTTGTGGCAGCAACACAAGGAGGTTTCTTAATTGAGATTTGTTAGTTTTGTGTTAATTTTATTTCTTTAAAAAGTTTCTTACAGAAAGCCAAGAGCAGCACATGAGAAATGGGGCCAGATCAAAGCAGACTGCTCCTTTGCTCCAAAGCTGCAGGATCTTCCTCCAGCAGTGTCCCCAAGGCTCAGATCCTGGCTCAGTTCTCTCCCTACAAAGCGCTGCTCAGCCAAACCTGCCAGCTGCATAGTGTCAAAAGGGCTGGTCTTTGAGGGAGCTTCAAGTCACAACTTGTCCTGAGTTTGTTCTCCAAGCCAGAAATCGACCCATCCTCTTTCTTCCAGTCTCCCAGAGCTCTTCAGGTTGTGCTAAATTCAATGGCAGATGTGCTGCTGCACAAAATTGCCGAGCAGATGTGCTCAGTAGGAAGGTCCTGCAGCTAAACCATTTTTTCAGACTGGAAGTTCACATCAGGAGAATTTACTTAAGGGGGATGTAACTCCTCAGCTGTACATATGGGTTTGCTGAAGCCAGTTCAAACATATTTGCTTACCACAAGGAGCATCATCTGGCTTGCTGGATTCAGCCCAACAGAAGTGCTAAAAATACACCTCGTTCCCACTGTCCTTTTCCCCACATGAAAAACTCCATCACTCTGGAGTTCTGGCCAAGGTGTCTCCTCACCATGTGCCCCATTCCCAGTGCATCTTGCCAGGTGTGTGCTGTGGAAAACCTCCTGAAACTTCAAGACCTTATTCCAGTGTACCAGCTCTCATCCTTCTTCCAGCAACAGAAGACATCCTTAGTACTCCTAAAATACTTTTTTTTTTCCATAGCCCTATTCACAGAAACAGCTCAGACACTTTTGCTGAGTCCTCCAGAAAAGACACAGACTAAGACAGGTACCCAGCACAGAAAATTTCAGCTTAAGCTGTTTGTTTAAAAGAGGACAAAAGAGTATTTTAATGGGGAATGCTGGGCCAGCATAATTGTGCATTGTGGCTCTGGAGCTGGCTGATATCTGGGCTCAGGGAAGAACTCCTTAACATGCAAATGGTTGTGTGAGCCAAAAAATATACTGCAAATATCAGGGGAGAAAGTGCTATTTTAGATACCAGATCTCCTGACTGCAGGAAGAAACTCACAGATTTCAGCATTTACTGAGCAGATCAATACCTCTAAACTGAATCCATAAACTTCCCAGAGAAAACCCCTCCTGCTACACCACACTATCACTTTTTTCTTTTTTTTTCTTTTTTTTCTGCTGTATCACAAATCTGCCATGGATACTGGCTGAAAAGTCAAAATGACCCAAAAATACCAGCTCTAGATTCCCAAAGGATTTTTCTGAAATCATTCTCCATTCTTTCAATGAAAAAGGAACCTGCACAACAACTTCCAGAGTTAGACTCTTCATTTTCTATTAATTTACATTACCTGGCCAGAGACAGGCCAGTGCAGAGTGGACAAGTCCATTTTGTCACTCACCTGAGCCCCCCTCATCCTTTTTACACTGACTCACTCAGCAGCACTTATGTGTTAATTACACTGCTCCATCCTTTGCCCCAGTCTGGCAATTCTTTATTAAAAGCCTCCCCAGCTTATTTTCTACTGGTGGCCTTTACACACACAGCTCCCAGTTGTCAAATGCTGTGCTTTGAACAGTATTGGACAAGACCAAGCCCTTCCCAGGTGTCTGTGAAGCAGCAGAGAGTCACAAGCACAGACTTTCCTACCCCACCTGTATCAAAGCTGGACTTTCCCATTTGCAAACCCAGACCTGGGACTGAGCTCATTTCCATCCAGCACAAGCAAGGAGCTTCTAGAAACCAGCAAGGCTCTCCTGGAACACAGCTGCCTTCACAGAGAGTTCATTATTTTATTTTATTTTACCCAGAGAGAGTAGAAGGCTGAGTCACCTTCCTTTCTCACTGCATCAGAGAGGAAGACTTGGCTCAAGAAGCAATGAGAAAGCCCAAACCCAAAACCCCTCAAGACACAAACCCTTGCTTCACCATCCTTTTTCCTTTCCTGAGCACCAAACTGAGCAGATGTACCTAGGAGAGTCACTTCCATGTGTCTCCATATGTTTGGCTGAGCATTAACACTTCTCCTTTAATTCTTGTGGGCTTTCTGCTGCAATCCAAGGTAACATCAGGCAGTGAGGAGACACATCCAGCAGCGACGTGCTGACGTCAGGGTGGGGTGGGAGGGATGGCATTTTCACAGGGCTCTGCTTGACAGCAGATACCTGGAACAGACTTGTACTGGGAAGAAAAGTGATTTCCTGACATTTTCAAATCAAGAGTATTCGGAAACAAGGTTGGAATAATTGCACGCTGCTGGGAAGATTTAACCTTGGAGTGGGTTCAGCAAACTCCATTTTCTCCAGGTTTTTTCCTATGATAGCACAAACAATAGCTCTCTGGTACTTTGAAATGCTTTTAAGTGGTTAGAGAGAAGAAGTTGCTCTAGTTGGAATTTCAATACATAGAATGGCAGTGACTCACACTGAGGAAATTATTTATTTACACCATTTTAAATTGGGTACTTTTACAAAGCTGACTGCTCCTGAAATCAATGGAGATGCTTCGGTGCATTTAAACATTTCCCCATCTGCCTCTGTAAGTCTTCTGGTTTTACAACATTCCTTAAAATCAGGGCTTTGCCTCCCTTTCAGGCAAGGAATAAGTGAGGGCTAAGATATATTCATGCCATAAAGCACAGATGCTCACTGAACATTTGGAGGGGGAATGAACTGTGACAATTTTATTGAGGCTCTTGTGGACCAGGGTCACAAAGTCCACTGCAGCCCTGCTGTGCTTCTGCCCAGGCTCCCCAGAGGTGACATAACTCACCTGGGGTGTGCCCAGGGCAGTGACAACTGGGAAAACTTGTGTGACACCTTCACCTCCCAGCTCCAAACTGCCTCCAGCTGAATTGGAGACAGGTTCTGTGTGCTTAGAAACCCTCAAATTAATTTCCAGGCACTCATGGAATGGGGGGAAATAGCAAGAAATCAATGTCAATCCACCCTCCCTCCTAGAGCTTTATGGATCTCCACCTCCTCCTCTGCTGTTTCCTTTCCAGGATGTCATGAAGGGAGTAATAGTAGTACAAATGATCAGACCTATTTAAAAACGAGATATTATGGTTTTTTAAATCTACAGCAACTGCAACAACCCCCTACAGAGTAACATTTGTATAAACTGTTGATGAAAAGGAACTTTTCTGGGAAGTACAGGAGGAGAAAAATCAGTATATTTCCAGCTAATCAGATGAGAACAGTAACTACTATGTAATTATTGCAAGAAAGTTGCTCCATCTATACTCAGGCAAAACTTTGCAGCATCCCTGCTATTTAAATCTGCAATTTGTCCTTGCTGCAGATATAAAATATAACCATGACACAAGAACAAATGAGAAATGATGCCTTGGGGGAGAGTAAGTTTAGGCTGGAAATTAGAAGGATTCCAGCAGTAAAAGGAATGAAGTATTTGAGCATCCTTCAGCTTGGGGTAGGAAGAATAAAAAAGCCTAGATGGTTTTGTCTAGTGTGTCATTAACTCCACCTGATCCAACACAAAAAAGATTTGCAGCAGGCTGTAGAAATTTGAGCTTTTGGACCGAAAACCACGAGTCCATCTGAGCTGCTTGTGAATCCAAATCAAAGTGTGGGCTCATAAAGGCAGCTGAGGGAGGTCCCCAAAGAGCCCTTGGAGGGCAGGTGAGTGCAGAGCTCAAACCTGGCGTGGGCTGGGGCTGCTGCTGGCAGCCAGAGCTGCAGCAGGAAGGAGGGATGTGCTCCCAGTGGGATTGCTGATTGCCAGGGGAAGCTCAGGCAGGTGTGCACACCTGAGAAAGCCCAAACTGACATTACCTGGGCCAGAGGAGCTGAGATGTCCTTTCCAAGGCTGCCAGTGTTCACTTTTGAGAGAGTGACACTTGGAGAGAAAAGAACAGCTTTTGGTTTTGACCTTCACAACAGGGGGCAGAAGCCCATATCCAACAAAATAATGTGCAATACCTTTAAAGCTCTGTCTGTGTGTTGATTGTAGGTTGGATTTTTTGTGATTTTTTTTTTTTTTTGAGCTCTGGAGAGGCTCCAGGTCACATGAAAGCCATCTCCAGCTGAGGCAGAAAAAGATCACAGCAAAGAAGCAGAGAGCAATTCTGTTGTGTGATTGTTTGACCTTGACCCCCTAATTGCAGTGGAGAAAAGGCCACAGAAAATGCCTTTGAGCCCATGCAGTTTGCAGGTACCCAGCAGGATGCAAGACACCTCATGCCAAAGCACAGCCATGTGGTTAAATAACAATCAAAATAGTCAATATTTGCTGTGACAAACATGGGCCAGGGAGCTTGTGATGCAGGAGGGGGAGAGCAGTGTGGGACCTGTTCCACTGCTGCTTTTGTTTTAAGCAGTTTAGCAAATAACATCATTTCTAATCACTGCTCTTGTAGACCTGACCAGGCAGAAGGAAGAGAGATTTCCCCAGAGAATCACAGGCAAAGGCAGGGGAAAATCCAGATGAAAGGTGGGGGTGAAGAAGGTGCTGTCATGGCCACGTGAACCTGCACCTCAGAAATAAAATGTATTAATAAAGCACTGTCCTGAGCCAGGGAGGGATGTGGAGGAAGACTCAGCCCCTTGCCAAAGAAGGCTAAAAGGATCCATCAGTTATAGAGAACTGTTTTAATTAAACACCTTTATCAAGGTTAGGCTTTTAAGCAGGATCAATTGGAATCATTGACAGCAAACACAGAAGACCACAGCAAGTAAACAACATTAAATGTTTGGCTCTATTGTGCCCACTGGCTTCAGGGGTTTGGGTCCAATTCTTTCCTGATGGGACAGCAGACCAGGCTGGTCTATTATGCCCACTCTGACTATAAAAACACAGAGGATCTTTATTGTTGCTATGCAACATTCCAACATGGCAATTATTTGACAACTTTATGCCCCCAGTGCCCTCAGTTTGTTTTGCTGTCTGCCGACTGGAGCACCAGCTTCTGCAGCTTCACTCACTTTGAGTCAGCATCACACTGCTGTCCTTCCCCTCTGTGTATGGGCAGGGTATTGCTGCCTTCAGAGCAAGAACAAACCAAAAACACCCCACAGAGCAAACCCCAAACACCATCGTTAGCACTGCATTCTCAGGACAGGGCTCACACCGTGGAGCTGCTTCTCCATCTGGAAAGCAGCAGAGCTTTTGCCTGATGTTGTTTTGTTTTCTTCAGTGACAGTTTTATTACAGGAAGAAAAATGAATATTTGTGTTTGCAGCACTTGGCATGCCACTCGTGGGGTGGTGAAAAAAGATAAAAGTTGCATCAGAACTGAGGCAGCTGCAGACCAAGCCATCCCTCTTTTCCTCCCCTGCAGCCTCCCTCCTGCCCCTCTCATTCTTCCTGCAACTTATCTTCTTATTTATCTTATCTGCACTGTTTCACATAGGAAAAAAACAATCTGGGAAGACCTTAAGCCATCTTCAGCTGGGCTGTACTGTGCAAGGCACTGCCAACAAAGTTCTGCTCTTTAGATCTGACTTGTGAAAGTGAGACACAAAATTGAAGTGGAAGCTGCTCAATCTACTCTTTCTGGAAACAGGGAGGAGAGCTCCATATGCTGAACACCTGCACAGAGCTGTTAAATAACCAATCCCTTTAGGAATCTGATGCCATGTATAGATGGTTTCAGGTAGCTGGAGGTGAGTGCACTCCCCCAATAAACTCAAGAAGATCATCTGTGCCAAACTGAAGGAGCAAATTTAAAAAATCCCAAGCAAAGTTCTCTGCATAGCTGTCACAGCACCTTTCCCCTGAGTATTTGAGTTGCACATCCAGGTGTAGTCCCAGCAGGAGCACACAAAACCCTGAGCTGCATCTGAAAACACCCCAGGACCTGCTGCAGGGGAGGCTCCATCCCCAAAGTGCCATGGCACAGCCTCTCCCTGGCAGCAGAAGCAGACCCAGAGCTTCCCAATCTATTGCAAAGACAAAGAGTTCAAGTTGCAGGACTTGAACTTGCTCAGATTTTTTTACAGTGGCTAAAAGATACCTTGCTTTTTATAACAGTTCTTTGTATTGCCAACATACTTTGAAACACTCATACAAAGTTCTTAGTACCACTTTGATATAAATAAGCAGACATATGCACAGTGATCTTTAACTCCCTTACCTCCACAAACCTTTAAGCTCCTGCTGGAACTTGCAGTGCCACAATAGTTATCAGCCTGTGAGGGGGCTCAGCAGCAGAGAAAGCAGAGCTAAGCCTTAAAAAAAAAAAAGGGTTTCCATGACTGAAGAAATAACACCTCTTTCCATGCTCAGTGTAAATAATGCTGGGTTCAATAGGGACCCCTTGGGAGGGGAATCAATCCCACCCCCAGGAAATAAAGTGGTGCCATTTGTATGCTAAAAGAAGAGCAGCACAAGCCAGTTACAGTAATGACCCATAAAAGTGAAATCACAGGAGCAGGGCTCTGGCTCTGCGATTTATACCTCTCCACTGGTAAATAATGGGGACTCTTGCTGTTTTTCTCTTTCTTGCACAAGAGTTCCCATCATCTGAGCCAGAATTGAAAATGCAAAGTGAAACAGATGTTTGTCAGAGCCCTGGAACTGTAACTCTCTGCACCTCAAAGGGAAAGGTAACAGTTTGCATTTCAGACCTGTCTATGCAATGCTAAATAGGGAAATTGCTAAAAGGTCACCAGCCTTCACCAGTGCTGAGACACAGAAGTGTCACCCAGTGCTCAGCTCAGTGCCAGAAATGTGCTAACATCCCAGTCGGATCTCAGCTGAAATGCCACTTGCTCAGCTGGAGTCTGGAGAGCAGTTACAGCTCATTCCTCTTTCCATGTGCAGATCCTGGAGGAGATCCTCACCCAGGGGCACATCCTGCCCTCTGTGTGGACAGGGAACAGAGTCTGGGGTGCAGAAGTGAAGCCTCCATCTGATGCTGGAGCTCATAAGAAGCCAGGAAAGAGTAGAATCAGTTTCATTTTTGGGGTGGATGAGCAGCTGCTGCAGGTGGGAGCTGTTTCCCAAACAGTGTTGCTTGACTCCTGGGGACTTGTTCCACTTCCAGCAATTAATCAGACTCACCCAAGTCACTTAGACACCCCTGTGAAGCTCAGGGTCTGACACAGAGCCCCTGTGGAGCTAAAATAAGCATCACAAAATTGTTTTGTTTTCCCGAAGACTTTTCATAAGTAACCAAAGAGAACAATGAAATTAAAAAACTGAAACTAAAAAATGTCCAAGAGACATTTTCATGTTTATGTTGTGTGCATTAAAATACATAATAAGGCTTTATGAAATAGGCTGTGTTTCTCCTGCAGACATTCCCAATGTGTACTAGGGCTCATTTGAATTGGAGAAAAGTCTTGGAATCACTCTAGACACAATCTTGGACCTATTCCAGTAAATTCAATTTATTTTGGACTATGCACGTGGCTCTGACTGAGCCTTAGAAGGTTTGGGAGGATTTTTAGAACCTCTGTGTTAGACTTTTATCTCTGTTACACAAGTGGGAACCTGAAACACTTGGATTGATGGTATGAGATTCACTTCAGCTTTACATCTGGATACATCAAGTAAGATCATACTTTGGCTCTATCCCTACATGTTTTCCTTTTTTTCAGTGCAGATGAGAGGGAAAGAGCATTACAGCTCTTCATATCCATTGTACCCAAATGACATTTATGATCAAAAACCAAAAAAAAACACACACCAAAAAACAAAACAAAACAAAAAAAACCCCAAAACTCACCACCAAAAAAAAAAAAGGAAAGAAAGATTCTTGTCTTTTAACTTAAGTTTCTTATTTAAGTCACTTAAGGTCTTGGAGCAGAGGATGAAAGTGAAACTGCCTTCCAGTGTCCACAAAGACTTTGAACCGGAGACAGTTGCATTTTTTACTTCATTTCACCCAAAGAACTCTGTTTGCTCAGCTTTGTGGCAGTCCCATCTCTCTGTGATGTATTTATCCAACTAATAATGCAGAGGGAGGCAAAGCAGGTGTGTGACTCCTGCCCAGGAGGGTCTCAGGGCCTGAGGAGCCCCAGGACACCTGGGGCTGGGTTATCTCCTCACCTGGGGTGGGATCAGCCCTCCCTGCCTCCTCCCTGCCAGGTGCCAGCCACAGGGAATGGTGCTGAAATGCAATGAGGTACCCCAGGATCCAGCAGCAAGGACTATGAATTTTAACACGCAATTACTGTTGCTTGAGGCTGTTTCATTAGAGATGGACTTTTTTAATAGAGATGCCATGGGCAGGAGATGCAATTAGCAGCAGCTCAGCCCAAGTGTGCAGAAGTGGGGAGAGCTTGGGAGTGTTACTGCAGCCTGGTTTGTACAGAAAACAAACTGGACAGGAGAGGTAGGAACTGGCTATTTTTGTGGGGGTTTAATTTTTTTTTTTACACTTTGACTCAGAAAAAGAGGTTCTGCCTCCTTTTGCCAAAGAATTTCATCCCTAGAGATTGATGCATCTCAACCACAAGGTGGAAGCCAAGCCCATCAACACACCCATTAATGAATTAAAGTTTATTTTTCTTTGCTTGATGCGTTTTACAATTATTCTTGATCACCTGATAACAAGCTTGGGTGCAATGCTCCCCTTACAGTGGTTCCCCCAAAAAACTCTCAGCTCCCTTTAGGCTGGCAGTTTCCTACAAACCCTCCACCAGTTGCACAAATATAATTGCTTTTCCAGCAGGGAGCCTGCTGGAGAGAGCTGGCTCTGGCTGCCAGGTGTCTGAAGATCTGAATACATTGCCATGGTTAAGAACCAATGTGATTATGCAAAGCAGAGCTCTGTGCCTGGCTGGGAGTGCAGGCGGGTGTGGAGATGAAGAGAAGGCAGGAGCCTTCCCTGGAACGTGACTGCCTTTCCTGAGAGAGTGAAAAATCTCTGCTGTCAAGCAAATGCTCACAGAGTGCTAATGGGAAGTGGAATCTGAGCAGAAATTAAGGTTCAACCAGATTGCACAGGCTGGATCCTTAGTTGGTATAAATCTGTGCCTACAGTGGATCTGACTGCAAATCTACTCCAGGCTCAGCTCATCCATCCTGAGCTGGCTCTTTCCTCGTGCACAGCAGCGCAGAGGCTGGGTGGAAATCTGCACAATCAGGGCCCATCCCCTCCTCATGCTGCCTGCAGACATGGCTCCAAAAAGAAAGAGCTCTGTACATCTCAGAGCAGCCTGGAGTTGATACAAGCAAAGGCTCCTTCCCCTGCCATGCTCACCTCATGAACAAACCAGGGCTGGGGCAGTTTTACAGAGCAGGTTTGTCTCCTTCTCATATTTCTTCCTCCTCCAATCCCTCTTCCCCTACAAATATGCCTTGGTGGGACTCACACAACAAAGTGTGGAGTTGAAAAGTCAGTGATACTTTAGGAAGAGACAGTGAGAGTGAAGTGTGGGGAGGGGGTGGGTCCAAGGAGGCCACAGAAATAAATAATAGATTCGTCTCAGCAGCTGTGCTTTGATAAAAAGTGACTTCCCAAAAAGTCCCCTTTGCTGAGACACCAGTGTTTCACGCTGGTGGATGTGACAGCCCACAAAAACGAGAGGGAAGGGGAACACCCCAGGAGCTGAGAGATGCAGAGCAGCAGCAGCCTGAGAGGTGCAAAGTGAGTGCAAGACGGCAGCAGGAGGAGAGGAGATGGGCTGTGATCTGCCAGGATGCTCTGTGATTTCCTGGAACATTTGCTCTGATGTGCAGCCACCCACCAGTGGTGCCACGGGACACCCACTGCTCCTGGCAATGGCACAGGGCAGGTGGCAAAGGGGGGACAGGGGGGGAGGAGGCAGGATGGGAGTGGGGCAGCCCTGGAGGCCCAGGCTGGCTCCAAGCACTGGGGCACACATGGGAGGAGGGCCCTGCACACCTGTGGAGATCCACTTCACTGTTTGAAGTGAGATGTTTTGTGGAAATGGAGAAAGGGAGAGGTGGAAAAAGCACCTCAGGGATGTCTGGAGCTGAGGATGCACTGGCAGCACACAGCAAGAGGGAGCAGGAAATAACTCAAGTGAAGCTTGCCAGGAGCCCTGAGCTCTGCCTGGACTCAGCTGGGGGCACACAAGCCCTCTTCAGAAAGTGTGCCTGGTTTCCTGGCAGACAGATTATTTAAAAATACTGCCCCTGGTCCTCCACAGGCCATCCTGGTCTGTGCATAGGCAGCACCTCACTCCAAGTGGGGAGGGCACCACTAAAGGCATTTACTGAACCAGGAGAGACAACATCAAAAGGGGACAGTGGGGGATTTGCAGAGCCCAGCTCAAGGCTCTGACATTCCCAGCAGTGAATGGGACCAGCCCATTGCAGCCCCAGTGAGAGGGAACTGGGACTGGACTCTGGGGCCATGGGACCATCTCCTAAGGCTGTTACTGCCCAGTGTCCCACGTGCTCCAGCTTAGAAATTACTGGAACAAACCCTGGCTCCTCTCCTCCAAATAGGAGTGAAAAGTTCATTTTGACTACCTGATGACTGGCTCAGAAACATATCATTTCTAGAAGGCTTTCCAGGTTCAGTAAAGATGGGGCATTCAGTGAAGGGATTGAGGATGACAGCCTGGTGCCTCAAGGGTTAATAGAATCTTTGCACAGTGCTCCAGAGGGCCAGGATTTCACGCTGCATTTCCAGGGTGTGAAATAGTGTCTCATTATTTTCCTGATACAAACACCACAGCACACAGCTAACAGCAGCCAGAAAATGGCTCTTAGTGGATACTGACCATAAAGAAAAGCAAAATAAATACTTATTTTCCTTTAGGCATGCAGACAAGCCATAAGCATTCAGCCAGCTGAGACTCCACTGGCTCACAAATGTCAATGAACACACCATGCCCATTTGTTAGCCACTCACTGCCCTTTGTTCTGCATTTCCTCTGCTCTGGCTGACCACTGCAGTCCCCCAGTCCTGGTACACTTCCATGGTGCTCCAGGGCACTCACCCAGCTGGGACTCTCACTGCAGCTCTCTTGGCTGGATACAAATGAAAGAAACTTTTCATTCCTATCTGTTCAGGAGTTTTAATGTTATTTTCTTCTGGAAAGAAAACCTGAACTGCCCAGACATCTGAAGGAAGGATTCAGACCAGAGAGGCAGGATGGCACATCCATCATGCAACACAGGCTTTGCCCTAGTCTGGGATCCCTCTCCAGGTTACCAAGCTTCCTTCCCAACCAGTGTGTGCTCCACCTCTCTCAGCCCTGTTTTGTTATTTGATATTTGACCTGTAGATTGTTCTGTCCTCTTTTACAAATCCAGAATACCAAGAGCTATCACTCAAGTCCATCCAGATTTAAATACTTTTCTTAAACTCTGCTTGCTCTGGACTATCTCTGAGTGCTGCTGTAGAGGTGTGAATGGACCTGTTCTCACAGCACCATTTCAGGGAGTTTTCATTAACCCCCCTTCACCTGACACACCAAAGGACAGGACCAGTGGGTTTCTGAGGCAAAGCAGCCCAGACACTCCAGTGCCACGCTCTAGAATACATTCAATGGCATGTGCATTAATGCAAAATTAATGGGGATCCATCACTGTGCAGTGGCAACTGCTAATGGTGCTTTATAAGCTAATAAATAGTAAACACCAAAACAAACATGATTTTGATAGCTGAAATCCCTTCTAGTGACAATAGCTTCTGCCAGGAGAGAATTTGGCTCTCTAATTCCAAATAAACACAATTAAAGAAATATAACAAAATAACAAACTGACAGCTCAGCTGCTGAGATTGGGCTGCCCTCGTTTAAATACAGGTTAGAGTGAATCAGTTTGGCTGTTAAGGATTCCTTGTGATGCTCTCAGGATTAAAGGCAAGGGGAAGAAGGTAGGAGATAGCAGAAAATGCAGGTTCCAGGGGGTTTGTGTGTGTTTTATTCCTCCAAACTCCAAACTTGGTCATCTTCCCACAGCACTTATCCATCCATCCTGGCCATGACCATTCCACAGGCACTGCCTGATCCCAGAGAGAGCTCTCAATTCCCCCTGCCTGAGCATCACCAAGAGGTGAATGCTGGGACAGACCTCGGCGTTTTCAGCAACAAGGACCTCACAAATCTTCATTTTCCATGCACTGCATTTTTCCAAATGTGTGGAAGGACATGCTTGGGGTAGTTTCAAGAAAGGAAAATCCCCAACAGGGGTTTCAAATCCCAGCTCAAAATCGAGTAGCACCTTCTATAAGGAGAGACTGATGGAGGTGTTTTTCTGTTTGGGTGAGCAAACAACATTTCTCTTTATCCTCTTTCTTGGAAAATCAAAATCCTTTTGCCTAAACTCTTTCCTAACCAAGTCAGTGGGGGCAGGGACCTGCTGTGAAAAATTGCATCCCAAATACTTTAAATGTGGCAGAATCACAAGGAATTTGCAGTGGAATGTGGCAGAATCACAAGGAATTTGCAATGAGATGTGTTTGGGGCTCAGCAACAACCCTGCATGAGGAAGTGCTGGACAGTGGATGGATAGAGAAAGAAATAAAATTAAAGTTTGATTTTATCAGGAATTTTGAGGAGTATGAAACATTTTATCTGAAAGGAGGGATGTGATTGAGTCCAGAGTGGTAAACAAATTAATTCAAAAAAAACAACTAAAGAAACTACAGATGACATAACCTTCAGCTGAGCCAGACCTTGGTTGTTTGTATTTGACTTGCCAATAAATAACAAAAACATCTCTTTAAAACTTGTTCCCACATTCAGGTATGAATTTCAGCCCAAAGATCAACTCCTGACACTTTATTAGGTGAATTTAGGAAAGAGATGTTTCCACTGATTGAAAAAGCACAGGAAGGGGAAGATAATACCATTATTCTTCTGTGGAGAAGGAAGAAGGCAAGGCATGGCAGGTGCTGGATGTGGATTGGTGTGGCCCCAAAGGGAGTCACAGCCCCCTTCAGCTCTCATTCCATGGCAATTCACAGCTGGCAGGTGCTCTGAGTGCTGTGACACACCCAGAGCTGTTGGGTTCATCTGTTACAGATAAAGGTCAGAATATTTTTAGGGAACAGCTGTGAGTATAAATGTTAAAAAAAATCAGATTAAACCTTACAGAGAAATTCTTCCTTCTTGTGAGGCTGGTGAAGCCCTGGCACAGGGTGCTCAGAGAAGCTGGGGCTGCCCCTGGATCCCTGGCAGGGTCCCAGGTCAGGCTGGATGGGGCTTGGGGCACCCTGGGACAGTGGAAGGTGTCCCTGCCCATGGCAGGAGGTGAAACAGGACTGAAATTTGAAAAATCCAGTATTTGTACCTTAGCTCAAAGGAATCTCTTGGAGACCATCAGCAGTCAGTGGAGTCCCATGACAAACACAGATATACAGCCCAGTTTGCTGACATGACCTTATTCAGTGAATATTTTATAATCCCAGCATTATTTGCACCACTCTTCTGGCTCTGACCTTAATAAATCCCACATCCCATATTTAAGCCTACAGCTTATCAATCATCTTAAAGGTCTCTTGCAACCTAAATGATTCCATGATAAATGCAATCAAAGCTGAGCTACATCCCTGGACACGCAGCCATCTGATCTCCTGGCGTGGTCATCTTTAAATGAAAAATAAACTAAATACTGTACATATTTTTCATGCACAATTATACCACTGTCTTATGAAAAAAAATCTGGCCTAGCAGCCCTGCCTCAGAGTAGCTGATGATGGTTAGATCTGTGGATGAAAGATAAAGCTAAAAGACAGCTTGAAACCAGGAAAAAAAAAAAAGATATGATGCTTCAGACAAGCGTCCACAGAACTCTTAAGATCCAACTCTGCTTAGAAATTCCAAACTGACTTAAATTGGAGGATCACACTGTAATCCCATCTAATTAATGTTTGTCCTCCTGCTGTAAACTGCCAGATTATCATTAGTTCATCTTTTGTATTTCCAGGAGAAACTCATTACTCAGGGAGCGAAACGTTGGGAAATTGTTTACAATTACGCTGCCGAGAGCAGTAGGCTAATTCCATCTACTAATTAGCCCCACTCACATAAGTATAGGTAGAGAGCTATAAATACCCGCAGCAATGTGTGCCGGGGCTGTGCAGCAGTGGCAGCTGCCCCCTCTGGTGGCTTCTTAACGGGATTTTACTCAAACCACGGGAAATGCTCCTGGAAATCCTCCTGTGCCTGGAGCAGAGAGAAGTGAGTAGCAAGGCAGGTGTTTCCAAGCTCCTTTCTGCACCTCTGTGTCACCACCAGCTGATGCTGTCCAGCCTGTTCTGGCACTGCTGGCAGAGAGCTGCTTCTCTGGAGGGGTTTTGGGGGAGAAAGAGCTGGTGAGGGGAAAAAAAACCAACCCTTTGTTTTAACCTGGAGGGTGTTGTGCAAGTTCCAGGCAGGAGCTAGCTGAGATCAGATCAGCTCAGCTGGTTAAAGAGTGGTGCTAAAAACACCCATGTTGAGAGCTGGATCTGGTGATCCCTTCCAACTCAGAATGTTTTGTGATCTGGAAATAAAGACTAAAAGTTTCAACTGGATTTTAGAAAATGAAAAATAATTTTAAAAGTGACACTGGGTTAGAAGGGACCCTAAAGATCACCTGGTTCCAACCTCCCTGATGTGTGCAAGGACATCTTCCATGAGACCAGTCTGTAATGGATTTTGTGCTGTTGGTGTCTCCAGACCCCTCAACTCAACCACTGCCCCAGGCTGGGGTGTTGGACATCCCCTTGTACTCAGCTGCTTGCAGCTTTCAGGAGCAGAAGTTGAATTTCCCATTCATCAAAGATCAGACTTAGACAAAAAAAGAAACACAACAAGAAAAAGTCCTGCCTCCCTTTCAGCTCAGTGAGCTAAATAAAGGGCAGGGCTGGCCCATGCACACTAACATAATCTGTGTATTTTATTTTTATCTGATTTCCACAAACCTACAGTATTTTTGTGCTGCCTGTTTGCTCTCCCTCCATGAATCTTGCTCTTCTCCCCACATTACCTTCATGGAGCAGGGGCTCTATAATGCACCCCCCAGACAGCTCCTCATGATTTGGGGATTGACTGAAAAGAAAAGAAGGGATTTAGGAGAAACAAAGAGATTTATGTGTGAATTAAAACAAGCCTGATTGGTGCTATTTTAAATATGGAAGTACTTTCCTCAGGGGGGTGTTCCAGGCTGTGGACCTTGCATGGAGAAAAGCAGGTCCAAGAAAAGTCCACCTGGGATCAGAGGGAGCCTTCCTTGGGTGCTGTGCAGAGCCAGGACTTTCCCAGGATGCTGGGTGCCTCTCAAGGCCTCCCTGCCTGAAAATGAAGGCTGCAAAGCCCACATCCTTCCTTGGATATGGCTGACAAATGGCACCTGTTTGGGGAAAATAGAAAAAGATTAGTGCACAATTGAAATGAAATCTTTTAGTCTAAGCCAGCATTTATTTCATGTCTGGTTTCCTTTGTCAATGACTTCAGGGATATCTGGGATGTTAGAGAGGGAAGATGAATGATGCTGTAACACCAAGGTGTACACTAAAAAAAGAAGTCCAAGAATGTTTTTCCTTTAGGCATTGAAATTTGCAGAAAGGAACAGCTGCCATCCTAAACCACTTTAAATATTAGTCACATCATTAACCACTTATTTTCATTGCATTTTCATGTGGTTTTCAGTTTGCACACTTTGCCACAGCCAGAATTTCCTGACAAAGAGAATGAAATTGGCCAACTGATTCAGCCAAACAGTCTCAGATGCTGGAGTCCTTATTACAATGTTCCCAGCACCAACTGCCTGGAACCATTTAATAAGATGGAATTGCAGTTTGAATGACACATATAATCAAAATTTTCATTTGTTTTCAGAAAGAAAATCCATCTAATCTCCAGTAGAAGAGAATGGAAGTGGTTTTGAGGCAGGCAGTCCATGTTCCACTATCAATTTAGATGCAATTCAAAATATAGGATTTGCCTTAATGGATTGTCAGGTCTTAATATAGAGGGAGAATGAAGGTATAAGAAGGCTTATTGAATGAGAAGGAAACTCTATATTAAAAGACAACAAAAAAATAAGAGAGGGAAAATAAAAGGTATATTTTTATGGCTGAAACCAGGAGCTATTACATATGGTGGGATTTTTCAAAACCCTTTGGTCACTTGTTATATCCAGACCATTTTCCTGCTGCAGCAGAAGTGTTCCCTGTAGTCCATGATCCAATTTGCCAGGCAGTTCTCAATGACCCATGAAAGACATTAAAACAGTCCCTACATGGTTATTACATCACTCCAGTCTCCAAGATGAGATCATAGAATTTTCATTACAGGGGAAACCCTCCATCCAAAGTGGCTTGCTTGGACAAGCAGCCAAAAGGAAGAAGTTTATTGCTTTTCCTGCTAGTTTAAAATCTGTAACATTGATTGTTTCCATCTTGGCACTTTGACTTTTCCTCCTCATTGCCATTCTCAAAGGACATCTGTCTTTTTCACCCAGTGCTCAGATCCCAAGTTTTGTGGTTTTGCTGTCTGCTCACTGTCTCATGACATCTCAACTTTAATCATAGATATTCTTTAGGAAAAATAAACAATACAATCACACCTCTTCCTGTCCATGCATTTACCTCACTCACACATCTGCTAAACCAGGGGTGTCCATGGCAAACATGGATATTTTCCCCAAACTTATTGAAGGCATCAGAGCAGCATGGGTGGCACTTCAAACCCCTGGATCCCTGCTGCAAAGCCTCAAGGGTTGGTCCATGAGCCCTGGTGACCCCAGAGCTGATTCTGTCAGACCTCAGCAGCTCTGTTGGGGCCCTGCAGCTCTTTCAGGAGTGTGGCACGTGCCTTAAGGCACAAGGAATTTTAGGATGCACTTTATAGGGTTTGTTTGCCTGTGAACTGGTGGTGCTGATCCTATCTGCCTTTCTCCTGTTGGCATCCAGCTCCTGGCCAGACTGTCTGGCCCAGATGCTCTCCTGTTCCTTGCTGAAACAGTGCCCAGAATCTCCACATTCTTCCTAATGATCTTTCTCCCTGTGGGGCACTTTCCAGATTTGGTGCAGATTTTCCAGTAGTTCACACTTCTTCACTCCTCCCCAGCCTTGAAGGGAGCTGCAAGAGGAAGAGAGATTATTTACAAGAGCATTAGTGACAGAACGAGGGGGAATGGATTCAAATGTGGGTTCAGACTGGATATTGGGAAGAAATTCTTCCCAGTGAGGGCGGGGAGGTGCTTGAGCATGTAGTCCAGAGAAGCTGTGGCTGTCCCTGATCCCTGGCAGTGCCCAAGGCCAGGTTGGATGGGGTTTGGAGCCCCCTGGGAAACTGGAAGGTGTCCCTGCCACGGCAGGGGGTGGAATGAGATGATCTTTAAGGTTCCTTCCAACCCAGACCTTGCTGGGATCCTGTGGTGATACCAGAGCAGCAGCAGCATCTATAGCCTGACAATGATGTGTGCAGCAAATAAAACAGCCCCTGGCTCAGGACTGGGCTCCACGAGCCACAGCCTGGGCCCAGCACAGTGTGTCTGCCCAGAAGTCACTGGCAGGGACAGTGAAACCTTTGCCCAGAGCTTCCAGGAGCAGCACCTGGCCCATGGGAGTGCAAGGAATTGTACTTACAGTCTGTCTTGGGAAGTCAAAGGCAGAAATTACTGGGATTGGATCGTGCTCACAGCATTCCCTCTGGGTCAGTGCATATCAGTAGAACATCAGGCAAGAAAACCTTGAAAATTACCTTTACACAGATCCAGAAAACCTGAAATACACAGATGCAGACATTCAGTTGTTTTTCTTTTTTTAAACCTTAAAGTCATCACAACACTTTTTACATGTCAAAGGGAAAAAGTCTGCTGTGGTTTTATTTTTATTCCCTCTTATTTGATTCTGTATTTCCAGCACATGATAAATTACAGGTTACACCAGGATGTAAGACAGAAAAGCATTGCCTCATTACACACCCAAATGTTTGGGATTAAAATTACAGGCTAGTGGCCTAGATAAGAGGCAGATTGTAATGAGTATCTGAACTCTGGAGTGATGAATCACAGCAGAGCACTATTTACCATCAGTCCTGCACTGTGGTGCTGGTCAGGAGTTAATGATCCAAGGAATGCCATCACAGGGCTGTGGGGTGACATTGCTCCTTGTGCTGTCCCCAAAACTGAGGGCAGGACTTGTGACAGGTGCCAGATGGACCCCCCAGAGACTGAGGGGGTTTATCTCTGGCTGCTGCACATCACCTGGGATGAAGGAGAGAGAAAGCTGGGAGAGAATGAGTGGATAGCTAGTAGAGCTGGAGATTTTCAGTTGAAGAGGTTTTTGCAGGAAAATCCCCATCTCTTGGAACTGAAACTTTCTCTGGGGAAGTGCAAACCTTCAGAGAACTTTTTTGGTGGGATAAGGTGAGGAGATGGAGGGTGTGCAGTGGGACTTCCTCACCTTGCCAGAGTGAGAGGAGTGACAGATTTGTCTTTACAAACAAGCTGTGGGTCTGCTGGTAGATAAAACCAGCACTGAGAGATAAAAGAAACAATGGGAAGGATTCCACTGACTGATGAATGGAAAAAAAAAAAAAAAATTGCCTTTACAAACAAACTGTAGGCTTACTGATAAATAAAATTGGATATTAAATAAAATTGGAATCAAAAGATGAAAGAAACAATGGGGGAAAGCCATAAATTCCATAAGAATTAAAAAATAAAAGGGAGAATACATTAGAGGGGAATTTTAAGTACCAGGTGTTCTGGGAGGTCTGTACCTCCCAAGTACCTCAGTCATGGGGAAAGAGAGAAGGGAAATGGGGATAAAAAGGAGGCTGGGTCCTCCAAAAATGTGAGAGACCCCAGGGGAATGCCCCATGGCCTCTGCCTTGATTGGAATAAAGCCAAAGGACTCCTCAGCCTCCTTTTTGGGCATAAACCTCTGGTGTTTGTGGATTAATTTTCCTACAAGGGCAACAACCTGGAACTGAATAGATTGTCCCATGACCGACCATCCCCACACATCCAGATTCTTTGAATTCATCAGATTTCTTCCAGTCACTGCTAATTAAAAAAAACCAAAAGGAAGTAGCTAGCACAACTTGATGACAGTGAGATTTAGCACCAGGAGAGCATCCAGCACAGGGACCACCAGGAGCTCATCCCACTCTCCATCCACTGAGTGCATTTAAACACTGACCAGTGGCACAGGCACACTACCGTGGTTTTTAGCGTATTTCTCATATTTCTGTTCCACTGCAGAGCTTGCTGTGTGCACACCTGCTGAGCCCAACACTTGGCCCACCTTTAAGAGCCAAACCGCTCCTGTGTTAGCCGTGTGTGTGCTCACCAGTCCCGCACACACGGGAGGGAACATTTCCCTTGCAAATCCACCCTGCACCTCATCTGGCAGTAATGCCGCCCTCCGGGGAGATGCCTGTGCTGACAGTGAGAGGATTAGGAAGGTGATTGAGCTTTGAAATGTATTGTTGCTCTCCTCAATAGCGCTGATTGGCAGCGGTGATTAGCTGGGGAGGGCAGGGATGGGTGTTCACAGGCTGACCGGGCAGAGCAGGGATGCAATCAGCTCCAGCAGCTGCCAACAAGTGCTGGTTTTCCTCTGAGCAGCTCTGTGGTTCAGAGGGAGGATGGATGGCAGTCACCCACCAGGTGAGACACACACCCCTGGCAGGAGGGATGGGAGCAGGAGTTTGGGTATTTCACCTTTCTTTTTCTTCCTATCTCTGGTGGCTTCAGAGGAAGATCCAGGTGTGAAGACTCTGTCTCCTGAACATCAAACTTCAGAAAGACACAGTCCAAACAGGATTTTGTGGTAATTCTCTCTCCTGCAATGCTCTGGAGGAGCTGGTTTCCTACTTCTTTATCCAGCTCAGACATCGATACAGCTTGGATTTTCTACTTGGTCACACTTTGGATCCTGGCACTGCTGGAAGTGCCCAATTTCTAAGGAGAAAAGAGGGATATTGTCAGAAAATTCAAAGATGCTCACAGTGGGATCCGTGGGATTATACTCATATCACAAATACGCTTAATTTAATTTGATTCTCTGGGTTATACCTGGTGGCATCTGAACTGTCTCTATTGGCCTGGAAAATGTTCTGACCTAAGGAAACTGCTTTTCTGATCTCATGTGACAACTCCTATCTCCAGCAGCAAATGTTTACAAAAAACATCAGAACTGTAAGGGTGGAAACACAGAGTATTTATGCCTAATATGATACTCCAAGGAACAGCCATCAAAAATAGGCTTCTAGTTTCTAAAGATTGTCAAATGCCCAGCAGAGTTACTGCATCATGCACCAAATTTCCCTTTTCCAGGTTTTAATTCTTGACTTCCCTCACAAGGCAGAAGACAGATGAATTATTTTAAAAGTTGCAGAAGGTTGTTATTTCCTCACAGCCTCATCTCTTCCCTCAGATATGACACAGCCAGCAGAGCAAACTACCCAGTGCAAAGGTCCCCAGAGGAGGGTGTTGCTTGTATTGTCTTGGAGCACAGTTGTACATCAACCCTTCTCATCCCATTTCTTGGTCAGGTTCCATCATTTGGACTGATCAGAGAGGAATCTCTATGGCCCCAACCTCTCTTGCTCTGCTGCTCACTCACACAACTCTCAGAACCCACCAGCACCAAGTTCCCCCTTATTTCTTCTCTTAATGTTCATTCCACCAGCTGCAGAAGCAACACTTCCCAGTATTAAAATGTAATAAATGATTTCACCATAATGAAATTATTAATTAACTGGAGAGACATTTAGACCCTTTGTTGAACAAAACTCCCTAATTTTCTGGTGCATTAGGACTGTCTGGTCTGCTCTGCCTGTGAGGCAGCGATCCCACAGCTGGCAGCAAGCCAGGGGCTGCAGAAAACCTTCCTTTTTTCCTGTCAGAGCATTTCTGACAGGCCTCAGCAGCAGCTCTGCTCACAGGCACCATCAGCTCTCTGCTTCTGGATCCTGTCAAAGACAGGAAAATAAAAGGAAAAGGTAAACATGGATGGGGGGAGGGAGAAAAACCTTCCATTTGTGAGATTCCCAGACTAAAAGGTTTCTAAAAGAATTTAGAGTGGATATTTTGATATCTGCCTTGAGGACTTCTCTGCAGTAGACCAACATGATGGCAGCCAGCAGCTGCAGGGCAGGATGAGGCACAGGAGTGAGCAGCTGGCACAGCAGTGCCCTCAGATTTTGATCCACACCAGTTCCCCCCTGCTGCACCAGGCTCGTGTCACTGCCCCAGGGATGGCAGACAGCCACAGAATAGCAAATAAACTTTCACAGAAACGCTCATTCTTGAAGAGTTTAGACTCAGACTGATGGATTTGCAGTGAATGTGGTAACTCCCACCACAAGTCCTCTGCCACACCACCAAAGTCAGCCTACAAACAAGCCAGCACTTTTCTTTGGTATTGAGGAATCTTAAGCTAAGATTTTAGCCTTTCCTTGAAGCCAACTGAATTAATCAATCCTCCTTGGCATTGAAATAAACTCACTTTCTGCTAGGTGGGTCAAAACCTCACAATCTATTTTGGCTGTTCTGTTCCCATGAATTCTATTACAATAGGTTGCAGAGAGGAAGATTAGAGGGAAGGCAGAGCCAGCAGCATGCCTTGCTTTATGAGGGGGAAAAAAACACACACACAATTTATTTTTCATTGCTTTATGATGAATATGAATTCAATTACATGCAGAGGAGAACTGCTGTAGTCAGTCAGAATTATCCTCAGCTAGTAGCAAACATAATGGCTTTTAACAAGGAGAGCTTATCATCAAGGTTCAGACAAGCTTGCACCTGAGGGACCTGCCCAGGGAGACAATGCCTGTCACAGCTGGGAGTGGAGCTCCCATCTGCACAGCTGCAGGAGGGAGGGAGAAGCAAGGGGTTAGTGGAGCACTCTGGTCACTGCCAGTCCCCCACCACACGTGGCAGGACAGCAGCTACAGGCACCAGGGAGCAGCAGGATCACCTGTACAAATGTGAGCATGTGCCACTAAAGCTGCACAGAAACATGCTTGTCTCCCTCCTGGATTCTGCCATTTTTCCCACCAGACAAAACTCTCCCTCTCCCTGGGCAATGTTTCCAACAGTTGGGTTAAGTTTTGCCCTCCAAGCTCGCAAGCTTAGAGGCCAAGAGTGCAGAGAACAGCAGGGTGTCCATACAAAAGGCATCACAGCACCCAAGCACCCCAGATACACCTGTGTGCATCTGTGTCCTCTCATTGATCAGCTCTGCTCATGCCAGAACAATGCACACCTGTGCAGGAGCTAAGGGTTCTTCCAGGATTCCTTCTAACTCCCTCTCAGGCCTAACTGTCCCAAGCATGGATTGATGCTTTCTGCTCAAAGTGCCTCAGCACAGCTCCCCCAGAGCAATGAGCAGCTCAGCTTGGGGAGGAGGATGAGTCTCAGCACACCCCAGGGATTCCCTCAAAAATTCTGCTGCCTCCATGGCAGCCCTGCAATGCTCAGAGGCCCCTGGTCCTGCTGTCCCACTCCCCAGAAACAGCAGTGCTCTCTCTGGCAGTGGCTGCATTTCCCCAGCTGCCACAGCACCAAAAAGTGAAATTCTCAAGCCAATGGGAAGAGGGAATGAAAATTTCCACACACTGTGCATTAATCTCAGGCATGGTGAAACTCTCCTGGGGTGTCAGTAATGTTTGTGCAACACTGATATATTCAGGTTTTCTTTCTTCCAGGTAACTCTCAGGTTGTTTGGGGAAAACCCAGGGGCAAAATGGGAGGGTTCAGGCAGCAGCCAGGTGAGGCTGAAAGGAAACCTCATCCTGTGTTTTGAGCTATTAAAGCCCAGCTCTGGAGCAGCAAACATGCCAGGCTGTGCTTCCCAAAGGAGGCTGGTGGAGATGCACTTCCCAGGAGGAGCTGCTCTGCCTTCCTCCAGCACACACAAGGCTTCCTCTGTTGTAACAGCAGAATGTTATTTTGGACCAGCTGTCTGGAAAGAGATGCTCAAATCTTGGCCGAAACCAAACATTTCACATTTCCTCTCTGTTCTTCATCAAACCACTTCATGGCCATTAGTGGGTTAAACTTTGCATCCCCTCCAGTGTGGAAGGGGAGTGTTGCTGCTCTTAGAGTCAGGAGATATAAGAGAAATAAGACATGGACCATCACATTTCATGGTCAAACTTATGAATCAAGGCAGAGCAAAGCTCATACAAACCCTGGACATCTCTGCTGCCATCCCCATTATTTGGTCCTCAGAGCAAGAGATGGTTTTGGCCATTCACAAGCAGGGAAGGTGTTTAATCTCATTTCCTCCCAGGTGAGGCTGCTGGTGGGTGACCCTGTCCCAGCCTGGAGCCTCTCAAGCCCCAGCCCACCCTGCAGAGGCAGAAGGGGAGCTGAGCTGTGCCCTGAGCACAGCAGATGTGCTGCCTTTGGGTCTGGAATCAGGCTGTGTCAATACACAAAATCTATGGGCTTGAATCCTGCCATCTGCTCACCAGACTTGATTGAAAGTGTAGGAATTACATGAAATTACCTGATTATGTGCAGGCTGACAAATAACAGCAGACATTGCAGCTCAGGCTGAACAGGAGCGTGGCCATTCCTCTCTCTGCCAGAGGAGAGAGGGCTTTGCCCTGCTAATAACAAGCATTGCAAGTTTCTTCTCCTTTTTTAATCAGAGTTTGGTGAAGAAAACATCCAAATTGCACATAATAAGTGGAACACAGAGAAAAAGAGCCAGCTGCACTCACAGATGTTACAGCACAACCAAAGGTGCTTTTCTATCCCTCTCCCCCTAGAAAAAGCCATACACATCCCATGAATAAAGCAGGAGATTTCCTCGATAGAATTAATAGCATGCAGTCCTTCCTGACTTGCCTTTAATCACACTCAGCACCCCAGTGGGCCTGGGAGAGAAAATCAGCATTACTCATTTACTCAGGCAAACTCTGAGTGTTTGTCAACCACCCCAATCCTTCACAGCTTTAATGCTGCAGTTTGGGGCACAAAATCAGGAGCTGTGGGCAGCCCCTGGAGCTTTGCTGCTCACTGGGGGCAAAGCTTGGGTTAGACTCAATTGGCATTTCACTTGAGCACAACCAGTGTTTACAAATGTCTGTGGGAAAAGCCTAATTAGGTGGACTAAGTCAACTTAATTGATTCACAGCCAGCTTCAGGTTTATATTTATGTAAATTCCTGGAGATCCAGAGGCTTTGGCTCACTTAAAGAAGGTGGCTTAGAGGTAGATTTGCTTGTCAGTCTATAGGATGCACACAGACTGTCCATTCTGGGTCTGTTACACCCCTATTATCAGTGGGGGTGTAAATGGTGTGGTTTCAAGCACCCGTGCAAGCCTCCAGCTGCAGAAGCACCTGAGAAGCTTTGCAAATTAGGAGATGGAGGGAAGAAAGGAGTTCAGATGTGGCTGAATCTGAAAATGTTTCAGGATTTGCAAAAAATATTTTAAAAAATGGTTTCTAAGAGGTGTCTCCTGGTCTGGTTCAGCCAGAGCACAGCAAGGTGTAGCACAGGGGGAATTCTGCCTAAAGAAAAAGCAAATCAAGTGTGAGTCATAGGCAAGAGTGGTTAGAGAATATTGCAAAGCAGAGCTCCCATCCATCAGAAAATCCGATTAGCTGAATGCGTTTTGTTCAGAACCATTTCTACCTGCATCAATCAAGAAGTTTGGCTTTGCTGAGCAGCTGGGCTCCTCCTGAGGCCCCACTCTCACACTGTGTCCCAGCTCCCCAGCAGAGCACAGCTCACAGGAACACCTGCCTGTCCCTCTGTCCTGCCTGGCAGGACCAAGCCCAGGGAGGGACAGGAGCCACCACACTCTCAGGCAGCAGAGGGACATCACAGAACATCCAGCCTACATCTCCTGCAGGAACTGAACCTACATCTCCTGCAGGAACTGAACCAGCTCTGGCAAACACGAGGAGATATTGAATTCACTGAAAATGACATGTTTTGGTTTGGCTTAACATGCCAAGATGGTTTGATCAGGATCCACTAGACTGGAATGATACATTTCATTTAAATCTTCTGGATGAAAGAGAAAAGTCTATGCATTGATTTGATTTAGAATATTTTATATTTCATGGAAGATTGTATTTTTACAGAAACTGCATTATCCACATACACAAACACTTAAGCACCTCTAATTACCACACGTCAGTGAGTTTGCTAACAGACTTCTTGGGATCTCTGGAGCCTTATTCTCAGTTATGGTAAAGTTATTTTACATTCTGTTACTCTCTGCTACCTAGAGCCATAAAATGGGGATAAAAATAGCTGTGGAGAAAGAGTAAGAGCCTGCAGCCAGAACACATTTCTCTCTGCCTGGGTAGAGGCACGGGGGCTGAGCCCGTCCCCACCTGCCAGCTCTGCCAGAGTCACCTGGTGATGGGGAAGGTGAGATGAAACCGCCCGAGGCTCTCAGAGGGATCCTTCCAAGGGGCCCTTTCCCTTTCAGGGCAGCAGATGGGGTTTGCAGCACAGCCTGCCCACGAGGGCTGGGCTTTGGGATGCTGCAGGCTGCAGCTCCCAGGCCAGCCAAGCCCAGGGAAGTGTTAGCACAGCTCCTGGACTCCAGTTCGTGCTGCAAATCGAGCCTGCTCTCCTGGGCTGCGGGATGATTGCAGCACGCTTAAATACCTCATTAGCGAGGCCTCTGTGAGCAGCACGGAGACAAGCAGGATTGCAGAGGGCCAGAAGCCTTCGTGCTTTCTCCTTTTCCACAGGGGAGGATTCAACTCACCGGCCAATTTGCAATTGCTGAGACAAAACTGCACGCACGGAATTGGATTTGCCAGCACAGTTTGTGCCTCCATCTAATTGTTTTTTAAACTTTGCATCTTGGGAAGAATTAGCAATCATGGTGTTCTTAGAGACTTCAGGTTCCTTTATAAAATTTTCTTCCCATTATATCCCATATGTTTCTGTTGCTCTCAGGGAAACAGAGCCCAGTCATCCTCTGACTAAGACCTGGTAATTCACAAAGCACATCAATCTGCTGGACAAAGCCTTTGCAGTCTGTTGAAGAGATTAAGACAAACTTCTCTAGTGAGGAAATTTATACCAGGAATAAATATAAATCTTGTTAACATCATTATTTGTGTTCTTTTTAATGGTGCATGTAAAGATAGAATAATGTTCTTAAGGTTGTTTTTTTTTTTTTTTAACAAGAGGAGGAGTGAGAAGGTGTTCATGGGAGGATGTCTGATTAAATCCACTAAGGCCTGGTATTTGCAGGAGTCATTCCTTCAAGCCTTGCCAGCCCTGACTCAGGAGCACCAGAAAAGCTGAGATGGAATAGCAGCCTTTACCATCCTTCCTGATTTGACATCTGCTGGAATTAAAAATACTTCAGGCTTTACCTAATAGTGAGACATAACCACTGCCAAAGGGCACACCATCATCCAGGATATGCCCCCACCATCCACTTTGACAATTCACACCCCCTTGGCTTCTCTTTTAAAATCTCCTGTGGCATTAAATGTGAGACAAAGGCTTGAACCTTAAAGATCTGGCCTCTGGTGGCCTTAGAAAAATTCTGAGCTATTTGAATTTTTGAGCTTAGAATTAACATTGGTTCTGTTTTTAAAGTGTTCTTAAATCCTCCTACTCAGGGAAAAAGGATAAAAATATCCCACCACACCTGCTTAACTTGCCCACTTGCAACAGCCACTGCTTTGTAAGAACAGGTGTTTCAAACTTTTCCCCTGAACTGCTTTTTTTGAGCATTTGACAGGTTAGGTATTTAGGGATTTGGGCAATGTGCACCAAAAGAGAGAAAAGGCCAAGAACCCAAGGGGTTTGTGGAGCATCCCACCCATGGCAGCACTGTAACACCCCTCCCTTCACTCTGGCCCCCACAAAACCCTCTAAACTCATTTCCTGCATCAGAGGCTGCTTCCGTCTCCTTTGCTCTCTTGTAGACTTGGAATCTTGGGCAGGCTCCTAAAAATAGAAACTGTACCCTGACATCTGTGCCTTTCTCATGTCAGTAAAAGCAGGGCACAAAGTGCTGTTAATCAGCTTCTCATCTCTGGAATGAGGAGGATTTCCCCTCTCTGCTCAAAAGCCATGGATGGCAGATGTTTGGTTTCTCTCCCTTTGGCCACTGGCAGTGGCACATTCTGAGCTGCTGCAAAGCACCAAAGCTCTGCACCAGCTCCTAGCTCGGGGAAATCCTGGCTGGCAGCTCACATCCATGCTCTGGAAGCAATCTTTAATCTTCCCAACGTTCCCTTCAGGCTCTTTGTTCCTAGGCTGCAGAATGTCTTCACACAGCCTCAGAATCCAGAAGTGCAAGGTAACCTCAAGGCAAAGGGTGAAAATGTGAGTGTGATTTTTTTGGGGGGAGGTTGGTTGGTTCTTTTTTTAATAATATAAAAAAAACCAACCCAAAAAACCCAAAAGAACAAAATAACAATTAAACAAAACTCCCTACCATGAAAGTGGTGGCCAGCTTCCTCCCTCATGAAGATGCTTAATCTGCTCATTTCTTTGAACATCCAAGCCACAAAGTTCTGTGCTTCCTCCTCTATTTATCCTTTTCTTTCCATCAAAAAATTTTCATATTGCAGCACAAGCACCAAATACAAACCCTGGTTTGCAATTGGTCATAAAATCTGTTTGGTAGCTCATACTTCCCATCTACTTTTCCCACCACGAGCTTGCTGATGGGTAGGACAGACCCACACACGGGCTCATCCATTACAGATTTTATCAGGACCTCACCTGCAAAGGAGAGGGGCTGTGAAACCCAAGGGTTTGAATACTGAACAGTTCTTAAGCACACCTCAGACACATTTCCCTGGATAGGATCCTCTTTCCTTCTGACAGACCCAGATTCAGCCCACCCAAGGCAGACCTGTGACATTGAAAGGCAAATCTTGTTTTTTAAGCTGGGGGAGGGCAAAGGAAACATAGCCAAGAGCTAAGTGAGAGCAGAGGACAAGAACACAGAGAAATTTTCAAGCTGGCTGCTCTGCAGGTGATGGGTGAGACTGAAACAGAACCAAGCTGCTCACCAGACCTTGGAGGCCATCTGAGGTGAGACACAATCAGCAAAGATTTCATTACTCACAAATCCCTCCAGATATCTTAAATAATTCATAGCAAGCCCTGGGACATAAAGACCAGGAGTTCCATTAGGAGGCCCACCAGATTGTTTTCTGTTCATTAGGGTGAGTCACACAAAACACATTATTACATAAAGCAGGATGTCTCATTAGTGACATCACTCTGGGGCTGCAATGTGCCAGTGCCTGGGAGAGCTCTGGGAGGCTCAGTCCTTGTCCTTGTTGCTCCAGAGAGTCCCACAGTGCTTTCCTGCAGAAAGTCACCCTGAGTCCCAGCCACACTGTCCCTGGGGTCTGGCTGTGACTTCTCAGGTTTCTGAGGTTGAGATGACCCCGAGGTATCAGAAAGTCTCTTTTTTTCCCAGCCCCACAACCAAAGAGATTCCTCAGCTCTGCTTTTCAAGGTTTTTTTCTCTTATCCATCACATTCTTTCTCTGCCCTGCTGAGATCTGTCCAGCAGGTCAGGTTGTGGCACAGTCCCTGCCCTTGGGGTGGTGTTACCTTTTTATACTAAGAGCCACGTGTACTTTATTTACAATAATTTTCCAATACCTATCACCTATGTTAGTCTGTCTCTAAACCAACCCAGAAGTGTCACCATCCCAGCAGAAGATGAAGGACAAGGAGAAGAAGAAGGACAGGACATGCCCAGATTCCTCCATCTTGCCTCTTGAACCCCCATTCTAAATCCCCAAAATCCTACTTTTTCACTCTGTGACAAATTCACTATCATTCTACTCAAACTCTTGTGGCTTGTAACTCCTCACACAAAGTTGGTAATTGTTTCCATGGGCTAAAATCAAAGGCACAGGTGTCTTTGACTCCATGCCAAGGTCTCTGAGCCCCTGCCAGGGTCTGGAGTCATCCAGGGCAGCCAGAGCAATGCCCTGGGTTCTGACAGTGACTGTGCCTGGGGCTGCTGGGCCTTTCCCCAGCAATGCCACCTCTCCCAAGAGCTGCCCCATAGGACACAAATCTCCTCGTGCTCACCTTGAGCAGGCACAGCTCCAGCTGGGCACCCAGCAAGGGAAAACCCATCCCTGAGCTGAGATCCTGGCACCCCTGTCACCTCTGGGAATGCACCAGAGGCTAAAGGAGAGCATGGATCACTCCAGGGTTTGGGATAACAGCAGTGCTGCACTGTGGCTTTTGGAGCACAGGGAGCTGGAGCACTTCAGCAGCAGCTGCCAGGGTTTGCCCACACAGGCAGGGCAGATCTGGGAGCCTGCATTTCCACCAAGGCCAGCCCTGTTGGCACAGATGATGGTGCCAAGGGGTCCTTCTCACTTCAGTCCTGCCTCCTGCAGCTATCCAGATGAGGGGAGCTGAATTTCATGAAGGAAAATATCTTGCAGTGCATGGGGAGAGGGCCCAGGTTCCTCCTGTCACTGCTGTGGAGACAGCAGAGACCCTCCCTGGGGAGGCACCAGCTGGGAGCTGCAGGCTGGCAGCCCACCCCATCTGAGCAGCCTCTGCCCACTTCTGGAGCTCAGCAGTGCACCTCCCTCCCCCCTTCTCAACAAAAATCGTTGTTATGAGACACACAACCACTTCACAAAGCCAGTGTTCAAAGATCTACACCATCCTGTGGAAGCCCACTGCAACCTCAGGGCCAGAGGGTGAACTAATTAGCGTGAACTAATTAAACTGCCCAGGTCCCTGCAGGCTCCTTCCCAGAGCCCTGCAGTGCTGCAGGCAGGACTGTGCTCACTGAGGGATGCTCATACCCTGCAGAGGTGTGAGAGAGATCAGAGATGTCAGTGGGAATCAGGTTTCACTGTTTGGCAGGGGAGAGGATCCTGTGAGTGATTCAGGGGAGCATGGAGGTCTGCACCAACATAACCTATCAGAACAGCACTCACCCCATGCCAGGTCATGTCCAGACCCCACACTTGGACATTACCAAAATATTGCTGCCAGGACAGTCTTGGCTGCCTGTACAGAACCTCCAAAATGTACTGCTGGGGGAGAAGGGAAAAGGTCAGGGAACATCCTTTGTTTGTATTTTGCTCTCCAACAGCTATTCCACGTGAGTGTACCAAAATGCAGCAGCAGTGACAGGGACAGATGATCTAGAACTCCCTGCATTATTAATATACAGTGAAAGATGAGGCAGCTTTTGTGAAAAGTACCTCTTTGCATGTTTAATATACAATGATCTAACCCCAACACACTGCCATTCATGGTGCTGTATTAATACTCAGCTGACATTTTAAGTCCCGTGAAAAGAAGAGAAAATATTTGCCAAGTTCAAACACTCCTAATGTTCCAGGCTTGGAAGTAGAACTGTTAAGATGAGGAGAACAAAACAGGAAGGTGGAGAGAGAAAATTCAGTGGTAAATGCCAAGAAGTGAAGTAGAAGGGGAAACAAAGAGGGAAAGTGGAGACAGAGTTCAAGTTATGCCCACACTCCACCAGCTCCAAGGAATTCAGCCCTCCCCATGGGATACTCAGACTGTGACCCAGAGAGATGCAGCACACCCCTCACAGGGCTGGGAGGTGCTTTCCTTACTCCCTGCTGAGCCTCCAGCTCTGCAAGGCACCAACTACTCCTGAGTGCCTTGTCCAGGATGAGCAGCTCACCCCAGCACTCCAATCACAGATCCTTCTCCCATCACTGCACAAACTTCATCCACAGCTCTGGAACCAGCCCTCATCCCGAGCCCAGCCTCATGACAACCAGAAAAAAAAAAAAACCAGCAAAATCTCTCCAGCAGCAGGGGAGAAAAGATGGGGCATGCCAGGCACTTCTCCTCCATGAACCCTGAATGGTCCCATCGTGCCTCATCCTCTAAAGGAAGCGTGAGGATGGCAGAGCCAAGCCTTTAAGCTCTGTAGTCACCAAATCCAGGAATACTTTATCCTAAGCTCTTTAACATGGAGTGCCTGAGCAGCACGTGTAGAAAGCAGCCCTAATGCTTGCAGACAAGCCAGGAGTCCAGGAGACATGGGTTTCTCCCTGTTATGTTAAGCTGAAATAGAATTATATGGTCTTTAGTTTACCTTGCCATGCAGGCACATTAGGCATGGATTTCTCTAAAGCCAGAACATCACAAGCTACCCAAACAGCCCTGTCATTGCAATTTCACAATTTCCCTCTTTTGTGCATCTCTGAGCTCTGACTGCAGGAAAATTTCATCTCCTCAGCCCACTGCCATCTGGAGCAAGGTTCAGACTCAGTCACAAGCAGAGAGGGAAAGGATATTTCTGGAGAACAGTGGGAAGGTTAACGATGAGTGTGCTCAGAGCTGGTGATCTCTTTCTGTGCCTCACAGAGACATTCTGGTCTCCACTGCATCATCTGGAACCACTCAGTGGAAGTTACTGGGAAGATAATAAGAGTTCTGAGATCTGACAAAACCTGGGAGATACAAACCCTCAGTCAGCAAGGCAGGGGGAGTCTCCCCAAAAGATTATCCATCTCAAATTATCCCAGTTCATCCAGGAGACTGGAGTGGGTCCTAGATCATCTGCAGAGCATCAGCAGGAGATCCTCAGCAGCTGCAGGGACTTTGTGTCTGAGCCACCCCAGCTCTGGAGGGGACAGAGATGGAGGGTGTTCACATGGGTGAATTCCAGGTTAAGCTTCAGAGGGAACATCAAAACTTTAATTGCTGGGTTAAAAATGGCCATCAGAGGGTGCCATGGAGGAAACAGGTGGTACCCGCTGCTCTGCACAGCTCAAGTGACACATCACCTTCCAAACCACCCGCCTGCTGAGGTCTGGATCATTCCACCCTCCCTTCAGCAATGCCTGGAATCTCCTTGAAGGGCTCCAGCTCCCTGGCAACCTTTCCTGGCCATTTCAGTGCTCTTGCTCCTTCTGCTGTGGCCCTGCCTTACAAGACGAGGCTCCTCCACACCCCACAGGGCAAAGACCAGCAGGAGAAAAGCAGAGATGCTGATGCTGGTAGGTGCTGGTAGGTGCTACCAACCCGTGTCAGACAGACTGCTTGTTTCTGCTGTGCTTAGCTGGAGGTGCTTGGATGCTTTTCCACACCTTGACACCCACCCCTCAGATAAGCTGCATCCCCAAAAAGGCCAGAGACAGGCGTATCATCCCATGGTGCTGTTTGCAGCTTTGTCCAGCTCACAGCACGGGGAAGGAGAACAGCTGCAGCTCAGGCACAAGCTGCTGCTGGCAGGGCTGTTCCAGGCAGTGCCTGTCAGCTCTGGGAGGGCTGGACACTGCTAATGGGGCAAAGCTGCTGTGTGTTACCCCCTCGCAGTCTCTTGACTTTTCATCTTGATTAAAGACCATGCTGAAGGATGGAATTAGCAAGGCAGGGTTCCTAATCCATTCCCTGCTCCTGCAATCCAGTCTCTCTGCCCACGTGCTCAACCTCGGGGCTACCAATTAGGGCCACCAGCTGCTAGCCTGGATGCCAGGCCAGGAGCTATTAGTGCACAGACCATTAGCTTTAAAAGGCATTTGGAACTTCTGAATGCATTAGCTTGGTGTGATTGACATGCACTGCAGCCATATGTGGCTCGCTGGCCTTCCTGTCAACCATTTCTTCTCCAAAAGCATGTTGGCTTACTGGAGTGATCTTGGTGCAGCATCTCCTAAAAGCATCTTACCCTGGGCAGTCAGGTTCTGTATTAGTTAAAGAGCTGCTACCTTCTTTACCCAACTGCCTTGGCATCTTTCCTCTGAGACAGGAATGGCAGTAGGTTGTATGAAAGGTTGAGGATCTGGTCTCTATTTTTAGCCCTGTCATTTACCCAGTTAATGGTTCCAGGGAAGTCATTTCCCATCTTTCTGCTTCAGCAACCCCATCTGTAAGGTGGTAATGATGAGTCTGTACCATAGGGTTTTGAGATCTATGCTTGTAAAAAATACAGTAAAACTCAGAATTACCAAGTCTGCCTAAAGCAAGGGTGGAGAGGAAGTCCCACGGGCCTTTGCAGCAGTACCTGCATGGATTTCTTTCTGCAAATCCTGTTCAGCCACGGCACCAGGCCTGGATCCACCCTGCTGACCTTGGCAGTCTCTGCAGGGCCAGATCACTGGGGGCTGTAGCTGTCCCTGGGTCCCCAGCAGTGAGCTCTGCAGGCCCTTCCCCAAGAAGAGGAGAGGAGAGCATGACAGAGGGTGCTTTTATTACAACTTTATGGCTGATCAGTCCCTCAACACAACCAGAGGCATTCAGTCATTGATTTCAGCTTGTTGCCTCACACCATCTTCATTTCCTCAATCTCAGTCATAGCTCAGGGCTCACTCTCACCCCACTCCCCACTCCAACCTGGGACAACCAGCACATCCCCTCTCTCCTTCTGCCTGCCATGGATCCTGCCATGAGGATCTGCTCTTTGGGGAAATTAATAGGATTGGATTGGAGTCTACCTGAGATTAGTGCTGGCACAGCAGGTTGATGTTATTGAGGCCAGTGCCAGGAGGGAGAGCCAGAACCCCAGGCTGGGAGCTCTGTGTCCTGTGGCAGATGGGGAATGTCCATCAGGAGACACCTGGCTGCCCAACCATTAACCCTGACCTTCAGGGATGAGCCAGGTGGCAAACCAGAGCCTTAACTCTCAAAAACTAGTCAAAAGCCTGTCTGAGCCCACTGCAACCTGGCTGCAGGGAGATCCTCCCATTTCTTTCCCAGCTTTTTTGTTTAAAGCAGAGCCATCATGGAATTTGGAGTTCAAATCTCTAAAAGGAACATTATAATACGAAGTTCTGATGAAATTCCCAGGCTTTCCTGCTTTATATAACTGGCAAATACCAGCAAAAGTATTTAAAAAATATTTTAATGTGATGGCCCTTAGCTAGATTCTTGACATGCAAACATTAAATCAGTGTCACTCTAAGCTGTTTTTTTAATCTTGGGCCCAGCAGATTTTTCCAGCTCAGGACAGTTCCTTTGTCATTTGAAATGACTCTTCCCTCAGCAAGACACACATCCTTCAACTTACCCAGATGGTCTCCTCCTCCAAGCTGGAATAATGTATTTAAATTTATCCAATGGTTTTCATGACTCAGATTTCCCATCACTGGCTGGTTTTTACCCGTCCTCTGCTCCACCTGTTCAGACATCACAGCAGCCCTCTCCCTGGCTCCTCAGTGCAGGAGGGCTTCATGCAGCAGTTCCAGAGAAGCTTCACAGCCACAAATCCCACAGTCTACAGCTTGGTCTGTGGCAGCTCTGGAGAGGAACCGTGGCTTTTAGAATCTGCTTCAAAGTTTGTTTCTTCTGGGGAGGAAAGGTGCATCCTGAAAGCAGCCATACAGATCTCCTGCTCACAGGGAAAAGCACAGTTTTATTCCACCACAAAACTCTGTCCCCTGAATATTTCTCATCTAACTACAAATCCAATCCAACAGAAAACTCATCCAACCACCACAAGCACAGCAAACTCACTGTGCCCATAAACAGATCATTTTCTGGTTTGGACTGCAGAAGAGAAATGCAAATCTTTGTATACAGAGGTTTGCACCAGAACAACAGGCCAGGATTTTAAATAACACACAAGGGATCAAGGTACCCCTCTGTACAGCTGTTCCTTGGGATCTCAGCTCCTGCACCACACAGATCCTTTTGAAAATGTCACAACAGGACTCCTACTCAAACAAAGATATTTTCAGAAAAAAAAAGTGTCCCAAAGTCCTACTGACATTCAATAAATCCTTTGAAACTGCTGACAGGAATGTGAGGTGGCTCATCATGGCCTGGAGCAGCTGAAAGCCAAATGCAGGGAGAGCAGGTGGGAGAGAGGATGAAGTGAGATGAAGTTGGGAGAGGAAGGGGTGGAAGGAAGAGGCATGAAAGGCTGGCTACTGCTTGGATGAGCTACTAGTTTGGATTTAAATGCAATTTGGAGTTTGAAAAGGCAGAAGTTAATTAAACTACAGGATATTGTCCTGCCACCATTTTCCATAGGCTATTTCCAGCTGCCACAGAAATCACAAACCATTTAAAACCATTCCTCTGTCCTAGCCCAGACCCCACAGGGCACCAAAATGCACAAACCTCAGGCAAGAACCTGGCTCCAGAAAAGGACAAATGATGGCAAACAAAGCCTTGCTTCAGTAGCCCAACAGCTCTGCTGATGTGGCACAGTTTACTCCAGCCAGGGTGGGCTGTATCAGCTTAGGGGTAAGCAAGGGAAATGTCTAGGAGCAGAAACCTAAATTAATAAGGGGTGCTGCATGTTAGAAAATTAATCCCCTTGCCATAAAAGACAAAACAGGAAGGGAAGATTGGCAAGGGCTAACAGGCAAGCAACCAATTACAACTTTAACTCTTCAACCATGTGCACAAGCAGACAAAAACATTATAAACACAAGGCAGCAGTTTTGGTAGCTAAATGTTGACAAAATGATCATACATCACCCCCAGCTCAAACAGCCAAGATGTACTGGAATATGTCAAAATGGAGCTGGTGGGGAGCCTTCCAGGCTTCTTACATTAAGATGTAAGGAATTCTTTGGATTAAACACAGAGCACATGATCTCTCAATCTGTCATGGTGACAGCACACCCTTACATCCTCTGACCTCAGGAGGACAATAATTTGTGAGGCTGCCTAGTGCTCATCCATCCCTCAGCATGTTCAGAGGCTCAGCTTTGCCCTTTCCACCAGGCACCTACTGAACCTGCTCAGGCTGTGTCCATTAAAAGCTGGACTCTGCAGCCCAGAGGACAGAGAGAGATGGATGGTGCTGGCATGCAGCCACTTCCAGGGATCAGAGACAGACTAATGAAACCCTCAGGACTGGCAGGCCATTACCTTGTTTGCCAAACTTGCTGCAGATGAGTGGTGTATTTGCAGTGTTCTGCCCCAGACTGCAGGGACAGAGCTGGCATCTGGACTCTGAGTGTGTGTCCAATGTCAAAGGATGCAGAGGCATGGTGGGGCTGTGGTTGGGAGAGAGGCCATGAGTATGGTACTCTTTTAATTCCAAAATAATCTTCATACCTTAAAATGAGGTGCTGGGAAGGAAGGTCCCATTGGCCTGAAAGGAGAGCTCAGCAGAGTTCAGGGCTGTGAATCTTCAGGGAGTTTGTCCAGAGCAGGGGGGCAGTGATGGGTGTGGCCAGAACACACAGTTCTTCATTAAATAGTGATGAGTTAATGAGTTACTGTGACCTTTCCTGCAGATCAACCTGAAAGTGCTATTTGGACAGGCAAGGATATGCTTTCAAACTTCTTGCATTTAAAATTATTTTTTCTTTTTTCTCTTTTACATCTGAGATTTTTTATTAGGGTTTTATTCTTATATAGTTTCTACAGCATTAAGATGCTTCCATATCCATCCTCACTAATTTCCAGTCATACTATGAAGTCTCAGCATATGCACTAACTAAAATTCTGGTAAATATCAAAAATTCAGGAACTTCCTGTGAGGAGGAAAAACAGCAAGCAAGAAATCACTTTTAAAATAAAATAAAATGAGAAGATGAAAGAAAAGAAAAATGCAGGTTGTAGTAATTAATCTGATTTCATCCAAACTCCCCCCAAATGAGAGCAGTCTTCAAAAGTCAGAGATCACTATTTCATGTTCTCTGCATTAACCTTTCAAGTTCAAAATGTTCCTGTGTCCCCTTGCAGAGGAGTTTGTAAATGACACAAACGTTTGCCTCTGCTCTGTGCCCTCTCCAGGGCAGCCCAGCCTGGGCACACCTTGCAGCCATTTCTCTGGAGGGAGTTCAAGGCCAGTTTGCTCACGCTGGTGTCTGTCTGTCACCACCCGTGTCCCACAGTCACTCCCAGCTCCAGTGGGCAGCAAGGAGACAAAAGGTCACCTTCCATGTACAGTGTGATCTCCTGGAGGCAGGAGAGAGCAGGAGGAAACCCAAATTTCTCTCTGCCTGACAGGAATCAAATGCTTTTTCCCCTTTTCCTTTGCATTTTGCTCCCCATGCTGCCATTTGCCTCTGGGAGCAGGTGAATGTGCTCAGGGCAGATGAAACTGGCCAGACCCTCTGCAGGGCTGTGGGAGTTGGTGCTGCTGAGGTGACTCCAGAGGTTGTGATGTTTTCCCTTAGAGAGAGGATCCCTCACCAGCCTTTGGGTGCTGACAATGCCCTGACTCCCCAAGGCAGTTCTGAGCACTGAAATGAGGTCTGGCTCAGAGAATCACAGAGTGCTTTGGGTTGGAGGAACCTTAAAGTCCATCTCATCCCACCCCTGCCATGGGCAGGGACACCTTCCACTGTCCCAGGGTGCTCACAGCCCTGTCCAGCCTGGCCTTGGGCACTGCCAGGGATCCAGGGGCAGCCCCAGCTGCTCTGGGCACCTGTGCCAGGGCCTGCCCACCCTCACTGGGAAACATTTCTTCCCAAGATCCCATCTGAACCTACTCTTTTCCAGTTTGAAGCGACTCCCCCTTGTCCTGTCACTCCTTGCCCTGGACAGAAGCCCTCCCCCAGCTCTCTTGGAGCCCCTTCAGGTACCAAAGGGCCACAATAAGGTCACCCCAGAGCCTTTTCTTCTCCAGGCTGACCAATCCAACCTCTCTCAGCCTTTCCCACTGCCCACAGAAGAAACACCCTCTGTCCCACCCTGCACTCCCAAGACTGGCTTGCCCGGAGAAGAATGGCTGCAGAGGGGAGAGAAGCCAGATCATCCCTCTTTACTGGAGAAGGATCTCATCCTCACTGCACTTAGAGCCTCAAGGATTTTCTTTTTGATCCTTGAGCCTTATTTTCTTACTGTTTCTGTGTCTGACACCAGTCAAAAGGGATTGTGGGAAAAACATGAATGATACTTTGAGTGTTTTATAAATGGAGCTGTATCATCCCAGTGATTCAGTGAGAGCAGAATACTATGGGATGGGAAGGAACAGAACAGAGCTGGGAGATTTATTTCCCATCAGAGTGAGGCAGATGGGGAACAAGGGGACACAGGCAAAGGGAAATGATTCCATGGGGAAATGGAACTAAAATGTAGAAAAGGCAGAAATTAAATCAAGACAGACTAAAAGTTTTCCAGTGAGAAGTTTCACTCCCCCAAGAAAAGGAGTCTGTTCTACAAAAGGACATGTTCAGGGACACTCCCAGTTTTAATGGAATCATTATTATTTTTCAGTTTTCACTAAGTAAACAATCCAAAAAAGTGTCAGCACCTCCAGTAAAGAAGTTGCAATACACTTATTTCCATTGAAAACAGAGGTGAAAGCAAAGGCTTATGTACAATTCTCCCACCAATAACATCTAAACCTCCCATCAATAAAATATAAATTCTTCCATCAATAAAATCTAAAATCAACCATTTTTAAGTTTGAAAATAAAAAAGGAAAAAAAAAAGACTTAAGTTAAAACAAACAAACATTCTCAAGGAAGACAAGCTAGATGCTATGGGAAGTAAATCTACAGAAAGTTTTAAATGCAATTTTATTTCCCTGACCATCTCTCTTTATCTGTTAAAGGTTTTACCTCTCTCTACAAACCCTGTCTTAATATAACACTTAACCCCACTAACCACACATATTTGAAACTTCTAGGCCTGTTTCAGAGCAGGAGAGGAGCCTGAGCCATGCAGAGCCACTGCACCAGGCTGGCAGGGGGATGCACCTCAGCTGGCTCAGGAGAAGGGACCCATTGCTCCATCCTTCTCCTCTTGGAGCTTTGTGTTGTGCTTCTAACTGTGTCCCCCAAGTACCTCATCCCTCATCTCTTCTTCTTGCATGCCTGATGCTTCCTCTTGCCCTGTGAAAAGTTTTTAAAGTCTCTAAAATAGGAAAATACAGACAAACACCCACGTGGTACAAACTTAGTAACGTGAATTGGAGAAAAGATTTTTTTTGTTGTTTTTCCATGGAGGCTGCTCCAGCCCAGGGAACAATTGGTGCAAACTGCACATTTTGCAGCATGTGTCAGTGCACAGAGCTCCAGCACAGATTTTGGCAGCAGCAGCTGTGAGGAAGCTGATCTGTGGCAACCAGGATAAAGTAATGAAGCAATGAAGACACTAAACTCTTTTATTGTGCAGCCAAACCAAATGTCTTTTGGTCCTTCATGCATGAGTCTTCTAAGTGTAAACTTTTCACAGCAAGAGAAAGGAAATCATCCTCAGACTTTAGTGAGAAGAATGACTCAGATAGCCCCAGGCAGCAAAGATCTGAGCAGATAAAGAACAGTTTTTGACTGCCTTTGGAAGAGTGTCTGCTGATTTTTGTTCTTGTGCAATATTGCTTTAAGCCCACACAGAGGTTAATGGCAGATCAGTGGGAAGATGTTCTTGTGTTGTTTCCTTTCAGGATGCTTCCTCCCCTTCCCCAGAGGTGTAGGGCCAAATGGGAGATGGACTGGCAGAGGAAGCCTGATCTCCTCAAGCAGAGTTCAGCCCAGCCCTGGGTCTGAGCTGGGCATTGCACCCTCCATTACTGTGAGAATGAAATGGAGCCTGTACAAACCCTTTTGTAGGGTCTGTTCCAATGCAGTTTTCAAAAGTATGAGAATTAAGGCTGAACATTGCCCACTCCTCACAACTAACCCAGGAACCCAGGGCATTTGTTGGTAATCTGGTGTAGAAAGGGCAGGGGGAAAAATACTTTGAGAATTTCCATTATTCCAGTATGTCAGCAGTTCCCATCTCTGCAATGAGCAGAGCTCCTCAGAGGAGTCCCTGGCTGCTCTGGGCCTGACAACAGCAAATATCTCCAATCCCAAGTGAAAATAGTGTGTGGAGAGGACAGGCAGTGAAAACAGGTGAAAACAACAGTGACAAACAGAAAAGAGAGTGAAGGAACACAGGTAGAATCCTGTCCTAAGGGGGCAGCAAAGCATTCCCACGGGTTTCCACAGATCCCTGTGGGTCTTTCATTAGCAGAACACCCAGACTGGCATGGAAGGGTGTGTCATGAAGGATTTTGTTCCCATTGTCCATCATGGGGGTCAGGGATCAGGCAAGGTGCCCCATCCTGCCAGCAGCACTGCTCTCATGTGGAAGTGGCTACTGCCTCTTGACCTCCACTTGCTCTAGGATAAGGAATGGAGCCTTTCCCTCTCCTGCTTGGGCAGGATTTCTGCCATTTGTCTCAGAAGGAGGAGTGGAGCATCACAACTGCCTCACAAACATGATGGATTTTGATGAATGCTTCCCAACAGGGGGATGGGATGGGATGGGGATGGGGATGGGATGGGGATGGGGATGGGGATGGGGATGGGGATGGGGATGGGGATGGGGATGGGGATGGGGATGGGGATGGGGATGGGATGGGATGGGGATGGGATGGGGATGGGATGGGGATGGGATGGGGATGGGATGGGGATGGGATGGGGATGGGGATGGGATGGGATGGGGATGGGGATGGGGATGGGGATGGGGATGGGGATGGGGATGGGGATGGGATGGGGATGGGATGGGGATGGGGATGGGGATGGGGATGGGGATGGGGATGGGGATAGGGATGGGGATGGGGATGGGGATAGGGATGGGATGGGGATGGGATGGGGATGGGGATGGGATGGGATGGGGATGGGGATGGGGATGGGGATGGGGATGGGGATGGGGATGGGGATAGGGATGGGGATGGGGATGGGGATGGGGATGGGATGGGGATGGGGATGGGGATGGGGATGGGGATGGGGATGGGGATGGGGATGGGATGGGGAGGGGGAGCACAATCTCTCTCTGCTCTGCAGGAGCATGTGCCTGCACTCCCCTCTGGCACATCCTCCTGGCTGCCTCAGTGCCCAGGCACCAAGCCTCATCCCCACCAGCAATCCCAGGGGAAAATGAGATCAGCTGAACTCCTGCTCAGCCGTGGGAGATGGGTTCCCCAGAGCTTCCTTCCAGCTCTGTAAATCACTCATCCCAAGCAAAGCTTGGCCTCATCCCTTCCAAAACTCACAGCCCTGCCCTCCTCTTCCGAAGCCATTTATTTGGAAAGGGCAAAGAGGGGTCCCAGCAAAGCCATGACTAATGCCTGGCTAATTCCCAGCAGAGAGACAAAGCAGCTCCCCAGGGAACAGAGCCTTCTGCTTTCCCGACCCAGGCTGTGACAGCTGAAGAGAGAAGTTGCTCTTACCAGTAAAAATAAACCCTTTCCTCATCTGAGATCTCAGAGGGCAGTTCTCCTCCTGATTTACATCTGCAGGGCCAGCAGTGAGCACACCAAGGACCAGCTGCAGGGACTAACCCGGAGGAAAAAGCTGCTGTGACCCTTGTCACCTCTTTAGGTGTTAAATGCTGAAGTAATTGCTCAGTTTTCAGTGTCCCTCCTGGCAAAACTCACCTTCACTTTCCCAAAGTAGTTGTTGCCTCGTTTGGGGTTCATCTGCGGAGTCCTTACTGCAACATCCATCAAGTTCAGAGGTGTGGAACAGATGCCAAATTCTACAGACACCTTCAGGAGAAGCTGCTCCTCACTTGAGCTTATGAAGAAGGTTCTGAAAGTAGCAAACAGCAAAAATGGCATTGCATAATAAATGTAAAATGCAGGACATGTGAGCTACTTACAACAGAAAAGCACCAAGGCTCAATGAAGTTGAGGAAATAGCTATTAAAATGAAGAATACTTCAAATTACAATTCTTTTCCTTCTCAAATGTGTATGTTTTAATTAAGTATTTTTTTGTGTTTTATAGTTCCTACATTATCAGGTCATTTGTAAATTCTGACATCTTTACCTGCATTTTAAGCCACATTTCTTCTTCTACTGACAATTAATTCTTCATTCAATTAATATTTTTACATTTACCAGAGAGGTAATAAAGTCTTTCATCTTTACAAAAAAAAAAAAAAAAACCTTTTAATCATCCCCACTGTTGTGCTGCAGGCAATATTTTGTAGGTGCACTTGGAAGTTGGGTAGCAATGGCAGAGCTGGAACTGCCAACACTTTCTCAACTTGGAGGAAATTCCAGCATTTTAGTGCCTTGTCTTTAGGAGGAGGGGTGTTGCACAAGAATTGTGCATTTTGCCCGTAAGAAATTGCTTTTCTTTTTTCATAGAAATATCAAATCTCTTGTCCCATGCAGTGCACAGGAGCAGCAAAGGGAAAAGTGCCTCCAGCCTAATCCTAGAGGATCATTTCCCCCCTGAAGAAGCTGATGGGACAGGTAGCACCCACTGAAGGGCTCCTGAAACAAAAAATAAGGAAGCTGGTGTGAACCTCAGTTTTCCAGGCTCCTTTTCCCTTCTGCCAGCGTTGATTCAAGGAGCTCTGCACACTCGAGGGTGTGAGCAGTGTCTCTGTAGTGTAACTTTGCAAAGCAGCACTGCAACAGCTCACTGAGTCTGAACTGCAGAAGGAATTCATGTCAGCAAGGAACAGGAGTACCTGAGAGCATGAACTGCACAGTAAATGGCCCGTGGCTTCCTGTACTAAAAAAAAAAAGAAAAAGGAAAGTTCACAGGGTAAAATATCACAAGGAAGGAAACTATTTAAACCAAATAAATGACAAGCATATTTTAAAGAAAATGGGGTTTGGCTTAGCAGAAGTAGTTTGAGCCAGGAGTACTTTGCTGGTACAGAGGGAACTCAGGATCCAACTTTGCTTTCATGATGCTGTGCCAACACAGCCCATTATGCAAGAGAGGACTTTTAAATCCTTATTTCAGAAAATAGGTCAGGCTGAGCTCAAACACTTCCTTGTAGAAATACAGCTTAATGTGGATTTGAGTGACTACCGTGGCTCAGCGCCAGGCAGCAACTTCAGAGATGTTGCTGAGAAACGTCCTTCAACCTCCTTTTGCTTCAGTCTTCCTTCTTCAGAGAAGGAGGGCAAAGCAACAAGACTGAGAGGTCTCCATCAAGGTAAAAATCACAGTTTTTGGCGTGGAGCAGCTACATCCAGCAGCTGATGTCTGCTGGTGCTGCTGCTGGACCACAAACTGCCTTGGGGGAAGCAGAGGGAGCTGCAGGTGGGATGAGCAGAGAGCTGAAGCCCTGTCTGCTCATCAAAAGTTCATTTCAAACACAGGTCAGGATTGGCTGGAGGGGGACACAGTGGCAAAATCTTTTATCCATCCTAATTTCATGGCTAGATCTGTGTAAGAGCAAGGACAATGGTTCTGAAAGGCATCATCACAAAAGTGTTTCATTATTTTGTTGCATTTTTTAAGAAGGCTCAAAGCTTGACATATCCAATCAATTCTATTGCTCATGTTACCTTCTGGATTAGTTAATTGCAGAAGCAAAAAAGAGTGCCTGATTTATTATGTATAGAGCTTTGGAAAACTACAAAAAGCAGAAGCATAGACAAGTTACCCAGCACCACTAATGGCCTTCAGCAACGATGAAATGAAACTAACTGTAGTAAAAATGCAAATAAAAAGCAATGTATGAATTCAGGCCTCTGTCTTCATTAGAGAATCAATGCAAAATGCATTAATTCAGGCAGCCAAAAGTTAAAAAAAAGGGGGGGGATAAACACAAGTCTGTCCTATCTGTAGCCTTGGCAGCAAAGAAATGTTGCCAAATTCCTACAAATTCCTAACCACACATATGGCAACTTACACCAGGTGAGCTCCAGTAGCCTGTGGCAACAGCTCAGAGAAAAAGTCTCCAGGCAAAAAAAAAGGCCAGTTTCACCTGGAGACAGGAGGAGCCTCTCTTGAAATCTCTTCTCTGATGGGAGTGTGAAATTGCCAAGCCCCATCGAACTGAACTCGCACAGAATTTTAACCAGACCTTTTGGCCAGTGCAGAAATCTCCACCGTGTCTTGCCAGCTGGCAAATGCCTCTCCTGCTGCAAGGGCTCCAGCTCAGGACAGCTCCTGTTCTCAGGGCTTTTCAGTCCCACTAAGGGGCAGAAACGATCAGCAGCTGCATGAGAAATCCCTGAGAGTAAGATCTAGAGCCCACACTATTCCAGATAAAATGTAAAATAAATTCAGCAGGGATACCAGCTGCTTTTGAGGAATCCATTACACAGCCATCAGCTCATGACAGCTCCTGGCTTTTAAAGGCTGAACCAGTGACAGAGGAGAGAGATCTTTGTGCAATTGCTGAACCTCAGGGCCCCTTGGTGGGGAAGGAGCTCTGATGAAGCTGTGAGCCTGTGCAAACCAGAATTAGGGATGAGAAAATGAACCTCAAACCTGTGCAAACCGGAGTAAGTGCTGAGAAAATGGACATCAAACCTGTGCAAACCAGAATTAGGGCTGAGAAAATGAACCTCAAACCTGTGCAAACCAGAATTAGGGCTGAGAAAATGAACCTCAAACCTGTGCAAACCAGAATTAGGGCTGAGAAAATGGACCTCAAACCTGTGCAAACCAGAATGAGTGCTGAGAAAATGAACCTCAAACCTGTGCAAACCAGAATTAGGGCTGAGAAAATGGACCTCAAACCTGTGCAAACCAGAATTAGTGATGAGAAAATGGACCTCAAACCTGTGCAAACCAGAATTAGTGATGAGAAAATGGACCTCAAACTTGTGCAAACCGGAGTAAGTGCTGAGAAAATGGACATCAAACCTGTGCAAACCAGAATTAGGGCTGAGAAAATGAACCTCAAACCTGTGCAAACCAGAATTAGGGCTGAGAAAATGGACCTCAAACCTGTGCAAACCAGAATTAGTGATGAGAAAATGGACCTCAAACCTGTGCAAACCAGAATTAGGGCTGAGAAAATGGACCTCAAACCTGTGCAAACCAGAATTAGGGCTGAGAAAATGGACCTCAAACCTGTGCAAACCAGAATTAGTGATGAGAAAATGGACCTCAAACCTGTGCAAACCAGAATTAGGGCTGAGAAAATGGACCTCAAACCTGTGCAAACCAGAATTAGTGATGAGAAAATGAACCTCAAACCTGTGCAAACTGGAATAAGTGCTGAGAAAATGGACATCAAACTTGTGCAAACCAGAATTAGGGATGAGAAAATGGACATCAAACCTGTGCAAACCGGAATAAGTGCTGAGAAAATGGACATCAAACCTGTGCAAACCAGAATTAGTGATGAGAAAATGGACCTCAAACCTGTGCAAACCAGAATTAGGGCTGAGAAAACACACCTCAAACCTGTGCAAACTAGAATTAGGGCTGAGAAAATGGACCTCAAACCTGTGCAAACCAGAATTAGTGCTGAAAAAACACACCTCAAACCTGTGCAAAGCTTTCACTCACTGCCTGTGCACAGGTATGGATGTGAATCAAACTTCTACACTGCCAATTAATAACTCCAGATAAAACACACGGGGGAGAGGCTGACAATATCAGAGATTTTGTGTGCTCTCCTGCCCTGATAGACATTGTAGCACTTTACTGCTGTTTTACATGTCCAAATATTTGCCTGGATAAATAGAATAGTTTGAGTAAGCTGCACTTTGGAAGCTGGATGAGTCACATCATGAAGAAATATTCTGGGAAAGGTCTACAGCATAATTACAGGCAGAAAAAATGAAAGAAGTCAGCACTAAACAATATATCAAGGGTAGAAATATCCAGACTAGATTTACCAAAGGAGGCCTTTTCCCAAGTCTAATATTTATGAAAACTTGTTTCATAAAACAATCAATTGGATTGGAGTGCCTTTTTAAATAATAAAATACATATTTCTTTCTTTGTCTGGACACAGAACATCCCATGTGAAGGAAAAGAAATTGAGCAGTTTGAGCAGAAACCTGCCTGGCATGCTGGGAACCCCCTCGAGAACATGACATAAATATTTGAAAATAAGATTTTATACTCTTCTGTAATTCTGCTTGTAGCACAAGGAAGCAGGGAAGCACAATAACACACACACACACTGTAAGAGAAGGCTCAGGTTATAATTTTGAGTCTCTCAGAGTGCAGTGAGAAGCCTCACACACCTCAGAGAGCCGAGTGCAGATTTAGCAGGTTATGCAGATCAATTGCAGACAGAGAATTAAGGAAGCAAAAAGTGATGGTCCCACCATTAAATATAGGTTGGAGTCTTAATAAGGCACAAAGTGAGGGGAATGAGAAGCTTTGAAATTGAAGTTATTATGTGCTGCATCAACTACCAAAAATTACATGCTAATATCATTCTCTTGCTTTTATTCCTCTCCAGTTCAGCAAAAACCCACTCCCCTCAGCCTCCTTCTGCAGGTACAACTGCTCCTGTCTCACAGATTGGATACCACTCTCTGCTCAGACAGTGGGCTCTCCCCCATCCAAATGAACCATCCTCCCCAAAATGCCCCAAAGCCAACAACTTCACCATGGATTCAGTGATGTCGAGATGCACACCCAAAGTCACACCACAGCAAAGGTTCAGTCACATCAGTAGCAATAAGTATGAAAATGGTGTTTTAAGAAGCAAAGAACCTGTGGAGAGAGACCTTAAAAAAAAACAAAAACAAAAACCAACCAAAAACCCACAAGCACTATTTATAGGGGAACACCAGACCAAGGTGAAAACTAGAAAGCTGCAAGATCACAGGCAATTATGGGTGACTTTCTTGGCAATCAGGACTTGCAAATTAAGTCCACCTCCTGCCCTGGTGGCTGATTGCCAGGAACAAGTTAATTAACCATCACTAAAAAATGTGCTTGTATGGTCTTGCCTAGCCTTTAACTAGCTGGCTCCACCTCTCCCTGGCAGCTTCCCCTGACTGACCTCCTGTAATTGCCCACGGGCCAAATTCATCCTTGGGGAGTCTTTTTACCTTTAGTTTGCACCAAGAATTAATTTCGCCCTGAAAATATTCCCTGGCATTTTTCTCATAAACTAAAAGAAATAATAAAATATTTCTTTTAATTTCGTTTTTTTTTTTCCTTCCCTCAGCATCATTGACCTTTCCCATCTTACTCCAGCCACCTTCACTTACATCCAGCTCCTTTTCTTTCAGCTGATTTTTGCAAGCATTTGTTTTATTTTACATGTTGCTCATTGAACTTTTTCCAGTCCATGTGTCTTATTCTAAAACTACAATTCACGAAATAGCCTAATTCTCCAAATGGTGCTGAACTGAGTGGAATAATTACCTTACTTGTTTTAGGTCCCTGCTGGAATCCAGAATTACACACTTGGAAAATTATGATTGTTTTATCTTCTCTTTTTTTCTTTTCTTCAATTTCACAAGATGTGTGAAAGACAGGTTTTTATAAAGGACATAAACCCAGCCAAAACTATAATTACCACAGACGGAAAAGAATTCAGAGAAAAGATGATTTTATGATTAAGGCATTGGAGTAGAAACTCAGAAATTTAGATTCTTTTTGTGGCCCTGCCAAAACCTCTTTATACAACCTTTGCTGAGTTAATCCCTCTGTTCCTCAGATAAAACACTCTGGCACTTCCCTGCTTTACGAGAGCTGCTGCGTAAACACATCCATTCACATTTGTGAGATGTTCAAACACACCAATAATCAGAGAACCACCACGGCTGGGATGGCTGAAATCATCTGGCTCTATTTAATCATCTCTTGTCAGCACTGAATGCAGCTTTAATCACAGGCACATGGGATGTGGCAGCACTGCTGCTGAGAAACGAGCGCCGTACCAAAGGAAAGAAAAACAGGACCAAAAATTATGTTCCTGAGAAAAAACAGCTTGCAAATCAGGACAGCAAATACACAAATGAATCTAAGCATCTCCCCATTCCAGTTCCCCCAAAACAGGGACAGGCTCAAGTTTCTCACTAAACAAACCTGTCAGAGCATCAATTCACATTCCACTGGAGCTGAGGGAAGTCCAGAGGAATTACAGCAGCTCCCAACCTCTATCCCAGGGAAAAGCAGACAAGAGAAATGCTGCTAAAGGCTTACCCACAGTTTTAAAACAACCTTAGTACAGGATGCCCGAGGAGCATTAGCTGCATGTTTCCAGGGCAGGATGAGAATGCTGAACCCTCAGAGTGAATTTCATTTAAAAACTCTGGGGTTGAGCAATGGCTGAAGTGAGAAAGCAGGAAAGCCCAGCCCTGCAAGGCTGTAGGGACACTGCAGGTATGTCACTGTGGCCACCTCAGTGCCCTGCTGGCACCTTTGGGCATGGACTAAGGCCCAGAGAAGGTTTTCATCTGCTGCTCCACTCTGAACTGTGCTTGCATCCCACACTTGTATAGAAACTGCTGCCACATCCTCCCAAGCCTTTTCCTGGAGGAAAAGGCAAACTCAGGGGGGTTTCCCTTCCTCTCTCTTCTTCCTCAAACACCAAAGGCTTGGAAGGTTGCTGTGTCAACCGATCCCCCCTTCCTTTTTCATTGCTTTAATAAATTAAGCTGAGTAACAATAGAGATGAGAGAAAGCAGGACAATGTGGTAAATGTAGCAGAAAGAAATTTGAATTGTAATGAGGAGAGCTAATCAGGAAAAGAATGGACTATAGAAAAAAGCACTAATGAGTTTCTAAATAAATTCAAAAGGTTAATATTGTTCTATCTAACAAATACGAGAAGAATCCTGATGTGAAATTAAAGGCCTCACTCCAGTGCCCTTGCAGCCATATGTTAAAGCTGTAACACCCACTCTATTTACCCCTCTGTCCATCACACCCTGATACCTCTCGTGGATTGCTCCTGGAAATGGCACCTTTCAGGTCAGCCAGGGCTCTCAATCTCTTTTTTTTCTGTACACCAAATGCTCGAGCCAAAGTCACCAAGTCAATGGACAGACTCTCTTTGACTTGCAGAGTTTGCACCAAGATTGTTGTGACTCATTTATGTCAGCATCAACAGAACAGAGATCAAAATGCACTTTTCAAACCATGAGAGGTGTGTGGGTGTTTATGAAGTGATAGATCTGGTTGGATTTAAGCACACTTGTATTCCCTTTTATTACCATGTGGATTTCCAGGGTGACCATGCAGGTTAACTGAGGAAAGAGCAAGTAAAAATAAAAGTTTATAAAAATAAAGAAGTTGGAATGTTTCTTGTTTGTTTTAATTTATACAATGCCAGTAGTTCAAAATGTAAAGCTAAGACTTTTTATGTATAATCAGAAGTCAGAGACCTTTATGCATTCTATTGCAAAACATGGTAAAACTCTATTTCAGCCAAAATTTTGTGTGAGAAAGTAGCCCCTTTCAAGAATTAAAAAAAAAAATCTAATTCCCAGCAAAGTAATAGACTCAAAGGCTTTCCATAAGAATAGAGGATCTGCTCAACTAATTTTTTGCTTGAAGGAAGGAAATAGTGCCATTATAGAATTTTACTCTGAATATAAAATACCAGAATGACATCATACTTAGGGGAGAAGTCTGAGCACATTTGTGAGTGTGCCCGTCCATCTGTCTTCTGCTCTGCCAACAAAACCTACAGGGGAGAGCAGGGGGTGGCTGCACATTTCTCTCCCCCTGGTCCCAGGCTGGCAGGAGATGAGTTAGGTGCCATCCCAGGGCTGTGTAACCTCGTTGCAATCCCGCTGTGCCCACGCTGATAAATCTCTGTGCTCATCCCGGGGGCACGGGCTGACTCAGAGGCTGCCAGCACCACTCAGGCTCTGCTCCTCTGCCTGCCCTGCTCCCAGCCCAGCCACGGCCCCAAAGGGCAGAGCTGCAGCTGCTCACACCTGAGCATCAAAGCATCCCTCCACACCTGCCACGGGAAATGAGAGACAGGAAGATGTGCACCATTTTTATTCCAGGTCTGGGGATTATTCCCAAGTTAGAGCAACACTCCCGTGCCAGGACTGACCATGTCATGTATTATTCACAGCAACCTTGCAAAATGCTGCTCAGCCACTCACCTGCCATGAATAATTTTGTTTGACAGGCAGGTTAAATAGTTCAGCTTCCTGATCATCCTCCTCCCCCTCCTCACAAGGCAGGAGGGCAGTCATGGGCTGCCCTGACAGGCATGGTGGCAAGGATGTTTAATAGAGGCTTCAGTGGAGTTCAAACTTGGGAGGCAAAGACTGAATAAAAAAAACCAAAACCTTGGACCCAAGAGATTGGAGTGGGAAATACACAGAGAGTTGACAGTCAGGACATGTAAACTCTTTGTGAGTGACCCTCTGAAAGTCAGCAGGAGATGGGCACTTCCCCCTGGGTCAGGTGTGGAGAGCTCCCCAGCGTGTCCAGCCTGACCCACAAGGGAAAGGAGGTGCCAGGCAGAGGAGCAGCTCGTGCTCCTGAGCCCAAGGTGGATGTCTCACCCACTGAGTGTCTCTGGCACTGCTCTCTCTGCAGAAGCACAAATGCAAAAAGACTTCCTGAGACAAAAGGCACTGCGAGGAAATAGCTAAGTGTGAATAAACAAGGCAGTTGCATAGCTCATCATAACCCTAATGATGCTCCCTAAATCATGCAGGCCCATCACCTAGATCTATTGGCCACATTAGCAGACTGCTGAGTGCAGGAAATATGGAGAGGATCATTTTTAAAGGGTTTTGCCTGCAATGCTCATTGGGAACCCTTTGAGATGGAGTCTAAAGCAGATGGTGAAATGGGAAAATTATTCACATTAATTCTTTAGCAGCCTAAAATAAATTTAGAGAATAATGAAATAATGAAAGCCCCATTCAGCCACATTTTTGCTTTTGCAGCAGTCATCAAAGTCCTAACAGGGAGGACCTACACTGCTGCATTCCACACACAAAGCTTCTGCCTTAATTGGTTCAAAGACACAAGAGCAGCAATATCCTGGGAAAAAAAAATAAGGTCATCCCCTTTCATTAGCTATTGTTCAATGGCCTGATGAAAGAACAAACAAGCTGAAACAGCAAATAAACCTCACAGTGCTAAATGCAGATCCTTTTCAAGCTTCCTTCACACACGTGTCCTACAGAAAAACATCTGCTTTGGAGCTTCTTATCCACCCTTCAAACTCTTACAGTGGGAGAACAATCCTCGCCTTCTGTTTTACAGACAAGGAAACTGAGTCCCTGCTTTCATCCAGAGGGGGAACATCAGAGTCAGGACTACAGCCTAGCAAATCCAGTCTCAAGTTTTCCTGCTCATTTTGCAGGAGCACCTTGGGTGACCTGGTGAATCAAACCACAAGAGTCTCCTGAGCTAAACACAACGTCCCCAGCCACATGACTGGTAGCCTGGGAGGTTTTTCCTTCATCCAGATGATCCAGAGGATATGAGGACCAAGCCCAGGGGAACCTTACTCCCACAGCAAGAGGACATACCAAATATTTTTTACCATCTTAAACACAAGAAGCAAATAAAAACATTGCAGAATTCACGAGACATTTCTGTGAAACTGCTGAAAGCAAACGAGGGAGAATGCAGATGTTTCATACAAAAAATGCTAAAGTTCACTCCTAAAATCACTAACACCAGAGTGATCCAATATCAAGATATAATATTTGCTAAATGGAAATTTCTGGCTCAGATTTTGCTCCTGACACTTTACAGCCCTGCTGCTTTCTGGCTATTTTATTTCCTAGTAGTTTTTGGCACGGTGAGCAAAACGCACCAAGGCTTCTGAGTGGCTGAGGTGCTCGGAGCCCCTGTCCGTGGTCCTGACGCCGTTCTGGCTCTGTCCTGCACAGTGCCCTGCAGTCAGTGGGCAGAGCCAGAGCTGCTTCACCCGTGGTCTTCCCACCAGGTGAGTGCTGGGATAAGCAGCCAGCTGTTTCAGTGGATAAACATGTGTGTCTTTCATCAGCTGGACAGACTGCCCTGCCTCATTTCCCAGAATCCAGCCATGGTGAGACACCTCCAGCGCTGCCCAGTGCCTGCACGGACTCACTCTGCAGCCCAGGCTTAGGGGGGAGAGCTACCATGGGTGGTGGGAGCTGCTCCCAGTGTCTGACCTCAGTCAGGGACTGTGCCTTGGGAAGGTGTCACACACCAGCTCAGCTTTGAGCAATGCACTTCTGCTCTTAGTCCATGGTTAGGGACAGCCAGGGGACTCAGGGGAGACCATGCTGGCAAAGCCACACAGCTCTCACAGCTCAGCTGTGCCCCAAACCCTTTGTCTGCAATTAAAACAGTTTCCCCAGCTCCAGCAACACACTCAGAAAATGCCTGGGCTGAGGATTTCCTGCCCTGCTCCCAAAATGAGGAATCCTACTGGAATGGAGGAGATGGGAGAAAACTTCCTCTGTGTTCCTCTTGTTTCTTCCCAGCATTAGCTGGAAGTTCTGAGCCCTGGAAAAAGCACAGCTTGGTAAAGGTCATGATCTGAATGCAGATTATTCATGGACATGAATTTATCTGATGAATTATTCTAAACACATCATCCAGCTGCTGTACTGAGCACATATAGGATGTGCCTCTGCAGCTACTCTAAATACAAAGCAGGGCATTAAATAAGGACAGTCACTTGCTCAGAAGCATGATATTTTATTTGCCACAAATATGCTAATTCTTTAATTTTCAGTCTCTATGCCAGCTAGAAATACAACCTGAGCAAGATAAGTTTTCTTGTAGCTGATTACTAGGTAGCTTATCAAAGTTGATATATTAGATTTTAGGCCCTGATTCAGTGGGTTTTTTTAGACTCTTATGCAATTTTGATCCCATGGTAATGGATTTTGAGCTGCTTACAAACATGTCAAGACTATCATCTGCCAGCCATGTCCCCATGCTACTAATTATTTATGCCTACTGAGTAAATTTATTGGCAGGTTTGTCAGAAAGAACTAGAAAAAATATTGCTTTTTCTAAATAAATATCAAGGGGCAGGGAAGAACCAGCCATTTCAGTGTCTGCACCAACCTCCTGGTATATCTCCAGGCTCCTGGACTCCAGTTTACTGGATTCAGACAAGAAAAGCAAAACCAGAGACCCATTGTCACTTAGCACTTCTTGAGTTTCACCAGTCCTGCTGTTAGAGCTGTATAAATCATTTTTAAAAGCCTTGTTTCTGTCACTGTGGCTCTGCTGAGCACAAGTTCCCTTGCTGAGAAGGACCTGGGCATCATTTTCAGTAGGATCTGGAGGTTAGAAAACCATACTCTGTGTGCTGTAGGTAGGTGTGCTTGGAGCTAATGGAATTGCACAGGAATTACAGGACTCCTCTCGAGGAGGAAGGCACCAGGTCCAAGGGGAACAAACTGCAACTCCCCAAAGCCAGGAGGCTCAGGGGTACCCACTGGGAACTCGGTGTGTCATTGCTGGTGATTGCACTGCCTTCAGCCTCCTGCCCAAGCTGGGAAATGCTCCAGGCTCAGCTGCAGCACGTTCAGGAGCTGGGAGAACCCCGAGATTTCAGCTCAGGGCCACCTCTGAAATCAGCAGCTCTGGGGAATCATCCCTTTCCTGACAAGGTGTAAAAGTATCCCCAGAGGCTTTGAGTGTCACGAGGTGTTTGCAGCTCCTGTGGCACGTAGCCATGATAAAGGAGGGATGGGAAAGTTCACTAGCACCACATTTTAGAGACAAATTTGCTGTCATCCCTTGGGGTTTGTGGCTGTTGTTAGATTTAGTGCTCGAGCCCAACACCAGCACAGAGAAGTTTAGGAGATAGAGAAAACAGAAAAACTGTTTTAAAACAAGTGCAACTCTTTGGATCTCCTGAACAGATAGAGAGCATTGTTGGGTCAGGACAAATATTCAATTTGATCCTTATCTTATCCAAACTCCAAATCTCTTTTGTTATCAGTTACTTTCCAAGGCAATGTACAAGTGAGCTCTGAACTTACATTTAAAAAACACAGAAATAAGAGAGCTCTTCTGCTTCCTTCCCTGGGAGTGAGCCCAGCCCAGACTCCCAACAACCTTGGGGAAGCTCAGATCCAGAACAAGCCACAATGAAATTCCAAAACTGCAGAAATAATGGCAGCATCTAAACATTAAAACTAATTTTTCAGATTCATCAGGGCAGATCAAAACCCAGGACTGGCCACACCAGCAGGATGTAAGCCTGCTGTACAAGACTGAGAGGTGTTTTTAGATCTTTTCAAAAAATATTTGGGAGAAGAGACTTTTTTTCCTCGACATGTTCTCTTCACCATCCCATCCTACCACCTATAAAATTGCTTTTCCATTTATTCCACAGATGAGGGAAACCAAAACCAGCAGTACCTTAAGCCAGACATTTTTCTTGGCCATGTCCAGTCCATGGGGCTCATTAGAAAACTTTGATATAATCAGCCCTTTGAAAAAAATACACATTTATTAAGTGGAAGCTGATCAGAAGAAAGATTCACTTTCATATGTTCTCTTGATTTTGAAAAAAAAGGTCAGAAAAATATTTTCAAATAAAAAATGCTCAAAGCCAGATGAAGTATCTTCTTAGAAATGCAGGAAAACATTCATTCTGTTCAAGTAAACAAAATTAATTGGCATGTTCCCTTTTCACTCACACCAGGGGGGGACCACAAGTGGACAGCAGGGCAGATCCTCAGGATGCTCCCCTCCAGATCTGTGGTTTTTGTATCAAAGTATCCCTGTACTTCTCTGAGCTTTGAGAAAAATGTGTTTTTATATTTAGAGAAGTAGCCAGGACTGACTAAAAGCACTTACACAAACTCCAAAATTACCTGGGCCTTGTTGTTACAAGGCAAGGTTGGGGCACAAAATCACCACATCTTAAAAACATCCTTCCCCTGTGGCCAGAGCACCACCAGCTGAAGGAATCTTGTGGTGGCAAAGTACACAGAGCATCCCCAAAACCTGCAGGGATACCACAGAAAACTCCAGCACAATAAAATGCTTTTCCTGTTAGAAACATGAAGGCCTGGGGCTTTCTCTTCTATATCTCAATATCCCACTCATCTTGTTTTATAGCCCAGAGACAGCATGGATCCAGTGGTCTTCAAGAAGGAAAACAGGAGAAAGGAAAATATAACCAGTTCCACCTCTGCTGCTCCCTGACCTACTCATTATTTCCACAGGGAGTTCATTGTGTTTAGACACATGCCAAGAGCAAGCCAAGGCCCCTGGGATGCTCCAGAGGACACCTGGATCTTTGTAGGCACAAAAAGAGACCTCCAGCTTTCCACATGGAGGGGTTTTGGCTGTGAAGGGCTCACCCTACAGAGTTTGGGTGCTGTGGGCTTGGAACAAACAGCCCTTGCAGTGGAGGTGGGTGTGAGAGCACAGACAGGTTTAACTCTCAGCAGGATGGGTGATGCTATGCAGGGTAATAAAAGATAAACTGAAAAATGAAACTGCTTCCAACAGCACCTTTATCCAACCAGCAGAAAAGCAGCTGCTCAGCAATGGGCTTTAGGACTGGGTGATTTGTGGGACCTGGGCAGCCCAAACCCAGGGGATTCCACTAAAAATGCTCCAAGCAGGGCACCAGCATGAGTGCCTTCAGCACAAGCACCTTCAGGTCTGTTCTTACACTGGGAATGAGAAGGAGAAGGAAACAAAGGAAATAGAAGGAGCAGAACAGCAGAGCGAGACGGCAGCACAGGTGACAGGAAACAATTTCTAACTTACTTGAGACTGTTCTGAGTCATCTGTTCTGCAGCTCAGACAGCAGTGCAGGTCTGCCCAGCTGGGTTTCACCCAGGCACACAAGCACACCAACATTCCAAGCTGTTTGGAGGCACCTCCTTCGTCCTGGGCTGTGGGAATGTTCCAACAAGCCACATTCATTTGTTCCTGTGCTGAGAGTCAAACACAGGCCATGGTAAAATTCAGGTTATCATGGCCAGAAAAAAGGGGAAATGGCTGCAATTCCATGGAAAATTGTCTTACAACAAGTACATCAATATGAGCTGAAATTCACAACTCTTTGTGCAATTTGTTAAAGTCAGAAATAAAAATGTAAAAGCCCTAGGACACATCTGCACCATTGTTCCATGCTTACTTGAGAGAGTGGTGATGAGAGCTCAATAAGCTCTGGCCTCCAGAGCTCTGGAGAAGTGAAACACAAGGCTGCTGTTCCCCAAGATCCTCAAATAAATCCCAGCACTTGAATATGGGATTTGCTAACTTGACTGTCCCCTTGGAGCTCATGAGCCACCATAGAATCATGGAAAATCCTGAGCTGAGAGGGCCCCCAGGATCACCCAGCCCTGTACAGACCCCACAACAGCCCCACCCTGGGCATCCCTGGGAATGGTGTCCAAGCTCTCCTGGAGATCTGGCAGCCTCGGGGCCGTGCCCATTCCCTGGGCAGCCTGGGCAGTGCCAGCACCCTCTGGGGAAGAACCTTTCCTGATCTCCAGCCTGAGCCTCCCCTGGCACAGCTCCATGCCAGACTCTCCACCAAAGCCTGGGGACAAGGAGGCTCTCAGAAGCCTTGTGACACCCACCAGCTGCACTGTGCATCCCCCTCCCTGGGCTTTGGGCTCTTTGGGTCACAGTCTGTGTGCAGGTCTGCTGCTTCTCCCTGCAAACCAGGATGGCAGTGCCAGTCCCTGCTGCTGATGGGGGGTCAGAGCTGTTTCCCACTCTGGTGACAATTCACTGGCTGTGCTGAGCCCAGGGGGAAACTGAAAGCAGGGAGTTAAAGAGAAAAACTCAAAGGAAAAAATCATCCCTCACTGTGTGGCTGCATGGGAACCACATGTTAAATTTACACCCACAAAACCATGTAATAATTACCCAGGCCTTCTGTTTGCATGGTAATTACACTGAAATGGGTGAAGGAGGAGAAAGAGAGTCTCAGATATCAGCTCTGCTGGCTTTCTAGTCACTGCCTCCACCTTAATTCCTCTTCCCTCTGCAGAAAGGGAGCACTCCAGCTTGTGGCTGTGACCATGGGGACGTGCTCCAGGTCTGTGGGATGTCACTGCCCAGGATGGGCTGTGGGGAGCTCAGTGCCTCCTGTCCCATCATTGGCAGCAGGGCCACACCAGTGGGTGCCACCAGCTGTCCAAACAGTACTTGATGGCTCTTTCAAGAATATTTAACACATTTTTCAAATCCACCAGAATAAACTCTCACTAGCTGTCCAGTCTCTCCCATCTGCATGACAGAAAATTCCTCAGTTCCCAAAATCAGCTGCTGCCTGGGTTCAGCTGGGACCAAGCACAGTGGCTGTCCCCCTGGAGATGGGACTGTCCCCACCATCCTTGGTGGCAGACAGGGAGCTTCAAAGCCCAAGGGTGACCACGCTGAAAGGCTTCACTTCCAACACCACCACAAACTCCCAGCCTGAGGCATTAAAATTCAATTACCAGGGACAGCTGGATGTGGGCAAGGGTCTGACACTGAGGATCTGGAGAAGGGAACACTGCAAGCTGCCTGGAGCTGGGACCTGGACTCAAGCCAAGCATTATTTACATGTCTTAAGGTCTCACAGACTCTGCTCTGCCAGGCTTGGCTGGCCATGCCACCAAAGCCCACAGGACATCCTCCTGGGGACAGCCCTCAGTTCCCTATCTCCATGATTTTGGGAGGCCATATGGGTGACCCATATTTCAGGGGGTCAGGAGGGGACAGGGACCCGAGCACACACCTTGGCTGGGGCTGGCTGCTGCTGCTGCTACCCCCAGCATTGCTGCAGGAGCATCCTCCAGCCCATGACCAGACAACAGGAGCGTGCAGGTGACAGATTTTACATTTTCTGTTGGCAATGAAATTCAATCTCACACAAATAATTGCATTTGTTTTCCCCACGGTTCCAATCAGGCATAACCAGCTATCGAAAAAGCCAAATGCTCATCAAATTTGCTTCTCCTCTCATTTCTAATGCTGTCAGTTGCAAATTCCTCTCCTGGATGGGGGCTGCTAACTTAAACACTTGGTGTGAGCCAGTTCTCAGTGAACCAGACCAAAACTGGGGGGAACAGGTATCTTTAAACACGGGAACAGACATTTTAAACAGCATTTCTGTTACAATAACTGACAGGAAAAACCAAGTTTGGGATACAGCTCGATCTCCTGCTTAACTTAACCCCCAGGGAATTCACAGCTGCTTTAAGGGCTGGTGGAGAGCTCATTTTTAAGCACGCACATCTTTCCCAGGCTCAAGTGACACCGGTGCCGTGTGACAGCAAGGGGACCCCAGGCTGGTCCCTGTGCTGTGGCACCAGCATCACACCCAGGGCTGGGCTTGGGGCACCCAGGGGCGCAGCTGCCACCCAAAATCCGTCCCGGCAGGGGATTTTGGGTGGCGTGCCCTCCGCAGGTGCCGTGCGTGGGGCTCTGTCCCCCTCTGGTGACCGCGACACGCAAGGACACAGCGGAGCCAGCCCGGGGGGCTCGGGGGACACGGGGCTGCCACCGCAGGGCAGGACAGAGACACGGTCACAGCACGGGGAGAGAGGGGGGAAAGCACAGAAAAGGGAAGAAAAGGGAAAAAAAATGTAGGGACCAAAAGACAGGAAAGAGATTAAAAAAAAAAAAAGAAAAAAAAACGAAAAAAAAAGAAAAAGAAAAAGAAGAAAAAGAAAAAGAAGAAAAAGAAAAAGAAAAAGAAGAAAAAGAAAAAGAAAAAGAAGAAAAAGAAAAAGAAGAAAAAGAAAAAGAAGAAAAAGAAAAAGAAAAAGAAAAAGAAAAAGAAAAAGAAAAAGAAAAAGAAAAAGAAAAAGAAAAAGAAAAAGAAAAAGAAAAAGAAAAAGACCCAAAAAAGAGGGAAAAAAGTACAAAAAAGAGGAAAAAAAGACCAAAAAAAGAGGGGAAAAAAAAAAGACCAATAAAAGAGGGGAAAAAAGACCAAAAAAAAAAAAAAGAGGGGAAAAAAGACAAAAAAAGAGGGGGAAAAAAGATTAAAAAAAGAAAAAAAAGACAAAAATAAGAGGAAAAAAGGAGGAAAGAGATTATAAAAAAGACAAAAATAAGAGGAAAAAAAAAGGACAAAAAAAGACAAAAAAGAGGGGAAAAAAGACCAAAAAAAAGGAGGGAAAAAAAAGACCAAATAAAAAGAGGAAAAAAAAGATAAAAATAAAGGGAAAAAAAAGACAAAATAGAGGAAAAAAAGAGGAAAGAGATTAAAAAAAGGACAAAAATAAAAGGAAAAAAAAGACAAAAAAAGAGGAAAAAAGGGAAAGAAACCAAAAAGAGGGAAAAAAGAGGGGAAAAAGACCAAAAAAAGGAGGAAAAAAGGAGGAAAGAGATTTTTTTAAAAAAAGACAAAAATAAGAGAAAAAAAAGAAAAAAAAAGGAAAAAAAAGACAAAAAAAGAGAGAGAAAAAGGAGGCAGAAAAAAAAAAAAGAGGCAAAAAGACAAAATGAGAGGAAAAAGGAAAAAGTAAAGAGGAAGGGAAAAGGAGCTCAGTGAAAAAAGGTCAGTTTAAAAAGCAGTTCAGTGCCAAACCCCTTAGGCAGGGAGGACTCCAGGGCTGCTTCTGCACCTTCCCCAGTGGGAGCACAGGCAGAGAAGCTGCTCTGAAAATGCCCACAGGAAGCAGGTGATGCTCTGCTCCTCTGGGAATAAATTCTGTCTGGGGAGGTTTGTCCCTGCAGAGAAAATGCCAGCAGCAGCCTGCAAGGGAAGTTACCACTGCTCCACATCCAAAGGATGAGCTTTGTACCACTCCTGATCCCAGCTACAAAAAGGAAAGGCAGGAATGTTCCCCTGAGAGCAAAACCATCCTCTGAGAGACATAAACCCCACAGTTTTCCATAAAATAAAGTATTATAGGAGTGCTTTTTGGCCAGTCCAACTTTTCATCTACATAAATCACACTGGAGATGCATCAGAGCTGATTGCACCTGATTTACATAATTTTTTGTAGGATTAAAAGACCTCAAAGAAATCCTCAGGGCCCACAGCTCCTCTGATATCCACCACACCACACAGATGTGAGAGACACGTGGGAAAGAGGCAATTTTTCAGCTGGGTTTTGTGGGCGTTTTGCATTTAGGGTTGCAGGGTCTTGTGAAATGACATTTATCTCCCTTTCCCCTTTTGCCTCTGACTTTTGAGAGTTTAGAGGCAAGAGCCCAAGAACCTGATTTGTAACCTGATTCTTCTGCAGATAATTCACATTTAATTGGCCTTGAGTATTTTAGAGATGCTTAAAATGGATAGGTTTTGGCATTGTTTTCTCACAAATGGTGAAAACCATTGTACCAGGCTCAGGTACAGTTTTGTACAGGGAAAATATTGATATTTGTGCCCTCTGCCAGCCCTAATTGCTTTGTTGACATCATTATCTTGTCATTAAATCGGTGATTTGAAAGTTTTAAACCTTCCCTTGTGTTTGAAGCCACTTTTTTAAGGGGCAGCCTGGAAGGGAGTGGTCTGCTTTATACTTCCACCATCTGCTTCAGCAGATCAGGAGGTTTTTCCTCCCTGGAGAGATTGTGCTGCAGAAACCACTGAGGGCCAGCACTGCAGGGGTGGCAAGGGAGAAATGTCACCTCATCCTCATCCCTACCCTGCTGCAGGGTCCCAGAGCTCCTCCAGGTCAGTGACTGCAGCTCTGCAGAGCTCCTGGGAGAGCCTCCAGATCTGGCCTAGAACCATCAAAAATAAAGCTCTTGGAATCCAGTGCCAGAATCATAAAACCTCCTGAGCTGGAAGGACCCACAAGGATCAGCCAGTCCAGCTCCTGGCCCTGCACAGCACAACCCCAGCATGGTGCTGCAAGGGTTTGGTCATTCCCAGCCCAAAGGTTCTGGCTGGCAATGAGGAGGTGCCAGGTTAGCTTCATTCATCCCACACAACCTGAGGAATCAGCGTTTTCCCATCCCTACCAATTTCCCCCCCAACCTTTTCTGTTTTCAGCAGTGTTTGTTTGCTTTATGTGTCGTCTGGTGGTGTCCTCTAGTGGTTCCCTCCTGCACAAGAAACACCACCTTCCCTGCCTAAAATGATGTAAAAGCACTTGGGGGGAGGAAAACCACAAATTTTGACAGGACTCAAAGGAACAGCAAAATAGATGGCATTCTTCACCTTCATTTATGTGTTTAAAAGTTACAGCAAAGTTCACTCTGCCTTAATATTAAGGCAAACTTATGAAAGGTAACAAACAGCAGCATGACTCAATATTTTTGAAGTGATGGCTTTCTATAAATAAAGGGGAAAAAAATCAGAAATGGCCAGTAGAGCTATTAATTAAAATACGAAAGCAGATAAATTATGAATAGTGGTGTCATGTATTCATTAGGATTCTACAAATGAAAAATATCTCTCCTGCTTATTCCTTTGATGAATCGAGCCCAAATATACTTGAACTGCAACATGAAAAATTCAGGATGCTCGTATTTCATTCTGTATCAGCCAGCCTCAGATCCCCAGATCTCAAAGCCAAGAGCTGCCAGTATCTAACCCCAGCACTGGTACTGAGCTTTTCCTCTGGCCTTGGACAGGCTTTTAAACTGGTTTTAAGAATATCTCTAATAGGATTATGGAATACCAGAATGGTTTGGGTGGGAAGGGACCTTAAAGCTCATCTCATTCCACCCCTGCCATGGCAGGGACACCTTCCAATGTCCCAGGCTGCTCCAAGCCCTGCCCAGCCTGGCCTTGGGCACTGCCAGGGATCCAGGGGCAGCCCCAGCTGCTCTGGGCACCCTGTGCCAGGGCCTGCCCACCCTCACTGGGAAGGATTTTGTCCCAATGACACCAATCTGTGCTCAGCACAGTCCCATCAATGGGCAGGATGCATTTTGGGGCTCTGTGAAGCAAAGGAAGGATGTAGAAGCAAGGAAGGAAGAGTGAGAAGAGAGCTGCAGGCTTGTGTCTCCCAGGTAAAATTCCTTTTGTGCAAGGCAGATTAAAGAAAGGAAAGAATGGGTCCATATGCTGTATTACACAAGTATATTTAAAATACAGCTGCAGAGCTATAGCTGTGTAACACACCACTGTGGATTTTTTGTTAAAATGTTTGCTAAAAGCACCCAAGCCCATCCTTGAAGAACCAGAACCCAGCATGCCACTGAAGGACTGAAATGCCATCTGGGGGCCCTAAGACATCACAACACCAAAAAGAAAATCAAACCCCAAACCAAAAATAACAAAACAAACAAACAAAACAAAACCAAAACCAACCCCCCAAAAAGACAAAAACACCCCAACCTTAAACCAGCCACCATGTCACTGATCTAAAATTCAGACCTCCCTTGCACAGTGACTTTCTCACCTCACTGCTGATCACTGTCACATGCTGGTGCTCCCACCCCACCTGTGGGCTGAAGGCACTGCCGGGGTGGAGGAGGAGGACAAAGGGTCACCAAAGCCTCCTGCCACAGCCAGGGCCTGTCCCAGCCCAGCAACCCTGTCACCAACATGTTTCATGGAAGTCCTTGCCTTAGGATTTTTTCCTCCTGAGGAGCTGAGAGGCCTCAGGAACAAAATGCAAACAATGATTCTCTGCTGCTGTGGGGTGCAGCAGGTGGATCTGGGATTGGTCTCACCTGGTTGTTTCTCATTAATGGCCAATCCCAGCCCAGCTGTCCAGACTGTCTTGGTCAGAGACAAACCTTTGTTATTCATTCCTTTTCTATTCTTAGCTAAGCCTTCTGCTGAAATCCTTTCTTCTGTTCTTTTAGTATAGTTTTTAACATAATACATATCATAAAAAATAAATCAAGCCTTCTAAACATGGAGTCAACTTTCTTGTCTCTTCCCTCATCCTGGGACCCCTGTGAACACGGTCACACAACTCTTCCTGCTCACACAGAAAAGGTTCTCTCTAAGCATTCCAGTGGAGTTGCTGCAGTGTACCAGCAGTTGTTAATAAAAGACACGCTTCCCCCTGGGCTTTGTCAGCTCTGCACTTCAAAGCTCATTTTACACACAGGCCAACGCTGGATTTTCAGAAGAGAATGTTAACATGAGCTCTTTAGTCACTTGAATAAAAGTATCAGGAACCTCCCCTCTCCCATCAAATTAAAAAACCAAAATAAACCAACAATCTCTTGGCAGCCTCTGATGGATTTGACAGGAACACACCCTTTGTAGGGTGAATATAAATCCCAAGCTCTGTGCATGTGATTTTTTTTTTTCCACTGCAAAATAAAAAATGAGACCAACTGTCACAGACCAAGGAATAAGGATTAATAACCAACATTCCCAAGGGATATTCGCTGGCCTCTACTCTTCCTATTAAACACAGGTACTGATACAGGCTGAGAATTGCCTCAGACAGGTGAGAATGCAGCCCAGACAGGTGATGCCCATTTCCTGGTGGGTTTTTATCTCACACCTCTCATTCAGATTGCTCTGCAGAGGCCAATGTTTCACTCTCTTCTCCACCACCAAGCAAACAATTACTCTTGAAGCCATGAAATCAAAAGAATTAAAATAAAATATATATTTTATCTATATTTTACTACTAGTAGTGATTTGGACAGTTAATTACAGTTAATTAAGCTTATATTTACTGTAATTACTCAATAATTTATATCACCATGGAGGTGACAGAAACAGTATAAAGAAATGAGAATGATTTAAAATTATTTTAAGTGCTTGGAATGTCTGAGAAGCATTTTGTAAGATACATTGAAAGATTCTAAATTTAATTATACCACTAAGTTACCTTAAGCTCTGTCTGGGCTAATATTTTTCCTAGCAATTAGACAGCAGTTGATGATGCAATTACACTTGCATGTATAACTTTTGTGCAAGCAATATAATTTTTTATTAAAAAGGTATTCAGAAGACATAATATGTGTGAAGTAGTTCCATTAATTTTTTTCCATCATTTTCCCCAGACACATTTTGTAGCTCTAGTGCAGGCCTCTGCATAACAAAAAGGTAGGGGGAAGTAGGCAAAAAGGGAAGGAAAAGAGTCAAGACAAGCAATTAATGCATGGTAACTCTCCTCAGAAAGGACTATCCAGCCTCCATCAGAGGAGTCTGTGGTTATGGGGAATTTTAAATGAAGAACAATATCACCCATGAGAATAAGAAGATTAAAAGTCAAAGAAACCACAGTAAAAAAATTTAATGACATTTTGTTTGTTTTCTAAACCTCAGGATTTAAAGATTAGGATTCAGTGGGTTGTGGGAAGGTAGGTTTATTTTTTTTTTGTTTCCCACTTTATTTCCTGAGCTGGCAGCACTGCAACTTTGGAGCAGCAACCAAAACCCCTTTGGCAAAGATTGCCTTTGGACTTGGCCAGGGCCAGGTTTCCTCCCTCAAACATCCAGGAATCTGCCCTGGCTCCACCCTGCATCCTGTGGGACTCAAACTGGTCCAGCCCAGCCTGACTGGGGACTGGGACAAGAAAGGCCAAGGTGGCATTTGGGGCAAGATCCAAGGGGAGCAACTCTCCCAGTCCCCCTGAAGCTGGAATATTCTTTCCAAGAGCTGGCAGGCTGTGCCAGCTCTGCCTCCCACTCTTTTTGCTTTTGTTTTTCCACTTGGACCAGATTTCCAGCTGATTTGTTGGGCCAGACTGCTCAGCCTGTCCAGATGCCAGTCAGCTCTGAAAAGGGCCATTCAGATCATTAACAACAGCTAGAATGTGAAGGGTTAAGATTTATCAGTGGATCAGGAAACAGCAGATGAAAAAATCCCCAAAGACCACACCATCACTCACCACTAATAAATGTTTCCCTGTAAAAAATGGAAATCTAATGCAAAGAAGCATTTATTATCATCCATCATGGCACTCCTGCAGCATCTCTCCCTCTTGCACCCTGGGATTGCAGGGTCCCAGAGATGAAGCAGTCTATCACTTCTTTTGAAATGAGAAAATTTTCCTTAACTCTTTATCCCACACTGGCTTCCCTTGCTCTTCCACAGCAGCTGCATCTCCACTGAATTCCCCAACATCACTGCTGTTGACTTCCATGACCAGGAGAGAGCTTCAGGTGGTCCTGAAGGCCAAAGGCTGGGATCTTCAGGGGGCTCTGACAGCCTCAGGTCTATTTTACTGAAAGATGCTAAATATTATAAGATATTTAAGCAGCCATTTAACCACTGAAGCTCAGGGGATGCCATCAGCCAGCACCAGGCTCCTCTCCAGAGCTGCCTTTAGGCTTGCAACCCCCTGGATGATTCCAGCATCCCCTCACTGCAGGTGGAGGCAGCCCTTCCACTAGGAACCATCAGCTGAGGGCTGCAGAGCCTCCCTGGCTGCTCTGGGGATGCAAACCCCACACAATTCCTGCTCCCACCCTCAGAGCATCCCTTGGCAGCTCCAGTTGGCTAATTAAGCATTGCTCAGCCAGTGATTTGGCAGATGTGGTGCTGGGCAGGTTCTTTAGCTGCTGACACGAGCATCCCTGCTCTGCAATTCAGCAGTGGGCAACAATTCTGGTCACTTCTGTTCACTGCAATTTACAGGTTTAAATATTCTTTTAATTGAGGGTTATCGTGGTTCTAGAATGGCAGTGCTGAAGAAAAAAAAAAAGTTGATTGATTAGTATAAAAACAACCCTAGCATTGTAAATTCTGGCTATTAAACAGAATACCCAGATTTCCATGTCTTCTCACAATATACTGATAAATATACCCCAACATACTCAGAAATAGGCAGTTGTTTTTACCATGGTTAATGGCCAACACTCAGGCTGTTAAAGAGCAGAAGAGGAGCAGCCAAACACCCTGACCCCTGTGCCCTGCAGCAATTATTTCCTTCCCCTTCATGGCCAGAGATGTGATCAGCTAAAAAGCCAGGGGATTCAGGTAGCGAGCAGGTCCAGTGGGTAACTGGGATGGAAACATCGACAAAATGTTCAGAAATTGTGCTGGCAGAAGTGCCTGGAGGCACAGGGCAGGGATGGAGCAGCTGAGGTGGATTTACATGGAAACACTGAATTGTGAGGGGAATAAGGCAGAGGACAGTGACCATGAACATGAGGCCGAGTGGAAGGGCAATGCAGGGCTCCAGGGGAATGGCCTGGGAGCAGAGAGAGGTAGAAAAGTGCAGAGAATCAGAAGGAAATGAAGCAAAGCAGAATGTCCAGAGCAAGGAGATGAAATGAGCCAGCTGTGCTCTCCACAGGCTCTTGCACCAGCCAGGGTGAGCCCAGATTGAAAGCATGGACCTGATGGTGAGAGGCAAACCCAGGATTTAGCAGGGCACCAGCCCCTCTGGATTCACACCTTCAGCATTGCTCACTGAAAGGGTGGTCAGGCACTGGGACAGGCTGCCAGGGAGGAGGGGAGTCCCCATCCCTGGAGGTGTCCAAGGAAAAGCTGGATGTGGCACTCAGAGCTCTGGTTTAGCTGGCAAGGTGGGGATGGGTCACAGGCTGGACTCGGTGATCCTGGAGGTCTTTTCCAACCTAAACAAAACTCTGGCATTCTGTAACAGCTCTGCAATGCTCCTCAAGTAACACCCCCAGCTAAACCCCAGCAGCCTCACTTGCTGTCTCCGGGCCAAAGCTCAGTGCAAAGAGCACTCAGAGCACACTCAGACCCCGGGCTGCACCATAGGCTCCAAGGCAGCTTCCCTGCTGGAACTGGAGAGTCTGCTCCAGCTGGGAACTTGGGATTCTGGGATTCAACCAGGACTGGCCTCTAAAAGCAACTGTGCTATCTACAGATGGAAAAGCAGAACCACAAGAACCATTACCTTCATTTACTGCTCCAGATTGCAAGGCAAGATGTATTCTATTACCATCTGTAGGGCAGTTGTCTGGTGTCAAATGGGCAATTCTCCTTATCTCTCTCTGAGTGATCACAATCACTCCTCCCTCAGGGAGACCCCTGCTGATAACAGGCCATTGAATGTCCCTGTATGGCTGATAAGAACTACAGCATCCCATTGGGAGATGTGAGCCCAGAGGGAGGAGCCAAGCATTCCTGCCTGGATATAATCTGGAGGTTCTGGAACACCAGCACAGCTTCTCCCCTGCATTTCCCAGAGGAACAGCAGCTGCCTCTTCCCCTGGATCTTCAGAGGAAGACTGCACCTTTCTGCAGGATCCCTGCTCCAGCAGAACCACCCCTGGCACTGCAGGAGGGCTGAGCCACAATTCCAATGGGACTGCTGCCAGCACCCTGACCCACAGGGTGTCAGGTTGAGTCCTGACTCTGTCAGGGTTGTTCTAGAGTATTGCATTGTTTTATTTTATCCTTTTATGTTTTTTTCCCTTCCCTATTAAAGAACTGTTATTCCTGCTCACATATTTTTTGCCTGAGAGCCCCTTAATTTAAAATTCACAGCAATTCAGAGGGGTGGGGAGGGTTTGCATTCTCCATTTCAGGGGAGGCTCCTGCCTTCTTTAGCAGGCACCTGTCTTTCCAAACCAAGACATCTGCCCACCCAGCAGCATTTGGGGTTAGCTGACACCTTCCTACAATCAGGCTGACTTGTCCTTTTTCCTTGTGTGAGGTGTTCCTCCACCATTTTGTCACGGAAGCCAATCAAATACTTTTGATTTTTCAAATACAAGACACCAGGGGCTGTACAGAGAATGAAAGGTTCCCAAGAACTCTTGAAATTAAGTGTGGGAATGACCTGAACAGCAGCTGGAAGCACTGACAACAGAAAACATTTGCAGGCAAAGGAGTGGGGAGACAGGCAGTTTAAATGATTCCAACCTTATCTGAATGAAGGTCTGAGGAGGAGTTAGGAGAGCTTATTCTAACAAATTGGAACAGATTGCTAAGGGATGCAGTAGCTTTGCCATCATTTCCTATCTTTCAAAGAAGATTGAATTTTATACACACATACACACATTTTCATTCCAGGTCAACCAGAAGTTTTTGGGGTGGACACATCAGTGACTGAAATCCTATGACTTGTGTTAGTCAAGAAGTTAGCCTGGGTTATTACATTAATCTCCCTGCTTCTCTTAAAAACCTATGGCTGAACTGATAACTTCATTTGAAATAGGAAAAAAAGCCTTCATTTGAATTATAACAGAATTTCAGCCCCTGAATGTAGTGAAATCCACGACAAAACTCTTACACATTAAATAATGATATACAACCACTGATGTTTAAATAGTATTTGATTGCAACTATAAATAAATTGTGGAATGCTGTAACATTATTTTAAAAATCCACTATTTTTATCTGATAGAGAATATGAGCCAAACAACAATCTGAAATCCCCCAAATTCCAGAGACAACACAGATATTTTGCAACTAATTTCTGCGGAAGAAAAAAAGCCTATTTTAATTAGAGAAAAAAGTTTCCTGACACAAAACCAGTACTAGAGGCTGAAGAATTCCAAGAACATTTTTCATATTTACCCACTTTGAACTTTCTGCATCAGAATTTTCAAGTTTCCTGTTCTTTTTGCTGTAAGCTTTTGGGAACTTTGGCTGGCTCTGGTGCACATCAGCTGGGGTAGCAACAAGGGTCACCATGAATCCTGAACAGTTTCAGAGAGCATAAAATTTAACAGACCCAAAGAATATGAGGGCAGGGGCCATAAATATAAAAATTAACAAGGGGAGCACTCTGTCATTAAACAGGGATCAAGGAACAAGCTCAAAAGCTGGCGTGGGATCAGGAAGCTGTCACAGTAATTGAGGTAATTAGTGAACTGTGGTGATGAGTGTGCTGGCTCTCCTGGACACTTCTGCCTGAGCTCATGGGCCATGCTGCCTTTGGGCTGCACAGTCCTTCTCTGTCAACACTTGTGTTTCTGCAAGTGCACAGCACCCAGGAGCTGCAGTTTATGTCTGCAGAAAACTCAGGCTGCCATCAAGATCCCAGAGCAAATCCCATTTTATTAACAAGCATCCACACACCTGAGCTTGCCCCATGATGCCCAGGTTTGGCTGGGAAGTCTGTGATTAGAGAGTTAATAGGTGAGGCATGTTCAAAACTCCAGAGTTCTTTTGCTGCCTGAGTAGCTCAAAATCTGAGTTATTTGGAAAATGGAGCCCTGTGCTTAGTGAGATAAAGTCTCAGCTCTCCAGAACGAGCCCTCACCCCACAGCACTGAGGAGCTGCAAAAAACCAGCTCCATCACCTGTGGTGCTTGAAATGGCACAGCCTGACCCAGCAAGGAGCTGCACAGAGTGAAAGTGGCTGAGAGCAAGAACATCAGACTGGGAGACAAGGTCCCAAAGTGGCTGACAGGATACAGAAACCTGCTGGAAAACAGAGGCATGCCCAGGCTGGGAACCCCAGCGCAGCAAACAGCAGGAAAACATGAGGCAACAACAGGCAAAGAGCATGAGGTGGTGGTAAGGGGGTGGATTTTAGCCTCTGTTTGGATAGATGAGGGACCTTTAGATGAGATCCCAGCAGTCAGATCACATGAGGAAGGGAAAAGTGAGAAATATTACCCAGGAGAGCACAGTGGGTGCTTCACAAGTCCCCTGTGCCCCACCGAATTTCTTTTTTACTGCCAACCTAACTAAATAACCCTTTTCCAGAGTGAGGAAAAAATACTAATTTTTTTTCTTTTTCCAAATGGTAAATCAGGATGTTTAATCAAAATATTAATTTGGCAGTCCAAATAAAGCTCTAAGCATCTTTTCAGAGGAAATTAGGAGATCTCAGAAAGCTGCAGCTGGCCCAAGAGACTCCTCTATCAAGAGCCAGTTTGCCAGGCTCCTGTCAAGGAGATACCACTAAGAGTTCTTAACTCCCAGACCATGTAAGAGCTGACAACATCTTTTCCTCGTTTACTGTGCTAAAAAGCAGCCTCTGAAGAAGACGCTGTGCTTTCTCAGTGCATTAGCTTTCATTTCTGGTATGAAAATTTCCTATGCCATGTCTAACACATGGCTTTGTTCTGCAGGACATATCTTTAAGATATGTCTGTGGAGTTTGGGACTCACTCCATGAAAAGCAAAACTCCTTTAGAGGAAAGTAGAAGCAAATGAAAGCAGAGGAGAAATGCTCACACTGCAGTGAGTTTTATCAGTGTGAAGAGGAGAAATTGCATCCCTGATAGTCAGAGGCACCTCACAGCAACACCTGCCACTTCTCAGCACCAAGGGGAGCAGTGCTGGTACTGCACTCAGGGGCTGGAAGGACTTCTACAAGCTCACCCAAAAATCCTGGAGAGGAATAGGAGAATCAACCCTGCCTCTTCCTTTAGGGAAAGGTCCCCCCTTCCTCCTTGGGACTGCAAGCTGCTCTCTCACACTCTGAAATTATTCTCTGTGCCTCACTCTGCCTTCCCAATTTTATAAGTATAAAACATTGTACATTCAATTCATCTTTGAAATTAATGTATTTCTTTTTCATCCACAAAATGTGTATATGCATTCCCTGAAACTGAAAACTTGCTGTGGCCACCCAACACCCCAGATGCTTTCTCCACTTTTCCCTTAACACAGAGCCAAGGTTGGCTCCACCTCAGGATGAGACACTGAGGACAAAAGGTGTTTTATGTTTCAGTGGCAGCCTCTGAACAAATGCCAGCACTGAGCAGTTACAGTGCAAGTCCACAGTGATGCTGCACCTGCCAGTGCTATAAACCTGCAGACAGAGTTTACTCTGAATAAAAAAACCAACCACAAAACAAAAGCAACAGCAAAACAAGAAAGCAAGCTGAATGTGTGGTGTATTTTACAACACTCAGGGAGAATGAGGAGAGAGAATAAATCTGGGAGCTAGTAGCCACAGCAACAAATTGCATTTCTCCTCTGGATGGCTTTTCCTTTCCAATCAACAGCAATTACTGGGCACCTTAGGGTAATACAACAAAGTTTATGCTGCTTCTACGGTAAAGTTCTTTTCCCAAGACTAATTTATTCCATGTCTGCAAGGGGCTGATTCATTGCAGCACATTACTGGGGTCTGACCATGACAGCCATTGAAAGCACCCAGAGAAAAGCCCTGGCCACAGCTCTGCTGGCTGGGGATTATCTGATACCAGTTAAATCCCAGAACACTGGGCTTGGGAGAGTGATGTCAGCCCTGACTCCTAGAAACAGGGGAAAGGAAACAAAGATTAAAGGGTCTGGGGGATGCACTTGGGGGTGAAAGGAAATGTAGGCTCCTACCAGACAACACCAGTCTCAACAAAAGTTGAGAAACCAGGTGTGTGCTGCTTGAAAAAAATAATAATGAAGGAATTGCTGTGCTCCTTTCTGCTCTTCAAACCACTCCAAACCCTCTGTGCACCACTGCAGTGCCATCAGGCTCAAAGAGGGGCTAGGAATGGGCTTTCCATGGCTTTTATCCAAAGGGGCTTTGAGAAGAGCTGATGCAGATGTGCTTTCAAAACACCCAGGTGGATACACGACAGCCACACATCTCCCCAGCCTGGAAGAGCAGCTCAGCACTGGACAAGGTGCAGCACATATTGCCCTGTCCTGGGACATGGCACAGCCACTGGAGCACCTTCCCCTGCCCCTTGAGAGGGCTTTAAAGCAGAAGCTAAGGCAGAAGGACAGAGTGAGGACTAAATCACACATGGCAGGGCAGACCCTCCCCACTCTGGTGTGACCCAGCATTGGATATTAACCACCTTTGCTTTTGCTACTTTTTAACCCTTCAAGACTTTGTTCTCCTGCAGGTGACAAGCTCCCAGCTAGACCCAAGAGTGTGACAGCACACTGCATGCAGGTGCAGTCACCTGGCTGCTGGGAAAAGCACTGGGCAATCCTGCTGCCCAAAAAGGAGATTTATTGCCCCTGAAACAAAGTCCCTCCAAGGCAGCACAGCTTCCAGCACACTCTCAGCAGGCAGGGGCAGCCCTGCAGGCTGTCAGGAAGGCACTGCCTGTCCTACCAGGAAGGGAAAGAGCCATCTCCACACTGCAATCCATGATGAAAGTTGACAGAAGGGATTTGTCTGGTTTTCTAAATATTTTGCAGGGAAGCTGAGAGTTCATCTCTGTGTGATCCAGGAGATGAATTCCAAGCAGGATGAAGAGCTTTGAGCTCACTTCCAGCAGCAATCATGGGCTGTCAGTAACTACAGGGAGCAGGAGACAAGCAGGGTGAGACACAGCCACACCAGCATCACCTGTGACAGCTGGACATGGGACTTCATTTTCTAGAAAAACACTCTCATGACTGCCTGTGGCTCCTGTACAGCACCTCTCCCACCTCCCATGATCTCTAAAAGTGTGGAGCTGACAGTGTCCATTCATCCATGGCCAGGGAGGCCACTGGCTCCTCCAACCATGTGGAGCACACCACCCTGTCTCCTCATTGGTGACACACCCATGGGGCCCACCAAACACCAACTTCACCTGGCTCTCAAAAATCCCTTTCTTTGGCCAGGACTGCCAGAAGGGACCTCTCCTTTCTACTGGCTTGTATTACAGTGGCTTTTTTTCATGCTATATTTGCCAAACACTGGGGTTCCTTCAGGGAAAAATGTGACACTACCCTTGACCAGGGTCCTGAAAATACACCCAGCACTTCAATACAAAGTATAAAGGTAAAAACAGAATCCTCTTCCCCATCTGAGCAGGCTCTTCAAGCTACCTGCACCCAAGTAATATTTTTCTGCCAAAGTTTGCTACCTCTCTCTCTCCAAAAATTTTTATCCTGCTTTAATCTACTCCCAAAGCACCCCACCCTGCTGCTGCTGAAATTAATAGATGTTTTTACCTTTACATTCAGTGGGATGAAAATTAAGCCCTGAAAAAGCCAGACAATCACACTGCAGCCCATGTTCATGTAGGGAATGCTGCAAGCAGAATTTAAAAGGACCTTCCATTTATCTTTGTGCTGCCTGGGCTCCATCTGCATATAATTGCTTTTGTCTACAGACGCTGCAATGCTCATCAAAGGCTGAATTCTTACCCACAGTAGCTCTCCCTTTCAACTAGCAGGAAATTCTCATTGCTTTACAATCCATACACAGCAATTTAGCATTTAATAATTCAAATTGTAACACAACATTTGATGGAAAATAGTCATTATGGATTTATAACACAAAGCAGGTAGCTGAAGTACACAGATTTCAGTGTTTCAGGAAATGGGTGCTATTTTCAAACAGAGCTAATCCTATAACAAAAAAAAAAATCCATGGTATTATCCATAATCTCTTATTGCTGTCTGCATCTATGGGGTTTGGTTGATCCCCTCCCCTTCTTTTTAATGCTCAAACAACTGAGTTATAGCAGAACATTTTTCTACACTATGAAGCTTATTTACATACTGTAAATAACTGTGAATGCAATAAAATTGTGGTACAAATAACATGAAATAATGCCTCAATTTGCAGTTGTTTTACATCAGCATAGTTTATGGCAGTGTTTACTGTAGACTTTGGAACAAACAAATAAATAAATAAAAAAGACAAAGAGAAAGAATAAAACTTCTCTATCCCCCACACCGCAGCAAGGCCACTCACCAGCACTGAGGTCACTCATGGCTTAAATAATATTAAAAATCAGAGACATCATATGATCCCTTCCAGGACCTGTAGGGAGCCTACAAGAAAGATGGAGAAAGACAATTTACAAGGGCCTGGAGTGACAGGACAAGGGGAAATGGATTCAAACTGACAGAGAGCAGGTTTAGATGGGATATTAGGAAGAAGTTGTTCCCTGGGAGGGTGGGCAGGCCCTGGCACAGGGTGCCCAGAGCAGCTGGGGCTGCCCCTGGATCCCTGGCAGTGCCCAAGGCCAGGCTGGACAGGGCTGGGGCAGCCTGGGATGGTGGAAGGTGTCCCTGCCCATGGAATGTGATGTCTCTAAGGCCATTTCTAACCCAGGAACTTCCTGGAGCAGACAGGTCAGGAGAAAGTTTTCTCTAAACTCCCTTTCCCTCCTGGTACTTCAGAGAGCCAGAACAGAGTTTGAAACGATGGAGTGCAATTTTCTCCTGCCTTTAAGCACACACAGAGATGTAAATAGTCGTTTCCAAGAGCTTAAAACCCCAGGGAAGCAGATAATAAGCAATTACTCTAACCAGATAGCACTGCTGTCTAAAAATTAATTTCTGTGCTAATATCCCACCCCTAAAGTTTCAAACTTCAAAGCGGAGTATCCTCTGAGAGAAGATACACAGGTGTACATTTATGTTTCCTAGACTTCTGTCTCTGTCTGCTCTGCTGGGACATTTAATCTGCCCACTGGGAGCAGAGGCAGCCCACGAGAGCCCATCCTACACATTCCCTGAGCACATGTACCTTCAGACAAGAGCTGCTGCTGCAGTCGAAGGCACTGATCGAAGCAAATTGATCTTGTCACTGCAGCATTCCTGACGTGCCTATTCCCACCACAGATTCCCTTCTTATCTCTGCCAGTGTTTACAAATCAATTTATTTTTATTCAGGGGACTGTTCTCCTCTGGATCTGCTCAGACACTGAGCTGTGCAGTATCCTGAGAAACCACTGAAATAGGAGGATGGAGCCAGGGAAGTTGGGAGAGTCAGGAGCACACCCAGAGGAATCTGGTTCCTCCAAGCAGCTCCTCTGTGCCCAGCACTGAGGTCACAGGCAGAAGAGCCAAAGCTGACACACATGCTGCCCCTCAAGGAGAGGCTCCACACCATGAAGGACGTTCCTCCCCTTCCTCTGAATCCAGGCAGGTCTGCCATAAGAGGGGCATCAAAAATGCTACAGAACCCCAGAAGGGTTTGGGTTGGAAAGCACATTAAACCCCATCCAGTGCCACCTCCTGCCATGGCAGGGACACCTTCCACTGTCCCTGGCTGCTCCAAGCCTCATCCTTGAGCAATTCCAGGGATGGGGCAGCCACAGCTCCTCTGGGCAACCTCCCTCCACTAATCCATTAATATTCCTCAGGAAAAGAAGAGCATTTCTAGGGTTTCATGTACTCTTTGTATAATCCTATTTAACCATGAAGGATCATGAAAAGAATTGAAGACAAACCATTTTCAACAGCAGCACATTGGGTTTACAGGGCTATTAGTTGGGTGTTATTTATAATAAATGATCCTATGCTGGTCAGTCTTTCTTACAGCTAGGGTACTCTGAGACATCTACAAATGTACCTAAATAATCATCCCAGGCACCCAGAGACACCTTTTATCATTCATTTGCTGACATTTTCTGACAGCAAAATGCCAAAACCAAATATTGGGTATCTACATATGGATTTAGTGTCTACCTTAATAAACCCTTGCATTTGGAAACTTGCTCCACAGTTACTGTGTACTCCTTAAAACAGAGAGGTTGAAAGGCAGCTCATTTGCAGGGATTCAGTGAATATACTTTGAAAAATATCTTTTAATTTGCAAGACACTGGGAAAACACTTCCAGACCTCCTCCCAAAGCCCACCTTGTTCTACTCCCTGCTCCTCAACACTCACCACAGCGTGCTAACTGGAAACTGCATTAGCAGTAAATTTGAACCCTGAGATCTCATCTTTTATGTCATTTGCCAAACATTCCCTTGTATTTTTTTCCTGTGGCTCAGGATGTTTCCTGTTCTTTATTTCAATTAATGGTGTCATAGTCACTATATTCTCCCAACAAACTCCTAAATTAACGACCACACTCCTCCTCCAATTTTTCATTCACAGAAGAGAAAAAATAAGCCCAGCAATCTGATGCACTTAACTCTTTATGATTTCAAATAAAAGGCGGAAAAATGATTGCAATGTTTCACCAGTTCCACCATTTAGCCAAAAAAGCACACTGTACATCTTAGTTATGTCATGTTTTATCCCTCAGCCCATGAAGATGCTGCAGAGTGTTGCATGCAGGATAACAGAAAAAAAAAAAAAAAAAAAGAGAAACCAGCAGCAACTCAAAGCCAGGGATTTTTCTGTTGCTTAACACCTCAACAAATAACCTTGTTCTTTTCCCTCCTTCTAAAAACAAAGGTGCAACACAGGGAAATAAAAAATGCCATCTGAAGCTTTTATTTCCAAGTCTGTGGGAGCAGCAGTTTTTCATGGCTGGCTCTCCCTGTTCTAATCCCTGTCACGTCCTGTCCCTGCTGGCCGCGGGGGTGACTGGCAGGGCTCTGCCTGCATTCCCTCCACGTGTGAGAGCAGGTGAAACCTCACCCCAGACACACAGGCTGCAGGCAATTTCCCCTCAACAGCCTCCCTCTTAAATATTTACAGGTATCTCCCTTCCTGATTGGACCACCAAGGGCTGAAAACTCTCCATCAGGCAAGTCCAACTTTCCACCACCTCTTTTCCAGCTACTTTTTCTCCCTCTTCTGAGCAGCACTCATTCCTTCTCCCTTCCTACCCCTTTCCCTGGTTCTCTGGGCTAGGAATTTCCTATTTCCCTGGACTATCTGAAGTTTTCTCCCCAGAATCTCCTGCATCAATACTGCCATTCAGCACCAGCTTTTCCACCTCCTACTCCACCACCTTTTGTTCATTATTTTTATTATTTTGTTCATTTATTTTATTTACTTAAACTTAGGGTTTAAGTTTAAAAAAAAAAAAGAAAAAACCAACAACAGAATAAATGCCAACAGTTAAGCACACGCCCTGGAAGAAGCAATGACAAGGGGGTCCCTGCTGCCACTGCCAAATCTGCACCAGCACTTTCCAGGGCATTCCTTGTTGATGGGGCGCTGCATTCATTCACCCCACAGCTGGAGTCATCCTAGGGGAGGACTCTGTTGCCTCTGTTCAGGATCCCCATGCCCAGAAAGCCCAGAAGCTACATGGAAGCCAATCTGATGAGCTGAATCCAGCAGCTGAAGAAATTTCAGTTTCTAGCACCAGAGTTTGCTGAGGGCAGTTTTAACTCTAAGCCCTAAGGACTCCAAGCAGAGATGAAAAAATAGGAATACAGATGTTTAGAAGAGCCTGGCTTGACTTCCTCAGTGTTGTGGGCAGGCAGCACTGAGGATCTGACCAGAACCACTCTCTCTGCACACTCCAGCTCTGACCTCTGCTCCACCTCATCCCAGGAAGTTCTCCACCCTCACCAGGCTCATTTCAATTACAATTCCTTTTCAACCTTTTATTTTTAAGGAAAAGCAGGGCTGAAGTGTATCCCAGAGGCTGCACAGCCACACCCCCACTGTCCTCCTGTTTTATGGCCATGGCTCAGGAGCTGGGCTGTGCTGAGCACCATGAGGAAGGGCAGGAAGGGCCATGAGTCACTGCAGGCACCGTTACCTGTCCAGGGGGACAGGAGCACAGAGCCAGCCCTTCCCAAGGCCCCACTGAGGAATTTGCTGCTGCTTGGGAGCTGCCACCTCTTGGACCACCCAAGGACCAGACAAGGCAGTGGGGAGCAGATTCCTCCAAAGATCCCCTGTAATTCCTGATGTCCCATGGCATCCAACCACCTCCTCCCACGAGATGGCACTGCCAAAGGAGGCTGCCACAAGAGGGAACAGGAGCAAATATTCTTCCCACAGCTGACAGATTCATTATGCATTAAAATATTTTTTAATTATGCTCCTTTCATAGCCCTACCAGTGGCACAGGAAGCTCTGTTGTCCTCTTGTGGATGGTTTGCCTGGAACAGGAGCAACTGGGATCAGGAAAACCTCTCAGGTCAACCTCTTATTGCAGAAAAACACATTATATACAGCCTTTAATAAATGTTATCAATCCTCCCTGTAAAAACTCGTTATGTTAATGTGGTGCTATTTTTAATAAAGCTCAGAGAGCTTGCATTTAATGGCAATTACACTGTATAAACATGAAACAACTCTAAAATGGAGCCAGAGATCGGTGTCAGCTGACATTCACAGCCCCAAATCTCTCCCATGGGACTTAGGCTGACTTTTTGGTTCTGCAGTAACACCCCCCACCTCCCTCAGCAGCAATTCCACACTCTCAGAGGGCTCAGATCTGCTCCTGAGGGAAGGGTTTGACTTCCACATCACAGCTGGCTCTGCACAGACTCCCCTAAAGCCCACAAAGCTCAGATGGGAGGCATTCCCACCACATCCCCACTCCACAAGAGCTCAAAATGAAACCACGTTGTGCCCATCAGGGTCAGCTGCTGAGGCACTTGACTCAAAAAGAGTTAAAAATAGGTAAAGCTTCCTCTTCAATGAGATTTATGGACAAGCTGCAAATAAGTGAATTTTAAGCAGTAAAGCACTCTTTGTGGCAAGATGTCTTGAGGGGCTGGTTAACTTCTTGCACACACTCTGGGAGTGTCACCTCTATAAAAGGAGTCATCCAGATGGAGGTGACTTCACAGCTTCAACAAAGAGCTCTGAATGAAGAAAATGGAGATTTTAATTTTCCTTCCTCCGAGCACTTCTTTTCATAAACTGGTGGATATAAACTGAAACTTGAGAGTTCAGACTCTATCCTGGCTTCCAGCAGCAGAAAAACAAAATCTAGAATAGTTGGAGGGTTACGTGATCTTTAAAGCTTTCTACTCCACTGCTCCTAATTGTAACGAGCTGCAACATCTTCAGATTTGGTTTTCCAGTGTGCCAACTTAGAAAGCAGAAGACACCACCAGCCACTTCCCTGAACACCTGACAGGAAACAAGCAGATCAAGCATTTCTCTGAATTTTCCAGCTTGTTTTCAATAATAATCTCTATTTTCATCAGCACGGATTTCTTGTAAGGCTGTTTCCATATTCTATTAACCTCTCTAAAACCTTCATGCTCAGCAACCTGGCAACTGTCACACACATTACCCAACCAAGAAAACAAAAGGCCATAGTTTAAGCAAAGTTGGTGCTGAGTCCTCATTAGTCAGGTGTTGGCAGGACTTTATTAATGGCAGTAATTAGTAGGGGAAAAAAAACCAAACCCCTTCAGTGGTAGCAGTGGAAAATTTTACCACTTAAATATTCATTGTTATCAACTCCTCCAGCTTCCCAGTGCAAGTTATCTCATTAGCTCCCTTTGGGCCAGCCCTGTGAGCACTGGTGAAGGTGAAAGGCTGGAAATGGGACATTTCTTCCAGAAGTCAGCAGAATTACGTGCTAAGACAAATGACCACCCCTCAGAGCCCTGAGCATGGCCTCCAGCTCTCCCCAGACATCAGGACAAGCTGAGCATGGCCAACACATATTGCTCTTTTCTTTGGCCTTTCAATTCCCAAACCATAAAGCAATAAGGAAGACCAAGAGAAAAGCACTGATTAGAGCAACAATGCCTGAACAGAGAAAGAGGACAGGCCCATAAAGAGCTCTGCACTTTACTCTGCACTCTTGTCTTATTAATTAAGGTCATCAAGGAAATCTGGAAAGTTTTGTAGCAAAGGCCCTTTAAGGAAAAAGCAGGAAAATGAAAAAATCCAGGGCAAAATTCTCAGTAAGCTCTGTCTCCATTTGTGGGTGTTGAGCTCTGAGAGAGTTAGGTCAAGGTTATCAGAGCACCCTGAGTGGTCACACTTGCTGAAGTCCAGGGGAAGTAGAGGCACAAGCCCAGAATCCAGGACTCCTGAGCTATTCTCCTGTGGAACTCACTTCTGTCTCTCAGCTGTAGGAGCCAGAGGCAGCTCAGAGGTGAAATCATTCAGGTTTAGTTAGACTGGGGTGCAGCAGATGAAATTCTACCTGAAATCCTTTGCAGTCACTATCTGAGTTGGTCTGATAGATGTCACACACATTAAATCCACAACCTCCAGCATATTCAATATACAGGCACCCCAGACATGCATTGAAAGTGAAATATTTGTTCTTATTCCACAAACCTTTGGCCTTCTGAGCATGTGCAGCTGCTCCTCTGAGGCTCACTTCCATCCAACAGCACACAGCAAGCAGAAATAAAGACAAAACCCAGCAACTACTACAACATGTTGGTATTTATCTCCTCTGGGTTGTAAGGTTTTTGGTTTTTTTAAGCCCCCAAATGTCTCAGCTGACACTAATTCTCCTATCAGCATGAAATCAGATGGATTCATGCCAAATTCAATCAGCCCTTAGGACCTTGGAATTAAATTCTACTGGCCCAAAGCATCTTTGAGATAAGATTTTCAGAAGTTAGCCAAGTCTCCTGTGTCATTTTTTTCTCCTGCCTCTGAAGGTGGGATGGTGCTCTGCTGTATCCTGGTGGTTGGTGCTGTATATCATAACACAATAGCTGCTAAGTGCTGCAAGACCTTTAGGCTGGAGGGGGAAAACATAAACCCACAGTGTTTTATTGCTCAAAGTAAATGGTAGTCTTAGAGCAGCACTTGTAAAGAGAGGCTGAGCACATCTGACCTTTCCACAGCCCTGTAACTTTTACTGAGAGCACTCTCCCAAAGCCAGGCTGTGGGGAAGAAGAGCAATTGATTGATACACTGCAGCAGCAGAGAGCTCAAGGAAGATGGCACTGATTTGAAAAGGCCAGTCTAGGGCTGGGTGTAAATAGCTGCAGAAATGCAGCTCTCATGGGAGGTGCTGCTGTTTTATAAAAACCTTCATAAAAAGCAAGAAGCCATTGGGGTGAGGTTGCATTCCCTGTGTTGACAGATTTCCACAGATTTAGCTGATTTCACACTTTACCTCTAAAAAGCCTCCATTATGTGAAAGGATTTAAGACAAAGCAACTCCATTTCCTGTCCCATTAGAAGTCCTGCAATACCTCTATTTTTGTTGTTCTGTTTGCAGTAGATTTTCTCTTCCATGGTGCATCACCTGTTCTCTCTGCCCTTGCCTCTGCAATAATATTTTGACTTTTTGCTGGAAGGTGGGTTTAAATGAAATGTAAAAATGGGAGAGGTTGGAAACCCACCTGGTTCTATGAAATGGGAAGAAAAGAGTTTTCCCACTGTCACCTGGGCTGGAAAAGCACTGCTCCCTGCCTGGCATTAGGCATGCAGGGCACTGCCAGCCAGCAAAGCTCCCGAGACACCATCTGTGCACATAATAAAGAGCAGTGGGACTTTTGTAACATAAATGATTGAATTTGCTTTCTCCTTCCCTTGCAGTGGGAGTATGCCAGCTATTAAGTGCCATAAGAACTTGCCAGACTACCTCTGAATGTAAAATTTATGTTCTCTGATTTATGGCCTCTCCTACCTCTGCAAGTAAAGCTGGTGCTGCCGTAGGAAATGTTGTTATTTTGCCTGGGCAAAAGTGAGTTTACCTGCCTGTCACATCCACCTAAACCAGGAGTGCAGTTATGAATTACAGAAAGCCTGAACTGCTTTTGGGACTTGCCTTATTCTTCCTTGACAGTGGCACAAACACAAAGTGACCATTAGGTTTGAACAACTCTCAGAAACCTTTCAAATTGCAGCACCCAGTCCAAGGCCAGTGAGAAGGCTGATGGCAGCACCATTCATCTCTGTCATGTTATGACTTCTGAGCCTTGGTTCACTCCAGCACTTGTCTGTCACTTTTCAAACAGGAAGGGAACTTCAGGTTTCTTCAGATTGCCTTGTATTTTTCTTTTATAAATAAATAAATTGTATTTGTCAGCCACATGCATCACCATCAGGGCCAGAAGCATTGCCCAGCAAATGACCCTTACCAGACCTTATCAGGTTAGGTTTATAATGACAAATTTTCCACAAGGTTAGAATTTTATATCTGGAGTGCCTACATCAGGGTAAAGAGGTTTGAAACAGCTCAGCCCAAATGAGTTTCAGAAATGCTTCAGAAAACAGAACAAAACAAACAAAATGATCCCTGTGTTGAGAGGAAAACCAAACCAGTGAGTGATGCTTTTACTGAGAGTGTCAGAGCACCTCATCTTCCTGGCAAGGACATGAAGTGTGACAGGGAGCTTTTCAATCTGGCCCTGCAAATAAAGATGGGCAGAACAGGTGAGTGCACAAGGCAAAAGTACAAACAAGTTTCATTCTGGCCTCTTCCTAACTCTGCTCTGCTCAACTTCTTGCTCTCCTGCTCTCTGGAACGTGTTGTTCCTGTGGTTATATAAACAAAACACAACCCAATTACACCCAGGCAAGTATTTCCAATTTTATAGGGCTGTGGGATGTATGGAGTGGGAAAACTCAGCCTGTACAAATTGAACAGCAAACAGAGGCAGCAGGAGGAGCAGCAGCAAGTGCTGGGGAGAGGCAGCTCTTGGCAGGGCTGCACTGGGAGCACTGAGGTCTCACTGAGCCCTGGGCTGCAGCCCCAGGGCCGTGAGGAGGAAACAATGTGCTGAGTACACAAGGTCTTATGGTGAACTACAGAGCCATAGAATTGTTTAGGTTGGAAAAGGACTATGAGATCAGTGAGTCCCAGTGTTAAAAATACAGAAATAAATCTTAAAATTTTAAAATACAAAGATATAAAAAGTATAAAAATATAAAAATACAAAAATACAAAGCTACAAAAATAGAAAAAGTATAAAGGAGAGGAATATGTCCCAGGTCCTCCGAGTGGACAAGCCATTGCATTGTGCTGAAGCAGGTCCATGGGAAGGGGAGTGGAGATTTTCAAAAAGCTGCAGCATCACCTTTCCAGCAGCAAAGCAATGGCTTCCTTGCTCCTCCACCTCTAGGCCAGCATTAGCCCCCCAGATAAAGATGAGGTGTCAGACTCTTCACTAGTTTGCTCCAAGGACAACCTGAGACACTTCAGGGTGACACTGTCACAAAGGACAGGACAAGTGGCCTGTCCCAAACTTTAATGGTTTTACTCACTGTAGGTCTGCACAGCTGGAATTTTCCAGGCTGATCATAAAGAGAGCACAGCCAAGGTACCCATGGCTACAGGAAAACATTAGGGATAGAAAAACATCAGGGTCTGCCTGAAATGGCATCTCCAACTCACAGGAGGAGCAACACCTCGGGGAGGGAGGAGAGGACAAAGTGTGCTTGAAACCTGCCCAGTTGTGTGTGACCTGAGTGCTGACAGGTGACAAAACAGCCACTCAGAGAACCCAAAGAGGGACACAGGGGACCAAAGCTTCATCTGGGACTCGAGGCAGTGGGACCCACCAAGCCCTGCCCCACTAAATGTTGGTCTTGTTCCAAAGACTCTCTCCAGCCAAGAGCCAAGAAATGTCTTTTTTCTGTGCTTGTCCCAAAAACATCTGCATTATGGTCATAACTGATACACACATTTCAACCTGTCTACTTGCAGGGCTTCTGCTCATAAATCACCAGCTCTCCCTTTCCCCTTCCCCTTCCCCTTCCCCTTCCCCTTCCCACTGCAATCCCAGGCTTGGTAAACCCAGCTCTGCACAGGAGCCTGTAGGCAGGCCTGATAAATAAACATAGAAATAAATATTTAAATTCACAGTTAAAGATTTCTAAAGTGCAAACAAAAGAGGCCACTTCAGCTCCTGTTCAGCTTCTGACCCTGTTAAGCCCTGCTGAAGAGAATTAGCACTGCCATACCAGCTGGCAGATGCTCTTGCCTCACAGTCCCTCTGCTTGTGTCCCTTCCACCCTTCCCCTGCCCATTGCCAGTCCTGACTGACACTTTTTGTGCTTGCTTCATCACTGCATCCCCAGAGAAATAGAGAGAGGTGAGAGGAAAGGAAGAGTGAGAAAAGGGAAAAAATAATTACAATGGGATTTCATTGACAGGCAGAAAAAAAGGAAGTGTCCCTCTGGGTTAGATCAATAATGCAGCACTTGTTATCTTGATCTTCTTAATAAACCACAAGCAACCCAGATATATTTCTATCTGTGAATCAATGCTTCACAATGTTTCTATCACAATACAGCCACTACAAGCAACCACACAAAAATAAAATGAAATGGGCTAGTTTATTGATTGTCCAAACAAGAAACCTTGTCGTTTGCATAGATTATCAGCAGAGAAGTGCTGCCTGTTTGCTTCTCTTTAATTACTTTTGCTTTGTTTCAGCCTTTCTCTGTCCCACTGGGGCCTTCTGCATTACCAGGCAATAACAATGGCTAAATCCTTCCATTTTAACCCCAAAGACATTTGCTAAACCTGCAACCAGAACTGCTTTTGGATCTGTGCTCTCCATCAGTGAAGCACTCCCTGGCACTGCTTTTATTCCTCTGTACTCAGAGGGGTTGGAGGGGTTGCTGCACTTCACAGGAGGCAGAACTGGCCTGAGTTCCTTGCCCTGGAGAAAGTTTAATTACACAGCTAATTATACGGCTGATTTCACCTCTTTTCACCTCTTTTTTTGTTCCTGCCTGCGAAGGTCACCCTCCCTGACCTGCTGCTGTGCAGGTTAGGACCCCCCACCCCAAGGCTGGCCCTGCAGCAGTAATTGCTGGGCTGGAGTCAGGCTGCAGAGCCCTCCCAGGCTCTGTGAAGCTCTGCTGACCCTCGTGGCAGCTGAGCCGTGAATAAAACGCCCAAAGGCATTTTGTGTTGGGGTAGTTTTGGTTCCCTGATGGACCCTGTGGATCGTGGTGTGGTAGATACAAGGGCAGGGATGCAGGGCAGCTTCTGGAGGAGCTGGGCTCAGAGAAGGGCTCCCCACACCCAACTGCTGGGTGACCTGCAGGGCTGCAGCCCTTGGGTAACCCCACAACAGAGAGAAGGACCCCACCCCACCCAGACAGCGCCAGGTTGCCCACAGACATCATCTGTGGCTAAACAAGGAATGCTTTGATCATCCCAGACTGAATTCCAGGCTCTTTTATTTTGCTTTTTCATTTTTCAGTAATGCCTTGAGGCTTCTATGGAGGAAAAATTTCTTTCTGCACAAGAAATACAAGAATAAAGCCAGAAAAGCCTTCAAGATTTGATCAATGAAGAAATTACTCATTTTCCGACCATGTGATGAAAGCCACACACACAGAAGGAACAAGGTAACATCTTGTTGTCTAACAATTCAGGTTTTGGGCATGACAAGATTTCCTGTGGGTCTGGTGAATCCATGCTGCAGCTTGCATTGATCAAATGAAGGTCCTAAAGTAATTCCCCAACTTTCTTCTGCATTTACCATCGATATTACCAAGGTTTGAAAAGACAGCCCCTGAATGTATGCAGATGAGCCCCCCTTCCCACTGAGACAGCATAAAATCCTTCAAGAAAAATGTAATTAAGCTAGACTTGTGAATGATAATGAGTCTCTATTACACCCCGCTGTGAGTAGCGGCAACATCTGAAAATTATTTTTCACTGTCTACAACCAAGCACAAGCTCTTTTATTAGAAACAGGGGTGGAGCTGATAGCCCTGAATGTTGCAGCTCCAAAGTGCCTCCAAGGCCAAGCCCTTGTGGAAGATATTGCTGTGGATCAAAGCTCTGCATCTGCACATGCTTAGAAAGCTGCAGTGAGCCTCTCTTCCCAGTCCAAGGCACTCCTGGTTTTCTCAGTCATGTCACATCCTCCCTCCAGTTCTTCTGTTCCAGGTTGGACTCCTTGGCCCCTTTGCTGTTGGTCCTGAGGGAGAGCTCCCTGTGCCCCTTGCCCAGCCCTGCAGGACATCCTGCAGCAGGGAGCCAGCCTGGCAGCTGGGCTGAGAGATCAGCAGTGTTGGCACAGTGCTGCAACAGGTTTGCTTTGTTCTCTGTCTATTTCTTGCTAAATCCTCACACTTAAATGTCCTGTTTGATTCAGCAAGCTCACACCTTGACAGGGACTCTATGTTTTAAGTCCAACATCTCGTTCCTCAGGTCTCTGCTGAGGTCAAGGACCATCAGAGTGTATGTACATACATAAACAGGTATGGACATTTCTCTGTATGTGTAGCACTGTGGTTTGTCCCCCCCATGTGCATAGTTTATATCCAGCTACATCCCACCTCATCTATGCTATGTTACCACTCACTATAATGAGGTCTTCACACTCAGCCCTTGTTCACTTTGGGAGCTGGGTGGTTTTTTTAAGAATGAAATGAAGCAAACACAAACAACTGTTGGTCCTTGCAATGCAGGAGAGGGCAGTTTTTATCTACCTAGAAATAACAGTTTAATCTAGGACCCCAAACACACCAGGATGAAAGCCACTTGTGAATTTTATCTAAGAGAGTTCATTACCTTAATCCTGGATAATCCATACCTAATCCTTTTTATAATCTTACTCATCTACTTGCCTCAATAGTTTTCCACAGCAGGGAGTTTACATTTCATAAAAGGAATATTTTCCTCTTCCTTTTTTGCAATTACTTTTACTATCATAGATGTTCCCTATTCAAGTGCTCTTCACCCAAACCAAAAATACATTTTAACTTTTTGATGCCATGCTTTGTAAATGACCAGAGAATTGTTTTGTTTCCCAGTAGGACTTGTAACCCACGTGGCTGGTACCAGGAACAGTCACAGACCCCTGAAACTCATGAGTGTCAAACACACACTAAACAGAGTTGATAGATGTTCACCATTGAACAGAATATATTTTACCAGAAGAAGAGCACCCTTCAGTATCTTCTAATGATATCCAGTGTATTTTAGGGCTGGCAGTGAAGGAGACATTAAGAGAGACATTGAATCTTGCCCTCGAGATGGGGTCGATGGGACAATGACCTCTCCCAGCTGCCTCTTCCAAGCTCTGGTACCCAATGAGCATCCTGAAGGAGCTCTCCAAGACTTGGAGACCCAGACTCTCTCTGCCAGGCAATCTGGAGTGCCTGGCCAATCTGTCAGGGAGCTCTTCTGCCAGTCAGGACCTTCATCAGCAAGGGTGAGAGACAGCAGGAGGCAGGAAAGGACAGAGCACTGCCCTCCTGCTCACTTGCTGTGTGGGCCAGGGGCAGAAACCAGGAGAAATCACATCCAGGGAACCTGAGAGATTCAGTTTTCCTGTAGTTTTCTGGTCACAGCACTCACTGGTGCAACAGATGTGTTGATTTCTGCTTTAAGAATCTGCTTGAATTCTCTCTATTGTGCTTAAGGAAAGAAGGCAGATGTGCATTTTACTTTTTGTCTGCATGTGAATGATTAAAAAGGGCTGCACAGAAAATGTAGCTGCCACTATCACTGCTTTCTCATCCTGACAGAACAAACCAGCCAGCCTTCAAGCTTCTGTTAACAACTCAGGGTGAAGGGGATGCAGCATCTCCCCTGAAGTGAATAACATGACTGGGGGTCCAGGCAAGTGTGACAACACCCACGGTGTTAAACTGGATCATCTATTAACAATCAAAGATCTGGTACTGAATCCACACTCTACAAATAACATGCCAAAAATGAACTGCAAACCCTGACCAAGACACATAATAACTAAGAGAAATAGGCAGATTTGTCCCCAGGATGAAGGTGGTGCAGCTGTATTTTTTACTTGGGGAGCCTACAAACTGTAGCCCTCAGTAATCACTGTAGAAATCCTACATCCCATTAAGGAGGGCATCCTCACTTGAAATTCTACCCAGCTCCTCATTTTAAAAAGAATTTCAGAAAGAACTGCTTCGACCTTTAACCCTCCATGCCATTTTCCAGACCCCTGGCTAATTACAGGCAGCTAATGAACATGGTTAGCACCACACAGTACAGGGATGCTGGCTGGTGCTAATGAAGGATCTGCTCCTCACTGTGGGTACTGGGGAGCCTGAAGATGAGCTCCCTCTTCTCTCCCACCATCAGCAGCATCTCTCTGAAAATCCCTGACGTTTTTTTGAGCTGCAGATAATAAAAACAGTTTCGTAGTGCTAGATCTTAAATACAAACAGATCACTTCCAGCTGCTCCTTATCTAATTTCTGTTGTCATCTGACACTGTTCATTTACAGTATATCAATCTAGCCTGGGAATATTTGAAATATTAATTAGGGAACAGCCTCAGCTTGTTACCAGGGCTGCATTTAGCAGGATGTACACCTGCTTACAGGTATCCAAACTGCTGTGCAGCACAAGTAATCACTGCTTCCTTCCTTAGGGAATGGCTGAGCAGAGCTGCTCAAACTGGCTGTAATTGAGCCAGCTCGGGTGCTGCACTGGTTCTGTACTTCAGCCACAGTAATGAGCTTTGGGGAGACATAAAATATCCTGGGATCTTGTACAGCCCCCCTTTGAGCTGCGCTGGGACAACCAGGCTGAACCACAAACCATTCCCTTGGTTTTATTCACAGAATTATTCATGGAATAATTTGGAATGAATAATTCAATCATGGAATGGAATTCTTTTTGGCTGGAAAAGCTCAGTGAGATCATTGAATCCAAGCAGTAACCCAGCAGCACTGTGTTCACCACTAAACCATGTCCCCAAGTTTCCTGAGCACTTCCAGGGATGGTGAATCCATCACCTCTCTGGGCAGCTGTTCTAGCACCTAATCACCCTTCCAGTGAAGAATGTTTTTCTAGTGTCTAAACCAGTCTGAGTCCATCTGAAGCCCCTTATGCTTAGTTTACCCCACATGGGCAAGCTCAGAGGTGTTTTTAATATCCCTTCAAACCTGCTATGGGGCAGAGGGGGATCTCCTGCCTGCCCCACCCCACTGGTGAGGTGCAGGAGGGTGCCAGGTCAGGGTGGGCTGCCTGGTGGGTTCTTCCCAGATTTCCAGCAGGTTTTCCAGCCAGTGCTGAGCTGCTCTGGGATTAGCAGCACATTAAATCCTGCTCAGCCACCCAGCCCACAGTCCCTGATGGTGACCTTACCTTCACTTTTGTCTCACTTTTTTGGCAAGGCTGGATCTTATAAAGTGGAGGAGAAGAAGAACACAAAGGGCCACCTAAAACACAAAGTTCTCCACCTAAAAAAGGTGGGGCAGCAAGAACTGGGCCTTTCTGGGAGCCCTCCAGCACCTGAGCACATTTTATCCCAATGCCATTTCTTGCTGGGATTACCAACAGGCACAGGCTGGTATCGATGATAATTGATAATTATCAATATTATAATGTATATTGGAAAACAGGGCCTTGGTTTCTGCAAGCTGCAGCTCATGTGGCTGTGCACAGAGATGCTTTCTCTCTCACACACCCTCCTGTCTGCCTGTAACCATGCAGGGCTTTCCTTGGTTTGCATTTTTGGGGAGGGGTGTCATTTTAGGGGGGAAGAGGAGCCAGAGTGACCAGTCCCACTGTGCTGCATCCCAGCTCTGCCCAAAAGCACCACGAAACACACAGGATTCAGCCCCTCCTCATCTTCCCTGCCGAGGCAGAATTGAGGAGCCAGTCAATGAACACACAAAAAGGTGAACACAAGCACTAGAACTGTCATTTCAAAGCCCGGAAAACAGCTGAATTTCTGCATACTCTGCCTGGCTGTTGCTGAGACATGGAAGGAAGATGGGCCAGTGATTGACAAAGTGAGGCATTAAGTCCATCAAGCAGATGGAGAATGGCATAATTATGAAAATAATAACAGTGATTGGCCGAGTTACAACCAAAAAAACCATGTTGTAGGAATTATTTACGTTTAGAGTTGTTGAAACCTAATTTATTCTAGTGTTGGATAGCAAGAGGAAATGCAGAAATCACGACCCCTGAAATGCTCATAACAGGTGGTATAGCCCAGAAAAACAGCTCCCAGTGAAAGGGGTTTAATTGCATCTCCTGATGAATGAAATTAACCTTTATTGGGGGCTGATGTTGGGCACATATCACCCAATAGCATTTCTCAAAAGGCTCGTGTTTCTCCCATCACAGCTAATGGTTTAAATGAGTTCACTGTGGTTTGGAGCAGCAGAGCTTGGAGCCACCAGGGTGTCAGATAAGAGAAATTAAGATGTACCCACAGGACCAGCTCTGGAGCAATTAAAGTCCCTCATCAACAAACAATTTGCAGGGAGATGGGGAAAAACTGATAAAGAAGTTGGTTTGGAATAAAAAGAAAACACATGCAGCAATTCTGTTTATGCTTCCATGTTTCAAGAGGGGCAAACCTGGCCACGTATCCATGGTGGCCAGCCAGGAAACCTCTGACCTTCCTGAATAAAACATTCTCATCTAGGAAATCAAAATATGACTCTGAAGTTTGTCATGCTGCCAGGAACACTTACATTTTTCATACTTAACCCGAACTCTTTTCACCTCCTTGAAGTTTTTCATCAATTTCCCTGCCATATTTGCTATTTGTCAAAGCCAGTTGGCCCCAGCTCACCCATCACATCCTGGGGGCAGTGGCATTTCCTGGGCTGCTGGGATCAGCTCAGGATGTGCAGACCTGCCCTCTCCACTCTTCCTGCCAGGGAGGAGTCACTTCCTCCTGTCCCCCTGGATGAAGTGTATTTTGGGATTCAGCCACTCTTTTCCATGCACAGGCTCCCTGCCTCTTTGGCAGCTCAGACACTGCTTGGGGAACAGGAGAGTTATTGAGTGCTTAAATTCATTCTCATTCTGTGGGGAATCTCTGCCTTATTTACTGCACCCTCCAGCCCTCCTGCTGGATTATTCCTCACCTTTCCAGGGGTGTTCATCATTCTGCCTCAAGCATTAACCACTTCCTCTCTGCAGAAAACTGTTCTTGCCTTGTGGCCTGTGGGGAAGCCAGGGCAGAGGGGCACCCACCATGCCAGGAGGAGAGCAGCTGGAAATCAAACCCACGAGGATACTCCATCTCCCTGGTGTAGCCAGCCAGGGCAGCCTCATTCCCCAGGGTGATCACCCCTTTAGGTACCAGAGCTTCCCCAGCAGTGGACCAGCAGCATTTAGCCTATTTTTCTGTGCTCTGTCTCCCTTTGGATATAAACTGCTCATAAAGCAGCTCCTTGGCTGGTCAGTCTTTATTCCCTTCCTTGGCACCACCCTGCTCTTACTGGATGGTGTCATGGGAAGGATCAGAGCCAAGTCAGGGACTACAGGATAAAATGGACAAATTAAAATGGAGCATTTCTGGGTTTCCTGTGTTTGCCTCCTGCCAGACTCAGCTGCCCCCACTCCCCAGCCAAGACAGGCTTCATTTCCTCTTAGGAACCAAAGTCCTGTACCAGAAATGTGAAATCTGAGAGATGGAGTCACCCACAGGCTCATAACAACCCCACATCTTTCTGCTCTCAGCACCTCTCAAATAATTGCCCCAGCCCCTTCCTGCACCCCTGATCCCTCCCAGCCATGGGAGAGAGGGGCTGTTCCCCTCCAAGCTGAGTGCAGACACCAGAAGACATCTGAAATTCAACACTTTGGGACTTTGTGATGATTCAGATTCAGCCATGGCTGCAAAACTTCCTGAAGCTGAGCAGATCCTGCCAGGGCCAGGGAAGCAGCAGCCCTGCTTAGCTCACACAGCCACACAGCCACAGGGTGGGAACAGGGAGAAGGGCAGAAAAGTTAATAGAAAAGTGGAGAAGGCTGCTATGAAATGTGCTTTTATAAGAACATTGATGAACATTGATATAACAGCTCGATAAAGAATACCTGGAGCCTTGCTGCAGGAAAAACCTGCAGCACCTGACACGAAGCCCTGGCCCAGGCTGTGCCCCTGAACAGAGCTGAGCAGTGACCACAGGATTTAGGCTCTGCTTTAAGTCACACACAGTCACTTTATGCAGCAGCATTGAGCTTTTTTAAATGCCAGATTCTGCCACCCAAAGGCTTCTGAGTCTGTTCCAACAGAGGTGAGAAACTCCAGCAAAGTTCTCTTTAGGGACACCTCAAAGTGCCTGGAAAAAACCACAGAGCCTCTGTTAGTCCTGTACCTGCTCTGTGAATGAGGAGAGAGCTGCAGCTATCCCTGGCTCTGCCTGTGCCTTCCAGAAACATGGAATTCACTCACTACACAATCAAAGAGGAAACCTCCATTTTTCACTGAATTTGTCCTCAGTTAGGTTGTTGTGTTTTGTTCCATTTTATTTAAGGCAGGAAAAAAAATATTAATTACATGCTGCCAAGATCTTTGGAGAAAAATTCAATATTATCTTTTACTGCAAAGAAGAAATTAATCAAGGCTCCATTCCAAATCTAGCAGCAGTCCTGACTTTGACGTGCCGAGGAAAATAATAACTTTCAGCACATACTAATTGTCTTGTTAACATGGATTATGCAGCCAGCCAAATAAATGTCATTCACACTTTCATGTGGAAGAACAGAAATCTAAAAATCAGAAATACATAATATTTTTTAATCTTTTCCTTTCTTCCCATTCTGTGTTCATAGCCTAAATATATTTACAGTTTTAATCCATGCAAACAAAGCAAGGCTCTGCTGGAGACTTCTGAAACCTCCCAGGGGGTCCCAAGCTCAAGGTGATCAGATTTGTAAAACAACAAGCTTGGTTCCCATGTAGCCTTAAAACCAGTTTATACTTTCCTGGCACTGCAAAGCGGTTTTGAAAGGAGGGTAATTTACACTCAATTTAATTTACACTGAGTCCCCTTCTGTGCCAGCACAGCACAAACACGGCTGGGGCTGGCCTTTGTTGGGGGTAGTGAATGTGCTGAATGCTCATTTTGAGGGGAGGGATGGCTCCAAAAGCAGCGAGCAAGCCAAACCCCAAACCCAGGGTGGTTTCCCCAGGGGAGATAATTCCTCACCCCACCAGGCTGGATCCTCCCTTGGCTTCACCCATCTCCCTCCCAGCCGTGCAATAACCACTCTCACTTTGGATTTTCCATCTCAAAGCCCTCCCCATGCCATCACCTTCCCCTGGTGCCAGGAGCAGGGCAGAGCTGATGTGTCCTGCAGAGCCAGGCCCTCCCCAAAGGCAAAATAATGGTTTGGCTGAAGGAGGAATGGCCAAACAAAGAGATTTAGGCTGACACAGAGCACAGAAAAACATCACTGATTAACTTTGCCTCTGCAGTTATTAAATTTCAGCATTCATCTCAGCCCTGGGAAAGCAGCACCCACCAAGGGAGCCCAGCTCTGCTGGGTTCTGACCTCCCTGGCACAAATGGACCACAGGAATTGCTCTTTGGGCTCTCTCTGGTTTTACAGCAGCCTGGCAAACAGCACTGCTCTGGCACAAGGCTGGGTTAAGCCTGTGGTGCTGAGCCCTGGCTCCCTCCCACCAGCAGGATTATCCCTTCCCCAGCATTGCACAGCTGGCCCTGGGCTCGGGGATCTCTCCTGGCACTGCTGCTCATCACCCTGCTCTGCTGGGGTCACTTTCATCAGGAATATCCCATCTTTCCTGCTCTCCCCAGCTCGGGCTGGTGGGTGTCAGCAGTGACAGCTCTCCCAGCAGTTACTGGGAGCATTGGAGCTGTCACCACACCACCCCCTCCTCCATCGTGGCAGTTCTGAGCCCAAACCTGCCACACAGCACCCTGTGCCTGTCCCAGACTGGCTCTGAGCTGGAGCATCTTGGTGCTGATTGTTTCTGTATTCTCCTGACTTGGCACTGCCTATCTGCATTTGTGATTTTCACCATCCTCTCGTGGTGAAACGGCACCTCTGCACTCAGGGGTGAACAGTGTGGATGTGACAGGCTGGTCACAGAAAGCCAGATAAACTTTCCAGGAATTGTTCTGGAGACTTTAGAGAAAGCTGAGAAAAAGAACTAAAACAGTCTTGCAACCAGTGTTTTGAACAGCTGTTTTCCCGTAAGAAGTTTACCAAAATCTTTTTAATTAGCCAGTAGTGTGACAGTGTGTTGATTAAATGACCAGTCAAGTCCACCTGTGTCAGAGCAGTGTATAAAAGAATAAGTTTCTAATAAACTCAAATTAGTAACCTCCTGAAGAGGCCTAGAGTCTTGTGTCACCTCACTCCCATTCCTGGCTCAACAGTGACAGAATGGCCCCAGCAAAGCTCCAAATGTGGCTCAGTGGCACCAAAACCAGTGCACCTCCTTCCCTCCCACCCCTGCCAGGGGTAGGAACACCTTCCACCTGGCCAAGCTGCTCAGAGCCCCATCCAGCCTGGCCTTGAGCACTGCCAGGGATGGATCCCTGCCTCCCTGCAGGAAGGAGGCTGAGGGGCTGTGCAGCCCTGAAGTCCTGCTGCCCTTGCCAGCAGTAAATGCAGGCCTGTTGTGAAAGGCAGCGATGCTGTAGCATCACCCAGCTGAGGAGAGGGCTGGCAGAGGGGAAGCAGCCTTGACAGAGCAATTCCAGCAAAGGCTTACAGACAGACACAATTAAAACAAGCACCATGGTTTCAATTAACTGTTCTTCCCAGCAGCAGAGGCTTGGAAGGCACTTTTAATAGATCTCTTCCACTGCAGTGCACAAACTCTATTGCCGTTGCTTCAGCGATTATTGAAAGTTAGCAGAGTGCAGCAGCTCCCTCACAGCAGCCTCAATAGCCATTTGAGGATCTGTCTGTTATTAGCCAGCCCTGCCACGGATGGGGAGGCTGAGCAGGGACTGGAGTGTGACCATTTTTCAGGTAGTTTATCTGCCCAGGCCCCGCTTTGCTGCCTTCAGGGGACGTGCAAGCCCTGCTCCTGCTGCCATACCCTGCACTGGAGCAGCATCCCAGACTCCATCCCAGACTCATCCCAGCCTCTCCCAGCCTCCATCCCAACCTCCATCCCAGCTTCCATCCCAGCCTCCATCCCAGCTTCCATCCATGCTTCATCCCAGCCTCATCCCAGCTTCTGTCCCAGCCTCATCCCAGCCTCTCCCAGCCTCTCCCAGCCTCTCCCAGCCTCATCCGAGCTTCATTCCAGCCTCATCCCAGCCTCTCCCAGCCTCTCCCAGCCTCTCCCAGCCTCATCCGAGCTTCATTCCAGCCTCATCCCAGCCTCTCCCAGCCTCATCCCAGCCTCTCCCAGCCTCTCCCAGCCTCATCCCAGCCTCCATCCCATCCTCCATCCCTGCCTCATCCCAGCTTCCATCCCAGCCTCATCCCAGCCTCATCCCATCCTCCATCCCAGCCTCATCCCAGCTTCTGTCCCAGCCTCATCCCAGCCTCTCCCAGCCTCATCCGAGCTTCATTCCAGCCTCATCCCAGCCTCTCCCAGCCTCTCCCAGCCTCATCCCAGCCTCCATCCCATCCTCCATCCCATCCTCCATCCCAGCTCCATTCCAGCCTCATCCCAGCCTCATCCCAGCTTCCATCCCAGACTCATCCCAGCCTCATCCCAGCTTCCATCCCATCCTCCATCCCAGCCTCATCCCAGCCTCATCCCATCCTCCATCCCAGCTTCATTCCAGCCTCATCCCCCCAGCCTCCATCCCATCCTCCATCCCAGCTTCCATCCCAGCCTCATCCCTGTCTCCATCCCATCCTCCATCCCAGCCTCCAAGGAATGTCTGGTCCACGCTGTGTCTGCCTTGATTAAATCACAGGAGGACACAACTCTCCCACCACCTCGGGCTGATTGGGAGCGAGGCTCAGCATAATCTCTGAAGGATTTTCTTCCCCACTCAGAGAGACATCCTGATGGGTTTAAACTTTCTTTTTTAGCTTGCAAACCCTCCCCCAGGAGGGCAGGCCCCTGCCAGCCCCACCATGTGGCTCCTGCACGTGGTCTCCTGGCAGGGCAGGGAGAGCAGAGCAGATTTATTCAGCCAGGTGTGAAGGTCAGCCAGGTGTGAAGGTCAGCCAGGTGTGAAGGTCAGCCACCTGCCTGCCCAGACATTTGGGAACAACATTAAATACAGCAGCCACACTGTCAGCATGCACAGGCCCCAGAAGAAATTCTGGCTGTAGCAGCCAGCAAAGCAAAAAGCATTAAGGAAACTGAGTTGTATCTTCATTCCTCACTTTGAAACTCTCTGTAAGAAGCAAAAGTTGTTTTTTAACAGAAATTATTAACCCTTAAAACAACTGACTTATGGATGTCAGAGATTCTCTAATTCTACAGTTTTAAAATCAATCCTGCCAGACTTCCTAAAAATCCTGTGTAAAAAAAGGCAATACCACTCAAGTTTTCCATTGCAAATGGCAGCTACAAACAGCTTTTCCATCTCTTTTCCCCCTGGCTACTCCTTGACTACAAGAAAATAAAGTGTCCTGTGGCAGAGGCTGAGGAGGCTCAGAGACCACAGATTTCCCATGCCCTTGTGTCCCTACACTTTTTTTTTGTTTGTATTTGTATTTGTAAAAATTTTTTGTAAAAATAAAATTGCATTTGTGAAAACAGTGATGGAGACACCCACCAGCTTTCTACAAAGATACCACAGTGCCCTTGAATTCTAGAACTGTGAGTAGTTAATTTTCTCCTGGCACTGGTTGCTCCCGTAATTTCCTTCAACATAGTCTTGGTCCTTCTTGATTCATCTTCCCACAAATGTCCACTTGAATTTAGGCTCCCTCCAATGGTCCCCAAGGCCTCAAACATGGGGGACATCAAACCCTGATCTCCTCTTCTTTCTTTTACCTGGAAAACAGAGGCTCCCACAAGTTCCTGTGTAGCCAGGAGAATTACCAGGTCCTACTTTCTAATGGAAAACACATGGACAGATATTTTTACATCCCCAAGATGTGAGTTCATGCTGTAGTTTCCCCTCAACTAAAGCCATGGACTCTTTTACCTGGCCAGCTATTTTTACAGAGCTTTTCAGAAACCTATTACCTTTTAAAGCTCTTGTCAGTTAAATTGCATTAAAATTGGCCAATTCTTCAAACTTTAACAAGAGCAGTCTGACAGGTGGGCTCCAGGCATCTCATATTCCCACAGCCCTTGTTGTCTCCAGAAAAGAAGTTCACAAAGCCCAACAAACAACCTCCCTTGTGCCAGCCAGCCTGACAAGGATGGTGCCTGTGGGATTAACAGCCCCAGGCCAGGATGCCCTGGAATATGGGGAAAGGTCCAGGATTTGGGTTAGGGTTAGAAAAGTTTCTTTTTGGATGAAGGAAGGTGACATGAAGGGCAATCAAATGTAGTTAAATCACACCTCCCCTCTCTTAAAACATCCCAGTGTAGATTCACAAACTCACTGAGATGGTTTTGATTCCTTCCCTCCAAAATCTCCATCTGTGGTCAGGGGAAATCCCCACACAAATCCCACTTTGCACAGCAGAATTCAAGGTTCCTTTTCTGAACAGGGTCAGCACCCCCCAGGCTGTCTGCACCCCTCGGTTCCCCACAACATCCTGCTCCTCTTGCTTCTCTCTGATCTTCAAAATGATAATGAGATTTCTCCCCATCTTGGTCTGGATCAATCTCTCTCATTTTTTTTCCAGGGGTTTTCAAATATTGGACAGCACAAGACAAAAATTCTGTCTTTTTTTTTTACCTTTCTAGCCAGAAAGAAATAATTTCACCTAGATGGCTGCAGTGAACACTCTGCAATAACAAGAAGCTTTTCTAGAAGGGCAAATTAGTGGTGGTGCCAACAGGGAATGATGCTGGTTTATATCAGATGTAATCTCTCAGCAACAGGAGGAAAAACACTTGCAGAAAAATGCTGTGTGTCATTGGCCACTCTGGTGGTGCACCCAATTACACTGCTTCCATTTCAGATCCAGGGACCCAGCTCAGAGGAGAAGTCCCACAGCTGCAATGAACACGTGTGAGGCAGGGAGCCAGCCAGCAGGAATTAGGGTTTGCCTGTTCCATAGGACAGGACACAAACTCTGGCCTGTCTGCCTCAGATCCTTTTGGGCTCCTTGGAGAAATGCTGAGGCTTTTGATAGTCCAAGGAGGTGCACACAGAGCAGGCAGGTCAAAGGGAGGCAGAAGCATCATTTGTTCAGAAAACTGAGTCAGCACATCAAATCCTGTCTGGAGCCAAAGGAAATCTGACCTAAAGACTCTAAGTCTCTTCTGAATCCTACTGGGCCACTGGTCTATGAAATCTTATTTTCTTCTTTTTTTGCCTGTGTTTAACTCAGTCAGGGCCTGCCTGGCAGGGAGCTGGTGCAGCACAGAGGCTGGGCATGCACTGGGCACCCTCAGGAGACCCATTCTGACCCACACTGCCTCCATTCTCAGCTCCCCCAGTGGTTATTCCTCCTCTTCTACTCCATTGCTCTCCCACCTACCAATATGATCAATTCTCTTCCCTAACTGTCATTCCCATTGATTTTGCCAGCCTTCTCCCCCTGCTCCAGCCTTGCTGTCAGCCTGTAAGAGTTGGGTTTGCCAGGGGCAAGTTTCCCTTGCTGGCCCACAGAGCCACTGCTCTTGGTCACAGAGAGGTGGCCAGAAAGGCCCAGCCAGTGCCAGTCTGGGCACAGGACACAGGTGACATCACCCTGCTTGTTTCATCAGCACCTCTCCCCCATCAGCACACTTCCCTTCCTCACAGAGCTCCCAAAATGGGGATTTTGGTGTTGAATCCAATTCTGCTTTAGGAAGCCCTTGCTGCTGTAGGCACATAATGGAGTGATTTGTGGGTTGCATAATATTAATTTCTTTCTTTTCTGCCAATTACTGTAAAACATTTGCAAAAACGGTTTTCCAATATTCAGCCAGCTGTACAGGTGATTGAAAATATACACCAACTACATCATGTGCAATATTTTCCTGCCAGTCATCAACCAATATATTCAGAGATGAATTCCCTTTTTCCTAGGCCAGCTTTAAGTCAGATTTAGTGACTGAAAACAACATTAGCCTTGTTGACTTCTTTTATCAGAACCCCTGTTGCTGGTGGGGAGACACATGCCAGACTTTCCTGAACAGTGAGACTGATTACACTTTAAAATCTCCAGAACTGAGGGGAGAGCAGGGCAGGGGCAGTGGCAGCAATTTCTATCTCTAGATTGGGCAGCAGTAGGGTCCAAGCCCTTTCCCCTGCTCCTGAGTTTGAGTCTGAATTTGAAATTCACCACTAATAGAGAGAACTCAGGTTCTGATAACAACTCTCCTCTCCCACCACAGCCTCCAGCTACCCCAGTGTGCCTTCAGACCACGAGAGAAATCCCAGTGAAAATCCTTTTCTTGCCTACTGCACACTGTTTTCCTGATTCTTGATTTTGCAGAGCTTTTCTTGCATTTAAATTCATAACAATCCTTTTAAAAGCCCCCAAACCCCAGGAATCTGCACTCCCAGACTGTCCCCAGCACCAGTGACTGACTGACCCCATCCCAAAGGGTGCAGCCACTCTGTAAACACATTCAGGGGCAAGATGTGAACTCATGTGTCCTCAGCCATGACCACCAGCCCCAGCATCATCCTGTTTTTCTCCTTGATAAGCAATTCCCCCTGGCTCTGCTCTCTGAAGGCAATACTTGCCTGCCCAGCAGTCAAAGCTGAGGTTCTGCTCTCTAAGTCACAGCCACATCACATTTTTGTGCCTCCAGCACCTGCCAGCTCCTGTTTCCTGTGCTCTGAGCCCTTCCTGGGCAATGCAGATGAAAACCAACACAGATCCAGCTCTGAAGAAGAGAAACAAATTTGCACTTGGCTCCTAACCAGTAGCTTTCCCATTTAATTTCCCAGCTCTTTGTGATCACCTCCTGCACCATTTCAATCCCATCCATCATCTGCCCAGCCCAAAGCAGGACAGTAACACTCTCCTGTGTGTCCCCAAATGTGGTCTGGAGTTGTAGATTGCAGCAGGCATCCCTCACCTGACCCATGCTCCCTCTTCCTTGATAACCTCCCCATCCAGACGTGGCTTGCTGTGGGAATTTATCCTGGGAGAAGCTCTCCTCTGGCAGGTAAAGCTGCCCATGAATCCTCATTTGAATATAAACTGTAAAGGGAGAGAATTCTCTACTTTTAAATACGGGCAGCTGCCAAGAGGAGAAGTCTTCTCTCCAGCTGCAGCTTTGATTCCCCAGTGCACCAGTTCCCTGCCTGGCCTGGTGCTGCCTCTTCACTCCTGAGCCACCAACATTTTGCTAGAACCACATTTTGACAGGCAAGGCAGCAGATCCACATCCCTGTGAAGACCAAGGCAGGTCACTTCTACCCCAGCCTGCTTCAGGTAGTTCCAGATGCCAACTAGGGGTGAGGAAAACTTCTGCTTTGTCTTCTCCAAGATGCTGCAGTTACCAGCTGCAAGTCTCCAGCATCCTGCAAGTCCTCAGGTCTTCTGGTTTTGACCTAAATACAAACTCTCTGCAGCAGATGCACAGCCTGTGATCTCTCCAAGGAGGTACCTGGTGCTCTCAATGCTTCTTCAGTGTTCAAGACAGTAAAGTTGTCAGTCTTGTTGAGTCAGACCAGAAGTATCATCCTGGACAGATCCCTGGGAGAAACAGGGGATCCATATCTAAGGGGTACACCCAAAAAACAGGGGATTCAACTTCATGGCAACCACCTTCCCCCAGCAGACACCTGGGGGTACACATGCCCACTGGGCTCTGAGGGTAGATTTAGCTGGATATTAAGAAATTCTGCCCTGTGAGGGTGGGCATGCCCTGGCACAGGGTGCCCAGAGCAGCTGGGGCTGCCCCTGGATCCCTGGAAGTGTCCAGGCCAGGCTGGACAGGGCTTGGAGCAGCCTGGGGTGGTTGGCAATGTCCCTGCCCATGGCAGGGGGTGGGATGAGATGGGCTTTAAGGTCCCTTCCAACCCAAAGCAATCTGGGATTCTGGGATTCTGAGGGTGGCTTTCTTTGGTGCTGTGCTGAACCTCCTGCCATGCTTTTGCCCCTCTCAGACACCTGCCACAGCCTGCTGGGGCAGGAGAGCTGTCCCTCACTGCACTTCTAAAGCATTAGGAGAGAAACCAACTCACTCAACAACTTAAATCCCCTCAGCCCTTGTCTGTGCCTGGACAGTCCCTCCTGCCACCAGAGTGTTCAGCAGTGACACAGAGCAGACCTGGCTCTGCAGAGCACAGCAGCCTGCTGCCAGCACCAGGGTGTTGTGCTGCACACAAGTAATGAGAAAACTGGGAATAGTGTGGAGGAGAAGAGATTATTAGATAATAAATTATCAATGCACCAAAAACTGCTCTGTACATATTTTTTCCCCCCTTACAGCTTCCCTAATATCCTGGGAAAGTGACAATTACACAATTTAAGGAGGTTAGCTTTATTAAATTCCTTTTTTATTGCTTTGCTTTTAATAGATGGTTGAGATAAAGCATCTGATTAGAGGAAGGTCACAAAATAAAATATTTAATACTCATGGAAAGAACAATTCACCCTCCCCTCTGCATGCAGCAGCAGCACAGAGGCAGAGGGTCCTGGTGGCAGCTGTCTGCAAAGGCTGCTCTGCAGAGACCACGAGGGAGAGACCAGAAAAGGGCAAAGATTTTCAAAACTAAGATGGGAATGAGAGGGCAAGGCTCACTTTTGCCAATATCAAATAATGGATACCAAGAGGTGCATTTTCCACAGGTTACACTCACTCCTGGGCTCTGACAAATATTACAGGCTGGAAAACATCAGGAGAATCACATCCCCTCTGCTGGATGGGTGCTCCAGCATGTGCCCCTCCAGCCACAAGCACCACTGCAGTTCTGCAGGGAAGCACCATGACAGCAAAACTGAAGCAGCCCCTCAGCCTCTGCAGCCCCCAGTAACCTGCTGCATGTGCAAAACCCTGCCTGAAGGCTCATCTCCCATGAGGAAATGATTCCAAATGTAGCTCACTGAGCACTGATGGCACACGAGGAGCTGATGGGCTGGGTTGAGCAGTGAGCCCTGGGGGCCAGGAAGGCCAAGGGCTCCTGGCCTGGGTCAGGAATGGAGTGGCCAGCAGGAGCAGGGAGCTCATTCTGCCCCTGCCCTGGGCACTGGTGAGGGCACACCTGGAGTGCTGTGCCCAGCTCTGGCCCCTCAGGTTGGGAAGGACATGGAGGGGCTGGAGCCCATCCAGAGGGGACAACGAGGCTGGAGGGGGGCTGGGAGCACCAACCCTGTGAGGAACCCCTGAGGGAGCTGGGGGTGCTCAGCCTGGAGCAAAGGAGACTCAGGGCTGCCCTCATCACTCTCACAGCTCCTGAAAGGTGCCTGTGCTCAGCTGGGGCTGGGCTCTGTCTCCAGCAGCACTGACACAACCAGAGCACACAGCCTCAGGCTGCACCAAGGGAAATACAGGCTGGAGATTGGGAAAAAGTTCTTTACAGAAAGAGTGATAAAGTTGTGGCATGGCTGCCCGGGGAGGTGGTGGAGTCCCCATCCCTGGGGGTGTTTAACAAAGCCTGGATGTGGCACTGGGTGCCAGGGTTGAGTTGAGGGCTTGGGGCTGGGTTGGACTGGATGATCTTGAAGGTCTCTTCCAACCCAGTGATTCTGCAAATTCTGTGAATTCTGTGAGTTCTGTGAATTCTGTGAATTCTGCCAGGTGCTCAGGGCAGGGCCCTGGAGCTCACTTGCAGTGACACACATCTTGCTCCCCACACAGCTGGAGCTTTGCTAAAAGCTCCTCTGTGGAACTGATTCTCCATGCACCTTGGCACCTCCTGACACCCTTGGTTCTCCCAAGCCAGGATTTCCTCGGGCAGAGCAAGCCCCAGAACTTCAGAGTGCAGATGGATGGTGGGTAATGTGGGCTTTGATGAGACAGAGTGTTCTTGCACGTCCTAAGGTAAGAGCCAGTGCCCTGCACAGTGCCACTGTTGAGCCACAGGATTAATAATAATGGTTTCTAAGTGCTCCTGTGTGGCAGAGAGAAACTCTTTTCCATATTCAACTTGCAGTGTCCTGTGAGGCAAGGAAAACAAAGTATGTGAATTGCTAACTCCACTGCAGGTGAGAAATAATAGCTGCCAGCTCTCAAAGCCACTGTCTAATTACTCCTTAGTAACAGTCCTACGAGCCCAGCACGTACTTTTATTCCCCAAAGCAAAAAAAAAGAAAGTAAATTAAAAAATCTGTGTGCCAGGGTTCATGAAGTGAGGTCAAGGCTTGGCCTAAAATCCAGGTAGGCACTTACCTTTCCCATGTGCAGCATCCAACCCTGCCTGCATGGCCAAAAGCACAGCCAGCATTCCCAGCTGGGTGAGTGATGCACAGAGGCATTTCCTGAGGGTTTGAACTCAGCATTTTCAGTCCTTGCACTGCTGTTTCCTGCTCCTGGGGAAAGGGCTGTGGCTGTCCCTGTGTGTGTCACTGGGAGCACTGGGTGATCAACCAGTCTGAGCCACAAAGCATTGCTGATTCACACAGCAAATGGCTGAGAGGAAATGAAGTTTCTTTTTTAGCAATGGACCCTGCATGGCTCCGCTGGATCGAATCAGCAGGCTGGAGATGGATGATGCTGGGAATCACTTCTGAGCTACAAATGTACCACAATGACAGAAATTAATAGAGTCCTCAGACTCGAAACACCAGGGCATGTGTTTTAATTTAGAAGGACTGAAAGTAAAAAATCATCTCACTGTCACATCTCCAGGTCAGCATTTCACTTATTAACTTCAGCTTTGGGCACAGGTAAAGGAACCAAGCCATGCTCCATGCAGCTGCACAGGGGCTCTTTGGTTCTTAACATGTTCACTACAACACCACTGCTTGTGTGTCTGGAAGGGGCATCAAAAAAAAACCTAACTTCCCTTAATAACCAGATTTAATCTCTGTAAGTTTTGTTGCAGTCACTTTGCCAGCGCCTCAGGCAAAAATCAGTCTTAAAAGCACTGAGAAACTGAGCCATGGTAGTTAGATAATTTATTATTCCATAACTCTGGGTCCTAATCTCATTAGAGATTGTATCTAGGATTCGCTTCCACATCTATTTATTTTTCTTTTCTTTATTTACTTGAAAACATTCAGAAAGAAAATAGGTTGTTAATGGGGAGATGGGGCATATCCTGCATTGTTCCTGCTGGGCTCCCAGATTTAAGCTGAATTCCACATTTCATGACCAAGAAACAACAGAAACAAGACCCAGATTAACAAATCACTCAGAGAATTTGGAAATTTTAGCAAAAAACTTCCCACCTAGTGGGAAAACCCAGAGAAAATGTATCCAAACCCAAATTTGTCCTTGCCAGCCAACTCCAGCATCCCAATCTTCCCTTCTCCTACCCAGCAGGTGAGTGCATCAGGTTTGACAGGTCATTTGCCCTGGCCCATGGCATTGGGGCTGTGCTGTGCCCCTGGGCTGCAGGAATCCATCACTGCAGCATTTGGAAATGGTGCCTTGCTGGCTCCTCACCCTGGGGTGATCCTACAGACAAGACATGATTTATTTGTTTGAAATAACTAGAGGTGCCTCTCAGAGCCTGTCAGGGAGCTGAAATAAATACCTGAGGTGCAATAAAGTGCAAATAGAAAGGGAAGAAAAAAAAAAAAAGAAGAAGTAATTTCATGGCATATATTAACATAGAATTGTTAGGGCAGCACGGGTATAAACCAAGCCCCTTCATTTGCTCCAAAGAGAGCCCATAACATTTATATTCTTTGTCTGCAAGCAGAAATAATGGCTTGTTTTGGAAAGATTTTGCTCGATTTTTTTGGAGCATCATCCTTTTCTATGAGAATGTCTAAGAGATTGAGTTGGAAGTTCTGAAAAATAATAATTCCAGCTTCTTCTGCCCTCTACTTTCCAAAAGGAACATTCCAATGTAATGCAAAAATACTGGTTGACTTCAGCATCAGCACATGTGAAGGACTCCTTCTGTGGCCATGCAGTCCTGAAAGCCTTTCTACTCTAAGCATTGCTGCATTTTAAAGAAAAATAAGTTTAAAAAAAGACACTCACAGGAGAAGAGCTGCTTCACTGCCCACCAGATCTCCCAGTGCCTTCATTCATTGCTTCCCCTCTTGGAAAGCAATTGCATGTTAAGCAAGCCTCCAGTGCATTTCTCCTGCAGGCCTTGGAAGTTCTTGGGAGAGGCAGACAATCAACATTTCCTTCACTCACTCTTCTCTCTCCACTCTCTCAGGAAGGCCATTGAGGGTACCAAAAAGCTTCTGACTTTTACAGTGAGTCCAGGGGAGGCACCAGGGGGATCAGAGGGATGGAGCAGCTCTGCTGGGAGGAAAGGCTGGGAGAGCTGGGGGTGTTCAGCCTGGACAAGAAAAAGCTTTGGGGTGACCTCAGTGTGACTTTCCAGTACCTGAAGGAGCTCTGAGATGGAGAGAAACTACTTACAAGGGCCTGGAGTGACAGGACAAGGGGGAGTGGCTTCAGATTGGCAGAGGGGAGGGTTAGATGGGATATTTGGAAGGAATTCCTCCCTGTGAGGGTGGGGAGACCCTGGCACAGGGTGCCCAGAGAAGCTGTGGCTGCCCCTGGATCCCTGGAAGTGTCCAAAGCCAGGCTGGACAGGGCTTGGAGCAGCCTGGGATGGTGGAAGGTGTCCCTGCCCATGGAATGAGATGAGCTTTAAAGTCCCTTCCAACCCAAACTATTTGTGATTTCGTGGTTCCAATTCCACAGCATGCTGCTCATGGGACACTGGGAGCATGGTGGTCATACCTGAACCCCTGAAGCCTTGAATCCCTGGGTTTCTCCTCACACAGCATCCTGAGCAAGGAAGAGCCAGGCTCTGGAAGGAGGTGGTGGCAGCACTTCCCAGAAAGCAGCAGGTAACTATCATCTCCTTGGATAGCCACTGCAAATTGTCCCTGGTGCCTCTGTCCCTCGTGCAGAGCACAGCCACAGGAGGATCTGCTCCCTCCCAGAGTCTGCCTCTCTCTCCATGGGCTCCCCTTTGCCAGTCTCCATGGAGGAGGACACATCCCATGTTCTGGACTGGCTGTCAGCACAGTGCTGTCTGCCTGAGCCACCATGAGAAATGGAGCAGAAACTCCTCTGCTGTGTGCAAGGCCCTTTGGCCTCCCTGGGTCTCACTGCTGAATTTCAACCTGCTGGGACCTGCTGGGACACCTCTGGTGCTCCAGAGCCCAGGAGCTCTGGGTTATGGCAGCTGTGATCCCCCTGGATTGCAAGTGGTTACCAAAACTATACCCACAGTATTTACAAACTGGCAGAAGTGAGAAACTGAGGGCAGAAATCTTTAAGAAGGTCCCTGGCTCTGTTTTCCCACCATCTCTGACCACGTGCCCTATTTACCTCTTGCTGGGCACTGCTGTAAATGCACTCCTACCATCTTACACATTTCTTTTTCAAAGGAATAGCTAAATCTGCATTTTCACAGGACAGAAGAGTGGTTTGCCATGAACACATTTAGGTGTCTGTTCATAACTATTGTACACAGCTGTGCCCTTTAAATTTACCAGGGGTTTAACTGGGACTTTGCAACCAGATTTCTCCAGCAAAGCTTCACCCCACAGGCAGGACAGGCCTGGGCAAGAGTAGCTGCTTGGGCTGTTAACAGGACAGAAACAATGAAAAATTCTCTGAAAATCTGCTGTGAGAGTTCAGCTGGGTTATAACTAATCACTGCATTTCACTTTGCCATGGGAGTCACATTAATTATCACAAAATCAGAAAGGGCTTCATCCACCTCTCCTCTGAGTCACCAGGAAAAATAATTAAAACTTATTATCTTCTATATTCTTCACTGGCTCTCTTCAAAATCTCATAACAGCCAGAAATCCAGATCAAAAAATATGACACTTTCCAATTTCCCTTGATTTAATTTCCTCAAGCTGACTAATTCAATTGCAATGTTTCCCTGGTACCTCGAGTTCTGCTTTCTCACTCTCTTCCCATTGCTGAAACCTGTTCCCTGCTCCTGCTCCCTAAGCTTAAATCTACACAGATGTTTCCAAATTTGTATTTGTTAGAGATTAATTACCATCATTCCCCAGTGGATCATTCCATAGGGATCAGAGGTGCCATTTGCCATCGGAGATGGAACACACACACACACACACATCATGTGGTTATCTAAGGGAGCCTGTGCAATCAGGTATCTCAAAAAGGATAAATTGTTTAAAGTGAGACAGATTAAAAGTGAAGTCTGGATTATTTTGTTTTTAAGCTTCCATGTGATATGAGCCTGGAAGATCAAGCTGGCAAGCAAAGCTACTGGAGCATTATTAGAATTCAGCTTCAGCAGCAAGAACTCAAACAAAATCAAGGTGAGGTGGTATTTTAAATGTCCACAGATTAAAAAGCTTTAAATGGATTTCAGACTTTAACTCTCCCCTTTTTTATACTTTTGGGCTTATAAATATTTTTTAAAAATAGTTGCAGCAGTGAAACTATAACTCAAAATTAAGTCAAAATAGGCAAGGGAGATTGTTTTAATTTTTGTGGGTACCCATGCCTCTCTCTCTGCTGTGGGTCGAGTGCCTTTCACCAAGCCAAAGCCTTGGGATGGGAGCTGCCCTGGGAATCTCAGCAGCACATCACCCATGCCCTGCTGCAGCCCCTGCACCCCTCCACCTCCCAGCAGAGGCCACCCCAGCAAAGCCTTTTCCTTCCCTGAGCTGTATTTATAGCAAGGCTTTTGGGATGAATGTTGCAGATCTTAGGACTTTTCAAGCTGGAGGTGAGTCCTCTTGTGTGCCAAGCTCTCTCTATGTGCATTATTCCAGGACTTTGGAGTAGACTTTCAAAGGTAAGAGTCATGGATCTTAAAAATCTTTGGAGATTTATAACAAAAAAACCCCAAACCTTTAGACACAGGATGCTCTCCTGACAAGCAGCAGTCACCAAGGATCCTGCAGTAATTTTCTCAAGGCCAAAAGGATTTAATGTCTTTACGTGCAGGAATGGCAATGGAGAAAGAAAGGTATAAAGTGCAAATCTGCCTCCCAGCATTTCAGTATCCCCCAGCCACATCTCAAACGTGCCCAAGCAGGGTTTGTTCAGCAAATTGCAGCCCTGCTCTGCAGCCCCCACTGCAGATGCTGCTGAGCCCTGACCTCCTGGTGCTGCTGCGGGGCTCTCAGGGCTTCTCCTCTGCCCTGGCAAAGGAGAGATAAATAAAATCTGTAAATGCCAATGGTGCTGCCACACAGGACCCAGCTGAGCCCCTGTGCCCTGTGATGCCAGGATTTGCCCTGGGTTTGCTCCTAAGTGCAGGACATCACCACCCCTCTATTCCTGAGCCCCATCCAAAGCACAGTACACTGGGGGCTGGGCATTGTCTTGTGGGAAAATCTCACCAAAACCTGGGCTGAAGGAACACACCATCAGGATGAGGGTGATGTCTTGTGAAGGCTGGTCTGGAACAGAGACTAGATGGAGCTAAAGAATAAAGCAGGGATTTATCAAAAGGCCTCCATGGACCCACCTTGGGCAGCACCAGAGCCCAGCCAGGGCTGCACCCAAGATGACCCAAAATGGCCCCAAAATGCACGGCCGGGCACGGGGTCTCTCCCTGGGATCAGCTCTGCTCCATTTGCACCTTGCAGTTCATTGTCCCAGCCCAGCTTTAGCCCAGGCACTCCCACCCTGCTTGTTTTTCTCTCTCCAGCCCATGGGGTTTGTGCTCCTGGGCTGAGATTTGGCTCATTTGTCCTTGGTGCCCAGCTGGAGCAGGAATTGTTTTGTCTCCCTGCTCTGTGCACAGAGCTCACCATGCCCTGATGTGAAGCTCAGAGTCACACACTAAAGCAGCACAGAATGTGAGAAATAGAAAAGCCAAACCTGAGGCATCAACATGGCTGAGGGTGACATCTCCCAGCGTGTCCTGTGTGCTGACAGGGGAAGCCTCGTGCCACCAAGTTGATCCATGTAAAAAGGAGGGGACTGTCCATCAAAGGTGAGAGCAGAGAGCAGGGGAGGAAATGTTTCATGGGGCAAATGAATGGAAAATTCTGTGCTATTCACCCAATTCCAAACAGGACATCCTTGTGCCAAGGGAATTAGGATTCTTTTGTTATTCCAATTGGCTTCTGAGTATGGGCAAGTTGGAAATTACATAGAATTACATTCATTATTATTTTGCTTACAGAGCCAGCCAATCTGTCAGCTTAGACTGGGCCCTGCAGAGACCCACCAGGGCTGAGACCCAAACCTTTCCAACCCTGCATAGCTTGAGCAGGGCACACATCTGGCAGCTTGATGCTGGTTTTAGCAGTGGCTCAGGGGACAGGAGCTCATGCACACAGTCCTCACTGTGTCTCCAGAGCTCCCTGTGTCCCCAGCTCTAAAAGCTGCAGGTTTTGGCCCTGGCTGTGCCCCAGGAGCAGCACAGCAGCCCTGGCAGGATGCAGACCCAGGGTGGCTGCCTGAGCTCTCAGCTGCAGCCCCAGGGTCACAGCAGCTCTGACTGTGCCGTGAGGACTTTTCAGAATAAACATTCCCAGTGATGGAATCCAGGCTGGAGGGAACAGGAGGGGATGGGAGGTTTTACACTGCAGAAATGAGCCTTTTCTTCCCAGCTGCAGCTCTTTCACTCTTGGTGAAGGACTGGCCGCAGCATCTTGACCTTTTCTTTGACCTGAATAGAAATGTAAAATTTTTCATTAGTATTTTTTTCCCTTTGTTAAATTATTAGATGTCTTTCCAAAGAGAAGACAAATAATCTCATCAACTGCTGTTTATCTCCAGTTTTGGCTTCTGATTTCTCCTCCCTCTGCCTTTTCTGTATTTTGAATTAAAACCTTTTTTCAAACTAAAAATATCAAAACCTGTCATTTGAATCCCATCAATTTTCAAAATGCTGCCTCTTTTTTCCCTGAAAACTTAAACTGTCAAATCAATACCAGTTCTGTATGCTGCACCTGCAAAACCACAATATCTTCAAATAACCATTTTCCAACATAAATCTTTTGGAAAGAAACACTCAGATGAGATCCAGAGACAGGGGGGCCAGGCTGGGGCAGGGACAGGATGGGGTCCAGTGGGTTTCTACAAAGCAAAAAGTTGCAAATGATGAAAAGAATTTCTTTGTGGTACTTCTCTTTCTATCCAGTCTTGTAGGAATACACTGACACAGTACTGATTGGTTATTTGATCATCATCCTTGGTCATGGAATGGTTTGGGTGGGAAGAAACCCTAAAATTCATCCAGTTCCAGCTCCCTGCCAGGGGCAGGGACCCCTCTCACTAGAGCAGGATCTTCAGAGTACCAGGAGAGCTCCTACATAAGGACAAGGTCCTTCCTGCCAGAAGAAGGGATGATTGATGGGAAGAGACCTTTTCCAACGTGATCCAGTGTTTAGCACCCATATTTGGATTGTTTATACATCCCAAGGTAGGGACAGGAACATATTGTCTGGTTAGGTTTTGTTTCCAAATGTCCTTCAGTTCCAACAATTCAGTGTCTTTGAAACTGAAGTTATTTGAAAAATGTTCCTTTCTGCCAATCACCAGTAAGAAATTATGAAATTACATGTTCTTCTCTCAAACTTTCCACTAAGGATTTATTTTCAGAATTGTGAAATTTTAGTTTCAGTTCTTTTGTTCATCTTTGGAGGGGTTTTTTGGGTTTGGTTTTAATTTTTTCCAGTTTATGACAATTCTATTGTAACTTATAACACATTACTGTGACTGACAAGTTCTACCATGATGGAATGCATAAATAAAAACACACCTGACTTTTTATTTAAAAAATATCAGGGACAACAGACACCAAACACTTGTTCTGTAGAACAAAACATTTCCTGTTTGTTCCAATGAAGTGAGTTAAAGCAAGCTGACACACAGATCAAATTGTTGCCTACTTGAAAACTGTCAAACCATTTCATTGTAAACGAGATGGGAAGTACTTTGAAAAACAGGATAAAACCCTGATGTTTCATTTAGCAAGCCAAACCCCAGCCATCCCTAAGGCAGGGAAGAAAAACATCAGTGTGATTTGTTCAGCAGGTTGTCACAGAACCATTATCAGTGAAATCTGTTCATCCCTATTAACCCAGTGGCACAAAAGATGGTAAAACAAGACAAAGATAAAAATAAATGTAAAGTGTCATCGTTCCAAAGTGAAAATTCTCCTGGTCTATTTTAAAGGCAAGGAAAGTTAAGATAATTGAGAACAACAATATTTGCTGCCCTGGCTCTGTTCCCCAGGGGCTGTGGATGGTGGGATAACCCAGGATACCCATCCCAGGGGCTGGAGCCTGTCAGGGCATAGCAGAGGCACATCAGGGAATTTCTACCCACTCCAGCATAAAATCTTCTCACCTTCAGACCTACCTGACTTTGAATATTAAAAAAAAAATCTCTATATATTTCCATATACTAAATAAAAAAGTATATGTGATTTATATAAATATCTTCTGGACTAAATTTCCATATGCTAAATTTCCATATACTAAATAAACTATGGGAAATCATCTAGTGATGCTGGACCACAGACAGGTCAGTTGTAGAAACTGATTCAAAAGGTTAAGAACTGTGTAAAGGAGTAGAAAATACACCTGGGAAATAAAATTAAAAATAGATTAGGTTGTATATTGCTGTAGAGCTTGTAAGGAACCTAAATTATAACACTGAAACCCCCAAAATTATGTCAAATTAATAATAATTTTATGATCAGGAGAAGAGCTCCTCCATCATTCAGCAGAGCTGTTCCCTGCTGTCACTGCAGAGGGTAATGCTTCCCAATAAAAATGATGAATTCATTTGTAGAGATATTTCAATGGTTACTTCTTACAAAAAGGTAAGAATTCAGACTACAAGGGGAAAGCAATAGTCCAGAAGATATTTATATAAATCACATATTTTCAAATCAGCTGGGGCTGCTGAGATTCACTGCCAGGTACTTGGAAGTGGTGGAGACAATCTGAGGGCTGTTAGCATTTATTTTTGAAAACTCAGGGACTGTGACGAGTCCCAGAAGAGCAGAGAACAGCAAACATAGCAGGGAATTACAGGCCAGGCAGCTTAACTTCAGTTCCCAGAAAAAATATTGCAACAAATCATCAAACAAACACTTTCTAAGCACCAAAAAGATAAAAAGGCAGTGAGGGACAGTCAACAAGGATTTGTCAAGAACAAATATCAAGCCAATCTCATATTTTCCATGACAGGGCAGCAGGACTCAGGGAGAGGCAGTCATTGTTGTATACAAGGGCCACAGCAAGGCCTTTGGCATCATTTTACATGACACTGCTTTAAGCAAGGCACAGAATTGTGATTAGGTGACATTGTCAGGGTGCACGAGGTGGAAAACACGCTCAGAGAGCAGCTCTGGCTGCAGGAACACATCTGCATGCACTGAGAATCCATCCTGGGCCACTGTGAGCACCACCTGAGCTGGGGAAATGCTGGGGAAAATAAGGATGGACAGGGAGACTGGGAGGAAAGACAAAGGAGCTGGGATTCTGTTTAAGGAAGAGAAGTTGTAGAGGTAAATTAGGGTAAATCCTCGTGTTGAGAGCACTGCAGCCTCAGACAGGCAGATGGACAGATCATCCTCCACTCCTGCTGAGGGTGCAGTGAGGATGAAGATGTTTGAATTGCAGCAATGCACAGTGGGGGCCAGAGCCTAAAGAAACTGCTGAATTTGAGGGCCAGAAGTGGCTGTCCAGAAAGCACAACCAAGATCCATCACTGAGGTTCTGGGGAAAGGTCAGGCACACAGACAAGGGGGGAATACCAGGTAAAATACTTCCACACCAGAGGGGCAGGCACTGATCTCTGCACTCTGCTTACCAGTGATAGGGCCCCAAGAAGGGCATGGAGCTGTGCCAGGGCAGGTCAGGCTGGAGATTAGGAAAGGCTCTTCCCCAGAGGGTGCTGGCACTGCCCAGGCTGCCCAGGGAATGGGCACGGCCAGAGCTGCCAGAGCTCCAGGAGTGTTGGGACAGCGCTGCCAGGGATGCCCAGGGTGGGGCTGGTCAGGACAGGAGCTGCCCTGCATGATCCTGTGGGTCCCTTCCAGCTCAGGATGTTCTATGACCCCATGAAAGTGCCTCCTCTCCTGAGTTTGTCTCCCTTGCACCCAGCACTGCCTGACCAGAAAGGTGTTCCCCAAACACTGCATGTCAGGAGGATGCTCTTTGTCCTGTTTTTCTATTTTTCTTTATCAGTTTTTATTATTCTTCAAGGAGAAAGAACCACCCTGTAGAGGAGCCCCACACTCATCACTATTAGTGACCCTGTGAGCAGGAGGATTAATTCTTTGTTATGTGCTCTGCTGTGCAGAGAGATCCATCCCGGTGTAGGAGGACGATGGTACTAAACAGAAAGTAAAATACACTCCCATAACAGCCACAACCATGAGTGCATTTACAAAGAAAAACAGCCCACTGGTGTTTTCCTACAGCAACAGCCTCCCCCCAAAAAATCTTGGGGCCATTTGTCATTTCATGCAGAGTGAAAGCTGCCAGTTTTGCCTTTGCATTGATTTCTCTGAAATATCACCTGCAGCTCTTGCCTGCAGAGGAATAGAGGGGGTTTTGGTACAGCCCAGGAGCACTCACACAGCTGGGTTAGACAGGACATCAGGGCAGGGGTAGAAAATTAAAGAACAGAGAAAAGGAAGGGAATTGGGATCCCCCTGCTGCTCTGGACAGCAGCAGCATCAATCCAGACCCAAAGCCACAAAACTCTGCATTTTCCTTAATGGCACAGCACTGTAAATCTCAGGATCAAAGGCATGAACCCATCATCCACTTGTGGCAGGCCAGGAATAAATTCACCCCCTGAGAAAATATTAATCAGCTGGCCAGGTACCCTGAGAGCTGTACTGAGACACAGCCTCCAAAAACAGCACGTCCAGGAGCAGCACACCAAACTAAAGGGAATTGATGCTCTTTTTTTTTTTTTTTTTTTTTTTTTTTTTTTTTTTTTTTTTTTTTCCCTCTCACTGCTCAATCTGTTCACTTTTACAAACAAAGTGCAATTCCCAGCATGGAACATTTTCCTGCATTCTGGGACTTCATGATGCATTTCTTCCTCAACCCACATCAACTCCATTTCTTTAAAATAAGCTTTTCCCACAGCCAGGACTCCTGGAGAGATGCTGGTGAGGAAGACACAATGCTACCTATTCATTTCACTCCTTTTGTCCCAAAACAAAGACACAATCCCAGCAGTAAGGCAGAGTCTGGAGCAAGCACAAAAAAATAAATTGATCTATTTATTTCAGCCCTGTGTATGGGTGTGAAAAATATTGGGGTTTTGTCAAGCCTTTACCTTCTGCTGCTGTCCCCCAGGGAGCTGCACTCCCTGAAAAACGTGAGCATGCCTTTGTATTACACTGCCCAAGGACCCCAGATTTCTGCTCTGCATCAGCAGAACTCCCTTCATTCACCACTTTGGGACAGATACTGCCCTGAAAACAAAATTTTAGCTGAGCAACTGCTAATACAGAGTGAGAATTTGGGATGGCCCCAGATCTCCACCAGCAGAGTGCTCTGTCTGACCAAGCTCTGGTAGCAGGTCCATGGTTTTGGCCCCTATCTCTAATTTCTCCTCTTTCTTTTATACTTCTCTTCCCAACCTGTCCATCCCTCAGAGCTGCCCCAGCTTTGCTCTCAGTGAATCACTAATTTCAGGCACTTGCAGGTTGATTTGCTCCTCCCATGCTAAAACCACTCTGGTTTCTGCTCTCAGCCACCCTGTAGCAATCCCAAAGCTCTGCCCCGAGCTCCCTGCTGGGATGCCAGGATCCCACTGCAGAGATAAGGCTGCAGTCTGGCTCTGGGCATGCAACCCACTGTGAAATGCAGCGTGGAGGGCAAGGCAGGCAGGAACTGGGGTAGGCACAGGTGAGCATGGCTCTGTGTGGAGCAGGCAGAGGAGACCTGAGCCCAGAGGAAGGGATTATGCCCCTGCTGGGGTTTATCTCCACTCCCCCACTGCTCACTGAGCTCCTCTTAGAGTGATTGCCTAGAGCTTATGCTGGGAAGAATTTAGATTCCTGTTGGTTGCATTGCATATTAATAATTTAAATAGATAGGACAGTATATCAGACATATTGAAAAATCTTGCCATACTTTTTACGGTATTTTAAAATTGATGGCCCCTGGTTTAAATGCAAGGACTCTGAAATAGAGTTAATACCTACAATACTTTGCCATTACATCCATTTTTAATTATCAAGAACACCAGGCAAAGTTTATGATATATTTAACAGAGTTTTATGTTTTGTCACAAGTACCTAAATTATTGATGTGCCACACATTTTATTAAGCATAGCATTTCATGAGAACAATAGTTTAGGGATAGAATTCTACTGGAGTTAAATTGTTAAGGCAGAGAGAGAAGCCTCCAGAAGCAATTCCTGAAGAGGGAGGGAGGGAGGAGGAAGGTGACAGCAAGATTAGTTCCACATTTCTCTTGGTGTTTTGGGGATTGATGACCAAAATACCCCAGCTCCTTTTCTGTGGGAAGGAAAGGAGATGGGAAGGCAGACATCATCCTGGTTTTCACCTGGCTACTGAAGGGATGCCTCCAAAAGGGCTGTCAGTGCTTCTCTGATTGAGAAAGGCATTGAGGGAGGGAGTTCCCAGCTGGAAGAGCTCTGTGACCACACCTGGAGCAGGTAGAGCTCCATTGCCAAGGCACCCTTTGGCCTCCCAGCTCTCCAGCAGGACTGATCACTGCTACACCAAATTTACACATGGGAAGCCTCAGAGGAGGCAAAGAGCCAGAAGCAGCAGCAGAATCAGTGAGAGAACCCCCAAAGGAACCACACAGGGGGGGCTAGACCAGCCCTCAGCTCCTTCTCCCCCCAGTTCTGTACCTACACAGAACCTTCTGGCCAAACATCACCTGATGTCACAGACAGGAAGGACACAAAGAAGGAGAAAAACCAGAGCCAGGCAGAGTCAGTGAGGCTCAAACCCAGCTGGGCAGTCCTGTCTCAGTGACTCGGGGTCACTTGGGCACAGCATCCTTGCCAGCAGCCACCAGAGGCACCAAGGCTGCTCTTCCACACTGGCTTTTCCCTGTTGCTCTTTTTTATCCCTGAATAGACTGGCTCTGCTGGCCACAGTTATTTTTCCTCCACAACTAAAGTTTGACGAAGCTGCCCTGGGGAGTGATTTTGGAAGCAGCTGCAATGTTTATTATCAGTGTGGGCAGGTTTTTATTCCTGTAACAGCCATCTATCACACCCCATTTGATTAGTTGCTATTTCTCACTGTTTGTCCTCAGAAAGACTGGAAATTTCTTTTCTTTTCTTTTCTTTTCTTTTCTTTTCTTTTCTTTTCTTTTCTTTTCTTTTCTTTTCTTTTCTTTTCTTTTCTTTTCTTTTCTTTTCCTTTTCCTTTTCCTTTTCCTTTTCCTTTTCCTTTTCTTTTACAGTTCCAGCTGTGCATCCCAGGAACCACAGCAGCTCCATCCTGCACCAGGGCTGCTGTGGTCAGGGGTTTGTACCAATATTGGAGAAGCTTTTTCATTCTCTCCCTATCAGGGTTGGGTTGATTTACATGGAAGTGTTTCAAATCAGCAAAAATCACTGGTCTCAATCCCATTTCTGTTTGTACTTTCAAGTGGCTGCTGAGCAGAAAGTTTTATTCTTATCAGTGGGAAACCATCAAAACATGAACTGCAATTAAATTTAGCCTATATTTCAATTCACTACCTCATCTGTATGCATTTAGGCAAATACAGATACCTGCATTCATTCACAGTCTGGTTTTTCCAATTTTTTGCCATGTTAAACAATGTTAAGTGATCCCTTCACTATTTACTAAATGATAGTTTATTTTCCACTTGTGTCAGACTGTACTTGGACAACTGGAACTGAATAAAAATGCCCAAATCAGTATTTCAAACAGCTTTCTACCAATTACAAGTTCTTTGTGTGTGTGAGGCAACAAAAATATTTTCATTAAAACATGCTTTGCATTTCAATCTGATTTACAACACAAAATAAGAGCTACACGTGATCAATAAAATTGAATTTTTTGTTTCCAATAACTGGGGCCAAAACCTTGGAGATGTTACAGCTAATTGAATGAAACTCAGGTGCAAGAAGATAATATCTGAGGCAGCAGAAAGAAAACCACTTTCCTGAACTTTGTATTTGTTCTCATCAAATGTGAATTAATTAATTTTTGAGCTTTATGACTGGATGAAACTGCTTTAAAGTTTTATTTCTGTAATTCCTGGAAACAGCAGCTTTTAAAGTGGAGGCAGTCCTTCAGCAAGGTCAGTGCAAGTGTTTAGGCAAGTTTCATCCATCCTTTCAGCAGGTTGAAGAATCAGAAAACTTCAGCAGCAAATGTCTTGCTTTAGCATTTTCATTTATTGTAACTCTTTTAAATACTTTAAATTAAGATCTTAATATAGATGGTGAGAATTTCACACTTAATTTTCTAGTTTAAAATATCTGATTACTTTCAAGTCATCCCTTTTTAACAGCCACATGTCCAATAAAGAATTCCTTGCAGGCAGAACATAAATCAGCTCCCAGGATGAGAAAATTAACCCCCACAGGTGGGCACAGGGAGTGTTCATCCCCCACATCAGCCAGGGCAGCCACACCTGAGCCAAAAGAGGGGCCACAGGTGCAAATGCTCCTGAAAATTGAACACATGAGAACTAAAGATTCAGCACTGCCCTGCTCTCTGCACACCTTGGTTCTTCTGTATCCCCCAGGATGAGAAGATTGTGCCTGCCCCTGGATCCCTGGCAGTGCCCAAGGCCAGGTTGGACAGGGCTTGGAGCACCCTGGGCTAGTGGAAGGTGTCCCTGCCATGGCAGGGCAGGAACCAGATGAGCTTTAAGGTTCCTTCCCATCCAAACCATTCTGATTCCATGGAGCTGGATGGATACTGAAGACCAGGCAGCCCCTCACCCCTCATCCAGCAGCCAGTTTGGATGGTGATCCAGCTTTTTGCACTTTAAAGGTGACCAAAAACTATCATCTACTTCCAAGCTGTGGGTGGAGCTTGGAGACACTTCAGTGTGTGGTTACTCTGAACAAGTGTTGAATTCAGATTGCCTTTCTACCAGATCACCGTGATCTACCTGAAAAGTAATTTCCACCCACATAATGGTATTTAAACGGCTACAAAAATTAGAAACCAAGTTCCACTGAAGGCAGAGCCTTTCTTCAGACTGTGTTAGAGAAGTCACTGGGAGTCTGTACTCAGTACTGGAGATGTGACTCAGGAATCAATGCTGATATTGGCTCCAAAGAGGAAATGGAGCCGACAGGGCAGCAAATTGATTTGGCCATGAGTAATTACTTAAGTTATTAGTGTCCTGGTCTGCACCAGCACCTAAAGCAGAGATGACAGGGAGCCCAGGAGGAGCCTGAGCAGGACAGCCAGAGCAAGCACACCCTGGCACCACTTGGCTGCCAAAGGACCCTTCCAACTTAAATTTGTGGTGATCCTGTTTGTGCACATCCCTCCTTGCAAGGGCAACCCAGGACCTGAGCTGTGTGGAGCAGCAATTCCTTGCAAAGGGAAATGGGATATGTTGGGAAAAGCATGAAGGATGAGAGATGCAGAATGGAGGGGACAGACTCTGAGGGTCACAGTGTGAGCAGGGGGATGAAGGCAATAGGTACACAATGCACAGGTGCAGGGGAGCAGCCTCCCAGCCTCTTTTTGTATGTTTCTATTTTATAGAAAGCCCACACACACCAAAACCTCGCTGTTCTGCAGCTTGGGCAGCCCTCTGTGGGGCTACACCACTGCTAATGCCACACAGCTTGGGAACCAGTGTTCCCTAGACATAGAAATTAATTGATGATGAGTTAGGGTCCCCTCCCCAGGTTTATCCAGCCCCTGTGGCAGCAAGAGGAACCCTCCACCAGCACAGCCTGCACGTTGAGCTCTCACCAGAGCTGAGCTCCCTCCTGCAGAGGAGGTTCCATGGAATCTGGGGACACTGAGGTGCTGCTGAGGTGGCCACACTCCAAACACAGCAGTGACAGCACAGAGCATCCATGCCCAGCTCCACCTCAAAGGAATATTACATGGTGCAGGGAGAATGAGATCATCCAAAGGCATCCATGCAGACAGCAGAGAAACAACAGAAAAACAACTCAAAACATGGGGTGCATCTTCAAAACATTGGCCAGGAGGCATTTGGTGGGAAATGTAGGCCAGCTCCCACATGAGGGCTATGCATTTTTCATGACCATCCCCAACCTTGATATTTCTAACCTTCAAACATAAATAAAGAGGGTTTTCCCCTCCTCTCCTCCCACCAGCTGCAGCTTGGCCCTGCTGTAGACAGGAGCAGCTCACAGTGGGTGGAGAAGGAGAGGAGTCCCCAAGGCGTCCCTCACCCTCTTAAAAGCCCAGCTTGATCCTAGGAAAAGAAGCAGGAAGACCCTGAGTCCTCCTTGAAGTGGAAAACCAGAAATAATACACCCCGTGAAGTCATAAAACACAGTTTAGAAATGAGCAAGTGAGCAACGAGAGGAGGAATTTATCTTAAAAGATGCTTTCATATTTGAATCCATCAAAAAGGAAACTCACCTCCTGCCCCAGCCTCAGAGCCCTCCTGTCTTGGGCAGACAGTGCAGGAAACATCAATGAGTGGGTGTTCCTGGCTGTTTGTGTTTCATCTCTATATTCACCACCCCCTTCTGTGCAAATGAGAAAGGAGATGTAGGAAGCTCCAGGATAAAGAAATACAAAAAAGGAACCCCCCAGTCCTTGTGGAAAACAGCCAAGTTTATTTTTTAATGAGGATTACACCAGAGGAGGAAGCCAACTACCAACAGCCAGTGAGCTAATCAGGGGGAGGGTCAGGTCACACACACTCCTGTCTCGGTGTTTCACAGCTGCTGACACCTCACAAAGCTGCTGTTTCACACTCACATCACCCTCTCAGCCCCAGAGAGCATCGCTGGAGCTGCTGCTGTCCCCTCCTGCAGCTGGAAGCCAGCGATGCCCATTGTCACCACCGGCTGGTGCTGCAGGCTGCCCAGCCCGGGGCACAGCTCCAGGTCTCCTCCTCCTCCTCCTCCTCCTCCCCAAAGCGAGGTGAGTGCCTGAGGAAAGAGCCCTCCCCAAAGGGCTTTCACGAGGGAGTTCACTCAGGTTCCCATCTTCAAAGCAAAAGAGCAGCTCATAAAAAGCACATAAGCACATGGGGTTTCTTCTCCCCTCCAAAGATTAAATAATGGATGGTGAAGCACTTTCTGTCTTCTGAACTTGCCTACATCCACTGCCTTCAGAACAAGAGATGCATCCCCAGGTGTTCCACACCAGCAGCACAAGTTGTGACCCCTCAGCAGAGGATGAGCTGCACCTGAGCTCCCACCACAGCAACACCCAGACCCTGCTCTGTGCCACAGAAACACCCCCAGACCCTGCTCTGTACCACAGCAACACCCCCAGACCCTGCTCTATGTCACAGAAACACCCCCAGACCCTGCTCTGTGCCACAGAAACACCCAGACCCTGCTCTGTGCCACAGCAACACCCAGACCCTGTTCTGTGCCACAGAAACACCCCCAGACCTTGCTCTGTGCCACAGCAACACCCAGACCCTGCTCTGGGCCACAGAAACACCCCCAGACCCTGCTCTGTGCCACAGCAACACCCCCAGACCCTGCCCTGTGCCACAGAAACACCCAGACCATGCCCTGTGCCACAGCAACACCCCCAGACCCTGCCCTGTGCCACAGCAACACCCCCAGACCCTGCTCTGTGCCACAGCAACACCCAGACCCTGCTCTATGTCACAGAAACACCCCCAGACCCTTCCCTGTGCCACAGAAACACCCAGACCCTGCCCAGTGCCACAGAAACACCCAGACCCTGCTCTGTGCCACAGCAACACCCCCAGACCCTGCTCTGTGCCACAGAAACACCCCCAAGTCCCAGCACGAGCCCCTTCAAGGAGAAGCCTCACACTGATATCGAGTCTGTCTCACACAACTTGTACCAAACCAGGATTTTTGGGCTCTTCTGGACCAAAGGATTCATCCTGGGGAGATGCAGTTAAGTCCCCCTGCAACTCAGGGCAATTTGAATGCAAAATATTTCTTTAAGGAAGCACTGATGTTTCTGAAGTTTGCAGGATAACTTATCCCCATTTCTGGGCAGGACAGGGAGATCTCCTCTGTGTCTGAGTGCCAAATAAAAGCTGTGATCACTGCCCTCTAAAGAGACACCTCCCATTTACAAGCCTCATTTTAACTGCATTTGAATTCCAGTAGAGCAGCCCCCAGGCACCTGAACACGAGGTTCTCCATGCAGAATCATTTCAGCATTTCTTCCCAGAGCTCTCACTCACAGATCTATTTCCCCACTCCCACACACAGCCCCGATGATGTGCATGAGCAGCACGTAACTCCTTTGGCACAAACAGGTATTTATGTTTGCCTCCTCCACCTGGAGGAGTGCAATATCCCCTGCACGTGCCCAGGAGAGCTGCAGGAGTGTTCTGTTCTCTGCTCCTGGCCCTGTTCAAGCAGCAATGGGAATCACAGTGTAAGGCAGCTCTCCTGGGGCTTCTTAAGCACACAGAGGAAGAAATTTTCCTCACATCAGCTTGATGTCAAAGGCCAAAGGATAGTGCTGCCATGCCTGGCTGCCAGCTCGGGGTAAAAGTCTCAAATTTGATGCTGAAGATCCTTTTGTGTGAAGATCTGGGCTAACACTAAGTTCTGACTTCATCACAACTCATGGGTGGGGACAGCCCAGGCACAGCTAATCCCAATCCCCTCCTGCTTCCCAGGGCAGGCACAACACCCCCTCCCTCTGGGCTGGACACCAGCAAAAGCTGTCAGGCAGGTGGGATTCCTGTTCTTTTGCAGGTGTTTTTCTTTTGTAAACCACAAAAACCAAGTGAGTGACAAGGAGTAGGTGATATAGAAAAGCTTAAATCAGTAACGCCAACAAATGCTTCATATCAGCCAATATGCTGAGTGACAGCAGCCCTTTCACAGATCCTGATGTCTTAATTGCAGCTGCTCTGTGCCAGCAGCATTCAAACTTCCTCTCAGCCATGCCCAGGAGCCAGCATTGGAGCACCAAAGGAAATTTACTGTGAAAAATCTTCAAGAAACCACACCAAGGTCACGACAGACACAGGAATTGCAGCCAGAGCCAGACTTCCAAGTCCCTGAGCTCAGTGAAGCCTTCACCAGGCTACAGGGCATTATACAGGAAAATATGGCTCTTATTTGCTGTACAAACAGACTGCAGTTCTGCTCATTACCCAGGCTTGCATCTCCGTTCAGCCGTGGCACATGAAATGCAAATAAAAGAGGAGTTGAGTTGCATTTAGCCACCCCTTGTAGGAAGCCTGTGCTGCTGAGGGGCTCACAGAGGCATTTCCCAGGAAGGCAGCCAGAGCTCCCTGACAGCCCTCTGTGCAAATTGCTAACTGCTTCTGCAAGGCTTGCAGGGCTTTTCCTCCTTTCCCTTTGTTTTTGGAGCTGTGAACAAAAGGCATGTGAATAACTACTTCCCACATTAGCAAACACACCACAGAGCCAGTGCTGTCCACTGTTGTTTGTTTTCTGATTTACAGCTGAAAAATTAACCAAGAATATTAGCTATTAGCAGTAGCCCTTTACAACATGCTGAACAAAGCTATTTTACAACATTTCTAGCAGCAGAGGAACACGAGATTTTAAGAACCAGCTACCTGAAAGGCAGCAAAGTGATGCCCAGAGGTGGGAGCTGTGGTGCAGCAGACCTGGAGGAAGAGGGTCTGAATGAATAGATAGGATTAATCTCTGCCACAATGGCAAAAAAAATTTATAAAGTGGTGCTGGGCCATCTATAGTGACTGTGAACCCAGTGGTTCTCAGCACCTTTAACAGCAAGGCAAAAAATCTGGGCAGTGTGGGACACTTCCAGCCTTTGCTGCTTTTCTTACTAAGGCTGGGGAGTATTTTGGGCTGATAATGGTGGAGGTGGAAGCTGGACACTGAAGGTGTTCCTAAAGTGACAGCTATGGAGTGTGGCTGTTCCTTCCATCCTGCATTAATGGCTCCAGACTGACAGACAGGGGTTGGATGGGATACTGGGAAGGAATTGATCCCTGTGAGGGTGGGGAGCCCCTGGCACAGGGTGCCCAGAGAAGCTGGAGCTGCCCCTGGATCCCTGGCAGTGTCCAAGGCCAGGGTGTCCAGCAGGACTTGAAAACAGAACAGAAAAACTTCCAAGTGCTTCTGCATCTTTCCTCTGTAGCCAGTGCTTGTTCTATCCAGCATTTATTTTTAATTATAATTTGGTCCAAAAAGAATTTCCAAGACACTTTTCTGCTGCCCACGGCCCCAGTTCCCCAGCCTGTGTCTGGCTGGGGAGCAGCAGCAGCTGGTCCTGGAGCAGCCCTGCCTGGCTCTCTGCAGGGCCACACACCCACCACCCCCGGGCTGGCCAGGACACAATTCAATTACTGAAAGGAAACTTTGGCTTTGCAGCAAAGCTCGCTGAGGCACAGAGGCAGCCAGAGGATCCAGCAGCAAAGGGTGCACCTTATTCCTAGTTTTTTCATTTGTGGGTCAAGGATCTGCATATTTGTCAGAAGCCTTTTCCCCACCCTCTCCTCCTGCCAGCTCTTTGATCACAGCCCTAAGCCCTGGTGCTGCTGCAGAGCTGATCCCAGCTGGGCTCCCAAGGCTGCAGCAGTGCTGTGGCTCTGTGCCACCCTGGCAGATGGCACCTCCCCACACTCAGAGGAGAGCCCACCACCTCCCCATGCAGTAGGGCAGGAGAACCTCCCACGGTTTGCTAGCAGGGCACCCAGCCCAGGAGCAAAGCTGCCCTGCCACGGGCACAGGGACAGGGGGGCCAAGGCTCCTGCTTGCCTCTCAGGGGCTCTGCCTGAGGCCAAAGAGAAAATTCAGATTAAAATTTTAAACATCCACATTTTTAGATTCAGGAGCACCCTGCACTATTAGGTTTAGGTTTCTCAGCTCTGAGGAAATAAGAATACTGTGGTGCTCCATAATATTTTTTTTAATATTAATTCCCAGATCATTATGGAATCAGGAAGATTTGCTTTCAAATGCTAATTTTTTCCCTTATTTTTCTGAAAGCACATTTCTCTGAGCTGGCTGGCTCTGACTGTTTGAAGGCTTTGTTTTAAAATTAAACTTCCCTCCACAGAAATTTCAATAGCTACAATATTTCCATGGCTTAGCTGAGCCAAGAGCAAAGCCAACCTCAAAGACCTGAAACAGCCCAACTAAGCTGGGCTTTGCCTTGTGCACCCAAAGAGGCAAGAACTAGCCTGGAACCAAACTCAGGGAATGGAAAGCAGGATGGTTGTGTCTGGCAGTGCTAAAAAATGCAGAGGCACCAGGAGGGCACCTCCTGCATAACTCATCTGCCCTGGAGCAGCAGCTCAGTGAGAGGAGCTGCACAGAGCTGGGGCCAGAAGAGAAGCCAGCTCACTGAAGCAGCCAAACAACAGCAGGATGAGCAAAAAAAAAAAAAAAAAGAAAGTATTTGAGTAGACTCAAGAATCCCAACATATTTTCCTGTTTTACCCAATAACAAAGGGATAATTTGGAAGGGTGACCAAGGTCCTTTCTCCATGGCAGCTCTCCCAGCAGACCATTCACACAGCCAGCAATATTCTCAGATTTAATTTTTCCCTCGGGCTGTTTAAGCCCATGCAGAGGAGCCTGTAGATTCTGGGATAACATCTGCTCTACCCAAAGGGAGCTGGTGGGAAACTAACATTGCACCAACTGCTCTAGAGGGAGGGTGGTCCATGGGTGGGAGCTGAGTCCCAGCTGTGGGGAACTGGGCTCAGCTTTGCTACAGGTTGTGTGTGAGTGCAACCTTCAGCAAATAATTTCATTTTTCTTTATCCCATCCACTGCCTGTCAAGGGTGGATAATCACATTTACCTACCATGGTTTTTGTGAGCATGAAGACACAAAAGCAGTGAGGAAATCACGTTCAGGCACGCAGAGATCCCTCAGAGCCACAGATTCTACTAAACAGGTTTTTTAAACCCGAGCTGTGCTGAGACCTCTCATCTGCAAAAAGACTGGGCTCAGCAGTGACCAACCCCACCTCCCAGACAAACACACAGGGACACTGTTTTGTGTTTAAAAACTGCTGAGAGCATTTGTTAGTGAGCTTCCAAAAAAACCCAGAGTGTTTGGAGTTGTTTAGTGTTGCTTACTCAAAGACATACAAACTACTTGAAGAACAAGCTGTACAAGGCTCATAAGCCACACTTCTGCCCTTTTCTTGCTGCTCTTCACAAAATTAACACAAAAAGCCTCATCTCTGCTTGTTCTTGGCACAGTCCCTCCAGATCTATTTTACTGCCCAGTAAAGTGCAGCAAGTCCTTTTTTACTAGGTTTGCAGTCAGTGGACAACCAGGATAAACAAGCACCATTTTATTTATGGTTTTAATATTGATCAGTGACTCTGGTGGTACTGCAGGGAAATCCCACAGAACATCTAGTTTTACTCCAGGGACTGATGGAGCCTTTTCCCCTCAAGGCCCCCCTGCAACCCTGACACAGAGCAGGCTGCAGTGTGAGCCTGGCCCAGCAGCAGTGTCAATGCATTGGGGATTTCTGGCCCCATTTCCAGTAGGATGAGCACCAGAGGGGGATTTGGGGGTTCCCACACCTTGTGCAGCCCCTCCTGCTGCCAGGCTCACAGAGGAAGGGGAAGGCATCTATTAGCTGTGCATGTACCACAGATAATAAATAAGCAAATAATAAATCAGCAAATGTGGATGCTAGCACTGACAACTTGGCAGCTTACACCAGCACATAGTGCCTGGCATGGGAAAGAAATAATTTATATTTAAAAAGAAATAAGTTCTCAGCTGCTGTCAGTTCAGTAGAAATCCATTGTACAGAACCCATAATTACAAGTATGGGGCCATCATAAGTCAATTTATTTCCATTTTCCTCCTTCCCAGTGGAGCTTTAAGGGAGGGCATATTTCTCTAAAGAACCCAGTGCATTTCAGTGACACTTGCCCCATTACATGAAATAAAGCACACCCCCTCACTTCCTACAGCCCTGCATGGAGCCCAAAGCCTGCACTACAGTCTATTCACAGATCAGGGATCACTCCTAATGCAGACAGCATGACAAAATTCATTTAATATTCTCCTTGGATTCAAAATAATAATATTGTCAACTAAATAAAAGGCAAGCATTCATTTGTATGTAAAACAGTTGGTTCTATCAGGCCTATTTATGTCTGCTCTGCCTCCCAGCTACAAAGATTTATGACTGAACTCCCAAGGGACCTTTATATATCTATCCAAATTCATGCATTTTTTTCATTAACCTGTGTACTGGCATCTTGTACGACTTGGTGTGAAACAATAATATAGATTTGTTTCCTTTCTATTTAGGCACAGGGAGAAAAAGTTCCTGCCAATAACAGCAATAAGGAATAAACTCTCTCTGGGCTGGTTTGTCACAGGGAAAGGCAGGTATGTATTTAAATGTACACAGATATGGTGAGTAAATGGACACAGACATTATGGACACAGATGTACACACACACGGGGGGAGTCTGCTCCCCCTCTGCCTGTTCTTTTCTATCTCCTATTTCAATTCTACCCCAGCCTCCCCACCTTTTTATAATGCCAGGCTTGTTCTTTTGGTATCTCCCTGGTGACAGGACAGAAACAGCTGTAATAAATTACTCAGTGTGCACCTTTTTTTCCCATTAAATATATTTTTAAAAGTGAAAGTTTGAAAGACAGGACTGTGTTTGTATAGAGGCAGAACAACCACCTTTATAACCCCTGGAAAATTGCTGCTGGATGAAGGAGGTGAAAATTGGGAGGATATGGAACAAAAGCCAGCTGCTGTTCAGACTAATGAGACCAAAGTTTCTTAGCTTGACCATTTGGGGGTTTCTCCTAATTTTTTTGGTCAGGCTGACTGTAGCATTTCCTTTGTTTAGGTTCTCAAACCACCAAAAAGAGGCTTCACCTCTCACATTCCTGGTAGCTGCCTGAGGTCTGAGGAGGAGAATGGCCCCAGTCCTCTTTTGTATTTTGGTGATGGGGAGGACAAGACTCAGGTGCAGGAGGGGCTGAAGTGGCTGCTGCAGGGGTGCTGGAGCCATCAGGAATCTCTGCAAAGGAGTAGGATGGGGACAGAATTAATCTTCTGCTCCCAACACCATCAAGCCACTGCAATTGCCCCTCTAGAAAATGCCATTTTTATGGCAAAACTCCTTTTTGAGGTGCCAGCAGAGCAACCAGGATCACCAGAGCAGCAAATGCCTCCTGCAGCCCCATGACTACCCTGCTCCATCCTAAACCTGCCCATCACAACCAGCCACTGCCTCTTGCCCCATCCCTGCTCCTTGCTGGCACCTCTCAGACACAACTGAGGTGCTGCAGGGAAATTTCTACTCCATGTGGGGTTTTTTGGGATGGAAACTGAGCATTTTGCCTTGCAGGAGGTTGGGAGAACATTTTGAAGGCATTGAGGAACAGGAATCCAGGAGACATCTGTAACTCAGATCTGCATGTACATGGAATTCTGGTAAAGTTCAGCTTTTCTACTTAAAAAAACCCCAAATCCTCCCTAGGAGAGTTTTATTCTTCTTTCTTTTCCACTAAGAAGTGCTAATGTTTGTTCTCTGAGGCTTGGCAAGGAGGCAGGCCAGAGAGATTGAGGTTTTTCTGGAACAGCAGCACATCCAAGGAGCATTTGTATCCCAGCCATCCCCAGAGCTGGACCTGCACCTACCACAAATGCACTGAGAGCTGCTGCTGGCGTGGCATCACCCAATTAATGCCACCCAAAGCAGTCCCCCCTCCTTCCCAGCAGCAGCCAGGAGGCATTACCCCTGCCTGGAGCACTTGGCATTGAGATGACAGGCTTCTTCCCCACCCTCTGCCTCCTCCAAGGCAAAACTGAGCCCCTTAAGTAAGCAGGGAAAAAACCCCAGGAGCTGGGTGGAAAAGCTCAAGCATAAATCTTTGGGGTTTTATACTCAAGTACAGTATTTTTTATGTTTAATAACACAGGCTAAGGCAGAGCAATCCATCTCAAGATCAGCCTTCCCAGGTGTAGCTGTGGCTACACAGTACCTGTTCTCAGGCCTGAAGATTTCAGAGTGTCTTCAATTTTTTCTAAAAGTGGCTCTGTAGGTACAATTTTCAGCTGGGTTTCATCCCATGCTCCTGCTCCATGGGTGCAGCCTATCTACAACCTGCAGGGGAGTAAAGGTGGGACCCAGCACCTGGATTTGAGAGCACAGCAGGGTCAGAAATCAGGATGGGCCACTCAGTGGTCCAGGAAAAGTCTTCCCAGCCCCACAGAGTCTCCTAGGATTTTTGCCACAGGATTCAGGCCCTGACCTGTCATCTGTGCCTTTGAGAAGTGTTCCCAGGAGCCACATCAGGGGCTCAGGATGTTGGAGATTGTAATGGATCCAAGCAGCCCCCACAGAGGCTGTGCCAGGTTAAAGAGCAGCATGGAGGAACCTCACTTTTATTCTGCCATCAGCCCAACTCTCCTCTTCCTGTGGGGAAGGTTTTGGTCCAGACCTCATCCAATGAACACCTCAGCAATCAGCAGGACATGGCATTGCTTTTTGAGAGGTGCCTGTGTATCCTCTGTTAATGAGGCTCTTGCCCAGAAGGTCTGGGAACCCATTTCAGTCCTGAAAAATATATATTACTTCTTTCCTTGATAGAATTCCCTGCTCTGCAGGCTGTCACAGCTTATACCCCATCCATCATGCAATATGGTATTTTGTACACTCAGAAACTCTCAGAAAGAAAATTTGGACCTCCAGAGGAAATTTCATCCTCAAATTTAAATATTCATTACACAGCAGACCTGCACCTATGCTGCCCTGGGCTAGGCTGGTGCTGTGGCTGACTCAGATTTCCTGCTCTGTGAGGAGAACCCCTACTTTATCACTAGGACAGCTGTGAAATTCAACTCTGCAGTGCCTCCAGCAGCCAGCACAGGGTGTCAGTGTGTGCAGCAGCAGAGGATGACAACATTCCACCCCAGAGGGAGCTCGGCTGTCCATCCTAGGATGGCTCCTGACTTGATGGATCCCAACTTGACTGATCCCTCTCTCTCCCCAGGGAGAAGACAGGGCTGCAACTCTCTGCTTTTGTCCCTGACTCTGGTCCTGAGACCACAGGCAAAAACCCCCTCAATATCCCTGTTTGCTGCACTTTGTCCTGTCACTCACCCAGATCCCAGTGTCCCCTTTCCTCGCAGGCAGCCTGATACCAGAGACCATCTCATTCTCCCCTCAGGGCAGGCTTTGCTGAGCTGAGCTGTGCCAGCAGCCCCTGCAGAGGACACGGAGGTTTTGGGCACAGGGAGTGTTCCCTCCCATGGGACTGGATGGCTGAGAGTGCAGTGAGCAGCCAGGGAAGCAGTGCTCAGCAGCTTTCCTCACTGACACACTGCAAGGGCAGCACCATTCCCTACCAAGTCCTGCTGCCCCAGAGGCTCTCACCAGTGGGGAGGGGAAGCACCCAGCACAGGAGGTGCACAAAAGTGTCCTCATCCAACAAAACTCAGGGTTAACCTTCCACAAGTCACACCTGCAGCCTTCCTGGTTCCTCCTCATGCACAAAACACCTCCGAAGCTTGATGACAAATGTGCCATGCTCTCCTCTGGTGCAGCTTTCCAGGTGCACTGAAAACACTGGTTTTCATGGCTAAATGGATGGAAGGGTTGCAGAACATGGTGTCAGCTTGCTAAGAACCTCATCCCAGAGTTCTACACACAATAACACTCTCTACAAAAAACATCAAACGTGATCCATCAATTACTGTCTTTTTACCTACCTATTTTTATGTTATCTTGTACTTTTAAATTGTTATATATATTAACTAAACAGAATTTGCAGCACACACATTGATTTTACATTAATCTTGCTTTAGCTGAGCCTGAAAAAAGTCAAACTGTTTTTTTCTGTCACAAGTCAAGCATATGCAATCATTTGCAGTACAACTGAGTTCTTTCTAGCACACTTGCTGGCCACCAGTGCCTCCCAAACCTATAGAAAGAAGAGGTTTTTAATATTTGCTATCCAACAAGGCCAGATTGGATGGGGCCCTGAGCAAGCTCATCTGGTGAATGGATCCCTGCTCATGGCAAAGGGGTTGGAACAAGATATTTAAGCTCCCTTCAAACCCAAACCATTCTATGATACATGCCTGCATCCATAGAAAACCCTGGAAATGCACATTACAAACCAGATTTCTCAAATGCAGACAACACAAGCACTGTCACGTCTGTGGACCCTGTCAAGAGCAAACAACATTTTGGGTGGGGAGTAAAAGGAAAAATTCAGAGTCGGGGATTTCAAGGAGAAGCCTGGCTTTCCCTTGGGCAGTTTGTGCAATGCAGAGTTAGGCTCTCACACCCAGGGAACAATGGCTTCATCCAGCCCTGTGGGAAGAGGCTGTGGCCACCCCTGGGGTGGGGGACAGGCATCCACAGCCCCACAGAGATGCTCTGCACCTCCCATACCATCCCCATAAAGCATCTCTTTCCCTCACCAACTACTTGGATGTTTCCAGATAAAAAGCTGTTCATGTAGGTTAATGCATAATTAAACTCATGATTTGCACACGCCAGCAACTCGGCATATCTGGCACTTACACCTAAACATTTTTAAATGGCCAGAGACAAATGTGACAGAGACAACACGAAAACCTGCTGCTCTTGAAACTTCCCAAAGTTCTCTGCTTCATCCCCAGTGCCATCAGACAGCCTGGGACACAGCTGTGGCACTAGAGACAGGAGATGCCATGACCTGGGGACGTATCACAGCACCAGAGGCTGGGTCAGGCTGGACAGGCTCTCAGTGACCTCCCAAGCACTGCATGTGCCAGCCAGGCAGTGTGCTGGGCTTGTCTGGCCTTGATGGGGGTTCTCTTCTTCACAGGAGCTGCTGTGGGGCTGGCTTGGGAACTCAGGGATGTTTTAGTCACTGCTGAGCAGGACTTGTACAGCCAAGGCCTTTCTGTCCCTCATCCCACCCCGGCAGTGAGGACAGTCAGGGTGCACAAGAAGGGATCCCTTGGGGCCAAAGGGATATCCCATATCTTATGGCATCATGCTCAGCATGTAAAGCTGGGGAGAAGAAGGAAAGGGGAACACCTGGAACCATGGTATTTGTCTTGCCAAGTCAACATTGCATGTGGCAGAGCTGTGCTGCCCTGGGTGTGGCTGAACACCTGCCAGGCCATGGAGAGTGGGGTGGGGAATTCATTCCTTGTTGGAATGAATTCTTTGATTGATTCACTCTTTTTTTGTGTGCACAGCTTTTGCCTTCCCTGTTATGCTCTCTTTATCTCAGCCCATGAATTTTTTTCCCTCTTGCCCTCCCAATTCCTCTCTCCCCTATCCCAGCAGAAAGAAGTGGGAGAAGAGCTGAGGGGGAGCTGAGCTTCTGACTGGGGGTTGATCACAACAGTGATTTAATAGTGAATGAGGCTGAAAAACAACTGCATCAGCCACCACGCACTTTTCCTTTTTTTCTTTTTAAGTTACAATTTTTCTGCCTCTTGGTTTCCTGGTGTGCAAGGTGCTGCCCCAGGTGGAGCTTGCATCGAGCCCTGTAATGGTCCCTTGCCAAGTCCAAGTAGGGAGGGCACAGCAGGATTCCAACGGGGACTGAGGGGGCACCAGAGCTCCCTCAATGCCCCAGCAGTGACATTCCAGCCCGAGGAAACCAGGGAGCTGCAGGTGCCAACCATCCCTGCCCACACTGCCAAGTCCCACAGCAGTCGGTGCAGTGATTATCCTGCCCTGCAGAGAGCTGCAAGCACACCTTCAGAATGGCCCAGGTGGATGTTAAATGCTCTGTCTTGCACTCCTACTGTTCCACACCATCATTAGGACGAATGGGGCACTGGGAGAAAGTCAGGGAAGGTTGTGTCTTTTTGCTCCCCTGTGTGCTGAAGATTAATTTAGAACACATTAATTACATTTGGATGTGCCTGAAAGCCAGCAGAGCACCGAGGAAGAGTCCTGGAGGTAATTGAGTACTGCAACAAGAAAGTTATTTTGGCAGGATTTTCTTTGCAGAGCGGGGCAGAGCACAGAGCATCCCTCCTGGACACTGCAGCATTGGCAGCTCAGCACTGTGGGCTTCAGCTGCTCAGCAGGGACCCATCCAGCCCAGAGCAGTGCTCTGCCTCCTGAAGGGCTGACAGGAGGGAGCTGAGCATATCCAAGGTATTTAAGTCCCTGAATGTTCTTCTTGTGCTCAGATCTCTGCCCAAACACTCGTCCCTCATACAACTGCTCTCCTTATCCCCTTATTCCTGCTTCCTCTTCTCCTTCAAAGGATTCTGACATCAAGAAATTCTGGTGAAAAACTTTCTCAAAGCCAGAAGAGGATAAAAGTGGGACTAGGTCAAGTCTGTGTCCCATTTCAAAGCACTTCCCCTTCCCCACTCACCTTTATCCATCTCCCCCAACCCTTCCCACATACACCCAGCCCTCAAACACTTGTCTTGGAGCAGAGACATTTGACAGGAGAATGAGTTAGATTTTGTATCTGTATCACCCAGGTTTTTTTCCCTCCACACACCTCCAGCAGTCATCTCACAGGCCTGGTGCATTTAAAAAAAAAATTAAAAAAGGAGTCTCTGCTCTCACCACATCCAGAGAATCAACAAAACTGGAGTTTTGGACTTCAGGAAATGCCCTTTGCACCACTGCACCAGCTCCAGAAGTGAGGAAGGGTTGAGGTATTTTGTGTAAATGTTCCAAAGTGGGGAATATTTTGGAGGAAATAAAAATTTCCTTTGCCCTACCCACCATGCGAGGAATCTGCTCTTCAGGCAGAAACACTTTGTGCTCAGCACCTACTTAGTCCCTTCCTGAGCTGCTCCAGTTTTCCCAAAATTCTCTTAAATTTCGTACAAAAGAAAAAGTGCGAACTCTCTCCCCCATTTTTTGACCTACATTCATTTATCAAATTGTGGCTAAAAATAGCACAAGCTATGCAGAAATGTTTTAAACTGTTTTTTGCACTTTCTCTCTTTTACCATCTATTTTAAGGCTGCTCTAGCACTTTTCAAAATACAACAAATGAGGGGGATGTGGTGGGTGGAAGGGAACATTGCCATCCCATCCAGAGGGGGCCACAGATGCTCCTGCAGCTCAGAGACAAATCCCCAGACTGAGGGAGCTGGGGGTGCTCAGCCTGGAGAAAAGGAGACTCAGGGCTGCCCTCATCACTCTCACAGCTCCTGAAAGGTGCCTGTGCTCAGCTGGGGCTGGGCTCTGTCTCCAGCAGCACTGACACAACCAGAGCACACAGCCTCAGGCTGCACCAAGGGAAATACAGGCTGGAGATTGGGAAAAAGTTCTTTCCAGAAAGAGTGATAAAATTGTGGAATGGCTGCCCAGGGAGGTGGTGGAGTCCCCATCCCTGTGAATTCTGCACTGTCCCCACATAATTGGGGTCCCACACGTGACTTAGGGGAGTCATGTGTGGGCAGTGAGGGAAGTGAGGGATGGGGAAAGGGCAGGGGGAAGGGCAGTGTGAGGGATGAGGAAGAGGCAGGCTGGAATATCGCCTGGGGATGAGGGGTGGAGAAGGGAGCACGGCAAAAGAGGACTGAGGGGAGGTGGGAAGGGTCAGGAGGGGGAAGCCCATATCTCCCAGACCAAACCTGCAACAAAATAAAACTGTAAATGGCCTTGCAGTGCCAAGTGCTTCATGCAAAGTGAGATCAGGAACCTGGGCTGGTGACTTTTGTTTCCCAGGGAAAAAGGCCAGCCTTGGTGTTCCAGGGCCTGTGGCCCGGAGTGGCCGGCTGCCTGCTGGAATTCCACATTGCGCAGGATGCCTCCCAGACCCAGGCTGGCACCAGTGCCAACTCGGGCTGCTTTGGCAGTGCCAAGTGCCTCCTGCAATCTGACACCAGGAACCTGGGCTGGTGAGTTTTGTTTCCCAGGGAAAAGGGCCAGCGTTGGAGTTCGGGGATCTGTGGCCAGGAGTGGCCGGCTGCCTGCTGGAATTCCACATTGCGCAGGATGCCTCCCAGACCCAGGCTGGCACCAGTGCCAACTTGGGCTGGTTTGACAGTGCCAAGTGCCTCCTGCAATCTGACACCAGGAACCTGGGCTGGTGAGTTTTGTTTCCCATAGAAAAGGTTGGTGGTTTTGTTCTGAGTAGGTATCTGCTTGCTAGGGTTATGAAATCTACAAAGCCCAGAGCTCCAGGCGCACTGCAGCTGCAAAAGGCATCCCAAGGGGAACACAAAACTGCCAAAGCATGGCTTCTTCCACAGCTTTGTGTTTGAAACCAGCCCTAGCCCAATGCTGCTTTTACTGCCGAGAATTAAAATTAGGGTCACACACCTACAGTTAGGGTTTGGATAACCACAAAGCCCAGGGCTCCAGGCACACTGCAGCTGCAAAAGGCATCCCTAGGGGAACACAAAACAGGATGCCTCCCAGACCCAAGCTGGCACCTCTGTCAACTGGGGCTGGTTTGAGAGTGCCAAGTGCCTCCTGCAAACTGGCATCAGGAATCTGGGCTGGTGAGTTTTGTTTCCCAGGGAAAAGTTCCAGCATTGGTGTTCAGGGGCCTGTGGCTCAATGCTCCCAATGCCCAGTGCCATTCCCCCACAGCCTGAGCCTCTTGCTCTCACCCTGGAGTTCACATAAAGTGCTGTCAGGTTCCAGGTGAGAGCTGTAGGGGACTGGAGCCCCCTGCAGATCAGACTTCTGCATATTATTATAATAATTATTTATGGAAACCAACCCTTTCACTTCCCAGCAGGCAGCATCTCATTAAATGTGTTGGGTTACTGGCTGTACCAAGCAGCTGCTGAAGTCTTGGAGCTTCTTGTCATCTTATTACAATCCAGTGCCAGCTGCTCCCAGCGCTTCTGCCCTCCCCTCCTTTCAGCCTTTTTTTTGCACTCCATGCTTCCTCACTTCTTGCACCCCTCCCTCCATGCCCCATCAGTAGCTGTGAAGCAGAACATATCACAGGCAGCCTCTCCTGCTTAAAACCCTGCCAGCAGCTGGGAGCACAATGAGATCTTGCTCTGAGATCTGAAAATCAGCTCCTAAATCTTGCAGCAGCCTGGCACAACCAACCCCTCAGCCTTCGGGGGCTGGGAACTGCAGAAAGGGTAGGGGGGAAAACTGAGTGAAAACATTTCTTTACTCTGGGCAATTTCCAGCTCCCACAGAGCGTGGTCTGCACAGCAACAGCAAGTTTTGCTCACCTGGAAATGGTCCTGAGGACACTGGCAGCTTCCAGGGTTGTGGCATTAACACATGGACCTTACAACACCCCCTCCCTCCTGCATAAAACCCCAACACATTCTCCCTCCTCAAGTTCTGCACTGACATTTCACTGCTCCTCTATCCATGCTGCAAATAGGACCATTTCAGGGAGAAAAGAGATCAGCTCTTCCATTAATGAAAAGCATTAAGCACAAATAAAATTATACAAAAGCTGACCTACCTGCAGATAAAGTGCCAAGAATCAGCAAGAAGAAGCTGCTCTGCCAAGGAAGATGAGTCAGGACTTCAGTCCCAGGGCAGGGAGAGCCAATTTTGATGGGCAGCCCTGAAGTCAGAGCCAAGGAGCAAGGCCAGGTAAGGCACCCACATAGCCTAACCAAGAGAAAGGAGAAAACTGAGCTTAAATACATCACCTGACTAAGGGTTGAAGGTGAGTGGCTCACCTGGTCCCAGGTAAGGCTGGTCAGGGTGTTAGAGCTTGGAAAGGAGTGCAGACCCCTAGGCAAGTTCTCCTTCACAGTCCTGGGGCTTGGCCAGGCTGCCAGACCACCACCATGGGAGGCTCCAGGACAACACCAAGCTCCTCTTACACTTTGAGGTCCCCTGTGCTTGATCCCTGTGGTTAATTGCACCCTACTCTCACTAATTACACCACAAAACCCCAGGCTGAGTAATTATCAGTGCATTCCTTGAAAGAGCTGTCCCCAGAGTCCTGCCTGGGTAGGAGCACATTGCTCTGCTGCTCCTCAGCCACTGCTGTCAACCCAGAGCCACCAGTGTGCCCCAGTGTGACCAGTGCTGCTAGTCCAGCATGGGGGGAGCAGAGTGAAGACCCCTATCCACCCTTACCCTTTACCATGGCCATAAATCCTGATTGAAACTTCTCTTCCAAGTGCAACCACATATTGCTGCAACCTCTCTCCTCTGGACCCATCTCCTTCAGCAAGTTTGTCCTCATGCTGGTCATTTCCACTTGTGCCAAATTTCATTCCTTTCTATTTCTTTTCTCCTTCACTTTCTGGGTCCCATGACCATAATAGTCCCATGGTCCCTTAATCCATATTAAGCAGCTGTTGTTTTTTCAGGCTGTACATTTGCAACAAAAAAAAAAAAATCCAAACTCTTCCTCCTCCTCTAACAGAAAATGAATGAATAAATAAATAATATTAAAATAATATTAAACTATAAAAAATAATTATTTTTTTTTAAATCCTCCCAGAGCACAACAGGAATGGGAATGGCAGGTTTCAGGCAGAGCCAGATAAACCACCCCAGTTTCTCTGGGCTGGGAAATGGATAAGATAGAGGTGGGGTTCCCATACTTACACCAAGCACCCTCACAATGACTCTGCAGCTCTTAGCAACAGTGAGAAAACGTGAGGATTTGTGCTTGGAGAATTGTTTCTGTTAAAATCCTTTGGGTGCTTTTAAGGGCTCTAATTCATTAACCTTTCTTTGGCTGAGACTAGCTAATGGATATCCAGAAATGCAAAAAGCAATTAGACAAATTAATGGGGAAAAATGTCTATCAACATTATTAACCACAGCCCCTCAAGAAAGTGCCTGAGCTGCAGGCAGGGAGAGCTGCTGTGGGCTGGGGAGGTGCAGCTGCTGCTTACCCTGAATTCTCCCCCTTCCCTTGGCTGCTTTTGGAGATGAGGGTGCTGGGGCAGGCAGACCTTTGACAGATAATCACTGTCCCCAAATTAAGCTTTATTGATGGCAAAGCCCAAGGATGGCCAAACTTTTAGAGCCCTCACTCTCTACAGAAAATATTCAAGTCTTCATTTGGCCACAAGACAGCTCCTGGGGAGAGTGAGGCTTGTCAGGGAAGGTCTTTTGGGGTGGCTGGTGCAGTTCCTGCAGCAGCTCAGTGAAGCACAGCCTCACGTGTGCTCAGCTGGGACAGACACCTTCACACTGAGCCTCCTCCTCGATCCCAATGCAATTCACATCCACAAGGACACAGCACCACGGGAGTAGGGTGAGCTGGAAGCTCTGGGATGATGCAGGTAATGGTGACAGCACTGATCCTGTCTGAGTGAGCCCTCTCTGAGGCACAGCACCTCTCCAAAGAGCACTTCATCCATGGAAATGGGAATAAATGAGAGGTGATGAATGTGAACATGAGCCCTGAGCCCTGACCCAGGGAATGAGACAGGATGAGGCCTGGATAAAGCCTCTGCTTCTCTAGGAAAGAAGGAACCACCTATAAATGCACAGCCTGCTCTGCCTGGGACCTGGGGTATGCCAAGATGGAAAATTAGGAGGATTTCTAGGGTCCCTTTTGAGCCTTTTCTGAATCTTGTCTGTGTGTGATGATCTCCAGGGAGACCAAGTGATTATTAAAACAGAGTGTGGCCCCCTTCTTTCAGGATGCCCACAGTGGTTCCAGCACACACCCAGCAGGGAACCTGAGCCCCCAGTGCCCCCAGCTCCCACACAGGGACAAACAGAGAAACCCTAAAAAGAGACACAAACTAGAGTAACAACACTCAGCAGCCTTTAACAAATAACTTTGGGCTGCAGAGGGTTGTGTTTCCTGGATTTAATGTGCTGTGCACACAGTGTGCTGGCAGTCAGTGCAGTGTTGAGGCAAACACAAAACTGGGAGCCATGGAAGCTCCACCTTTAGCCACTGAGAGATGGAGAGCCCAGTTAAGGGTTCTGGCTGGCACTTACCACATTTGTCAACTCCCTTACACAGTAGGGACAGATTCCTGCCAGCCAGGGCTGCCTGATCCAGCTTCTCTGAGGAGGAACTGGCTGGATCCTTCTGACACCTCCTTCACCCCATGTTTCTATACCTTTCCTAGCAGTTTTCAGGTGGCAATAGCAGATATTCAGCTGTTTGAGCCAGACCTTCACCCAGAAGCTGAGCAGACACTTCTGGTGTGGGTGAGAAACCACAGCACTGGCTACCCCAGAGGACAACCTGCAGGCTGCTGAAAGCTTGTCAAGAGACATGGATCTCTGCCAAAGAGTTTCTGGGGCAACCACAACCATTCCCAACTGGGAAAGAACTGGCCAAGTCCTTCAGAGAGTTCCAACCCTGCAATGCCTGAGGGAGACCTGTGTCATCCTACCAAGGCTGGGGCTGCAGGAGGTGTGTGTGACAAGGACAAGAACTGGAGGAGTGCAGGAGGTCTGTGGGATGATGGAGGGAAGGCTGCAAGGAAGGAGCTGTCCCTGACAGATGCTCTGGGGAAGGAGTGGGACTGGGGGGAGATGCTGAGCTGCAGCAGGTCCATGCACTCCGTGGCAGATGTGTCCCCAGGAGCCACAGCTGGACAGAGGCAGCTCTGCCCCAGCTGCCTGGATCTGCTGGAGCACAAGGAGGGAGATGTTCGCTTTCTCCTCCTGGCTGCTGCCTGGGCAGGGTTTGCAGGGACCAAAGGTCTTGAAGAGGAAGAGAAGGGGGGATGATTACAGTCCAAAAACAAACTAGAGTGCACTGAAGGGCATTTTCTGAAAGTGCTCTTGTCATTATTTAGCAGATGCAGAAGAAATGAAATCAAAGAGACTGAAAGCTCAAATTAAAACCAACTTTGATGTTGAAATGGATTTTTTACAGTTGTAACAACAAGGCTCTTGGGAAAGGGCTACATGGCAGTGTCAGGCCCTGCTGGCCCTTCCCTGGTCAGGACCCATGGCCCAGCAGCAGCCCTGCTCTCATCCCTGCCCAGCTCAGGAAGGCAGGGGACAGGGTCACAGTGCTGCTGCTGCTGCTGCTGCAAAGGGCTCCAGCTTTGCTCAGAGCACACTGTCAAAACTCTTCACATGGTGGCTCAGCTCTGCTGCATCTTCATTTTTATTTTCCCCTCCTCCTTCCCCCTTCCCCCCCTTACAACTCCTAATATCATATCATATCATACCATATCATATCATATCATATCATATCATATCATACAATATCATCATATCATATCAATCATATCATTCTTTTCCCTGTTTCTTATAAAAATGCAGGAGTCTGATTTCCCTCAGACTTTGTATAACTTCAACATTTCTTATCAAGCATTCAGCACCATGAGTGCCTCAGGTCTGCTCTGGAGCTGACCTCTCCTGGCATTCCCAGCAGCTGCTCTGTCCAGATACCTGTTCCTAAGCCAAGGCACTCAGGGGCAGGCTGGTGTTCTGGCTGTTGTGTTGTTGGGTTTTTTAATCACAGTTTATGAAACATCTGCTGTTTATAAATTATTTCTTTTGAATGTCATAATCTTTTCAGTTGTGTGAGCCAGCAGGCACCTCTGAGCAGCAGAAGAGTGCTGCCAGCTCTTGGAATTGGCACCTCTTCCAAAGGCTGTGCTGGGATGAGGGGTGCAGACCCCATCCCCCAGCACACATGTGTGTGCACACACATGTAGAGGGCTGTGAGACCCTGGCACAGGGTGCCCAGAGAAGCTGTGGATGCCCCTGAGTCCCTGGAAGTGTTGAAGGTCAGGGTGGACAGGGCTTGGAGCACCCTGGGATAGTGGTGGCATCCCTGCTTATGGCAGGGGGTAGAACGAGATGAATTTTGAAGTCCCTTCCAAGCCAAGCTATTCTGTGATTCTGTGTACACACACAGCCCTTCCCTGTGCCACAGGGAACTCTTCAGAGCCACCTCCAGGCCACAGAAACCTCAGGGACAACCACAGCATGGGCACAAACTCAGCCTCCACCAACCCTGAGCCCCAGGCCAGGCACGGACACACATGGAGAGCCAACACACAAACACACTCATGCATTTGGGGAATTCCTCAAAAATTCCTTATCAGACAGACTTTTCCCAGAGAAATGATCCCCAAAAGCCTCAGACACAACACCCAGCCAAGCAACAAACCCACCTGTGCCCAGCCCAGCTCATGCTCCTCTGTGCAGGGCTGGAAATGCTGATGGACTGTGCAGGAGCAATGCCTGGTACTGAAAATCTGCTTATGAGAAGTAGGAAAGTACAGGAAAAATCTGAGGAAAAGAACCAAATCATGTAACTGATGCATTTGAACATCAAAGTGCTGTGCTCTCAGCCAGCTTTCCCCCATTATTTATGGTTTACACATTGGTTTGCTTTTTCTGCTTTGTTTTTTTGTTCATTTGCTGTTATTTCCTTGAGAGAACATGAGAACCCTCTGGGGGATCAGAAGATTTTTCTTGTTCTGCTCAGTGAAAATTCTCTAATGATTTTAAAAACAAGGCAAAAATCAATAGAGAATTATTATCTGCAAGGATTCAGCTGCTTTCTGCCCGAATGACAGCAGAGCTTTGCCAGACTGTCCCCCAGACACTGGCTCCTGCTCTAGTACCAAAGTGGAAAGGGAAGAGCAAGTACTCCTTTTTCACCAAGGAAAGCACATTTTAACTTATTTTTACTTTGGACACGTCCAAGGGTGTTTCAGCCCCAATCCAAACTTTAGACTGGCTCCCTGCACATTTCTGCAAGGCTGGAAAAACCAAGTGGAGCTTGCACCAGCTGGTAAGATCTAACTGGAGTTGACTGGTTGAAGCTTACACTAGCTGAGAAGCCTCAGCAGAAGCCTCAGCAATTTGTCCCTGACTTTAAAAGATCATCTAAGTCCTTCTGCAAAGGCAGATGGAAAAGGGGAAGGAGAATCCATTTCTGCAAACTTCACCAAAAGGCACAAAAGACTGCTCCAGAGGTGACTTCTTTTTGGTTTAGGGCTTTTGTGGGGGTGACAAGTGTGTGCCCTGTGAACAAAGACCAAGGTGTTGACACAACCACTTCCCAGAGTCAGGAGCAGGTGGTTTTTTAGGGGTAGGGACAAACTCAAACAGCTAAATACCCATTGATGGAGAAAATCACACTTATGTCCTAGCCCTAAAACTCCTCTCAAGGAGTTCTCTCATAGATCAGCTTCTCTAGAGTCACATCCTTTCTGTGGTGTGACCTTGTCTCAGAAGTCAGGCAAGGGGAACACAGGGACAAAACTGGATTAGAGGTCTCTCATGCAGGCACAGGGGAGATGACCCACCAGAAGTGCCAAAGCTCCCAGTCCTTTCTGTCAGGAAAGGTTTGGATCTGGAAGGACTCTTCAGAGAAAAAGACATTAAAAAATAAAACCACAGAGTAAATCTCTTGAATGCCTTCAAATAAGAGGCTAATGATATTTCACAAATAAAACAACCAAACAATGAGCGAGGAGCAGGGGAGAGACAATATAATGAATAATTAGACAATTAGGTTAATCCTCAGGAAATGAGCTAATTCCCAGGTAGATAACAGCCAGGACTGATTAATTGTTATGCCCCAGGAGGTACCAAGCAGGGGACACGTCCTACTTTGGATCTTCAGCAAATGAGCAGACAGAAGTTCATCCTGGGAGCTTCTCCTCTCCCTTCTGGGACTGGCTGGGCACTGGGATCCTGCTCAGCTCTCCCAGCAGGGATGAAGGAGGGGACAGTGCTGCAGGAGGTCACCACACCCCTCCAGAGCCAACAGGAGCAGGGACACGGAGCAGGATAGGAGCAGGAACTGGGAATAAATGAATGCTCCAGGCAGCTGGGCTGAACTGAACTCTGCCTGAGCACAGTGGAAGTGACAGGGACAGGAAGCATGTGCCCAGCAGGGATGAGGCAGTGCTTCCCATGGAGCAACAGCCAGGAGAAACAGCAAGAGCACCATTGTGCCTGCAGGCATTATTTTTATCTCCTCAAGATTAAGATGAAATTTTATAATCATATTTATATTGCTTCAATGGAGATGTATTAGGGATATAATAAAAGTGGAGGCTGACATTCAGCTACTAATTCCCCACGTCAGATCTGTGTTATGTTATCCTTTATCAGCTTCTTGTATGGCATGATTAAATAGCATTATTTTAGTCTTTTACCCTTATCTTAGTCTTTTACCCAGAGCATCCTTGCTAGCATGGATTCTTTGAGCTCTGGTGATTTTTTTTTCAGCCAGTTTCTGAGGGTAAACACAGGCACACAAAGAATAGATTGCCTGTGTCACTGGGAAGCTGGGTCTTTTTCTCCTTTAGTGCAATTATGAACTCACTGATTTAGGCCCCAGCCCACCCAGTTGCTCCCTTTGGATAAGCAAAGGGGTGGGCAAGCACCTAAAGCAATTCCTGCTGGAGCTGGCATGAATCCCTCCACTCCCAAGTGGAAGTACCAAAGCACAGGAGGAAGCAGCAAAATGCCTGATGCAAGCAGGGTGAGGTTTTCTGTCCCTTCAGGCAACCAACAGCTTCCAGCTGAGGTGGTTCCTCATTAAATCACTCATGAACCCACCAGATCTGGGCACTGCTCACACTGGGGCCGTGGCAGCCCCTGTCCTGCTCCAGTGAGACCATCCATCTCTGCACACCTGGACAGCCACTCTGAACCTTTTTTGAACTTGCTCATCATCACTTTTCCCAGCAGATGGAGTTGCAAATTGAAGCTCCTGCCAGTGGTTCTGCTTTGCTCTCAGCACACAGGGGTCAGAGAAGGAGCTCTAGACCAGAGCCCCAGGGCCGTGGGGATGGTTTGGGGGCAGTGATGCTGCAGGTCACCATAACACCACAGCAGCACTCACAGCCAAAAACTTGGCCCAGGCTGGCCAGGCAGCTGCAGCAAACACACCCCAGAGTGCTGAGATCCTCATTGCAAACCCATCCTCTGCAGCAGCTGCCAACAGCTCAGCCCCTTGTGGGTGCACAGGAGAAAGGGATTATATTTCTTTGCCTCACTGCAAGGCCGAGGATTAATCCTAACACTGATATAAAAAACCTGCAAATTGGCATTTGGAGCATGGGGAGGGGGAAGGCCAAGGATGGATTTTGTCACTGCACCTGCTTTGGGTGTCTGGCCACGGGCACAAGCACCCCAGAGTGAGCTCTTGTGTTTGATCCACTGGTAGTGGTTTGTGAGGTAATGAACACATCTCTGCCAGAACATGGGCTGCTACATATTTGATAGTGATGCTGTAACATTGCTTATTCTCCATTTTTCCCTCTCTCTCTCCCATCTCAACAGCTTTCCCTTGCACAGCTGCAGAAAGAAACCCTGAAAATTTTTTGTGCCTTGGAAATCTTCAGACATTGTGAGAGGCAGGAGAGAAATGTGTTGGAGCTCACACCCAGCAAAGCCACCAACACCAGCATTGTATCAGTGGGGTGGGTCTTGTATTTACATTCATTTGCATAATGCTAAGCATGGGGTAGTGTGGTTACCCCACAAACAGCAGCAGCCAGCTGGAAGCCCCCAAAATCCAGATATTGCACTGGGGATGGGCTGGGAGGGGCATGAGCAAGGCCAAAACACCTCCCTGTGCCTCCACTGCAGGGTCACACATCATGAAACCCTCTCTGGTGGCTGCTGAGGGTGCAGAGCTGAGGCAGGGAGGGTTTCACAGACTCAGGCAGCTTTATGAAGGAGCCAGGATGGGGAGGATGCTGGGAGAAGGGTCTGGAATTCTGACACAATCACTTTCACTGCAGGCAGGTCTTCCACTTTGCATTCGAGCCCCAAAATGGTCTTTGCTGATTCTTTTCTGTCTCAAATCAAACTACATCCAGGCTCACAACACAAACAAGGCCTTTCCCAGCCCTTCAGCTGGATCCAGGGACCCCCCAAACTCGCCTGTGTATGGTCTCAGCTTGACAAGAGCCAGCACAGCTCCAGGAGGAGAGCATCAGCTCGTTCTTCAGATGTGCAGAGACAGCTGCACATGCTTTCCAGCAGCACCAGCTGTACTACTCGGGGCCATTGCAGATCATGGTTTGATTAAGAATTTATACATGTGTTTTACCTTGTCTCTATTGCTGCTGGCAGCAGCAGCCCTCAGCTGAGAGCTAAAACCTCACAGCAGAGAGAATGCAGAGTTTAGCTAAAGGTAAACTCACTTTTCTTGGAAATGCCTCTGGGACAAAGTTTCTGGACTTCCAAGGGGAAGTGAGGCCCTTGGTGTAGGCTATGGGAAGACCTTTGTCACCTACATTCCTGTGGGACAACACAGCCACTCACTGGGGACTTGTCTGGGTGTCCCAGGTGGGCAGCAGAGATGGAATGACAGTCTCCAAAGGTTATGGGGGTCCCAGAGGCCAAAGCCTCCCTGTCTCATTCCCCAGCCAGGTGAAAACCCAGCCCTAACCTCTGTCTGGATGCAGCAAGGATGCAGCTGAGGAATCAAGAAGCCAAATGGGAGGTTTGACAGTGTACTCTATCTTGTCAAAATGGAAAACAAAAAATTCCCAACAAACCCAGACGCACACAAAAGAAAATTCAATAAGTTTTTTTTCCTAATGGATGCCGGTGGGGTTGCTCTTTTTTGGTACTTTGGGCATTTACATATAAATTGCTTTGTAATGGCTCTGCCCTCCTTCTCTTCAGTGTGTTGTTAATGAGCTGTACAAAAAAGGTCAGGGGCTGAGCGAATGCTGCTGCGGGCAGCGGTGTGACCCTGTCCTCCTTTCCCTGCCACACTCCCCGCTGGCCACCCAGGGTACCAGGCACCCAAAAAAGCCATCAGTCACCTCAGCCATGCCAGAGGAGTCCTGTGCCAGCAGCAGTGAGTTTTGCATCCCATTCCCAGTGAGGTTTTGTCCATCGTGTAGATGTGTTAGAGTGGCACAGCTGGCACAGGCGCTTGGGCTCTGCTGGCACGGGTGACAGGAGGATGAATTGAATTTCTCACAAGCCTCCTCCAGCCCAGCGTGCTCCTGGCTGCCAGCCTGACCAACCCCGTGCTGACAGTGCTGCAGAGGCCAGCGTCACCCTGGACATTTGTCCTGAGACATCTGAGACCTAAACTTTAAGGAATTCAGAGATTTTAGAGGAGCTAAGATTTTAGTTAGAGATAAGCTTTATTGGAGTTGATTAAAATAAATGGGTAGGCCTTGATGAAGTTAAGAGTTAGTAGTTAACTAATTATTTATTGCTTGTCAACACAATGTTTGGTTAGCTGGGTTTCTAATGAAGAATATAGAAACTGATAAATAGCATTTAGGAACATAAGACAATTGTTGGCCTTCTCTGTTCTGAACCCAACTGAAGGCAGGGAATGGGAGTCCTACCAAGGGTTCATTTGTCATATCTGCATTGAAAAGGAAGAAAGGTCAGAACGAGGAAGACTTCATTTACTTCCTCATTTTGGGACCCCTCCCCATGAAAAGGACCAAAGACCCATTTCAAGGGACAAACTACTAATGCTTAAAGCTTTTGAACTAATTACCATAGGAAGTGGGGAGTGGGATGTGCCAAAGTTCTGGATATGCATTTGTATTTTGGGTATTCAATACTTGTATGGATAAAAGGACTCTGCAATCACCTGTAAATCGTGGTGTGTATTTGGGAGTTATCCCACAATAAACACACACTTTCTAACTTTAAACTCTTAGAGAGTCTTTGTCCGTCACAGTTGGATATCAGTAATAGATCAATATCCATAATTTTTTTAATAAATCACATCTTGGAGCACCCTGAGACAAAAAAGGGACAGAGCTGCCAGCCAGGTTCATGCAGGGTGCAGGGACAGCAGGGGGAAGCTGGCGAGTTGGGGACAGGCTGCTCAGCTGGCAGGAGGGTTGGGGCACTCCAGGAGCCTCCAAGCACAGCCCCTGGTCCCCAAAGGCAGGAGGAGGGTGGGCAGGAGGCAGCCCCGGGGCTGCCCTCATTCCTGCATGTCCCGGGATGCCCCTGTCTCGGGAATGGGCAAGGCTGCCTTGATCAAAGCAGCCCCGTGCCCCAGGAAGCTTCTGCCCACCCCGACCGGCCGGTGCAGGAGGGAGGGGAGGGGTCACACTGCCATGGGAGAGCCGGGCTGGAGACAAATGCCATTGTGGGTGACAGCCTGGAAGTGACAGAGCCACAAGGCCTGTGACACTGCTCAAATTGCCTCCAATGACGGGGGAGGGGGGAAAGAAATAAAAGGAAAAAAAAAATAAAGAGCAGCTTCATCCTGGAGTCTAAGCAGAGGAGTGGCTGAAACTGCAGGAGTAGGACCCTCCCTTTACCAGCATCATCTCGTGGAAGATGAGCTGGTGCCTACAGCACATGGAGAGTGTCACTTGTACACAGCTTTTCCATCCCTCCAGGGATGGCCACTCCACCACTTCCCTGGCAGCCTGTTCCTGACAACGCTTTTGGTGAAGGGATTTTAACTCATCTCCAATCTAAATCACACCTGGCAGAACCTGAGGCTGTTTCCTCTCATCCTACTGCTTGTTACCTGAGAGGAGAGACCGACCCTGGCCCTGCCCCACCCTCCTGGCAGGGAGTTGAAGAGAGCAATGAGGTCCCCCCTGAGCCCCCTCTTCTCCAGGCTGAGCCCCCCCACTCCCCTCAGCACTCCTCATGTGATGAGTGCTCTAGAACCTTCCCCAGCTGTGCTGCTTTTCATTGAACAAAATTTTAGTTGTCTTTAACCTTTTTTTACCTTTTACCCAGCACATCCATTAAATAAGTCAAGCAGAGGAATGGTTTGAAAGCCTGAAAGAAATCGTTGCTGCAGCATTTGAACCAAGTGGCACCAGGATGATCTCAGAGCACTTCATGCTTTGGTAACTCCATCATGGGCAGGTCAGGAGCTTAAAAAAACAGAACCAGCAGGTGACAAAAAGATAACCTGGGAGAGATACTTGCTCCTTCTTCCTTGCCAATAAGCTGGAGATGCCAGAAGTTCTCCCAGGAATCTGGAGGCACTAGGGAGCAACAAAGGGATCAGGTCCCAGGAGCCACCTCGGGGTACAGAGTTGTGGTTCAGGACTGCTGAGGCACAGAGCTGAACAGCTCCCAAAGCAATGTCTATAAAGAGAAAATTGCTACTGTGTGAAGAAAAAAAAAAAAAGCTACATAAATTACCACCAATTTAATATAATTTAAAGGACAGCCTTGTCCAAGGAGACAATTAAGCATTTCTCAGAACAAAAAGGGAGGTAAACAGGCTGAACAATAGATTTCTAAAGCCAGAGAGAGTGTGAAATCCCTCTTTTTATTAGTACTATCACAGTACTGCAATTAAAATTGTTGCCTGGAGGAAGGAAAGGGAAGATTTAACCCAGCCTGTTGGATGATCCCACCTCAGCACTGGCACGACATGGTTCCACTGCTAATGCAGACCCTCAAAAAGCCATGGAGGGACACAAGTGGTGGTGATTTCCACGGGGGTCACAGGCATTCCCAGGAAAAGCAGCCTCTGATGGCCATGGGAACCTCGAGCCCTCAGGGCCAGCTAGGGACCATGGATGTGAAACAGCATGAGCAAAGGGGGGCTCTGGATTCCCGAGGACCTGCTAGCTACAGGCTGGTGGGAGAAGCTCATGTCCCACTCATTACCATTCCCTAGAGCCCTCCCATGTGAGATGATGAGCAAAAAGCTCGTTTAGATGATCAGGGCTTCTCCCTCCCTCTCCCTCTCCTGTCACCCTCCCAGGAAGCAAACCCTGTTTGCCATAATTGATGGACACAATTCCCTGCAATTAGTATTTCAGCAGCAGGTAGTTAACCCTCGGGGCAGAGCTGGATGTCTCTATCTGGCCTGCTCTGCCTGGCCATGAATTCAGAGCAAGCTCTTCGGATTCTTGTTTGTTTGCTGACCCATCAGAGCAGACAGCCCTCTGCTCCTCCCTCCAAAAGAAAGCTCACTGTTCAGGGCAGCAATGTGCTCCCTCAATTTCCCTTGGATGCAGAACCCATCCCAAAAAAAACCCCTGGTCCACGACAGCTTCTTGCTCCAGTAACAAGGCTGAGGCCCTTTCCCTGCCAGAGTGAATGCAGACACTAATGCAAAACAGCCTAATGACCCCAGAACCCAGGCTGATATTTAGACAAAAAGAGATTTGTTTATCCTCTAAACTCCCAATAATCTGCATTTATTTTAATTGGCACTCATGGCAAGAGCATTTACAGGCAGCAGCTGAGAAGGTGTAATTATGTTACTGTCTCAGGCACATGCACAGCCTACAGGGAATCTGCTCACAGAATAAAAGGGAAAAAACCCAAAACCAAAGAAAAGGGACAGCCATGAAGCAATGGAACAGGTTGTCCAGAGAGGTTGTGCCCTCCTCAGCCCTGGACGTGTTCAAAGCCAGGCCCTGAGCAAGGGGCTGGAATGAGGTTGTTCTTCAGAATTTAAACCCTTTGAACCCAAAGCATTCTGTAATTCTGTGACTACTCATGACCTGGAGCAGACCCAGGCCAGCATGGAAGGCTTTGAACATCCCCCAGACAGTGCTGGACAGAGGCTGCTGTGTGCAGGGATTTCGAGGGCAGTGCCATCCCCAGTGCTCTGCAAGGGAAATGTGGCACAGAACCTTGCAGGGTTATCAAATGCAAGAGTTTCCCTGGAGATATAAAATATAATCATACAATAGCATGGGGTGGAAGGGACATTAAAGACCACTTTGTTTCACCCCCCTGCCATGGTCAGGGACACCTTCCACTAGCCCAGGATGCTCCAAGCCCTGTCCAGCCTGGTCTTAGACACTGCCAGGGATCCAGGGGCAGCCACAGCTGCTGTGGGCACCCTGTGCCAGGGCCTGCCCACCCTCACAGGGAAGAATTTCTTTCTAACCTCTCATCTAAGCCTATTCTCTGTCAAATCTTCAATCTTCCCAACTGGTATTTTCTAGACCTCCTGCACTGGGTGTGATGCCTGAAGGCATGGGGACACATTATGGCATTTCAGTGAGCCACTCTTCACAAGCTGAGTTCTCCTGCTCTGAAAAAAAAGGTGAAATTTGTTGACTTTACACTTGAAGGAAATTTAAGGCAAGACCTTGGATTTGCAGGTGGCTTGATCCAGTATCATACACAGAGGCCATGGCAGCTCAACACCACCACTGGCAGCTCATGGAGATGCTGTTCCCCAAACTACAGCTAATTGTGTTCATAAATCCCATATTCTAATTAAAACTTGGTTTCCTTTTTCTTCCTCACAAAATAAATGGCCAGTCTTTAGCATCTGAACTCCTAGAAAACTTCTTGCTTGTGAATAGAAATTTATTTTCAGATCATTTTTAACAATATCACAACATGCCTCAACCTCTGTCTTAAATCCTCTCTGTCCTGGATATATTAACAGAACAGCTGAGAGCCAGCCTGGTCAGAATATTTAAAACTCAATTGGAAAAAACCACCCAGGGTAACCACCAGTAAAATAACAAACAATATACCACCACTTGCCCAAACAAATAAGGAAATGCCAGAACACAAATGGGGGACTTTACCTGCACAAATTTCCAGCCCCAGCATAACAGGGCAGAGGCATCCCTGAGGCTTGGGCTGCACCAAACACTGGAGGGTCAGAGACAATGCCCCCAGTGCCAGCCTTGCCCCCTCCCCAGCCCCTCTGTGTCACCATCACTGTCAGCCAGGCTCAGAGGAGCCATCTCCTGAAGTGTAATTTGTTATTCTGCTACGGTCATTTTCTGTATTAATTTTATGCGGAATCAAAAGCCCTTTCATATGTTAAACTCTAATTCATATGCTAATACCCAATTTATGGCAAGTTAATTATTTTTTGTCCAATTTATTACTCGGTGCTCACTGAGGAAGGGAGGGGTGGCAGCGGGTGGGCAGGGCTGAGCCAGGTCCGTCCCACTTCCCGGCTGGGATCCATAGGGCGCATCCCTGGAGCCCGCCCCGGGCTGACCCAGCCATCCCAGGGCCCGCCAGTGGTTTCCTTGCTGGTGGCACCTCTGGCAGAGAGGCTGGGGAAATCTGCTCCACAGCTGTGAAAGGCTCCTCTCAAACCATTAGAGCTGCTCCACTCGGGTCCAGGGTTTGTCCAAGTGCTCCAGAGTGTGCGCCAGGAAAGCTGGGATGGGGGTTACTGGGAAAAAATGGGATTTTCAAATGAGTAATGGAATGATCCAGGCAGAAATCAGAGAAGAATGAACAGGCACCCACAGCAGCTCATTGTGCTGTCCCACTCCATGGGTTGTGCCCCGTCCTGCTCTGTACAGTGACTGTGGAGCAGTGGCTGCAGTTTCCCACAGGCTCTGGGCTGCTCAGGACAGGCAGGAGGGGATGGGGACAGTCAGGGGTGCCCCAGCCCCTGAGCTGAGTGCACAGCCCACCTGCAGCACGTTATCCCAGCCTCCCTCCATCCCAGGAAGAGTTTTGCACGTCGGGAAGAGCACCCACACCTCAGAGCTGAGATCAGAGGGACCACAGGAGCCCAGAGCAGCCCCTTGGCCCCGAGTCCCCATTCCCCTGCCTGCCACCACCACGGCCTGCTCGGGTGGCACTGATCATCCAGCACCTCTCCAGAGCCAGGCTGGCAACACGGAGGGAGAACAGAGCAGGGATGGAGAGCATATGCTAAACATAAAAAACCCCACCATAGCAGTTTAGCCTTTACCATTTTTTTTTAACAGTCTATTTTCTGCTTGAGGAAGCAGGTGCATTTGCCATGCTCACAGCATCAGCAGCAGACAGGCTGTCAGAGGTGTGATGGCTCCAGGACAGTTGCACTGCCTGGGATTTCACATTCCTGACACATCCGATAATTATGCCAAATGAGCTCACCTCATCTTCAGCCCTGTGAGCTGCACAGATTAAATTAAGTGAAAGCTGTTAGTGTCACAGACAGGAAGGCAGGAGGGGAGAGGCACCAACACCCCACTGTGCAGCGGGATGGGGCTCAGGGGTGAGCAGAGGATCCACCTGGAAGAGTGAGGGTCCCCCCTCTGCCTCCTCCCAGCTCCCAGCACTGCCCTGGGACAGACAGACAGATAGACAGACAACACCACTCTCCCCTTCCCCACAGCTTCTCCATCTCCCCAACTCTCTTTTCAATTAACCCTTTTTCTCAAATCCCACATGTAACACCCCAGCCCATCCAGGGGAATTTGAGCATATTTATTTTTGATTCTCCATCTTACATTTTTAGCATGGAAACCCCCACGATTTATTCCAACGATATGAAGGAGCTTCCACTAGGCAAAATGAAGCTGTAACTCCCTCAAGCTAAACTCCAAATTCATTTCATAATCCTTAGATAAAAGCTTAGAAGCCAGAATATTCATTACCAACCCGGGCTCCACGAGCAGCCGGGGTAGTAATGGAATGGAGCGGATTTGACACAGGGGATGTTGCTGCAGAAATTAGTCTGTCATAAGATTACAGGGACTAAGTGTTATTGGGTGATAAGGTGTGATGTGTTAATATTAAATTATCTCACCAGTTTAAAAAAAAAAAATTTAAAAAAAAAGGCACTGATGAAACTCACATTTATTAAAAGCCCTGAGTATGATATTAAAAGATCTAAGATAAACCAGTTTATTTCTGTGCTGGAGACCAAATTGAAAGAATTCTCCAGGAGGGATTCCTTTGAATGCAGCATTACAGCAGTAAAACAACAACAACAAAAAAAAGCCTTTAATAAATGTTGAGGCTAAAGAAGTCTTAAATATTCCAGACTAATCTCTCTTGGGAGAGTTCATTAACCCTCCATTGCCTTCCTTGTTGCAACAAAACAGGCATTAACTAGATAGTGTTGCCATAAAGATCAGTACATCCCAAACTCTCTGTCTTTATCAAGAGAACAATGATCACATTGTACTTTGTGTGACTCAAGGCTGGGACAGGATACTAACAAAGGTTTCTGAAAAAAAACCATAATATAAACCAAAGCACAAAGCTTAAGTGATTTGTCCAAGTCACCAGGACCAGCAAGATAACAACAGGGCCATTGAGTATCTGGAGTTTGCTTAAAAATTTGTTTTGTTGCCATCAGGCAGCAACAAATAACAGTGGGAGCTGATGTGCATTTGTTCTGAGCTGCGTGGTCACATCCATCACGCCTGCTCCGTGCTCATCCACTTGCCAGTTTCAGGCACCACAGAGAAGCCCAGGGTGAATTCATGGCTGAATTCGAGGGACATTGGGACAGGGAGGAATTTTTGGGGCAGGTACAGAGCAGCCAGGCCACAGCAAAGGAATGGGGGCTCCAGGGAGCACAGCCACGACCCACATAACCCCTACAGAGCCCAGCAGTGAGGGCTGGGGGGCTCTGTGGGGTAACCCTGCCCTGCAGATCATGCACAGAGCTGCCGTGGGTTCTGTGGGGCCCCAGCCTTGCATAGCCAGGGGGATTCACCTGGAGCTACACCTTGGTCAGAAATTAGAAGAGGTTCTCTAATCTCTTGGAGCACTAGAGCAAGGAATATAATTAGCTCTAAAAGGCTGGTAAGTTCATTAAAATAAAACACGAACCACTACCTTCAGGTAGGACTGACAGGATCCACCAGCCCACAGGCACTTCTCTGTCTCTCACCCACAGCAAATTGCTGCCCCCAGGGCACTGAAGGATCTGTGGGAGGGGTCCATAAACATGGTCTACAGTCCTAAGCCACCTAGATGCCTAAAGGAACCTCTAGGACATGGTCTGTAAACTCCTAAAAAACCACTTGTGGTGTTTTCTCAAATCCCAGCTGTTTTTCCTTTTCCCCTTGATAAAACCCAGTGCTGTTTCCCCCGATGGTTGAGGAGGAAGGTGATGGTGCCCAGCACAGTGAAGTCAGCCTGAGAGGGGTGCAGGGAGCAGCACCCTCCCTGGGGAGGGCAGTGCTGGGCAGGCAGAGTGCAGCCCCTCCCTGCCCACCCACAGCTGCTTTTCAGAGGGTCCAAATTATTGCATTCCCTGCAACTCCTGAGCCTGTGGTTTGTCCTGCTGCCCCACCACCTCTCTCTCCACCCCATCGTGTTTCCCTCTCCTTGTATAATTCCTTGCTGTTGTACAAAGTTAAGGCACAGCCTCCTCTCTCCTGAGAGATAAAGCCACCCCCTGCCCACACCCCCTGCAAGCTGGCAGAGAGGACCACAGAGCTCCAGGAAAGCCCAGGACCCTCCTCACCCTCTGCCCTGGCATGAATGGCAGCTCTCAGGCTCCAGAGATGCCACAAGTGGCATGATCTGCTCATGACCCAGCCGACTGAATAATTCAAATCTCTTCAAATCCGGCTGCATTGCCTCTCACTTCTCTTTGCTCTGGTGCACTTGGCACAGCTCTGGCTTCACGAGGCCCTGCACTACCCCCACACCGACTTCTGACCCACAGATTATTGCATCCCGAGCTGCCCTGAAATCAAACCGCGAGGAAAAAGAAGATAACATTTTCTCCCCAGTTACAGCAAATTCTACAGTGGCTGGATGCTTCTGTTCTCTCTGCACAAAGGATTACATTTTTTAAAATATTCTTTCTTTGAAATCTTTTGTGACCCTTGAGCAGCATAAAAATGCAGCCCGGGGACGCCAAGCAAGGCTGGAGATCCACTGGGGGGACTGGGAAGCGAGCACAGTGTCGGCACTTAACAAATAATAAATAACCAGCATTAATTATTGATCACAACCCCAGCTAATCAAGTCCCATTCCTGTGGTTCCCAGGCTCTCAAAGCCCCTTTGACAGAGCCCACCATCGGCCTTGCAGCGTGTGCCCGCCCGGCGCGCAGCTCCCCAGCGGATCTGAGCAGGGATTTGGGAACGTGGCACCCCCACACACACAGCCCACCCGCCTCCAGGCTCCCCGAGGATGTCTGCACATCCAGAGCATGCCAAGCTTCCAGGGGAGCAGGGCTGGGGGAGCAACCCAGGGCGTGGGTGGGCTGGAACGGCGTGGCACAGTCTGGAATTACAGCGGAGCGAGGCGCGGAACTCTGGCTGTGGGGGTTTCAGTCGTGCAGCCTGGGAATGGGTCCAGGAGAACCCCCAGAGAGCATCCCCCTGCAAGGATGCACAACCCAGACCCACTGAGGTTCTGCCTCTTGGCCAGACCCCTGCAGGGAGCCCCAGCCTCAGTCCCTGTGGCCAATATCTGAGTGTGGGTCAGGGCAATCCCCACAGGGTCTGTGCCCCCAAAGCCCACCACAGTCACCTCTTGTCCTCCATCCCCCATGGCAGTGGCTCCTGCTCTGGCCAGGGAAGAGATACCACCTCTTTCTGCCAGTGCCTGCCCCAGTTTCACAAGTGATTTGTGGAAGTGTAATACAAGGGAACTCTGTCTCGTGGTCCTGACAGGAGCTGCCTGCCTGCTCCCTTTACGGGGATGTTAAATCCTGTTATTAAATGCAGGCCATTTTCAGGATGTCACTGTTGCCTCCTGATGAAGCTCTATGCCTGTGCAGACAGCCAGCCCCCCATTAGCTTATTTACTAATTGTGAATGCTCCACATTGGTTTGCCTCATCCTAATCTCTGTGTGCCTTGAGGATTTGTGTTCTCTGAGTTCAGGGCACTGGACCTCACTCACTCCTTCCCAGAGATATAGGAATCCCCACTGCCATCCTGCCCCGAAACCTGCACAATCTGAGGGGAAGAAAAAAAAGGAAATATGAGGGTTTTGCTCTTCATGTCCATGAGTTTTTCTTCAGGGAGAATTAAAATCAGAGCTGGAAGTCAGGAGGGCAAACAGGATCTTACCAGGACCAGAAGAGGGACTTGATTTCCATATTCCTTGCAACAGGAAATGCACCAAGCCCAGCCCTTCCCTCTGAGCTTCCCAAACAAGCCAACTACTTAGCAAATAAGAATAAAAGCCAAAAAGATTTGCTGAAGGAAGAGTTAAATACACACTGAAAGTCCTAAAAGCAACATTTCTGGAAGCTTTGATAACTCTGCAAACAGAAGATTGTGCAAATTTTTACCCACTTTCATATTTCCCAGTAGATGCACCCTTCCCCCAGATAATTTATGAGCCGTCATCCAAACCAAACATCCATCTTTCTTTCAAAGCCATTATGACCCTTTTCCAAAATCTCCTTGAAAATGTCCATTTCAGTGATTCTTTCTTGCTGGAAGGAATAATGCCAGTTCCAAGAGCTAAAAATAAATAAATAAATAAATCAGGCCTTCTCAAAGTGCCTGAGATGAGGTTAGAAATCAGGAGATGTTCATGTAATCTGCACACATCTTTCACTTCAGGACACCATGGGATTGGCAGCAACCCATTCCCAAGGGAGGATTTATTTTCCAGGGCAATGCTGGCGGAGAGATGGGAATGTGCTGGTGCCCATCCTTCCCTCCTAGAGGAAAGGACAGAGACATCTCACAAGCCATGTGCAGTTTTTAGCCCTCCTCCATCAATATTTAAGTGCCCACCACTGCTTCTCAGTCTGGGGAGTCCTCCCCACTCAACACCAGCCATGGGCATGGCCAGAGGTTTGAATTTGCTTTTTGTCAGGCGTGTAGGGAAAGCTGCTGCAGGGACCCATCCCAGGCAGGGACCCAGGCACAGGGACACAGACATCTCTGAGAAGTCAGTGGCAGTCCCTGGGAGCAGAGCTGCCTCCTGCCTTAGACAAGTTTCCTGATCACATTGTATTCCCTCCTGCTCAGGCAATATGCATTTGCTAATTTGTGCTGGAAAGGAGGGAATTCAGTATTCCCCTCCCTTGCTGTGTGGGGAATAGCCCAAATTTTCCAGAAATCTCCCCTGACTTGTCCTTTAAATAAAACTTAAATAATGCCATACTGTCCTTTAGGCAGCTTATGTCAGATATATTAAGAAATACAAATATATATTAATATATAACAAAATTATGTTAATATACACAGAAATATGTACACAATACCATCTTTCAAGCTGCTCAGCAAGTACAGCAATTTTCAAATACACCAATTTCAAACACACCAATTTTAAAATATCTACAGATGAGTATTGTGGGTCAGGCCATTAACCCTTCCTTATCCCCCCAGGATCCCTGACAGACAATTTGGAGAGCAGCTTCATTGCAAGGTGCTGGCCCTGAGCAGCCCCATCCCTGCTCTCCCTCTCTCATTACCCAAGGGGCCGGGCAAGGCACAATGGAAATTGTGATTATTTCCTGGGAGGCAGCAAAAGGAGCATTTCAGCCTGGGTGATGCTGGGAGCTTTGTCTGCCATCAGATAAGGAACCAACCCCGGCTGGAGCCATGGTCAGTGCCCAGGGAAGGGAGGCAGAGAGGGGCTGAGACCCTCCTGCTCCATGGACAGACCCGACCAATGCCTCCAGGCTCTGGTCGTGGCAGCTATGACCCTCCTTTCTGGCAGCCAGCAGCTGCTAAAGGTCCCTGGAGCACCCCATAATCCGGGTCTCTTTTTAAAATCATCCCCGGTGTTCAACCCCGTGGTGGGTAATGCACATTCCCATCCCTGCAGGGGAGGAGGAGGGTGCTGGGGACACAGATGTCCCAGGAGGAGGAGGGATGGGGCTGCTCAGGGACCACACACTGTTTACACCCCATTCCCACCCAAGCTGGAGCTTTTCCTCCCCCACGCCAAGCCAAACAGGGCTGGGAATTTTCCCTCTGCTCTTGTCATGCCTTTGGTCCACGGAGCATCCTAGAGCTCCACAGATCTCATGTCGCTCCAGGGTTTAAGGCAGATTCTCGCTGCCTGACTCAAGGGATGTGGAAATCAGCATAAAATGGGATTTAGAGAGCAAAGCTGTTACCAGGGATAACCACGAGCAGAACGGGGATGTCTGCCGGAGCCCAGGGCTCTGCCCGGCTGTGCGCTGTGCTGCTGCTTCCCACACCCGTGTGACGAGCATCCAGGGAAGGAAGAGGATCCAGGAAAGGAATTCTCCTTGCCCGTGGGCCGAGCATCCCTTGTGCCCCGGTGTCCCTGCTCAGCTCTCCCGGGGCCGCAGGGACCCGAGCCCCGGCTCCTGCCGCAGGGAGCAGGGAAGGACCTGGCACGGACAGGCTCTTTTCTCTCAATGGCATCGATTATTTCTGTAATCAGCACCTCGCTGCCGAAACTGAACATCCATTATTACAGGATTCTAAAACAAAAATAACCCAAGGGAGGGAAGAAGATGTAAGGCAGACGCCGCTCCTGCACCGTGCGCGTTGGGTCAGTGCCATCTAGAGGCAGCAAACCGGTCCAAAATGCCCCAAAACAGCCACATCCCAGGGTTCTCCCGGGTCTGGAGACCTTGTGGCCCCGTGATGTTGGGAAGGGATCTCGGAGGGGATGCTGTGTCCCGTCCCGGTGGTACAGAGCCACAGGTCCTGCCTGCTGTCCCGTGGGCACCCAGGCGGGAGCCACACAGCAGGCAGGCAGCCCTGGCAGCCAGCAGCACCACATCCCACAGCCCACAGCCCACATCCTACAGCCCAGCACTACATCCCACAGCCCACATCCTACAGCCCACATCCCACAGTCCATATCCTACAGCCCACATCCCACAGCCCAGCACTGCATCCCACATCCCACATCCTACAGCCCAGCACTGCATCCCAAATCCCACATCCCACAGCCCACATCCTACAGCCCACATCCCACAGCCCATATCCTACAGCCCACATCCCACAGCCCAGCACTGCATCCCAAATCCCATCCCACAGCCCAGCACTGCATCCCACATCCTACAGCCCACATCCTACATCCCACATCCCACAGCCCAGAGCCCAGCACTGCATCCCACATCCTACAGCCCACATCCTACATCCCACATCCCACAGCCCAGAGCCCAGCACTGCATCCCAAATCCCACATCCTACAGCCCAGCACTGCATCCCACAGCCCATATCCTACAGCCCACATCCCACAGCCCAGCACTGCATCCCACATCCTACAGCCCACATCCTACATCCCACATCCCACATCCCAGAGCCCAGCACTGCATCCCACATCCCACATCCTACAGCCCACATCCTACATCCCACATCCCACAGCCCAGAGCCCAGCACTGCATCCCACATCCCACATCCCACATCCTACAGCCCAGCACTGCATCCCACATCCCACATCCCACATCCCAGCACTGCATCCCAAATCCCACATCTACAGCCCAGCACTGCATCCCACATCCTACATCACACATCCTACATCCCACATCCCACAGCCCACAGCCCAGCACTGCATCCCACAGCCCAACACAACATCCCACACCCTAACACGACACCCCACAGCCCGGAATGGCACCGGGGGCAGCCACTCCGCCGGGATGGAGGCACAGCCGAAGGTGCTCCAGGCAGCCGCTATTAACATGCGCGGAGCTGTATGAATAGAGCTGCTAAACACCGCCGCGGGCCACAGGAACAGTTCAGCGCTTCGTTTTCATCCCAAATTAGACTGGAACAGCCAAACAGGATTTTTTGGTTTTTTTCTTTCACTGATGGAAAGTTCAGGGGGAAAAAAACGTAATGAGGAAATGAGGGATGAGCAAGTGCCACATCACTGCCGTCGGTGGGATCCAGGCTGGGGGTGTAGCTGCCTGTGCTGCCCTGCCTCGTGCCACACACTTTTAGGGCACTTTACTGCAGTGTCACAAACCTGCTCACAGGACCCAGCTGCCCCCCCCCCCCAAGCCTGACATCCCCAAAAATGCTTGCAGACACCCCCGGGGTTTATAGCTGGTCTGCAGATAAGGCCAGGACAAAGCTTGTACCAGCTCCTTAACTGGAGCTAAATCCTTGCCCCCACCCAGCCCAAGGAAGCCTTTGGCACAACCCAGGTGGTCCCTGCTCCCTTTCCCCCAGGAACAGCAAAGGTCTCCAAAAGCATCTCCCCTGTACCAACACTTCCATTCACTTCTGTTCACTTCTTTTTCCCCCCAAAAAAATAAAAATTTCTCCTCAACATGTTTAAGAGCAAGGAGCCTGCATAATGAAAGAGTAAAACTGCCTCCTGTGCCTGGAAACGCTGTCCTATTTTGCAATGATTAACTGGCTGTATTTGCATACTGCCCATTCCTGGCTAAAGACTCAGGGGGACAGTTTCCAAACACTTTTTAATCTCTCACGGAGCCTGCACGCAGTGTTGTCATTTCCTGACAACCTCCAGCGTGGCTGCATCTGGCAAGCTCCACTTTTGTTCCCTTTCATTGATATTATTTCATATTTCCGCTGCTGGCTTGCCCACAGCCAGGGCCCTGCCATGCTGGGTGCTGCTCTGATGAGAAGGATGATGCTTTCCTCACCATGCATAAATCAAGTGGTGCTCACATGAGAAATGGGCTATTAAGACCCATCGTGAGGGCATCATGGCTTTTGCTGAGCTTTCATTCCCATGCTCCCTGTTGGGGTCTCAGGAATTGCAGTTCCTTTTCTCCCCTGAGCTTTGCAGTGAAGGTTTCCCTGGACAGAATCTCCCCAAATCACCTAAACATCCCAAGATGGTACCTATCTACTGGTACCTACTGATGAGAAGCCCATGCAACCCCAAATTATGAATTATACATCCCAGGCTCTCAGGGGAAGTGTAGGAAAACCAGTGTCTTAGGAGCTGGGAAAGAAATTGGAAATCAAAAGGGTTGGGCACTCTCTAATTGCTATAGCAGGGTTTTATGAAGCAAATTATTACTGAGCCAGTAAATAAAGCAGCAGGAATCAAAGTGGCAATCAATAGGATGGTTTGGTCCAGGGCAGCCTGGGCATGGCCTCGTGCAGACCCCACAGAGCTGCCAAGGCTGGTGTCACAGCCAGCACCGAGGGGGGACACCCAATGCACAGTGCTTGAGGGGGAATTAATAAAATAAACCCCAAAAAAGAGCTAGTCACAGGCTGGGATAGGAGTGTCTCAGGGGTCTCCACACGCTTTCACATCCCACTTGCACACTGGCCCCACTTCAGCCTTTCCCATGAGATATCCCCCATGGGGAGGCAGCAGCAGCACAGGGCAGCACATGCCCCCTTTATTGCCCTTCTCCTGCCCCCAAAAGCACCAGCAGCCCCCATTAGCTGTGATTTGTTGCAGTCCCCTCCAGCACAGAGCTGTCCCCTCCCAGCAGAGAGGGAAAGAGCCTCACTGGGAGTCCCTAATCTCCCGTGAAAGCTCCAGTGCTGCACTTTCCCCTCCGGGCAGATGCAGGAGCCAGCACGGAGCACTTGAAAAGCCTCCTGAGCACCCAGGGCAGAGCTCTCCATCTCCACACTGTTTGCCATGCCAAACGGGAGTGCAGCCTCCTTTGTGGCCAGGCTGTGGGCTGGGATGGGCACAGCCTCCCTGAGAGGCTGCCCCAGCAGCACAGAGCATCCCACAGCCCAGCCCAAGCCCGGCAGCCTCAGGGCTCACCCAAACCCTCCTGCCGTGCACAGCAGCAGTGTAATTCCCCTTGGTGTGTATTTGTGGGACTGGAGGGGGTCAAACCCTGGATATTTGTCACTAGAGCACAGCAGGAGTGAGAGAAGGCTGGGTGCCCTGGCAGGGATAAACCCCAGGCCCAGAGGCAGCAGTGATGGATGTGCTGGGTGTGCTCAGGCTGCATCACTCACCAGGGCCAGCACAGCAGCACGGCCAGACTGAGGACATGGATTTACTGCCTTGGGAGTGTTGTTTGTGACTGACCCACGTCCATGGGGAGCAGCCCTGGACAGGGATTTTGTCACTGCAGGGGAATGTGAGCTGGCTGTGGACGTGTTCACCCTCACAGCCATGTGCCCGGAGAGAGCAGAGCTTTTGTGCTTTCCCCCTCCCTTCGTTCCTTTTTATCTCCTTTCTCCCCAGCCACCATCTCAGAGGGAAAGGGTCACTATTTGCCCCCCTCCATGCAAACAGGGAGTGGAGCCCTCCCTCCCCAACATGCCCAGCCAGCCCTGCACTACTGGATGCTCCTGGGAAGTGTCAGTGTCCAATATGTCCTGAATTTCCTGGGGCACCAGCCCAGCTGTAATCAGCTTTGGATTACCATAGTCTCCTAAAGTACCAGACCCTGATAACATCCCTTCTGTTACTGACTCTCTAAATCTCCCCAGTCACGCAGATGGTTTCCCCCCAGCAACACAGCACCAATTACTAGGAAGGGAAAAGAACCCCAAAATAGAAAAAAATAGAAGTGAATAATGAGGGGAAAGCCAGATGCTGTTGCAGTGAGCAACTGGGGGCTGATTTTTTGCAGCAGCACAAAGCCAAGAGGATATGAAGTGAAATCAGACAGCAGTGAATTTCAAAGTGACCACTTCCCACAACGTGTCATTAACCTCCAGAAGATGCTGCCACAAATTATCTCCAAGGTCTCAGTGGTGCAAGGCTCAGGCTGATCAGAGGCTGAGGGGAGCCACAGCCACCTGAAGAACAGGAGACAAAATGTTGTGTGGGTTACAGGGGTTCATCCTTCAGGACACAGTCCCAGGGTTGTCTGAGCACATAAAGAATTTCCCTTTTCTCAACCATCACCATTTTTCCTCATCCTTTTCTTGAAGCAGCAGGAACATCCTCTGCAGCAGCTGGTCCTGTCCCAGTGCTTTGAGCAGCCTGGTGGGTACTTCTCCTCTCTGATTTTCCAGCAAGTCCCCAGGGGCTCCTTACCTGAGCTCCCTTCAGATCAGGATGCCCTTTGGTCTCCAGCTTCCCAGAAGGTACTGTTCTCCAAGCAGGAATGTGCTCTGCTGAGGAGCTGCACGACACCAGCACAGCCTGTGCACTGCAGGGTCACAGCACACCAGGGCCAGCTCCTCTCCCCATCATGGATTGGAAAGGGAGGTCCTGAAAATCAATGACTGCTGCTTCCCAGCCCTTCTCCTCATCCCACTTAATTCTGGGTCTAAACAACCTTGCAGAGGAGTTTTTATCAATAATCTTGTTACCTCAGTGGTAAAAGGTGAAGTAGGAAAGAGATGGGGCCCAAAAATAACTGCTGTAGCCAGAAAACAGATAGAGGTTATTAATAATTTTTTTTTTAGTCTTTGTCCTTTGTGGTGCCTGGAGTACCTCCCACACCACAGCTGTGAGGGACAAACAGCCCTGGCATGGAGCAGCACAAAGAAAACTGTCTCCCACTGGCCTGGGACACAGAGAGTGACACTGGGTGCTGTCACTAGGGACCACATTTTGCAGCATTCATGTATTCAAAATCCCTGTGCAAAGAGCTGGGAGAGCAGGTGCTCATGGTGCAGGTAGGGCACAGTCCTGGGGAGACACTTTGGTCCCCAGTGCTGCCCAAAAAGCTTCACCCCCCACATCACACAGCTCCTGTGCAGCTCACAGTGAGCACTGCAGCCCATGGGGGTCACACATGGCAGGGCCACTGCTCCCATGTCCCAGGAACCCCCCCTCCAGTGACCCTGCTCTGGCCACTTGTCACCTGTCACAATGTGACAGGAAATGAACCACACTCACACTGAGATGTCCAAGGCAAAAAGGGCACGTTTATTCCTGGACTTCAATATTTATAGAATTCCAAAAGTGACCATGGATTGGAGGATGAAATTGCCACCTCTCCAATCACACTGGTCAAACCCACAGTCCATCAATGTTTTCCTCCTCTAGAAAGGAATGCAAAGCAATCATTACTTACATGACAAGTGTGTGAGAAACTCCATTACAAAAATGTAAACATCAGAAGGCTTAGAAGAATTCAGAAGAACAGGGTGACAGTCAGAGCAGCAAGGGCAGGGCCAGCCAGGACCAGAGGGCTCACAGCCCAGCCAGGCACAAAGGACATAAGGGAGGGAAAAAGAGCTGACAGACAGCAGTGTGAGAAACTTTGCAGGCTCTGGCTTTCACCCCTGTGCAGCGAGAGGGGAGGACAAAGGGAAAAGCCCAGCACCTCTGAGGGGACACTGTGGCACACATTGCCATGCACAGGATTTTCCTCTGGGCAAGGCAGCTGGGGGGTTCAAATTCTTTAACATTTTCAAAAGACTGATAAGGTAAATCCTCCAGGCCCCGAGCAAGGCTCCCACTGGACCCCCCAGGAGTTTTGCCTGAATGCAGCAGGATTATTATAGCCAGAATATTTCTGTGGATTCGAATCTGAGGCTTTTCCTACACAGCCTGTAGCTGCAAGTTTTGTCAGTGAATAGTCCTGATAAAGCCTTCCTGATTTTCCCCCCGTTTTAATATAATTGGTATTTCTCTCCCTGTAATCCAGGCAGCTCCTTTTCTCTGCCTTTTCACACCAGCACTGAGGATTTACTTTTTCCCTCACTAAAGTGAAAAATCAGGTTCTCCACCCCGTACTCCAAATGTTCCTTTTCCACCTGGAGGAGCCCCAGGTGGGCCCTCTGGGAGTGCCACAGGAACCCCAAATCTGAGTGGGAAGAGAACAGCAATCCATGTCCTGTGGCATCACATCCAACCCAGTGGGATGGGAAACACAGTCAGAAAAATAGGAGGGGGTTTTGTAGCCACCATCCACGTGTTTAATGCTGCCCAGCAGAGTCTGACCTTGTTGCTGGAGCACAGGGCACACCTGGATGGGTCTGTGGGGCTGGGGCACCCCTGCAGCTGTGGCACTGGGTGAAACACCCAGCCCCAAGGCTCGGGGACAGGGCAGTGACAGCTCTGGGCACCTGCTGCAGGCAGTGGTCACACTCTGTCCCAGCTGCTGGGAGGTTTCCAGGCAGCAGAATTAAGTCTGTCCATTCAGCTTTGTGCCCTGAGCTGCTCAGCAGCTTTGCCAGCTCCTCCTGCAGGGCAAGGGGTGAGGGCTGGAGGGAATGCTGCCCAGAAAGAGATGCTGAAACAGCTTCTGGAGGAAGGAATTTCTTCTTGGTGGTCTCTTTTGGGCCATCAGCATTCATGACACCTCCTGTTAGTGATGTCCTGAGACATGCCACCTCCCAGCAAAAAGGTGAAGCTTGGAAGTTTCTTTAAAAGATGCTGTGCCTGTGTACAGCTACAAGGTGATACTTCAGAGCAGTTTCAGAGGCTGTACCCTCTATTCTATGGGCCAGCACAGAGGAAAATTGAGCCTGAAAGGAGGAAAATAAATATCCTTGCTGGGACAGAGCTGTGCTGCCCAGAGGTCCATAAAGGAGCTTTGTCCTGAAGGTCTGAGCTTCACCTGGGGGATCATCTGCAGCCACAGCCCAACTCCCTTCCAGGCAAGGAGGGATCAGCACTGCCAAGTGTGCCAGCAGAGCCCTGGAGCAAATGGGAAGGAAGAGGAGTGAGCCTGCAAAGCCCAGGGAATGTGTAAATCAATAGCACAGCAGCTCTGCAGCATTCCCCTACAAATCCAGGCAGCCACGCTTACAAACACCTCCAGTTCAACAGCAGATTCCTCACCAGCTCAGCACAGCACCACTCCTCAGGCACAGGCCTGCTCTGAATGGCCTCTGCCTGCCTGGGCTGGGGACAAACAGCAGCTGCAGCCACAGAGGTGGAGTGTCAGGGGTCCCAGAAAATTCCCAAAACAGAGCTAGGACAACCCTGGGCTCCTGCCCATCTGTGTTTCAGTGCTTGGCCCTCCCTTCTCCCACATCTCACAGGGACATCTAGAGACCACCTGCATCAGCTCTAGGGAAGAAAAAATAGAGTATCCATAGTGGAATTAGCATAGTGGAATTTTTCTAACTGGGAGTGTCAGCCAGGCTGTGGCTCACCAGGCTGGGTTGTCCCAGACCAGGAGGCTGCCCAGCAGCCAGCCCTCAGCTCAGTTTGGAGCTGGATGAAAGAGCTCTTCAAGAGCTCATGGAGTGGCACAGCACCCCAGGGAGGTGGGTTAGCTCTGGGGCTGACACACAAACCCCTTGTGTGTGTGTGGCAAGGTGAGCTGGGGTCAGTCCCTGCTCCCAGACACTGCTTTTCAACTCCTGGGGCAACCCCTGTCTTCATCCCCATCCCATCCCCATCCCCATCCCATCCCATCCCATCCCATCCCATCCCATCCCATCCCATCCCATCCTCATCCCCATCCCATCCCCATCCCATCCCATCCTCATCCCCATCCCATCCCATCCCATCCCATCCCATCCCATCCCATCCCATCCCATCCCATCCCATCCCATCCCATCCCATCCCATCCCCATCCCATCCCATCCCATCCCATCCCATCCCATCCCATCCCATCCCATCCCATCCCATCCCCATCCCATCCCCATCCCATCCCATCCCATCCCATCCCATCCCATCCCATCCCATCCCATCCCATCCCATCCCATCCCATCCCATCCCATCCCCATCCCCATCCCATCCCCATCCCATCCCCATCCCATCCCATCCCATCCCCATCCCATCCCATCCCCATCCCATCCCCATCCCATCCCCATCCCATCCCCATCCCATCCCATCCCATCCCATCCCATCCCATCCCATCCCACCTCATCCCCATCCCCATCCCATCCCATCCCCATCCCATCCCCATCCCATCCCATCCCCATCCCATCCCCATCCCATCCCATCCCATCCCATCCCATCCCATCCCATCCCATCCCATCCCATCCCATCCCATCCCACCTCATCCCCATCCCATCCCCATCCCATCCCATCCCATCCCATCCCATCCCATCCCCATCCCATCCCATCCCACCCCATCCCCCACTCTCCTTGCCAGTTTTTCCCAGCTCATTAAAACCAGGATAAATTTCTGGGTTCCATTTACGTTCAGCCCCTGTGGCCAGTGGTGAAAAGCACAGTGCTCCCTTTCCACCTGTACAAATCAGGCTCCAGCTGTCCCTTGGAATCTTGTGTTCCTCTGTATTTCAGAAAGGATGCAATGCATCCCTGTGAGCCAGTCCCCACAGCTGTGGGTGCCACACCAGCATTCCTCTGCCCATGAGGAGTATTTCCTTCCACAGCAATAAACAAAATCTCCTCAGACACAGCCCCACATTTCAGCCTTACCCTTGCTGCTCTGCTTTTACAGCAAAGAGATGCTATAGGAACAAAGTGCTGAGTGTTGCTGTCCTGCTCCTGTCCCCAGGTCCCAGATCCTGGTCTTCTTCCATGTCCCACAGCACATCCTACAGTGTCCTTGCCACTGCCCTGCCCCAGGGTCAGGAGCTCCCAAAGAGACATACAGGGTTTGAGATGGAGTAGTGGAGAAGAACCATTTGGAAGATCAGAAATGGCCAGCAGAAGGTGCTTCAAAGCACCCTGGAGGCTGTGCATGACCACAGAGTCCTTCTTCCATGGGCAAGTTTTCAGCTTGGACAGTTGAGCACATAACATCTGGAAAAGCTGCTCATTGGATATCAAATTATCCACAACTTATACCAAGAAAGCACACATACCTCTGATTTCCCCCAGCAGGGTGGGAAAGCTGGCATAACAACACCCTGCAGCAAAAGGCCCATCCTCTGCTTCACCCCAAACCTGCCAGCTCATTCTCTCTGCTGAGGCACTGCACATGGAAGGGACCCACAGGAACAGCTGTGGAGCTGCAAAAAGCTCTGCTTCCTTCCTGGCAGGTGGACAGATGTTGGTATTTGCTACACCTGCAAATGCAGCTCATGGCCACGAGATCAGGGACTCCACAGAGCCTGAGCAGCACAGCTCTGCTCTTGAGGGCATCCTTGGCACATCATCAGCTGCCATCTCTGCTGAAGGGAATTAATTTTTTATTTGGTTTTATTAACCTTCACACATCTAGACCCGAGGCCTATGCTTTGCAGCTGACACAGAGGAAAAGATGAAATCACCACATCTCCCTGTTTAAGATATTGGCAATCACAGCTTGCCATCTGCCCCTTATTAAACAATGGTCCCAAACCCACTGATACCGGGGAAGCAATTTCCTAGAAGGTGGGAGAGCCCAGCTAACCCTCCACTCCTGCCTCCACCACACCACCCTAGCCTGCTCCCACCCCCTCCAGAGCTCACCCTGCTTCCCTCTCACCTGTCTGGGACAGGGTCTCATTCCTGCTACAGGAAGCCATCACATCTGGTTTATTGCATTCAGTCAGGAGAAGAATTTAAAGCAGAAGGTTTATCCAGAGGAATGTTTCTGCAGCTCTACCTTTGCTCTCAAAAGACTGGAACTTGTTTGGAGTGGAAGAGGCAATTTGGGACAGTTTGCAGCTATCCCTGGGGCACAGCAGAAGCTGAGCTAAAGTGCACCTTAATGATGTGCCCTTGTGCATCCTTTCAAATACCTGCATCTTAATTACTTCAGAGGACAAATTTCTGATGCTGGAAATGCAGCTAACCCAGCTGGGGTGTCTTTCATGCCTTCCCATCTCATTTTGCCACTGTTTCCTTCAAAGCAAACCATAAAGCCAAAGCCATTTCCTTTAATGCACTTGATGGGGGTTTGATGTGAGTAGTGGGCTCTTTCATCTGCTGCTTCTTCAAAAAGGGATGGAGATAAAAGGATGAGAGGAGAAGGGATCCTCGTGCACGTACCTATTGCTCCTGGAGCCTCGCTGGCTCAGCACTCGCTCCACCAGCACAGCCCACGTGCTGCCACGTCACAGCCCCAGTGCCAGGCCTGTCCTGGTGGCTGTGGGACTGTCACAGCCACCTTGTCTTGGTTTGAACAGACAGGTGTCTGCTAAGGAGGGCAGGAGCCTCCCCTGAAATGGAAAATGTAAACCCCCTCCCTCCAAATTGTTTATAATCTTGGAATTAATGGGTTCTCGGGCAAAGACATGGGAGTAGGAATAACAGTTCTTTATTAGGAAAACTAAAAATACAAATGCAAGAGTACAAACAGAAAAAAAACAGCACTGCCAGAGTCAGACTGGCCCTGGCCTCTGTGTGTCAGGGTGGTGGCACAGTCCCATCCCAGGGGGGCTCAGGGAGGTGGCACAGTCCCATCCCAGGGGGGCTCAGGGTGGTGGCACAGTCCCATCCCAGGGGGGCTCAGGGTGGTGGCACAGTCCCATCCCAGGGGGGCTCAGCCCTCCTGCAGTGCCAGCTGTGGTTCTGCTGGAGCAGGGATCCTGCACAAGGGGGGAGTTTTCCTCTGCAGCTCCAGGGCTGCTGGAGATGGGCCTGCTCTCCCTCTGGGAATGCAGGGCAGCAGAAAGCTGCTCCTCTGGGAATGCAGGGGGCAAAGGCTGCTGGGCTGTTCCCAGGGCAGATTGGATCCAGGTAGGAATGCTTGGCTCCTCCCCTGGGCAGAGCATCTCCCCATGGGATGCTGGAATTTGATCAGCCCTGCAGGGACACTCAGTGGCCATGGCCAGCAGAGATCTCCTGGAGGGAGGATGGGCTGTGGGAGAGATAAAGAAAACTGCCCCATGGACAGCAGAGAACTGCCCAGCTCTGACAGATGGGGACAGAACACACAGCCCCAGCTGAACCTGAGACACACCTGGAACAGCGAAGGCACAGGAGCATGGGGACAGGGCCAGCCAGTTTATCTTGCTGGGACCAGTTCCCAAGCACCTTTCATTGTTGTGGCAGAGGGACCCAAGGGGTTTGGGGCACCGGGATCCCACTCTGAGCCACGTTTCTACAGCCCTTCAGCAGCTCAGCTCACCCAGACAGGGCCAGCACAGCCCACACAGGACCCCAGACCCTCATTCCCTCATTCCCTCAGCTTTGCCCCACAGCCTTTCAGGGATTCCCTCAGTTTTTCCCCACTGCTGTCCTGGAGGGTTGGATGTTTGCCCTTCCCAGCAGGAGGGGAGCTGGGAGTTGGAAAGAGGCTCTTCCACTCTCTGCTGCTGAGGGGCTGAGTGACCAGGGAAAAGCAGCATCAGGAGAGGGCCAGGCTGGGGCAGGGCAGCTTCTCTAGCCCAGTTTTGTCTCTTTTGTCTCTTTTTTGCTGTTTGTGAAGGGCTCTGAGGTTCCCCTTGTCCCTCCCTGCCTGCCTGGGGACATCTCCCTCCCCTTGCCACCCCGGGCACCAGGCAGGACTGCAGGCACCCCTCCTTGCCACAGCTTTTGGACAATCCCTGGGGTGTGCCCGTGCCACTGAGGCCAGCACGGGTCACAGGGACAGCAGCTGCTGGGTTCTGCTGGCCTGGCCGAGCTGCAGGGGGGCCACTCCTCCCACTGGCCCTTGTGGGTCCCCAGCTGTGCCACGAGAGCATCAAGCAGGGCCAGGAACACGGATCTGCTTCCTGGGAAGAACAGGAACAGAGGGGAGAGGAGAGGTAAGGGCGAGGCAAGGATGAGAGCTGGCAGCACTCCCATCTATCACCTCGGGTCTCAGCCTCAGCACTCATTCCAGCCCTGAGTCTTCAAGTCATGAGATCAGAAGTGATAACAAAAAAATCAAAACAGCCTCTAATGGAATGGTTTCTTGTAGAACAAAGAAACAGCGCTTCTATTGAAAAGTGAAAAAAAATCTGGTTTGACTTGAAAATCTTTTGCTATTGCAAGTGAAACAGAGAGATAAATACATTATAAATATATTTCATTTAAGTTTTATCACTGCAAGTCTGACATTTACATTGTATTAAAGTTTTAATATTAATACTGTGCTGCTACATAATATTTAATACAAAAATTAAATATATATATTTAAGTTAATACTTCATATGCCAAAGTCCAAATGGCAAAATCCTTTTTCTCCATCAAAGATAAAAGCAGCCAGTGCTAATTAAAAGTGATCTGATGCTACAGAGGCTCAGGACCAAGAGCAGCACCAAATAAATCCCCTGGGAATAAATAGCAATGATGCCAGTAATGTTTGTAAGAGCATCTCAGGGGCTCCTCAGTGCCCTGCACTGCTGTGGGGACCAGGAAGAAAATGACCCCTGGTGCTGTCACACCTTGTGAAAGCAGAGCAGGAGCAGTGAAGAACGTGTGGAGAAGTGGGATGAGGAGGGATCTCAATGGTATCTTGCAGGAAATCCATCAGCTGTGGGAATGAGCCCCTGCAGCCAAGGCTCAGCAGGGCTGGGCTGGCACTGCTGGGGTCAGGACCCTGGGCAGGGAGCACTGCCTTGGGGCAGTGGGTTTGGGCTGGATGGCCTCCATGACCCCCTCATCTCACAGCTGAGGTGTGCTCCTGAGCCACTCCTGTTAATGAGGGGAGCACCCACACAAGGGCTCCAGAGGAGCTGTGCAATCCTACAGGAAAAGCACCCCTGAGCCCCCAGGCTGCCACCGTGGCCAGCAGGGCAGGGAGGCTCGTGCTGAGGGTGGGGCTCTCAAGCTCCCAAAGCACAGACCCCAGCCATGCACAGCTCCTTTGGTCCCAGCAGACAGGTCAGTGCCCACATTGCCTTGCAGTCCATGGCTTGTTGAACACCCAAGCCCTTTGGGGCTCTCCAGGGGTTACCTCCCCATGCCCCAACACCACCTAGGGCACAGCCCTGGTCCCCTCCAGGCACAAAGAGTTCAAGTGTTGCAGGCTGACACATCTCAAAATCAGAGAAATAACTGAGGGGAGCACAGGGCACATTTTATTCCCCTGATTTCTCAAGCTCCCAACCCAGCCAGCAATATTCCCTCAGCCCCCTGCTGTTCACCTCTGAAGCCTCAAGCCTCCATCTCCTCCAGCCTGGAGACCACCCTCGCTCCCTTCCAGCTGGAAAATGCATTTGGGATAATTCAGCACGGGCAGGCAGCACCAAGAGCACCCTGCCCAAGGCTGGCCAGGGGCTCCTTCCCACCAGGGAGGAGCTGCAGGCACAGGAGCTGCTCCACAGGTGCCCCTCTCCCCTCAAGCTGCAGCTCCCCAACTGCCTCTGCTTAATTAGAGACCAGCTTTGAACAGCCTGAGTATGAGCAGACCTAATCTTCAAACTGAATATATTTAATGGGCCTGATCTCCATAATGGCTGTGTCTGAGACCCTGGATTTCAAAGCAGCTCCACTTAACAGGACTTTGTCTGGAAGCTGCAGCAAATAATAGGGCCTGGTTTTAAACCAGGAGTGTTTAATAGGATCTGATGTTTAAAGTGCACGTAACTAATTGGACCTAATCTTCACAATCCTCCTTTCCTCTCCCTCTCCTGATGTTTTTCCTCCTCCTTTGCTGCTCTCCCTGCCTCCAGCACGGCGATTGTCCATCCTCACCACGGCAGAACCCCACCTTTTCTGAGAGCCCCACCAGGATCGTGAGCTGATCTCACAAGGATCATACCAAAGTCCTTCAAAACTCTCCGGGGTTTTCCAGACAAGCTCTTAATTCTTGCTGCAGTTCCTCTGCTCTCACCATCTCCTCCTTGGAGTTCACCCAGGCCTGGCTTGTCCCAGGGACACAGGCACAAGCCCATCATTAAAGGCTTGTTTTAACAGGAAGGGGAATAGTGGCCAAAAAAACCCCCAAATACATGATTTGGGGAATGGAAAACACATGGGGGGTTTCTGTCCTTCTCTGCAACAATCACCACCCTCAGACTGTTTTATTTCAGTGTTGCCCTCTCTGGTGCTCTGGTAAAGGTTGCACTCTTTGGAAGAGTCCTCTCCAGGAGTAGCCAAAATGTTCTGGTTTTGAGAATTGTGATTGTCTGAAACAAAAAATTCTTTTGCTTCATCATTTATAAAACAGGAAAAAATATATGAAAGGTTTTCTTATCATCCCTGCTTCACAAATGTCAGGCATCTCTTCCAAGCAAAGAAGCCACAAAATACACACAGACAGTGTTTCTAGAGCAGCTCTGATCAGTCCCCTGCCCACTTTCATCCGGGTCTCAGACGTGCCCACCTTGAAGGACAGCAAACCTGTGCCTCAGTTTCCCCTGCCCTCACTCCCTGCAGTGCTGTGAGAGAACAAGAGCAGGAGGAATTTGTGCTTCATGAGCTTTCAGCAACGCTCCTCAGGCCCAAGACAAAAGTATTCTTGGCCCCAAGTGACCAAGAGAAGTTAAAGCAGAGAGAAACCAGGGCTCGTTCTCAGCAGAGAAGCTGTGGCTGCCCCATCCTTGCAAATGTTCAGGCTCAGGCTGGATGGGCCCTGACCAGCCTGGGCTAAGAGCAATGTCCCTGCCCGTGGCTGTAGGACTGGAACAAGAGGATCTTTAGGGCCCCTTCCAACCCAATCCATTCTATGGTTGGAAGGGCCAGGAAAGATGGAGTGTGGAGATCCTGAGAGCAAGGACATCTCACCTCTCCAGGCCATCGAGTGATTGATGAACCCTTCCCTAGGAGCACTCTCCTACCTCCCTGTGCCAGCTCCAGCAGCTCTCCAGGCAGGACAGCCCAGCTGGGGCCGTGCCATGGGGTTACCCAGCCACATCTGCCCACATCTGGCCCGTGCTGCACCTCCACCAACCCTCACCACTGCCCCTGCTCCCCTGGAGTCAACCCACCCTCTCCTGTTTGCCACTGAATCCAGCTCTGGCACTGCCCTGAGATTTATGCTCCACACAAGCAGTGACAGACAGCAGGGTTGGGAGGTTAAGGAAGCAATATTTCCCGAATTTGCATAAAACAAGGGCATTTCATAATTTAGCTGATGCAGATTTGGATAAGATGAAATTGTTGGCCATTTTATAATTAGATGGCTAATCATAAAATAACCTTTGCAAGTCATCAAAAACCATTATTATACAAATGAATTCCTGCTTGGTACTAAACTTACTTTACCCTCGTCCTTGAGGACCTGAGACAGTAAAAGGCAACCCCTTTTTTTTTGGTAGAATTCATTCTGCAGCCAGCCCCACAGTTTTACTATGTTTTATGGATCACAAATGCTTAATCAATAATGCAGTGCTTTCGGGAATGATGTCCTTTCTCCTGTCTCTCTGTCTGGAATTGTTTGGCTGGCTGCTCACAAATCTTTTGACACGGATTCATTGTTCTGGAGACACCCTTCCCTGCATCTCAGGGCAGATTGATCAGCTGAGCTGCAAGGAGTGGGAAGGTTTATGGGGGCAAAAAGAGACGTCATGGCAAGCAGGTAGAATCATTGCTCTGGGTTTGCTGGTCGACTTGTCAGGTTAATGAATGGCCCTAGAAAGCCATTAAGTATGCAGCTGCTGGAAGATCCCTTCTTCAGCAAATAAAAACAAAGCTGGAGCACCTCTTCCCACATGCCAGTGCTGCTTGTCTCAGAAGACAAGGATAAGAAAGGCAATTGCTGCCCCCTTCAAGCCCAGGAACCTTGTGCATCTCAGTGCCTGGGTGTGGAGGTGATGTTTCCCAGAAAAGCAAGTTTGCCTCCCCAGGGTTTCTCTGCCTTAATTTCTGTCCAGTTACAGAGGAATGGATGTGTTGCTCCATTAGAGATCAAGAGGGGCGTGCAGCATCCCCAGCACAGACCCCCACACTCATCTCCCCCATATCACATGATTTCTCTGCCCTGTAGGGCTGTTGTGAGAGCTGCACTAAGCCTCACACAAAACAGCCCAGCACCAGCACTGGGCACCAGCTCAGCTCCTGACCCAAAACCCACACCAAGCTTCAGCAGCACCCTGGGCTCCTGTCACCAAATCCATCCCAGCACCAACAACCTCTACAGCTCAGACTTTGCTTCAGGATCAAGGCTTGAGGGAAAGAGGCACTCAGAACAGGTGCAACTGCCTGGAGATGGGAAAAACTAGGAGAAAATGGCTGGATGCTTTTAAACCTGGAGTCAAGGCAACAGCCATGGTCTGCAGGGCAGTCCCTGCCCAGAAAAGGTGGAGAGAAGCTTCCCTAGGAATAGTCTCTGTAAAATAAAGCCACCTCATTCCTGCCCTCTCTGTTTAACTTTCCAAGCCCATTTTAGGAGGAATTAACTGTTGTAGCTCAGCCCTAATTTGTGTGCAGTGTGCAGCAGGTACTGCCCGTGTTTGGCTTGGCCACCTGAGCAAATGTTGGACCTGTGGACAGGCAGGAGGGAGGGCAGGGCCTGGCAGGGTCTGGCCCATCACAGAAATCCCCTGGAACTGCATTTCTCCTGATGATCTCAAAGCACTTGGGCAAACAGAGATTACCCCAAAGCTCCCCACACCTCCACGTGCAGGTGGGGTGGGCAAATCCTCAGCTCACAGCAGGGACAACAGGGAGAAGTCACCAAGGGCCATCAGGGGCTCCTCCCTGGCCACCCCCTTGTCACCACCAGGTCACACCCCGTCACTGCTCCCCACAGCAGATGGATCATCCCAGACATCCCATACACTCCTTCAGACACCAGTTCAGTATAAACCAAACCAAGACCTCACCCCTAGCTCTGCTGCAGCCCGGGATGACCCCAGGGAGAAGCAGGACACTCAAGGGCCACCAGGTCAGGGAGCCTGCAGAGGTGGGGAGCCCTCAGGCAGCACAGAGTAGCTGCAGGGCACTGAGTGTCTCAGCAGCTGTGCAAACAGAGCATTTCAAGGTCCATCACACAAGCCCCTTCTCACTGCAGTACACTTCTGTTTTAATTAGCAGCTTATGGGCTGATTACCCTGTTGTTACCCAGCACACTGCATGCAGGGCTGGTGGGCTGCCAGCAGGAAGGGGGCTCCCAGCAGGAAGGTGGGTTTCCTGCAGGAAGGGGAGCTCCAGGAGGGCAGGCAGGCAGCCCAAACTCACTGCCTGGCTCTCCTCACTGGGTGCTGCTAAATGCACCCCTCCTCATGCACTGCTCATTGCCCTGGGGCTGCTTCCTTGGGGGTGGAGGAAAACCAAGGTGGGAGAAGCAGGCCAGACCCTCTGTGAGTCTGTTGAGATGTGAGATGTCCCCAGCTCCCCAGCTGTAATTCACCCCTGCAGCACATAAGGCAAATAATTCATAAAATACCATGGGGCTGTGGGGGCTGGGTCATCTCACCCCAAAGCCACCAGTTACCTGATAACACCTAAGGCTTATTTTTATCCTAAATAAGAGGGATTGAATAAACTAGGGCAGGTGGTGGAGGAAGAGGATTAACTCCATAAACTTTTTTTTTTTAAAGACAATAAAACTACTTTAATATGTGGGTCACACATCATTTACTGCCACACACCTGCACACTGCAGCTCAGACATGCACATGATCCTCCTCTAAACCTGGTGCTAATCCTAAAATCCTAAAAACTGTTGACCCATCATTATTAATTAGCTTGCTTACCAAAGCACAAGAGAAAGATGATGATGTTATTAATTTCTGGGCTGCCTGCTGTGATGCCATCTTGGGCAGGGGAGCCTGACAGAGAGGCTATGGAAGGATTTCCCTCCTAAACCCCCCTCAGCACCCCAGGAATTGGCTGCACCCCCAGAGCAGAAACTGGAACCTGGACCTCCAGCTTGGAACTCCTCAGAGCAGGATAATGTGTCACCATAGCAAGCATGCAATAAACATAATTATAGAAGAAACTGATGATTATTCAGAGGAGTGTGTGGGCAGCAGCAAGCAATACATGATGGAAAAGCATTTCAGTAACTGCAGCAGAGCTCTCCAGATCTCCCAGATCCATATTTTACGAGAAGAGCAGACAGAGGCATCAGCAGAGGGTCCAGCAGAGCTCCCTCTTTAACCTCAGTGCTGCCCCCAAAAGCTCAGCATAGGCAGGGTTTGCTGACACCTCCTGCCAGGGACGTGTCTGGGTGCCACGGAGCTGATGGCACCCAGCTCTTTGCTCCCAGGCTTGCTCCAGAAATTGACTTTCTCCTGGGAAAAGCACACCCTGGTGCCTTCCCACCTCGCTTTGCCTCTCCCACCACCCAACAGAGACCCCGGAGGGGCGCAGGGTGGGCGCTGGCAGCAGCAGATGGGAGCACACTCAGCTCATCTGGGAGGACACCAGGCTCTGTCACACAGCCCCAGCCCTGGCTGGGAGCCCACCTGGGCACGCTGGGTCACTTTCTGGCTGCTTCCAAGCCCAGGGAGGCTGGTGTTGTGTTGGATTGACATTATTCATGGCTGGGGTGATGGGAAGCAGTAGCAGACACACACAGGGCCCCACCAGGAGCTGATGTGAATGCCTGGGGCAGGTTTCCTAACAGAGCTATTATGGATTTAAATGATAGCATTTTCCAAGCACTTGCAGCAAGATGTTTTCAAAAGCCCCATGTGCTAAGCCTTAGCTGAATAGCTGAGTGATCTCTTGCAGTGATGGGGACCTAGAAAAGAGGAATTTAGTTGATTCCTTATCAGCAATACCTAAAATGGCTTTTTTTTTTTTTTTCTTCCTAGGAGGAAGACTTATCCTTAGGAACAGCAGCTTTGCCTTCCTGTCCAATGGAGAGCTGAAGACCTTTGTCCTTACTGCATCATCCCACTGTGCTCTCACCAGCTTCCCACCCTGACCTGGCTCCTTCTCCATCTCCCAAAGTCCATCTGATGTCCTGGAATCATCCCTGGCCCCCTGCTGTGGCCACAGGGGCAGGAGGGGAGAACAGCCAGACCAGAGCCAGCTGGGCACCAGTGAAACCCCCCAACTGGAATCTCAAAAAAACATATGAGGGAGATGGGGGAGGTTTTGCATTTCAATGTGGCTTGTCCTGATAACAGAGGAAACTCAGCAGGTCTCCAGCCAGCCACAGAATGCTCAAAACACCCACAACAGACACAGCATGGCCTTTTATCAAACTGAAAAAATGCTCACCTCCCTTCACTTTATCTAAAAAGACACCTCTGGAGGTCACTTCCCCAGAGAAGGCAACAGGAGGAGCCACATAAATGTGTTATGTCTCAGAGTGGCTTTTCTGTCATAAATACCTCATGTGAATCCCCTGCCTGACCCAAAATCAGGGCGAGCTGCATGGGGCCAGCTGACAGAGAGCACCCAGAGAGCATCTCCCAGCATTTACAGCTCAACAAAGCCTCCTCCCCGGGCTCAGCCTCTGCCTGGGCACAGGGAGCCAGCCCAGCACCAGGTCAGGCCTTTCTCCTTGGAATTTCCCAGCTTTGGGTGCACAAGAGTGGGCTCTGGCTGGGTTTGAGCTGGGAAATATCTGTAATACCAGTCTGGAGGAAAGTGCTTTGTGAGAATATTGTTGATGTGGTGGGAGGATGCGAGAGCCAGAAACACCAGCCTGGACAGAGGCTGAGGGTTGGCAGTGGTCAGCCCCAGGCCTTTGGCCAGGAGGTTCCCAGGCAGCAGAGGGACTTTCCTTTCACACCAGCAGCAAAAGCATCACAAGCTGTGCCTGCAGGCAGCGAGGGATTCCAGCTCCTTCTCCTCCTTCTCCTCTTCACTTCCCCAGGAATCACAGAATCACAGAATCACCAGGTTGGAAGAGACCTCCAAGATCATCGAGTCCAACCCAGACCCAACCCCTCAACTCAACCCTGGCCCCCAGTGCCACATCCAGGCTTTGTTAAACACACCCAGGGATGGGGACTCCACCACCTCCCCGGGCAGAACATTCCAGAACTCGATCACTGGAGTTCCCTGCCAGTGCCACAGCTCTGAAACCACGCCCAGCAGAGCTCACCTGAGCCTTTCCCCAGGAGGAAGCAGCACAAACATTTTTCACTGAGAGCTGGCAGGTTTTCCAGCCTGCTGTTTCCCTCCTATTTCCCCACTCCTGAAGGGCATCCAGCAGCTCCTCCCTGTGCAGGTCACCCAGCAGGGTGAGAAGAGCTCCTGGTTTCATGGACAAGTATTTATAAGAAGCTCGTGCTGGAGCCTGTGCTTCACCTTTCTGTTTTATTTTTAATCTCTGTTTCATAGAGCTCAGACAATTCTTTCAAGGTTCCCATGGATGATCTCTATCCCTTCTGCAGCTCATTCCAATTCTGTGAATAAAATCCCTGGGTGGCCCTGAAAGAAGAAGAGAAAAAGGATGACATTTGAAGTGAAGTAAGAAACCAAAAAGAGAACATATTTTTAAGGAAAACTCACAATTCTATCACCAGCAAACCATAAACAAGCATGTTTGGCATCTGCAGATCCCAAAACCCTGTGCAGGGAGAGGTAACAGAGAGGTGGAGGGGGGGTTATCTGCACTTCATGGGCAGAGGGACTGGGGGTCTGAGGGGGCAAAGTCTGAGCTGCACACACATTTTGTGTCTCTCACAGGGCAGGGGAATGACCCTGAGGTCAGCTTGAGCACAGCAGTGATGACACAAGCATCAGAGCACAGGAAAGCTGCCAGAAGCAGAGATCCTGACCTGCCCTACCCCACAGAGCCTCCAAGCCCCATTTTTAACTCTCTTCTCCAGGCAGGGAGGGACCCTTTCCACAGGCAGTTTTGGGGCATTTCTCTTCTTCTTCACCCACTCCTTCCTGTAGCAGGAAAGCTCATTTCAGGAGCTGAGGGTCCTTCCACCCTCCTGCATCCTCATCATGCCCTCCCCACTCTTCAGCAGTTTCCATCCTCCTGGGGCCTCCTGGATCACCCAGTGTCTCAGCCCACCTCAAAGCCATGTGCTACAGAGGATGGAGTTTGTTTATTGTCCAAGCTGGGTCTGAACTTTGGGTCACTGGGTCACACACCCACTTTGACACCGAACAGGAGAGTGTTTGCCCTCCCCTGGGTGATGCTGCGGCCATTCTTGCTTCACTCCTGCCTCTCCCTCCGTTGCGGGAGGGAAAAGCAGCTGCGAGGAGGGGAAGGATGCGCCGCTTCGGCCTCATCCAGCTGCTCCTCGGCGTGGCAACACTCCCCCTTAGCGGCAGGAGCGGAGAATAATCCTTCAAACCAGAAACAACTCTAAAGAAGGGACAAAACCATCTCCTGGCTCAGCATGGCTCTGCCTGGGTGTTAATCCAGCTGCATTGCCACGGCGTGGGATTGGAAAAAAAGATGACATCTAGGGAGGGGGGAAAGATTTCCTTCCACAGAATTCACACAGAATTCCCAGAATGACCAGGTTGGGAGAGACCTTCAAGATCATCGAGTCCAACCCAGCCCCAAGCCCTCAACTCAACCCTGGCACCCAGTGCCACATCCAGGCTTTGTTAAACACACCCAGGGATGGGGACTCCACCACCTCCCCGGGCAGCCATTCCACAACTTTATCACTCTTTCTGTAAAGAACTTTTTCCCAATCTCCAGCCTGTATTTCCCTTGGTGCAGCCTGAGGCTGTGAGCTCTGGTTGTGTCAGTGCTGCTGGAGACAGAGCCCAGCCCCAGCTGAGCACAGGCACCTTTCAGGAGCTGTGAGAGTGATGAGGGCAGCCCTGAGTCTCCTTTTCTCCAGGCTGAGCACCCCCAACTCCCTCAGGGGTTCCTCACAGGGTTTGTGCTCCCAGCCCCTCTCCAGCCTCGTTGTCCCCTCTGGATGGGCTCCAGCCCCTCCATGACCTTCCCAACCTGAGGGGCCAGAGCTGGGCACAGCACTCCAGGTGTGCCCTCACCAGTGCCCAGGGCAGGGGCAGAATGAGCTCCCTGCTCCTGCTGGCCACTCCATTCCTGACCCAGGCCAGGAGCCCTTGGCCTTCCTGGCCCCCAGGGCTCACTGCTGGCTCGTGCCCAGCCTGTGCCCATCAGTGCCCCCAGTCCCTTTGTGCCTGGGCACTGTCCAGCCACACCATCCCCAGCCCAGAGCATTGCAGGGGTTATTGTGGCCAAAATTCAGGACTGGGCACTAGGATGTATTAAACTTTATTAAATTTTATATAAATTTATTACATTTATTAAACTCAGTGTCATCCACAAATTTACTAACCAAAGCCTCAATCCCCTCATGCACCCCTTGCAATGGAGGATGCTGGGTGCAGCCCTGAAGGCAGAGCTGGGTGGGTTTTGCAGGAGGGGGCCAGGCAAACATCCCAAAGTGTCCCCAAACATCCCCTCAGGATCATGGGCTGGGAGGGAGCCACGGGGCAGGGCAGGAGCCGTGGCAGGGAGGGCTCCAGAGAGCTGCAGCTGCAGGGATTATTAGGCAGAAATTAATCTGTAAAGAAAACTTAGCAACAGTTAGAGCAAATATTGATTTTGTGTTTGTCTGCTTGTGCAGGGCCTGAGAAATGGCAGATTTAGACATTAACTGGGCTGTTTTGGCTTAATTCAAACCTCAATTTACACTGACCCTGGGAATAGACCAGTACATCAGCAGAACTGAATTTAATTTTTTTTCCTGTTATCTGGTCCTTTTCTGCAGATCTGACAGCAATTTTGGCACCTGTTACCTCCTGTACAATTACAGATAACTCACTTTATTTTCACAGACAGGCACTGGGCTCCCCCTTCCCCAGTGGACTGAATTAAGCACTTTCAGCAGCCCAGTGTCCCTGGCTGAACTCAGAACTGGGCACAGCAGAATGGCACCAAAAACCAAAAAAAAAAAAAACCCTCAAACCCCATCTTTAAAGACACCACTGTTGTACAAGGCATCCCATTCCCTGGGCTGGCTGCCTTGCTCAAAGTCCAAGCTTTGTGTGAGCTCTCCAAAACTGAACAAATTTTCAAAAAGCCTGTGGGGGATTAGGAATGCAACATCTTTTTCTTTTCCTACAGCATCTATTTAGTATTTTGGGAAAACAAAACCAAATGTAAAGCATTTACAAACACAAACCTGCTATAAAGTATTAGATTTGCCTTTCTCAAGCTATTCTGGCCACTGCCAGCCACACTGGTACTGGCCAGAGGCTGCCCATGGCCGGGGGAGGTGACCCTGTGCTTGTCCCCTGGGTAGTTTAGTTAAATATTTTCACAGCAGGAGTTTTAACTCCCTGAAATTTCTGATTCCTAACATCTTCTCAGTGGAAGTATTTATTTCCTCCTCCTGGACCCTTTGGTTTCCACAGGAAAGTGTTTTCCCCTGACCTAGTACCATATTTTAATATTTGATTATTCTGCTCAGGCAGAGATGAAGAGCTGCAGTTTTCTCACTCCAGAAACAGGGGCAGGCAGGATTTTAAGTTTCCAAAGCACAGTTTCCTGCCCAGCTGCAGCCAGCTCTCAGCACAAGTGATCTCCATCTCTTGCAAGACCCAGGAGCTGCTCAGCTAATCCTCAGCATGTGCCTGCCCAGCTAGAATCATCCTTTTAATTTCCTAAACCTCTAAACCCACAGGTTAGAGTGTCCAAAAAAGCACCTGGGAAATTCTACAAGGTTATTGCTGAGCAACTACTCAATAAAAACCACAAGCAAAGGCAGGAGAGGAAGCACTTTGCTGCTGTCAGTAATCCCCAGGACCAAAGCATTTTTTGGCAAAGCAGAAACCCTGGACTCCCCACCCCAACCTCAGCACCCCCTTGCACTCATCCCAGGGTCCTTCCCTGCACTGAGCAGTGGTAAAGCCCATGGAACATCACTGGGGTGTAAGCAACTAATATTGAGCTGTTAATGAACCTGTAATGGAGAAATTCCTCTGTTCTGTTACTAAGGAGCCATCAATGGTCAGCAGGGCAAGGCTGGCTTGCAGCAGGAAGTGCAGCCTGGCCAGCAGGGTCTCCTGCCACAGCTGCCAACACCTGGGGAGCTCCAAAGCCTTGGAATACAAGCATAGATCACATGCCCACAGAGCCCTTGCTTTGCCAGGGCTGGTCTTGTACCCTGTTCCCTAGCTGAGCTTCATTCTTTGTCTTTTTCATCACTTGCATTCCTCCACGGTCAGATGTCTCTCCCCGTGGGTGTGGAACCAAAGAGTCCCCTGTGAGCAACCTGCTGTTTGCACAGGCTTTAGCAGAATTAGCTGTGAAAACGAGATAAAAAGGCTGTGAAATCCCTCCAAGCAGCAGGAAGGAGCCCAGCAGCTGAGAGCCCTTGGAGGGACACACAGCAGCTCCCACACTGCTGACCATGGAGCTGTGTGAGCTCAGTGCTCCTCAGCCCCACCAGGCTCCATCCTAAGTAAGATTGCCAATAAAAAACACACAGATGTCCTTTTTTAATCTTCTTACTCCATTATTTTTACTCTTCCCAGCTTCTTTAAGGTTTGTCCCAGTTGGAAACAATGCCCTGATTGCAGTCAAGGCACTGCCACAACCCAGGAGCTCTGGCTACGGTATTCCCTTCCCACTCCTGGTAAAAATCCTTTAAAAAGCCCTTTTAAAGTTCTTAAAAAAACTTTTTTCCATGTCTGGACTCAACCAGAGAGTTATCTGATCTGTTGTGGAATGCAAACTAGCAAAAGACAAACTTTAAAGTCAAGCAGAACATGGGGTTTGTACAAGAAGCTGGGCCATGGGAGGGGATTCCTCCCACACACAGCCAATGCTCACGGAACATTTTCATCCTGGTTTTTCATTTAAAGCTAAATTAAACACCCAGATTCCCCTTTGTGAATGAAGGTTGTGCCACTCTGTGTCACTGCAGAGGCCTCAAGGGACATCAGCCAGAGACATGGAGCCTCAGACTGAGAGGGGTCTCCAGCTCCAGCCCAGTACCTCCACAGGCAGCATGAAGTTCAACTTCCATGAGATTTTTACTGGAAAGAAAGCAGAGCATCCAAACTCACAGGAAAAACAAAGCAAGTGCTACCTTTTTTACTTCACTAATATGTCTATTCCTGGGCCCCAGGACAGCCAAAGCACACTGGCAACCTCCACACTAGAAGAAGCTCCCTTTTCCAATTAAAAGCTAATTCTTTTTTGCCCATCAACTATGCCAGAAATGGGTATTTTTCTACTCCTTGAGCTTTCTCCATAAACATTCTGCAGTGCAGGATAGCCTGCACTGCCTGGATTTACAGCCTCAGAGAAGCAGTTTATTCTGGCTCATCCTCCTTTAATTTGGGGGCAGCTCTCAAACAGAGGTGCCAGGCTCACAGCCTGATTTATCCTGCAGCAGACCCTGCCTGCTCAGAGCTCCCAGCTCCAGGAAGGAATTGCAGTTCCAGGCTTGGGTTTGTGCAGTCACCAGTGCAGGAGCAGCCCAGCCCACCAAAGCCCCAGCAGAGAGGGATGGGTTTATGACGATTTTTCTTAAAATAACACCAGAATGGGAGCAGCTAAAGCCAGGCCTTCAGACAAGTGGTCCCAGCTGTCTTTCCAAAGCAAACACTGCAACACCGAGAAACAGAAATAAAAATTACTTCATGGATTTGCTCTGGCCCTGAGCTTGTAAAAATGAAAAATTAGCTGGGTTTCTAAACCTCCCTCATTTTCTAGGATCCAAGGGTTTATTAACAAGTTTGTCAGCAAGGATTTTTTACTCTATTTCCAGCATAAGCCACAACCTGAAAGGAGATTTGTACAGCCCAGCTCTGGTTTTCCACCCTGGGGTGGGCACATTTTTGCTGTGTGCACAGCTCCAGCCTGGGGCAGCTCTGCCAGGCTGGCTTTGGCCACAGAGCACATCACAGCTCGCCCAAAAAGCTCTTCCTGTTCTGTCGAGCTGCTCTGCAGTTTTTCCAACACCTTTCCAATTGCAAAGTTAACATGTTGCTAAGATCCCCACATTCCATCCTTGGCTACCTCAAACCAGGGCAGTGCTACTGTTCCCACACTGGAATAGATACAAGGTGCAACTTTAGTCTCTGAAGGAAGGGCAACAGAAAGGCTCTGCTACAGCACACACTCCTGCTGCTCTCCTCCAGCCTTCATCCACCCCTGCAGGGATCCCAAACCTCACTCACAGTGTGGCATCTGCCCATAAAGTAGCCAAAACTTTGGAACAGCTGAGGAAACTCAGGGTGTGTGTGTGGGGAGCCTCCCTTCTCCTCCCTGCTGAGAAGCCAACAGGAATTCAACAACTTGCCAGGATAAAAAGCCCCCACAAACCCAGCACTTGGCTGCCTTCCCCCAGGGCTGAGAGGCAGAGGCAGAGTCCAAGGGATGTGAGCACCATCGTTTATTGGAAGAGGGAGCACAGTCGTGGGGAGAGGCCCCTGCTGGAGCCATGGCAGGACAAAGCAACCCCATGGGGAGCAAGGGGCTCCAGGCACAGGTCACCCCACAGCACCACAGCCTCCCTCCTCCTTCTCCAGCCCAGGGAGACACTCCATCCCCTGGGGAAAGCCAGGAGGGACACTCAAGGCATGCAGGAATGTTCACAAAGCCATTGCTGAGGTACCAGAGCAGCAGCAGGAATCCAGGGATGATGTGAGGCCGGTCTCTGGCACCTGCTGCTCCAAGGTGCAGCACAGCTGCTGCTTCTACTTTTCCAGAACTCAGGTCTTGCAGAGAGAGGTCTTGCTGTCAGCTCTCCAAGCCTCCCTCGTTTGCCTTTCCATAATGATCCCAAAGCTTGCATTCCACACACTAGCCAGCAGTTAGCCCAATTTATTACAATGTAGATCTACCTGGGAACTGAAGGAAAAAAAAAAATCCACTCCCATATACTAAGGCCTGGCAGAAGATATTTTTTCCTGTGGTTCCCCCTCCACTTATTAAAAAGGTTTAAAAAATAAGATTAGAAATCAGAACAATCCTTCATGATAAGATTAAGGTCCTTGATGTGTGACTCTGTTTCAATGTGCCCAAAAACTGTCGAGCTTTCTCCTGCATGAAGAGCTGGTCTCGAGTTCCACCACAGGCCACTGCTTTCCAAGCCCTGGTCATCTGCAGAGGGAAGAAAAAGGATGTGTACAACACAGTCAAGGCCAAGGACAAACATCTCATGACATCCTGTTCTAAAAGACTCCAAATAATAAACAAAACTAACAAGGGAAATAAAACTTCAGAAACCATCTCACACCCAGGAGGAACTTGCCCACCACCAGTTACTCCTCATAGCTGAGGTGGTAATTTCTGGGGTTTAGGATCAGCAGTTTCCCAGGTGAGTGCTCCACTTCAAGACAATCCCTTTCAGGACTTTCCCTTACTTGCCTCAAGACAGAAACCCCAAAACACAAACCTATTAAAATTCACTGCCCTGAAGATATTCCAGAATGATAGAAGAAATTCAAGCACAGTTTTGGAGTTTATTGCCAACCAGTTCAACTCCTACAGGAGCTGCTGGGCCCCAGGTCTATTCTGATTAAATGCCATCCTCAACAGCAATCTGGTGCCTTCAGTTTCAGCAGGGTCCCACAGCACAAAGGAGGAGCTAAACCCAGGAGTGCCTCAGTCTCTGCATGCAGAAAGGGCACCCACGAGGTGTTTCTGCACTCCAGGAAAGCCCCTGAGGATGCTCTGGTAAATGCCAAGAGACAGGCAGTGCCCTGAACTGGAAATAACTGCACTGCAGGGAACCAGGGCTCCAGTGCTGGCCACAGCAGGAGTGTCCCACACAGCCACAGAGTGGCTTTGGGCCCACTGAGGCTCAGCCCAGAGCTGGATGAGCTTCCTTAACAAAAAACTGCCTTCCAGCAGCACCAGAGCAGCACAATAAATCCCCAGAGGCCAGCAGCAGCACAGACTGCCCTGCTGGCTGCGGGCAGTGGGATTTCACTGCACACCTGTACTCTGTCACCACACCAGCTGCCTCCCTGTCACCCCCAAAGTTTATTTATACTGAGCCATTAGCTCTCAGAGCAACACAACCCTGGTGAGGACAGGAGGAGAAATGGAAGTGTTTAAGAAGGTTTATTTTGGGAAGGAGAAGGAATTACTCTGGCTGAAGGGTATATATTTGTCAGAAGAAATAGGTTTCACAAGACAGCTCTAATACAGGGACAGATCCCTCCTCACTGCAGTTTCCTGAGGACAACCCTGCACCTTCCTGGGATGGAAAAACACCATCACAGGAGCCCCCAGTGGCAGTTTAACCCTTCAACAAGGACAGCACATGTTTCCATCCCCACTGAAGCTACCAGAGACCTCAAGTGACTCAAGCCAAGCAAATACCTACAAAATTATTGTCCAAATCCCCATGTCTAAGCTACACTTAGACTTTATCTAAGATCAGCAAATAGAGATAGCCCTCCATGAATGCACCCTGCCTGTGAGTGGTGAAGATTGTAGGGAGATCTGTTTATGCCCCAGAGGGCATTTGCAGGCTGCTGTGACTCCAGCACAGCTGTGCAGAGCTGAGGAACAAAGCTGCTGTAACAGCACCAGCCTCAGCACATGGTACAAGGTGCCACACTGCCACTGGAGCTGTGTACTGCCACAGGGTCAGGATAAAGCCAGCCTTCCCCACTACCCAGAATCACTCTAAAAAACACAGGCGTGGGAAATACCTTCCTGTTTAACCTTTATACAGCACTTCAGATTTGCTCTGCACTGAAAAGCAAAAAAAGATGAACTTGCTGCAGTCCACTCAAGGAGTGCCCACTGGAAAAAGGAAGATTTACTTTACTGCCAGAGCAGTCATCCAAATTCATTGATGGGTGGGAATTCCCATGAAGAATTCCAGGGCCAAACATGCTGAGCAGGCCACAGCTGTGGCTTGGAGGAACATAAAATGGCACCTCTGGTTCAGCATCTCCCAGCCTTGGTGTAAAGACAGCTCTGACAGTGCAAGGTTGCCTGTGCAGCAGTTCACAGCTCCATCCCTCAACTCCTCAAGGGGCAAGGGCTGCCAGATAAACTCCTGCTGGGAGAGCAGTGGCTGCTGCAGGGCTTACCGGTGCTGGTGGCCTGAAATGGCTTGGCATTTTCCTGTAGGACATTTTCTCTGGCTGCACTTGAACAAAGGCTCTGTTGAGCAAACCACTGTCATTCTTCCTGCTCGAGGAGGACAGGTTCAGGGACCTTGACAGGAAATTCACAGGCTGCACCAGGAGAAAAAGTGTAAGGAAAGAAGAAATCCAGCCCTTCATCCACATCGGCTGTTCAAAGGCAGCTCCAAGGCTGCTACTGCTGCTTTGCAGAGTTTTTTCAGAGCAAAGCCAGCTCTGCCCCTGCTCTGAGCACACAGCCTCTCACCTGGGCTCTTTTGAAACACACAGTCTTGGGGAGGGCAGGCAGGTTTTGTGTCATGTCTTCATCCACAATATCCAGGGCCAGAGACTTCCGGACCTTCTTGATGGGGCTCCTGCGCAGCTGGGGAATGCAGGGACACCAGTGTCAGCACAAATCCACCCTGCAAAGTGCCACCCTGAGGGCCCAGGTGCACACCAAGGCCACAGCACCCCAGTTCTGCATGGCACCAGCACCTCAGGGGGAAGATGTGTGCAGCCTTCCCCACTACAGGGCACAGCAGCTTCCAGTGCCCCCCTCCTGGCACCTCGAGCCACCAGTTTAGAGGAGGAGCTTTTAGTAGGAAAGGGAGGCCACCAGGAAGCTGAGACTTTTCATGCCATCCCACAGCCTCCTGAGAGCCCAACTTGCCCCAGGTGCTCCAAGTATGCCAACAAGCCCTGAGCTCAGCATCAACCAGGACACTCCTGGCAGTATTTGAAGCAGGCCTTAACCTCAGGCACTTCTTGCTGATTAAAAGAGAGCAGCCACGGGGCTAGAAACATTTTGGCACCCATAGCAGGATGAATAAAACCAGCCAAAACACTCCTTAAGAGCACAGGGCAGCTTAGCAGCAGGTACTGGATGCACAGCCAGCTCACCCCTTGTTTCCTCTTCTGTTTCTCAGGCTTCACATCATCCTCTATGATGAGTTCAATGCCAGCTTCACTTCGGAGCACCTCCTTCAAGTCTTCTTCCAGGTGAGGAGTCTGGGGCTGAGGTGGAAAGGTAGAGAGAGCACCAGGCAGTCAAAATCTCTATGCTGGGCAGGCTCACAAGCATTTCCCTCAAGGGACAATGGGGTCAGAAGAGCCCACAGTGGGAGGACAAACACAAAAACCTATTTGCTTCCCAGCTGGAAAAGATATGACAAGTTTTCTGCTAGCCTGATGGATTTACAGGATCTCCAGGTGCAGGGACTTATCAGCTGAACCCCAGTGTGCCATCAGAAGACCTGTGTGCACATAAAGCCTGGGAGATCTAGCTCCTCAGGGAGGCCTAGGCAGACCACTTCCCTGCTCCTCAAGGTTATCAGTAGCCAAGCACTGCAGCCTGATGCAATGGCAGCTTTTGGCATTTTTTAGCTGGTTGATAGAGGATCTAAAAGTCCTGCAGCTCCTTACAATGAAATGATCACTGTGACAATGTCCCCTTCACCCCTCCCCTCTCAGCCTGGCACTACCAAACTGCCCTTTGTTCTGGCTCAGATAAGAGTTTGCTCACAGCCCTGCCCCAACCCTGTGTCTCATTTGCATTCATCAGCCCCACAAGGCACAGCCCTGCCCAATAATTACCAGAGGTCTAATTGGTCCATATTTCTCCAGGGCATTTTTGAAAGGAGTGGGAGTGTGAGGTGTGTTGTCCGCCACATATGTCTGATCTGGTGTGACAAACCTGGGAACAGAGTGAGAAAGACAAGGGATCAGACAGGCTGTAACCCACACCAGGCCACAACCCACCCAGCAGCTGAGCACAACAGAGGTCACCTGGCTGTGCCCCCAGTGAGCCTGGACATTCCCTGCAGCTCAGAGAAGAGCTGTTTTGGGGGAGAAAACAGTGATTTGAGGAAATCCCCAGCCTGCCTTGCCCCTCTCTCAGTAATACCATGACAAGTACTGAGAGTGTGTCTGAGCTGGACCAGACTCCTGTGTGGAAAAGGGAGGACTTACGCTAAGTTCTTCTGGAGCAGAGGGGTCTTGTCCCTGTGCAGTGGGGTGGTGACAATCACCTTCTGGCTGCACACAGGCGTGGAGGTCAGGGAAGGGTTCTCCAGTTCTAGTGTATCCTGTTTGCTCCAGAAGTTCAAGAACTGCACAGCACAGGAAAGAAAAATTGCAGAGACTTGGTCTCAAGCAGCCCAGCATTGCATCACAAGCCATTACTTTTCCCTAAATATGAGGGAAACCCTGAAGTAGAAACAACCCTCCCAAACCAGAGAGGTTACAGACTCACAGTTCTGTACATGGACACACACAGAAGTTGCCAGTAGGTGCCTCACACCTGCAAAGATTATTCACTTCCCGTATGGGATGAGCTAATACAACTATCAGAGCTACCAACTACAGAGTGAAGTCAAGTCTCTCTTTGCACTGGCAATCCCAGCTCACCCAGCTATTCCAACTCAGGCTGGCAAACATGAGGGACAAAGTGTACAAGTTTACAGGTCTTGCACTGAGCTGTCTTCAGCTTAAACTATGAGAAAAGAAGCTGTTAGCTCTTCTAGGGTTTTATTTTCCAGCAGCCAGTAAGGGACAGCTGTGCTTCCATAGGGAACAGTGTTTGTACCCAAGAGCCTCTTGGAAGAGAAAAACTGTGGTTGTGACATTCATTGATGGCTGAAGCCCAGCTTGAAGCAGGGAATGCACTTCATCTTCTCAGACTCACTCCAGACATTCCTGACTTTTACACTCTGCAGAGCTGTACATTATGGGACATTATGGGTCCTGCTCTGATTTCTTCTTTGTGCTGGGCTTTCATTCAAGGTCCACCTGAACCCATGACTACCTCCATTTTGGACTCGCCTGTGGTGCCTCTCCTGTGTTTTCTGCTGCAGAAACAGCAGAAATAAAGGCCTGGAAGGCAGAGATGGGGAGGGTCTGGACAACAGAGCTGCAGTGGGAACTGTGCTGGAGAATGCAGCAGCCTTTATTTTGGTTTATAGACACCACTTCCACATGAGACGCTCGTGGCTCTGACCACCACAGTGCTCCAAGGTGGTGTGTTGGAGACCACATGTGTGGACACTGGGAGTCACAGCAAAGGCTGAAAGATCCTGAGTCCCTTTTGCAACAAAGACATGGCCAGGAGCATTTCCATAGGCACAGCAGGACAGATCTGCACAAGGTGTTTGCTGCCCAGTCTGTCAGTGTGACTGAACTGCAAACAGACAGGGAAAGCAAGTTTTTTTTCTGGTGCCACTCTGCTGCCCACAGCTGGGACAGCAATGCCCTGGGGACAGCAGCAGTTTGCTCTCCATCACACCTGCCCCTCACACAGGGTAGCTGGGCTGTCTTGAAACTGCAGTCACTCCCAGATGGAGACACTGGAAGGGCAGCACTGAAGAGAAGCAGTGCCAGAAACCAACTCTGAGCCTTCTTTTAGTGCAGGAACACACTCTGCACACTGGCACGGCCTCATTCAAGGCAGGAGGAGCACAAAGCTGGCAGAGCTGATGGGCATACATGACATTAGGGCAAGAAGATACCTGAGATGGAGAGAAGGGCAGTGTCTTTACAGGGGTGCCCTTGGGAGTCATGCTGTTGCAGGAGTCCAGGAAGGACATGCTGGTGCTGGCCACATTCTCCGTGACAGGCGAGAGGGATATCTTCCTCTTCTTCTGCCTCTTCAGCACCGAGGGCGGGGTGCCAAAGCTGCCCTCAGCGTGGGGGGAGATGGGGATGAGCTCTCCCTTGCTGCTCCTGCTCAGGTCAGAGATGGTGTGGCCGTCCAGGCGGTACTCGGTGACGCTGGGCAGCGCCGGGGCCGCCTCGCCGGGCGCTGGTCTGGCCGGGCTGGCGCTGCCGCTGCTGCTGCCGGCCAAGGGCTCCTCGGGCAGGTCAAACTGGGTCAGGTCACACCAGCCATCTGGGTCCTGCACACAAGGGAAAGCGTCAGCAGCAGCCCAGGGTGGCAGCTGAGCAGACAGACTGCTGAGCTGGGAGGTGAAATAAGAGGGGTGTGAGATGGCACCAAGCTTTGGAAGGAGCCTGGCCAGGGACAGCTCAAGCCCTGCTCTCCTCCGCCACAGGCATAGCTGGAGCCAGAGCTGAAAGATGTTGCTTGTGCACAGGGCAGGTTTTCCTATTTATGCAAGGCTGGTTTCCCTGTTTGGTTCATAGCACAGCTGCACAAACAGCTGCTCCCCCTCAGAGAGAGGACCAAAAAACCAGCTGGGCAGAGGGCTGGGGACAGGGACTGAAGGAACTACCACCCAAGAGCAACCCACAGTTTTGGGCACACCTGTACAGCTGGGCATGGGGCTCTGGTGCAACCTGCACAATTGAAAGCAGGTTAAAACTAACCAGACCAGTTCAGAAATGAGCTGCTTCACATCTCCACCCCAGCAACACCCAGCACCACACAAGCAGGCCCCAAGGGCCCACAGATGTGCTGCTCAGCCTCAGGCACACCATCCTGCTATACAGAGGCAAAGTGACTCCATGCCTCAGGCAGGCTGGGGGCTGCAGAGGCAACTTCCCTCTGATGGCAGCAAAGTGCCCTGTTGATTTTAGCCAACCTCCCACCCTTGGTGTGCCTCTGTCACCCAGGGGACCATAGCACTGAGTGGCTGAAAATAACTAATTTCAGTGAAGCTACCTCCACTGAAAGCAAGTGGTGGCAGTTATGCCAGCATGAAGGGGGCTGTCCTGCATAGTACAGTGGGAATAAGCCAAGCCCAGTCTGTCCTGTCCTATCCCACCCCAGGACAGGACAGAAAGGGCAGCCAGTGAGCATGGGCCTGAAACATTACAAAAAGGAGAGCTGGGCACACTCTGGATGACAAAGAAGGGCTTGAAATGGAGTTTGCCAGCACTTACAGCCTCCCAAACAGGCAGAGCCAATGCACAAGGACATCCAGCTAGGAAAAGCTACAAGCCCACAGCAATACTGGCAGTGCTGGAAAGGTCTAATCCAGCCCTGGAAGAGAGACAGGGGCAGGCTGCAAGGCAATGACAGACCCAGTCCTCCTCAGGGTGATGATCAAGGGGATCCAGTAAGTTCACTCAAATAAAAAGGGTGAGGATAACACCCTAACAGTAACTGGAGGAACAAGGGTCTGCTACTTACAGATTCAATCATGTCCAGAGCTTCACTGAGGGCTGGGGCACAAGCTGGGTACAAATAGTTGGCAGCTTCAACAACCCATTTGTATGGTGATTCGACCAATGAAGTGCCATCCTCAGGCACTGCATCATCTGGGGTTCCCTCCACGTTCTGCTCTGCCACTCCTGCAGCTGGCAGCTCCAAGGGCAGCTCCTGCACACCCGTCACTTCCTCATCACTGACATCTTCTTCCTTTATTTCGGAGATATCCACTGGCCAGTTCGGCAGGACGTTCTTGGCACATACAAGAAGGAAAGGCCAGACATCAGCAGAAAGCAAGGGAACAGTGTCAAGTCCTGGGGACAGAGAGCACCTGGACACATTCACCTTTGCCCACTCTACCTGCCACTGGGTTTATTTCACATCCCCATTCTCCCTAACTGCTCTGTCCCATACACTGCCTAAAGAGTCCATGCAACATAACAAGCACAGGACTCTTTAATTGAAGATTTCACTTAACAGTATCCCAGGAGAAAGTTGTACTTAGGCTGAGCATGTAGCACTAGTTCTGTATTTCCTATTTATCAGGAACCTGCCTTCAAAAACTACATGCTGTCTTCATGAAAACAATCAATGACTGCGTGTACTTCCCTGCTTCCTTTTTTAGAGGAAAGGAATACAGTATCTCTTCACCCTGCTCCCACACACACACTGGCTGGAGCACACACTGACTGGAGTTCAACCCTCCTCCTCCCATCAGCAACAGCACAATGTAGCCAAAAGAATATTCAGTGTCTGAGACAGACTTGATGCTGGGATTGGCAAGGTAACAGCTCCAGCAGACTGCTGTCCTCTGCCTGGATAACACACTCAGGCTCCCAAAACACCTCTAGCTCCTGGAGGGAGAGATTTGGGAGGCTGGGGAAGGCACAGGCTGTCCATGCATCCACCAGGCTGTGGAAAAGGCAGTGGGAGGCAGCAGAAGGTGGATGAAGAGCTCCAGAATCCATTAGCAGGGCAGGGACTGACCCAGCTGCCTGCTGCAAGTGCAGTACCTGGCTCTCAGGTGTCGTCTGACTTTGCCTCTCCTTGTTATCCACCTCCACGAGCAAGTACAGAGACTTGGACTCCTTGGTTTCATTGAGGAAACCTCCTGTGTCCACTTTCCTCTTGATGGTGGAGTTCCAGTGATTCTTCACAGCATTGTCAGTCCTGCAGAGAGAGCAGAAGGGAACAAACCATCACTTACAGCAGCTTTAAAGCACAGCTAGCAGCTCCACCACACTCCCCAGCCCCATCCCGAGAGCCTAACACACAGATCTCCACGAGCCACCCAGCAGGGAAGGCAGCAGTGAGCAAAGGGGTCCTACCTCCCAGGCAGCAGCTTGGCAATCTCTGCCCAGCGGTTCCCCAGGACCTTGTGGGCCTCGAATATGATGCGATCCTCCTCCTCTGTCCACGAGGACTTCTTCACCTCAGGGTTCAGGTGGTTGTGCCAGCGTTCCCGGCACTGCTTCCCTAAGCGCCCTTTCAGGTGCTTGGCTATCAGGGTCCACTGTTTGGTGCCATATTTTTTAACCAGTTCAATTACCTTTGGAGAGAGTGGGAGGGAAATAAGGAAATGGAAAAAAGGAGGAGAAGGTCAGTGCAGTCATCTTCAGGCTTTGCTCTTCGCCTTTCCTGGGACCAGGTAAGGGCAGACAAAAGAAGGCCCCTTTGGAGGAAAAGCTGGAGGGAGCCAGCAGGGCTATCAGGTGTTCCAACCCTCATGAGAGCAATGATTCTGCCAAATTTCTGTAGGAGGTTCTTTCCATGTAGACATTTTGCCACAGGGCACCTGTGAATGCAGATGACCCCTTACAAAAGATGGGGTGGAGACTGGCAGGTGCCCAGATGTAGAAACACATTCCCATTTCTGAGCAAGGGCCAAGTCCCACCTGCTCCAAGGCTTCTCTGCCCTCCCTACTTCCAAGGACCTTGCTGTGTGACAACTGTCCCCATCAGTGTGGTACACCCAAGACAGACAGGGCTGCAGCTCCATGCCCTGATGGCACCAGGACACACAGGGACAGATCCAAATTCACTTCAGAACCATCTACTTTGCCTCTTACCCTCCACCCAGGGCTTTGTCACTTCTGCCAGAGCCCCAACACAAATGTTTCTGGGCACTGAATCTATTCTGGGCTCCTAAAATATCCAGGGCACAGTCAGGATGAAACAACTTGCAATGCTCAGCCACCAAAATCCTGGCTGAGGAGTTCTCAAAGAACATTTCTACCCTGGCCTGCTGTGCTGAGCTGAAAGGTGCAGGTAGAAGTGATGCTCATGTAACAAATGTCCCTGCTGCAGACTGTTGCCTTTCAAGCACAGGAAAATGGACCAAAGATTCCAAACTGAGGCCAAGGAGCTGGGCCAAAGCAATGAGGAGAGAGCTGGAGCCTAGCCTGGCCAGGATGGGTAGGCTGGCAGAGTCAGGACAAGGCAAAGGAAAGGGGAAAGCAGGCAACAACTGCTCTGCTGTAAGAGCAGGGAACAACATCAGGAGAAGCTTCCTTAGAGGTTGACAAAACATAATGGGACCAAAAGGGAAAGAAGCTGGGGAGCAGGAGTGTTACAGAAAATCTGCCAAACTAGGATGTTCTGTACCAGAAAACCTTGGTAAAATTGAGATTTCACTCCAACTTTCCTGAAGTACATCAAGATGATGAGTCTGTCTGAGCTGGCCCCTCTTGGCTGACTCTGGATTCAGCAGAGAAACAGGCTCACAGAAGTCATAGTTCACCCAGCCAACCTCAGACATCTACTCCAGCCTGCCTACTGTGGCACAGGAAATGCCAGTTTTATTTTCTCTCAGATCCAACCGGGCCAGGCCAGGTGGACACCTGCCAGCAGGCAGATGAATTAATTCCCTTTTCAGCTCTCTCCCTTGGCAGCCTACTGTAGCAGCACTGTGTAAAAGGGAGAAGGTGCTTACCTGGAGAGGCCTAGATCACATCACATCCTGACCATGGCTGCCTGGGCTGCTCAGGGCAGGACAGACAGAGCTGCTCTCACAGGTACTCACCACAGGGAACAATTACACCCAGTGTATGACACCTGAGGATGGGTCTGACATCTCCCCCCTCTCTGCAGAGACAATCCAACACTGATCCTCTCAGCCCTGACTTACCTTTTGATCCTCCTCTTTGGTCCACGGGCCCTTAACCAGGTCTGGATTCAACACCCTCAGCCACCGGTACTGACACTGTTGGTCACTGCGGTTCTGGGGACAGCAATGGGAACAGCCTTGGGTTAGACCTGGGGCTCCAGAGGCCCAGAAACTTCCCAAAGTGACAGCAGTCCCCATACACACAGGCTGTCCCACAGAACACCTGCAGAAGCACATAGAGAACACATATGGAGATCCTGAGCCCAGGGCACCAGACGCAGGGACAGGAACCTCGATTTCTCAGCCCAACTCCAACAGACTCACCATGGAAAGCCCTCTATGCAAGAAGGTCTCCCTGCCCTGAAGCAGCCCCATTTCACAGCTTGGAGCTATGAAGTCAGAACAGAGCCAGAAAAGAGTCCCACCGCACAAACACAGGGAACCAGCAACATGTAAACACTGGGATTCCCAGCTGAGCATGGGGTCACTCACAGGAAAGTGGCTGGCCAGGAACTTCCAGTCATTCTGTCCATAATGGCTCACTAACATCTTCAGCTGCTCATCCTGCAAAGGACAAAAACATCCACTTTCAGATACACTGAGGCAACACACACCACAGGGCTGATGACATTAAAAGAACAAGTTAGATGTTCTGAACTGTCAAGGTTTTGTTGGCATTGTGTGCTCAGGGGAGGAAGGCAGCTCACACCAGTGTTTGGCAGCCCAACTGGAACAGACTGGTGCTGAGTTTGTACTGAGACAAGCTCATACATTAAGTACAAAACAAGAGCTCAGCTCTGTTCCTCTACAGTCTGGTTCAAACCCTGTGGCAAGGGCCTGTTTATCCAGCCCCAAAACACTCCTGACCAGACAGTCCATCTCCCAGCCCAACCACTGGTTTTGTCTGGCCAGGAAAGCTGACTGATTAAAGTGTATCACCACCTGCACAGTGCTCTTCTACCTTTCAGTGCCACAGGACTCTAGAGCATTTCTTTTGTGATCCCTGCCATAGCCTGGGTACACAAACCCCTACAGCTCACAATGCCTGTTAGAGACATCCTTGTCTGTGAGCTCTGGATAGTTCAATAATGAAATTATTCCCTGCCCAACACGAGCCCAAGGCTTTGATCCCTCCACAAAAGCCACCTTACTTGGTCTCTAACCCCAGCTGTAGTTTTCACACAGCACAAAACTGATAGTGAAACTGGGAGGAAGAGAAAATCCCAGTTAATTTCAGGCTCTCAGCCAGGATGACTAAACCATAATCCCAAATGTCAATTCTCTTTGCTTTAGCTCCAGAAAAAGATACATTTCCACTGCACATTTCAGTTCATTGGAGGCCTCAGCCATCATCTGGGCTCCTCTGTGCTCACAGGAGTGCTGCAGGCAGTGGTGTTTCACTCAGTACTCACAGGCTTAAGTTAAAAATGTTTGAGCTCTTGCTCTTCAGGCTGCACTTCAAGCTCCCCTGAACCTCTGAGCCTCATTCAGGCCTGAGCTCAGCACAGAAGACACAAGGTCCTCTCCAGTAGCAAGACAGAAGGAGGTGAGATCGTGGCCAGCAGGTGAGGGCTGGGCTGGAGTCACCCAAGCCCAGGGTGCCATGTCAGAGGCACCATCCCAAAGCACCTCTCTTGGCAGATGTCAGGCTCTCACTCACCTCTTCTGGTGTCCACTTGACTTTGCACCTGCCATCCCGCTGCTCCGGCACATCCAAATCGTTATCCTGGTAATGTGGCTCATCCTGGTCCTCGCTAGGGGGGAATAAAGGAAGATTGTCTTTTCTACCTGATAAAAACCTCCACAATACAGAGCAGAGCTCCAGATCTCCCCCTTCCAGCACCGAGCCCCAAGCTCACCGACACCCACCCACACACCCCAGACTGAAAGGAGATCCTCCACTTTAGGCGCCAGCTGGCAAGTTTTATTCTGCCCAGAGCAGGGGAAAGAGTATTTCTTTCCACTTCTGTCCCTCGGGGTGGACTTTGCATGGGGGCACCCAGGCACAGCTCAGCACCTCCAGGACCGCTGGCGCAAAGGGGCGCGGGGAGCGCTGTGGGCAGCGGCCGCAGGGCTCCCGCTCACCCCCGCTCCCGAGCGGGCAGAGCCGGGGCGATGTCCCAGCGCGGGTACCGCGGGGCCGCCGCCCCGCATCCCGCTGTCCGGCCGGCGAGCGGGAACGGGGTGGCCGGGAGGAGCCTCCCGCGGCTGGGAGCGGGCACGGGGGGCCGCGGCACGGCGGGGCCGGCACTCACCCGCGGGCGCGGCGAGCCATGTCGGGCGGGAACGGGCCGGGCCGGGCTGAGGGCCGGGCGCGGGTCCGGAGCGGCGGCGCTGGCGGCGCTTTCCTATCTCGCGCCAACGGCGCCCCCTCCCGCGCGGGGCCGGGCCGCGCATGCGCGCCGCGCCTCCCGCCCGCACAAAGAGGCGCGCGCGGGAGGGCGCCCGCCTGCCCCGCCCCCGGCTCCCTCAGGGAGCCCGCAGCGAGCCGGGACACCCGGCATCCGTCCCTACACCGAGCCGGGACACCCGGCATCCACTCCTGACACCCTGCATGCAGCCCCACACCGAGCCGGCACACCACGCATCCACCCTTACACCGAGCCGGGACAACCCGCATCCAGCCCTGACACCCCGCATCCACCCTTACACCGAGCCGGGACACCCCGCATCCAGCCCCACACCGAGCAGGGACACAGGGCAGGAACACCGCACATGTTATGGAGCCAAAGAATATTCCAGGCTGGAAGAGACCCCCAAAGATAATCAAAATCCAACTCCTGGCTCTGCCCAGGACAGCCCAACAATCCTACCCTGTGCCTGAGAGCATTGCCCAACTATTCCATCATATACTGTCTATATCAATGCAAGGTCTGTATACGTGGATATTCCTAACCAGCAGCTCACAAAACACAAGGCAAGACTTCAAGTGTCACCTTACTAAGGACCCACTGACAGGACAAGCACAAACCAGCCCTCAGAGTACCTCCATCAGTCAGCCATGGCCCACCCTCACTGCCCCTGTGCTTAATAGACGGCAAACAGAAGCTCCTCCCTCTCCCAAACTAGCTTAATTAGGAAACCAGCCTGTTAATTGATTACCAGAACTATAAAACTGCTGTAAGTAACACCAGTAGAACAGGGTCAAGAACATCAAAGGGTCTTCACAGGAGCTGAAGGTACTATTTATTCTGTTTTCTTCCTTCCTTCATTTATGCTAAGAAAAGTGGGTTTTAGTCTCTTAAGACTTTACTTCTTTCAGTCCCATTACAGTAAATTCAGGAGCTATTTATTGCTGTTTAGCATGCATTCAGAGTAAAGCTGGGTTTGGAGTATAGCCATCCCCTTCCCTGGCCTACCCAGTCCCTGAGGAAGGAGTTGGAGGTAAGAGTTATCATGTATAGGACTTAAACTATGATGAGAGCTGCCCCCTCAACCTCTCCCAGCCTAGCCAGAGCCTGGTTTTGGTGCCTCCTTCTCAAAGGGACTTAATTCTAGCTGGGCCCTCTGACTGTAGCAGTGAGGATAAAATGCCTCTGTCCCCTGTACCAAGCTAAGAGTAGTGATATACAGGCTGAGGTAAAATAAATACTTTAGGGAGATGCCGCTATGACCTCTGAGCAACTAACAGGCTGGGGTGGAACTGTTTTACCTGAAAAGGATGATAGGCTGGATGACCTCCTACGTGTCCCAGATCCTGCTCTGCTCCTTGCAAGACTGAGAGAGGATTTTGCCAAGAGTGGTCCTGCTACTGTAAGTCTGTAATCCATTGGTGAATAGTAGTGAACAGTAACAGGTTTATCCTGATCTCTCTCCTTAAGCTATAGAGCTGCTGGATTCTGCACCATGCTGTCCACCCAGAGGCACAGTACCAGCATTCTGACCAGAAAGGAAATCCTGGAAAATGGGTCCTTGGCCAGCTCCTCCAGCCATAGCTATTCCTCTCCTGTTGTGAGCTATTATAGGGACTCTAGCAGTGCTTCCAAACACAACACCTGGCAGCTCAGACGTGACACCTGGGAGGTTCCTGTGGACTTGGACAGTGCAGCAAGTGGCGGCTCCCTGTGTGTTGTCAAGCAGGTGGAGTCTCTGAGCAGCTGTGTGAAGACTGAGCTGCACAGCCTGACCCAGAGCATCTCTGACCTCAGTCTTGTCTGCCTCTGCAAGGCCCACCATGGCCAGACCACGTTTGAGATGTCTGGTTTGTCCTGTGAGCACCCCAGCAGAGATGGCTGCTTGACAAATGTGGCATCACAGAACACCTCGACACCTTGCAAGAAGGACAAGCACACCAAACCACTGGAGAGCCTGCTCTTCAAGAGCTCTGAGCTGGCTGGAGACATCTCAGCCCTTGGGAAAGTGCCAGCGTCTGGGTGGGACATCTCAGCAATAAAATCCTTTATGGATACCAGCACATCCCTCAATGTCAGCACTGAGGAGTTAAGCTTACTGGGATGCTCCAAACCACCCACATCACCCCTGAAGACCCCTGTGGTGATTCCCCTGACTTGGCCTGGTGCCTTCAAGAAGCCCCCCATGCTGATCCACAGGTCTGCCACCCAGGAGACCCAGCCGAGTGACCCTGACGCTGTCCCTGTGTTTCTGCATGAGGCTCTGTGATGCGGCTGCCCCGGCTCCAGCTGGAGCTGCTGGGCGCCTGGCCCCTCCTGCGAGGAGCAGGGATCCACGCTGCAGCACAGAAGACGGAGCCAGCGGCTTGAGTGGTGACGCCAGCAGCTGGTGACAAGCTAAATCTGCCCACCTAGGGGGGCCGAGGAGACGCTGGTGATGGGGAATGTTTGGGCTGGTGATGGCACCCCGAAGAGCCGCAGCCTTGCTGGCTCCTCCTCCGCCCCGATCCCTCTGTTTTGTATTAGCACAATAAAGATACAAACGTCTCTCTGCTGGTGGTCTCTGGCTCTCGCTGCCCTCCCGGCCTGAAGCTGAGCCCCCTCAACACTCAGGGCTGGTACAGCCCCATAGGGCGAGGCCCCCTCCGGCACCGCCCGGGGCAGGATTCTCCGAGCTGGCCGTGCCCGAGCCCCCGCCCCGCCCGCCCCCGTTACCTGGCAGAGGGGTCGGGGCGGGTCCCGGCAGAGAGAGGGCAGCGGGACGCGGCTGCAGCCCCGGGGCCATGGCTGCGGGGCCGGCGCTGCCCGCCGGGAGCGCGGGCGGGGCCGCGCCCGGGGCTGCGGATCCCTCTCCTGGCGCACCGGGAAAGCACAGCCTGGCTGCGGGGAGCGGCCCCCCGGCACCCCCGGCCTGGCACCCGCCTGTCTCGTGCACGGTGTCACTGCTCGTCCGGGCCGCGGGAATCCAGCACCGGCCACCGCGCAGGGACGATTTCCTCTGTCACATCCAACCCCCGCTCCGAGGGAAGGAAAGGAGCCCAGACCATCGCAACCACCCATTAGAGATTTTTCACACTCTCCTGTTAGATCTCACCCCATTCACGCAATCCTGGTTTTCCTCTCCTGTCCCTGCTTACAGCAAAGAAAGGGAGGAGGAACTTGTTAAAACCCCTTTTCAGGACATTGATGGTTTGCTGAATAACCAACATACTGTCCCCGTCTTCTTTTAGGGGCAGATTAAGGGGTAATGAGTTATGCTGCATGAGAGGACAGAGACAAAAAGGGAAAGCAGCAAGAGTTGCTTGTAGCCAACTTTTATGAATCACAGCAATAATTTCATTAATATACAAACTCCCTCACTAGCTATGTGCCCAACCCTGGCCTCACCTCACCTCTTGAAAGCACTCACCTACTTGTACTCCTTTGAAATTCTGTTAGTCAGCCATAAATTTTACATGTATCACACTCCCGTGACTAAAATGTTTCTAGTTACAAAGTAAGTTTAAACACTTCCAGAGGGCCAATGGGACAGCTTTGAAAGAGAAGTATAAGCTACATGTATTTCACACTAGTAAAAATAACATTGTTTCAGTGAAGAAAAATTTGTTCTTCAGCGCTCAGAGAGGCCTCAGAGACACCCTGAAAACAGGGAGCTGATGTTATCCCCTGGCTGCTCACATGGCTTTTCTTAAACCATGTTACAACATCAGGAACAGGTGACAAAACAACTTGAAACAGGGCTGGGAAACAGAAGTTATTTACAGTTTGAAGTATAAACACCCCAGAAGAGTACAAACCAGAGCTAAAATTAGCAAGAGGAGCACTCAGGGGGTTGGTTCAGCTGCAGTCTGTGCTGGCTGGCTGATTGCGATTGATACTGCACAGGAGAAGAGATTAAGCTTGTTGTGTAAATCTGGAGCTGGAATGTACAAAGTGCTCTGGGCGACAAACACAACCACAGCCTTAAAAGAAAACAGAAGAATAAATGAAAAATTTCCAACATGCTGCTATGAAAAGGGAATGGCTGCAGTGGAAGAAGAGATACCACCACTTCTGCTAACATTTTATTAGCCCATCTCAACTGGGCAAAAGCTTTGGGGCACTCCTTTAGAAAAACCTGTGCCAAGATGATATGTGAAGCATGAAGAAATATAAAATAAAAGATATTTTGGGGGGATAAAAAGATGAACAGATTCTTTGCAAAAAGCAGCTCTGATTTTAAAAACCATGGCAGAGCAAGGTAAAGCACAGAAGTCATGGAAGGCCTGCACTGGGGAAGAATTAACAATTTGAGTGTCAGACTGACAGCCAAAAAAGTCTTAATAATGCAATTTTACCATGTTAATATAAAAAATATATCCTTGCAATAGAGGTGTGGTGTTGATGATGCTGACAAATCTTTTCTCACCACTGATCTCCTTGATTCTATTTTTGCTGTGCATTGAGCTTCAACATTTCACGGTCAATGAATTTAACCTGGATTTCCACTCCTGTGCATTACTGACCTCACTACCTCAGGGAGTGAGCTAGATATCAAATAAATAGAAGTAAAAATATTCATGAGTTTCTGTGCAGTATCACAGTTTCTTAATAATGATCCCTTAAATCTTAAGGTTTTCATCGATATGCTGTCCTCTCGTTTTAAATTCTGTAGTTCCAGTCTGCTATGTGGCAGCAATCTGCAACAATGTCATTATTGCTTAATTTCAATCCTCCCCTCCCTTGGAAGAAATGTTTTCTTTCTACGGTAACAAACTCACCTCTCCTTAGTTCTCTTTGGCAGAGAGACAAAAGGAGGCTGCCTCAGGGTGACAAATATATTTTCAGCAGCTCCTGTTAAAATTATGGCTCTATTTTTTTTGTCCTCAGTTCACAAACCAAAATAACAACCCTTCTCACAGTGCAATTAAGGATTTCACATACACCAGGAGAACCAATAGTAAGACTTAACTACAAAAAAAATGAATCCTGGAGCCAGAAAGAAGGACCCAAAACACATTTTCTTGGTATATTATTTTTTTAATATATTAAAAAATTACAGTTTCAATAAAGAAATAGAAAAATAAGAAATTCTTTGGAAAGTGCTTGTGAAATACAAGCAGTTCCCCAGAAGGCATTAATTATCTGAACTACCACACATAAATGATCCAAGCATCCAGTGAACTACTGAGACAGTCCCAATCAATACACCGAGAAGAGAGACTTTAAAAATGGAAAAATATACTTTCCCTAAAAGGTCTATCTCAAACTGGGGAAAGCCAGGTCTCAGGTACTGTTCTGGAATCCAGCTTCACTTGGGTCAGTATCATGTTCCTTAAGTAAGGAAAGAGGAAGGAAAAAAAGAAGAAGAAAAAAGAGTTTTAAGAACAGGGTAAGATTTTCGGCCTAAACAGATTACATGTGAAACAGGTGATTCATGTTAGCACAAACTGCAGCTCTGCCAATATGCTCCAAACACACTCTGAAGTATTAAATTTGCTATGAAGAATTCTTTCAGCACAGATGCATTTCAGTGCAGCTCCTGAGGAACAATGCTGGTCACCTCAGCACTGCAGCACTGGCCAGAGCTGTGAACACTCCTGAGGACTCCCTGCTCTCACTGAGGCACCAGTAATGAACTGGATTTAGCTGCAATTACAAACTACACTTGCATGTACTAATCCCCCAATTAAAATAAATGAGAGACTTAATAAATTGAGCAGTACATGTTTTATAGAGATTAACAGCCATAAGTACTCTGGATCACACTTCACAGGTCTCATTTATTGCACAGCTAATGTCTTACATCACCTCTTGTCTGAGACAAGTGTAGCTGCTGCAATGATACACCACCCTCGCTGCTGCTACTACCAGCTACTCACTTGTAATTGTTATTAAAATACCTGATTCAGTTTCTTAAACTCAACCACTTGGAAGAAGATGTGCTCCAGGATATATTTGGCATCTTGCTTGTCCTTTGGGAGTTCACTGGTCACTCCCAGGATATCGCCGCATTTCCGCACGTAGAACTCCAGGTCATCGTCAGTGCCTAAACAAGCACCCAGGGAAGAAGGCAGGTGAGTATCACACACATCTGGAGCAGCTGGCCAAAAACCTGCTCTGAATCTCCATTTGCTGTTGGCATCATGGGAGGTTCAGTCCCATCACTAAGCTCAGTAGACTAGCCATAATGTATTTCTGCAGCCAGTACCTGCTCATCTTTACGTGTTTAGAATAATCTTAACATTTTTTACTTCAAAGCATAAAAAAGATGTGAAATTTATCAGTCAGGGTGCACAAAGCAATTTATGCACAATATAGGAAACAGCAGGCAGAAGCGTGATAAAATGTCATGTAACAGACAAAATATAATGTCATGGTACATAAAACTGCACTGTTAATTTCCAAAGCCTTTCAATTTCCCAGATCAAGATAAGAGCATTAGATTTTCCTAAATGAGGTCCATGCTTTAGAATTAAATACAACAATTTTCCCCTAAAGAAATTGGACTTTTATTTTAAATGTGCAAACAATCTGCTCCACTTACATTTGTTCGTGATCTCTGCAAGACGTGCTTTCTCTGAGGAAAAAGTTTCATCCAAGTCAAACAGTTCCAGAGCAGGAGGAGGCAATTCTTTGAAAGCAGGTGGAAAAACCTTGGAGAGAAAAAGCAGCATGGTTGATTGCCACATATTTTTCTTACACTTTATAGATCTCTAAGACAACAGTTTTGAACTTATATTTGACTTGAAGGACAATAGCAACTCAATAGCAACTCCAAAGCCATGGAAAGAAGGGGCACCATTTGAAAATTCCATTTTTATGTCATAAAAATAACTGAACATTCCAAAATAATTTAGTCACACGTATACCAGAATTGCGACCCAGCATCACAACTAGACATTCTTATTTGCAGTTTCAGTTTTGCTCCATGAGACCCAGGTGATGGCTGGGAGCTGAGGAACTAAATTGGCCCTTACAGCTCACCCTGAAAACATAATGACATCAGTTCTGGTCAGAGTACTTTCTGTTTCATGCAGGCACCATTTATGTCACAAGCTGGACTTGGATTTTTAAAAAGCAATGAAAGAGACACCGCTTTCAGTTGCACTCCTGAAGCTCTAAAGGATCCCAGAGATGCTCTCTCAGTGGCCAGGGTAAAGCAGGATGGAACAATCATGGCAAAATTCAGATACTCAGAAATTCCTGCCTTCTGAACTGAGTTTGACACCCCCATAGCTCGTGTTGTTGCTGTCAGCCCAAACATTGCTGGTTAGAGTTTGATCAGCTCCTGCTGTAAAAGACCAATGCTCCACTTTCTGCTTCCCCTGAGGATCTCGGAGAAGGAGGCAGAGCAGGACAGACTGGCTCCTCCCTGGCAGCAGGCAGTGCAGTACCTTCACCACCACAGCTTTCTCAAATACCACATCCTGTTTTCACTGGGAAGGCTGAGCCAGCACCTCTCAGGACTGGGAGCAGCTACTCAGGCAAAGGCTTATCACACAAGGATTCTGTTTTGGTACCACACACTACATTTTGAAGCTCTTTTAATAAATTAGAAGTGTAAATGAGTGCTCTTTCCTAAAAGATAGTCCCTGCAGTGTAGTCAACTTCCAAGTGATTAGTTATTGCTACAGCATTTCTCACTACTTTTTTTACAGAACCATGGAAATGACATACAGAGGTTTTGCATGAAACAAATGAAATAGACTCATTAAGGTTGGAACAGACATCCAAGATTATCAAGTCCAACCTTCGTGGAGAAGGGCTCTCCTTGAAATGAACAAGCCAGAAAATTACTCACAGCTGGCTGAAGGACAGGTAGTGGAGTCTCAAATTCAGGCTGAATGAGTTGGAGAGGTTCATGTTTCATATTCAGTTCTTCATAAGCTCTGCAGCACAGAAAAATTCCAAGTATGAGGAAAAAAGTGGTACCACATCTATTTCCACTAGCAGGCTATAGAGATGGATTTTTGTGAACACACCAGCATCAAAGTTTTGCACTGTAACAGCACAAAAAAATGGGATGTGAATTTTATAAGGACCTCAGAGAACCACAGATCAGTAATAAATAACTTCTACAGTGAGAAAATTAAAGTTGTGACAGGGGAAGATAATGATAGGTGGGTATATAAGGTGACTAAAAAAAAAATCACAGCTTAATTCTACAATCGACTTTTAGCAAGATGAACACAGATGAAGGAAAGTGATCCAGCACAAAACAAGCAGAACTGGGATTACAAAAAAAAAAGTTTGTAAGGAAGTCAATAACCAAACGTTATTTTTTAAAAAAAAGTATTTCTTATGGGGTCAGAAGGGAGATCCTCCTGTGAATTCACAACTAGTTAAAATACAAGAAATACAGAGTAAGAAGAAAAAGTGTCCCCAGTAGAGTGGAGTTTATGGAATCTGTGTTAAGCTGCCACTACTCAAAGTGTTCAGACATGATCTGGGTAACAGGGGAGTTATGATGGACAAAACCGATAGTGACACAAACTGGTAAAACTGATAAAACAGCTGATAAAACAATTATTGGGAAATGCAAAGGTGACTGAAATGCAGTTTTCAGTAAATGCCAAGTAATTCAAAAGTGGAAAAATGAGCAGCTCTCAGTTATCACTCCAGAAAGTGCCCAACTTCACAGCAGACAGTTCTCAAAATATCAAATCAATGAATCTCATGTAGTCAGAAAAAAAAGGAGAAAAGACGGCCAGAAACTACAGCTACGACAAGAAGAGAAAACATCATTGCCATGCTGTACAAATCTATTCGCTGGTATATCCATATTCAAAATGCTCAGTCCTTCCTGCTCTCAAGGAGACACAGTTTAAGCACAAACTGAAAATGCAGAACACCAAATGGAATAAATAAATAAGTAATAAGAAAATTACAGCTGCTGACTTGATAACTGAAGGGAGGGCAGTTGTGTCCAGCTGATAAAGGGATGTATCAAACAGCTTTGTGAAGTCTCTGGGGTTCTCATCTCCTTCCTGCAGGCACACTCGAAGCTGTTCGGAGAGCGCGGCGGTGTCTGGGAGCACGGTGTAGTCTGAAATCTGGACACACAGATACATACCCCTGTCATCTGAAATGGCCACCCCATCCCCATTGTCTCTTTCTACCTCATATCTCACCTAGAATCTCACTTAGAAATAATTATTTCACTCTTTACCAGGTACGGCCCTTTGCAGTGCAGCTCGCTAGATCAGTAACTGTCCCAACTCTTCTCTCAGCTGTAAAGCTACCCAACTCACGGGTGCTTTATTTGGATTTCTGTTAATTCTTTAAAACAGACTTACTAATCAACTGTGCAAAACTGCTGTCTTTTATGCACACAGAGCATACAACTTAATCACATAAAGATATTTCCAAATAAAAACAGCATTTGTATACAACTAAAACTGACACACAGGTTGATCCCTGCTCACATGCAGAAAATCTGCCTTTCCTTCCTGCACATTCCTCTTGTCTCAGGGCTCAGAGTGAAGTGCAAACTCATCCCACTGGAGCAGTCCATCTCATAAACATGGGCAAATTGGAAAGAGACTTTCACAAATTATATCTGATGATGAATACCCCTCAATCTAAGGCTGAGTGGTACCATTAATTTTTGCACCTGAGCCATCTGTCTACTCAATCCTAAACCATGAATAAAGGTTCTGCAACAACAGCAGCACCCATCTTGCTGTCAACCACTGTGTGCTAAACACAGGGTGTGCCAAGACCAGTGCTGATCCCACTGCTCTTTACCTCCTTGTGATGGATCTCTCTTACCTCAGGGTCCTCCATATCCATCTGGTTTAAGTGGATATCTGATGTTGTGAGCCACTGGAAAAGCACATCCTGGGGAAGGGCAAAATTCAATAACTTTCAGGAGGATCCAAAAAATCTCATACTATGCTTAAATATTCCTATTAAAGCCTTAAACAACATACCATGAAAAATTAAAAATAAGATAATAAATCAAAGAATATCTCTTATTATTGGCTGAGAATTCCCTGAATACTGAATCCATTTCATAGCTGTCTTGCTCTAAAATGAAGCTGAGTCTGGAGTGCTTTACAAACGTTGTGAAGATACAACCAGGTGTTTTTAAAGACAAGAAAAAAAACAACTCCCAAAAAATTCCTACTTACCATGATCTTACCATTTTCTTCTTTATCTAAATACTGGTCATTGAACATGTGGGAAGATCCCAGGGCTGCCATCTTTCCACCTTTACTCTACCAACAAAGAATACAATATAGCAAAAATTCCTTCCAAATCACAGTTTTAGAGGCAATTGTTATTGCATTGCATTACTTGTCTACATCGTAAAAAACTGTGTCAACTTGTTCACATCCATTAACAATATCAATCCTGTGCTTGTAACTCCTTACTACTAAATTTCTGAATATATTTTAATAAATTAACAGGGCTGGATGAGTAAAACAACATATGAAAAATCTACTGGTTCCAAGGTGAGAACCTTGGAATTTAATATGCTGTACTTACAGAGCTAATGATAATATTATTAAATAAATTATTACTAAAACAGCAGAAAACCCCCAAAACTTTAAAGAATTAAAGACATCCACCAGTCAGTCAAAAATATGTAATTTTTGCTGAACACCTCATTAACTCTCCTCTGAACCCCATGCAAAGAAGTTTACTATAAAAAAAGTCAGGAGTCAGTGGGCTCATCTGGAGTTTACAGATGCATCAAAAACTGAGGTGGGTTTGTAAGTACCCCCAAAAGAGCCACTCACAATTTTTGTGTGGGGCAGGGGGAATGCAGGGAGGGCCCCAGGCAGCTCATACCTCATGCTGATAGAAAGCCAGGATAGGCCTGTTGAGTGGGAAGCAGACAGACCCTGTGGACAGGATTGCCACTGCTGGTTTCATCACATTCAGTGTGGCTCCAAAAGGGTAAACAAAGGTGAGAGCTCTGTAGGAAATACAGGAATTTCATGAGCACCTGCATGCACCAGGCAGGCTGGACAGATTCACAGAACTCAAACTGAAACCCTTAGACTAGAGGCAAACAAGATCTGCTCATGAGAACAGTAATTCCTTTCCAAACCTATCCCTCCTGCTCCTTCAGAGGTTACCAAGCTCTACTAAACAGATTCTCCTTTCCAGATATAACCTAAGAAGCACAAGAACACAAGAAATGCATTAGAAAGCCTCACCATAAGCACAGTGTACTGCTGCTAATCACAAACCTGCCAATTCTGAGGTGCTCTACACACTTTCACATCAGTTTCCTCAGAGAAAACACTTACTGTGAGTCATGGCCCCTTCCATCTTCATCTGTTGTCTCAAGCACTGTTTTCTTTGCAGCTTCACTGATTGCCCTACGAGATATTAAAACAAACCTTACTGAAACAATCCAGTTTACAAGAGTTTACTGTGAAGATTCACATACCCCAAATATCCACCTGTTCAAAACTCCATCAGAGATTAGTGCTTCTTTTGGGTGGTGGTACTTGTAATACACATTTCTTACTACAGCATCTTGAAAAAAGGAAAAAAAAAGAGAAATTGACATCTTAGCTGATCAGTGTATTAGCTTTAGCAAAGAAAAATTAGTTTAGCTCTTGGATTCCCTGGGTATTTGCTTTTAACACCACAAATCTGGCATTTGGTTACCAAAAGAACTGAAATCAGCCTTCACTACTGTTTCCTTTTGGACAGAATAGATTTAGTATAGGAATATGTTTGCAAATTTAAAAAAAAGAATACAAAAAGTTAAGCACATCACCATCTTCTGAAAGCAAAAGAGACAAAAAGATGATCCAGTTAAAACAGCCTTTATCAACTTTTACAACTCTATTTTCTTATACATCTTCCAAACACTTGATGAACTGAGTCCTACTGATGCAAAAAAAAGGCATAGTCTAGAAAAGCCACCAAAGACCCCAAATATTTTATGTACACTGCCTTGGGTTGTTGGGGTTTTTTCCACACTGGCAGCACAAAACTAATGAGTGACATTTTATTGGTTTGCTAAAGAAAAGTGGCATTTCTTATTCAGCGTGACCATCAAGCGATTTAACCCTTTAAAATGTGTAGAAACACTTTTAAAATAATGGCTGTTAAATCAAGAAATTTCCATAATTTTTTTTTTTTAGTAAATTAAAACTAACAACTACAGCAGAGGAATGGAAATGGCCAAATTGCCCATGTATTCTGTCCATGGAAAGCCTTTGCTGTGCTCCAATATTACCTTGCCATGTGCATGCAGATTTAAAGGAAAAAATCTTTTATATCAAAAGGTACTTTGCGAGAAGGATCTGCTTGGCTTGTATCCACAAAGGCTGAAGCTGCTCTTTTCAATTTTCAAATTGATGACTAATGGTTGAGGTGAACCACATTACCATTATTGAAAATGATCCCATATTCTTCTAACAAAAAGTTAATATTTGTGCCATTCCGGGACTCTCCACCTTCTCTCAGCATCACCAGGATGGCCCCACCATCCTCCAGGAATTTCTTCAGAACGGAAAACTAGAAATCAACAAAGATCCAGAAAAAAACAAACAAACATGAGAAAAAAATCCAGAAAAAAAACACACAAAACTGTATGAAGTTATATTGAGATGAGGGGAGAGAAATGCATAATCTTCTGTCTTGTTCTTTTCTACTTAAGCAAATTTTAAAACATAACTAACTTGAAAACAATTATTGACTTCTTACCTCATCAGCACTGAACTTCTCTCTTGGTCCTGCTGTAATCCACAATTTCACCCCAAACAACCTCTCAGAAGTGATTTCATCTTTTAAGCTATGAATAGATTAATAAAGACACACATTATTCTTGGATACACTCCTGAACCACAACTTTTTCCTTTTGTTCTTTTTATAAAGGACTGGCAAATGAACACAAAGCAAATCACTTCAGTCACTTCGCATCCTTTTATCTGGGTTTAAAGTTGACAACTTGAGCAAAAATAATCCTTACAAATGCCAACCAGCTAAACAGTAACACTCCTCTGACAAGGTACTGTGGCAGCTCCAGAACTGCTGCAAGCTGTCACAGCTGCTATTAAACTTTGCACCTGAGGAGCTTCCCATTCTTTTTGTTTTTCTTCTTTTTGGTCTGGCCACATTTCAAATAATAAGATGAGGTGGAAGGGACCCACTGGGACCATGGAGCCCAGATCCTGTCCCTGCATAGACACCCCAACAGCCCCACCCTGGGCATCCCTGGGAATGGTGTTCAAACCCTCCTGGAGCTCTGGCAGCCTCGGGGCCGTGCCCATTCCCTGGGCAGTGCCAGCACCCTCTGGGGGAAGAACCTTGCCCTGATATCCTCTCTCAAACAGCTCATGCCATATTTTACAGCAGTCAGATAAGCAGTACCATCTACAAAAACCCTATTTTCTTTTTGTCCCAAACTCCAAATCGAGACAGACCCACAAACCTGCAAGAAGAGCTTCATCCTCACAACTTAACACTCCAGCTCCTACAGGTGAGCTGTAGCTCCCAAGAACCACGCACAGCATCCCACAGGGGCAGAAGATGCAAGAGGGCGCAATCAACACGAGAGAGCGACCTCAGCTCACGACATACACCCCCAAAGGCCACTCGGGTGCCCAGCGCGGCCCACACACGCCCGCCGGGGCCTCGCCGTGCCCCGGGAGCCGCCCCTCACCTCTGCACCTTCCAGCTGCCGCGCAGCCTCTTCCGCAGGGCCTTGTAGCCACCGGCCAGCGTGAAGCTCTCGCCCTTGGAGGCGTTGAACACTATGGCATTGCGCGGGCCGCTCTCCATAGGCTCCCCCGGGGCTGCCGGAGGGCTCTGGGGAGCAGCGGGCAAGCGCCAGCGCTCCGGCAGCCCGCGGGTCCCCAACGAGGCCCCGCCGTGCCGCCGTCACCACGCGCGCCCTAGCAACGCTCCGACCGGACGCATGCGCGGCCGGTGTTTCCCCCCCTCTCGAGTGCAGAGGTCGCCGCAGTGGTTCGCTCCACTCCCCGCTAGGGAAAGGGACAGGGCGGTACCACTGCGGAGGGCGGGGGGTGGGAGGGGCGGGGACAAGGCGGTGCGCTCCCGCCCTCCCTCAGCCCCAGTCCGCGCCTGTCGGGCTGGTCGCTGTCCCGGTGTCCTGAACCCCTCTTGACATTTCTAGGCCTCTGATTTTGCTTATGTCTGAAATCCCAATCCTGATAGCTGCAGGTTCTTCCCTGTGAGCGTGGGGAGGCCCTGGCACAGGTTGGCCAGAGAAGCTGTGGCTGCCCCATCCCTGGAAGGGAAGTCCAAGGCCAGGCTGGATGAGGTTTGGAGCAGCCTGGAAGAGGAGAAGGTGTCCCTGGCCCTGGCCTTTAAGATCCTCAACCCTTCCACGATTCTGTTCGTGCTTAAATTAGGGAATTTCTCTTTAATTTAAACCGAGCAGTGTCAGTCACTTTCTGCGTGCAGCCCCGTGCTCTCAGCCCCAGCAGAAGGCAAGCAGCCTCCTTCCCCTCTTATATCCAGGACAGCCAGAGAAGCACGAGTGTTTGCAACTTTAATATAAACCATGTCATATTTCCAATGACTTCAGCATACACAAAATAGAGCCTGATAAAACAAACAAACAAAAAAAAAACCAACAAAACACACAGTGATACCAGCACAAGGTTCCCCACAGCACAAGCATCACACAACTTTTAGGAAGCCCCTTGTTTATCCCCGTGTTGCTCTGAGCCCCCTCTCCTCCCCCCAGCAACAGCACAGAACAGCTTAAAAAAAATGTGGGAAGTGACATTCAATGAATACACCAGCTTTTAAATTAAGGCAGAATAAATAACTGTTCCACATGAGTGATGGGCATTTTCAGGTGAGTGCTGGAGCCTGAAGCGTGGCCACCACTCATTTTTCACTGCCCTGTGCTTGTCACAGTAGTGTTGGTGTGCCTGGGGCAAGTCAAGCACATGCTGTGAAAGCACCCCTCACCCCAACCAGAGTTCAGCTATAAAGTTATTTTTATTTTTCCAATAAACTCAGTCTCTTTCTCCACCCCTCCTTGATCTGGGATTTTCCTCCTACACATTGGCTCCTCCATCACAGCCTCGTTGTTGCTTCAGTAGCATCCCAATCCTGGGCCAGAAAGATATTCCATTCACTTTGAGGAGGATCAGACTGGCATGAAATGCCACAGTGCAGTTCAGAACTTACAGATCTGCAGCTGCCTTTGGAGCAGTAACTGATGAATAGTTTTTCACTCAGCCCAGGATGAGCAGCTTGAGTGACAGAGTTCATGTAAAGGAAGGAAGCCACTGTTCATGGTGGTGTGAAGAGTTTCCTTTTCTGTTGAGGGCTTTGAGAAAGACATTGGACATAGCTGAGCATAGCTCCACAAAAAAAAAAAGTAAAATAAATGTGTCCAGTTACAGGGACATGGCTGTTGATGTGAATGATGGCACATACCTCAACCATAAATATAACCACAGAGTGAATACAATTCTGCCAAGTAGCACAAGACACTCAGGGAAAATCATGGTCAGTGTCCCACTTTCCCTGGGAGGAAAACACTCATTTAGGGAGAAAATCCACCAAACAGCAAAAATTAAGAGCTCTGTTCCATCCCAGCCAGTTAGTGTGTTAGTGCCAATTTCCTTAAACCATGAGCAAAGGATAGTACCAATCCTCTCAAAAGGGAAAAAAAAAAACAAAACAAACAAACCAAAAAAACCCCCCAAAAACCCATAAATCCCATTCATTTAAAATATGGCTTGACAAAGCCTTTGTAAAACTTAAATGTCCTCTTCAGTTGGTGCATATGAAAATCCTAAAAATGCATCTGAGGCACTGGAGCTGCTGGCTGCTAGGTCAGGGGTGCAGGTGATGGAGGCAGAGATGGCTTCCTGGGTGAACTCAGGATCAAAGTGTCTCAGATCAGCTGGGCCAGCCTAAACCAAGGAGCAGACACACAATCATCAAGGGAGCAGACCCAAACCAGACCCCTGTGTTCAGACAGCCCAAAAAGAGCTGTCACCACTGCATCTGCAGGACCCAACCCACACCTCAGAACCCTCAGCATCATCCGTTCTGTAAAACAGACAGAATTACCCACTTACCACATTGGGGTTGAATGGAGGAGTAATCCTCTTGTGATATAAATCATCCCAGTTTATTGGGCTGAAGAATACATGGCTCTTTATCTCAAGCTGTACAGAAAGCAGGAAGAAAAAGTCAATTTTCTACCAACTGTCATTTTCCAGCACCTGGTCTCACAGCTTTAAGTGGTTGACTTGAAGTTCCCAATACTCATATCCACAAATCCTTAATACATGAGGGTCCTGGCCCAGGAATCCCCAAAGGGAAATGACACATCACACACTAGTGTCCTTAGCTGGCCACCTCCCCTCTCCCTTTGGAAATCCAAGTCAACCCCATGTGTCCCTTGTAGGAGGCTGAAGGGACAGACTGTGTGGGAGGGTTTTTCCAAGGCAGTGCTGTTCTGAAAGAAATGCTCAGAATAGAAATTTCTCCATCCATCCTCCCTCCCTCCTGCTCATAGTGAAGGCCACCTACAAAGTCTGTTTTGGCACCCAGCCTCCTCTTCTGGTCCTTGTGGAGAAGTCCCTGAAGGATGTCACAAGCTGCCACAGTCTTGGTTCCTTGGATCTGTAGTGGCTTGTGCAGAATGTTGTCATACATCTGAGACACATCCCGGCTGTAAAAAGGAGGCTAATTTGAAAGAGAGGAGAAACAGCCAGGTAAAACATGAGCTACCAGAAGGAGCCACACACTGCAGGTCAAAATGAGTCCTGCAGTGAGTAGATGAGGTAGACCTGCCACACCTCTGCTCAAAAGGGCAGTGGTAGGATTGAATCAGATCATTAATTCAGGATTTAGTTGTCTATCAAGTACCTTGTGAACACCAGACCAACCTCACACCACAGCTTTTGCAAATCAAATTTCCACTATGGAAAGTAAGCCAGCCCATTTCCAAACTTACCAGTCCAAAGAGCATTTCATAGAGGACAGCTCCTAGGCACCACCAGTCTACTGTCCTGTCATAGGGCTGCTTCTTCAGCACCTCAGGAGCCAGATACTGGGAAGTCAGAAGGAAATGTTGGAGTCAAATTGTAAAGGAAGGGCTTTGCCCTCCTTAGTCCCAAACCTGGCTGCAGCTCAAGATGAGTAAATGCACTAAGAATAACACAGATGCTCTTCCTAGTATTATCTAATAAACCCTCCACTTGCTTTGGAGCAATGGGGTTGAGAGACACCTACCAAAGCCCCCAAGTGTCCTTGCAGGCTACAGGAGGTTCTCTTCCTTGAGAGGACTTCTACAAGCATTTGGTACCTGCCACAATTTAGCCAGCAATCCTGTCCCACTATGAGACATCTCACCTCTAAAAAACTCCTGTATTTTTGAAAAAGCTGCAGTTTTCAGCCCCAGTAAATCTGTCCAAAGCAGCAAAACTACCAAGAGGCACCATCAAGGACCAACAGGCAACAATTTGAGCAGTCTGCAGAACAGTTTCCCACAGAATTACCTCTGTGTAGTATCAGGCTCTGTCTAGAGCAGGAAAACACCAACACACACCAAAACTAGAAAAACAAAGCTCACACATTCCTGCTTGGTTCATGCTGTGCTGTTGGATAAGTGAAACCTCACTGAAAAAGGAGGGAAATTCCTGCCCACTTCTGCTGAGCTTGAACGCTGAAAGGTGTCATGCTTACAGACCCTTTGCCAAGCTGCCTGGGGAAAGCAGCAGGACAGGTACATTACCTAGGCTGAAGTGCTACCAAAATCCCCAGCCTCAGTAAGAAGCAGGCAAAAAAGCCTCCAAGAAGCCAGACTGGAAATAGGTTTTTGCAAAATCCAGTTGGAGTGCACTGGAGGAAAGGCATTTCCTCTCCCCTGAGCAGTGTTTGCATTTCAGGGGGGAGGCTGGTCACCTCCTCTGCACAGGGCACTCTGCAGCTCCTGCATGCACACCAAGGACTCAGAGCAGAGCACAGCAAGGTCCTGTGCATGGTAGTACAAGCAGGCTCCTTATTCTGCACCACTGGGGTCTCAGAGCAGGTAAACATCCTGCTCCCAGGGACAAGATTGTCTCTACCTCCCCAGCTAATTTCACAAGCCTGGCCATTTCCAGGTGCAGGAACCCCTGCCCCAATGGATCATTCATACTCCAAAATTGCCATGTTGTTACAGGTAGCTGTCCCTGCTGGATAGGGAAGGCCTTATCTGAACTCCAGCTTCAGACTGACAACCTCAGAGAGCCCACAAGTTTTTGGTCACATAAGCCCAAGACCCAGAGCACCAAGTGCCTGAAGGTTTCCAGCTCCAAGGTCTCATCAAAGCCCCAGCACATGCAGTACCTCAGGAGTGCCACAAAAGGTAGAAGTTGTCTCCTCTTGCTCCATTCCTTCTTTGCAGAGTCCAAAGTCTGTCAATACTATGTGTCCCTAAAGAAAAGAGAAACTTCAGCTTGTCCCACTCTTTGTGGAAAGCAGACAGGATTTCCAAGTATTTGCTTTTGCATTATATCTCATGTGGGTTTTGGTTCCCCACTGCTCATCTGCCTCCCCCCCTCCCATTATGTTCATCCTGTAGCACAGGTACTGGAACCTGTAGAAAAAATAAAGTCTAGATTTCTTCTTATTTTTTATTTGCCTAGAGCTAGATAGCCATGAAGAGCTCCAGCACTGCTGTGATTTTCTGCTGCTTTATCCCAGAGCCAATTTATGTAACAGTGGCCCCCCAGAGCTGCAGCACTGACCTGCACTTCACCACCCTGATCCCCCCCACAAGTCAGGTCCCAGCTTCTGGGAATGAGCCCCAAAACCATGCAGCTCTTCAGAGGGCAAGCCCTCTCACCCCTCCAGGATCTGCAGTGGGGCAGACAGACAAAGTCTATGCCATGCCATCAACTGTAGTCCAGCTTGCAGAGCCACAGCCCTCTGCTTGTGGTCCTGATGTTTTTAAAGCCAGCAGGAAGACAGCCCAAGCTGTGAATGTACCTGGCAATCCAAGAGGATGTTCTCAGGCTTTAAGTCCCTGCAAGACAAAATGCTGTTTGAGCAGATTTGGCCAGATACTTAGAAACCATGGATCTGAAACAGCTTTAGCCAAGAACAGGAGCTAACAAAGCCTCCCAATCCAGATCACCAAGACCTTCCCAAATTGGAGCAGTAACTGATGTATTTATATTTGCATGTATACATACATGCAAACATAAATAGGCTGCTTTCCCACAGGATCAGGTGCTAGCCTGCGTTTCCATGCATAAATTGTTACTGAGAGATGATTTCTTACTTATTGAGCCAGGTTTATTTTATGTTTTTTGACTTAATACTCTCAGACTGATACCGGGAAGGGGAAAGAACGGTTTATTGCCCATCAGGTCTTGCAGGGGAAAGTGCCAGCAGCACAGTCTTGTCTGGGCTAGGACGTTCTTCAGCAACTCCAGTCCTACATTTCACTTCCCCAGTGAATCCCTTTCCCTGCCAACACTGAACCCCCTGCCAGGGCAGGCTTGGAGCCCCTGCCTTACCTGTAGATGATGTTTAGGGAATGCAGGTAGCCAATGGCACTGGCCACTTCTGCAGCGTAGAACCGGGCCCGGGGCTCCCGGAAACAGCGCTCCCTTTGCAAGTGGAAGAAGAGCTATGGGAAGGTGAGAGGGTTGATCATGTCTCCAAATAAATGAAGGCTAATCTGGAGCAAGGCTGAAAGCCAGCTACATAAGTGAAAAGTGATTTGCAGCAGGTGGCACGTTAATAGCATGAAATTTGCCCAAGCCAAGTGAATTCAAACAATCCAAACATCTTTCTAAAATTGATTTAATTTCTCCTCCTCATCATTCATAAAAATTAATTATTAATTCTCAAACCCCCCATCACCTGCTGACCCAGTTAAGCTCCTAGCTTACTGCAACCCATAGTCTGATTACAGTGGTAGTATGGCCATGAGAAGTGATATGTGCAGAGAGCTGAACATGGAAAGATCCCCAACAGGAACTTTATTTGAGCAAGATATCCACCTTAACAATATCTTCCAGCCAGTTTCAGGCAGCACAGAAAGACAGCTGAGAAAAGTAAGCTTCTACACGACAGAAAAAATCTAGAAAGTTGCAATGACATCACCCCTAAGCACTAGACATGGATCCAGAGCTGGCCCACAAGGGGATTTCCAGGAACCTCACCAATACCAGTATTTCCCATATTCTCCATAGGATTTTAAAATGCCCCAATACTGCTTTTCTCAGAATCTTTACTTTGGAAATCATCTGACTCAGGTCATAGCCAGCAAGTTCTTGACTCAATTTACAGGTGAGTTATCCTGCCAGGTGTTCCTGGCTGCTCCTTGTCAAAACAACATTATCCCTCAACATCATTATCTTCTGACAAGAAATGGTTTTAAATGAAGCAGCATGTTTGTGAAGGACCAAAAAGGATTAAAATAAAGCCTGGAAGTGCACTCACCTCCCCTCCATTTACATAGTCAAGCACAAAGTAAAGCTTCTCAGAGGTCTGGAAGGAGTAGTGGAGTCCCACAAGGAAGGGGTGCTTGACATTTTTCAGGAGCACGTTGCGCTCTGCCATGATGTGGTTTTGCTATCAAGAAGCAGACAAGGCTTTAAGGTTTCAGGCAAGGATCCAACCCAGCCAGCCCTGAGGTCTCACGGATGCTTTCAAAGGAGGTGGAAGCTGGGAGCCCATGAGGGTAATTTCCAGCCCAAAAAGAGAACCACTCCCTCCTATCTGACCTAATTAATCTCTGTTCTTTTGTTCTCACGGCACAGGCAAATCCATGTTTAACATATGAACTGCCTACCTGAATGCCAGGTACCCCAATTGCATTACCCAGAGAACCCATACACTGACCACATTTTCCAGAATAGCCCAGCAGAGCAGGCATACCTCCTTTTTCTTGAGGATGGTTTTCTTATGCAAGACTTTCACTGCATAAAAAGTCCCGTCACACTTGCGTTTGGCCAGGAGAACCTGCAACAGAAGGTCCTGGTCACAGCTATCTGTCTCACCTTGATCAGTGTGTCCTCATTAGCTCAATGCTCTTGTGAGTGATTATACACAGAAAAATACTTCAGAGGGCCAGCTACAGGGTTTTAAAGACCAAGCTCCAGCCCTCTCAATTCCCAGCACCTTTTCATTGCCAGAAGAAAAGCATTCAATATCTCCACATATATCCCCTAGACACCCGAGAGAAAATAGTTTTGGAGCATTTGGTGCCAGTCCCATTTGAAGTGAATCCTGGCTGTCTCCAAGGTTTCTCTGGAGATCTTTTGCTGAACAAGTTTGAAACTTATTTTGAATCAAACACTGCTCTTTACCATCACCACCCTGAGCATAAAACACCTCACTCTTCAGTCCCTAGAGAGGTTGAAGGACCTTAAATTTAGAATGAACTATTAGTAACAGTGTCTCAGGTTTTATTTAATCTCAGTCCCACTCAGGCCAAACACCTCAGGAGAGGTGAAAGCAAAGGACACAGCCAGAAACTCTTTCAGCAATATATTTTCCTTCCAAGCTGCCTCCAAACAGCTACAGCCCACCTGCACAAGCCCACTTACTTTTCCAAAGCTTCCTTTGCCAATAACCTTCAGGAAGTCAAAGTCTGTTGGCTTGGCACTGTTGGGCAAGAATGAAGCAAGTTAATGTTTCTGGGAGAGAAACATGCAACAGTAACACCACCATCAAAGCAGAGTTCCTGCTTGGAAAAACCAGTGTTTGTGAAAGGGATTAAAGGGCACTGCTGGGTGACCCTCCCTCCCAGGCAGCTCAGGATTCACACTGTGTGTGTCAGGGCACCCTCCAGAGCATGAGCAATCCTCAGCAACCAGGGGCTGAAGGCAGCACTGGTGACAGCACCTGTAAGGACTAAGTGATGCCCTTACAGGGGATATACTTTCCACAGAAAGATACTCAGGAAGCCAGCAGTGACAAGGAAGAACTTCCCTTACTACCTCTCAAAAGAAAAGGGACAAGGGGTTATAGACATGGCAGGAGAGGATGATACAATGACTACCAGCTACACCTTAGTCTTGGTTCATTGGTAGCACATGTGGCCAAGAAATGTAACTGTCCAGACTCCTGCAGACACCACCCTGTGACACACAGGGACCAGCTGCATCCCCCTACCAAATCTCTTCACACTCCACACCCTACCTGGCTTTGCAAGGAGCTTACTTGGGGTTAGCAGAAGGTCCAAGGTTGATGTTGTCAGTTGGTGTTGAAGGCTAGAGAAAATAACAAGAATTTTAGTTACAAAGACTGTGCTGCAGGTTGGGTTTTCCCTTCCTCAGCACAGCAACCCTCACAGAGAGCCATTGATAAACACCCAGTGGATACTTCAGCAAACATTTAAGGTCTCTTTAGATGGCCTTACGCACATCCAGCACCACAGAGCTGCAGCCTCTCTCTTCCCAAAGACAAGGGGATACATACACATGCAAATGCTCTTCCAGTTCCCTAGGAACCTTACTGTCCCCAGACTCTGGGCACATCATGCCTTGTCCAAAAGGGCCTCCCTGCTGTTTTTCCCCACCCAGCATCACCCACAGGACAGGGCAGCAGCAAGTGTCCCAGCAAGTTAACACAGGCTCTCTTCTTGTTTTTCATCTAAAGGCAACAGCTCCCTTTGTCCCAAAGGTGAGGATTTGTTTGTTCAGAGCCATGATCTCACCTGGGTGCTTTTGTCTGGGCTCCGGGAACGATCCATTAAAAAAACAACTCGCTCAGCACTTGGGAAAAGAAGAGGAAGTCAGTGTTGAGTACAAAATCCAAGAGAGAAACAGCTTCACACCATTAACTTGCCATGGATTAGTGCAAACCCCAGTGGTGCACCTCTCCCATCATAGGAGGGCTGAGCTGAGCTCCCCAGCACTGGTACCCCCAAAGGATGGGATACTCACACTCTGGGGGAGGCAGGGAACCATGTGTGCTGTCAGGAGATTAGGGAAGCAGGGCTCCTGGCTGAACAAGCTTATCTGATATTGGCCTCTGACAGAAAGTGCACAAGCACATGAGGGCCAGCACAGCCCCAGTAGCAACACAGCACCAGGCCAGGTGAAGTCACAGCTCTCCTGGCCATGGCCAGACCCCTCTGCAGGCAGATGCAGCTCTCTCCTTACCGCACAGGGATGCTGCAGCCCAGTGAGTATCCCCACAGGGCAGCCAGGAGAGCCCAGCTAGGTCCAGGCACCACAGTCCATGGGGCTGACAGCAGTCAGAGGTCACGGCCCAGGCCAGGTCAGACCAGGGCAGGTCAGGGATATTGACATGGCAAGGAAGAGGAGCCACCATGGCAGCCAGGGCAGGCTTGGTGAACAGAGGCATTAAAGAGCTTTTTCTGTCTAGTGCAGCTTTTGCTGGGGCTGGAGAAGCCAAGCTTGAACACTTGTTGGTTCAGATCCATCCTGCCTGAGCATCACCGGGGATGGGTGAGCCTTGCCTCAGGGATTCCTCCCTTTGGTTTTAGAGGTTCCTCTATGCTCTTTACAAAAGCCAGAATTAAGAAGATAATGTGAACAAAACAGCTCTGCTCCAGAGAGCTTAAACCCACTCCCCCCCTCAGCCCCACCACACTGCATCAAGGTTCTGAAGGCTCTCATCCCCACAGCCACCCTCTACCCCACCCCTCCCAAAAAGGGGGCCCAAAGACCCCACCAGCCTCCCCACATCTCACCTGTGGGTGCTCCCACTCTCTGCCCCCACACACCACCAGGCACAGACCCCCAGCCATCCCAAAGAAACCCCTCCTGCACAGCCAGGCTGGGCATGGCAGGAGCTGGCAGGCAGCAGCGGATGCTGGCAGCTGTGCCAGGGACTGCCCACATCTGCCCGGTGCCAGCCAGCTCCATCCACCACCCAGCCAGCACAGGGGTTATCAGCTGAGCTGTTAAAGGGCTCCCATCCCACAGGGAGGGGTTCATACTCACTATGAGCAGAGCCTGGAGCCAGAGGCCTTGATGGTTTGCTCTATCCTCTCCCGGCCGTGCTTGATGAGTTCTGTGAGCAAAGTTGGAGCACCGAAGCCGATTAGCTGGCAGCGTGGTCACAAGTGCACAGAGGCACATTTGTTCTTCACTGACCTTGCTCTTCTCTCCACAGCCGCCCTCCTCCCCCCTCCACTCACATACCAAAATAACCAGGAAATTATAGGAACCAGGACATCTTCCCTCCCAGCCTCACCAGGAGCCCTCAATAGCTCACAGGACAGGGATGAGTGCCACAAAACAGACAGCCTCTCTGGTGGCCAAGGGGACTCAGGCTGAAGCACCACTGTCAAGCCTTTCTGAGCCACCCCTGTGTCCCCAGGGGGGACAAGGAGAGTGCTTGCAAGCATGAGGTTGTACTGGGATACGTCACACACTTGGCACATCCACTGTCCCTTCCATTCAGGACTCTGCAAGTAATTAGGGACATGAATGAAACCTTTCAGGCCCTGCAGGAGGTAAGCCAGCACACACACATCACAGCAGTGACTAGCCCAAGGACACATAGCCAGTGCCAGAAGCTGGGATTCCCACCATGGAGCATCCCTGCTGCTCAGCTGTACAGGCAGTTGCCACCACTCATCATCATCATCACCTCTCCCTTCACAGAGAGGAAGCCCTCAGCCTGCTCCCTGCTGCACAGCCTGAGCCAGAGGGAAGCCCAAGAAGTGCAGCCTGTGCAGAGGAGTTCCTTATGTTGTTTAGGAGTAGATAGCAAAAGTATTTCAAGACTCAGTTTTACTCCTCAGTTCTGCCACTGAAGGGAAAGCCAGAATCAAAACATTCACAGAAATATCAAAACATTGACAGAAATATGTGTTTCCTTCTCCATCTAAAAAGAAGGAGCTTTGTAGATACGAGCAAGCTGGAATAGCTCTTCTACAGACCAAGGAACGGGCAGCACCAACTGCCAGAGCAAGTCTCCCTGGACAAGAATTTTGTAGGACAATGAGTTTTGAGGCAAACGAGCCCATAACAGAGCTCTTCCTGCATGGATCTTTGGATCTGCCAGGCAGGGGGTCCTGGAACTCCTGAAAGCCCCTGAACTGGCTTCACCAACAGATCTGGGATTTGGGGGCAGCTCTGAGGAAGCAGCCAAAAAACTAAACTGTGAGTTTAGAGTTTCTGAATGGGTAAGAAAGGCAAAGGGAATTTAAAGCAAAGCCCACAAACCATGCAGAGGGAGAACTTACATCAGGTGGGTCTGAGCCCCTGACCTTGTCCATACTCTGCCCTGCAGCAAGTCCAAGATCCTGTCCCAGCTGGCAGCCACCAGCAGGGACAGCATGCAGGCAGCACTCAGACAGATCAAGCCCCATCTCCTCCCACTGGGCATAGTCCTTTCCCTGACAGCCTGGCTCTCCCAGGTCTGCTGAAGGTCATCCAACAGCTGCCTCAGGGCTGTGTCTGCCTCACAGGCTGCTGGGCAGGCTGGGCAGATTCATGGCCACAGCAGAGGGACACCACTGCTGCTGTCTCTGAGCAAACAACACTCCCTGGAGAATCCAGTCCTGGGAGGAAGCTGGCACAGGGCACACAGGTGTGTGTGGATGAGCCCCAAGCTGCACATGGCAGCAGTAGGGAGAGAAGTGAAGTTCTCACCCCCGCTCAGGAGTCTCTGGCCTGAGCAACCCAACCTAACACCTCACTCCTGCTCGCTGCCTGCAGCTCCATCAGGTGGTATAGCCCACTTCCTCCAAAGCTGAAGCCCCACAAGCTCGGGCTTGGCCTCAGGGCCACCTTGATATCTCTGTTCTGTTGCCAGATTCAGGGGAAATAATGACTCAGGCACAGATGGAGATATCACAGCTTGGGCATCTTGGAGAGCACACGGGCAAGCCATGGAAACACATGCAGGGCATGTGGATGTCTTTACAGGATGCAGGACAAGTTCCTGACTCGTTCCAAGGGGCTTGGACAAGCCTGTTTTAGCAACCTGCAGCTAGGCAGGAGCCCCTTCCAGCCTGGCAGTCCATCCATGCCTCCCTCCACCAGCCCTGTTCTGCTCCACTGCCTCTTTGCTGGAAGTGAAGCCGCTCAACAAGTCCCTGCTGACCAAGGGCAGCCTTTTCCAGCACAGCTTTTTCATTAAAGGGACTTGCTGCTCTGAGGTTAAAGTCTCTGGCACTGAAGCACCATACCCATTTGTAGGATGTGTATATCCCCAACCCACCACTTCTATCAGGTTCAGAGCCACCTTCCCCAGCCAAGTCCATCTTCAAAACCATGCTAGCTTGTGGTTTAAATCTCACAAGCAGTCAAGCAGGCTTTTCCTTATCACTAACAAACCCTACCCCCCTAAAGCAGAAGGATTTCCTGAGCACACACACTGAACAACAGAACCAGAAATAGGTCACGAAGATACGCTGGAATCCTTGGTTATCCATGCCCGGCTGCATCCCTCCTCGTGCCTGCTGCTGCAGCACGGATGCTCCAGGCACGGCCAGGGCCACAGAGAGCATCGGCAAGCAAGTCTAGGAGTTCCCTGATATCACGGGACTGTTACACAGCAGGAACACACACCCCTGCACCCCACTCCCCCCACCCCAAACACCATTTCACCCCACCCAACTCCCGGCCACAGGCACCCCCCAGGCAGGAAGCACTCGCTCACACAACAGAAAGCTGCTACTTCCAACTTGGAGTAGTTTCTGCAGCCCAATCTCCCCCCACCACACATCTCTCAGTAACATACGCTTGCTTCCCAGCACAGCACGAGCAGCTCCCTGTTCCTCGCACAGTTCTGGCAGTGGTGACCCACATTCCCATGCCAGCCCAGCGTTATTGCTACAAACACATTACTAATGCAAGGCGTACCTTGCACGGAGACACAACCTCACAGCCTCGTCATCTGCGGGCTGCTCCCGCCTCCTCCCCGATGTCACCGCTCTCGGCAGCCTTCCCTGCCTAACCTACATTGCAAACCCCTCCGAGCGAGTCCCTCGTCCCCTCCTGCTCTGGGAAGGGCTGGCTGCCAGCCTGGAGAGGCTGGGACAGCAGGTGACGTTGTGGAGGAAGCTCAGCGTTTGGAGGGGCAGGGGTGAGAGAAGGGCACCCACAGGTTTCACCCAGCACAGGGGCTGCTCTCAGCTTAAGGGGGAGATGCCCCAGTTTCAGCTCAGAGAGGAGCAGGGAGGAGGTGGGAAGGAAGATTCCTGCAAACACGTGCTGTTACTGGGGAGAGAATAAAAAGGTTCGAGTTTTCCCCTGCTACAGATCTAAGAGATAGCTGCAAGCTAGTACTGAACTACACTTTCATCCCCATTGAGACACTACAGCAAGTCCAGGAAGAGGTTAGGAAAAACTTTAAAGAACTTCTGCATTTCAGGAAGCTTTCTTAGCCACCCTCTGGAGACCTCCTAGCTTGTCCAATTTTCTCCTGAAGGTCCTGTTCCCTGCACCCCAGGGACACTGCAAAACAGAGCAGGAACCCAGCCAAGCAGCCCTGGCTCAGGGCAAGCTGGAGACAAACAATCCTGGAAATTTTAGAGAAAATATACATGCAGAACTTAAAGAAAACAGCAGGTGGCTAAAGCTTGAAGCATTTTGCAAAAAAATAATTCTATGAAAACAAGTCATCAAACATACCTGGGAGATCATCTCCCAGAGGCTGAGTCCTGAAGCAGGGGAAGCAGTCCACAAGCACAGAGCACAGCGACCTCTCACTCCCCATTCCTGCACCAGCCCACCCTGTTAGGCCAGGAGCCCAAGGTTCCTTCCTAAAACCCAGAGGGGAAGAGCTTTGCTTCCTGCAGCAGTTCATTTAGCCCCTAAACACAACCACCCCCAACTCCTCAGAGTGATCAGGCCACTGCCAGTGCCTCACTGCAGCATTTTAAAGAGAGCAGGAAAAGCTGACCAGCTGCAAGAGATGAAGAAACACCTGCTAGCTGTACCCAAGGAATGAGAATTTAGGTGGGAGGGAGAGCTTTGGGTGGGAAGGAAGAGGTGCAGGTGGTGGGTAGAAGCAAATTGCAGCCTGGCAGGCAGCTTAGGTGTTCTGAATAATTTTTTACAAGTCAGCTGGAAATTCGTCCTCTGTCCAGTGGTTTGGAGAAAGGTGAAAACTGGTATTTGGTTCAGGTCAAACCCTGAAGAAGCTGCTTTTTACAGTGTCCTGGGGACCCTGGAGGGCTGCAGCCAGGGCAGCCAAGTGGTGCTTTGCAGCACTGCTAAGTGCAAACATAACCACATGGGGAGCCTGGTGATTTGAGAGACCAGAGACTGAGCTCTGAGCAAAAGGAGATCTGGGAGAAGGGCTGATGTCTTCTCTCTCTTCATTAAAATTAAAGCAGCTGCTTTTTGCTTCCATTGTAGTTTCCTATTAAAATCTCCCTGTGTGCAGCTGCAGCATCAGGAAAGCAGCTTCTGGAGCAATTTCAGTGGTGGGTGCAAGGAGGTAACAGCCAGGCTGTGGCAGCATTCCCTGTGGGAAGCAGAAGGGCTGGCCACCGTGGGATGGGTCCCTCATCCAGACTGCAGCTGCCAGGGGGAGATCATCAGGAGGGAGGGGAACCAGCATTTTGCTTGAAACATTATCTTCTTTCAGGTCAAAAGCTGACTTTTTTGCTCAGCCTATTCTGAAGCTATCAGCATTGACACCCTTTAAGAAGACCCCTTGTTTTTCCTTTTTCCAGCTTTGCCTCCACTTGCATTGAAATGGTCAAATTTCAGAATAATTTCATCAGTTAACTTACATTTTCTAGTCAGTTTTGTCCATCCTACCCCCTCTGTGAGGATCACTGACCCTCCAGGGCTGGGTGTCACTCAGGGCTGGGTGTGCAAAGGTGGGCAAAGCTGCCACCTCTGTGTGTCCCATTGGAGCCAGGCTCCCTGCAGCCCTTGCTGGGCAGGCTGAGCTCAGCTGGAGCCCACCAGGAAGGCTCTGCAGCCCAACACTTGTGGGACACCATGGGGAAGCCTTCTGCATGCCCTCACCGTGCCCAGGGCTCAGTGCCACCGTGCCACCCAGCAGCATTACCTTTTGTCTTGCCCAGGGCAGTGGAGGAGGGCTCCATCCCAGCCACAATCATAAGCCAGCCAAAATAATCTCCTCTCCTTGCAGCTGGGGCAGGAATTCAGCTGCTGGCTCCGGGTGTCCTCAGGAAGTGGAGCACACAGATGTTCCTCTGTCTGCAAAGGTGAAGGGCACAGGAGTGAGAGCACAGACAAGTCCTTGGGTGTAGCACTGGCTACCCAGCCAGGCACAGCTCTGGGACACAGGGACAGCTCCTGACCCTCGTCTGGGCAGCACCCACCCAGTCTGGTGGAGATTACTGGGGGGCTCTGCCATCAGCCCAGTGACAGAGCACTTTGGGACTGGCAGACAGAAGGAATGGAAGAGAGCTGAGAGGTTTGGCTCCTGTAGCAGAGAAGAAATTTACCCAAAACCTGGTAAGTTTATGTATTTCTGCTGTTGGGAAAGAATTTGGGGTTTAGATGCTTTTGAGGAGCTGAAAACCAGTTCGCCCTACCTGTACCCAGGGTGATTGCCCTGACACCAGTGGCTCCCTGGCACAGGAGCAAACATTCCCTGGAAGCACAGGGACACATGGCCCATGGGTGAACCCCACTGCAGGGCAGGTCCTCGTCAGAAATTCAACATCAGACATCACCAGACACCTGGAGCAGCTGCAAAGGGCTCTGCCTGTGGAGCCCTGTGACTCTCCCAGGAAAGGGTGAGCAGTTGTCACCATGATGACGAGTGGGACAGGCAGGTGTGAGCAGGGTTGGCCTCCTGCCCTCCCCATGTGTAAGAGGTGAGGCTTTGCCCTTGCCCTGCCCTGTGTGCCCCCAGCCAGTCCCCTCCTGCAGCAGCTCTTGCCCCCCACCCACCATTGCCCGTGCCCATGGCAGGACACAGCAGTGCCACACTGAAGGGACTTCTGAGTGTGGGAGCACTTAGGGCACACACATCACACAGGCACGTGTCCCTGCAGGTGCCAGCAGGGTAACCATGCCCCCTTACAGCAGCGCTGACCTTGGCCCATTCCCCTGCCCAGAACTCACACACTCCTGGACAAAATTAAACAATTCTGGTGGAGCTGGAGAGCTGCTGATGTCAGGGCTGGGTTTTGCCAGCATTGCTGCTCCTCGGTGCCTGGCTGCTGTTTCCCTGTCCTCCAGAGAGCACATCTGTGCCAGGAAAACCTCTGGCTGGACCTGAGTTCAAAGGTGAGGAGCAGATCTTGGGCAATTTAACCCCTTCTGTGCACACTTCCTGCCTGGACCTGGTCAGACCATGAGGGAAACAAACTCCGGCCACAGAGAGGGATTTTATTCAGCTGGACTGGCACAGCTCAGCGCCTCCAGACATTACCTATTCTTGGAAACATTTTCTTTCCTCCCAAGAGAGGGAAGCTGCCTTTCTCTTCCCCAAGCCCTATAAGGGGTCAAGGGCTGCGTGGTCCTTCCATGGCTGAGTTGGATCCCTCCAGGAAGGACCTGCCCAGCAGAGCCACATTTGCAGCTTCACCAGGACAGGACACACCCAGTGGAGACAACAGGTCCAGCCCATTGTCTCTACACACAGAGAAGTACCCTCTGTCTCTCTCTTACTATATTTTATATGCTATTTAACAGGGGAAGATAATCCTAATCTCCCTGTCTAGCAATATCCATAACCATAATCATAAAAGTGTCACTGAAGTGGAACCACACAGTCCTGAGCAATTGGAATTGCAGGGAAAGTCCAGATAAGGCAAAAAACAAATACTCCTCTAGAGAGCACAAAGCAAGAGGCCATGGATCTGCAGGGAAAGGTGACCTAAAATATTTGGTTACTCAGGTATCTCTGCTGGGTAAGAGCTAAGATTAGGATAGGATAGGATAGGATAGGATAGGATAGGATAGGATAGGATAGGATAGGATAGGATAGGATAGGATAGGATAGGATAGGATACGATGTTCTTTAAAAGCTCAGAGACTATTTGTGCCTTTTAGGAGGATCCATGAAAGAATAAATAGATTATTGGGGACCATTGCAGCTCTTTAAAATTTTTTTTTTTTTTTCCCTCGACATTTTTCTTTCAGCTTCAAAAAGCAGGACTCTGCCTGAGGCTTTGCCTTTGATTTTGCCAAGGAATCCCACATAAGTGCTGGGATATTGTCCTATGTTTTGAAAAAAGGAGATAAGAGGAGGCCACTGGAGATCAAGTTTTGATTCCAAAGGACAGCTAAGGTGGGTTTGAGCAATTTTTGCCACTTTTTGTGCCTCTGTTTCTGTAAATATGAGTCTAACAGAATCTTACTGATCTCTTGTAAAGCCTTTACATTTTCTGTGGTTATTATTGCCATTAAATTAGGTGGCTGGGACTTCTTTTGCTCCCAAGTGCTTTTCAAGTGTAGGCACAGTCTCAGTGAATAAATAACACACCATTGGAAGCCATCTGACTGTAAGTGACCCTTCCTGGCCAACCTTGTCCTTGTAAAAGGCCCAACTGTCCTTCCTGCTTGTTGTCCCCTCTTCTCCTTCCCAGCAGCACTTCAGGACACATTACAGACTGTGCTTGAAGGCCTTAAAAAAACCAAACCAAACCAAACCAAACCAAACCAAACCAAACCAAACCAAACCAAACAACAAAAAAATAACCACAAACCAAGAAACCCACAAACCCCAAATCCTGCTTTTTGGGGTGAAAACTTTTCCTCTGCAGCACAGGTGAGTGTGACACAGGGCCACCACCCTTAGCTCAAGCCCCAGATGTGCTCACCTGGTGGGCACAAGGGCAGAGGGGCAGTTTCCTGGCTGGACTGAGCAGGGCTTAGCAGCTCAGAAGTGGCTCTGAGAGCTGCACTGCCCAAGCCCAGGCCCCTGGCTGCTGGCACAGCACTGGCTTCATCAGGAGCAGCTGTGGGTGCAGCGTCCCTGGGAATGCCTCCCCTCTGCCTGCTCCACCCCAGTTCCCTGCCTGGAATCCGTGTTTTCAACCCTTTCCATCCATGTGCAAATCCTGGGAAGCAATTGGAGCTGGCACAGCCAGAGACTGTCTCCAGCAGAGTTCTACATACTGCATCCAGTGAGCAGCTCAGTCCAAGCTGGGCTCAAGGCATTGCCAGGACCTGTGAGCCCTTGTGAGAGAGCAGCAGAGCTGTGCTGAAATGTGCCAAGCCCAGCTCTGTCCCCCTGATCTGGAACCAAGCAGGAACAGCCCTCCCTGTTCTGACAGAGAGGGGTTTGGGAATGCTCTATTAGAAGCCTGCTGGACACCCCTGAGCTTCACCAGGCCCAGCCTCAGACTCTCACTGCCCAGGACACCACAGGAGCCAACACAACCTGAAATTCCTGGTACAAACTTCACCCTTCTGGTGCTGGTTGTAAATCCCAGTGGAGCCCAAGGCTCCTTTCCATGTGCAGGTGGCCCAGGAGCAAGGGGATGCACAGTTGGTCTCTGCTGATCTGCCAGTTGCTGAAATTACCCAGATCAGGAGCACTCATGGGTGCTGCCCACAGGAGCTCACCCAGGTGAGCTGCTGTGGGGCTGCAGGGACAAGCAGGGTGATGGAAGTTCCTTTGATGGAAGATTCCTAGGGGAGGCAGAGTTAATGCCAGAAATTTTCCCAGCTATTTTGCAGGGGCAGCAAGGAGGCTGCTCATCTCCTCTCTGGACTTCTCCACATCTGGAAAACAACCCCACTGCTGGAACTCAACCCCCCTCCACTTCCAGCTGCTGGCCCTGGGGAGCAGCTCTTCCACAGGCCAGCCAGGTTCCTGACAGCAAGGGACGAGTCCTTCACAAAACCCTCTGCTGCTCCCAAAGGGCTTCAGGAACTCATTAAAAGAAGGGAAAGTCTCAATCACCCCAGAGAAAGCAAAGGGGCATTACCTGCAGACAGGGCTCCTGGGATCCGGCAGCAGGGCTGGCGGGCACTGCCACACTCTCGCCGTGGGAAGCAGCTTGTGCCTCTCTCCCTCCCGTTGTTTTTATTTTGGCAATGCAGTCTGAAGGTCGAAGAAAAAGTCCGAAGGAGTGGCTTGTGGCAGGCAGTAAATTATTACCCTGGACTGCTCTCCGAGGGGACCAAGGCACAGGGAGCTGGGGTGGGAGAGGAAAATCCCTCCTTGGGGGGATTAGAGGGCAGCTCGCTGGCAGGGAAGTGCAAAGGGTCAGAACAAAGTGCTCTGTTTGCCGGAGGCTCTGCTGGGTCACATGCTGGCTCCCAGCAGAGGTAATGAGGCATGGGTCACCTCCCAAACTCCAGCAAGACCTCCTGGCTGTGGACATGACTTGCCGCCAATCCCCCAGAAGGAGCTGGGTGAGAGGGAGCCTTGGCCTCTGGCAACACTGAGGGGCAAGAAATCCAGGGACTTTTACATGCCTGATCTGTGCAGGTGTGACAGTCCTACAACCTCCCTTCCGCCCCCTGTGTGTCCCCTGCTCTGTGGATCCTGAGCCACTCATACAGAGGAAGAACCGCCTGAGAATCCAAGGGGGGACCATGGGCACATCGGAATTGAGCCCAGAGGAGCACTCTTGGAGCCAAAATCCACTGCCCTCCATGCCCTCCCAGTTTGCTCCATTACTCTTGCTTCCCCTCTGCAGGAGCCCAGCACCAGCCATCCCACATCCCTGTGTGGGGGCCCAAACAAGAGTCTGACAGGTGAGTGTCTTGGTAGAGTCACTGGTGGAGCCTCCAGCTCCTCACCTGAAACACAAACTCCAGAGATGTACAAAATGAGTTGATGGAGAACATTGATGCCACTGTCAAAATAAGCATTTTCTGAAATAGCCTGGAATATGTGATATGGAGTGTCCAAACTTCATGAGGCTGAGATATCCAGCTGCCACCACAGGCAAGGTCTCTGGCTCCATGTGTGAGGAGGAGGCAGAGCCATACCTGCCCTCTGCACACAGGGAGGAGGGGGCTCAGCCCTCACCTCACTCCAGCTCCCACTGATGGTCCCATTGGGTGGCACAACTGTGTGGATGAGTGAGGGCAACATAGATTTGGTATTACCCTCATGTCTCAGGAAACGAGCCCAAATAGAGGTGCCCATTGTGCCTGAAGAACTGTGAAGACAGAGAGAGAAATAAATCCGTTCCCTGGTAGTGCAGAGAGGGCCTTTGTTTGTCTGGTTTTCAGAGTGAGAAGGTTTAGAGGATTGTTGCAGCACATGACCAGAAGCTACAAAGCACAGACAAAAACCATTTGGAGCACAGATCAGACTCTGACATGGCACTGGGTTTTCAGAAGATTTCTGCTTTGTTCACGTTAAACCTGCTGCTATTTTGGGGGTTGTTTTCCTCACTCCGCTGCCTCCCTCGCTGTCAGGGCTGCGCATATCCCACAGCCCTGGGCACACGAAGGCTGTGACAGGCAGCGGCACAGCATCAAAATGTCTGCTGCCACGGGCTGGAGGGGCTGCCCGTGTCCCTAGCCCAAGGCACAAGTGTTGCACCAACAGCCACGTCCGCTCCAGCCACGGACAGGTTTAGAGGACACAGCCTCTGCTTATCGCTCGGCTCGCAGAGCCGGCTCGTTTCGCAAGCGGGTCGCGCGTCAGCCACCAGCGAGCGCCGGCTCCCGGCAGGAGCGCGGAGGGAAGCGCCCGAGCAGAGCTGACAGCGAGACAAAGCCCTTTGGGGCTCGCTGGGAAATCGCTGGCTTCACCACAGCTGAAAAGTGGGGCGGGTCAGACGCTGAGGTGCCCTGTCACCCCCGGGAGCCGCCCCGCCAGACAGCGGGGACACCAATGCTCCTCCAGCCGGGGCTATCGCCCTGCAAGCAGGAGCTTGGGGAGCTCAGGGATTTGAGGTGCCCTTGCGGGGGCTGAGGGAACCCTCTGGTCAAGCTTCCCTGTTCTTCACCCTGAGGGATAGGAGCGAGGATCCCTGGCCCTCCCCTGACTGTCACAAAAAGGGCACAAATCTTACAGCCCCAAGTACAGCAGGGGGCACGTCTGCTCACAAGGGGAAGAGGGGAAAAAAAGTGCTGAATTAGGTTTTAAACCTCTCCAAAATTAAACCTTCATAATACGGTTTCCATCATCATGTACTCTGAACCAGAGAACTTTTGGCCCCTGTAAAGCACAAGGACCAGGACACGTAAGTCTGTGAGCATCCACAGGAGAGAAGAGCCCACAGGAGAGAAGAGCCAGCTTCCATGGCATGGCATGGCATGGCATGGCATGTCATGGCATGGGTCCCTTTGCTTCCCTGGTGGGGAACACAGAGACAGAAACACCCTGAAAGTGCCGTGTAAAAACCGGAGATGTGCAGAGCACTGTATTAACCTGCCAGCCAACCCCAGCTCTCCACTTATTCCAGGATCCGAGGGGTTATCTCAGGGCAGGGAGATGCGCTGGATCTCCTCCCACGCTGGCCCCTTATAATCACCCTGGGGAGAAAGCAGACCTGGAACAGAGAGTTCAGGGCAGAAGCAGGAGCAGCGAACACCCCTGAGGAGAAACCCCTTGTCCGGGCTGGCTCCCCTCATCGCGGGCGGGTGGATGTGGTGCCTCCGGGCCGGGCCCATCCCGTCTCCCGGCAGGGGATGGATGCGGTGGCTCCGGGCCGGGCCCATCCCGTCTCCCGGCAGGGGATGGATGCGGTGGCTCCGGGCCGGGCCCATCCCGTCTCCCGGCAGGGGATGGATGCGGTGGCTGCGGGTCGGGCCCATCCCGTCTCCTGGCAGGGGATGGATGCGGTGGCTCCGGGCCGGGCCCATCCCGTCTCCCGGCTGCGGGTGAATGCGGTGGCTCCGGGCCGGGCCCATCCCGTCTCCCGGCAGGGGATGGATGCGGTGGCTCCGGGCCGGGCGCGCCGTCGGGCGAGGGCGCTGCGCCGCCGTGGCGGCTCCGGGCCGGCTGCGGGCGGGGAGCGCGCGGGGCGGGGGGCGGATCGGGCTGTCGGTGCCAGCGGCAGGGCGGCAATCGCGGGTCACCTGCACCGGGGTGGGAGCAGGGGTGGTGAGAATGAAAGTGGTGAGGATGGAGGTAGGGGTGAGCATGAAGATGATGGGCATGAGCTTGAGAATGGAGTAGGACGCTGCTGAGTATCCCCAGGCAAGGGCGCCGGCATGGAGGGAAATGTGGCTATGCCGGGGGCAGGCGCCTCACCACGATGCCCCCCACACTCACCCACCGCCGGCGCCACACCACCCTGTCCCCACACGGCACAGACCCCACAGCTCCCCTGTTCTTTTCTTTCGGAAGCTGCCCAGAAAATCGCCCGAAATGCGTTTTTCCCCCGGCAGGGACATCCCTCTCTCCTTCCCGCAGCCCCTTTCCCAGCTTGTGCCAACACCCCCCTCCCGCCCCCGGTACCGCATTGCGGAGCTGCCCGCTAACCCCGGACCGGACCGGGCGGGGGAGATGGGGGGACATCCCAGCCCTACCGGGGCTCGACGTGTTTTGGGGGCAATAATAGGAGCCCCACGGGGACCTCAGCTGTGCCTGTGCTGCGGTAGCGCTGCCAGTGGGTCTCCCCATCCTCATCCTCTCCATGTAGCGGCAGCGGATCGACAATTAGTTGTCGTGGCTTTTAAAATGGTGTCAATCGAGGTGTTTTCGGTCACAGGATTGGAGTGTGGGGCTGACCTCCCCCGCGGTGGCGGCTTTGCCCGCAGCGGGGATCAGCCCGACGCTCCACACCCGTGGGCAGGGTTCGGTGAGTTTGGATCAAGACAGGGGTACACCCAGCCTTTTATTTCGTTTATTTCTCCTCCTTTGTTTGTTTGTGAGGGGATTCCCCCCCCCCCCCCCCCCCCCTTTCACAAGAACAAAAACCTCGGGGTGCATCTGCAAACTCCCGTCCCTGTAGTCTGAGAACTACGGGGGAAAGCAAAACTGTCAGAAGGGGTGAAAGTAGCCCCACCACCCCCAGATGTAAGACGACCTCTTCCTCAAAAATGTCTCGTACCTCTTGCAAGCAGCTGAATGCCACCTTCCCTGGAAACCCGGCACTGCCTCCCCTTAGCCCGAGGATGTGTTGCAGCCCCGACACTGAGAGGATGAACCTCCCTCTGCCCCTGCCCTGCTCCTCCAAGCCCCCAACGAACCAGGCCAGCCTCATCATCTATGTTTTCTCTTTATTGTTCCATATATTTATGTACCACATTATATGTTAAAGATAGATTTTTTTTTCTGATATACATTTTTCATCTTATTTACCACAATGACACCACACGTACATTGGAAACAGCTCCACGGATCTGGTAGATTGCACAGAATGAATTGTGTCGTAGTTTTGTTCCTGTAATCCTGAACGACATCAAATCCAACCATATATTATTATTATTATAATTATTTTTTAGCTTTTCATAATTTAGAAATAACAATTGTTAAAACGAAACGAAACATAAGTCACCGAGAAGTGAACTTCAGGGCTGCGATTTCAACCAGAGGCAACACATTTGTGTTTGATGGGAATTGCCGGTCCTCGGTGTGGATTGGGATGGAAGAATCGAGCAGTCCTGACATCTATTGTGACTACGGTGTAAACATTGCAGGTAAGCGGTCGTCAGACGCTGCTTGGGCTTGTTGGGCTGGTCGTACAATCTGGGTCTCGTCTACATCCATCTCTCAAAGTGTTAAAACAAAGGTCCCTGCTCCCGCCTCATTGGCGGGTTTGCTTCCCAGTCCCATGGGATCGGCACCTGTGTTTCAGCTCCTGAAACACTGATTTGCATATCTGTGAGGTGTTGAAAACTGCGACTGTTTCCCAACAGGCCGTTTGTGGGGGGCCAAGCTTCAGGCAACGAGTGAGGAGATAGGGGTGGGGCACCAGATAATTTCCTTCCAAAAAATCTAAATAACAAAAAAATAGATTTAAATCTGAGCTTATTTAAAAAGACATCAGGGCGAGCACTTTCATCTCTTCTTATTTTCCTTAGTTTGCAGATTCTATGACATAGAATTTGTTGGATGCACGTAACGAAAATAATGACTCTTTCCATTAAAGGGATGCAGAATTATTTGGCTATGCGGATGTTCAATGCGATTCTCTTCCTGCTCCCGACTCTGGCCCCTCCTTAGTCTTCAGCATTGGTTCTGAAAGCCTCTATGAGGCCTTCTAAAGAGTGGATGAACCCAGAGATGCTGCAGATACCACCTATAACGAAAATGGCAACATCGAAGAAGACATGATGCCACAAGAGCTTCCTCCACAAGAGTTTGAGGTGGAAGAGACTGGGGAGCAGGAAACAGAGCCCTGCGCCTGTGAGGCTCCCAGTAAGGCCCATCAAGAGGGCAAAATGGGGGACATAAATAGCCATGAGCAGGGTGAAAACTACCAGGGCACATCTGAGGGTGAGTCCCCAGGATTTGAGCCGCCCGTCACCCCCATAACAGTTGGGGAAGAAAGCCCTGTTTCCATCTTGGAAAAGGGACCGCTCCAGGACTTCTACAGCTGCAAAGAACGGCAGGGGGTACGAGAGCAAGGCTTTGGCCACCAAGAAAATGTTGACTACTGCCCTAATGGTGGATGGCAAGTTGTCTGTAATGACCTCCTTGGTCTCATCAGCCCAGGTCAGGTAGGCGACCAAGGCAAAGAGTCCCTTAAGGATGCAAGCTGCAATGTGAGTCCAGTTCATCATGCAATGGAACTCCTTGGGGTTCTGCATGTTCCCCTCCAAGGAAGGCAGAAAGATCTGGGAGGTGTAGCTGAAGACAATGATGCCAATGGAGATGGGAAACTTCTTGACATCAATGTAAAACTTGACTTTGTCCCAGGCCCAGTCGCGCGCCCTGGAGAGGCAGTAGGCAATCACCAGGATGTTGATGACAAAGTGGGCTAATGTGCAGAGCAAGCTGAACTTGGAGACTGCCTTGAGGTTCTTCAAGAACGCGCAAGGCAGGAGCACTGCCGTGGCAATGATGGACCACGACTTCTGGGAGACGGGCAGGTTGGGGAAGCTGTTGTACATCAGGTTCCCACTGACCACCACATAGAGGATGCAGGTCATGACCAGTTCAATGATCTGAGCCACGTTCACAATTCTGCCCCCGAGGGTGGGGAAGCGGGGCGCGCAGCACGCGTTCGCGATGTCCACGTAGGAGTCTCTCACCCTGACTATCTCCCCATCCTCATTCTCTTCGTAAAGACAGGCAATAAGGATTTTCCCAGTGTAGCAGCACACCACTGCAGCGAAAATTATTAAAAAGAGTCCTAGGTATCCACCGTGAAGGATGGCATAGGGCAGGCCCAGAACAAACATCCCCTAGAAAGAGACAAAATGGAAACCGTGTTGCTGGATCTCTGCGGGGCCCACGCCCGCGGCCGAGCACACGCAGCCGCACCACGGCGGTCACGTGCGTGCTCTCTGTCTGCCCACGCAGCCTGGCACCCACGCAGGCGGTCACACAGTCACGCCACGCAGCCGCGAGCGGTGACGCACCCCTGTCCCTGTGACGTGCCACCCCCACAGTCACACCCGCGTCATCGCAGCCCCGAGCACCCACAACAGGCCAGAAAGGTTTGGGTGCTCGAGCTTTGCTCCAGTCTCTACCCTCTCTGTCCCCAGCCCCTCTCAGTGCACCAAGACCTCCACAGCTGGGGACAGCTTGAGGGGCCAGACTGGGCCCACTCCAGTGCAGCCCCACCGCCAGCCCAGTCACCCCCGGGTCCCCCATCCCTCCTTGCCCGTGGCCCCTGCTGGGGCAGCCTGATGGGGTCAGAATCTGCAGCATGACAGGGCTGGGGCCTGGGCTCCTCCCTGGCGCTGTACCCGGTTCGGGGGAGGGGGGGCCAAAGCAGAAAGCTGGGCTAGGGGGTTTTAATTTCCTTTTTTCAAAATCTGTTTTTCCTTTTAGGTCCTTCCTCCTGCTCTATTATTCGCCTCTATCTTTCACCTGTTTTTATTTCTATATTTCCCCCCTTTTCCCCTATTCCCCCTTTTCCTCGAAGCCGGTTTGCAATCAGCCCACGGCTTCTGCCCGAGGTACAGAGCACGTAACGGGACCGGGATCAGGGAGCGCTGCCCGGCGCCCCGCGGCGGCGGCGGCGGCCGTACCTGGATGGCGTTGGTGACGTTCCATCCCGCCTCCCATGCCGTGATCTTGGGCTTGCCCTGCCCGGAGAGCTCGGAGCAGGCCTCCTTGGAGGCGGAGGGCGGCAGGGGCCCTGTGCCGTCCCGCTGGTAGTGGATGTCCCCCTCCAGGGGCGGCTCCCCGCCCTCCTCGCTGCCCTCGGACTTGAGGATGTCCATCTGCAGCCCTTGCCGATGCTCCATGTCCAGGTCGTCGCAGTGGGCGAAGCCCACCGCCTCCTCGTCGGTGGCCGCCTGGAAGCCCATCCTGGCGAACATGCCGCTCATCTTCGCCTGGGATTTGTGCGACACGGAGGTGGCCACGTTGGAGAGCTTGCTGCGGAGGAGGGTGGCCATGGCGGCGGCTCTGGTGACTCCGCTGCTCGCGGACCCTCGGGGATGCGGAGACCCGACGGGGCGGGCGGGCGGCGGGGAGGTGGACGGGACTTGGTCGCCCCTTGGCGAGGGGTGGCTGCGGGGAGCTGCTCCGAGCCGCTACCTCCGTGTCCAGGCGCAGTGCGGGCGGCTCCCGGCCGGGGTGCCCAGGGGCATGACACCGCTGCGGGGGGAGCGGGCCCGCACGCCCCGCCGCCCGCTCCGCGCTGCTCCGCGCCGCTCCGCCGAGCCCCGCGGCGGGATCGGGGGGCGAGTCGGGCGGGACGGGGGCTGTCAGCAGCCGGCGGATGTCACCAGACGGGCAGAGTAAGCCCCTGGCAGAGCGCGCCGCGTCTCCATCGCAGTGCGCCCACCTCGCGGAGAGAAGAGGAGAGGGGAGAGAATTGCTGCATTTCTGGGGGAGGTACCAGCCTCCCCTGCCAAGCCCAGCCCCCCGCACTCCCCCCGCCCCACCCACGCCCGCCGGGCCCCGCCAGCAGCGCCGCAGCCCGGGACCCCACCCCCCCCTCACCCCCGGCCGGCTCCGCATCCCTTGCGCTGCCCGCCCTGCCCCGCACCTGCCCCGCACCCGCCCGCAGCCCCCCGGCCGCCAGCCCCTTCCCCACTGAGAAACAAAAGAGCTCCGCTGAAGAGGCGGACAGGCGGCTTTCGACAGGTTCTTAACGGGATTTTCCTCCTCGTACCTCCTTCTTTTTCTTTTCTCTGTCCCCCAAAACGCACGGCCCCTTCGGAGGCGGGGGGCGGCCTGGGCAGTGGCCCCTGCCCAGGGGACACAGCGGTGCGTGGCCACCCGCGCCCAGGGAGCGAGGGCTCAGCTCTCTCTAACGATTCCTGGGATCGGCGAGCTCCAAAACCGGTGGGACAAGGGGCTCAAATCTCCTTTGGGGCCCGCAGCCGGGTGGCACCGCATCGGCACCGCAGCGGTACCGCCCGGCCGCGGGGGGCACCGGCACCCGGGGGATGCTCCGTGCAGAGCTCTCGGTCCTCACCAGCCAACACGGAGGTTCTCGTTTCTTTAAACAAAATACCGATATTTTCGGTTTGCTTCCAAGCGCTTATGTTCGTTTCTAAGTTAAAAGCCTTACGAGTTTTAATTTATTTTAAATTTTTCCGAGGTGAGAGGCCAACACAGTCGACAACGGCAACGGGAAATCCCGGTCCTGTGCTGTGGCACGGACAAGTGGAGAGTGGTAGGGGGAGCGATGGCATTCGGGGCGGTGTGTGGGAAAGCACGTCCCCTCCGCAGCGGGAGAGCCTTTGAATCGTTGTTTAAAAAAAATTATATTTATATATATACATGTATATGTATGTATGTTCTTTGAAAGGTGGGGAAGGGAGGAATTTCTGTTTCCTTTGCTGTTTTGGAAGGCAAAAAAAGAATATTTTTTTACTACAGATAGGAGGAAAAGCCACCACTTAATTATTTCCTAATATCGTTGTTGAGGGAGTAGGGAGGGAGCGCCCAGGCTGCGGTTGCAGGTGGGATGCGGTGCTGAGCAGAGATGGGGAAAAAAACCCCAATTCCTAGGGAAAAAAAACCTTAAATCACCTCCTTAAAAACCTTTTTATTTTTTCTCCAGCCACAATCTAAAAGCAAACAGGGTGCAAGGAGGCTGAAGGGCGCAAAAACCCAGAATAAAACTGAAATATCCCCGGTGAGGGCTATACCCCTAAGGGGTCTCCTCGGCGCTGCTCCCAGCTCGGGGATGAACGAGCTGCTTCTACATCCCGCCCCATAAAAATGGGGTTTTTTGATGGCAGCGGAGGAGGAGGGCGACTGAGCGTGGCGCATCCTTGGCTTTGCGTGGGAATTATTACATGTGAGTGCACAGATAGGTCGCGAAAGCCGAGCGGGGCACGGCTTCGCCCCGGGTTTAGCGGGGTCTTGACGGGCTGGGATTTAACGGGTGAAATTGAAAAGCTCGGGCCGTCACCGCTGCCCTCGGCCGCCGCTTCTCCTCTTCACAGCTCGGGAAAACCACGGCGGACACCGTGAGGGATTAATCCCAACGATTTATTTTTCTTTTTTATTAACATTATTTTTTTATTCATCCTAAGACGAGTTCGTTATGAAAGAAGACGTGAAGGAGCTCTGTTTCTGGAGGCTGCAGGGGGCATCAGGGAAGAAGGAACGAAAATTCATCCAAACCTCTGTCTGGTGCGTGACTATCTCCTCAAATAGCCCTGGCGCATCCGTGCCCCTGACCCGGCACCCCCAAACTGGTGGGAGACTCAAAATAGTCCCACTGGGCATCACCCAACATCCCCCGGCCAGCCCTCGATGCCAGGGGGTGGAGGGGGTTCCTCTAGGAGCCACCCAGCTGAGCTTTAAGGTCCCTTCAACCCAAGCCTTTCTATGTTCACACCAAGGGTGGAGGACATGGGCTTTTGGCTCTTCGTTGAGCATCCAGAATGTCATGGATGTGTCGGGCTCGGGAGATATCTCATAGAGAAAAAAAAATCCTAACCAAAATAAATAATAATATTTAAAAAAAACATGAACGACCACAAAAAAAAAAAAAAAAGAAACCCAAACAACAAGACAAACCGACAGAAAACCAATCAAACAAGCAAAAAACAAAAACAAAAACAAAAACAAAAACAAAACAAAAACAAAAAAAAACCCCACTAAACCAAACCAAAACCTCAACACAAAACCAAAAAAACAAAACCTAATAAAATCCTTCCAGAACAACCAATTAAAAAAAAAAAAAAAAAAAACTCCAACCAAGGAAAGGAAGAAAATAAAAAAAAGAAAATCCACAGGGAGCTTGAAAATAAGTTCAGGATCTCGGGGCCGGTGCGGAGAGAATGCCCCGGGGCAGGGCTGCCTCGCGAGGGCCCTGGGACCCTCCTCGGGTCCTGCTCGGGCCGTTCCGCGGACCGGGGATGCCCTGGGGTGGGGGGTCCCTTTTCCCAGTGCTGCGCGGGGCTGTGCCCCCTCCTTGCCCGGGGGACCCCTCAAGCTGAGAGCCCGCAGAGTGCCGGGCGCTGCTGAGCCTCGCCGGACCCCGAGGTCAGTGAGGAGCTGTGGGGGATGCTGAGGATGCTGAAGAGGTCAGGGTCGGGGGTTCCGAGCGGTACGGGAGTGGGGGTGCCGCTCTGCCCCCCCATCCCGGTGTTACCGCCGGGAGCTGAGCCCGCACCCTCCTCCCCTCCCCACCTCGGAACCGCCCCCGCACCCCCTGCCCGGCTGGGAACACCCACCCGGGGTCCCTCTGCCTCCGGAATGCCGGCTCGCTCCTGTCCCTTTCCAGGAGAGGGGGAAGAAGATTTTCTGTAGCAGCGGCTGGAAAAATAAAAATACTTTCTCCCCTCTCCCCCCGAACTACTACCGGCGGCTGAAATCGGGTAGAAAGCGCAAAAATAGGAGCGGGGGCGGCGGGGGGGGGGCGGGGAAGGGTTACAGGATACAGAAAGAGGGAGAGGAAGAGAGGAAAACCCGGAGAGATGGAGAGAAGGGTCGGGGCATTTACCTCTGCTTCTCTCCCCATCGCTGCCCGCAGCGCGCCGGGGAAGGCTGGAGGGGCGGGTGGATGGACGGACGGACCGACGGACGGATGGAAGCAGCAGCGTCACTCCTGGGCTTCCCCTAACTCCCAATTAACCCAAGCAGGATAATGGTGCCAAACCTTATCGAAAGGTTAGCGGCTCTCAGGGGGGCGTTTGAGCAGCAAATCGTTTCAGCCGAAGCTGAAAGGCGAGAGCGAGCCCGCGAACGAGCCGCAGCCAGCGCTGAAGCCGGGGGGCTCTGGCACTCTCTGCCTTCTCTGAGCCGCTCCCCGGGGCGGGCTGAGGGTCTCCTGTACCCCCCCGAGCAGCCCTAGAGGTGTGCAGTCCTGCTCCTGCGGGGAGCAGCTCCTCCAGACCCCACCATCCTCCCCAGGCACATCCAAGCCGGAGGAGCAACTCTGCCTTATCTCTGCAGACCAGGCTTGTGAGGCTCGTGGCTGGCTCTTCTGATTATTACTCTGAGGGAAAAGAGCAATTTGTGCTCAAGAATCATTTAAAGCAAGCCAGGAAGGCCAGTCCTGGGTCTGTTGTCTTTCTGGGTGTGTTGTCTTCCTAAATCCCACACCACTTGCCCCTCTCCAGGCTGCTGGGCAGCACAGAGCAGTGCCAGTTGCACAGAGGTGCAGATATTTGGGAGCAGGATGGCCATCACTCCAAGTTCGCTGCTCAGTCAGGCTCCCAGCTGCAAAGGGTTTGATTCTCATGGAGTGTGGGGGGCTGTGAGCTGCTACAAACACACTAAACTGCAAATTGTGACCATACGAAAAAGGGGGTGTGCAATCCTGGACGTTCACCTTCATCCTCCCCTGTAACACTCAGGAAAAGAGTGGCTGACCAAATGCAGGTGTCTAACCCCCTGATTCCTGCTCACACTCCTGGGCTACGCCACGATCTTTCCCCACACCCCTCTAACCTGCTGCAGGGCACCTCCAGCACAGCTGCCAGCTGCAGAGACAGGAAGGCTGAGGGGCACCTTCTGCCCAAACAGCAAGAAAATTCCACGGTCACATCTGTCCGAAGAACAGAACCCTTCCAGGTCAGCCCAGGCACTGCTGGAGCACAGCCACCCCTCTGCACAGGTACATCAGCACCTAGGGGAGCGATCCCAGGACATGGAAGCCGTTCCACCTTCCCGCAGCCGCTGCCAAAAGCAGCTCCTGTGACGGCCGGGCCGATGGCAGCCCTGCAGCCCCAGCAATGCACAGGAGAGGCTGCACAGCAGTGCCCTTCATCCAGCCCTGCCTCCTCATCACCCCGCCGCCACCGCGCCGGGCGGCTCTGACAGGATAATGAAGAGTTGCACGATATTCTATAAAAAGGCAATTAGATAAACTGCTGGATTGGGACCAGCTCCCGTGACCCAGTTAATAGCTCTGGGAATTTCGGCTGGGGAAGGAAAAGGCGTCGGTGTCCGGACGTGGTGCACGGTGAGAGGGCTTGGGAGGGGAGGGGAGAGGGGAGGCTCTGGGCTGCTGGAATGTCCCAAGCCTTGAATGTCCCAAGCCCTAAATGTCTCAAGCCTTGAATGTCCCAAGCCTTGAATGTCACATGCCCTAAATGTCCCAAGCCTTGGGTTCTCCCTCTCGAGTGTGTTTAGAGCTCGGCAGCAGCAAAAAGCACGAAGTGAAAACTCTGGCTGTAGAATCACCCAAGCTGCTGCTGGGATCGTGCTCTGGCTGCTGTGGCTGATCCACAGTCCGGGGCTCAAGACAAAGACACAGCAGCCACGCTGGCAGATACTCTGCAGTAAAATAACCATAACCGAGTGAAATCCAAAGGCAGAGTCTCCAGGAGATAGCCAGCAGTGGATGTTACCTCTTTATTTCATTTTTTTTACTGAACACACAAAATGGCTGCCAAAATTACAGACTCATAAAAAAAAAAAAAAAGCACACATATTAAGGACTGGGAATATCATAATTTAAGATTTATGTGTATTACAACAATAAAATTTTACCTTATGTAAAAAAAAAAAAAAAAAAAAAAAAGAGGTTTCTTGCTTTAACCTCCCTATTTGCAAAATAAATAACTTTTGATCTGTAATTTGGGATAAAATTTGTACATGAATTGCTGTGGTTTCCATTTCCCAGCGGGAAGAGCCTTGATAAACCATCATCACCTATAAACTAAAAATTAATTTGCAATTTGAGGACAACACGTTCCCAAAGACACTTCCCATAGGTTGGAATTAAATTTAACCCATTGTTTGTCTTTATGCTTCACATCAAAATTAAGTGGTAGCCACTGGGTACCAAATTCCCAACTCACTACTCTGCAGTATTGTTCCCACGAGCCTAACAGCATTTTCATTGACTTAATATATAAAGCTTCATCACTGTCAAATTAAATATTCATATATGTACAAGCTCTTGTATTTCACAGGAAATGACAATGGACTAGGAAAGGAAGGTGCACACTTCATGGATGCCAAGCTTTTTCACATCAACTCTCAAATAAAAATCTCTTCTGCTGCAGTTGCAGAGGCTGTAACAGCGACTGGTCTGTACAGGAAAGTTCTCCCTGTGGTCAGATGATGCCCCACTACTGGAGACTTTTTATATAATCTATATTTTTTCTTATTCTTTTAATGCTGTTTTCTCTTAATTGTGTTTAATCTGTGTGTGCTGTGGGAAGGGCCTCTCATGCAGAGGCCCTGCCAGCAGCCAGCTTGCCTTGGGGTGTTTCTTGTCAGGAGGGCTCAGTCTCAGCCTGCTCCATCCCCCATCTGGCCATGTGCCTTCTCCTTTTTGTGTCCATTTCTCATAAAAGCAGGTCAGCAACACACAGTCACTCACATCTCCTGCAAACATCTTCCAGCTCTATCCAAAAGCCAAGAGGAACAATTTGGGAAATCCCAAATCATGCTTTGAGATATTCCTGACAGCTCAGCCAAGGCTAACAAGGCAAGGCAGCAGGCACAGGTTTGTGTATCTTCCTTTAACAGGACCTCTCTCAGCATTTTGGAGTGACAGAAACCAGGTTCACCTAAGTCAGGGAGTGGAGTTACTGGCAAAATTGCAGCTGGGTCTCTGAACACGACTCCCACATCAATTTGTGGAGCCTCACACGTGGAGGGTGCTGTTTCCAGCACCAGGATTTGGATGTGCAGCCTCTGTGTGCAATATCATCCATTAATCTGTTGGGGTTTTTTTCCTAGAGACCAAAAATAAACTCCATGTAAAGGATACAGTCAAAACCTGAGCCCAGAAAATCACCCCATGAAGCTGCTGCTGTGTCCTAAGGAAAGCCAAAGGGAAAGTGAGGTACATCACAGCTCGATCCAAAGGGGAGCTCAGCCCACAGCAACACTTCCCTTGCTGCTGGAGAGGAGGAGGCACAAACCCTCCCCTCGTGCTGCTGCCTGTGTGCCCTGCATGCCCACTGCCAGCTGAGGGGACACTGCTGCTTGTGGGCAAGGACTGGGTGCTGCACTCACCTTGGCTGCCTCTGCTCTGCACTGCAGAGTCCTGCTTCTAGCAAAGAAACCCAAAAAAAAAAAAAAAAAAAGAGAAGAAGAGGAGAAAAAATAAACTCCCCTCTTTTTGCAGGAAGGCTTCACACACATCATTCCACACACAGTGCTGGGGAAACTCACTGCAGCACAGGGAGGGTGTGAGTGCCTGGCTGTCTGCAGCCACAGGGGCACCTGGCACAGAACCAGCCCTGCTGGCCCTGCACTAGCAGGGAAATGCAGTTACTTGTGCCCAACACAAGCTACGGAGAACCTGCCTATTTCTGACGTGGCTCACAGAGGTCAGCTCACCACAGTGTCTGTATTTGCTGCTGCTGCTGCAGGGGTGCCCATCATAACCCTGGATACCTCACACTGCAGGCAGTGCTGACTCCAGAGCCAGTCACGGGGACAGCCCTCAGTAATCACAGCTAAATGTGGCATTTCTACAGAATTTCTCACATACTCTGACCTGAAAAGTTTTCCTGACAGCACTTCAGATTAGCAAAGCTGGGACAGGGTGGTATTTATTGTCCTCATGAGCAAGCAAGCAGTGAGTTTCTTGTCCAGAGGCACCAGAGGAGTCCAGCCAGCCATGGGGTCTCAGCCTCAACCCCACAGGCAGAAGACCTGACCTTTGCAGAGGAGCCTTTCTTCTTTCATCTGGGATAATGCACAGAAACAGAAGAGGTGCTAGGGCAGGATTGAAATTATCCCTTGCCAGGAGACAGCAAGGAGGGAACAGACCATGAGCTGGAAACCATAGCTGCAGCAGAGGATGTATTTTTGGTGACACAGCAGCACAGTGCCCAGCTGTGCAGCTCACACTGACACACAGCAAATATTTCAGCAAAATAGAAATTTCACCTGTTAGCACTGCAGCAAACCTCCTGTGGGGGTTTTGGTCACTCCCTGGTGGGCTGCTCTGCTCCACAAGAGGCAGAAATGGGCCCAGGACTAGCAAGGTACAGGCAGGGTGGCTCTCACCCAGGCCCTGCTCTGCCAGGAGCCTGAGGGTCTCTGCTTCATGGCCATTGCAAGGACAGATTCTGCTCCTTTCCAAGAATTTAGCTTAAACCTTTGAATTAAGAGAGGAAGGAAAATGAGATTAAAATATATTTGCAAATAAGTTTTTTCTGGGCATTAAAGCAGCATTCCTGCCCACTGCCTCCCTCCTTGCAGAGAGCTGAGGGCAGCAGCTCAGGGTGCTTGCCTGGGGCTCCGAGATGCTCGTGGTGCCAGCACCACCCTGCACTGAGCACTCCAGGAGCCCAGCCCAGCGTGGTGCATCCCTTTGGGACACCCTGCAGGTTAGGGAGGGGCTTTGCCCTCCCCTGCAGCTGCTTTTCCAGCAGGAAGGAAGCTCAAACCCTGGGGAGCCTTGCTGTGCTGGTTTGCTGTTCCCCACACCACTTTGCTCCTGGGACAGCTCCTAAGAAAGGGAACAAGCTGTTGATGAAGTGCATCACTGCATCCCATGAAAGAGCCCATGAATGCCCCAGCTGGGCTCACTGTGGCTCAGGAGCTTCCCAAACCCTCTCAGGACCACCAGGACTCCAGCTTTGTGTGGGGATCCAAGGATCTTCAGCAAGTGAAATAACCAATACTTTAACCACATTTATAGCTTTTCATCCATTTGTACCATGCTGTAGGCCTTTGTAAATGTATACCAGAATATTTATTCCACAGGGGACTGTTAAGCAGTCTTTAAACTCTGAAACTCTGAACTTAGCAGCCTGTAATCCCAAAGTATTGCTGTTAAAAACACCATTCTCATAATAAACTTTTGGCATCACAGCACTATTTGCTTTTAATAGAACAGTACTTCTTAAGCAATTTAGTTAATTTGATTTATGACAAAAAGAAATTTGGAGAGTACAAAACCTCAGGAAGAGAACAGCAGGGAAGGCAGCTCTGTGATTACCTCCCCCTGCATGCATGTAAACTGCAGATGAGGTAAATTAATAATGAGACTTAAAGTTAGAAAGTTGAGTGAGAGGAGACTGCAAGGCTGGGAAAGGAGAGGGCAGTGCTGTCCCACAGCAGGACTGTGATCCAGAACTCTCCTCCCATACTGGAACACCTCACCTTAGGACTAGCTATCAAATAAACCTTTGGTGGTGCATCGGGTAGAAGATCCTCAAGATTTGTTTCCTAAGGCTTGCAAATGTCATTGAGCTCACCAAGCTGGGCACAGCAGCCTCTCAGTTTCCCCAGGAGGAGCTGACATCCTTCCTGCCACATCAAAGGGCTTTGACTGTTCAAGCTGGACACTTGGTTTTGCCAAAAAACTTCTGTATGCAGCACAAACTCCTGGTGGGGAAAGGGCAGCCTGGGATTCCCAATTTCCAGCTTGTGCAGGAAGGCAGAGATTAAACTTCCTTGTCCCAGTTCAGTCGCTGTAGCTCTGTCACTGTGGATAAATCACTGGAGCCTGGTCCAGCTCACATCCCAACTGACAATGGGACAGAAATGCCCAGAGGGAAAGTTAAACTAGAGGCTCTCACATTCCTTGGTCTCTCTAGGTTTGATCCTTTCTACACACCGGGTTTCCTTCCTGGCACCTGGTGTCAAATTTCTCCCTGACGTTCCCTGTGTCACCTCGCTGGCTGTCACTGCAGCAGAGCCCTGCACAGAGACCCCTCCTCACCCCATGGATCAGCCCCTAGCTATGCTGGAGGCTCCTGCACAGCCCAGTTCATGCTCCTCCCTCCCACGGCCCCTCCTTTCCTTCCCCGGGAAGTCTCAGTCCTGCTGTCCCCTCTGCCAGCCCCTGCGAGGTGACCTGGGTGACACAGCTGAACTAGAGGGGCCAGAGGTAGCATTTATTTACTCTCATTAACAGATAATTACCGAGGGCTCTGAAGCTGTCAGATCTGATAAAGGGACATTAAAATAGTCCTTATCGTCTTTCACTTTTCCAGTTTCCCTCAGAACGGAGCAGTGCTCACAGAGTCCTGTCTGGGAGGGCTGAGGGTGACCTTACAAGCCCCTGTCTCCAGAGAAGTTGGAAAAGCAGCATGTCCTCCTGCTGAGTCAAACCCAGTATCTGTTCAGATCCCCACCCGTGGCTTCTCGGTTTGTTTGTACCCATCAATCCAATCTTTCCAAGGAAATTCAATCTTTGGAATGATTTTCCCATTAACCTTCACCACAGAAAGCCACCAGGAAGAGCAGTGAAACAGTCACACTCAAAACCAGCTCCAAACAGCTGCTGGCTTGAGACCCTCTGGGGCAGTGTGAGAGGCTACCACAGCCCTAAAGGGACCAATCCCCAAAGAAACAGCGGCCAAAAAGGGATTATTACACAAATAAACTTCTTGAAAGCCCAGTTCTGAAGCAGGGAGGGGGTCAGAGCAGATAATCCCGTCTCTCCAGGAGTTCAGGTGGTGCCCTGCAACAACGCAGGGTGTCTGCAGAACCATCATCAGCGCTGAAAGCAGGGAAATAAGTCAATAATTGTGCAATCAGCAGCATCTTACTTTTTCTAAATGAACCTATGGCATGAGGGTTTCCCCCAGCACCCTTCCTCTCCTCTTTTTGCCAGAGCTCATCTTTCACTTTGTCATGCAATTCCCGGCTGGCCAGCTGCAGCCTGCCTCCATCTCTTTTCCATTACACACTCGGCTGAGCCGAGGACGAAAGGGTCCCTGGATTCCAGCGAGAAGGTAATTAATTGACTTTCTGCTCTCGTTGCTATGCGGCAAAGGTGGAAGCTGCAGCAGCTACAGTTCATTTTTAATCCGGGGAGATTAGTCACAAACGGCATCATTACCGAGGTGATCAGCTGCCCCAATAGAGACACGGGCTCGGGGTGTTCTCGGGAGGAGGAGGAGGAGGGCTGTGAGGAAGAGACCTGAAGCCAGGAGCAGCACACCCCCCCCCCACTCTCTGTTAACCCATCAGCCAGGGGTTAATTTTGTAGCTCATCTCCTGGGTAGTCTTTACCTTTGTATCTTAAACCTGCCCCAACCTCCGCGCTGGGCAGAGAGCAGAGCCAGCACTGCTTTGCTGGCAGGTGTCAGCCCCCCAGGCACACACTCCAGGGAGGAGCAAAAAAAAAAAAAAAATCACTTTTTGGAGCTGAAAACAGGGGACTGGTTGGATCTCCTGTCTCTGGAAGTGTCCAAGGCCAGGTTGGGCTGGGCTTGGAGCAACCTGTTCTGGTGGAAGGTGTCTCTGATCATGGCAGGGGGTGGAATGAGTTGGTTCCCAAAGTCCATCCCAGCCCAAACCACTCTGTGGTTCTGTGCCATGTGCCCAGCTCAGGGGAGCACCTTTCCCTGCTGTGACAGCAGTGCTGTCCCCTTGAAGGCACAGACATCACCAAAATCAGCTTCTTAGTGTGATGGAATGGAAAACTCTACCAAAAATTTTAAGATAATTTTTCAGTTCAAAATACTAAAAAATAATTCTCTAGCTGAGGTGGCAGGACCAATTACATGCAGAAAATTACACGTATGCTGAAAATATGTTTGAATTTCATCTCCAGACATACACTGGAAATTAATTCCTCTCTCTTCAGCAGCAAAAAGTAATGGCAAAAATATATCTGCTATTTGGACACATTCATCCAGGTAAGGGCTTCTCACTGCTCTGGAATTCGACTCCCCTGAGTAATCAGCTGGGTCTCTACAGCCCACTCTGGCTTTTGGTGATTTCTCACTTCCCCAGCAGCATGATACCTCCAGCCCCACAGAGCCTGATGTGCTATTTGCCTGAGAAGGTCAGCAGCAGAACAAATATTTGCCCTTCCTGTGTCTCATTTAGGGCTTTATAAGAATTAAAGTTTTATTTTATGGTCAAACTCTGTATCTCTCTCTCTCTGTTTTTCCCCAGTTTCTTGTCACTCTGGGATTGTTTCCTTTGATTTTCAGGTAGTGCCAATGCCATTTTGCCAGCAGACACACACAGAACCTTGCCAGGATCCAAGTCTTAGTGATAGTACAGAAAATATAGTTTTCATAGAATCCCAGAATGGTTTGGGTGTGAAGGAACCTGAAAACCATCTCACTGTAACCCCCTGCCATGGGCAGGGACACCTTCCACTATTCCAGTTTGCTCCAAGGCCTGTCCAGCCTGTCCTTGGACACTGCCAGGGATGGGGGGCTTTTCAGGAATGCCCTGATGTGGGGCCAGAATAAACACACCTGTAACAACAGAAGGGATTTTGCTGCCTGTGTGCCTTGTCCTCCACTCAGCAGTGGAAGTTCAGCCTTTTCCACTCACTCATGTCCCAGGACAGACTCACCTGGGGCTGAGGGCTGGTTTTGGTCAGACCCCAGGCACGCATGGGCACGTGCTGAGGGTGGAAGGAGGGTCACTGCCCACAAAGTGAAACCTGTCCCTGGAAACAAGGCAGGGATCCTCTTCTCACTCCTGGCCAGGGCCATCACCAAATTTACAGCATCTGTAAAAGCACAAGGCTCCCTCCCCTGCCAGCAATCCCAGCAGAGCTGCCTCATTTGCTGAGGTGGCAAATGCTCTCCCACATGGACCTGAGCACAGACATCACACCAGGGAGAGGTGGAGGGGCCTCAGCTGCGACAGAACCAGGAGTAAAAGCACATTGTTAAAGGTGTCAGTTTATAGCACAGGGCTGGGGCAAGGCACAGATTCATTTTCACCTTTCTGAAACTGTAACAAAGCCTGAAAGTAATTTTCTTTCACGATTCTTAGAGTGTTGTGAACTGCCTCCTTCATCCCTGCGAGGTGTTTGCTCCGAAATTCGATGAAGGTGACCCGTGTTCCTGTGCTGCTTGCACACAGCTGTTGTTCTGTGATCCTCACAGCCCCTGTGGCTGTACGAGCAGCACAGCAGCAGCAGCATCCCAAGGAGCTGATTCCAGAAGTTCCCATCCCCCTTCCCGTCGCTGCATCCCAGGGATTTCTGCTGCCGTCACCGATGGCGTTCAAGCCCTCACCTGCATGAGAGCCGTGCTTCCCCCTCCTCCCGCCCAGCCGTCTGCTCTCGGGAACTGGGACACACCTCTGACGTGCCTTCCAGAGTCAATCTGAAGAAAATCAAGAGCTAAAATGTGTTTTACTCTTTGAACACTTAACACCTCACTCAGGTTTCATCAGCTTGGCGTTTACAACCCACTGTGCTTCTCCCGTGCCTGATGAGGCATGCCCTGAGCTGTGCTTTGTGCAGCTGGAGCACTCCCCTGTGCCCACGGTGAGGCTGCAGAGCTGCTGCACGATGCCTCTGACGTGGGATTTGCATCAGCAAAAAAACAACGCCGGAGGTTGTGAAGAAGAATTTCTGAATGGGCACACCCCCCTCAGCAGAGTAGTGCCTTGTGAAAGAAGCAAGTGTATTTCCTGAGATGTAATAAAGTGAATTGTCACCAAGTGTGGAGGTGGAGAAATGTATGCATGTGCTCTGTATGAGGAATCAAGAATCTCCTGAGCTGGAAAGGCCCATAAGGATTGAGCCCAAGCGCTGTCCCTGCACAGGGCACCCCCAAAAATCCCATCCTGTGCCTGAGAGCAGTGTCCAAGCACTCTTTGAGCCCTGGCAGCCTTGGTCCTGACACAGATTCATCTATTGTATACAGAATACAGTGGCTACAGGAGATCATTTCTTATCCCCATGGAGGTACAGCACAGTGGGATTTGGTTCAGGTTTTGTGTGCTCAGATTCTCTCTAGGGCAGTTTCTGTAGGTTCCTGGGCAGATAATGGAGGTAAAGCCACTCACCAACACCCATCCATCCATGCATCCATGCATCCATCCAACATCCATCCATCCTCCATCCATCCATCATCCATCCATCCATCCATCCATCCTCCATCCATCCATCCTCCATCCATCCATCCTCCATCCATCCATCCATCCATCCATCCATCCATCCATCCTCCATCCATCCATCCATCCATCCATCCATCCATCCATCCATCCCCCATCCATCCATCCATCCATCCATCCATCCATCCATCCATCCATCCATCATCCATCCACCCATCCATCCATCCCCCATCCATCCATCCATCCATCCATCCCTCCTTCCATCCATCCCTCCTTCCATCCATCCATCCATCCATCCATCCATCCATCCATCCATCCATCCATCCCTCCTTCCATCCATCCATCCATCCATCCATCCATCCATCCATCCATCCATCCATCCATCCATCCATCCATCATCCATCATCCATCCACCCGTCCGTCCATCCATCCATCCATCCATCCATCCATCCATCCACCCACCCATCCATCCATGCTGGTTCCAGTTTCCCCTTTGCTCAGGAGGTCCCTTTGCTCTGTGGGGTTCAGTCCCAGAGTCACAGAGCCAGCACTGGCTCCCAGCTCCCAGCAGGGTCGGCCGGGGCCGATTGGGAGCTCTGAGTTTGGGACATTCTGTTGTGCTGCTGATACACTGGCTGGGTATTGTTGGGCCGAGTGCCCAACGCTCAGCTGACACAGAGTGAGGGGCTGAGATTGTGTAGATAGCAGACAGTGAAACACTGTGAGGCAACAGGGAATCATCCCTTGCCTTATCTCTCTGCTCAGTGCACGTCACCATCCCTGATCTCACAGCTCCCAGAGGATGTGGCTGCCAGTGCTGCTCACCTGATAAGGGAAGCTCTGTCACATGTGCTTGTACAGTTCCTTTCCTTATATATTTTGCATAGCCATGGTGGTTATTCTGCATTTCTTACACAGGAAGACACATGGAAGGCAGCACATGCAATGAACTCTGATTAAAATGCATGTGTAGGCTGCTGCTGTCACAGCATCCACAGTGGGGACCAGGCCTGCAGGCCTGATATTACAGCATAACATGCAAATTGAGGTTTAATGGGAAGCAATATGATAATTGCCTCAGAAAAAAAAAAAAAATTGTCTGCATAAGAAGATGTGGTGAGCACTCACCTCTCTGCCTCTCCCTTCCCTACATTTGGCAGCAGAGGTGAGCCTCAGTGGGAGTTTGAAATACTCCACAGAGAGCAGCCCATCCCCAAAGGCACCATTTCCCTGCACATCCCAGGTGAGCTGGAGCCTCTGCTTTCTCCTGCAGTTGCATTACACTGTAAATGAACAGCAGAACATTTTAAGGCACTGTCACATCTCTTCCTGCACATTCCTGTGGCCAAGTGACCTCCATTGCCATTGACTCAGACAATAAACCAAAAAAAGCAAGCTAAGAAAAGGGAGGTCATAGCTAGGGCCATGTGGGAAGTTTATCCTCTCCACATCCTGCACTGAATATTTGTGTGCTTACCCAGGGACATTTCATTTCTTGCCTACAGCCATCCAAATAGTCCCTGGTACAGGGGTCTGCTGTGCCCCATGCAGGGACACACTCAGCTGCTGCAAATTGTGCCTGTGCCCAGCAGAGACATGGGCTGGGTTCTGCAGTCTCCTGTTGCAGAGCCCCTAGACTGCATTTAGACTGACAGGGGAAGAGGGTCAGCCTGTGCTATCTCCCCAGCTGGAAGAGAGGGAGGCTGGCTAAGAGGTGTCCATCACTCATTCAGTGGCCAGTGTCTGATTCTCAAGTGTGGCTCTTTTTAGGTTGAAGCCCCTGTCAGCAAATATTTTTGTATCATGTCTGCAGCACCAGGTGATATCCCTCAGCTTTTGTGCTTTTGGCCAAGGTGAAAACACCACAATATTCAGGAAAGCTGGAGGTCCAGATCTCATTTAAACTAGAGCTGGTATCTGGGAAAATGCACACCACGGAACAGAGGGGTGTTTTCTGCCTTTCAGAACTCCCCTCTTTGTTGGAAAGAGGCTAAAGGCAACTTCTAGACCAAAAACTAGGGAAGGAGATGCTCTGGGCAAGTAAGATGTGCCTATTTATTCATAGATAGAAAAAGGTTTTATTCATCCACTATTAAAAACATGGCAAAATACCCCAAATCTTTTTCTATGTCTCAGCCTGCCTGCTCAAAAACTGGCAGTGCTAAGCCTACTTTTGTTCCCAGCTTTTGGGAAACCTAAATATTTTGATCTCTGCCTTTAGATCACTGGGCCCTTGGTGTTTCTTTCCAGGCACCCTTCTCTGATCCCATTGCCAGAGGTGGAGGAAATTCTATTGCTTCCATGGGCAGATGGATCAGGCTCATTGGGAATTTCAGACCTTGCCTCTTTGTTGTGTTTCCTGCTCCTGTGTTTAAGAATTGGCTTATTGTCCAGTCTGCTAATGTTTTCAATTATGTGGAGGCCAATTCAATATCCCTACCTGATTGGGAGGCAGCAGGAGTTGGCTTTTTGTGTTCTCTGACCTAGAGCTGACTCCATTTGCTGCCTATCTGACTAACTAGTGAAGCAGAAAATGCTCACAATACAGCACAATTAATGACAGACTGAAAAACACACCAGATCCCAGTGGAGAGGAAGAAATTAGGCTCTTGCACAGTGAAGGAGTTTGTTGATGATGTTTTTCTATTTATAACATTTTTAAAGGGCAGGCATGAGTTAGGCTTACTGGAAAATCCTGATTCTCATTTTTTTCCTAAAATTGGTTTAATTTCTTTTTTTAATTGGAGACAATAATATTCAAATTCACTCCAGCTGTGTGGCCCTGTGGAGTGCCAAGAGGGGGAGAGGGTTTTTCTGGTCTTTAACAATCTGTGTCCCTTGGCAAATATGGCAAAGTATTTAAATCTATATAAAATGAGAAATATCCTTTAAAAATAGTTGTCAGTGCTGATATACTGCCATTGAACAGGATTTTACAGCAAAGACACAAATGAAATGATACATCTGGAGTGCTGGGTCCAGTTCTGGGCTCCTCAGAACTGAAAGAGCCACTAGAGAGGTCCAATAGAAGTCACAAAGTTCATTTGGGGTCTGGAGCATCTCCCTTATGAGGGAAAACTAAACTGGGGCTGTTTGGTGTGGAGAAGACTGAGAGGAGATCTCATCAATCCATATAAACATCTCCAAGGGATGTCAGGATGGTGCCAGACTTTTAATGGTGCCCAGTGACAGGATGAGGAGCAATGGCCAAAATACAAGAAATTTCACCTCAGCATGAGGAGAACTTTGCACTGAGGGTGGAGAGCCCTGGAATGGCTCAGGCTGTGAACCCCTCAGCTTGTAGGAGAACACCAACACCGTGTCAGCAATCACTGGTTTCATGAAGTTCACCCAGGGGAAGGGTTGCTGTAAGCTCCTGGTCTGTAGCTCTGGTGTGTGAGGTGACTTTGGACCTGTAAAAGACCCTGTAAAAGAACCTACAGGAGCAGCAAGGGCTCATTAATGTGGTGATAATAGAGGGAACAGGACCCAAGGCTTCACAACGAGGTGTGACAAGGGGAAAGCACAGGCACGTGGAGCTGTCTCAAGGCATGATCTCTGTAAATCAGGAATGTATTGACTTATTTACAGTGCCCTTCCCTTCAGGCTACTTTAGGAGGGGCAAACACGACTTTGGAAGATGGTCTTCACTAATATTTGTTTAAACACTTCCTGCCACATTTAAATATCTGATCTAAATCGGATATTTCACCTTCATTTCATCTCCACCCTGGAAAGTTTCCCCCTGCCCTGTGTTGTCCCATGGCAGGGTTCCCAGCCAACACACAGGTCCTGCTTCACATCCCACATGGCAAGGACACAGCTCCAGGAGGGAGCACAGGGCAGCAGCAGCACCCATTTCTGCTGTGCCACGAGCTCCATTCAGTGCAGAGAGGCAGCCTCTGTTCTCAATGGTGAGTCTGTGCTTCCCCACAGGCTGCTTTTCATGGCCAATAGAGCAACCAGATTTTTCAAGCACTGATAAGTACATCTGCCCATGATTCAGCAGGACACAGCAGCATCAGTCCCACCTCACCTTGGCAGCAGAGAGCTTGGTGTGCAGTCAGCTCAGAACACACAGCATCTCCTGGTTCTCCACAGGACCTTCATGTTCTCCCACCTCTGGTGTCTTCAAAATCCAAACCACTTGGCTTTAATTGCAGCCTGGAGGAGTTGGACTACTCAAAAATCAGGTCTCAGAGTATCAGGCTGTGAAATGCTAATGTAGATCTTTAACATTTACTGAGCAGATTTTGAAAAGCAAATATTCTTCAGCTTGGTAACATTCATTTTAATGCTAATATCTGTCAGTAACCCTCTCTGCAAGCACTGAGCACTGTGCCAGGCCAGGTCTAGGATAAACAGGAGTATGGCATCTGGCCTCTTTGAACTTTACATCATTTGCATGTTTGGGCAGTGAATTTCTAATTCTCTTCTGTTTGCAACAGTTTGTGGGGGTGTTTTTTTGTTTGGTTTGGGGAATTTTGTTTGTTTTTTGGGGTTTTTTGTGGTGTTTTTGTTTTGTTTTTAATGGTAATTTAGCATCTGAACACATATTTTCATTAAAAAAATAAAAAGGAAATCTTTCAGAAATTCCAGTTCCCCAACTGCTTTTCTGCACTTCCCAGTAATTTATTAGAGAGACATAACTCTGGATCCACGTGGTAAGACAGGGCCTTGAGAGAGCCTGTAAATGGATTCTAAATTGATGTTTAAAAGCCTTTTATTTTTCCCCTAAATGGTAGAGTCTAATGAGTTTTAATTCCTTGAAAAGCCAGCTACTACAGTAAAAAGATATTTTTCTATTACCAGCAAATCATCTGCTTTGGAGACTGGTTTACTTATTTATGTAAGACCTGACCAAAAATGTATTTGATTAAGGCTGTGTTTGGTCTTCCAATAAATTCTAAGGGGTGCTGCTGAGGCAGGTTGTACTTTGTAAGCACTCATAAGGAAGGAGAGGTGGAATGGAATAGACATATTAGCCAAAGGGAAAAATCTGAGCATTCCTGCCAGCACCCTGGTATTATTATATATATAATTTCCATGTGCTGAGAGCACTGAAACACCCACAGAGTGCTTGAGGCCCCACAGGAAGAACAGCAGCAGCCAGATCACTCTCGAGACTAGAATAATATTTCAGATCTTAATCCACAATTTGGGCTCTTTGCCTGAGGGTTCCTGCCCATGGCAGGAGAAATCCTTCCAGTTTCAAGAAGAGAAAAGACAACACTTCTGCCTCTTGCCATCTTCACTGGGAGAGAACCTGGATAGATGGGGAGCAGATGAAAACCCTGCTGTCTCTTAAAGAACAAGGTGTTAAGGAGCCCTGCAGGAGCCCCTGTGAGGATCACAGCACCTGTGGCTGTTTTCCCTCCCAGCCCCATCCTGGTAAAATATGTTGCTTTACTATTGATTTACAGGTTAATCCAGTGTCTCCATATAATTTCTTAAATAGGTTACAAGCACTGCCAGGAGAGGGGCAGGGAGGTGTTGGATCACAGTTTGGAGGTCTGGACAGCTTCCAGCTGCTGTGGGGCAGAGCAGAGCCAAGAAAAGCACTGTGGGAGGGGGACTGAAGCCCTTGATAACCCAGCAGCAGAAGCAGAAAAAAGGGTTGGACTCGAGGGAAGGAGTGCTGGAGCCCAGGGACCCCTGAACTGCCCCCAGCAGGATTCCCTCTGGGCAAGCAGAGGGGCCTGGGGAGAGCCCTCCATGCAGGGACAAAGAGGTCCTGGGTGCCATCCCCTGCCTGCCATCACGGAGGGGCTGCAGGGGAGAAAACCAAGCCGGGAAGCCTCAGGAATGAGATTTATTGCTTGGTTAATGACATCCTTCCCTTCCCAATGACCCGGGTGAAGCAAGGAAAGGCTGAGTGGCTTTATCTTTATTCAGTGCCTGGTCCTTGTGGGACACTTGAGCCTGATTGCATCACTTTGGTGTCAGCCTCGATAAGATGCTGATTGTGTCTCCCGGTTTTCAGGGCAGAGGAGTCCCCCAGCAGCCCGGGTGGTTAATGGGAGCTGACTGGCTCTCCCGTTTGCCAGAGCAGCTCCCTTTGGCTTCCTGCTGTAGCACATTAACACAACAAATTAACATTGTAATTGCGTTTTAGCTATTTATCGCCGTGGAAAAGGGGGGGAAAAATCTAGAAAGAAGGAAGATCACAGACAAGGGCCCAAGAGACAGGTTAGTAAAGCAAGTCTCTGTCTGCACCTCCCTTCATTTCTATTTATAGCCAGCCATTAAGTTATGATAATAAACAGCCAGCCACAGGCTATGGCAATGCCCCTGCTCAGACACAGGAAAAGCTGAGTTAAATAGATTCATCTTGCTCACTCCCAGGACTGGTGAGACTTCTACCAAACCCAAAACCACAGGGATCTAAGGGCAGCTCCAGCCCCTCTCACTGACACCCATTCATGCAGCACGGCCACGGCAAGGCACAGCCATGGGGCATTTTTATGCATATATATGTAAATCAAGCACGGGATAAATGAAACATGGAAAGTCCAACAAAATATCCCCTGACTTAATCAATTCTTTTGGCAAAGGCCAATTCACTACAGTTCATAAACTGATTCATCAGGGAGAAAGCAGCCCTTTTAACCAAATAGCAGTGTGATGCATCTGCCACCAATTTCTCCAGGGCAATTGGATCAAAAATAGCATTTATTGTAGCTCTCCCTCCCATGCAATTGGTTGTTATTTTATTTCTGTCTATATGCAGCAGTTCCTAAAGGGGATAGCATCAGGTCCTCACATAACCTATATATTTAATCAGATTATCCAATTAAACAATACAGCCTTAAATGAAAACTCTGCTATTCCCTCGAGCTGTTCTGGGAATGCTTTCATTGCTTGTTCTTGTGCTTAAAATGTACAAGCAGCACTTTTTTCTGCAGCTATTTTTGGGTATCCAGACATCTGTAAAGCACCCATCAGTAATTTTTAGATGCCAATACCTTGTTTTCCTCATCAAACTATGGCAGTCAGAAATGTCAGATTCATCTATAAAGTCACAGAGCACATAAAAATAACGAGTGCCTTTATGTTCTCTGACTGAGCAAACACAGGATGAAAAAGTGATTGTGATGATGGGGATTTTGTTGAGGAAAGAGGGGAATCCCAGCAGGGTGATGTGATTGCTGTCCCCTACAGAGCTGCTGCTTGTGCTGAGCTGCACCCTTGGGATTTTGCCAGCGTGTACCTGGCAGAGGAGCAGCCAGGGAGGCTGGATAACCCCTGGGATTCCCTCTGACTTTCCCAGCAGCCAGCACAGTGAGGTGCTGTGGGACTGATTCAGCTCCTGGGGTGCCCCATCCTGGCTGCAGGACTGCAGCAGCTCTGATGCTCCAGCTTTGAGGATTTCTGCACCACTCTGAGCAAGGATGTACAGGCAGGGAAAGGTTTTTATCAACTCTGAGCAGAGAGTGCTGGGGTTTGCAAATCCCCAGAGGAGGATTTCACATGAGGAAGGTCATCATAATGCTACAGCAGTGCCACAGGGATTGCTTTTCCCTGCAGGAACCCCTGTGAGGATCACAGCACCCGTGGCTGTTTTCCCTCCCAGCCCCATCCTGGTAAAATATGTTGCTTTACTATTGATTTACAGGTTAATCCAGTGTCTCCTATAATTTCTTAAATAGGTTACAAGCACTGCCAGGAGAGGGGCAGGGAGGTGTTGGTCTCAGGGAGGTGGAGGAAGGCACACAGCAGTTCAGCAATGTGGGTAAGTGAGCACAAACACCAAGTGTTACAACCCTGTCTTGTCCTGTGGGAACAACAGGGGGACAGTGACAGATTCACCCCAGACTGAGCAGACTCTGCAGCACTGGGGTCTCTGAGAACCAGCCACAAGGTCCAGGGTGCCAGGGGGTCTCCACCATGAGGGTCTGGCTTGGTGCTCAGGAGTTTCTGCCATTCTGGCTCCCACAGAGTGCCCAAGCTGGGGCAGATTTGGAGGTGCTGGTCAGAGCCCAGAACACATTCTGGGTTCAGTATCAGTTACACTGCAGCTCTATGAACAGAACCATGAGCCTGTGTGTGCTACTTCTGAGTCAAACAAATGAGTCCCAGAAAATTTTCTTCATCACAACACCACAAGGTAATAAAATGCATTTTAAAAATTATTAATTAAAAATCTGTTCTGTTTCTTTACTCCTCCCTACCACCCCAGTAAAGAAGGTGAGAGGCAACAACCCCTGCACCAACTCCTGGGCATTCCCTGACTTCCCAGCCCTCCCTTTTCCTCCAGAGAGCAATTGGGTGAAAAGGGGGATATTTTGCAGTCATTAAAATTTCATTTTATTTTTAGCCAGACACGCTGCCATTTGAAAAGCTCCCTGGTGAGCAGGGATTGGCAGTCTGGGGAAGAGAGAGCAGAGGCAGCAGGGGCTGGGGAGGAAGCAGGAGGTGTCAATGCAGAGGCTGCAGGAGCAGCAGAGATGCTGCTGCTGCTCAGGGAAGGCTTGGCTTCTTGCCAGCCTGCTCTGTGCTCTGAGAAATAGCAAAGCTAATAACCTCAATTACAGCCCAGCCTCTCTGGGGGCTGCTGCTGATGCCTTTGTTTATCTGAGTCCCAACGTGAAAGCAAAGATTGTTTTTTGTCTGCAGGGGCACGTGTCACAGGGACACTGGAGAAATACACAGCCCATGTCAGGGAAAGAAAGGTCAGAGAATCACAGGCTGGTTGGGGTTGGGAAGGATCTTTAAAAACCATCTAGCTCCAACCCCCCTGACATGGGCAAGGACAGCTTCCACTAGAAGGGTTTGCTCAAAGTGCCATCCCACCTATCATTGAGCCAGTGTAGATCAGCTGCACTTCCTTCCAAAATCCACTTTAAACACTGACAGCTTTAATGCTTTAAATTCTGACTGTTTTGGGCTTTCAGATATTTTAATTTGGCACCCAGAGTGCAGAAAATCACCTGTGAGGTCCCTACCAATATCTCAATCTCAGCTGAAACCTCACCCTGACCTGCTGTGGCTCTACCACTGTCCACATTTCCACTGCAACACTCATAACACATTTCCACTCATGAAGCTCATAAAAATGGGCCTGCTGGAGTTTTGAAGAAGTTTGGAGCTATTCTGTAGCAGCAGTTGGGAGCTGACTACCAAAATATTGATTTTATGAATATATTAGTTGGAGAGGGATGTCTAGAAGAACCAGGCAGAAAGAAAACCACCCAATGTCTGTTGGATACAATGATGCAACATTGCTGGACTTTTTTGCAATTTTTCCTGCTTGATTCTACTCTTTATTCAGGAAATCTGGAAGGATGGGCTAAAGAAACCCTTCATCATCAGATGAGGGACCTGAAAATGGAGCATGGCAACATCTATGCTGGGTCAAGAGAAATCCAGCCAGTGGTAGAAGTGAGCTCTGTCTCCCTCACTGGGAAGAATTAACTACAAAAGATTTCACAGACATGACTGTCACTGCAAAATCCTCCTTGTGTTTCGGGGCTGTTCCTGCTGATGAAATGAGCAGTGCTTTTGTTCATGCATGGCTGCCCTCAGTGTGTCACAGGACCCTGAGCCTGCAGGCTCAGCCACTCTTGGCTCTGCCAGATGGTCCAGATGGATGGGCCCCCACTGCAGCTGCAATGCAGCTTTTGCTGCACTGCAACTTCATTTTCTGTGTAAGAAAAGTCACATCAAGGCTTGTTGGGACCAGCAAAGTCTGCTGTTGTCAAGTTACAGGTTCCCCCTCAGCAGCCCCTAGGCGCAATACACCTCCAGGTTGGATCTGTATAAATTCCAATGAGGGTGAACTTGTGCAATGGGAGTTCAATTTTCTCAGTTCCCTGATGAAGCAGAGCAATCAGCCAGCACCACAGCCATGCCACGAGTCAGCTCTGTGCCCTGTGCAAACACAAGAAACACAAGCCTTGCTCATCGGTAGCAGCATAAATCTGAAAATACATCTAATAATCCCCACTCCCCACTCACCAGATGCTGGATGCAGAGGAACAAAACATTTCTTCCTGGCACAAGCCAGTAACAGTGCAATGCCAGCCTGCAGTTGGGTGAGCTGTGGGTAGCAGGTTACCAGGGTGTGTTAGGCCAGGTTTACAGAGGCTGATTAAAGCCAGCACCCCTCAGAGCCAGCAGGGCTAGTGGGGCTGTGGGGCTGATATGTTTTGGCCATGAAAATCAGGATCTAACTAGCAATGTAACAGCTCAGGGTAGAGAACCCTGCCTCAGGCTAGGAGTCAAATCTCTCTTTTGCTAAGAGAGCCTGACAATTTAACCTTTGCCTGATCTCACACATGGCTGGCTCTTAAAAAATTACAGTAGAAGGATTGTGAAGGGGGGAGGGGAGTTATTTTATCTTTGACCTTGCTTGCTCACATTAAATAACCAAACACAGGACACAGCCAGGCTGAACCTCTCCATGGACACACACTGGCTTTTCCACCAGCCACAAAGGGCTGTTGGGAAATGCACATGAAGCTGTCATACAAGAGCCACAGAACAAGGCAGGAGTCATTGCCTTGGCCTCACCACAGAGCTGAACATCACCCAAGCCACGCTGGAGCAGTGCTGCACTACCAGTGACTGGAGCCTGGAACCACAGCTGCACCTTCCTCTCCAGATCCCTTTTGCTCCTTTAAGGACAGTAAAGATTGCACAGAACTTAGAGCTGGAGGTTTGCCTTGCTCACATTATGTGATTTTTCAGTAAAATCACAGAAATACCAAACACATATTTAAGTTCTTCAGCCAAGCCCTCCTTAGATGCCTCCAGTCCCCAGGACCCTGTGTGCTCTCCTGCCTCCACACTGCTGCAGGAACACTTGCTGTTCCTGCCATGTTTTGGTGCACTGATGACAACTGGGATATTAATGTCACAGGCAATGACAGCCAGAGCAGCAGGAGAAGTAGGAGTGGTGACAGGAATAGGGAAAGAAAAAATGAATTTTGCTCGTGTGGATTTTTTTTATGAAATAATCCAAAAACCACCAAGGTCAGAGAACTGGTCAGCTCCAAGACACCTGTGTGGGTGACAGACCAAATCCCAGCTTGGCCTGTCCTCCTGCAGAGGATGCAGATCTCACTAGAGCATCTTTCCTCTTGCCCTTTGCTGAGGAGCAGTTTGTCACACGAGCCCCTTGGCACCGGCCGTGGTGCTGGCTGGGTTCTGTGGGTCACCAAAAAACCACTTGGAGCTATCAGAGACAGGGACCCAGAGGTGACACCAACCAGCCCCCAACCAGGCTGGAGCTCCAAGGAAAGAAGATTTGCAGCAGGTCCCCAAAAGTGAAGGGGCTGGAAGCAGGGCTGCAGCACCCAGCACCAGGACAGACACTGCTGTTACCAGTGCCAGAGGGAGACCTGGGCTTAGTGCTAAAAACTAGGTGGGTAACATAAAACTCCAAATTCAAATTGCTCTGTTCTTCAAATTAAGGTTCAGCTAAATGCAGATTAATAGCAGCTCAATAAGCATAATTAACTGTGCTCCAATTTTTAAGCTTAGGAGATTGCAGACAGCAAAGGATGCTCCCCCCTCCAGTAAGATGAGAAGGAAATAAAGAAGAGGGAGCAGTGTAGATGCTGCTGATGTTTCAGGGAGATCTGTGTGCTCGAGGTTGATTAGCAGTTGTCAGTGTCCTTTCTGTGCCAGGAGCAGATAAGCCAGGAGCAGAACACTGCAGGCAGCTGATAGCAATTCCCAGACTGAGGCTTGTGGGGGCTGAGGAGGCAGAGCAGGAAAGACTTCCTGGAGAAAACAACTTGTGATGCTGAATGGTTCTGAAGTTTGTGAAAAGTGCCTTGAGCTTACTAAATACAAACATGTCACTGAAATCTTCCTCTCCTCCTAGAGAACAGTTTTGTTTTAAACAGAAAGCAGTATCTCCCAAGTTCAAGCCCAAATTCATTTCAAATGTAATTAAGTTTGCCAAATACAAATCTTCAGCCATTGCTTACAGCATGAACTACTTACAAACATGCAAGTTTATTCTGGAAAGCATCACAAATCTTGTGCTGTCACTCCATACATCACCCTCATCAATAATGGACATCAACTTCATTAAAATAAACAAGAAAAATCCCCAGCTTTAAAGCAAAGCAGTCCCTCATGAACTCTCGGAGGTTTACATGGGGATGTAGGTGACTGGAAGGACCTATCCCTATTTAATTTCTTAAGCCTCTGAAACAACCCCAAAACTGTTATGCAAAGAGCTACAAACCCTGAGTTGCCAAGGGAAATAGAAAGACAGAGTTTCCAAGCCCCAAGCAGGACAGGTGCCCCCAGCCAGCTGGGCTGTGGAGGGGCTCTGCCTTTCAGACACAGCATCAAGCCCATTTCTGGGTAATAGCCCTATAATTTAGATATCAAACCCAGGCCAATGAGGGCCCAGCAGCCACAATCACCATGTTTTTAACCATGTTTTTAGCCATCCAACCTAGCACAGAAACCCTCCAGTAGTCCCCTTTCGTAGCCACATTATCTTTAATCACAGGCATAATAGAGATTCAATTTGAGCCTTCAGCTGCATTTTCTTCCTTGTTATTCACAGTGCTGTATTTTCCTCAGCAATAAGCAATTTTCCTCCATTTCATTTTGCATTGATCTGCCTCAAAGAGAGTCTTTTAAGGTTTTTAATAGCCCTGTGTGGAAGCCCCTGGCCAGTAATGAAGACAGAAACTCAGGGTTTTTACCCAGGAAATAGAATTGCACAAACGACTGCCAAGAGAGCACCCACTTCAGTTGTTCTCCTGCAGAAAACACCCCTGGAAGTTTGACAGGTATTTGCAGCCATTTGCCAACATTCAAGAGCCCAAATCCCACCATCAAGAGTTGCCCCAGTGCAGGCAGGGGCAGTTCAATCTGCTGCTCTCTCAGGGTGCAGTGACCACCCAGGTGTTTTGTTACCAGAGGTTTGGGCTTCATCTCCTTGCTCTGGAAACTCCTCCAGCCCTTTCTCAACAAGCAACCTCTTTGAGCAGCATCAGTAGTCTCAAATGTTTAAAAAGAAAGTTGCCAAAATCTGAAATGAATCCAGGCTGTGTAAATACACAGCTTCCCCCTAATTGACTCTTTAAATGCACCTGTGTCAATGCAGGCACCCAGCAATGTATCAGGGCTGAAAGGTCTGTTCCCCCCCAGAGGCAGCTGGGCTAACATTTCATAAATTACAATCATGTTTTCCTTTTCTGTTAATATTTTCATTCCAAAGGTCATTTACCACACACACACACTCTCTCACAAAGCTGGGGAAGGTGAAGGAAGCTGCTCAATTCCCAGGCACGGGAGTCAGTCACTCCATTAATGAAGCAAACCTACAATCTTCCTACAAAGATATTTCTATCTGCAACTGACTGGGAAAGGCTTCGTGCTGTGGATCCTCTTGTGTCTAACACCCAGGCTCTGGGAGCAAGTGCAGGACACCTCTGTGCACATGCCTTGGGCTGCTGAGGGTGTCAGATCATCCTCAGGGCTTGGAGCAACCTGCTCCAGGGGAAGGTGTCCCTGCCCATGGCAGGGCCTGGGTGGAGGTGAGATCTTAGGGTCCTTTCCAACCCAAACCATTCTGGGGTCTCTTCTGAAGCTAGGGGCTACATTTGGGCACCCTCACCCCACACTGAGGCAGCAGGAGCTGCTGCAGCCAGCCTTGCTCAGCAAGGTCTCACAGGGGATCTCTCTTTTACTGGCAGGCAAAAAGGATCAGGATCCACAGCAACACCAAAGGAGGGACCCCAAAGGTGATGGGAGTGCTGAGCCAGCCTGAGCTGGGGTCTCCCACAAGGATGCTTGGTCCCAGGAAACCTGGCAGGGTTTGGGTGCAGAGAACATGGTTTGTACACACAGACCTGAGAGCCTCCCATGGTTAATACCCTTCCTGAAATTTCTAAGGAGCACAATATTTACTCTGGCTATTATCACATTAGCCTGAGAAGGCTTGTGTGCCCTATCCTAGAGGGTGTCAGGAGCTTAATATTAATTAAATAGCAGATTTAAGGTTATTTCTCATAATCACAGCTGTGATTTGAATTATTGCTTGATGATATTCTACATTGGCCTGCTCGCTGCTTTTGATTAATTATTTGCATTTGCTGCTTTATAACATCCATGCACTGCTGCAGACAGAGGCATCTTTTTTGATTCTATCTGCATTATATCCTCTGGTCAGATGATGGATTGGAATTCCCAGCACACCATAAAGAGCAGCCTGTCCATGATATGTATCTATACCCCATATTCACTCCTCAGCATATCCTGTATTCAATCATCCTTATATTCATTTCTCCTGATATTATTATTATTATTATTATTATTGGCCTTAGGGAACTTGTTTTATAGGCTATTTAGTTTGAATTAAGCAAGTATGCCAGTCACTTCTTGTTTCCAGAAGAGCACAGATGATAAATGGTGGGATTTATGCCTGGACTCTGCTTTGGAATAGTTCCCATCTTTATTTATATTTAAGTATTATTACTATTAGGAAAACAACATTGCCAGGACCTTCCATGCACACATTTCACAAGCTTGTTAGTGGGTTCATGGGGCACAACTGGAAAATGCATTTTCTTTCTATCAACTTTCTGATTTAACCAAATATGCTCTCAAGACAAGGAGGACTTTTGCCATTTTCCCTCCATACTGCTACTTCCCAAAACTAAATTCCTTGATTGATCAAGATATTGATTATATTCCAGCCACGTTTCATCTTCATATTAAGTTGCCAATACACTGAGACTTATTGAAATTTTAATTATTTTTTTAAATTAAACACAGTTGGTTATTTAGGAGCAGTTGACTGTCTAGACTCTTAGTTGGGATGTTTGACTGTCCTTTCCCTCAGCTTTAAGGAGACCAAATCAGATAAGCACACACAGTCCAAGGGCCACGTGTGCAGGTGAGGATGGAATATTCAGCCATGTAATCCAATGTTCCCCCACACTCAATGCAGCTCCACTCGATTTTGGTGCTTTATCCCCTTCCCACAAGCAAAGCACACTTCAGATAACACAATGCTCAAACTGTTCCCCCCTTATCCCTCCACTTTCTCACCCCTCAGGTGACTCATAGCATTCTCCCTGGGGATGTCGGGGGTTGCTGGCATCCCTCGTGACAGGGGAGCAGCCGCTGCCTGCTCTGCAGCCTTTGGAGCAGCAGTGGGTCACCAGCCCCTGCTTTTGGCCCAGTTTCCTCCAGTCCTGCTGCAGCGGGCCAGGCTGCAGAGGGACAGCAGGGGGATGTCCCTCCCCTGCTCTGCCCCGGTGACTGCACAGCCACAGTGACTCCCGAGTCACAGTTCAGGGCTCTCTCCAGCCTTTGTGTGATGGTTTTGCTTTGTGTTTCCAACTGATGCTAAAAAATCCCTGCACTTAGCCCCTTTCTGGAGGCTTTTGCAGCACTGTGACAGCCTTTGGCACAGCAGTGTCACACACCATCAGCCAGAGCTGCACATTAGTCAGCCCTGCTCTCCCAAAATAGAAGTGAGCAGCCTGATGCACGCAAGCCGATTATGAAACTATTTTGTCACATCTGCACTGGGAGATTAAAAGCTGACAAATGATTATCATCATGGAAATGGGTTCTCCAGCAAGGTGAAGATTGGAAACAGCTGGGACATCACCACCAGAGCTGAAGACTGTTGAGACTGGCAGATTATCTCCTGTCTCCATACAATCCCAGCTACCTGACCAGAGATTAGGGTAGGGAAGCCTAAAATAAGGTATGACTCTATTTTTCAGACAGAAGTTTTCCTTCAGTATGCAGCTGACAGGATATTTGGGAAGGAAAATCAAACAAAGAAATCATATCCCTCCAGACCCAGGTAGAAAGCAAATCCTCTGTGAGCCAAAACATGAACAGACAAGAAAAAGAAGCACCCACAATCTTTGCCTGGAAATATTATCATGAATTAGGATGATAATTCTCACTCTCTACAAATTTTACAAATGTAAGTAGCACATCTGAGCAAAATGAATCCCCAGATGCTGCAGGATGGCTTTAAATCAAGGGAAAACAAAAGCAGCCAAGCAGCAGGCAGCAATGCAGGCTCTGGTCAGCTGATGCAGCAATGCAGGCACCCCTGCTCCCCACACTGAGACACCCTGGCAGCCCCTGGGCAGTGCCCTGCAGCCAAACCACCAAGAGATGACTCAGAAATGGCTTTGAGAGCAGAGATATCCTCGAGGGTAGGACTGCAGGAGGATGAGGCATAACACATTCTTCCCACTTAATCCTTGCCAGTGTAAGCACTTTTCTTATGGAAGCTTTAAAAAAATCAAGTCCTTGAGGCAGCAGAGGAGGGAAGTGTGTGCCTGTGCATCACTCTGCCTCCTGCTGCAGGTGTTCCCAGGGCCAGGGCAGTGTGTGGGCACTGAGCAGGAGCAGAGGGGGGAATGGCAGCTCTGGGTCCATCACATTTCTGCCTCATTGCCCTGCCAGCTGCAGCACTCTCATGGGAGGGATCACAGAATCACAGAATCATGAGGCTGGAAGAGACCTCTGAGATTATTGTCCAGCCTATGCCCTAACACCTCAACCAGACCGTAGCACCCAGTGCCATGGCCAGTCTGTTTCAAACACATCCAGAGATGGTGATTCCACCACCTCCCTGCCAAGAGCATTCCAGTACTTTATTATTCTTTTGGTGAAACATTTCTTCCTAATATCCAACCTATACCTTCCCTGACACAGCTTGAGACTGTGTCCTCTGGTTTTGTCAGTGCTGCCTGGTGGAAGAGACCAACCCCCACCTGTCTGCAGCCTCCCTTCAGGAGGTTCTAGCCTCTTGCCCAGAGACCTGACTCACTGGGTCAGAGACATCAAGGGCTTCAGGGCAGGAGGAGGAAGCAGGCAGGGGTGGAGATATTTTTACACCTGACCTTCCTTGGATGTTCAGGAGCTGGGGTTTGTTTCTCTGAAGATCCAGGTCTTGCTCTCACACACAGCCTCACTGAAGTGCCACAGCAGCTCCTGGCAGGACCTGTGCCCCCATGGAGAGAGGAGCCTGTGCTGGGGCAGCTCCTGTGATGCCAAGGGGGTTCAGGCTGGAGCAGCCTGTCCCTGAAGGGCTGCACCCCATGGGAGACCCACCCACCCTGGAGCAGCGCATGGAGAGCTGGAAAGGCCAGGGAAAAGGCAGTCCTGGAGAAGCTCAGGGAGAGCTGTCTGCCATGGGAGGGACCCCCTGATGGAGCAGGGGAGGACTGTGAGGAGTGCCCCCCGAGAAGGAAGGAGCAGCAGGGTCAGTGTGTGATGAACTGACCACAACCCCATTCCCTGCACCACCGTGGGGAGGAGGGAAGGAATCCAGGAGTGACGCTGAGACCAGGAAAAAGTGGGGGTGGAGGGAAGCTATTTTTAGAATTTGTTTGTGTTTTTCATTGCTCCACTCTGATTTTGTTGGTAATAAATTGAACTAATTTCCCTGAGTCAAGTCTGTTTTGCCTGCAGTGGTAAAGGTGAGAGATCTCTCCCTGCCCTGATCTCAACCCACAAGCCTTTTGCTGTATCTTCTGTCTTGTGTCCAGGAGGGAGGAGGAGAGTGATGGAGCAGCTTGAGGGAACATCTGGCACCCAGCCAGGCTCAACCCACCCAGCTCACACCATTATTCACCTCTGGGGAAAGCATCACCTGCAGCCCCAGTGTCATCCTGACCACCATGGAAGCCTCTGTTTCAAATATGAAATTCCACAGGGAAGTCCATCAACAGGCAGAAGAATTGGTGCAGCTCCTCCTGCCAAGCTGGAGAAGGAGAAGGTTGGTGTGGAAAGCCTGTTCAGAACAGTTCATCTACCCAGGCCCTGCAGCCTGCACTTGTGAGATTTATTTAAAGTACCCAGATACAGAAAACATCTCATGAATTCCTAAGGACTCACAGTGTGAGCTTCTAATGAGTGAGCACTCAGGAACATTAAGGAAAATGTTAGGACTTTTAAATAAACACTCAGACTGAGCTCCTGATTTATAAATGTTCTGTTTAACCAAAACAAATGCAGAAGCAGCTCAGCTCCCTGGCCAGCCACAGCCCAACTTCCAGCTGGGTGGGAATGGCAGAGAGAACCTCCCTGCCCAATTACTCACAGAAATTATCCAACAGATACATCTGTTGAGTTTAATCAAGTTCAATATTTGGGTAATTCAGGAAAAATCCCCAGCACTTCATGCTTCACATAGGGAAGGGGGTATCTTTGTACCAGGAGTAATCTGAAAGGGTATGTGACCAAGAGAATTCAATTTTCCAATCCCTGTATACTAAAATCAGTCTGTGCATTCCAGCTTTTTGAGGCTAATTTACATTTTGATCCTGCTGCCCTGCACATGGGATATGCAGAAGAAAAGCCCTTCCTGAGCCCAAAGTTCACACAAGCAGAGCAGGACACAGCACAGAGCATTCAGCTCAGTTCTTCTGCATGTTCCAGGCTTCAAGGGGAGATAATAAAACCTAAACCCACCAAAACCTCTGCCTGAATATCCACAGAGGGAAGCAGAGATAGGTGAATGTTGCTACACATTCCACTTGACCTGCTCGGTGTCCCACGTGGTTTGTAAAAGGTGTTTTCAACAAATACTATTAGCTCACTTTGTTTCCTACAAGGTACTGATTTCCAATATTTTAACAAGTCACTTGAAGCACTCTGTGATGTTTGTATTTATTGCTTGAGTAGATTGGAGGTCTCAGGTGCAAAAGCCTGCCTGGGGCTATGTGTCTCCTTCCACCAGGGATTGATTAAAGGCAAAATCCAGACCAGTAGGTAGAAGAATAATTTTATTGTTACAAGGAAACAGTTTGGATGAGAGAGGATCAGAATTTTCTCCCTTTTGTCATATATAGCTCCAAAATTTCGCTTGCTCTCAACAGTTTGGTAAGGACATATTGATTATAAGAAGAATTTATTTTTCAAATGAGCCTTTAAGTTGTCAGACCCAAGAGCCACGCTATTCTCTGTGCTCCTGTCTGAATGTGCTTTTTTCCTCTTAGCTCCCTTCCACACAAAATCTGTCACCCTGCCTTCTTTATTATTGACCCGTCACAGTTTGGAAACACAGTCTAAAATAAATGAGAGCCTGAATGCCATGGCCATGGAGTTATTAAACTGCCTGGCATTGAGGAAATTGCTTTTCATAAACATTCTCAGCTCCTGTGGCTTTTTTTACCCCTTAAGTGTTTAACACAATGAGAGCCCAAGTTAATCTGAATCAGTCTTCAAACAGAATGGTTAATAAGAAGGGAAGATGTGTTGTTGTTCAATACTGAAAGGCTGAAGTCAGAGGACAGAGCAAAGAAAGGAGTTTTCCATGTACAAATGATATTCTTTGGGCTTGCTGTCACTCGATGCACAAGCTGATCAGTGACAGAAAATGCCTCCACATTCTCAGCAGGTGAGGCCACACAGAGGATGTTCATTTAATCTCTCCTCCACCACAGATCACAGTGCCAGCACCCTCCTGCTGGTACCTGCTCACCCTGGCAATTCAAGCAGCAACAGGTGAGCAAAGAATAAATCAGGGATTTCCACATTACTGTATGAGGCCACAGAAGCACCATGAATACCTTGTAGTTGTTAATTCCCTATTAATCTTCCCAGCTGGGAGCACTCAGGCATGCCCTGTCTGTTCTAGGCACCAGACAGGAGTGGACAAGGGGGGTGCAAATCCACACAGGTTTTTGGAGTGCCAGGTACATCATCCAGAGAGATGGCACATGGAACATGTGAATCCCTCTACCAAAATCTAGACAAACCCATTAGGGACACCCTCGTGATGTCTGGGCATCCCAGTTTCTCTTCCAGGGCAGACTGACTCGACCCTACTGCTCTTACTGCACAACACACACCAAAGCTGAAGCTTAAAAAAGCTCTTTGAGCCCCTTCTGTGTGAAACAGCCAGAGCTGCAGCAGGACAGGGAAAGCACAGGATGCCCTGCCCTGCCTGCACACTTGGCAATCCCACTCAGAGCTGGGATTGGTTTCTCACTTGCACCATATAATCATGCTGCCCTTCAAAACAGGCCTGGGCAGCTTCTGTTTGCCTCAATCTCAACATCTCAGGGTGCAGACAGAAGCAGACTGATGAATCTCTTTCCTCTCCTTGTATCCAGTGCTCCTTAACAGCCCCACAGGTATGGCAGCTTTGTGGTTTCTCTGAAGTCTGACCAGTTCTGCAGCCTGGCCAGGAGATGCAGCAGCAGAACCCTGCCCTTGCTGCACTTTACTCTGAACAGGGCCCAGAGGGAAGAGGGAGCACCATCACCCTCCTCACCTGCAGTAACCGATGTGATACCCATAAGGGCTCCCTGGGGATGCCTTTACATCAGGCCTGAAAGAAGCAATGAAATTTCCCATCCTCATCCCATTTCAAGCCTCAGCAGGACAAAGGGATGGCAACCAGCCTACGAAAGCCCAAACAAAACCTGGATTTTCTCAGGTTCGTTTCCCTTGTGAGTGTGCACCCACAGGACGCTAAAACAAGGCCAACACCAGCTGCCATCCCTTTAAGAGATGTTAAACCTAAGTGAATCCTCCATCCGCAGTGAACTCCTGTTTGAAATGCCTCCAAATTGAAGAAAATGAGTGTTTCTTTTGGCGGCCCGGTCCCCCAGTCGGGGTTGCTACGCAACCGCCTCCTGCACATGGCTGATAACACTCCCGGCATTATCTCCCCGCCTGGCTGCGCCGTCAGAACAAAGCCCGGCTAATGAAGCTTTCAGATGCTCCTGGCTCTGCCTTTGACGGTTCAACACGGGTTTTCCCTGCTCCTATGTGACAGTCACAGCAGCCACTCGCTGTCCCTCCCAGCCAGGGCTGCTCCGGAGCGGGATGGAGATGCCCGGTGGGGAGCCATGGACAGCCCTGGGGCACAGCAGAGCAGCCCCGGAATGGGGAGAGCCGCAGAACGTGCCCCAGAACCAGGCAGTGGTGAGCAGGTCCTCTGAAGTGCTGAGCCATCAGTGCTACAGGTCAGGCCCATAAATAGCTCCCATTTATCCATACCTGCCCTAATACCCTTGTCACCCCTCACTGCTGCCTGCAGGTGTGGGGACAGCAAGGATGAACTCCCTCTGCCCTATAGAAAGAGAGCCAGAATGAAAACAACTCTCCAGGTTCCGTCCATTGAAGCACAGATTATATTTTTAACAATCTGTTGAAATAAATGTGGCTGTGATGGTCCCACACAGCACGTGCAGGCAGACCTAGGTGAGTTGGCACAGCAAGAACAGCCACAGCTGGCAGGAGCAGCAGCTCCATCCTCCTGAGGGACCCGAGGCTGACACACACCCATTTTGTTGTGCTACCTCTACACATCTCATGAGCACTGCCAGGTGATTCCACCCCTTTCCTGGACAGCCTGTTCCTTTCTTTCAGCAAAGAAATTTTTCCTATTCGCTAATCAAAATTCTTTAATTTTTTCCTATTCTCTAATTTTCTATTTTTCCTATCCTTTAATTTTCTCTGCCACAACTTGAGGCCATTTCCTCTTAGTTTGTCACTTGTTACCTGGGAGAACTGACCAACCCTCACCTGGCTATATCCTATCCAGTGGTTGTAAAGAGGGATAAGGTCCCCCCTGAACCTCCTTTTCTCCAGGCTGAACAACCCCAGCTCCCTCAGCTGCTCCAGACCCTCTCCAGATGTAGCAGACCTACTCCTTCCCAGCTCATCTCCCAGCAGGGCAGAACCCAGTGAAATAGAGATTTCCTTGGCCCTCCAGCATCTCCCCTCCTCAATGGGCTCACCCTCAGTACAGGTGTGGATGTGACACAATGCTGGTGTGGCCAGGCAGGGAGGATGGGTGACAGCACACGCAGTGCCAGCTGACTAGAGTGACAGACACACCACAAGAGGTGTTGGAATTCTGGATGCTGAGAATTTTAAACTTTCTGTGCTGAAAGGCACAGACTCACAGGAGAGCACTGCATTGGACCTGAGGCTGTGGAGAAGAGTTTAAAAATTGATGGATAGCACTGGGATTACGGGTGTGGAGTTGGTTACAAGTGTGTAATATCACAGGGTGCAAAACTTAGAGTTTGGGGTTTCAGAATGTAGAAATAAATATGAAGCAAGATGGAGGTTTTTGGGCAGAGGCAAGTTGATCTTCTTCACCTTCTTCTTCTTTCTTCTTCATGGGTTTGGGTGATGTTTTGTAATTGGACAGAAAACTCCACATTGTGGGTTTTGAGGGACCAGTTATTGGGTTAAAAGGGAAAATTATCCAGGTGTCATTTCCTAATTGGATAGTTTAGTCTTAAAAGACCTTGTAGCAAGAGATTGTTGGCCATTTTGTGCCTTCTAATGAAAACCTGCAGAACTCCCAGCAGTGAGACTGTTTTAGTGATGAGAAATAATAAACACCTGAGTGTGAACATGAACTGCTGTCTCAAGTGCCTTCAATCCAGACCCAGAAAAACTGATAAAGAGGGACAAATCCCTGTCACCAAATGCTTCTCAGACAGCACATGGCTCTGGGAGAAGAGCTGGGGATGAGCGTTTCCCACACCAGTGGGCTGGGAGGATTCCTGGAGCTAAAAGCACAGATACCCTCAGACACCAAGGCAGCGGGAGGAGCAGCAGCTGGGGAGTTGGGGATGGTGACATCTGCTCAACTAATGACGACCGAAGGAAGCAATCTTACTCTCAAAGACATAAATCCTGCAAACAACCTGGTAAGAGTCACAAGTGAACACAGCACCCAGGGAATCAACGCAGCCCTGCTGGAGGGGGAGGTTTTAACCCAACAACCCACCTGGCTGCTCTGCCTTGCTGGGCTGAGCTGAACAAAGTGCAGCGTGGGTGCCTTTTTACTGGAGACAAAATTGCCGAACAAGAGACAATTATGTGACATTACCATTAAAAGCAGCGTGTGACAAAAAGAGCTCTGAGTCTGTGTATCCTGAGGTCTGCAAACCCCTTTCTCCACTTTTGTGCTAAATAGGTCTCATTTAGCCCATTTGTTCTGTCCCAGGCAGGCAAAGCGAAAGTAGGGTTGATCGATTTGTTAATTACAGTAATTTTATCTTAAATAGAGACAGCTGAGTGTTCATCAAGTCACAACTCTGCCTGTTACCGAGAGCCCTACCCCCTGCTCAATAATTAGGGATAATGAGTGGCTGATAATAAATGCAACCCACAACAACACGCTCTGAGAGGGTGATGCAGAATCAGGAGGACTATTAGGGAACCCCCAGGTCTATTTCTCCTTTTGAAGAAAATAAAGTAAAATCTTTAATTGTGTCTCTTGAAAGCCTCAGACAGCTCTGCCAGTTTGTTGTAAGTAAAAGGCAATTACTGCACTTTGTGGCTGTGCTTGTGTCCAGAGAAGGCTGAACCAGAGTCACCAGGGCAGGTAGGGGTGGCCCTTTCCTCCTGCACTGACTGGGCACATGCAGAAAGCTGAGGTGGGAGGTGACACCAGTGAGTTATGGATAACCACACTCCTTGGGAGTTCTAAAACTCTGGGTAAGGCTTAAAAAATTAAATTTCAATACAAGGTGTGAACAGTTTGTGCTCAGCTTGGAGCTTCCATCCACACAGATGGGCACACAAGGAGTATATTCAGCACTGAGGGCTCACCTCATCCTTTCAGCACAGAAAGAACACGCTGGCAAAAGCTGAAAGAAGGGGAAAATCAACCTTTCATCCTCATCCTGCACAGGACAGGGAATTTCTGAAGCAGGTTTCTACTACAGCCTGCCAGGAGCAAGGTATAAGATGAATGAGGAGAGGGCAGCAGAACTCACATGCTCTGTGTCTCTTCCAAACCCTGAAAAACAAACAAAATGACACACAAGCCACAGAGGTAGACCCACACCCTGCATTTCTGTTGGGTTTCTTCCTCTTTTCCTGCTTTATCCCCTGGTGATTACTCCTGCAACTTCACCAGCTAGAAAAGTGCAGAGGGCCCAGATGGTCACAGAGGTGCAAGCATCACCACTTCCAAGGACTAAGGAGAAAGGAACACCTTCCTCCACTCCCAGTCTTTGGGTCAGCCCCTGGCCAGAGCTAGAGAGCAGAGCTTAGTGTGGAGGAAAGGCTTCAACCCCCTGAGCTCAGTGGATCCTGCCAGGTCCAGGTGCTGGGAAAGGACTGTGGCAGGGGGGTCACCACTCCTCGCTGTCCTGGGGAAGGACAATCAGCACAAAGCTGCCCTGCCACCACAAACAGCCAAAAAACCCATACAAACCTGAGATTGGAGGGACTAGAGACTGCTCAGGCCTTTTCCCAGCTGGTAAGGCAGAGCAGCTGCACATTTTCTTTCCCAGTACTTAAAACACTGAACTTCAGCCTCTATTTCCCCCCACGATGAGGACATGTGCAGCCCTCATGTGCAAACAGCATTTGGAGAGAACTTTAGGGTTCCATCCTCTCAGCATGCAAAACCACTGATGTCAGTTGTCTTGTTTTCAGCACTGGGGAGTGCATGGTGGGGTAAAGAAACAGATTTAATCAAATGCAGTTGTATTTTATTTACAACAATTCTTGCTGTCACTTACTTTGTTCCAGGAAATGCGTTTGCTTGTGACATTTCCCTCCAAGAGCTGAAGCTTCACTTGTTCCTGTGAAGTCTCTATATTTTTGCAAATACTTAAGGCAAGCTACTTTTTAAAAAATCATTATGATTATTTTGATATTTCAGTTCCACTTCATCCACAGCTACGTTCAACCAACATTTGCAAGATCTTTTTATGCTCTGTCCCTTATCTCAGCACAACATACAGTTGGATTCAGAATAAATCCTGGGCTTCTGTTCTGAGCAGGGGAGAGCTGTGTAATGATCAATCACAAAAGCCCTTGGGGATGGGAGCGATTAGCACTTTGATACTGCTGAAGATGAATGGGTGGAGTGAGTTTGATAAGCTGGTGTTCTCCTCAGATAATTGCTGTGGAAGCTTTTTGAAGCTGCTTGGATCCTCCTCCCCCTTTCTTTTAGTGTCTGGGTAGGGGAGCAAGCCCTGCTTTTCCAGCAGCACTGCTGGACAGGCTGCTGCACTGCTTTTCAACAGTTCCCAGGGATTTGTGTCACATTTCATCACTACTGATCACTTTTAGTCGTGATTTAACCAAAGATCCAGGCTGGATTCCTGCCACTCTTGGCTGGTCCAGCACCCAAGTCCAGCTGAGCAGGGCTGAGGGGTGGGAAGGGGATTTCTCACAGGGTATGGACACATTTCCTCAAGCTGAAATCTTGAACCACTGCTTCTCTTCTTTCAGAAGTCCTTGGTGCTCACCTTCTGCTCCCATCCACCTTTCCCTGGGCTTTTTACACCCAACACCACCCTCCTCTTCCTCCTCCTGGAGCATCCTGCAGCAATGCCACCGGATCAGCCAGAGAGGAGCTGCTCCTGAAGCTGTAACACAAAACTCATCCCTCTTCATCCCAAGGCAAATCCTGCTGCATTCACAGATGTGGTGCCATTTAACTTGTTCTCAAGCACTAATGAAAATGCAGCCAAGAGGTTTTACTGTATTTTTATTGTTCCACTGAATAAATGAAATTTAAATACAGAATTTAAAAAATCATTAAAAAAAAAGGTATTAAAAGCCATCCTTCAGGCATGTGTTGCACATCATTGACTGAAAAATTTACACTTTTTGATACAAAGATAGGAAAAAAATTTTAAAAGCATATCCATCATCTGGAAAGAGCTGTTTTGTTCTATTTTTTAAAAATTTTTTTTGCATTTCCTTTCATATTTAAACCTGATATTTGTCTCATGAGACTCTCCCATTAACCTTGTTTTTCACAGCACTGATTCACATTGTTTGGTGTTCAAAAAACCCCCCTTATTTGTAGTTCACAGCAGCAGTGATGCAGTCTTGACCCCTCAATACACATGGACAGAATATTTAATAAACCAGCATATGAAGGGTGGAAAAAAATGCAGCATTGTGTGACTTGCAGGGTGCAATTCAGCTTGCAAAGGAACTTTGAGCTCACAGGGATACCTTTGGTACTTCCCAGGGTATCACACCTCTGGCATTTCCTCTTTGCCATCTCTACTCCATCACTGCCACAAAGAATTCCAGAGGAGATGCTCAATAGGTACCTTTGGTTTTTAAAGCCCCAGTTTCAAGCAGCTTGATCTTTCCAGAGACATAAATCACTCACTCAGAATCAGGCTCTTTCAGGCACAATTTAAGCCCTATAAAAGAGGCATCTCAAGAATTGTTGACACCTGGGTGAGGGTTGGGAGGTTCTACCACAGGTTCTTAGGAAGACATCTGTGGAGGTGATCCAGCCAGTCAATGCATCTGCATCATCTCAACCAAAAAGAACAGACAGACTCTCTAATAGATGAATAATTTTAAGATGTCTGCACCACTCACACAGAATTCACAAAAAGCTGGAAAGGATATGGACTGTGGCTCACCTGTTCCTCAAGGATCTTAACCACCAAGAGGATTCAACCACACAGACAGAATAATCACAGAGAGAAGAACAGGATCTAGGAGTCTGAGACAATGAATAAGGGAAAAAGCTACACTTCATCCTGGGGACAAAAAAAAGAGGAGAAGAGGGAAAATTCAGATTGCAATGGAAGCAAACTCCTCTAACAAAAGAAATAATACTGGAGATTGTCACTAGTGCAGCTGGGATTTGGCAAATGGAATACTTTGAGTATACACTTGCAGGGCAGCCCTGCTTCTGCCACATGAATAAATACCCAACCATGTTTACAAACAGTATTTAGAGAAAGGAGTCCACATTTCCAGACAGCCTGGGTGTTTCACCTCTCACACTGCACTGAGGGGTCCCTCACTTGAGGTATTTCAGCATCACCACGAAGGAAAGCAACACTTCTGCACCCTCCTCACAGGCATGGTGCTCCTGGAGCTGAGGTTGATGATGATGATGAGGAGGAGGATGCAGCAGCAAGGTGTGAGTGTTCTGCTCTGCCCTCAGTGTCCAGCCCACAGTGCCCAGGCTGTGCTGAGTGCAATGGAAATGTGCAGCCAGAGCAGTGAGGGCTCAGCTCAGCTCAGCCACCTCACACCTCAGGGGAGGTTTGTTGATTTTGAACAAACACATTCACTCAGAATCTTCCACAAAGAAGTTCAGTTCATGTGGCCAGGTCAGATTACCAACCTCACATCAGCTTCAGCAGATTTCCTGTGTTGTCTGCTGATATGTAGCTTGTCCATCCAAATAAATCCATGTTTGACCCTCATCAGTGGCAGTCTGGGTGTGCATCACCAGCATGGGACAGGCACCTTCCTGCCCCACTGCACATCTGAAAGGCTGCTGAATTTTCCATGCCTTTTTTCAAGGAAAGTTATTTCCTTGTGTTGCATGTATATATTTCACTGCAGTCATGAAATACATGATGTGTTGGTGTCACATCCCAGCTGGCCTTTTTGGAAACATCATTTTTATTCTTCAAAGAACAGAACAGGGGCTTCATGGTGAAGCCCAGGATCATAAACTCCTCTGGTGACATACCACAGGCAACCATGGAGCTCACCCAAGGGATGTCCTTGTACCACTGCAGCATTTGACTGTCTCTCCTCCAAAAGAAAGAGTAAATCCAGGATACACAAATGCCTTCCACCATATTCAAGATAATCTTTTTCTTCTTCTGTTCCACCTTTGCTGCACAACCACTGCAGCTTTGCCTTCAGGGTTTGTTTTGGGGCATTTTTTGTTTAGGAGCAGCCATTCCCCCTGCAAACTCTGCTACACAATGGTAATTGCTGTTTGTTTCAGGCCCCTGTGCTCTCACTGCCAGCTGCCATGGAAGCAGTTAATAAAGGTGCTTTTCCCCCTTCCAAGAAACAAGCAGTGCCTGCTCTGACACTACAACAGGAAAGTCTGTATTTCCACACCTTCCAAAAACTGCAGCCAAGTGCTTTGTTTTGCTCGTGTTTTCCTTAGAACATCCGAGGACAAGATGGGTTTTGCTTTATTATCCACTCAGCATGGGGGTTGATGTGGTACAAGTCCAAGAGGTAAGTGTCTGGGTCCAGGCAATGTTCACCTGTTACAACAAGACATTCAGAAAAAAAACCACATTTAAAAAAAATCCTTAGTCCTTTAGCTAACTAGATTTGTGTTTTGTTTGCTTTTGCCCCCACCTAAGAGCTAGGATTTGCTCACAATTATTTCCATATTACAGCCTTTCAGAAGCATTTCCACAAATCTGAGGCAGTGGCTTTGAGGGGAAAGAGGGAAGATGTACATTAGATATTTGGAAGATATTCTTCAGTCTTGGGGTGGTGAGGCCATAGCACAGTTGCCCAGAGAAGTTTTTAAACTACCTCCTAAAAGAAGCTAAGCATAAAACTGGATATCAGAGTCCTTATTTTCAGGTACCATTTGTACTTACCAATATTGCCTCCCACTTCATACAGGAGCAAGTTTGAGCACTCTGTGGAGTTGTTGCTGCAGAAAGAAAATCACACTGAAGGTTAAATCTCTGCAAAGACAGGTTGGGCAGTTTAGCAATACTCCTTCAAAAGGATTGTTTGTGGTTCAGAGGCCAGCAATGGTCAGAGGCCATGGTGCAGAGACTTTGCTGATCCTCCTGCACAGAGCAGGACACTCAAAATTGGAAAAAAAAAGAAAACAAGGCAAGCTGTTGGTGAGCTGACCCATATCCAGCCAACGTCCCCTCACCCTCCTTGCCTGGACACCTCCTGGGACACAGGAGAGGCACAGCCACATCACCCAGCCTGCAGGAGCTGGGACAGAGGGGCAGGAGCTCCTCTGCTCCTTTTTTGGGTTAGTTCAGCAATTCACCACAGGAGCACAGGAGGGAACTGCAGAGTTTATTTTAGGAAATCCCTACATTAACATAAGCACAGTGGAATTACTACTCCAGGCAGTGATATGGGTGATGCTTTTCTGCTGGAGAGCTGGAGGGGGTTTTAGTTGTCAGGGTCAATGTTGCTGCCTTTTCCCTTTCCTTCAGCAAGGATTCTGGAGCTCACTTGGTGTCCAGCAGCCCAGAGGGCACCACTGACCTCCTGACTGGGTGGAATCACTCAGAATAAAAATTGCCTTCCCCATCCAGCTCCATTTCCTAAGCTTTAGAACAGAGAACTCCCACAACTCGCTGTGCTTCCACCTCACCTCTACCTCAAGACAGAAAACAGCAGCTAGACCACTCAGTTATTTTTTTTTTCTTTTTTAAGCAGAGAAAGAGCCATTTACCACTTGAGGAGGTTGACAGTGTTAACAATATTCCAGCCATTCTGGCACAGGTTCTTCTGAAATTGCCTCAGGACATCAGCAACCCTGGTTGCATTGTTCAAGTGCACTTCCAGAGAGTCCTTCAGGAGGAGGGATGCGTGGACTTTCACAACCTTGGAAGGCTGAACAAGGCAGGCAAAAAGAAAAAAGTGCTTAAAGAAGGACTCTTATCAGTCAAGACATTGATTTTCAAAATAGATTGTAGAGTGTGAAGAATTAAACCCGTTCAGATAATTTAGGCTTGTTTCTTACAGTACAGGTTGAAAGCTTATGGAAGTAAGGAGAGCATTGTGAATAAATCATCAATGTTTGGTGTTGTGGCCACGAGAGGAGCCCTGTGCCCTCCATCAGCGTGTGCTGCTGCTCTCTGCTGCTCAAACACAGCACTGACACAAGCTGGGATGAAAATAGGATTAGTCAGAAGAAATTCTGACAAACTGCTTTGCACAAGTGTGAATGACTCCTCTGAAATTCATTTAAATTACTTGGAAAGGAATTTTGAGATCTAGGTTGCAGGCCTCTGAATTTCAGAAAGGTCCTTTCCAAAGAAAGGAAGCACCAAGTGATGTGCCATTTTAACAGATGTTATGGAACAAAAAGAAAATTAGGCAATTGCATGAATTTATGCTTTTAAGAATGAAAATAAGTCTGCCTTTATCACAGCAGACATATCTGCTCCAACACATGGGACACATAAGAATTCTGCTCTTAACATGGGGAAAAACAGAATTTCTGCTCCTGATCTCTTCTCTACTTTTAACCAAGTGTTTTGTAGCCTGAAATGTATTTAGTGCTCTTGCTGTTGAGATCAGTTTTTGCCACAACCTGGCCAAAAGCATTTGGGAAACTGTTCCTCATTATTCTGCTTTTTTTTGTCTCTCTTGCTCTTCTCAAGGGTATCACCCCTTTCATCTTTCTGAGTTCTCAGTTAAACATTTGACCCTGCCACACAGGGGTTTGGGTTTTGCCCCAAGCCCAGCTCACCTCTCCCTGGTTCTTTTCCACCTTGTCTTTATCAGCGTGAATCTTCCGCAGCAGATTTTTGATCCTCTTGTCACAGAACTGGTACCTTTTGCTGTTGCTCTCGTTCAGCTTTCTCACCTGAGCCACCAGGAAAGAGGAGACCTGGGCAGGGGAGAAGGGTGAAAACAGGAATTAAATCAAGCAGAGATAAGGGTGTCATTTAGGAACCTGATCATCACTTTAGCTCCTTAAATAGACAAGAAGATCTGTGTACCTTTAGGCAGCCTTGGAATTCAGCCAGAGGTTTTGCTCACAGCTGTGTAATTCCCCTGAAATTTCCAAGGCTACCCCTTCCCTGTCCCAATTCTAACAAGATCAAGGCACTGCTGCCCCAGACCACCTAATTCCTGTGGAACTCACAGTCCAGAGCAGGTCCTGGTAGTGGATCATCATCCGCACCACGTCAGCCGCCCCCTCCGCCAGCTGCTTCTCCTTCCCCTCTGGGATCTTGTTTGGCAGCCCCTTGTGCATGAAGAGGTTTGGGGCCATGACTGTGGAAACGTTCCAGAGGTTCATTTTGTTGTTTTTTTCCCTGGCAACCACCTTGCTGAGAAACTCAAGAAGGGCCTGAGAAGAGGGAAAGAGATGTAAGCCATCCATTACTAGTAATGCTCAAAAAACAACATGGTAATTGTTGGAGAGATCATTTATTAGAATTTTTCTTGGTATGGATCAGCAATTCCCATTTCTCTGGTCAGGAAGTGGAGTGACCAATTTCTAATACTAGGATAGCAACTAATAACCACACCAAGAGAGGTTTATCCAGCATTTATGAATCAGGAAAAACAGTCTGTGTGGGAAACAGATGAGTTTTTACTCCTTGGCAGGAATTAATTTGCAAATTCTAGCTGTAAAATTTTCTGAATCCAAAGATGAATCCCCCCTTTCCTTCAGTGTCCCCTCAAAGCCATTCCCAGATGTGGAAAAACAAATCCTTTTGGATTATCCCTTTCACCTCACACCTGCACCAGAGCCATGACAGATCATCTTTGACTGGATTATATATTCCAGTGCTCTAAATGAAGTGTGCAGGTGCTAAGTCAGTCTTACCTTTAATATCTGGGAGCTGAACTACTGAGGAGGAAAAGAAAAAAGGCAGCAACAACCACCACAGCTCTTATAAAGCACAGAAAGGTAGAGGTGGTGACTATTTAAAAGCCATGTAGCTGGGGGTATGACTTAGTGGTTACCTTGAAGTGCTGGGGGAATGGTTGGACTCAGTGATTTTAAGAAGTTTTTGGTTTTTTTTTTTTTCAATCTAAACAATTCTGTTTTTCTATGCTTTACCAGCTAAACCAAAAGCAAGCAGTTACCTTCAGAGTGTTTCTGTTGGACTCTGGCAGAATCAGGATCAGGAGATTTAGAGCTTGCAATCTTTGCTTCAGGTCTGGAATGTCTAGGAGAGTAACAACAGGACAGAGGATTCAGGTTCCTGACCCTTTTTTGAGCACAGGAATCCTCCAAGGAATGAGACAATTACTTATTGAATGGTTGGTCACCTAGAATTTGAGATCTTGTTTCACAGAAGTAACTCAAACTCATACTGCCCTTAAGAAGAGAACTACCCATGTTTTTGAAGACTGACTCACTTCCTTTGGAGTACACAATCAACCAGGAACCCTGATGCCCTTGAAGGGCAGCAAAAGAACCCACAATTCCCCATTTTTTGAACAAAGAACTTGTGTACTCAAGATTAACACACCCAAACTCCTAGTCTGCCCTTCAGGATCTTAAATCTCTAAGGGAAACACACACAAGAGGTTCAGCTCAAGTTATCTCTATTAATCCCACTAGTGAACATTACCTGCAAGCTGTGTGCCCTGGGCATCTCCCACAGCTCAGTCTGTGTGTCATTACTGATCAATTTGTCCTGACAAATGCAGCAACCTTGCAGCCTCCAGTGACACAGAACTGAAGCCCCCAGGACGGCGCTGCTGCAGAGAGGCGCATTCAACCGAGCACCAGCGACTGCAGCTGTGCTGTGCTCCCATCACCACAGGCTCCCAACACACCTGACAGGGGAGCTCTGCACAGACCAACAGGGCAGGCACTCACTCTGGACAGCAGCAAAGGCAGGCAGGTACTCTGCTGTCAGCAGCGGGGCCGGCAGCTCGCGGATGAATCTCTTGAGCAGCCCCGACACGTCGTTCTGGTGGACATCATCCCAGCGGAACAGGCCACTGTAGAAGTCTCTCTCCAACTTCTGCTCCAGGCTCTATCAGAAAGATGGAATTTATCACGTGCTTTAATGAGTAAATGTGAGAGAAATTTTATAGCTGAGCACTGGGAGGGGGAGACATCGAGGTGAAATGGTGCAGAGAGCCTCAGTATTTCCCAGCAATGGGTGTTTCTGTTTGTACTGGGAAAATTCAGGTCAAACATTTGCTTCAGCAAATGCTTCCTGATCACCCCCAACACTTCTAAACAATGCTAAAGGGCTCATACCTTAATTCTGGTCTGGGACCCAGAAACTCTCAGGATGCCCTCTGTTTCAAGTCCTCTCTTCTCCAGGCAGGACAGCAGCTGTTAGAGGGGGAAACAGCTCTTAGGCACAGAGGATGAGGAGTCAGCCTGCCTTATCACAGACTCCTGACTCTGAGGACCAGAGGGGTGAATGAAACCAGCACAGAACTTACTGCCTGCAGTAGCAGAGGGACCTTGGTGTTGGGCAGCAGCTTTTGGTCATTTTCCAACAGGGTGTTGAGTGGAACTCCAAAGAGTCTTTTCTCTACAACAGAAACAACATTTCCAAGTCTGTATCAGCTATAATAGAGGTGTAAGGGATAAATCCCCCACTGCAGACTAAGATGGTACTTTTGTAAACACTGATACTGCAGAAAGAGTTAAACAGGACAATTGCAGCCAGACATAAATGTGGTACTAGGTCTTGATGCCATGATCCGCTGATTTCCAGGAGAAATCCAAAGAAAACACACCTGTCACAAGGCCTCTTATCAAAGACCCTCTGTTCTAACATTCAAAACACAACTGATTAGTGTATGAGAAGACTAGTGGGAAAAAAAGAGAAAGGCACCAAAAAGAGTACAACTAACCTGTTGTTTTCAGTTTTGCTGCTTTGTTTCTCTTCAGCTCAAAGCCCAGGATATCACAGAGAGCTGTAAGTTCAATGAGGGCCAGTGTGGGGATCTTCTTCATGTCCTGAGCTGACAGATCTCCAATCCTGGTCACTCCTAGTCTGCCCTTTGGGATCTTAAATCTCTAAGGGAAACACATACAAGAGGTTCAGCTCAAGTTGTCTCTATTAATCCCACAAGTGAACAACTTTTGCTGTAGGCTTATTTTTTTTCGTCATAACCAGGCATCTGTTCTTCCTGCTGTGTTCAAGACCAGACATATGCCCAAAACTACTCCTACTCAACCACCAGCTGAATAAATATTTTCCCTTTTCAATATTGCTCTTTAATCACTCTAGATATGCCAGGTTTTCTAAGTTAAAGGCAACCTAATATCCACTCCAATCTACTTGAACTTTGGAAGCAGCTCAGTTCATTTGCAGAGAGGAGAAAACTTTAGAATTATGAGTAAGAAAGTGCAGTTAGTTACTCTCCTCTTTTCAGAGGAAACAACAAGGATGTGTGTCAAAACAGGGAGTTTCAGATAAAAGTGTTGTTTCTTTTGGATCCTCCTCTACACAATGTCTATCCTTGCCCAATGTTGCCAAGATAACAGCACAACACACCCCAAAATACCACCAAACACAGACCCATTGCCTGGTACCACCTTGGCAAGCCAAGACTAAGAAATTCTACCAAGAAAAATCCCTCCAGTGCTTACTGTTAAGGCATTTCCATCCTTTAACTTCCTGGGTTCAGACAGGAAGGATCCCTTGAGCAGGACAGCTGCTTGCTCTGAGTAGGCAACATCCATGTTGAACACCTCCTCCTTCCCAGGGTTTCGAACTGTGCAGGAATAATCCTGGGTTTCTGCTGCAGAGGAGAAATTGTCTTGAATTTCTGCAAGCCAGGAAAGCAAATGTGCTAAAAATGCAGTTTGAGATAGGTTTGGGGCTGTTGTTTTTAAAAATCCTGCAGTAACACATGGAAAGAGTGTCCCCACAGCAGAGAGTGGTCAGCAGGGTAAGAGTCTTCCCCGAAAGGGTGGTCAAGCATTGGAACATGGGAACAGGCTGCCAAGGGAAGTGGTGGAGTCACCATCCCTGGAAGGGTTCAAAAATTGTGCAGATGTGGCACCTGAGGACACAGTTTAGTGGTGAACACACTGGTGCTGAGTTAGTGGTTGGACTTGTGATTCTGGAGATATTTTCCAAGTTTAATGATTCTATGATCAGTGTGAAGTCACAACATCATGGCTAAAATTACCAGGTCATTGGTAAGGCAAAACCACAGCCTTAAAGGACACACCTGTGGCTAACCCCTCTTTACACAACTGCTCATGGCATTTATAACATTTCACTGACTTTACTAGACTGATTTTATTTCATCTTTCAGTTGCTTTATCAAGAACTTACAATGATCAGCCTGGGTGACAATTCTAACAAAGCTGGGGCCTGGACAAGCTTATTAATCCACAGGTGTGAATAATCACATAAAGAAACCCACACCCCAACACAAACAAGTCTCAGATACTGCATATACTTAAATATGTGTGTGGTTTTCCTTCCAGTTCCAGCCCTACTTCAGATCCTACTCTGTATTTTAAAACTTCCTCCTTACTTCTCTGGGTGTTTGAAGTCCGTAGATTGTGCCACAGTGGATCTGGGCTGGACTCTTCTTTCTCTGCTGCTGTGTCCTGAAAAATAAGAAAGAGGTTGTTTTAGCCACAACCAAAAGAGCAGGACTGCAGGAAAACAGCTGAAAAGCTGGTGGTTACAAATTTTTTATCAAGTTTAAAAAAAGATTAAAAAAATCTAAATAAACCAACTAACCCTCCCCCCCAAAACCAGGCAGTGTTAGTCTTTCACTAGGAAAAGCTGGTGGTTATGAATTCTTTATCAAGTTAAAAAAAAAAATCTAAATAAGCCAACCAACCCACCCCCCCAAAAAGGCAGCATTAGTCTTTCTCCAGGATTTCCACCTCTACAAGGTCAGCTTATCAGAACTGAATTTGGGAAGTGCTCTTGTTTTGTTTAAGGGTGATTTAACACGGCACTGGATCAAAGACAACACAAGAGGGCTCCAAACGATGCCAGTGCTCCACGAGGCACTATACAGCAGCAATGTTACTCCAGCCTGGGAAGGCTGTGCATCTGCAGGTCTTCCAGTAACTCCTCAACCCTGCAACCAGCATTTCTCCAGTCTCAATCTCCTGAACTGAAAGGAAGCCAAGACATACCAGGAGCCTGTAGCCACATTTCTCTTCTCAGAGAAAAGCAAGGCACAATACCTCCCAAGAATATTTCTGGGATTCACATTCTCTGAACCTCAGAGAAAGGGAAAACACAATTCTTATCACTTGCTGTGCTTGTGTTTATGCAAAAGTAGAATGCACCATGGAGATTATTTACCCAAAGTGATGGTGCTTGTTTCCTTGGCCTGTCAGGGCCAGGTGTGTGTGTGTTGGGACTATTGGGTGACAGTCACAGATTCTGGGCACTATGAGGGTTGTGTGCAGGGTTGAGTGCTTGGCAGAGTCAGTTTTAGATGTATAGAATATTATAGTATAATAAAGTAATTAATTAGCCTTCTGATATCCATGGAGTCAGGTGCATCATTCTCTCTCCCTCACCAACATGGGAGTCGCCTTTGATTTGCCATAAGAGCCCTGGACCCAGGAAGCCAAGTCAAGCCCCACTTGCTTGACTTGAAGAGTCAAGAAGTGTAAGAGCTGAAATGAGGGTTGCAGGACTCCAGGGGCTCTCCAAAATGCAGTTTATTACATCCAAGGTGTTACAGCAGTCCAAGGCTGTGAGTGACAGAGCTGTGCCTACAGCTGTCAGCTCCAGCTGCAGGCAGGCCTGGAGACCCTTTGGTTTAGGTTACAATGTATTATATACTTTTCTTTGCTGAGCATCTTCATACAGCAGAACCAATCTAAACCTTAGCTATTATCTCTAGCCTATCATAACTACTGTAATTACCATATTCATGTTACTATTCTCCAATCACTAAAAGTCAGTACATTACAGTTTAAGCTAGAAGTTGTTTTTCAGTTTTCTTGCAGTGGAAAATTCTGAGACCTTTTTTCTACTTGCAACATTGGCAGGCTTGTTTGCCTGTGCTATCTTCCTGCTTGGTAAAAACATCTTCTTGTTTGAGGTGGGTTTATCCTTTGCTCTAAGCCATAAAACCCTTCTAACTAACACACCCTTTGCCTCCTTGGTTATCCAGTAAAGCTGGCTCAGCAGTTCTTTTCTTCTATATCAAAACTTGCTCCCATCTCTATTCCTTCTTCATAATCTACATTCAAAAATCTTTCTGCTTAGCACACATATCTGTGAGACTTTCTTGTCAAACTTTCATCCTTCCCAACAAAGGAGACCTTTTAGGAGATGCCAACATGTAGGGGGATAGAATATAAGGAAATAAAGATAGTGTAGAAAGTAATCTCACCCCTAAGGAGTTGCAGCTGGGCCAATTAGCAAAGATTAGGAACAGGTCTGACTTTAACAGGCCCCAGCTGTAAGCAATGAGAAGAAGAGTGCTATAAAAGAGTGGGGTGGCTGGGTGAGAAGGGAACTGGAGTCAGTTGGCTGCTTTGTGAAGAAGAGAGAGTCAGTGCTCTGAGGAGCTGCCCACGAGAAACACCAAGGAGGTGTGGAACATTTGTGATAAGGAGACAGCAGTACGGAACCCCTGTGATAGGATGACAACAGCAGCGCACCTGGGAGCCGCCCGCGGCGAAGATGTCGCGCACGTCGCGCACGGGCTGCTTGTTCCTCCTGCGGCGCGAGCGCGAGTAGGTGTCCAGCCGGCGCTGCACGGCCGCCGCCTGCGTCCTGGTCAGCGTGGACAGCAGCACCAGGTTGTCCTTGTCCCCCGCCGGCTCCCCGAGCAGCTCGGCCAGCCCCGCGTCCTGCAGCCACTCGGCCTCGGCTTCTCCCTCTGCCAGGGCACAGTGAGGAGGGAGCAGCGGTCAGTTACTCTCCTCTTTTCAGAGGAAACAACAAGGATGTGTGTCAAAACAGGGAGTTTCAGATAAAAGTGTTGTTTCTTTTGTATCCTCCTCTACACAATGTCTATCCTTGCCCAATGTTGCCAAGATAACAGCACAACACACCCCAAAATACCACCAAACACAGACCCATTGCCTGGTACCAACTTGGCAAGCCAAGACTAAGAAATTCTACCAAGAAAAATCCCTCCAGTGCTTACTGTTAGGGCATTTCCATCCTTTAACTTCCTGGGTTCAGACAGGAAGGATCCCTTGAGCAGGACAGCTGCTTGCTCTGAGTAGGCAACATCCATGTTGAACACCTCCTCTTTCTGGGTCTGGGTGCTTGCAGTGCTTCAGAGGCAGAGAGCAGGAGCCTGGGCTGTTCCCTGGCTGGGATTGTCCCATTGTTCCCAATGGGACACTGTGGGAGGGAGCCACAGCTGAGTGCTGAAGGCTGTCCTTAAAATCTCAGCCCTAATCCTAAGTGCCCAGCTGGGTATGGGGTGACACCAGAGTTCACACAGCTCTTTGGGCAGGTGCAGCTGCTCACACAGCTCTTCTTGCTCATTCCAGGTGAGGAAAAAGGAGAAGAAGTGTGGAGGCAGTGATACTCCCAGGAGCACAGCTCCCAGAGAAGCTGGGCACCAGTGTGACTCTGGCTGGTATTTAGGTAAGGATTGTGGCAGGATAAGGGAGTAAAGTCAGGTGGACTTGATAAATCTGCCTTTCCATGGAGTGCCTGTGCAAAGGGGAGCTCTGGCAGCAGCACACAGCCACCCCAGGAGGAATGGCAGGGCTTCCCTGGATCCCACCTGATCTTTCAAGAGCTTCAAGAAGGGACAAAAGGTCTGTGAGAAGCCACAGCACACAGCACTGCATATTTGGCTTTTGTACTTTTCCCAACACCTTGGTTGCTTTTACTTTTTTTGTTTTTAATCTATATGCATTCCTAGGTATCAACAATTTCTTTTTAAACTATATGCAGATCCTGATCTGGTAGGTTCAAATGAATTTTACTTAATATTCTTGCTGAACTATTTGTGTCCATCATCCCTACTCTCTAATTTTTTTAAGTGGATTGGTATCCATGCACTCAGCTAAAGCAAAAACGTTATTTTTACTCTGTGCATTCATTTTATGCCTGGGCCTATTCAAAATACCACTAAAATGAAAAGACTATTCCAACTCCAGAAGGAAGTGTGAGAAGCCTGGAGACAGTACAGCAGCATTACTCAAACAAGCTCAATTCCACTTCATTATTCAATACATATAAAGCTGCACTTCAAACACAGAAGACTTTTTTTTTCTTATGGGATACACTCATAAGGAAGTGCAAGTGAGAAAGTGCCCTGAGCAAGGCAGCTACTTGAAATTCAAAGATGAAAGAAACAATTTAGCAGGTGACTTCAACTTTAACACAGCAAACACCACAAAGCCTTTATCTTTTCAATTCCATCTACCACATTCATTCACTGCAGGCAGCTCCAGTACAGCCCTACCAAAGTTCATACTGGGAAAAAGAAATATCACAACTGAACTGACTGGCACAGAGCAGCTCATCCCCACTCTTCCTGTCCTGTGTAAACTTCTGCCTCTTCAGTTACCACAGCACCTCAGGCCAAGTTTTATTATTGCTACATCAATAAAAAGCAGCCATGAAGCTCTCCTTGAGAGATTAAATAATTTCATTTTTTCTGGAGAAACCTCACGTTGATGCAGTTTGCAAACACATATTGTGACACAGTTAAAACTCAGTCTTCGGAGTGTGGTCTTTGGGATTTCTGGTGTCATAATGAAACAGATTTTTTTTCATCATCACACCACAATAAATAGAGCTGAACTTGAAGTCAAGTATTTCCCTAAATGAATCTTCTAGCAAATTGTCTGTTTTTCCTCCATGGCCCTAAGTTTTGGTCTTTTCCCATGTCTGGATTACAGAAGTTAGCAGGTATCAACATCCCCTGGGCACAGCCAGTCGTGGTCCCTCTCACAGCCCCTCACCAAACACCTTCTTGCTCTGCATCCATGGTTTCACAGCAGAACAACACACAAAAAGCCTCTGGTTTATTTTGCCTTTGGGAACTAGAGGAAGTGAAGTGTATTGCTTGCAAATATTGAAAATAGCCAATTCCAGTCATAACAGGAAACTGATCTTGCACACAATCCCACACGGCAGCCCCTCCATCGGACATCCGTGTGAGCCTGCTGCCCCATCTGGTGCCAAAGCAGCAGATTGTAATTCCTCTAGTTACTATTCTGGCCCAGTTATGTTTGCCAGTAACACAAAGGGAAACCAGCAAAATGGGTTATTTCTGGGGAAAAGGGAAAAATTGGAGAGAAACAGTTCAGAGCAGAGAGATCCACAGAAGATGAGCTGCAGGTTTAAGCCTGGGGAGCTGCTAAGATTTGCCTTGTGAGTTCCAGGCAAGCAGCATTTCAGGAGGGCAAGATTAGGAATGATTTTGCGAAACTGAAAAACACCAGTTCCACAAATTTTCTTGAAACATAACCTAGCCAAAAATAGCATTCATAATAAAGTAGTCACTTTCCAAATATTTAAAGGACAGCGAGAGCATCCTACATTTTCAGACTAAACATTAATTGGAGGTGAAGAATGCCCCTTTGCAGACAGTTCTCAGCCACAGTTGCATGCTGTAAGGTCACAGACAGGTGTTTTAGTGCCTGTGTCCTCAGCTGGCTGTGCTGTCAGGCCCTGGACAGAGCTGGGCAGACAGTGACAGCAAGGACAGCCCAAAGCTGCATTTCAGCAAAAGCTGCTTCCTGCTCTCACCAGCTGTTAGCAAGGCCACGAGTACTCTCAGCACCTTTCAGCTGCCCCAGACCTGCAGTTACACACTGGCCCCCCAGTGCCACCAGCAGCTCCCCAGGACACTTCTCCTCACCCAGGGCTTGCACAGGAGTGTTCCCAGCTGGGTCAGCATGTTTGCAGAGCCTTATCTCCACAGCCTCCCCTGTCCCTTGCCCTGGTTATCACCAGCCATCTCCCAGGCTGAGCCACGCTGTCTGCAGACAGAGCTGCCCAACTCTCAGTTCCCCAGATCTATGCAAAAAGTGATGGTGCCTCTGGCTCTGAGGAGCCCCACAGCCTCTGTGCTCTAAGCAGGAGCTGCAGAGATGTCAAAGCCAAACCCTGCACCCTGCACACCATCCAAAGCTTCCCCACTCCCAGCACAGTGTTTATTTGCCTAAGCTCCTTCAGAGAAGGCATCAGGAGCCCCAGCCTGCCCCACCTCCTTCCCCAGGCTGCTGGGAAGGCTTTGCTACTTGGAGCATCATTTCAAGCCTGTCTGGTTTCAATGGCAAATTAAGCACTCAGCTCCTGCCTGCTAGATTAATCTACAGCATTAAAAGACTTTTCCTCATATCCCTGCTTGTACACAGTAATCAAATTGCCTCCAGCATATCAGTCTTTAGGATATCCCAGACAGTCTTTCATCTCATGGGATGGTCTCTTTTCCAGTCTCCTTCCTGGAGCACTCATTTTCTGAACCCCTTTGCATCTCTTCCACTTCTAAAAATCAAACTTGTTTCCTTTATAAAGAGGGGCATCACAGCAGACCTTCATGTTTACCATGCCCTGCCAACGATGGCAGACAGGGACAATGATATTGCCACCCTGCTCTCCAGTGCCTCTCTATGTCCCCATGAGAGCAACTGGCCCTTCCCAAGGCCAGCAGCACACTGGGACTGTCACACAAACATTTCCCCAGGACACAGATCATCCTCAATACCAGGCAGCACAGCAGCTGTGCAGGCTGCAAACCTGTGTTCAGAGGGATGCCAACCATCTCAATTTCTTCCAAATGGACCCAGAAAGGTGTGATCCCCACCTCTGGGACCTCTGGGTGTTTATAAGCACTTTTCAGCCCTCCAGCACCCCAGGGTGTTGTACTTCCCATGGGACTGCTCATCAGGAACTGCAGTGACAGGACAAGGAGTAATGGGTTCTCACTGAAAGAGGGGAGCATTGTGTTGGATACTAGCAAGAAATCCTTCCCTGGGAGGGTGCTGAGGGCCTGGCACAGGGTGCCCAGAGCAGCTGTGGCTGCCCCTGGATCCCTGGCAGTGTCCAAGGCCAGGTTGGATGGGGCTTGGAGCAGCCTGGGATGGTGGAAAGTGTCCCTGCCACGGCAGGGGGTGGCACTGGATGAGCTTTAAGGTCCCCTTCCAACCCAAACCATTCTGTGATTCTACAGAAGGAAAACATATCCCAAAAGTTTTGGAATAACTGGCTCAGGTTCCAATTATTCCAAAGCACTGGATAACATCAGTGCTCCAGAAAGTGCATTAGAAACAACCCATATATATTTCTTCCAAAGAAAGAAAAAAAGGATATGCAGGAAAAACCTTGTGTGGATGGACTCAAGGCTTTCTGGATGTTTATTGTGGTTTCTTGAACAGGGAATTAGAGAGGGAACTGTCTGCCCTCCACAGAAGCAGCTCCCACAAAGCCACTATGATGAATCTCAGAACCATGCACACAAACAGCCCCAGCTCTCACAGAGTGTTTACCATACACCACCTGAAGAGCCACTGAGAGCCCCCACCCTTGGTGGGGCTGCCTGAAAAACCTGGAGCCTTGAACATGCTCCTGGGGCTGACCTTTGGAGTCAGCTTTGCTCCAGCAGCCGAAACCAGGCCAGGCCAACCCTTCCCTTCTGCAGGGCATTATCCACCACCCAATTAAAATAATATCTCTATCCCTGATTGACTGATAATATTCTAACCAGACTCCAGCATGCTTCTGAGTTGTTCAGGTGCATAAGCAAATCTTCTGTTTCAGATGTTCACATTCCTCTCCTCACTCCCAACATTTTTGGCAACCTACCCTCCTGTGTTTTGACATCTGCAAGGCTGCATTCCTCCTGCTCAGCTTCAGTGCTCTGTTTAATGTTCTCCACTTCCAGCCAAAAACTGTCCATTGACAAGTTGTCCAAAGCCTCTCCCCTGGAATTCGTGCTCTCTGGCACCGGGGATGCCACAGCACTCTTTGGAGGAAGCTGGTTCATTTTCCAAGGGCAATGTCTGCTGCTGAGAGAGGAAGAGATAAGGAGAGAGATTAGGCTCCACGTATTGCACACGGCATTCGTGTCCAGCCTCCAGTGATTGATGACTGCAGCAAAGCCAAACAGAGGTGAGTGCTGAACTTCCTTTGCTTAGTGTTTAGCAATACAGACAAGGCTGGGACTAAATCCCCCAGAGAATGGGGAAAACTGCTGTCCAAACATGTGAGAGGACACAGACCAACAGAGTCTTTTCAGTGCTGTCCCTCCTGTGACCTCCAACACAGCACCTACCGCCCCACACTCACTCCAAGACCTCCCTGCAAGTTTGCACAGCCACCCTCTGCATTCACAGCCACCCAGGATGTTCCAAGCTCAGTGCATGTGTGCTCCAGGACCTGGCACAGAGAGGAGCCTGGCAGCTCCCAGCACAGCAGCCCAAACCCAGCAGGTTTGTGCTCCCTTTGCCAAACCCAGCACAGCTCCATCCCCTGCACTTCAGCTCACACAACAAACAACTCACAGGGCTGAGGCCCCCTTTTCCTGCCTAGACCAGATTTTTCTGCTGTGAAACAACACGAGGTGTCCTGGGAAACCCTAGCATATGGAATTTTCTTACCACCCTGCTGATTCATTCATGTACAGCTGAAGTCCCAGACTGGCCTCATTCAGCTTTCAGCCCCGGTACTGTGAGCTCCTCATCACTTCATAAAACAGTGCCTCTCCTAAAATGAGCTATAATTGTCTTCAAAGGGTTCCAAGCTATTTAAACCCTGCTATTTTTCAAAGACTTACCAAAAAATGGGGTAAGTGGAACATAGTTATGAGAACACCTCAATGCTTCCACTGATGAGTACAAAAATTAAAGAGGTGGAACACTAACTGTGGGTGGCTCAAGAAACACTCATGAACAGCCACCCCTACCAAACACAGGCCAAAATTCCTTTATAGTTTCATTAAAATATTAAAAAAAAAAAAATCAAGTCTAAGTCTTACACCTTGAAAACCATGACAACAAAACACCCACAAAATGCTATTTAGCATTTTGCCATCTGTAACTTTTGGCTCCTAGCTCTGGGAGCCAAAAGTTACAGATGGCAAAATATCTGGAAAGTTTTAGCCCCTTTCATTCCAGAAAGCCATTATTAGCAGTTCTGGCACTAACTTGCTTCAGTTGAGGAGGATTTTGAATTTTAAAAAGCTAAATGGAAGATCTAATAACTAAGAGACAAACACTGTGGGCCACTCTGCACTTGTGTTTACACACGTGCATGCACATCACACTCACATCTCACTCTAACACACACAGGCAGCCCCTCTCTTCTGGAGGTCAGAACCACAGCAAAAGCAGCACTCCAGGAACATCTGGAGACAGCCACAGTGTTTAGAACAAGAATTAAAGGGGTTTGCTTGTTTGTTTGACAGGAAGACAAAAGTGAAAGACTGACTTGAGGTATTCTGCCACCCAGCAGGCAAGAACAGAGGCAATCTGCTTTCCTATTTCTGGATACCCAAATACCACTCAAGATACCAATTTATAGCCTGGTGGAGCACTTAAATAGTCTATCTAAGTCTTATTTTTTACCTGCACAGTTTGTGTCCAACTCTCTCAGTTCCATTGCAGCTACTAACTCAATTTATTTTTTCTCTTTTCAACTTTTTACTTCTACCTTTACCCATTAAGAGTTAAAAAGTCAGACTGCACCCCTCAGCTTAACTCTTCATCTTTAGTACTCCTCTCCATTTTCTCACATTTGCTGACAATCATCTCATAAGATTTAAACAAAAACACCTTGCTAGCATCAAAAAAGGCTCTTCAACACCTTGCTAGGATTCTATTATGAACCAGTCAGCAGAACTCATCACTTGAAACATGAAACTAAGTGGAAGGAGGAATTCAGATTATTTTGAGGGAGATAGTTTTGGCCATATGAGGAACACTGGTAGACAAACTTGCACTGAAGAAATCTCTCAGTGCACAACACTCAGGAACCATCTTACAAGCTCTTCTAATTGCTCCACTGCAGGCTTGCAGCAGGCACTAAACAACTCTTCTTGCCTTAAATTACAGCCCTATATTCCCACGGGATCTAGGTTATACAGATTAAAGCAGCTCTGAAATGCACCTTTCCTTTGTCTTCAGCTTGGTTTGGAGCTGGCTCAAAATGCCCCAGAAATCTCCAGGGATCAACACCAGAACAGAGTTGAGGTTTGCAGCTCCAGCAGAACCTGCTCCAGACCTGACCAGCAGCTTGCACCCAGCAGATGTGCTCTGGGACAAGCCTGTGTCACCCACAGCTGTGACAATTCCTTCCCCATGCCTGCCTGGAAAAAACAACACCATTTTAAGCCAACATAAATAAAATCTTCTGCTCTTTCCAGAGGGTGGCTCTTGACTTAGATCTTCTGCATGACTTACCCAGACACCGGGCTCTGAATGTCAGTTTCATTCCAGGAGATGTTACTTCAAGGGGAGCATTATTTCTGTAAGGCACTAGGCCATATCCCTGGAGCACACCTGAGAAGGGTCACAATAAAACCCTCACAGCCCAGATTTCAGGCTATGCCCTTGCCAGCAGCAGGTTTTGGTCTGCCTTCAGTCCATATCACAGAGTTCTGGTGCAAGGACAGAGCTTTGCCAAACAGGGAACTGCTGCACCCCATCCCACCCTGACTCTGCTTCTCACCATCCACAGTTACCTGGCTTCCTTCCACAGCTGGAAATACAGATGTTCTTGCACTGCTTGCACCAGAAGCCCACCAGTCACACAATAAACCTACTCTAGGAAAGCCACAGCTGAGCCACTTGTGTGTCAAACAAAAGCCATCCTTTCCCCCCCCAGCTGGCCCATTTACTGACTCACTAGACCTGGTTTTAGAAAATTGCAGGATGCTGATATCACACAGCAGCTCTACAGAGGGGCAGCAGGACCTAAAGCCCAGCTCTACTAGTGTTAAACTAGAGCTGTTGCTCCTGTCTTGCAGGAAAACAAAAATCAGACCTTCACATTTAGAAAAGGTTTTATTTTCTGGTCTAAATTCCATTTTTTTTTTTCCCTTGAACTCAGTGCACAGTGCTTTGCAGATCCAGCTGCCCAGGTGGAAGGCTAATTTTAGATTCAGTGCACCCAAAAGATTGTTCTTCCTCATTGCATACCCGAGTCAACTGGAGGGCAGCCTGTGACGTGCCAGCCCAGCAAGAGCTGAGATTGAAAGCAGAGATTGTTGGCTTAAAATGTTAATGGCTCAGTGCAACTGGGCAGAGAGGAGGTGGAATAATCAAGTTCACTCCATTGCACTGTCAACCTAGCAAAAAGCATCAGATTATGAAGCTTTAAAAATTAACCCAACAAAAAGGAGACTGGAGAAAGATCTTGCTAAGGACAGCCATACAGGAAGGGCTCTGTGGAAAGACTGAGCATCTTAATCCAACCTTCTCCTCTTGTTAAGAGCACAGCCAGTTTTAACAAGGCTCGAGATTTGCCTGGCACCTTCAGCCTAAGCCTGACTTCCCAGCATTAATAGCACAGCTGTGAGAAGTTAGGCTGGCACAGACCTTGCAGTTTGTTTTGTTCCCTCTCCATGTGCCCTCCACGAGGATCCCTGGAAGCCCTGCCTGCCTGGCTCAGTGCTGGGGCTCACTGACCCTGGGCTGCAAAACGCAGCCCCAGAGGAGTTTTTGATCTGTTCCTAGATACTGTCAACACACTGCAAATATGTTGCAAACGCTCATGTAGTTCTTCACCCTCTTGAATACCAAAATACAGTAAACACTGTTGCTATGTTCACTCCAGGCTTGAATCACTCCCATGGGAGAGTTTCTCAAAGGACCTGGAGCTGTTTGGGCTTCTTTTCTGCTTGCTCAACATCCCTCCCTCATTGAAATAACTCTCTAGCAGATGAATAAATAAAAAGGTTCCTTCTCAAGCATTTCAAACAGACCAGGAGGCAGCAAGTGCAAGCCAAGAAAATGGAATTCCTTTCAGCTTCTACTTAGAGAAAACTAAGATGAGAAAAAGGCAACAAGAACAGAAGAATTCAGGCAGACAAGGCAGTCCTGCCACACAAGCAGCACCCAGTCTTTAAAGACATTTCCAAAGATCTGGAGCAAGGACAAAGGCACACATGGAACAAAGAAACAGACAGAAAGTCTGAATGAGCCTCAAGAGCAGCTTTGGAGCAGCACACCAAGTCACAGCATCATTCACAACAACCCAGACCATGAGCATGAAACACAAGCATCTTGCAGGGAAAAAAAGAGAGATTAGTTTATAAACTGGCTGCAGTATTTTGACAGATAAAGACCCTTAGTCAGAGAACAAAATTGTATTCATGTCAGACCATGCACATCCTACCTGCTTTCAATTTACTTCAAGGTCAAAACAACTTGTGAGTACAAAACCAAAAAATTGAAAGAAACAACCAAAAAGTCCATGCAGGCTCTCCTCACATGGCTTCCAGATTACTCTGAGCAAGCAGTTTAAACCTAAATGATGAAATGTGCAGTTAATTCTGAAGAGAAAAAAAGTCACCTAAAGATCAGCACATCACAGTTCATAACATACTCAAGTTTTCTTGTTTAAAATCATGTAGAGGGATAAAGGCACGCAGGAATAACAGACAGGAGTATTTGAAAAACTGAGAAAATCCTGAAGCTGTAACTCACATATAGACTTTTTTTTTCCATAGATGTAGCTATAGTTTTTTTTCTTATCAGGGGTTTAAACCTCAGTCTATCAAAATTATCAATGCAAATATAAAAACAGGTTACTGTATGGAAGAAGTCAGTCTACTCATTATCAAAACCTTACAAGAAATACGCACAATCACTATTTCATTGAAACACACAGAGCTACACAAAACTCTATTCCTACCACAGAGAGCAATTTTATGCAGGAGATTCCTCATGATCAAACATTCCACAACTTTTCTACTAAAGGTCTAAACCAGAAGAAAGCCCTATTGCAAATGTTTAATGCCTGGCTTAGTTACCCTCAAAATACCCCAAATTTTGTACATGAACACCACTACCAACTCCTCCCTTCTCCCCAATATGCAGAAAAGACCTCCTAAGGCTTACTCTTGGGAGAAAATGGAAAGCACATAGCTGGTTCAGATGCCTCAGCCCAGGCCATAAAAGCAAAGAGAGGCTAATTATCAAATTACTGCAGTGGCAATGAACAGTAACTTAGCCAACAGACTCTTACCATGCTCTCCTTTCCCTGGCTTAACTCAACCAAAGCAGCTAGAGCCAGAATTAAAGCAATTTTAGCAGTAGTCTGCCACTGCTGATGTACCTCTGCATGTCTCTGACCAGAGATTTGCTCACATATTTAGTAGTTTCACCCAGAGTATCCCTGTGAGAAGTCACAGAGCCTTTAGCCCAGGCTGTTTTATCCAGCACTGCTGCCAACCCCCACTTATGTCCCCATTAAGGCATTTTTTATCAAGGACTTTGCACATGTGGGATGGCACAGTTGAAGGTCTGTCTCTACAGCACCAGGGAGAATAGCTAAGATGGCAGTGCCACAATTTGCTAATAAGATTACAGCTTGTTTTCAGTAACACAGCAATCAGCTCATCAAGATCTGCCATGATGCAAGCAGCTCAGGGAGCAGCGTCAGCTGGGGTTGTTTTGAAGAAGCCTGTTCTGCAAGTGATAAAGAGGACATGCCAGATCCTGCTCTGTGTCTGCAGCAGTTCCCAAAGCTGCAGCTTTGCCCCAGTGCAGCAGTGAGAAAGCACAGCCTCACCTCCTGCCCTGGCATTCCCAGAGACAGCAGAAAAAGCCAACAGCAATCTATTGCCCAGGGCTGTGTGGAGTGGAAGATGGGAATCCTGAGGCTTGTGTGTATCCCACTGCTTCAGACTGGCACCTCCAGTGTTTTCTGTGCTGGGCAAACTCCAGAGGGTGATGGAGCACTGGCACAGAGAGGCTGTGGATGTCCCATGCCTGGAAGTGTTTGGAGCAACCTGACCCAATCATGGGCATCCCTTCCCATGGATCAGTTTGGAACTTTATGATCTTTAAGGTCCCTTCCAACCCAAACCATTCTATGATTCTGTTGCCTCCAGCACAGCTCTGGATCTCAACTAAAGCACAGGTTGTAACTTTCCTGACAATAAGTGTCTCTGTCAAAGTATTTAAAGGGCAAAGAAACTCCATCTCTACTTTCTAGTCTCAGGCCTTCTTCTGAAATTGATTATTTGTCTCTACTCCATCTAGTAAGTGGCTAAATAAACAAGCTAAGGAGTAGGGAAAGATGCCTTTAATTACAGATCTGCCTAGAGGCATCTCTGACTGAAACTCAGAGCAGAACAAGAACAGGACTGATAACCCCATGCAGATACAGCCAAATTAAAAATATTCAAAGCCATGTTTAACTTAGACCATTAGCTAGGTGTCTGTCCCACCACACTAGGGCTTGTTTTGGCCTCAGAAGACACAACCCATCCTCCCTGTGCACAGCTTTGTGTTTGACTGTAAGGTCACAGTGGACGAGCCTGTTGTTCACTTTCCCCACATTAGCAGGGTAAGCCAAACAGGAAAGGGCTTTCATCCAAAGGGAAATCCTGCTGGGAGAAAGGGGCACCTGGCCAAAACAAGTCTTTTAGTAGTACTGGGATCTTTAATGGGATTGTGAATTGATGATGCTGATCTACAATCAGGACGATTAGATGTCAGTCATTAATTAAAAGGTGGCATTCCTAGCCCTGTTTTCATTCCCACTGAATCCATGTCCATTTACACACGCCAGCAGCTTTGTCCATATCCTTGTCCACAAGGACCTGCTCTGCCTTTCCAATTCCACCTATCAGTATGGCACCAGGATCCCAAACCCCTCAGCCCTGCTGGCATGGGGCTACAAAACCCACAGCCCCATAGCTCCCACAGCTTGTCCTCACCCACTCCTGTCTCCCATACAGAAGCTGCCCCAGGCTGAGCCTGTGCACAGGAGTGGCACGAGGAAAGCAGCAGGCAGGGAATCACTGCCCTTTGGCAGGGAACCACTGCCCTTGGTGCCTTTGCTGTCACAGCCCCGAGCACACACTGCCAGGGATTCTGCTGAGGCCAATGAGTCAACACCTCCCAGTCACTGCACACATCCTCAAAACACGCTCCCGTTACACCAGCTGAGGCACCTTCACTCCACTGCCATCACTGCTGGCACCTCAGTGAGGTGCTCAGCCTGTGCACACCTCAGACACTCAGCTGAGGGACCACTTGGCTTCCAGAGGAAAAGCTTTTTGATCACACAGGAAATAAATTCACAGCCTTTCCATAGTGGATTCATTCATTAATGCCCTTGCCTTTTACTGCAGCAGGTCCACACATTCTAAACACTTGTCCTACAGCTTCTCAAATGCTGAACTTGGAGCAAATCAGGGTGATAGAACTCATCCTTATTTCTTCTTCTCGCCCATTCTACCAGCTGTAGGTGCATTAGAGCACAGAATGAGTAACTGGAAGTTGTTGCTCAGCTGCATGAGAACAGCCCAGGGATGCTGGAGAAGTCACAAGAGTGACGTGCTGACCAGCACAGGGGAAGGAGGGGTGGAGAGGTGTGCTGGAATCCAGCTATGCTTCACTCACGAGAGCTTCAGGGATGCAGGAAGACAGGGAGGAGTCATCAACTCCTCTCATGGATTTCTCAGGGCAGAGTTATTACACATAACACAAAGTGCTTGGCTGTTACCCTGCCATGAAAAGCCCTTGGCTGGGATTTATAACCAATTCTGTTACTGGAGTGTCACCAGCCAGCCCAGGGCCACCAGCTCTGCCCATGAGCTGCCCCAGGTCCCACGAGCTTTACAACACCGAGAGGAAGAGGAGGAGAGAGGCAGACCTGGCTCAGCAGTGGCTTTTGCTCAGGGTTGTTTTGGGGCCATGACAGCACCACCAGCCCCTTGCAAGCCAGCAGGAATCTGACTGGGAACTCAACGAGCAAGTCAGAGTTGCTGACCAAAATAAGCCCTGATTACGGTCAACTAATTAGAAGCAGGCTGGCATATCCTTGCCCTATTGGACAGGTAAGTTTTAGGTCAATCCTGGGCAAGAAGCTTAGCTACACATAAACACACAGACACCTCACCTGTGCTGAGTCCTGAGTGAGCAGGTGGGAAGTGCCACTTGGCTGGAGTTCAATGTTTTGGGCAAAGCTGGTGAGCAAGTTTGAGGTTCCTGCTGTAGCACCTCCTCAGAGCTGACCACAGAGGTGTTCTGGCACCAGCACAGACACTGGAACTCAACTAACTCGTTTGGCAAAAGCCTGAAGTTGTTAACAAATATTTTGATTTTTATCAAAGAAAGCCTGCAACACTGAAGGTTTTAATCTCGTTCTTTTCCACGTGGGTAATTTTAAAGTAATTTACCATATAATTTCTGTGTCCCCCTACAATTATTATGAATTATTAAGTCCCCCTACAATTATTATTAATTTTTTTTTCACAGCTCAAAATTTGCCTGGGGTCTTCTAAAGAGTTTCTGTCTTGCTTTGAATGCACAGTGACATCAAATTGTACTGGAAAAAATGAGAACTCAGACACATGAAAATGTGAGCTGTGATTAGAAGTAAAATCACTGTCAGCACATTCACCCAAAATCAACAGATTCTGACCACTACAGCAAAGAAACATTCTAAAACTCAATGCAAACTTCTCAACTGATGCAAATACACCTTAGATGAATTCTTAACTCATATATTATCCAGGAAGCACACAAGCAGAACAGTGTTTGTCAAGCAAAGCAGTTCATATTTCAGTTCTATCCTCCACCAACTGCATGATAAATCAGCAGTTCCCACATCCACAAACCCCTGAAGAGCTGGCAGACCCCAAGGCAGGGGACACGGGTCACAGGGAAGCAGTTCAGCTCCTCAGGTCCCACTTCCCCAGCTCGCTGCACTCAGCCCAGGGTGAGCACAGAGAAAAGAACGGGGATTTTCGTAGGCTTGGTATGAGGAGGGAAAAAAGGGAATTTCCATGGGTTTCATTTCAGGACCAGGGCACTCAAAGCACTATTTTAAGAGCACACAATAGCCTGTTCACCTCTATAAAGTCACCTTTCTCCCACCTCCCCCATCCCAGGTGCTGCCTCGGCCCCGCGCCCGCTTTATGGAGCGGCGCAGCCGGGACCAGCCGGTGTGCCAGGGAACGCTCCGTACCTGCTGAGCAGCTGGGCACAGCTGGCTGCCCGGACAGGTGCCAGCACCCCCCGGGGCCTGGCCGTGCCACCCCTGGCCATCCTGGAGCCACAGGTGCCGCGCTTGTCCATGTCCAGCCGGGAGGAGGGTGGCGGTCAGTCCATCCGCGCTGAGCGCACGCTGAGCTGCTCCTCGTCCCCCGCGCGGTGACAATGGAGCATCCTCTGCTCCCTGCCTGTGTCCCCCCAGCCCGGCAGGAGTGACAGCAAATCCAGCCGAGCCCTCAAGCAGCGCTGCCCGAGGCGGAGCCACCCACGCCGGGACACGGGGGACAGCCCACAGGCAGCAGCGAGAGCAAATAGCAGCGAGCTCTTCCCGAGGCTGGGCTGCAGCCCGGGCTTGCTAAACATGAACGTGAGCCTCAGCCCACGCGAAAAAGGAACTCCCAAAGGCAGCCTGGGGAGGAGGAGTCAAGCAGCCTAATCACTCCTTGGCGTGGTACTTGAAGAGAACATCGAGAAAAGAACAAAATATCTGCCCGGGGACGTGGGGAGGGCAGGGGGAAAAAACCCGAGTGCCTATTAAAGAAGCAGTTCAGCGTTTCTTGCCATAGTTGAGCAGTGAGTAAAGCCCAGCTGGATGTAAGACTCTGGTGTTGAAAGAGCAGTGTAAACTCGTAACACCCACAGAGAATATTTTGCAAGATCCTGATTATTCTTTAAAAATCTCATCAACAAGCAATGCACAAGTGAGCAAAGGGTTAAAGCAATCGGATGCCCTGTAGCCGTTCCTGACAGGTTTTGTTCTTTCCTTGTTATTCTCTCTATGGTGTTTCAGTAACTCCTTTGTTCTAGCATTTTTTATTCAGAATCCAGAAGTTAAAGGGATGAGTAACTTATTAAAGTTTTTTAGTGAAGGCACACAAAGCTCATCCAGCACAAGCAGCAATCCCACACTGTGTTTGCCATATTCCCAGTAAAGCTGGGTCTACAGCTCAGCCTGCTTTGCCTCCAACAGCTTAAAGGGCAGCAGCAGCTCTTCCAGAGACAATCCCTCATCATAAAAGAGCCCATCTTGGTTTTGTTCCTACCAACACGGCTATTTTCCCAACCATTCCTGGAGCTCACCCCACTGCTGAAGGAGCACTGCTCACTCCCCAGCTTCAGACCTGGGGCTGGCACTGGGAAGGTGTGGGTCTGGGACATTTACACCTCCCCACACTAACTATGCAAAAGTATTCATGGGAATGTCCTCTCTTTTCCTCCTTACCCACAATTCCTGTAAAATTTGTTTCTCCACCCTTAATTCAAAACTCAGGTTTATCCACATAGCTCCTCCTACACCAGCCCCAAAGATCAAGCACAGAAAGTGCCAGCTCGTGAAGTTCACTTCTAACCAAAACCCAGAGACCACAGGTTTTACAGCAGCACAGAATCACACACAGGCAGGTAGCACAGAATGGTTTGGAAGGGACCTTCAGGACTACCCAGTGCCACCCCTGCCATGCCAGGGACACCTTCCACCATCCCAGGCTGCTCCAAGCCATGTCCAGCCTGGCCTTGGGCACTGCCAGGGATCCAGGGGCAGCCACAGCTGCTCTGGGCACCCTGTGCCAGGGCCTGCCCACCCTCCTGGGGAAGAATTCCTTCCTACTATCTATCATAAAAATTCACCCATGAATGAAAATTGTAAGGACACACAGAAAGAAAATTAAAGATTTTTCATCCTTTTTTGCAGCTACACAGACTGCAGTTGCTGCAGAAGTGTCACCATCATGTGTGACCACACACACTGGTCAGGACATGGGAGGGGAGAGCAAGGAGGGATGACAACAAAAACACCTGCAAGAGAAAATGTGGCTGCTCTTTGCTTTCTGTTTATACAAAAAGCATTTTGTTCTCCCAGGGAACACTCAGCCCTTCCAAACCACTCCCCACCCAGCACACCTTGCCCTGAAACAAAGGGTTGGGTTTCAGGCCATTCCTTCTCCTAGACATAAAATCACCTCTAACCTGCCAGCACTGCAAATAGAGGGGCACCACAGCCCATAACTTTATTTCTTTTGTCCTTCAGTGGTGTCCCTTGTCATTAAATGTCTTTTAATAACTCCAGCAGCCAGCTGATCATCCTTTTTAATGGGCCAATTTACAGACAGAGCCTGCCAGACACTCACACCAGGCAGTTTCATCCTCAGGTTTCTCATGCAGCAGTAATAACTCAGCCAGGGCTGTTGCACAACTGAGCAAATTTAAAGCATCCAGATGAAGACAAAATTCTTTAAGAGTACATTCAGCTTTGATTACTCACACAAAGAGTACACAGCACTGCTGAAAGTTTCTGATCTCTGTGGATAATAACAGCTGCACTGCAGCCTTTCACATCTCCACTCCTGTCTGGCCTCCAGTTATTCATGGCATTTGAGAGGAGTAATCAGTAAGTTTATCTCCTAGATTGTGCTTGTGAGAAAAAAGGTGGAGGAACAGAGGCCAGCTGAGTCTGCTTTTTCAGAGTGAATCAGGATAAATATTCCAGCTCTGGTTTTGAGCTCTCCAGCATGTTTCATGCTCCAGGACAGTCTTCCTGGCATCATTAGAGATGAGACAAGCTCACTAGGATAAGATTATCTGGATCACAGGAGCTGAATCTTACTCAAATATGGAGACAAAGAGACACATGATGCTCTCAGCAGCCAATTAGCTCAAATGAATCACGGGAACAGACCCAGCACCGTAACCGTCACCACTTTAGTGCACAAGTTATTTCTGAAGGTACCCACACATCCTGCCAAGCTGACATGACTTGGCCTGACTTTTTCAGGATCAAAAGGAGGTGGAAAAACATCCAACATGCTTTTGGATAGTCAGGAATTGCAGGAGACCTAAAGACTGGAGGAACTCTCTGCAGTTTGGGAGAGGTGGTTGGCAGAGCTGGGCATCAGAGCCTTCAGGTCAGCTGGAATAAAACATCCAGGGGCTGCATTGCAAGATCACATGGCAGCTTTACATTTTTCAAGCACCCCAAAATCAGTTTGTTACCCTGAAAAATGAATGCAAGTGACACACTGCAATGTGGAGTGGGAAAACTACTTCTTCAATTCTTTTATTCTCAGGTTTATTTTGAGGGTACATAGCATTAGGAAAACCTGAAAATCATTTATCCCCACTCAATCCACCACAGAAAGAAATCCTCAAGTGGTGCTACCTATCCATCACACAGATTCAGGGAGATTAGGAGATTATTCCAGTTTCTGGAGTCACTAAATCAGTGAGATTATCCAAGCCCCAGCTTGCTCCCAGTCTGGCAGGGAGCAGCAGCCAGGCTGTGGCCTGGGGCACAGAGTGAGCTGCAGTCAGGTCTGGGTAAGGCAGCAGCTCCCAGCAGCTGGGCCTGCCACACATCTGGTTCTGCTCTGCCTGAGCTGGGAGAGAAAACCAGCACCTCACAGGAAAAGAGCTGCCAAGAGACAGCCCCAGCAACACTCAGGCCCTACAAAGTGTTCCCACTCATGACTTTACTGCGTGAGACAAGAGCCAACCTGTCCTCCTGCTGGGAGGATGCCCAGGGAGCTGGAGGATCAATAATCAATCTCAATAAATATCAGTATCTCCAGATGCCCACCCTGTTTGAAAATGTCCTGCCTTGGGAGAATGAAGGAGGTGGGGTAGGGGGGAAAAAACAGTCATACTCTCTTTAGACACAGATGTATATTCAGATAAGACAACTGTAAAGTTGCTTACACCTAATTACTACTGTAAATGTAATTTAAATCACCCAAAACATTTCCACTGCTCAAGGAAGAGCTGTAACAATAGAAGGAAGCCCTAAGACAGGAGCTATTCTTAACACTCAAAACCATTTATTCTGATGAATAACCAAGACTTACTTATTACTGTAAATTGAATATGCCTCTGCCTCCTGGGCACCAAAGGCTGTGTAAAATTAGAAGCCTTAGTGGGTTTCAGAGGATGACCTCGTTTACCTCCCTGGTACCTACAGGGGGCTGTGCCTCTCAAAAAAATCTCTCTCTTGGTGGACACTGAAGGCAGAAAGCAGTCACAGGCACCAGAGTAATGACCAGCAAGCTGCTTGTTCACTTCCTCCAAGCACAGGGACCTATTATCCCTGCAGCCAGGTGACACAGGGCCACACATCACTCTGGAGGAGAGGCAGGTGGGACCAGGGAGCAGCAGCCAGTCCCCTCTCCACTGCAGTGAGGGACCAGCACCTCGTGCCAGCTCAGCACACACAGGGATTCTCTGACTCCACTCTGCACAGCTCATCCCCAGCACCACCTCCACAGAGTACTTTGAACATCCTTCATTTTCACAGAAGAAGAATATGCAAAAACTCCAGCTCCCAAGCTCATGCCCCGGCTGATTTCACAAACTTCATTTTGATTTTTGCACCTTGGATTTTCTGTTCCCTTCTGGGAAAGGGATGGGCAATAGAGCAACAAACAGAAAGAGTGGCAGAAATGGACTTTCTTACTGGGGTGCCCCAGTTCTCAGGCCAAAGATGTGATCGATTAGGCTGTCATCTTGTTTATTTCCTGCAGCATAATCACAGCAGGGGATGGGCTCTCTGGGCTGAGCTCACCATGAGTCAGTTTGTGGCATCCCGCAGGAGCTGCTGCCCAAAGAATGCCAAACATCCACTCCTGGGAGAAGTCATGCCCGTGGCACAGCCCCACAATCAGTGCAGCTACCAAGGTTATGAGACAGCTCAACAATAGCTACTGATAAGCTGGGGTTTTAGCAAGGATGGTAAGATAAGGGGAGGAGAAAAGGAGGAGTGACCCGGTCATAATTCCACAACTAAGCTATTTGTTAAGATTAAAAGTGAAACACCTGAGCATGGACTAAGTGCAAATACAGTTTTCAAAGCAACGTTTCATTTAGGAGGTTTTCTTTCTTGCTTGTTTGTTTCGACAGATTTTAACATATTATGGCTTTTATAATGGCCTCATAAAATTTTATATTGGGTCAGACTAGCTGAAACTACTTCAGAAATTAGGCTGGACATCCCCCTCCCTCCCCCCCTTACTGAAGATTATCTTGTTGAATGATTACATTAAAACCTAAATCCACTCGCCTAGATCCTCTAAGATTCAGAGAAAGATAATTGCCAAATGGGTCCCCACAGACATTGTTATAGGGAGTTTATTTGGGAATGAAATGCCACTGTGCCCATTTGTAGGTAGATCCACCAGGCTCTGAGCAGGGGAACAGAAGAACACCCCTTCTCCAGGGAAGCTGCATTTTCCCAGATCCTGATTGCTCCATCAGTTATTTCCAAAATCAAAAGATTTAACACAGTCAAGTAGCAGAAGCTCTTATTTAGCAGCCAGGCAATTGTAAGTGCCAATTATTCCACTCATAAGAAACAGTTTTGTTGTACTCCACAGTGCCATCACTTATCCTAACAGGCTTCTGTTCCACTTTGTCATCTCTTCAGCTGTGACAGGTCTGTCAGGAAGAATCCAAAGTTCTCTGTGTGGAGAGAAACTACAAGTGGTCTGTAATTTATATTTATGGGCATTCTCCTCATTTGTCCTTGAGAAAAGAGCTGGACTGCTGTTTAAAGGCTCAGATGTGAAAAAAAAAAGTCAGCATCCACTATTTTTGCTCTGCTGGCGCCTGGCTCTGAAGTCACCACTCAGAGCTTGTCTGTACTGGTTTCATCTCTAAACGATGCAACAGCTGGAACAAAACTGGTTGAGATGTTGGACCTGATTGCACAATTCAGCTCCCAGCTCTCACAGAGCTATTTGTAGTCAAGAGCCTGTTAACTCATTAGAAGAGGGCTTGTTTTTCCAAAATTTTAATGACGAAGTTTAATTACGCGAGTCTTTATGATAACCAGGACTGGAAGATGTCAGACATGATCTAGGTTTGGCCAGTGAGGGGATGGAGGAGCTTGCTACAGACAGTCCCAAACAGCTTGGTGCTGCAGGATTTACAGGAAGAGCTGAGGGCAGCTGAGGCTGGTGGTGTAAGATCATCTCAAAGGTCAGTCAGGGATTAGAGCAGTGTCTCTAAATCCCCACGTGCTGTTTGCTGTGTAAAACCCTCTGCCCCAACTGGAGGGCCACAGAGGAGATGGGACACGAAGTCTCAGGCATCAGTGTCAAGTGATGCAAGATGGATTTTTATTGCTCAGTTTACACCTGGTGTGCAAGGTCAGACTGAGCAGGGCTCAGTGCCAAGGCCAAAAGAAGATTTTACACAGATCAGCCATTGAAAAGCCACAGTCAAAACCAACAAGTGAAAGAAGCAGAAATTCAACCTGGACTCACAGGTGAATTGAAAACTATGAAGATTTCATAAAAATAAACTTAAAAACACACAAGAAAGGAACTAAACCAATTGTGTTTTACCTCACAGCTCTACGAATTTTGATGAATAAACACTTTAACCCAGCTAACATTCAGAAACACACATTTTAACCCTGGTCTAAGCAACAAAACTTTTGTACAATGGCCATTTTGTGACACAGGCATCACCTGGCTGTGGTTGCTGACCTGAGTCCTACTCATGTTTTGGCCCCAAAAATGCTGATACAGCTCAGCCTGATCTGTGCTGGAAGCAGACACTGGGCAAAAACAAGAGCTACACAATTGGCAGAGACAAAGGAGAGGAGACAATGAGAACTGCTGCTCTTGCAGCTCTTGGGCAGTTTCTGATATGACAAACTCTTCAGAAAGAACTGGAAGAACCCATAGGAATGGTAGAAATCGAGCTTCCATGGTGGAAGCTGTAAATACATCACCTTATCCAAAATGCTTTCAATCAGCACTGCTGAGGCTCCCAGGCTGCCTGCTGAGATACTTGTACCATGCTGGAGGAGGAGGAGGGAGGAGCATCCTCACCATCAGATGGGAAACTGGATTCCTCATAAGCATGGGAGTTAGGGACTTTGTCAATTAACCAATTAATTAGAGAATTAACAAGCTACCATCCCAGAGAGAGGGGACTGAGCCCTTGTTTGAATTTTTTACCTGATGAGCTCACGTAATAAAGCTGGCTTCACAGTGTACATCCTCCTGGAACTCTGAGAGATCCAAATGAGCCATGATGCCTTAGAGCCAGTGTCAGAAAAAGAACTTTTATGGGGTTAAATGATATTCATAGACCTCCAGCTAGCAGCTTCTTCACCTTTACAGACTGTTTTTCCTTTGCCATCTGCTTTGTTAAAAATGAGGTGATGCTAATCCTTTACAAAACTGCACAGACCACATGAGCAGAATTCATAGGAATGCCTTAAAGCAGCAATTCCTTGATTTTATTTACCAATTCCACTCCCCAGTTAAGTTTCCTTCCATCTAGCACATTATTACAGCTAGAATGAGCCTTGCTAAAAGCCGTTCTCCAGAAGAGCTTTTTCCAGGGAGAGTGCTGATATTTCACCAAGCCTTGGATTCTCCCAGGGGAGCTGGCAGCTCTATGCTTGCTCCAAACCCTTCCTGGCCTGCAAACATCCTGCAGCCTCGTGCCTGCAGTGCTCCAGCCAAGGCAGCGTAGGAAGCACGGAGTGAATGAACTCCAAACCCCTTGGATGAGGGATACGGCTGCTCCCAGGAGAGATCCTTCCTCTCCCGTTACTCAAAGCAAACACTGCAGCTAAATACAGCTGTTACCTTTATCTCCTTTTACCCTGCTTGTGCACAGGCTGGAGGGAGGCCAGGGCTGAGGAATGTTTGCCCCAAACAAGGAGCTGGGAGATCAGCTGCAGGGATGTATACACTGCCCTGCATGCCTCACCTTCCGCTGGGGGACACACAGGGATTTCCTTCCACTGTGTCAGCCCCGCTGCTTTCAAACAGGAACATTGTCCCAGCTTTACCTTGACTGAGAAAAACAACTTTCATCAGCAAAGCTGTATTTATTTGTTGCCTAAAGAGGATATCCTTCCAGTTCCATTATATATTGGCCACCTGCTATGGGCTTCACAAGAGTTCCAGGCTCATGTTCACTCAAGGGTTTACACACAAGAAATTCCACCTCGATTTCAGTGTTCACCACTTGAAATCTAATTCAGAAATGAGAGCCTCCAAAGAGAAAAGTGCAGAGGCAAGGGAGTGAAGAGTACTCCAGATCTATGCCTTTCCAATGCTTCTCAGTTACAGTGATACATCTCTCATGCTTCCCTAGGTGACCCAAGCAGAGATAACTGAGGAATATAAAATAACTCTTGGCCAGCAGCCTCCTGTCAGTGCTTCATCCATGCCCAGGCTGCCCAGTTTGCCACTGCTGACCCACCAGTGTGCAGTGGCCAAGCAGGCTATTGTCACTTCACCACGTGATGAGAATGTGCATGTCCACGAGGACATCTCACAGATCAGAAGCCATCATTTCAATTGAAGTTATCACAGATGGCCGAAATTCCATATTACATAAGAACTAAACTTTCAGAGAACTAGTGAATTCATAATGGGCTCACCAGACATTAGGCAGGAAGATTCAAGGGTCCTGAAACTTTTCCCTCTAAAATTTGAAAGTATGAGAAAGAAATACCAGAATATTGTTTGTTCTAAAAGGTCCCTGGTGGGGGATGCCCTATTATTTTTCTGTATGATGGGAGCAAAGTTCCCTTTGCACACAGCTGGCACAGAATATTTAGTGAGAAAGATCCTCATTCTTACAAGAGACAGATTTTAATAGCTCAGCAGTGCAGGCACTGGCAGCCCTGGGGGCTGATGGAATAAGCCATGCAGATGGAAACAATTATTTAGGAAGGGAAGGACTCCTGCATGCACGGAGCAACATCTCACTAAAACTGAAGCCTCCCACCAACACATTCCAGACTCTTGGAGTAATTTGCTTTGGGGAGTATGCTTTAAGCTACATCAGCTTTTGTATTTCTTTCTCCGATCTTAATTGCAGTCACAAAACAAACTCCCCTGCAAACTGACCCAACGGTCTGACCAAACAGCAACAAATACCAGAAATATTGCAAACATCTGAAGCTCAAACCAATTTAGAGACCCAACTCTTCAAGCAACAAGTTCTGATTTCAGACAAGCTTTCCACTACACAACACACCTGGAAGGACTTACCCACCCAATCAATAATTCTGCAGTGGATGACTTACACCTAAAGTCTGTGGAATAAATAATGAATAAATCACACAGGCTGGACTTCATGTGTAGTTTATAAAACTTAAGTGCTTTACACAGATCAAAATCATGAGTCTTGGAAAGGAACAGAATTTCCAAAAGCACTAATTGATTAGAAATATCTAATTAAGGCTAGTCCTTTCAAGCCAGCTGCATAAAGAATATTTCATATAATATGTTGCAGGAGAAAAGTAACTCCAGCAGGTTTCAATTAAGCCTCGTTGCCATATGGATTTTGCATCCACAGCAGGAAGGCTCAAACATCATGTCACAACTAAGATATTTTTATGTCTCCAACTGAAAGCATTTAAGCTGCTTGGAATAGAAGCATATGGGCCATAACATCCCCAATCAAGAAAATATTTTGCTGAACTGGGAGCCTAAAAGGATGTGAAGTTAAAATGCATGATATTGTTGGTTAGGTAGGGTAGTTTCTAACTTTTAAAGGATAGAAAAAGCTAAGAGTGTATTGCATGTATGCCCTAGTGACCTCCTCACCCAAAAGAGAAGACCCCAGTGCCAGTCACACAGTGAAGGGGTGGGGGCTCCTTGGCTGTGCAGACAGGGAAGGGCACTGCTCCTGGAGCAGGCTGCACCATCACAAGAGTGAGGGGCTCCTCAGGTCACCACCTCAGCCAACCTCCTGCTTAAAGCAGGGTCAAACACAGCCAGAGCAGGGTTCTGAGAGCTTTGGCCAGCTAGGTCTTGTAAAGAACTGAGGTGCCAGCACCTCTTTGGGCTCCCATTTCAGCACTCCAGTGTGTGAAATTTTCCTTAAGGCAAGCTGGACACTCACCCATTGCAGTTTATAAAGTTTTGACAAGTAACACAACTCTCCATCCAACTAATCAAGGATGCTGTGAAGTGGGAAACAACAGCTATGGTTTTTTGCTTTCCATAGCTAAAAAAATGACTTCAAAAAAGTATTTTGATTAACCCAAGAGCTCGGCTGCTGTTGCTGCTGCGCCCTCTTGGGATCTTGAGCCAAACATTCAGTGTTATTTTTCTTCATACAGCTTGGACCCAAGAACTCAAATTCCTCTTTACTGGAAACAGATGTCAACCAAGTTAAATCATCCCATGACTCCTGCAGGAGAAGGATGTAAACAGCCACAGCTCACCCAGCTGTTACTCAGAGAGATCCTGCTGACAAGTTAGGGATCCTCACATGCTGCAGGACCTTAAAAATGCTTTGACATAGTGATTTGAGATATGCTTATCACTTAAATCCACCAAAACACATTAGGTCACTTCAGTTTACACTAGATTAGGGTTTGGGTCTTTTTACCAACATCTTCCAGAGTTTTGAGCCCAGAGGAGAAAGAAATTGTTATCTGTGTTTTTATACATACAATGCTTCCCAACAGCAGAGTCTTAATGTTTAACAGACCCCACCCCTGCAAAGTAAAGGCTTTACAAACAAGAAGGGGGGTGGGAAAAAAGAGAGATTAAGCGATGTGCAAAAGGTCACAAAAAATGTACAGTACAGTTTGGCACACAGAAATGCATCCTCCACCTCCCAGGGGGCTTCAATTCAGCCAAAAGGAACTACCAAATGACAACTCTCACTAAGGCTGGGCTCCTAAGTGTTCAATCCAGGTTTTGCTATCTTTAAAGGTGAGAAAAATACCTGCTTGCTGCAGCATGGAAGAGCTCTGGGACAGAGGAAATGAGAAATGATGCACCAGGGGAACAAGAGACCCTCAGGTGAATTAAATCCAAAACTATTTGTGGTCAGTGTAAACAACCACACTGGCAGGAGCTCCACTACAACATCCAAGGCTGCAAACTCTCTTGCTGATGCCCAGGAAGCAGCTTTTGCACACAACAGCAAAAGGAAATTAAAGCACAAACTCATGGATGCTATTGAAGCACTTGCAAACTGAAAGGCAGCTGCAAGGTCATGCTGCATTCATGCTGGGAGCTCCAAATGCCCAGCAAGGACAGGCACAGGGGCAGGCATTACAGCCAGATTCAGGAAAAGGAAATATTTTAAGAAATGTGGATCACAGTAAAAAGTCTACAGGGCTCAAACTGAGACTCCTCATCTGTAGGTCTGTGTCTATTCTCACACACCACCAACCTCTTACAAGAGGCATTGACCCACAGCAGAACCAAAATGCCCTTTCTATATTACTTTTAGCTAAATTCACACACAAAAGTCCTATTCCTAGCAGCCAAATATTTATTTGTGCATTATTTTTCATAGCTCAAAGACAGGAAAACCAGGTTTAAACCACTAGTGCCATCAGCATAGCTGTGGTACTGGGGAACTGTGCAGGAACTAGGAGTCCTCAAAGTAACTTTCTCAGCAGGTTTTTGCAAGCTGGCACCAACCTCCCTGCTATTACAGTGACACTGCCAGGGACAGCCAGCCCAGCCAAGCTAAAGCTATTCTGAGTGTATTTACACAGACTAAAAACTACACAAAGCATACACTCTGGTAGCACCAGGCTTTAGAACATCACCATGTAGCACAAGAAGCAATATTCTCCTAGACCTTTAGGTTGTTTATTTACCCACCTCAGTTCATTTACTTCTTTGCAGTGATGGTCCCAGCATAACATTTTTAAGTTTAACTGTGGCATTCTGGGGACTACCTCAAGATAACAGGGCTTCGTTTTGAGCAGAGGTTAGCACAGTGTAAAAGACTCGAGTAGCCTAAACAAGTGAATCCCATAGAGACAGGAGGTGTCATCCCCAGGGCTTCAGCTGCAATATTAGAGGCATCCCCAACAATGCAACAGCCAGATGAAGCCTTTCTTGCAGTTAACACGTTTTAAGTGCACATCGTGGAAAAGGTGAAGAGAAAAACCTTGACACGACCAGCAAACGTCCTTCTCTCTGGCTCAGGGGAGACAGCTTTAAGATGTCAGTGCAGCCGAGACAATAACCCCATTCCCCACCGGGGCAGAAGCCAAATTCTGCGGGAAAAGCCACAATCCAGGAGTGCACAACCACGGCATCCAGACCCCCGGGGCTGCAGGGCACGGCTGGAGCCCCCGAGCAGCGCCGAGCATCAACCTACCTGGAGCGATCAGTGCCTCCCCGGGGCGGTCAGCACCCACCTGGGGCGGCCAGTGCCCACCTGGAGGGGTCAGTGCCCACCTGGAAGGGCCAGTGCCCACCTGGAAGGGCCAGTGCCCACTTGGAGCTATCAGCGCTCACCTGGATGGGTTAGCGCCTCCCTGGAGCGATCAGTGCCCACCTGGAGCGGTCAGCGCTGCAGAGTACGGCCGGAGAGGAGGAAGAGGAGGAGGAGGAACGGAGAGCGGGGGGTTCTCCCGACCCGCATCTCAGCTGGCCGGAGCCGCCCAGGGCTGGGCGCGGAGCTCGGCGGAGGCGAGAGCAGGAGAGGAGACCCTTCTTCCCTCCGCCCCCGTCCCGCCCCGCTCCCCGCCCGCTCCCTCCGCATCTGCCCGGAGCATCCAACCCTCCCGCTCGCCTCTGGCAGGCGGGGAAAGAAACGGGGGATCCCCGCTGGAGAAGAACCCGAAGTTCCCTCCCAGGAGAGGGGGGTGTCCTGGGCAAACAGCTTTTCTTTTTTTTTTCGTGTTTTCCTTTCTAAAGAAAGGAGCCGCGAAAATAAAGATGCGGGCAAACAAGTTTTATTTAAGAGCGTGGACAAATATTTAGCCACGCGGGGCTCAGGGGATGGGGTGGGAAAAGCAAACACAAGCAGGGCAGGTTCCATCGTTTTTGCGGGCTGATGTTGCACAGTGTGCCCGTGTAAGGCTCTGGAGAGACAGGCACCGCACACGGGCAGCAGAAACAATGATTCCCACCAACGGCAGCGCGCTCATTAAATTACTTTGTAATTCAGATCCTCTTGAAAACAAAAGAGTGTGTTGGACGTGTGCATCAACAGAAGAGCGCACAGCTGTTCTCTTCAAAACCCAGCACCCCGATAAAGCCTTAGGCTACAAAACGATGGCTCATCTCAGGCTCCTCGCCCTCCTTGTGGTTCCAATAACTGGTTAAATGGAGCTGTTGTGAGTGCCTCTCTAGGCTGTAATCTACCTTACATCAGCCTGCCAGCTGTGCTGAAAAACAAAGCCTGAACGGAAATCAGGGACATGCATGCTCTGAATCTGCTGAGGGCTTAATTATTTCTTGTTAATTGGAGGTAGGTCTGCCTCATTTCTTAGACCTGAGTGTTGAAAAAGCCGTTTCCTACTTTGAGACGTGACAAGATGCAGAAGAGAAAAGTGTTAATTGGACTATAAGTATAATAATCCTATGGCTGTATTGCATTTAAAATCCAGTAAGAACTACTACAGAGAGAGATTGCCTTGATCTCATTTATTTGGAATCAAAGATTAGTGTTGGTGAGCAGAAATTATTCCTGATGCTGGTGGAATGCTCGGTCCTTGTAAAAAAAGGAGCTTATCCCTCAAGGAGTTGGCAGCTGTCATCCATTTCACATTTAGGCAGAGTGTTTTCAACACTCTGAAAGCAGCTGTGGTGAGCTGAGTAGGTGCTTAGTCTGGAGTGGGTTTCTTTTTCAGAGAATTCCCCTCGCTCTGCCATGCTGCAGTGGCTGTCACCAATGCTGGCCTGGATTGCCATGGGTCTCCCTGCTTTGTTTTCACCCTGAGGTGGTTCTCTGAGCTTGGCTTAGCTGCAGTTTCCTCCCCAGGACTGAAAGCAGCAGTCCTCTGCTCTCCAGACTCAGGGAGCCCAGGATTTTCCCAGCTGTTTCACCCAGAAAAGTGGACAGCTGAGCCACGTAGGTAACCAGATAGGATGGCAGCAGCAGAGTCCTCAGGATGTTAAAGGTCTGGAGCAACAGGCAGACAAAATTCCAGGTGAGAGAAGAAAGCAAGGAGCACAGCAGCTGGGGAAGAAAAGGAAGAACAGAATTGTCACTGCAATGTCTTTGGAAGAGGTTCCACTTTCAGCAGGATTTTGCAACCACCAGTGCTTGTTCTCTTCCCTCACCCACCCAACACAACAAAAAAATGTCATGTCCTACAAAATGCAAGTTCAAGCTGCTGTGTTCAAGTCAACAGCTGTACATCTGAGGAATTCTAGGAGAACCAAATGCTACCCTAAACAAGACCAAGCTCATTGTTAGCTTTTGAAAAACTAGGAAATTAATGAATGTTAAATGAATTGTTACCACCCTGAATTGTTACCACCTTGGTGGTGTTAATGGTCTTTAAAATGCTTTCAGCTGAGGTGTTGCTGATACCATGCTAAAGCTCAGCTTTGGGGTGTGTTAGCCAAATAACTGCAGCAGGTTAAGATCATCCCAGGGCTTGGCTAGTCCAGCCTAAGCAAGGTGTGCACTCCAGCAGAACTGGTGGGAGGAAATATGAGTGAGTACCTCAGTTGCTGCAATTCAAAACTCCCAGCAATGTAACTGAGCAGACAGGACTGGGAATAGTGACAGTGGAGGCACAGAGCAGCTTTCCCTTGTGAGCCCCTTCTGCAAAGGAACAGACAGTCAAGGCACAGGGAAAGAGAAGGCACACAAGACATGAAGCTCTTCCACTGCTTGAAATTTATCTTTTGGGATTTGTGTAAAGCCTAAAAGGATTAGGGCTGCTGTGTTTGCAAAGAGACTTCTGGCCTCAGTTCTTATTGAGCAAGTGAAATACATCTTTTTTTCAGTCACATGCTCCACTGTAAGAAATCTGAAGCAACTTTTTAAAGTACATAGTACCAGCCATAAATACCAGGAGAGTTTTTACACACGGTTGAGTTAAACTTCTTATCTTGAAGGAATAAGTAGCAAATTTTGCCATTTTAAATGCACTTCTCAAGGACTTTTAAAATATGCATATGTACCTTTAAATATACACACACACACACACACATTCATGATAGTCATTCTGCACATTTTTGTGTTGCCTTTACCTCATCTGCAACAGGAGTCACCACAAATAGGGAAGGCAGAAAATAAAACCTCCTGTTAGTTATTAACCAGGCAGAAACCTGGTTGAAATCTTAGAGCTTTGTCTTGCCCAAGAGGCCTCTGAGTCAGGCAGAGGTGAAAAGTCAGAGCTGAGGCACAAAAGCAGTAGATGTGCAAGGAGGCAGCCTGGTCCCACTACTCACCATCAGGATGTTATAGAAAGTGCTCTTTTCAGCACGGGAATATCTTATCTTCTGCCTCTGGGACCAGCTGTTTGGGGTCACAGCCAGAAGACTTTGGCTTTTAGGATTTGAGCTCAGATAAGCAGGCTTGGGCCTCAGTCTTCCCACAGCTCCACTGGATTGTGACTCCTCTTGCATCTCTGTACTGGATGCATCACTCTGGTTTTCTTCCTCTGTTATTTCACCTTCAGAGTCAGATTCAGGCTCATCAGGAGATTCTTTCTCAATCTTTTCTGTGCTGGGCATCTGTGCTAGAAGTAGGTTTGAAAAGAACATGTAAAACACCTGTAGGTCACTTTTATTCCCATGGCTGCAAGACTTGCACATTCCATCTAGGAGCTAGACAATATTCCTCTGAACTTTTTCCAGCTGAAATAAAGGATTTTCAAACCAAACTAGACAATAAAAGGCCTTTACAAGTGTTTAATTTTAACTAATTATCTCTTAATCAACGATTTTATTAAAGGAGAAGCTGAAGCATTACCTTTTTAATTGTGCTTGTTGCAAACAAGCATAGAGGAAGTGGATATGACTGAATTAGTAGGGAAGCTATTAAAAAGAGTACTTTTATTTTTATAACTGAGAAAAGCTTTAATGTTCTTATTCTGTAAATATGCTGGTATGTAAAAATTTAGTGATGTGTCTAGTCTTACTGGTTAAAATGTAATTTAGAGCATTTGTGGAAACAGTTGGTGCTAAGAGCAGTTACTACAGGCCAGAAATAGTGAATGTAAATGTAGCAAGAATAACCTGAAAAATCTCCTTCAAAGCATCAAGAGAATTACTCTGTCCAGACAAAACACTGAGCGCTCAACTGCAGTGTAAGGATGTGGCACAGCTCTGTAAAATAGATATTTTGTCACTGATTTTGAACTTCCTCAGCTGGGATTAGATTTTTTTTTCTCCAGCCTTAGAGCAGAGTAGCAAGGCTTTATCCTCACAAGTGCAACAACAAGCTTACTATTAGTCTAAACCAAAGCCTCTTATTGGTTGCTGACACATTAAAAGAAAAAATTCGGGATGGATTGGAAAAACAAACTGGAAAAATACATAAATAAATGAAAATGTATGTCTTGCTCCCTTCAAAACTTTCTATCAGCCTCAGCATAAAATAATTCCCTACCAGCTCCCCCAGTAAAACCCTCCATGCCTTTCCAAAAAGGAGAGGTGCAAGAGAACTGTGAGGCCAGAATTTAAAGTGTGCAGATTTAGAGGATTAGGCTTGCTTTCAGGGAGATTTTTGAAATAGAAACCTGTAAAAATTACTAGTCCTTTGTCCTTCTTAAATCAAATTACCCCTGAGAAAAAGAGAGAGTGTAAGAAGGGTAAGTAGCAATTTGGTTGTCTTATAAGCATTTCTAGCAGAAAAGCACAATAAATTGTTTGTTTTCTCTATATGCTACCAGCAGTACTAACAAACCTTTAGCTGCCTCCTGTGACAAGTGGCATGGTCTAAAAATAGCCAGCAGAGTGCTTTAAAGAGGAAGTTAACTCCATGCAGCAGCATTTTCCCTGATCAACTGCCCAACTTACCTTCATTAAGCAGCAGCTGTAGCCAGATAATGGCGATGATCAGCAGCATGACAAAGGGCAAGCAGAACCAGAAGAAAAGCAGAGGAAAGGTCAGCTCGTTCACCAGAGGAACCAGGGGATACCTCATGGCTTGCTTCAGGTTACTCTAAGTTTAGAACAGCCCGAGTGCTCCCCTTTCCAAGCACCTCTTAATCACTCTCATGGCAGTGCCGGTGGTCACAGGAAAGGAGTGGTAAATCAGCAAAGGGGACAGCCCCGTGCTGGGGAGGGAGCAGCAGGGATTAATAGGGGATAAGAACAACTGAGAAAGGCCAATCAAGTCAGATGTTTTCTTCAGCTGCTATTTAGAGGATAAATACAGGTTAGGAAGCTTTCCAGGCTTATGTTAAAACTGTAGTTATAAAAACTTGTCATTGGATACAGGGGAGGTAACCAAGGGCTTTGGCCACTTTGAGACTGAGTAGCCAGGGCTGCTCTTGAGAATAAAACAGATCCAACCCTCCAGAGAGGTGTAGAGGATGAGCAGCTACAAGATTCTTCTCCTGGGCTCTTATTCAATGTAGAGCACAAATATGTCCCATATAGACTCTATTTTTAGCCTACTCTGTATATCCTCATCTATTAGTTAATCCTTTAGGGAAATAAACCTTTATATTTTAATTGCCCTTCTGTCTCCCTTCCCTCCAAGAAAGGCAACCAGCACATTTTATAGGATGTGTGTCCATAAAAGCATTGCTTAGGAGTAAAGGAATTCAGCAGTGATCAAAGAAGGAACCAGATATGGACTTGACAACTTGATATTCATCATGCTGTCGGTTTCTCCTTCAATAAAATAAAGCCATAATCTATTGCTTACCTCACAGAGGGTTGTTTGACTAGATTGTTTGTGTAGCTCTCAGGAGAAGAGAGCAGTGATGTAAATGCACCGTATAAATGATTGCCTGCATTTAATGCTCTTGCTCAGAGCGTGTGTTTGTTTTTATGTAGTAACAGCCCCTTGAAATGAGCCTTTTTAATCCCAAGATCTAAATGAACTCTGCAAATTCTTATTAATTCACATTAATAACACCTTTGCATGATAAAAGAAAGCTATTAGCTCGGCTCTGTGCATTGGGTAAACAAGTGAGAAAAGCCATTAAAGCCCTGAGCTTCAAGGATGCTCAATATTTGAGTCCCCATTTCACACAGTGGGGGTGGCAGGTTGGGGGCACCTCTGGAAATCAGGCTGTTGATAGCTTGTCTACAGTGCTGAGAGGGATGGAAAGCAGCTGAAGCTGTGATCTGTTTCATTTTAATGATGAGTTGTGTCTCAGTCACATCACGGGCAGCCCTTGGAGACCACGCTGGCTCTCACTGAGCTGAGCCAGCCTGGGACACCCTTGTTGCCATGGCAGGATGGATCCCACCCTGGAACCCCTTCTCCCCAGGGAATGGGGGGTGAAATAAGGGGAAAGGCCCTCCCCATTCCCTAGCTGGTGGCACAGGAGTGGCAGATGCCTGGGCTGTGTCAGTGACCTCCTGGGCAAGTGGCAGGGCCCAGGGCTGTGGGGTTTCACCTCCACACAAGCCACAGCCACTGGGGAGGCCTCCCAGCCCAAGTTTAAAGGGCAGGGGTGCCCTGTGTGAAGGGGAGCAGGGGTACAGCCCAGCCCCAGGCTGATGGTGGTACCCACAAAATTGGATTTGTTACCTGGTGTGCAAGAAGCCAATAACGACACACTGGAGAGGGACTTTGTTCATTTCAGAGCTGCCCCAGCCTGGGTGCTCAGCGGTACTCCAGAAATCCAGCACACCCCCAAGGACTTCCCCTGCCATTATTCATACACAGAAACTCAGAGTTAGTGAATTTCCAAGCACAGCCCCTCTCGGAAGTTAGGACTGCTTAGTAAGTTCCATGCAAGTTACATCAGCCCAGCAATTTCTGTGCATTCTCAGGGGAAGGGTCTATTTTAGCACTATAATGAACATGTTCAGCACTAGCACACATGGACCTTGAGTATTTTGTCAAGTTAGCAATACATAGATAGACATACATCAACATTTTCATTTGCTACATCCTTAAAACTCATTAGCTTCAGGATGCCCTTGACTAAGGGATGATCCTGCTGCCTGTTCCACTGATCAGGTCTCCTTTCTTGCTCATTAGGCTTGAAAGCACACAAAGGTCTTACATCAAAGAACGTCCCAGTTTAAGAAAATCTTGGCAGGTTCCACCCTGGGGGTGCTGGTGGACAGTGGCTGAACATCAGCCAGCTGTGCCCAAGGGTCCAACAAAGTCCATGGCACCCTGGCCTGTGTCAGGAACACTGTGGCCAGCAGGACCAGGAAAGGGATTCCTGCCCTGTGCTGGCACTGGAGAGGGTCACCTTGGCTCCTGTGCCCAGTTCTGGGCCCCTCAGCCCAGGAAGGACAATATCCAGGGCTGGTGTGGTGGTGTTTGAGGGTCCTCAGGATGAGGGAAGAGATGAGAATCTTGACTTTGTGTTTCAGAAGGCTGATTTATTATTTTATATATATATTATATTAAAAGAAAATTATATCCTAAAACTATACTAAAGGAAGAGAAAGGAGACATCAGAAAGCTAGAAAGGAAAGGAATGAATAATAAGATCTTATGACTGCTCACAGCCTTGACACAGCTGGCTGTCATTGGTCATCAAGTAAAAACAATTCACATGCTGGGTAAACACTTCTCCAAATCACATTCCAAAGCAGCAAAACATGGAGAAGCTGAAGCTCCCCAGCTTCTCAGGAGAAAAGATCCTAGTGAAAGGATTTTTCAGAAAATATGTCTGTGACAGGCTGGATGAGGCTCTGGTCTGTTGACATAGTTGTCCTAAGTCATAGGCTGGACTCGATGATCTCAGAAGCATTTTCCAAGCCAAATGATGCTGTAAGGGATGCCAGCAGGTCAGAGCAGACGATTGTCCCCTCTGCTCTGCTCTGGTGAGACCCCAGCTCACCCACTGGGCACAGCTGGGGTGTCTCCAGCAGCAGAGGGACATGGAGCTGCTGGAGCAAGTCCTGGGGGGGCCATGATGCTCTGAGGGCTCTGGAGCATCTCGAGAAGGGCCAGAGAGCTGGGGCTGTCCAGCCTGGACAGGAGAGGGTGTGTGCAGACCTCATGGCACTTTTCCAGAGGGTGAAGGAGCTACAGGGAAGCTGGCCAGTGACTCTTCCTGCAGGGACAGCCCAAGAGGGAATGGTACAAGTTGAAAGAAGGGAAATTTAAGTTCAGTATTAGGAAGAAATTTTTTTACTGTGAGGCCCTGGCACAGGGTGCCCAGAGAGGCTGTGGCTGCCCCTGGATCCCTGGCAGTGCCCAAGGCCAGGCTGGGCAGAGCTTGGAGCAGCCTGGGACAGCGGAAGGTGTCTCTGCCATGGCAGGGGTGGGATGAGCTCCTTTAAGGTCCATTCCATGATTCTGTGCTGTGCTGGCTGCTCCCTGTCCCAGCGGTTAGGTCTCCTCTCCTTGGAAGCACACAAAGCTCTCACATTACGGAGCACACCCATTTAAGATTATCTCGATTATTTCAAGGCCCCGCGCCTCACAGCAGCGGTGCCCCGGAACCCCGGAGCGGGCCCGCGTTGCCGGCCGGACGCGGGCGGGAGGCGCGCCCGCCATGGCGGCGCCCACGCGGGTGTTCGCGTTCCGGGACGCGCGCTGGGCCCCGGACCCGGTGCTGGAGCCGAGCGCGGCCGTGCGGAGCCCGCAGCCGGTGCCGCTGGTCATCGACAACGGCTCCTTCCAGACGCGGGCGGGATGGGCCTGCCCCGACCCCGCCGTGCCCGCCGAGCCGCTGCTGCGGTTCCGCTCGCTGGCGGCGCGGAGCCGCGGGGCCCGCGGCGGGGCCGGCGCAGAGACCCAGGTGGGGAACGACCTGGGCAGCCCCGAGCCTCTGCGCTGGCTGCTGCGCTCGCCCTTCGACCGCAACGTGCCCGTCCAGCTGGAGCTGCAGGAGCTGCTCCTCGACCACGTCTTCCAGCGCCTCGGCGTCTCCTCGCAGGTACGGCCAGGCTGGGCCGGGCAGAGCCGCCTGTGGATCCCGGGGTGGTTTGAGTTGGAAGGGACCGCGCTCCACCCCTTGCCATGGGCATGGACAGCTTCCCCTGGCCCAGATTGCTCAGATTTCCGTGCAGCCTGGCCTTGGGCACTTCCAGGGATTGAGCAGTCATAGCTTCCCTGGGCAACCTGTGCCAGTGCCTCACAGGGAAAATCTTTGCTTAATATCTGATCTAAACGTATTCCCCTAAACTTACTGCTGGGTAATGCTGTTATTAGTGGTGTTTACTGACCACCTGCCTACCCAGCTGAGTTGAGAGTTGCTTCTCGGACCATGGAGCCCTCTGCCTGCATGACAACACCAGTTTGAAAGCTTTACTCAGAGTGGAACTAAACTTCCACTGAATTTTCACTCACCTCGTTGCATAGATTTTGGTTACTTAAATTTTAAATAATTTATATATGCCTTTAAAAGTCCATTCTCCTCCACCATCATGAGTTTATTCTTTGATTGAATGGACATTAACCTTTTTTTGCCCCTTTAAAGACCAGATATGATTTAACTTTCATGATTAATACCCTGCACATAAAGTGCTTTCTCATGCCCATTTTGGAGGAGTTTTTGCTGATGCTTCAAAGGAAGAAGCAGAGATAACTAACCCTGGCTTTTCCCTTCATACCTTTATTACTGTTCTTTCCCCTTGTCTCTCCCAGGGCTGTGTGGATCACCCAATTGTTCTGACAGAAGCAGTTTGCAACCCTCTGTACTCGAGGCAAATGATGTCTGAGCTCCTCTTTGAATGCTACCAAGTGCCAAAGGTGTCCTATGGCGTGGACAGCCTGTACAGTTTTTATCACAACAGGAGGCAGAGCTGGCCCTGCAGTGGTTTGGTGATATCCTCAGGGTACCAGTGCACACACATTTTGCCAGTCTTAGAAGGCAGGTGAGTTCTGAGTGTCTTAAGTCTGGTGCAGCCACTGGCTTTTCAAGTGATGCAAATACCTCTTCCTCCAGCCCTGCACTACTAGCTCTTGTAATTTAGACTGATGAGTTAAAACCAGGTCTGCAGATTTTGCTAAGTTGTGTTGAATTTTGACTTGAGGAAGCAATGCAGCTCTTGTAAATGTTGTGTTTTAGTTGTTAATTGTGCCTTGATGTGTCCTTTCAAAGGGAGAAGGGGATATGTGCCCCAAGTAAGACTGGGGATTAACAAACATAATTTAGGTCTTAAAGCAGCTTTGGGACAAAGGGAAGTGCTCTGTGTGTGAGACTTCTACAGTGCTGGAGGCTTTTATCATTTTGGTTATTCTGCTACTTTGCTCTACTTTCTCTTTCTGCATTTTTTTTCTCTTTTTGCCTTTTTTTTCCCCTCTTTTTTAATCCTTACTGCAAGAGATGGCTTTATTATATCTGATAATAAATTTTCAAGGTTTACACTTTTCCAACCACTAAGTGTTACAAAGGTTAGAAACTACTTTTAGCGCCACTACCCATCACTTCTCTTGTTAGAACAGAACATCTCCTTGCTGTAGCTAAAATTGTTCAATATTTGGGCTTTTTTTTAAAAAGCAGAACAGAGCCTTTCACAATAAAATAGTGAACCATCAGTTGTAAATAGTTCAAATAGTGAACATAGCAGTGATTTTGCTGTTGCCTGAGAAAAGCAGCCATGTTCGATTCTCTGGTAACCGAACGTTGAAGTATTTATCTGTGAATATGCATCAACAGAAATCAAATAATTTGGGGGAATGCAGGAGCTCTGTTTGATTTGCTGTGAATTCCCTGAGTGTGAGCTGTGTCTGTTTGCATTTTGAGGCTGGATGCCAAGAACTGCAAGCGCATTAACCTGGGGGGATGCCAGGCTGCCGTGTACCTGCAGCGCCTGCTGCAGCTCAAGTACCCCGGGCACTTCGCAGCCATCACGCTGAGCCGCATGGAGGAGATCCTGCACGAGCACAGCTACATTGCCCAGGACTACATAGAAGGTAAAAGCAGCTCTCATTCACCACCTGCTGGTGCTCACTTGTGGGGATACCCGTCCTCAGTTTCTCTGGGTCTGGACTGAAGACGCTTGAGACAGCAGTGCCTTCACACTCAGGTGTTTATTGTTTCTTATCAGTGAAACAGTCTCACTGCTGGGAGTTGGGCAGCTTTTCATTAAAAGGCACAAAATGGCCAACAGTCTCTTGTTCCAAGGTCTTTTAAGACTAAACTATCCCATTAAGAACTGACCCCTGGATTATTTCCCCTTTTAACCCAATAAGTCGTCCCAAAGAGCCCACAATGCAGACTTTTCTGCCCAATTACAAAATGCCACCCAAACCCATGGAGAAGGAGGAAGAAGAAGCATGAAGGAGAAACCCAGGATGACACCCTGTGCCCTCCATCTTGCTTCCATCCACAACATGTTAAAAATCCCAAACCCCTCAATTTCTCACCAAGTGATACACCCACACTACTCTCTATAATCTATTCCACACTTTTGTGGATTCTAGTCTATCTTGAAGTCTGGGAAACTTTCTCACTTGTTGTTGTTGTTCACCCACCCATGTTGTTGTTCTTTAACATAATTCCCCACTTGTTCTCAATGTTTTTAGTTTGTCCTCTCTCTCTACCTCTTGTTTTGAACTCAGCTGGAATTCTTACCAAAATATTCTACTTCTGTTTGGCTTTCTTTGTGGTAACCGGCCTTACATGTACCAGCAGTTTAATATTTAAAATTAAGCCAGAAATCAAATTTAACTACTACTAGAAATTAGAAATCTGTATTGGTTCAAATTTCTCTGTGAGTAAAAATTGTGATGGTTTTAGCAGAAAAGGATTTAAAATGAGCTCGTTTCCTTTATATGTCAACAAAACATTTTAGGGGGTTAGGATTTCTGTGTTTCCTATCTGCTTTAAGGTTTCCAAAGTTGCACAGGACATTTCTCATGACTTTGTGTGAATTAAATAAGTTTTTAAATTTCCATGGCAAATGTCATCTGAAGTAGGGCTTGAAGAAAAGTGGTTTTTTTACATTTGTCACTTGTGAATGAGCCTTCCTTAGAAATGTGTGAGTGCTCTCTCTCCCCTTGGGCAGAGAGGCTTCAGTGTGCACTTGCACTTTGTAGTACTTGTTGTTTCCTGGAGGTCAGAGCACTCAGAGCTGCCTGCACTGGGTGTGTGACCTGGAGGCAGCACTCAGAGGGGACAGCCAAGCTTGGGAACAGTTGCCAAGAGCTGACAGAATTCTGTGCTTGCACTTTTTTTTCCTTCTTTCCTCACCTTTCATCCTTCACACAAGGTGCGCATAACACGTGAATCGTTGTTCTGTGCTGCCAGAACAAAGAGTTGCTTTGCTTTCCAAATGCCCAGAGCTGCAGAAGTGGCGATGCCCAGAGTACTACGAGAACAATGTGCACAAGATGCAGCTGCCTTTCTCCAACAAGCTGCTGGGCAGCACTGTGGCATCTGAGGAGAAGCAGGAGAAGAGGCAGCAGCAGCTGCGGCGGCTGCAGGAGCTCAACGCGCGGCGTCGGGAGGAAAAGCTGCAGCTGGACCAGGAGAGGCTGGACAGGTTGCTATATGTGCAGGTAATGCAGGCAGAGTTGCAGTGTGGTGGCTTGGGAGGAGGGCAGGCTGCCCTCAGAGCTCTATCACAAGGTTACACATCATGGTGAAGAAGCTGTGACTGTCGTGGGTGTTCCCTGATAGGAGCTTGCCAAGGTTAGTTGTGAGTTAATAGAGATTATTGATGTAGGGGATGTTTTCAGTTTCTGAACAGCACTTCTGGGAAATACTTCAAATGCTGTCAAAGTGTGCACATCATAGTCTCTAGTCATGCAAGCAGAGTGACTGTTCATCACTGCTGACTTGTTCATCACAGCTAACTCTGATGTGTCCACAGGAACTTTTAGAAGATGGTCAGATGGATCAGTTCCACAAAGCTTTGGTGGAGCTGAACATGGACTCTGCAGAAGAACTTCAGTCTTACATCAACAAGTTGAGTCTGTCTGTTGAACAGACAAAGCAGAAAATCCTGCAGTCAGAAGTCAATATTGAAGTAGATGTTGTGGACAGCAAGCCAGAGGTAGGATGTTTTCACCAAGATAATCCTCATTTTATCTCTGAATGAATTAAACTTCTGTGCTTGAAAATGTGTCCCTTCTGACTTCCACTGATGAACTAAGCTTTTTCTTTAACACGTTGCAAGTCATTATTGAGTTGGCAACTGTTTCTCTCTTTTCAGAGAGAATGTCCTGAGGCAACCATCCTTAATCTTCAGTAGTCTTCTATTAAACATACAGAGGAGATAAAGATACAACCCATCCATCTTTTTGTTTAAAAAAGTATTTGTTTTCCTTTTTGTTCTTCCTCTTCAGGTGCAGAGAACTTAAATGGTAAACAACCAACCCCGCCTTCATTGTAGCTGTGTATTTTTGGTGGATTTAAGCAGCATGTTCTGTTTTGGTTCCTTAATGAAAGATTATTTGCTACACTTGGTTATTGCAGTTGTCTTGAAGATGAGGAGCTCCTTGTCTGCTTTGCCAGACTAACACAGGCCCAGCACACAGCAGCTGCTGCCAAGGGGTGCTCTAAGGCTGCTTGTGCATGTGCTTTTAATTGCCTTCCAAGTCACTCAAGACAGAGCCTTTTTAGCTTTATCAGCTTCTGTTCAGGGAAAAGGTAGAGAAAAAGAGAAAATTGAAGCATAGAGAGGAGATCCTTATTTAGGTTGCCCAGATAAGCCGTGGTTAGCCCATTCCTGGAAGTGTTCAAGGCCAGCTTGGAGCAGCCTGGTCTAGTGGAAGGTGTCCCTGCCCATGGCAGGGAGTGGAACTGGATGAGCTTTTGAGGTCCCTTCCAACCCAAACCATTCCATGATTCTATGATTATCAGTGCAAGAATCAGAATTATTGTGCTTCAGCAAAATTCAGGGAGATGATGGGCTTATCATTGTGGTGAAGAATCTTTCTGCCTTCTGTCAAAAGAAGGTATTCTAGAAAAAAGAGAATTGAAAGATTAGCAGTTACCTGTCATTTTTCTCAGTGACTGTGCCTAAATTCCAGCATCTCCCACACCCCTGCTCTTTGTTGGGTGCAATCTCAGACCTCAGAATGAATCCACAAGCTTTGTCATTTGGTCTGTGCCTTGAGGGAGCACTTAGAATTATCACAAAATCCCTTTGGAAGACCAGATGTTCTGCTGAGTCTCTGTATCTTTCTGGTTTTGTCTTTTTTCTTTTTATTATAAGATAAAAAAGAAATGCATTTAACAGGACTTCATGAAACTACATTTTTTGCTGGAACAATAAACACTTCTAAACCTCAGTCTGATTAATTGACTTTATTAAGTAGATATAAAGTAGATATTGAGGAATGTTTGAAGGATGTCATTTTGGCTCATTGTGGCATTGCAACAAATGTTTCAAGTTTAAAATAGCAAAACCAAATATTTAGTAACAAATCCCAGAGGTAACATTGTAACACCAAAAAAAATGAAGAAAATTGAAAACATGTTCCTACCTCACAACAGGAGTCTTGTAGGATTTTGAGTGATGCTTTTCATTAGGACAGAGCTTCATGTCTGTGTGAAATAAAAAGGGATTTGGTGCATCCTGTGAGCAAATAGTAGACAGTTGAAACTCTCAGAAATTGTGTGGTGACTTTGTAGCTAGCAAATATTTGTTTTCCAGTCCCACACAAGCAAAATAGGGAATTTAATGGTAATTATGGAGCAGTTAGAGGTGTTGGAAGGGTACCAGGTCTTAACCAGTATAAAAAACTATTTGACCAAGTTTTAATATGCTGTTATGCTTAGGACATGGCTGCCTGGGATCCTGGCAGTCAGCCTGGTGATTGAGGCCTGCATTTCTGAGCTGGCATTGGGCAGTGTTTGATTTTTGTGCTTTGTGTGAATGTCTGTATTTCTGTTTCCTGGGCATATTTGTTTTCAGGCATGTTAAAGAGTTAAGAGTTGAGATTTGAGGAGACTGAGTTTTCCAGCTGTGTCACCAGAATTGAAATCACACCAAGCTTCCATAACTTGCTCTGTTTCCAGACTCCTGACTTGGATCCACCGGGCAGTGAGCAGTCCCTGGAGGATGTGGAAAGTATTAATGAGTTTGAGCCTTTATTTGCTGAGGAGCAGCCTGAAGTTGAGAAGCCAGTTGCTGCAGTGCAGGTTTGGTTTCTGTACTTACACCTTGTGCCAGGGGTTTGCATCCCACTTGTCCAGCCAGTCTGCTGACATTTCTCCTCATGCAAACATTGTTTGCCTGCTCTTGGAAGGGATGCCTAAACTACCTGAACAGGACATGAAGAGACAAATCCTGGCAATCTTAGCTGGTGGTTTAGAATGAGAATTCCCTCTTGGCTCACTCTGCAGGCAGTGCCTGGTGTAGCAGTGCTGTGTTATTAAGGGAGAGAAGTTCTGCTCAAGTGTTTTTGTCTGTGATCCATAGCCTGATATCCCAGTGGACACAGCTTTCAACTTGTGAGGTTGAGCCTTAGAATTAAGTAGCTCCAAGCAGAATAAATTATAGGAAAAGTCCAGCTTCCCTGACCTTTTGGAACCTTTAGCATACTGCTACTTCTCTGTGGGAGCATTACCATTTAGGTTTTTGTACAGAATTGTTTGGAAACATTGCTTATTGTAGGCTATTATTGTTCTTTAACATAATTCCCCCCAACTTCTCAATGTTTTTAAAGCCCGTGTTTAACCTGGCAGAGTACCACCAGCTTTTCCTTGGCACTGAAAGAATCAGGGCTCCAGAGATTGTCTTCCAGCCCTCCCTGATAGGAGAGGACCAGGCTGGGATAGCAGAAACCATGCAATATGTCCTTGAGAGGTGAGTTTACAGAACTATTCACTTCAAACAAGCTATTCTTCATTTGATAGCAGCTTTTGAAATGCTGGGGGTTTAGCAATAATTTGAGAAAATATGTTGAATAGTTATTTTTTGGGGAGTCAAGAATTGCAGGTTAGACATGTCTTCCTCAAAGCCACATGTAACTCTGCTTAAGTCAGTGAGTCTACAAAGTTTTTTGATCTATAACCCCATCAATAATAAATTTTTGAGCACACACCTCCAATATACGTAGATTTGTAAATTACAGTTACTGCTAAACTATTATGAATATTTTAAAACATATACAAAAATAGAAATTAAAAAAGAAATAGATAAAGGTGAAATAAGCACTATTTAAATGTATTTATCAATTTATCTGCCTGCACCTCACTGGATTGTTTTGCACAGACCCCACTTTAGAGATCCCTGGTCCAACTCGTTATTGAGGGAAACAGCAAACACTTGCAACAGTGAGCTGGCAGTCTCTGGTTTTGGGAAAACAAAATCAGGGGTAACATTTTAAAGTTAAGATACAGGCACACCTGCTGGACATTTCCAGACAAATTAGCATTGATGAAATGTCACCCCTGAACTGTATGAACATAAGAGATCACATTTTCTGAAAGGTAGGAATTCCAGCACTAGAAAGAAATCCAGTTGTTGATTTATAGGGAGCTGAGTGCTTTCAGGACTTTTTCTGCCCCCCCTTAATTTCCAGAAAACAAAGAAGGTTTTTGGTGTTAGGAAAATGAAGTTTCTCCAAGTGAATCCTAGGACAAGGTAGCAGTATTCCCCACAGCTGTTCCAGTTCATAGGACAGATGTCCTTGAGAAAAGCTGAAGCTGTTCTTTCTCTTCACAGGTATTCCAAGGAACAACAGGCTATCCTTGTCCAGAATGTTTTCCTCACTGGTGGAAATACAATGTACCCTGGACTGAAAGCCAGAATCCAGAAGGAACTGCTGGAAATGAGACCATTCCAGTCATCCTTTCAGGTGTGTGTGTTGCCATGGTGTTTTTGTGAACAGCCTGTTCTGCTGTGTTCAGATGGAATTGGGTGAGGTGCAGAGTAAGAGTACTTAGAGTATGGGCATGGAGAGGGTTTTAAAGCAAGACTCAGCAAGCAGCTCTTTGACCTGAGAAGATGCAGGTTAGCAAAGATTCAGTTGCTCTTTGTGAAGACAGCATAGTGAGTAGGGAAAAGGAAAGTCTGCTTCTACTAAAGGACCATGCACACAAAAGCATGTTTGGCTGGAAATTTGCAAATTGATTGCTTAGGAATTGATAAGAAGGTGAAAACACAGTTGAACCTAACATTATTCTTTCTGAGAGACAGAGATCAGCTCAAATTTCTGAAATTCAGTTGTGAGTGTCATATACCATTGTAACCAGGGTAAAAAGGGCTTCCCTCCCCTGTGCTGAATTGACATCGTTGTTCTGTTTTCCTTCCATCCAGGTTAGCCTTGCTTCCAGCCCTGTCCTTGATGCCTGGTACGGGGCTAGGGACTGGGCAGTGGAGCACATGAGCCGTGAGGAAGGCTGGATCAGCAGGAAGGACTATGAGGAGAAAGGGGGGGAATACCTCAAGGAACACTGTGCCTCCAACGTCTATGTTCCCATCCGCCTTCCCAAGCAGGCCCCGCGGGCAGCAGAGGCTCCCAGCAGAGCCTCGGGCACAGGGAACCCCAGTGAGCAGGCATAGCCCTGTCCTTGGCACCCTCAGCGCTGCAGGGAAGGGTTCCTGCTGTGCAGCAGGGCGGAGCCTCGCTGCCTGCTGAGCTCCCATCCCAGTCCTTGGCTCAGGAGGATGGGACACGCTGGCACAGTTCAGTGCTGCTCACACACAGCAGCTCGTGGAGAGGAAAACTCCCTCTTAGAGACTGTCATAGTAAGGCTCAGGGGTTTTGGAGAGTGTGTGTTTTACAGCTTTTTCAGATGTAATGAAATGTCCTGGTTTTATATGGTTTTTGTTGCAGCTGGGCTGTAGCAAGGCAGGCAGCCCAGCAGGTGTCCCCCTTGCCCGTGTCACAATCGTCTGTCGGGACATGTCGGGCAGGTCGTGCTGCAGGACACCAGGGGGGCTGAGCTCAGCCCTGCCTCCTGAGGCCTCGTGTTCCATCTCCTTCCTGCTAAACCAGCACCGAATAACCAGTGGGTACTTCTTGTCTCCATCGATGGCAGAGATAGCCATGTTGTGGCTGAAACTGGAGAGCTGGGCACCTGCAGACACAACCCTCCATAAAGCACAGTCCAGAGGCACTGGCAAGCCTTCTGCTGCCCTGGAGTGGTTCTGCAGGCTGAGCAGGGCAGCTCTCTGATGGGACTATTTGATCACAAGTTGTTGTAGCAATAAAGCAAAGCTTTTTGCTTTACCACTAACTTATGTGTTTCAGTGATTTCACTTCTTTAGGGCTGTGAGGATGGGTTTGATTGGTTGTACCTTGTTTAAAAACACAGGTTTGCAGGCCCCTGTCCTGCTGTACAATTTGCCTGTGAATTCAGCTGTCCCACTGAACAACTTGTTGCTTTCCCAAAAGAATAATCCATCCTGAATGCTGAACCCAAATCTAAGGAGACTCCATCACTTTGGCAAAAGCTGGAAAAGACAAGGTAATGGGGAAAATATCCAGACTGTAACTGATACAAAGAAGGTGTAGAAGTGATGTTTGGTGTCCCCAGGGGCTGCAGAGCATCAAGGTAAGCTGTCACCTGGCAGATTCAAAGCAAAGAACATGAGGAACTTGCTTGCGCTGAAGTTGGTTACCGCAGGATAAGAATTTTGGAGTCAGAAGTATTACTGAGAGTAATATACTGATTTTATAAAAGAGAAATTTATGGGCAAATATTGAGGTCTCACCTGTGCATTGAGTGTTTTTCAGAGAGCCTGTGAGGGAAGGGTTGTTGCAGAGCTGCTTTCACACAGTTCCTATGGCACCCAGCATTGTCCAGTCCCAGGTGGGATGCTGATCTTGGTGGCCCCTGCCTGCTCCTCACAGGCTGTTGGGCAGGGCAGGAGAAGGGAGCTGGCTACCTCCAGGTGACCTCAAGTTTGGATTATCCTATCCCTGGCTGCCTGGAGGCAGTTTTTAGGACAATGAAGGGAATTCTGTGGGTGGTAAAGAATGTGGAAAAACATGCTGTGCTGAAACCAGCCAAGTTACACATGAAGGTGTCTTTTCTGATCTCTGTGACCTGGAGTCAGTGCTGTCCCATTGCTATTTGACCCTTCTCTGACCCATCTTTAGCTTTACTTCAGGCAGAGGGACTACCAAAGGTATGGAAATAGTTCTGATACTTGGTGTTGCCTGCTAAATAGATAAGTGTGTTGAGCATAAAACAGTTCCAGAATGAGGGCCTGAAAGGGCATCTGTAATGCATGATTATGTGGCTTCTAAATCTATGGCCAGATCGTCCCAGCTACTTCTCTTGCATTAATTCAAAGCAGAGCTGTCTAATTCTCAAAGAGGTGCCAGAGCAGCTGCTTAAACAACTTTAAGGAAGCAGAATTTTATAGTATCCTGAATGTTAGCTGTTAATTTGTTACTTTGTGCCACAGTAGCCAGAGTAACTGATGAACTTGGACCAGGTGATCACTGTCACAGGCTGCTCTGAGTGTGCTGGTGGCCATTCAGGTGCTTGGAGCAGTACCATGAAAATCATGAATCTTGCAGAATGGGATGAATTTTAGTCATTTCAGTTCAGTTCCCAGGTAATGATTTGCTGTGGTGCTACCTGAGCATTGGTGCTGGCAGGAGAGAAATGGAAGGAGTGTGTGGTGCTGAGGGCAGGAGGACACACTGGTGTCATTTCAAACAGTAGTGTTGGAGTCCTTGTGGAGCTTCACCACTGGGACACTTGTGGCAAGGTTTTCTCATCCCCACGTGCATGAGAATTTGGTTGTTTTCCATGTGAGTGGCACAGGGCTCTCCAAACCCAGAAGAGGCTTGGGTGTCTCCTGTCATTGATTTATGCCCCCCTGAGGGGGGAACAAGCCAAAAGACATCTGCTAGGCCTCTTTTTAATGGACTTTTGGTTGGGTGAGGAGCAGTAGGAGGAAAAATAATCCTCTGTGGACAGGAATCTCAAAGTGCTGCCGTGAGAGCCTTTGGCAAGTGATGGCAGAGCTGCTGTTGAGTGAGCTGCTGTGCCAGCAGCCTCAGAATCAATGCTGTGCTCATCCTGGCAGTGTCCCCCAAGCTGACCTAGGGCAATTGCCAGGTCTGAGATGGTCAAGTGGTTCCCATTTGGACCCTGGTAAATTAAATTCAAAGCGACCTGTAACCTGATTATACAATTCAGTTATGCCCTAATTCAGGTCAAAGAATACGAAAGTACAATTTCACAGCAGTGCTGAGTTTGGTCTATTTAAAAGAGAGCTCAAACTGGGTCCCACCTTTCACAGGGTCCTTAAGATCTGCTCTGGGTGGAAACACCACGTCAGTGAGCAGCCCTGGAGACTGAACATCCATCACGTGTCCCATGTCCCAGATTTCCTTTGGAGCTGCCGACGAGCCTCGGTTTGGGGCTTCAAGGCTTCTTATGCTTCCTGTGCCACAGCAACTTCAAACATGTTCTTTGCTAAATCTCTGCTAGGACACCAAGATTAGAACTCTCTGCTCCAGTTATTAATCTCTGGAATACTTAATGTGCTGTGTAAGACAGCATCTTGGAAGAAAGAGAAGATGCCCGTGAAGTGTCACTTAAAATTTAGGATTATCCCTCCAGAGACAGCCCACAGTGATCCTCTGGCAGTCAGTCATAAACCACAAGTTTTGAAGCTTGTGTGGGATGAGCAGGGGAGAGGAGAATGCTGTAATGGATTTAACATTATCCCCAAAGTCATATGGTGGGATTTCCAGAGATGGCTGGGAACGCCAGGCACAGGCAGCTGTGCTGATCCCCATTGCTCACTCCCACTGCTCTGTGCAGGGAGAGAGCTGTTCCCTGAGCATCAGCTGCAACAGAACTCGGGTTTCAATGGCTCAGACCCTGAGCATGGTTTGCCAAGAGGTTTTCAGCTCCTTTCATTCCTTTTCAGGCACTCAGCTTCCTGTGTGTAGTTGACAAACACCTTTTCCCCCTCCTTGTTCACACGATCTCAGCCCTCATGTTAGCAAGGTGTCACAGTTTCAAGGGATTTCTTGGTTGTTTATTTTTAAGTTATATTGCTTTTTTTACACCCTTAGGGGTCTTTTCTTTCTCTTTTTGAGCAGTGCACCCGGTTCCCATTTCCTAAAGCAGCAGAGTTCATGATGAAAGAACCATTTTCATGGATCCAGCTCATAGCAATGTTTGCTTGTGACCATTCACAGCTGTTGCTCTGCCCTCAGTTCTGTCTCAGCAGAGCCAACCTGAGAGTGGTGCTGGCTGAGGCTTTCACAGATTTCACAGCTCCTCTGGGGAAGGAGGGAGGTCAAGTAAAACCATGGAGACTTGGTCCATCTGTGCCCACTGCATGGTGTGCCAAGTGGAAAAATCTTCAAACCACTCCTTTCCTGAAGCCTGCAGAAATCCCAGGTATGGCAATTCTCACCATATACCTGTGCAGGTATACTTTTATTTTTAAGCAATTGCTGTTCCCCATTATCAGAACATCAAACAAACTCGATTTATGGTCTGGCTGGGAAACTTTTGTACTCTTAAAATTCCTGGGTTTAGTCAGGACAGTGGGTTTTTTTTAGCTTTTAAATTATTTCAGAACCAAGGAGAAGTATGAAACAGCTTCTCCCTTCATCTGACAGGACGTGAATATGCAGTGCTGATGGGGAAAGCATTTTTGTGTTGTCAGTGATGTTCTGTGAAGGCATCCAAGTTCCTGCAATTCCAGTAGTCAGGCTGTTACATCAGGAGGAAGCTCATCCCCAGGGAAGCTTGTGGCAGGTCTGGCTGGACCAATGAGCATCAGAACATGCAAGGAAAAAGTGTGGCTTTGTTCAAACCTGTGTCAAGTGAATTCCAGAGGAGAGAGACCTTTGGAAAGCTCCCCTTGTTTGAGCTTTTTGGGAATATAGTGGGTGATAGAGTATTGGATAGCATGGAGACCATGGGGCACTGTGTTCCTTCCTTATTTAGAAGAAGGGCAAGGATGCATGGTGGACCTCTGGGTGGGAGAAGCTTTGAGGGATGATGGCAACCTGCCCCCAAAGGGCTGAGGTGACACTTTCCTGAGTGCCCTGATGCCCAGGAGGGTTGGGAGGCTGTTGGCTGCAGCAGAGACTGATTTCCCTCTGTTTCTGCAGCTCTCCCTGGAGCACACTCCCTGCTCCTAAATGGCTCCTTATGCCAAGTGCAAAAAATGTCCTGTACAAGCCTGGGAGGCTGGGCACTCACTGCCTTGTCTGAGCTTGCTTGGCAGCAAGTTCCAGTCTGTGCAAACACTTTTTGGGTAGTCTTATCTTTCCACTAAACATTTTGATGTGGAGGTTTTGTTCTTCCAAGTGTTTTCATCCTCTTCAGAGGAGAATACTAATGGGTAAAACTGTCCTGCCTCACTGACACTTGTTCTGCACCTGAACAGCAGCCCCAGATGAGGAACAGTCCTGTTGGTCTGATCTTCCTGCTCTGCTTTGAGAGCTTCACAAGGCTTCCCCACAACATTTTAGAAATAAGTCAACATTTTAGAAATAACTCAGTCCCTGTTAGAATGCCCAGAAGTCCCCTGTGGTACACAGAAGTCTCTGTCACCCCCTCACCTTGAGCACCTGCTGCCTTTCAGCATTTTGTCTGCTACACTTAGATAAATCCACCTGAACTAGAAGCCATCAACTGATAAAATCTCAGTGCTCCAAAGGCAAAATGCCTTGAGAGGGTCCCAAAGTGCTTTCCTGAGCACATCCACTATGACATGTAACCTTTAAACACAGTTTTGTGTTCCTTGTGCATTAACACATTTCTCCTGGCTGACATTGCTTCTGAGCTTTGGGAAATATATTTCATATCCTCATCCTTAGCTCAGTTTATTTTTCCCATTCTAAAACTTGGTTAAAATATACCCCACTCCTCCTCTCACCCCAGATTCCTGCCACATACCTGGCATTCTTTCATCCTTAATGAGATGAAGGAGTGGGGGATTTCACCCTCCTGGAATTTTAGAGGAATACTAAGTGGATTTCTCATGAAAAGCCCCATTTAGGATACAAGCCTCCCTGAAAGATAGTCCATGACAGCAAACCTTGCTTTACTGGTAATGGTGAGCAGAGTTTTTGCCTCCCTATTCAATAACTACTTTCTGCTTGGTTTTTACAAGTATTGTCATTGATGGAGACCCTGTGATGGAGCAAGTTCCCAGTGGAGGAAGCAGAAAGTGGATGGGGAGACCAGCAGAACTCAGCCTCCAATGTGGCCAAACTCTCCATATAGACACCATAAAGGAGGTTAAGTCAAAATAGTTTCATCCAGATTTAGTCATTAACTTCCCTTAATAAACATACTGATTTGTTGGATCAAAGGTTCCTCCAGCCTGGTCCTGGAAATGAGCTGCAGGAGATGTCTGGGGGGAAGTACAGGAATAGGAGCACTGTGATGTGTGTGTAAAACAGGACAGGGATGGGAAATCATCCCAGCTGGTCACTGCTAGGCAGCCAGGGACACGGGAGCACAGTGATCCTGGAGTGGGATCCTTCCCACAGCCCTGTCCTATCACACATGTTGACAGGACAGGTGAAAGCATCCAAATTACAGAGCTCAGCATGGATGATGAGTTTGGAGCAGCAACACCACGTGGGACTGAGCATCATGTTGGAGTGCTGGGCTGGTATTGTATTTGCTGGGTGCCCCCAGGAAGGCAGGAATGATGAATCTGACTCCATGTTCTCAGAAGGCTAATTTATTATTTCATGATACTATATTATATTAAAGAATACTAAACTATACTAAAGAATACAGAAGGGATACTTACTGAATGCTAAAAAGATAACAATGAAAACTGGTGACTCTCTCCAGAGCCCTGACACAGCTTGGCCCTGACTGGCCAAAGAGTGAAAACAACTCCCAGCAGAATGCAATGGAACAATCACCTGTGGGTGAACAATCTCCAAACACATTCCACATGTGAGCACAGCACAGGAGAAGCAAATGGGATAAGAATTGTTTTCCTTTTCTCTGAGGCTTCTCAGCTTCCCGGGAGGAAAATCCTGGGTGAAGGGATTTTTCAGAAGACGTGAATGCCACAGGCTGGGGATGCTGCCGAGCCTGCAGCCCCAGGCTGTGCCCAGCAGTGCAGGGCTGGGAGGGGACACAGCGAGCCCGGCTCTGCTCCTGCCCTGCCAGAGGAGCACAGACAGCAGCAGGAGGAGCTCCGGGCTCCTTTCATCCAGCTCTGCTGTGGCAGACGGCCACGGGCTGTCCTGGCCGCCTTGGGAACAATGGAGAGGAAGGCTTTGATTCCAGCAGCGATGGACACCCTCCTGCTCCAGGGTGGTGCCGATGGAAGGAACTGGGGGCTCGGTTATTTGCTTTTATCCTTTGTTAACCGCTGCTAACTTCTTGTTGTGGGAACTGCTGTGACTCCTCTGCAGGGTTTATTTATGCTTTTTGCCTGACGTGGCTCGCAGGAGGCCTTTGATATTCAGCCCCGGGAGTGTCCCCTGGCCTGGGAATGGGAAGAGCTGAGCCGGGCTCATCCAGCCCAGGCCAGGGGCTGCTGTCCCACTGTCCTGGCACTGCACATTGTCCATTGTGGGCTGTCCCCAGCCTGCTGGGTTGGATTACTCTTAGTTTTTCAGAGAAAATAGAATAAAATATTTATTCTATTATCAGTCAAAATAGAATATTTTTTTCTATTATCAGTCTCGATGAAAGGTAAGACATAAGAGATGTAAAACTTTATTCTATCAGAAGTAAACCTATTTCTTGCTCAGAATACCTTTTAAATGTTTTTTAGCCTATTAGCATTTGCTACACAATGTAGCAAAATTGTGTAGACTTTCTCTCGGGTTTTAAGAATTCTTTACAAATCGATTTCCCCCCGGTGATTTGTGCCCAGCCTTGCCCTCCTGTGCCACAGCAATGTCCCTGGCCAGCAGCAAAGGTGGCTGAGAGCAGCTGCTGGTGCTGCAGCGCCGGCAGGGGGAGAAGATGCGATTGGGCACTTCGGGGAATTTGTGGGGTTTTTCTCGGGAGAGAAGAACTAGGAGGATACAGAGCTTTTTGCACTGGGTTCATGCTTCAGGTTCATGCCAGGGACAGGTGGGGATACCCAGCATGTGATCCTGGAGAGCTCTGCTCAGGCCCCCTCCCCCAGGGGCTGCACTGAGTCCGGGCTGCCGGGGATGATTCCCCAGCTCCCCAGGGCTTGGCTTGCCCCTGTGCTGTAACACTGCCACATCAGTGCCTTTTACCACAGCTCCTGTTCACAGGAGGCTCCTTCTGCCCCTTGCTGCCCAGATCCATTTGTCTGGGTACTGGGTGAAAACAGCTTTTATAATGATGCAAAAATGGAGGGAATAACTCATATCTGAACTCCCCCTGAGCCCAGTCTCTTGGATACATGCTAGGAATCGTAGTTAATACTGTTTTTCACCACACAACAGCCTCCCCAGGCAGCAGAGATGACAATTCCCAGGAACCATAACCCCCTTGAGTGTGTTTACCCAACTCAAAATGCACTTTATAACATTATATCACCTTCAACCCACTCTGCAATTTTACATGCTGGGATTTGAAATAAGTACAAGCACTGTTTGTGCTCTGTGTCTTACAGAGACCTTGGAAATGTGCATTTAATGATGAATTTAGGAGCTGTGGATGGGAGTTTTACAATCAGTGTCACTTCAGTCACAGGAGCCAGCAGCCACCAACAATTGATTTTACCAGGTATCCAAGTGCACCCTTACACTCTGGGAAGCAGGGCTGAGAGAGGGGTTTTATCTCAAGCTCTGGGCTTTATGGGAAGGGGTTAAGTAGATGGTCACTGTTTGAGGAGAACTTTAACTTTCAAGTGCTCTCCAACACCCCTCTGCAGGGGCTGGCAGCCCGGACTGAGCTACAGAGCCACGGGGGAAGTGGAGCTGGTTCACATGGGAATGTCCCTGCTCTGGTAAAGTAGATATTAAGAAAACAACACAAAAATCACCCCTCCAAACACCACTGTTGTGATTTTGGACCCAAAAGAGCAATTTGGTGTTTCCCATAGAAGGAACCCTCCATGACTCGTTCTGAGCAGCCTCACTGACCATTTCCTATTTTTCTTCCTTGTAGGCAGCTGTTTGAGCAGCTCCAGCTCCTGAATTGAAGGAAGTGTTTTCCTGAAATGCAGACAGAAATGCTCCTGGGTTTTCTGGCTCAGGAAATCAGTCTTCAAATCTGAGGCTGACTTTGGAGCCACAGACACCAGCAGTCCCCACCAGGCTGGTAGGAGCCCAGTGAGTCCAGCCCTGCCAGAAGTGACAAATTCCAGTTCTCCTGCTTTGCAGACTTCATGTCCTTGACATATTTTTATTTCATGGGCTTTGTCAGAAGATGCCAAACCAGGCTGCTCCTTCCTTTCAGAAGAAGGCACTGTGGCTTAAATCTAAACACAAGCCCCCTGGTATTCTATATTATTATAACTATATATATTATTTCAGATCTTCCTGGAAATTAAAGCAAAAATATGTTTCTTTTTAAAGTGTTTTGCACCTTCATATTTCTGCTTGAAAATAAAAACATTGTACCTCTTTCAATGTGGCTTCAGTTTCTTCTGAGATGTATAATTCAAATATTTTGAAGTTAAGTGCAAGCCTTTAATGGCACAGTTTTTTAGTACCACTGCCACAACTGTTTAGACATAAAAGCCATTTGATTACAGCTTTATGTTAAATGAGGAACCATAATTAATATGATCATGTTTAATTTCTGCCTTACTGAACAGAACGATGGAATAATTTCTCCAGAGAAAAGAGAGTTTCCTCAAAAGACAAGGTTTTAAAAATAATTTAGCTATTGGAAAGAGAAGTTTAAGGCATTAGATAGGATGGGTGCAGGATAGAAAATGCAGAATGTCCTGCTTGAGATGTGGAGAGAGAGTCCCATTTCATGCCCACAGCATCCTCCCTCCCTGGTGCTGTGGTTTGATCTCAGCCCCACGGAGCCATTTGCTCACTGCCCCAGTGTGAGGGGTGAGAGAAAAGTGAGAAAACTCGTGGATCAAGATAAAGGCAGTGTAATATGGGAAGCAAAAGTCACTCATGCAAGCAAAACCAAACAAGGAATTCATTCCCCACCCCACAGGCAGCAGGTGTTCAGCCCTCCTCAGCAGAGCAGAGCTCCACCACGAGTGGCTGGGGAAGACAAACACTCCAAATGTTCCCCTTTCCCTCTCCTCCCCCCAGCTCTGAGTGCTGAGCAGGAGGCCCCATGGGCTCTGTGTCCCTGGGGCCAGCTGGGGTCAGCTGTCCCACCTGTGTCCCCCCCACACCTGCAGCACCCCGGGCTCCTGGCTGCTGGAATAGAACAGTCCTTGGCACAGTGCAAGCCCTGCTCAGCAGGACTGAAACACCCCAGTGTTATCAGCACTGTGTCCAGCACAAACCCAAAACAGGCCCACAGCAGCTACTGGGAAGAAAATTACTTCTGTCCCAGCCCAAACAATACACCCAGGTGCAGGTGGAGCAGTGGGATTTTCCAGAGCTGTCCTTTTCCTCTCAGCACTGTTCCATGGAAACAGTGGTTTGGTTGTCAGAGCTCCACAAGACATGGAGAGTAACTGAAGTTTCAGGTCTGACTTATTTTAAACAAAGTCAGTTTGCAGCTGTCATGGACACAGAGATGCTGAGGCTCACTTTGGAGGCCAGGACTTTGGAGGCACACCTGGCTTGGCAGCACTGTCCCCCAGTCCATGGAAAAGCCCTGGGAGCCCAAAACAGACCCATAGCAGCTACTGGGAAGAAAATTAACTCCATCCCAGACCAAATAATACCCCCAGGTGCAGGTGGAGCAGTGGGATTTTCCAGAGTTGTCCCTTTTCCTCTCAGCACTGTTCCATGGAAACAGAAAAGCCTTTGGTTGTCAGAGCTCCACAAGATATGCTGTTTTCCACTGCTCTCTCCAATATTTGTCAAAACTGCATTCCCTGGCCATTTTGGGAAGCAGAACATGTGTAGAGAAGCAGCAGTGACCCTGCTGTCATGCCCAGCCCTCCAGTGACTCTTTCCAGAGAGGCTCATAAAGGTTTATAAACCTGTGAGCCTGTGCCCACAGAGACATTTTATACTGGAAGAGGGTCGATTTGGATTAAATATGGGGAATAAATTCCTCCCTGTGAGGGTGGGGAGGCCCTGGCACAGGGTGCCCAGAGAAGCTGTGGCTGCCCCTGGATCCCTGGCCAGGTTGGACAGGGCTTGGAGCATTCTGGGGCAGTGGAAGGTGTCTCTGGGTGGTCCCTGAGGTCCCTTCCAACCCAGCCCATGCCACGACTGGGTGATTTTCATTCAGCTCTAAGTTCCTGCACTCAGTGTCCAGGTGTGGGGATGTTCTGGGAAGGTGCCCTGATGTGCTTTTATACTTTGCTCTCTCTCTCCAGGGTCTGCTGGCTGCATGCCTGCCCTGCTGTGAGTGAAGCAGCTCCTGCAGCAGCACTGCTGGCTGTCCCTGGTGCATCCCACAGGGGTCACAATGCCAGCACTGACACCTCATCCCTTTACAGCACATTCTGCCATCAGCTCCTGGAGCCTGGGAGCATTTATCTTCTCCTGGTGGAAATGCAGCACTAATGGCTTGAGCAGGAGCAGAATGATGCAGCTGGATGATGCTCTCTGCACACCCTGGTACAAGGTGCCACAGCTCTGCTCACACCTCCCTGCTCACCTCTGAGCCACCAGCCCACATTTCATGTGATGTAAATACATTTGTGCTTTTTCCTTCCACATGGCTGCATGCTGACACCCACGTGGCCAAGGCCACTATTAGCCTTGTGTTTCAGGGATACAGCTGGGTGTCACTGGCAGGGTGTTGGAACACCCTTGTGCTCGAGAATACAACCTTCAAATTATTTGCTTAAACTTCTGAATGCAGAGGGAGGAGAGTGTATGTCAAGCTCTCTGTTACTGCAGGGCTGGAAGAAGAAATAAATGCATATTTCTGCCTGTAGTTCCTCCCTGAGCTGTTCCCCAGGAGAGCTCTGACATTAAGTATCCCTCCCAGATTCCTGGTGACATTAGCAGTAAAAATGGTCAATTAGGTGCACAGGGAAGGGAGCAAGAGTGATCAACAGAGATGCCAATTTTAACACTAGCAGGACAGAAGAGAATTAATGTCTGCTGAGCAGAAAGATTAAGATCCTAACAGGGAAGGGAATAGAAGGAGAACCTGGAAGCCTTCAAAGAAAGAACTGAAGAAAATATTTAATGCTGCTTTTTCAGGCTGGCAGAACAAGACAAATACATTTTCACCTGCTGGCTCAGACCTGACTCTTGATTCACAATTATATAATGTGCTTTGAAGCACACATTTTAAGCAGGGTCTGAAGGTAAAAGGATCCAGGGGCCATTGTATTGTCAGGGAGAGGAATGTGGTTTTGTGATAGAGGTGGGAATTTGCAGCAGGTCAGGTCCAGCTGCTCAGGGATTAGGTCAGTATCAGCTCTCAACACTGCCTTAAGGCAAATTGAATTTTTCACGGAAGAGTGGAAGATTAATAAAGAAAGAAAAAAATAAATCCCCAACCCTGTAACTTAACTAATCATCTGCCACTAAATAAGGCACCATGAACTACTCACCACCTCCACTCTGCTTCATACATTACTGCAATAATTACATGGCACATTTGGTTGGAGCATTTCTAATCCTTGCAGAAGAAAAGGGATCCTGCCCAGCTGTGCCTGTGCTGTGCTGGTGGGTGCATTTGAGTGCCTGGTGGTGGGCTCAGCCCGTGGAGGAGGTGTGGGTAGGCAGGAGATGAGCTCAGAGGGATGGAATAATGAGTGTGGAGGTTGTCCAGCTGGGAATCAGCTTTGTCTTACAGGGGTTTGATTCTCAGCTCTGTGATTTCAGAAATTTTGGGTCTGTTGGTCTGCACTGATGGCTGCTGCTAGAGGGGAGGCAAACAGGTCTGTGATTTGTTGCTTTTCCTTCTGTAGTGGAGTAACCCCAGTACATCCCACCTCAGGTGTTCCCAAGGAGTCCTGTAACTCCTGCTGGACCCCTGGCTCAGCTCCCTGCTTGGCTTAAGCTGGGTGGGATGGCTGTGTGCTGAGGCTGGGGTTGGAATGGTGTTTCTGCAGGACAGCTGGCTCTGGCCCCTGTCTCCTGGTGAGCAGAGCTCCTTGCAGAAACCCTGCAGTGGTCACAGGTCCCTTTGGCTTTGCTGAAAGGAGGCTTACTCGAGGGAGAAGAGGCCAGGTTTCCCCCAGCAGCCAGGGAAGAAAGCTGTAGATCTATCTAAGATAATGTTCTCCTTACTCTTGAATTAAGAGAAGGCTTAGTGATGGCTCAGAGAGTGTTTCCTGCTGCAGCTGCTCAGAGAAGCATCTCTCCAGGGATCACCAGCATCAGGACTGTTTCTCCATCTCTCTGCTGGCTGAAAAGAATCTGTAGCATGGATTATGCTTTGCTTCTCCTGCCCCTGGGGACTCTCTCTTTCCCAGACCCCTCCCCATTTGTGCCATACCTGTGCAAGGCCAGGCTGGGCACGGGGCTGATTAGGGCAGGAAGAAGGAAGGGAAAAAGCCAATTGTCACAGTGGGGACAGCAGCCCAGTGGACCTGCAGGAAAGCAAAATCCATTGCCACACCCTTGGCAGCAGTGTCTGTGTCTCACAGCCCAGTGCCAGCAGGCAGGGGCTGTCTGCAGCTGTGGGTGTGCTCAGGCTGGGCTGAAGTGAAGGATTCAGGCTGAGCAAGCTCAGCCAGGTGTGCCAGCAGCACCTGGGGCTCCTGCCAGGTTTGTGGGGACTCGCTGAGCTGCAGCCTGGCAGGGCTGGGCCACTGCTGAGGGGCTGGGACTGTCACCTCTGTGAAGGGGGATGTTGTGGAGGACACAAATTAGCTATGTGAGTTACTCTTCTGCCTGTGATCTCTGTGGCAGTGTCTGATCCCAGGTGGTTTTGGTGGCACTCCTCTTCAGGGCTGCCTTGGCACACTGTGGAAGGACTCTGAGGGGAAATGGTGATTCCCTCAATTGTTGGCTGACTTCTGAGAGGTTCCTGCTGCTGGGGGCTCACCCTGCTGTGTGCTGGAGCCCTGGCAACCTGAACAGGTGTGCTCTGGGTTCTTTTTAAAGTCCCAGCAAATTCAGGTGTCCAGAAGCACTGGGTGAGGTGGTCAGAGGACAAATGAGGTTGTGACCCGGGCAAGCCTGGGGCCAGCCAGGTACACATCTCCAGTGTGCCTCCTCTGGCATTTCTGGCTGTTCCTGCAGCCCCTCTGGGCAGGGGAAGGGCTCATGCCTGTCCAGAGGTCATTCAGAGTCCTTGGTGATCTCTAAATGGGGTCCCCCAGGCCAGGTGAGAGCCCAAGGAAACCACATGGACTTTTCCCTTCCAAAGCTGCTGTGTGCCTGCGCTGGGCAGAGGCAGTGAGAGCATCAGCTCTCCAGAAACAAGGAATTTATAGCAACCCCTTAACTCTGTTAATTCTTGTCTTAAGAAATGCAATGAGCTGCCTGCAGGAATCAGTGAAAGGAAGCAGGAGAGGGTTTTTCTCTATCCCTCCCACACGTGTGAACTGGGAGAGGGGCACCTCCAGGCTGCAGTCCCTGTGCTCCCTGCAACATCTCCCACCTGCAGCTGGGTCTGCCAGCAGCTCCCAGGGCTTTTCCATGGACTGGGGGACAGTGCTGCCAAGCCAGGTGTGCCTCCAAACTCCTGGCCTCCAAAGTGAGCCTCAGCATCTCTGTGTCCATGACAGCTGCAAACTCACTTTTTTAAAAATAAGTCAGACCTGAAACTTCAGTTACACTTCATGGTTGTGTTTTATTTGTTTCTATTTATACACCCCAGAGTGAGGACTTACAGCCTACCACCCAGGGGAAAAGGCAAGATTTTGTCCCTTGCTCAGCAGAATTTGTATTTCAGGCATTATGAGGTGATTTGTAAGTGTCCAGCCTGATAACAAGACAAAGCTTCTGTTGATATTTGGGAGCAGACTTAAACCAGCATTCACTGCTTTTGGAAACCTTTCTTTTTCCTACTGTATTTCAGATTTAGATGATTTTTCCCCCACTGTTTCATGGTCAGGGATAGGAATATCTCCTTGATAGAAGGCAGTGATATTTTAACACCATGCTGCTGTAGTCCAGGTATTAAAATTATTTGTTAAGAATGTGATTTAAGGCACAGCCAAGAAAATAATTTTACTGTGAATACTCACTGCAGCTTTAGTAGATTGAATAGATATAAATCTGTGTTTCTGGTGACTTCACTGATGCCTCACCCCCCATATGCCTCTAAAACATTATTACCAAGAAAATTTATGACCTTACCAAAGAAGCTTAGCCACAGCATTCTGTGTTATATGTTATTTAGTGTCCCAAAGTGCTGAGCAGGGGTTTCTGAGGAAGGGAGGGGTAGTTTAATCCCACACCTGAGGGCTTTGGTGGCTGTTTGGAGAGGGCTCCATCCCAGCTGACAGAGCTGGCTGCAGTTGGCACAAGGCAGAGCAGAAGTCTCCCACTTGAAGCACTTTTCCTCAGGAATGACTTAGCACAAGTGCCAAAGCATCTCCTCAAAGCAAGGAGCAGCTTGTCTATCTCCCTGGGTGCCAAAACTTCTCCTCAAGGAGCAGCCTGTCCATCTCCAGCCATGGGAACAGCCATCCCTAATTCTCCCCACACTCCAATCTGCAGAACTGGATTTCTCTGATGAGTATAAAAATACTGTAGCTCCTTAAGAAATACTCAGATTAACCATCACAAATCCTCCCTCCTTTCCTTCTCCTCCAGAATAATCCTCCTCAAAAACCTTTAGGAAATGAGTGGGGTTAGGCTTGCAGAGCACTGGGACAGCCAGGTGCTGCTGTGAGCTGGCCCTGTCCCTTTGGGGTCTCTTCAGTGCCACCAGTTTAAGTTCTGCTGCTAACCAGCACTGAGTCATTACAGCATTAACTCTGCTGAGCCTTCAAAAGTTCTCATGTCAAACGTCAGGGCTTTATTCCCTCACCTGTGGGTGGAATTTAAAAAAAACATTAATTAATGCTAAGCAGTTATCAACACTTAGCAGTGTCTTGTGTGCTTTGGAATAACTTCACACGGGGTCCTCTTACATTTTTCAATGCCAAAACCTGTGTTTTCCTGGGAGCTTGAGCAGTGTGGTAGCTCTGTGCTTGTCCTGGCTACTGAGCCAACACCTGGAATGCTTTCAGACTGAAATAAGTGCTGTTTATGTAATGGAAGTGGCCAAGGCTCCTTTTGGTAACTTCACCCCCAGTGCTGTGAGTTTTTATCCGTGCTGTCACCTTTAGAACAGCTGAATAAGTGCATGGTTAAACGTGGCTATTGCTAAACAAGCAGCAGCAGTTGAAGAGGGGATGTTGGGCATAGATAAGAACTTGAAATAAAGCCCTCTGCACTCTGCCTGGTCAGGCACCAAATCTTCTAAGGGGAATTAGAAATTAACAGCTTTATGTCTTATAAAATGGAGAAGTATGCGAGGAGAACTCATTTGTGAAACAATCATCTTGCTCTCTGTTCCTTTTTTTCTTAGTATTTATTTTTTCTGGAAGTTCATCTTTGTGTCAAAAAATATCAGCCAAACTCTGTGGGACAGTAATGCCCACGATCAGACCAGCTGGTACAACTGTGAACCAGACTTTTAACAAGCACTCAGAGTATCAGAGCAGGAAACTTCCAATTAATATTGATTAGAATCAATTTCCCCCCCCCCCCCCCCCCCCCCCCCATTTTAGGAGGACAGTGTATGTTGTCATCATCACTTTTCCTGCTACAGTTGTCATATTGATTTTTTCCTACTCGTTAGGATTTCAATGAAAAAAGGGTTTTTCATTTGCAGTGTAACATGACCAGGGCTGGTTAACTGGAATACATGTGAAAGCAATTAGGAACATCCTGACCTGCAATAGATTGCAAATGAATTGCTAGATGCACTGGGAAAGGAAAAAACCCATTCATCTGCTTTGCTAAAAGCTCAATAAAAGTGGGGAAATCTGGGGGTTTGCAAAATAAAACCCGAGTTTGGGGCAGGAGTGACCTCTGTGTTCCCATGGCCAGGGAATGGGGTTTGCTCTGTGTTCTGCTCTGTTAGGGTGTCTTGGTACAACATCCAACCAGGTCTCAGTGGCCTCAGGGGGAGAAAAAGAATCCTGATGTTGCTTTTAGTGCTGTGTGTTGTGTAATACTGAATATTCAGCTGGGGCTGGATACCTTAACCTTGGCTCTCTATTCTGAATGTCAGGGAACTCTTGATAAAGGGCTGAGTTCCTGCTGTCTCCTGATGTGTCTTTTGGTGGTGCTTTGTTCTCATTCTCACTGTTCTTAAAATGCTGATTATTTAAACGTGAATTTGTGGATTTAAAGAGCAAAGGCATTATGTTCCTTTTTGGAAACAGTGGGCATGAGTGACAGGGGAACTCTGAGAACATAACCCAGGTTGTTTGAATGCTGCTGCTGCAGTCTTGTGTTTGCACAGCATCATCTCTGTCAGGGCAGCTGACCAGTAAAGCCATCCCTCTTACAGAGGAGAAAGGGCTGAGCATGGAATATCTGGGTTTAAATCCCCATAAACCAGCCCCTGACTCTCACAGCTGTAAGCCCAAGCTGCAGCTTTCCTTCCTCAGGCCCTGCTAAAACTAACAGGGGGACTTTCATCAACTGTAGAAACTGGATCTGGCTCTGAAAGATGGACAAAGGCTCCTGACACTCCTGCTGAGGCTTTTGTGCCTTCAGCTATCAAATGTGTTCTGTGCAGAGAGCACCATTAAAGATGCATGGCCTGTCAGGATCATTTCCCTGGGGCAGCTCTGCCCGGGCTGGCAGCAGCAGCTCCAGCACTCACAGTCTCCTTGTGCTCCTTCCCCTCCCAGGTGGTCAAGCCCGGCTGAACTCAGGCCCCTCTGAAGCTGGCTCAGAGTCAGGGGTGGCACTGCCAGCCTTCACAGCAGCTCTGGGTGCTGCTCCAGGGGACAAAGGCTGTGCTCACCCCTGGGAGAGGAGCAGGACCTGGGTGAGGCACCAGAGCCATGGGAGTGGTCAGAGAGGAGCTCCTGTATTGGTTTCTCTGGGTCTGGACTGAAGATGCTTGAGATGGTGGTTCATGTTTGGAATTAAGTGTTTATTACTTCTTATCAGTGAAACAGTCCATGAGTTTGGCAGCTTTTCATTAGCAAGGCACAAAATGGCCAACAATCTTTTGTTGCAAATGTTTTAAGACTAAAGTATCTAATTAAGAAAGGACACCTGGATTATTTTCTGTGGCATTCACATTCTCTGGAAAAATCCCTTCACCCAGGATTTTCCTCCTGGGAAGCTGAGGAGCCTCAGAGAAAAGGAAAACAATTCTTATCTCATTTGCTTCTCCTGTGCTGTACTCACATGTGGAATGTGTTTGGAGATTGTTCACCCACAGGTGATTGTTCCATTGCATTCTGCTGGGAGTTGTTTTCACTCTTTGGCCAGTCAGGGCCAAGCTGTGTCAGGGCTCTGGAGAGAGTCACCAGTTTTCATTGTTATCTTTTTAGCACTCAGTAAGTATCACTTCTGTATTCTTTACTATAGTATTTTTAAATACAATATAGTGTTATAAAATAATAAATTAGCCATCTGAGAACATGGAGTCAGATTCATCATTCCTGCCTTTGTTAGGACATTCTCCAGCAAATACAATAATTTTCCCTTTTAACCCAATAACTGATCCCACAGAGCTGCAATGGGGACTTTTCTGCCCAGTTACAAAATGCCACCCAAACCCAGGGAGAAGGAGGAAGAAGAAGCAGGAAGAAGAAGCCCAGGATGACACCCTGTGCCCTCCATCTTGCTTCCATCCACAACACACTAAAAACCCCAAACCCTCAATTTCTCACCCAGTGACACACCTGCACTGCTCTCTATAATCTATTTCACACTTCTGTGGATTCCAGTCTATCTGGAAGTCTGGGAAACTTTCTCCATGGATGAGGGTCAGAGTCAGTGCTGCCCTGGGGGTCAGGGCACCCCAGAGCAGACAGAGAAATATTCCCAGTGCCCTGGGTTTGCACATTCCTGAGAATAAACCCACCTGGAGACTGGAAGATGAAGCTCCTCAGCCAGCAGAAGCAGGTGACTGAGCAGGCTGCAAGGACAGCATGGCTGGTTCATCTCAAGGGTTAAGTGCCAGAACAAGCCAAGGGCCTGAGATTATGACTCCAGAAATGTGTTTGCAGTTTTTCTGTTCCAGAGGGTTCTGAGGCCAAGTTTCTATGTGAGCTTGGATTAAAAAATACATTGCACAGTTGTATATCTAAACAGAAATGCCAGGCACACCCTTAAACCCTCCAGCTTGTCAAATACCTGAATGCCACAGGGTATTTTGTGGCTAAATGTTCTATACACTTGCTGCAAACCAGATTATTGGACAATATTTGCTTTAACTGGGGAGAAAGCTCACAGATAATGACAAAGCACTGATGAGTTTCAAGTCCAGTGCACAGGAGATATTTTAATTAATTCCAATCAATGGCTGCCTAATAGAAGGTGGAAGGGCCTTTAATGGGACCAGTGTGTGAGAGTTGTGTAGAAAATGTCATGGTTTTCCTCTGCTAGTGCCCTGACTTTCCCTCTCAACCACAGCCCTCTGCAAAAGTGACATTTGCTTTCAAAACCAGTGTTGCTCTTTGTATTTGCCATTACACTTAACACTGTTGTGTTCCTGTGGTCAAGGGCTTTATTCTCAGACTTTTCTAACAGATTAAAGAAACCAGAATTCAGAGAAATGAGAGGTGCTGCAGGTGTTTGGGGATGGTGCAGACCCCATTTTGCAGGGGTACCAAACCTGGTAGCACAGCTCTGCTCTGGGTTTCTGTGTCAGTCTCTGCTTTCTCTGGGCGCAGTTCCCAGGCTGGAGAACAGCAGCATGGCAATTATTTTCCAAATTTCCATCAGCTTTGTGAGCCACAGGTGAAGGCCCACCCTGTTCCACAGTGAATTATGGGCTGGGTGATTTCCTCAAGGCCAGAAACTGAGAAATTCAAGGATGTTATCAGGAAGGAGAGTTGCAAATAAAATAGCATTGTCTCATCTAAATGCTAAAGCATCTTTCAGTAGCCCAGTGCTGAGATACTTTAGAAGCATCCTGCTGTGCCTGAGGAGATATTTTCTTCCTAAAAGCCTTCATCACTGACACCAGAGCTGTCCAGCATGGCCTGATTTCAGGTAGCCAGAGGGTCTCGTTCTGATTCCCTCTTTTTGGAGGCTGGATTTTGAGGTTGCCCTCCCCATGAGCAGCTGTAACCCATAAAGTCCCTGATATGAGTCCACTGCCAATGTGGCAGTGCAGTGAGCCTGTGCAGCACCAGCAGTGTTGTGCTTTCATGTTTTAGTCTGTAATAAACATAACCCAGCTCACTGCTGGCCTTCAAAGTCTCCAGCCAGGTGCAAAGTTTGCACCTTGAGATGATCTTTGTGATTAATCTCCCCAAATGCAGTGAAGAAGGTAAGTAACAGGTATTAAAGTGCCACATGAGGGTGAGAGGAAGGAAACAAGCTAGAGCAGTATAAAAGGTTTTCACCTCCCAAGCTGAGGGCAGAGGGAAATGCTGGGAGCTCTCTGGGTGGTCTTCCCAGAAAGTTCTGGAGATGGCATTCACCCACATGCTGCAGCAGGAGGGAGGCCCCAGCAGGGATTGGAGGCACTGGAGAAGGAGTAGGGGTTAGTGGTGAGATCAAACCAGGGCTGCTGCAGGGCTGTGCTGTGCTGCAGTGCAATTCCTGCTTGTCACTGCAGCTCCTGTGCACAGTGGGAGGAGGAACCACCTCCAGAGCAAATCCCCTCAAAGCAAACCCCAGAATATTCCGTGCCAGGCACTCAGGTGACCTCACAGATGTGCTCACCTGACACCAGGGGACTGCTCTGGCTGCAGGCATCCTGGCAAGGTGGGGCAGGCAGTGCCCATTCCTTCAGCCTGAGGATGAGGAGGAGCAGCTGGGACACAGCTTCTCCCTGGGTGAGCAGACAGCTCCTATCCACAGGGATTTGGACTTGTGACCTTGCAGGCTGTGGATCTTTGCCCATCAGCCTGTAACATTTCCTTCCTGCCAAGGCTTGAAATCCTTCATAGGTCAGCCTGGTCCTGGCTCTCTGTGGGTTTCGAGAGGTTTTCCTCTCCAGACCTGCTCCTGGCTCTTCTGTCTGCAGGTGACCATGCTGGCAAAGTCCTGGTGTGCCAGTGCAGCTTTCACTGCCCTGGTGGGTGCTGGGGCTGGCACTGAATGTTCTGCCTGCAGGAGTTGGCCTTTGTGCCTGCAGAGGAGGAGAAGTGAGTGGCAGGCTGTGATCAGGGTGTGTTGTACAAGTATTGGGGATTGATCCATTAATCCTTTTTCTTCTTTTGGTCTATTTACAAGGTACAAACTGCCACTGGCACCATCCCACTTCTTAATTTTCCTGCAGTGCTGAGGATACACTTGGAGAGCTTGTTGGTGTGTTGGGAATTCCTGGTGCCAGTTCACTGCCCAGTTTGGTGTGGACTTCCCTGGTGCAGGTGATGTCCTCAAGGTCACAGCCCCTCCCACCAACCTTTGCAAGGTTTTTACTGAGCTGAAGCATGAAATATCAGTTACTTTTGACTTTTCTTGCTACAGCACTTTTTAATTCAGCTGTACCAGATGAATGCACCTTGTTTTTGCATCCTGGTTTATTCTTCAGCTAATCTCTGATATCCTCTCCTGACCTTCTACTGAAATCAACTTGAATATCCCAGATCTACTCCTCTGTCTCTTTTAGTCCCTCAATTCTGCTGCTGCTTTCCCCTTTCCCTTGGTGCCCTCCTGTGTCCTCTCTTCTCTTACTGATTTCTTTCATCTCATTTTCCTTTTTAAGTCAGACTCTGGTTATTCCATGTGTAAGACATTTGAGAGCTTTCCCATGACATCAGCACTTTTCAAGCCCTTGAATCCATTGTTTGTTTGTTTCTTTAACAGAGAATAATCAGTGTCAGTGTTCTTACACATGAATCTTTCTCTATGATATTGTTTCACCACTGGCCACTGTCTGGCCTGAACATCATTTCCTTTTCTTGTCCCTTGCTGTTGTTGCCTTCTGGAGAGCCCACACCCCACAGCTGGATCTCTCCTCCCCTCCCACCACCCCGCAGTTCCCCTTGTGCTGCACCACTGATTTCCTCCCACTATCTCTGTTTAAAACTCGCCCTCATCTGCAAGTTTGCCCATTTCCTTCTGTTTCCCCATCTCTGTTTTACCCACCTTCCTTCCCAGCACACTCCCAGCGCTCTCTGTGCCTCCCTTGGCTTCACCTCCTGCCCTGGGTGAGCCCTGGTGCTCAGAGCAGCCATGGCCAATTTCTGCCTTCATTTGTTGTCTCATGCCTTGTTCCTCCTGCCCAGCCCTCCCTGTGCTGCCAGAGTGCCCATGGGCATTCCCAGGGGTGTTTGGATGTGCAGGCAGGGAGAGGACACGTTCCTCTGCTCTGCAGAGGCTCTTGCTCCTTGGCAGCAGGTTGAAGTGAGGACATGGGCTGCTCGCTCTCCATCAGACAGCAGCTCTGAGCTGGAGTCAAACAAACACACCAGGAGACCTTGAAACACCACGAAAGGAGAACTTTGCCAGGGCACTCAAACTGCAGAGATTGGAAGCACAAATTGAAGAGGGGAGAGGAAAACATGGCAGCACCATCAGCCCTGTGTGGGGCTGCAGCCCAGCTGTGCCCAGCTGTGTGTCTGACAGGCTGACAGCAGCACTGCACCCTGGAGCAGAGACCACAGCCAGACGTGTCCTGCATGCCTGCAGAGCAGGGCAGGAGTTCTGCTGTCACCTCACTTCTCCACTTGAAACTCCCAGCACGGCCCATGGCAGCTCCTTCTGTGCATCCAAGCCACAGGGACTGCTCAGTGTCCTTCAGCCTCTGCAGCTTTCCACCTGTTTGTTTAATCCAGGAGGCTCCTCTGACCACTGAGCAACTTATGTACCATAAAAGCACAAGAGAAAAATCCCCTTCTTAGGCCTGGGTGAAATCTTTGCAGCAAATAGTGAGCTCCCTGAAAAAAGGAGTTTGGGCGACCAAAGCTACCTGTGAAATTGGATTGAATGCTGGATGAGGAAGAAGAATCAAGGAACTGAGTCTTTGAAACTGCTGGATGCTTTATTGGTGCTTTTTGTGCAAGTTCACCTTTGAAAATTTTTTTTTTCTTAACTGAGGTCTCTGCAAAATTTTATTTGTACTGGGGGAAAAAAGAAGGAAAACTTGATGCCGTGAATTTTGACTATATTAGTAAACAAACATTGCATTTCTCTTCTAGCTCCAAATCTTTGCATTGGCAGCTGAAGCAAAGGCTTTGATTTGCCAGGAGAAACGAGGGTGATGCAGATGCCTGCGGGCTCTCAGATGAGCTCAGCCCTCCCTCTGCCCTGAAGGTCTCCAGTCCCAGGCCCTGGGCACTGCAAGACCCTGCTGTGGCTGTAGCTGTCCTTATCTTCCCAATAACAATGCTGATACCCAAATTTGAACAGAAAAGGGGCGGGGGGGGAGCTGTGAGAGCAATTTTGAGGCTATTTTAGGGGATTTTTATCATGTAGCTGTTAAGCTGCATTTCAGCTCTTTACGCTGACTCACCGGTCTGGCACAGAGCCAGGGTATTTATGAGACTCCCCTTCATTTCCATACGTGCCTCAGAAAGCAGCTGTGCTTACAACACAATTTCAATAAACAGACAACTGAATTATGGACTTCAGAGACTGATGCAAAGTTGCTGAGCTCTCCAGTGCCCTGGGCTAAGGCTCCTGCTGCCAGACTCGGGCTTTGGAGAGCCGCCTCCACCCTGTGCAGCCCTGGGCTGCCAAGGTCCTGCCTGCTGATCCAAGTCTAGTCCCAGAGCTGTAATTAACCTCTAACGTGGCCAGAGCTTTTCCCATTCCATCCATCCTGCCCCTATATCTCTGTGGATCCAGTGAGGAGGGGAACACAGATGCACTTTCTTCTCATCAGCTTTGTTTTCAGATTTTTGCACCTACAGAGGCAGCAGTAAGACAAGTTTCACTGTTAAGCCATGTCTCTGCTGGTCCCTTGCTGATTCCTAAACTGGGGTTCTGCCATGTTGCAGTAGTAACAAGTGAATTCTGGACAGAGCTCTCAATCACATGTCAGAGTAAGCTCCCATCTTAGCCAGACCTTCACCCTGTGGATGGTGTCTCACACTCCTGTACAGCTGCAAAGATTCAGGTTTGTTATCTGTGAACACTTTCCTACACCTTGTCCTGTGTCAGGGAGTGACTCACATTTTGAACTTAAAGGCCTCTCTTGGGTGAGAAGGGTTTCAGTGAAACCTCACAGCTCGGTGTCAGAGCTGCTCCCCATGGATCTGCTCAGCCTGGGAGGAGACTCTTTCCCGAGGAGAAATAGAGTCCATGGTGATTAATCCTCCAAACCTTCTGAAACCCATTTCACCCTGGAAAAGGCAACTGATCCCAGACACAATATCTGACAGCAGCATGAGGAATCTGCTCTGCTCCCAGTGGGTGCGTGTGGGCTCCCCAGTGCCACTCCCTGGCCCAGGAGGCTTCTTGGCTTCTCTCCCAGCTCCAGTGACTGGTTTGACTCCTGGCAATGGCCCTTATCTGCCTATGAAATTGGCATAAGGCACACTTCAGGAATGGCATTTGGTTTTGGAATCAGTTACTGTGTTTAAAGAGATGTTACACTGCATTGGGGGGGATTTTGGCTCCTCCTAAAAAATTCTCTGGGACCCCATCCTAAGTCACTCTGTGGCAAATAGGAACCTGCTGCCAGACTCAGACATTTACGCCAAAACCCCTGGCAAAACGGTTTCTAAACCACATATCCACCTTCCGGCCTCAGTGGGGGCAGCAGCATCCTTGTGCTAAGCCAAAAGTCGGGTAAATCTTATCCGTAGGCAGCTGGGCAGGCACGCAGGGGTGCGACCTTCCACCGAAATTCAGAGAGGTTTTTTAAAAAAATATTTATTTACCCTAATTACCCCTCCCGGCGACAGAAACAGCCCCGCCCGCCCCATGCAGGCGAGCCCTCGCTCCCCGGAGCCCGCAGCGGCCGCTCCCGCAGCATCCCCGGGGATGCTCCGCGCCTTCACCTGCGGGGCGGGCACCGCTCCCCGCCCGCCTCCGGCTCCGGCCCCTCCTCGGGGCGGAGCTGCGGCCGCAACGGGGGCCGGAGGCGGGCGGGGACCGGCTCTGCGCGGCGCCGCTGCCTCTCTCCCTCCGCTTCCCTCCGCTTCCCTCCGCCCGCCGTGCTGCGGGGCCGGGCCCGCTGCGCGCAGCTCCGCGGTGAGTGCGGGGCCGGGGCCGTGCGGGGGGGAGCGGCGGGGTTGGGGCTGGCCCGGCCCGGCTCGGTCCGGCCGGGGATGCTGCGGGGGTGCCGCGGTGCTGCCGAGCCGCGGGCGGGCGCGGTCCCCGCCGCAGCCACGGCGGAGTTTGGGTAACTCCAGCCCGGAGCGGGCTGTGCCCTGCCCGGGAGCCCGGCACGGCTCAGCCCGGCCCCTTCCCTGGCACATGGACGGGGACGCGGCTCCTTCCTCCTCTCCGGGCGGCTCCGGCTCCGCGGAGCTCTTGTGGCTCGGGTTGAAGCGGTGTTTGCAGCGCGGGTCGCCGTGCGCTGAGGATGGGGATGTTCCGGGCTGTTCGTGGGTGGGTTTTGCTCGGTGCGTGTGGAATTCCGATCCCTTCTGGCACGAAAGGGGTGCGGAAGAAATTTACTCGAGGTAGCATAAATACAAACAACTGTAATCGCTGAAATTGGCATCGGGGTCGCGAGTGCTAATTTCAGGTGAGGTGAAGGGTTTTTGGGGACAGTCCCCTTCAGGCTCTGGCAGACCCGGGGAACTTCAGTGTGAACTTCAGTCCCTTCTCCAGCTCCAGGGCCTGAGGTGGCAGTGGTGGTAGAGATGCTTTTGGTTGACTGACAAGCCACCAAATTCTGGTTTATGTCTCTACTTGCTTATCGTGAAAAGATCTGTTCTGCACGGTGAAAACCACTCGAGGAGGAGGAGGAAGATGCTTCAAGCTGCAGTAGAGTAATAGCTGGAAAAGTGGCTTTTCACAAATTGTCAGAGAAAGGAGAGGGTTCAAAACCTGAAAAAAAAAAGCCCCAAACAAACCCAAAACCATCTCTGAGCCCTCCTGTTCCCTGGCAAACCCTCAGGGAACCTCGGGAGCAGCGGCTGCCTGGGCTGCCCTCGCTGTCACCTTGACCCAGCCTCCCCTGACCTGCTGTCCTGAGCCCTGCCATTACTGTTAAGTGGTTTTTCACAGATGGAAGGGCCAAGTGCTGTTATGGCAGAAAGCAGAAGGATTTTTTCTGGCTGGAACAGAACTTAGTCTGGAGGTGGATTGTGTTTGTTGTGAAAGATGTAATGTATTAAACCCTGATAGTGAAGAATACTTTTTTCATTCATGTTTTTTCCTTCCTTTCCTTCCTAATGCTATGGGTTGGATAAAAAACTGTGGATGATATTACAATACTCTTATTACAGTATTTTAATGGGTTTTGCTTTATGTCCTGAGATCTCGCATGAGGTTGGAATTAAAAAAAAAAAAAAGCTAATTTTCCCTCTGACTGAAAAACATAAGTGACTGTTTAATAAGAAAAATAAGGTATAAAGTGTTGAACTCCAGATATGTGTGATGGATGTGATGAAATGCTGAGATATCACATCTTCTTTTTGCCATCAAGACCACGTGTCCAGGATGTGCATTTCTAACAATGTCTTGTTGTTGAGTCAGTTGTTGCAGGAAAAATGACTCTGTGTAAATGTGCTGGTACCAATTGTACCAGCTCCTCGGTGCTTCTGCATCGCTTCTGCAGTCACTTTGTTGGAACCTTATTTTCCCTTGGTTTAATAATTTATAAAATGCCTGTTGCCTCTAGGCACATTTCATCCAGCAAGAAGAAAAACATCAACCAGTGTTTACTGGTTACGAAGCCTGAGGTTGACAAATAATGAAGCTTTTGTGGATGAGGGGGTGTCTCATTTTTATCTTATATAAACTCACAAAAATGCAGGATTTGTGCTGCAAGTCTTGTTGGTTATTACTTGGTTCTTTCCCCCATCCTTTAGAAGGTCTCTTGCCTGCTGGTGACGAAGTGGGTTTTAACTGTGACCTTCCTTACCCTGATTTTGGGTCTTCTTCTCCTTTTTCCTTTTACTTGTGTCTGACTTGAGTTTAGCAGCTCTTGAGTATTTAACAAATGTCAAGGAAGGTGGCAAAATCAGATCCTACATCTTCACCAGCTGAGCTGCTTTGGCTGAAAGAGATCAACCTCTTTTTGGGCAATAAATTGGTCTTTCAAATCCTCTGCCAGATACTTATGAGCCACTATCATTAACTGCATTTTGAATCACTCATTGAGCTGGAGGGGGGAAATTGGCCTGCAGTTCATCTCATCTCCTTTGAAACTGCTAAATGATGATTCAGTGACCTCGGTGGGCAAATTATATCAGCAGCTAATTGGCCTAAGAAGAAAAACTTGCCTGATACCAAATAAACTGGCTGCTGCTGTTCATTATCCTGAGGAGGATGCTCCAGGTGAAAGCTCCAGTTTCAAGCAGTGACAGGGTTTTTTTGTGGCCCTGGCAAGGGGACACAGTGAGCTCCTTCTTTTGGCCATGCTGGGTGTGGTGTCCACTCCACCTCCAGCAGGTTTTGAAGCTATTGTCCTCTGAAGGATAAAAATCTTAACTCTTCAAGCTTGCCTTCCCCTGTGGATAGCCCTCTCCTCTTCCTCCTCCGAGGGTGCTCACTGGGGTGTGGTGTTTTTGGGACTTGGCTCTGGGGGGATCCCAGCAGAGCTGAATTTAGGAAGGAATGCAAAGCATAATGCAGGGGCCCTGCTCCTCACCTTGCCATTCCCATCCCTGCTCTGGCAAAGCCCTTTCCAGGAGCCATGTGCCACTCCCCAAAGATACCTGGCAGCTTCGTGGCCCCATGCTGGGGACACGGGTCGGGTTAACCCTTTGTGGGCAGTGCTGGGTGCCAGCTGGGGAGAGCAGAGCAGGGCATTGTGCCATGCTGTGCTCAGTCCAACCTCGCTGCTTGTTCTGAACAGCTCAGGGCCAGTGGCTTCTCTGCAAGGAGAGCTGGAACTGCAGGGGAGTGCCAGGCTAGAAGCATCCAGGTGTGGCCTGCTCAGCTTTCCTTGCTTAAGCAGCTGCAGGAGTGAGCTGGGATGTGTGAAAGGGGTCAGCTGGTGGCTTTTGCAAGGCTGTTAGTCGACTTACACCACCTCCTAGGATGGGCTTGCCAGCTGGCTCATCCTTTAGGGAAGTTTCAAGAGGCTTATCACAATCTTACTAGAAATCTGTCGTCTTCTATTAATCTGCTTGTCTCTCCTTGTCTCCTTCCCGAGCGCTCCCCTGCACATCCACCTCCACAGCCCCGCTCTGCTGCTGCCCCACACCAGCTCTGCTGCTTGCCAGGGCCTTTCTTAGGGCTTGCACAATTGTGGACTGTCACATTTTACCATCCAGCGTGGGTTTTTTTGTTATATATAGAGAGATAGTATATTTTTAAAGGTTTTCTCTGAAGGTGATGCTCCTGAAAGGACAGTGGAGCCCGGGTGCTTTGCTGGCTGGGTGGAGGTGCAGGGTGGTACCACAGCAAGCTGAGTCCAGCTCTGATTAAGGCAAAACCCACTCCTAGGTCAGGTCAGGCTCAGTGTGGAGCACGGGGTGCTTGGCCACAGCAGCAGCACCAGGGGCAGGTGATGGTGGGAGGGAATCACCTGCACCTCACCCCTGAAATCAGGATAGTTCCCAGGGATGAAATCAGGATAGTTTGCTGGGCTTGCCTTGAGCAAACAGCAGCAGAAAAGCTGTCAGACTTGGGGAGGTGAGAGGAATGAATGCAACACGCCGGGTCTCACGGCAGTGGGCAGGGGTTTGTCAGTGAGGCTCTGACACGGGGCTGAGTCAGGACTCAGCACTGCTGTCCGGGGCAAATGACACCTGCAGAGTGATGTGGCTCTTCCTGGCAGAGCTTTTCCTTGCAGCTCTCAGAAGCATGTCAGCACTGGGGTTAACAGCCACGTAGGCACTGAGGAAAAAGAATGAATAGCTTGAGGAAGGCTAAGCCTTAATACCCAAACAAAGCAAAAAAAAATGGTGTATCGTTTGACGGGGATTAAGTGAGCTGGGAGATCTCTGGCTCTAGAGGCCCAGCTAGGAAATGCACAGCCTGTGACAAAGGTGGCTTGGCTGTCCCTGCTTCCAGAGGCAGCATCCATGTGCTGATGCAGGTGCTGAGCTGCTGCAACCGCCCATCTGCCTCTCCCCTTGACTTTCACAGGGGTGGATGCTCTTTCTCCTGCACAACACATTGTTTGCTCTCCTTGAATGTTGCTAGCTGGCAGGGAAAGAGATCAGTCTGTTTTTTTCCAGAACAGTCAGCTGATTTCATCCCATGGGAAGTGGTTGAAAAGCATGAGACAGGTGGGTTGGCATTCCTGGTTTGTAGCCTTCCATAATTCCAGCAGGAGAAGGATAAACGGGAGAAGTGCAGTTGCTGGGTGCATTTCTGTGTTTGCATTTGAAAGAGCTTGATAGGCTGTGATTAATGGGGCTAAATGGAAGCTTGATAAATGGTAAAGTCAAAGGAACCTCAAACAAAAATGGCATTACAAGGAGGCCTTGGGGTTTGTGTAAAAGGCTGGCTGTGGGTCTGCTGTAGTGCTGTTTGGTTATGGTGGGCAGAGAGCACTGCAGGCTCTGTCCCCTGCCTTGTGTGTCCCGTGCACCTGCTGAGGGACAGCCCTGTGGCTGTGCAGACACTCCTGCAGGTGGTTGTTTTTCTCCTGGTTTAAGTTCATGTGATGTTCCCAAATGGAGAGTACCACATCTGCATCCCAGAGCCCCCCGTGTCCCCATAGCCAGGCTCCAATTAAGGATGCTCTAAAAGCAGCAGGCCAGCTACCATGGCCTTGCAGATGAGAACCATTGGCCTAATCTATTTTTACAGTGAATTAAACTAGAAAAAGGTACTGCCACTCTAGAATAAGAAGCCACCTGGGGAGTTAACCCAGAATAGTTGTTCTGCTTTGAATTCACGCCCTATCTCCCTTCAAGATAACTTTCCTTCCATCATTGCAGGCCCTGTAAATGCAAAATACAGGGCATGGCTTAAGCAGGATCCCCACCAGAGCCAGGAAAACACCTTCTTTTTCCTGAGGTCTCCCTGCATCCACACACACTCCTTAATTCAGGCATCCTTCTCTGTCATGAATCTGCCCTGTTTCATTCTCGATCCCCCGCAGAGAGCTGTGCTCCTTTCCCACCCCAGCTCTGTGCTTTGCTCCAGCAGCCTGACTGACTGCCAGCTCCCACAGCCCCCTCTGCTGCCCTCCCCTGTCCCCACCCAGCTCCTGAGCAGGTGACACTCAGTGAAATGAGCATCCCCAGTGCTCAGTCTCCGTCAGGATTGTGCAAAGAGCTTTTCTCAGGCTGGCCACCTTTCTCAGTGAGTCAGTGTTGGCAGCAGCTGAGAGGCAGCATCAGGTGGTTTTTCCGAGCTGGGGCTGATAATTTGGGCTGGCCAGGGGTGGCAGGTGTAAATTATTTGCAGTGGCCAAAGGTTTTGCTCTGGTGCTTCTGTGGTCTTGTATCCATCAGGAGGAGCAGTGGGGGTGTTGGCGTGATGGTTTGACTTGTGCTGGGACATTGATCCTCTGGATTTGTCAAGCTCAAGTTAAATGTATGTAATTTTAACATCTCCTGATTCTTTGGGGGCTGACTCATGCTTTCTTGGCCTGAATGATTCATTGCTCTTGAACTCCATTGCTAAATTCATTATGCAACAATTACAGGGTTGGGAATGCCACCCTAAGTGCACACAAACAAGCTGGCAGCAACTCCCCCCTCCTTTTCTCTCGCCCTGAGCTGCCAGGAGACCTTCCTTGTGAGTTTGCTCTTGTCCCTGCTTTGTGGGTGAGGGTCTGCCATGTCTTGCTGCTCTGCCCGTGAGCTGAGAGGGTCAGGAGTTGCAGGTTGGGTGTTTCTGGGAGAGAGGAGAGCCCAGGAGGGAAGGATGGAGGTGCACAGCTTCATTCATCAGGACCAGTTGCCTTAATTTTATCCCAGCTGTTCCATATGATGTTATGGCATCCTTAATGATCCACATGGGAAAACCCCAAGTGTCAGACCTTGCTCTAAGGTGCTCCATGTGGTGGTTTTGGAGTTTGGCAGCATTCAATGGGCACAGATTCTGCTTGATGACTGGCACAGCAGCTCAAAGGTCAAATACCCCTCCAAGGAGAAAGACCAAGGAAGGAAGGAGGAGAACCCTCTGCTGGCTGGGAGGTGTCCAGTAAGAGCTTCATTTTCTCTCCTTGGTGGGGCTAAGCTGAGATTTAGGGATTTGTGTAGGATTTGGCTTTTTACTAGTGAGGTCTCAAGCAAGAATTCATCTGGTCTGTGAAGTTAAGTGGGTTTTGTACTGGGTGGGCTTTGCTTAGCCCCCCCAAGCAGTGGGTGGGAGTAGGTCTGTAGGGCTGTCAGTGGGATGCAGAAGGGTCATCCCCACCATCTGCTGGGTCTGATCAGATTTCAGGCTTTAAGGTGCCCCTGTTACCTGAATTTGACTTCTGCACTGGTTTTTCTGCCATCCAAAGAACATTTCTTCTCAGAACAAACATTCAAGTGAGGTACCTACCAAGTGGCAAGGCTGGCACCTCTGCCCCTCCAGAAAGTCTTCCCTAAGAGCAGCCATTCTTCCCAGCTGAGGCCTTAAATCTTGATATCTTTGGGAAGAGTCTCTGACTGTTTGCACATTGGGACAGCAGAGAAGAATGGCTGAATGTTGGGCTCATCAGTGGATGAGGTTTTCCAAGGTTTTCCTTGGTCCTCCTTGGCCTGTGGCAGCAGAGCCCTTGTGCTGGTAATCCCAGAAATGGCAGAAGCAAAGTAAGAACTGGACTGGTGAGGAGGAGAGCTGCACCAGCAATTCTGGTTCCATGCTCGCAAGTCAAGTTAATCTCAAGTATCAGAAATCCTACTTTAAACAAGTACGTGGTAAATATTTGATTAAACTAGATGTCAGAGCAATTGTGTTGTCAGAGCAGCAAGTCAAGCCAACAACCACCCCGACTGTGGCCAAGAGGAGATGCAGAAAGCACAGAAAGTAGGGCACGTATGGTGATGTGTGGCTTGATAAAAATAAGGTCCTTCAGAAACAGAAAATCTGCCTTGCAAGCAAGGCAGTGGCAAGCTGCTCCCAGAGTCTGATTTCAGACTGAAACTGGCGATGTTGGCACCGCAGAGAGCTGTGCTAACGATTTGTTAGCATTCTGCTAGCAAAACAGTTCGTTTCCATCTCCTGGCTTGCATGTGAGATAAGGCGAGTTCCTCTGGAGCGGGCGGGCAGAGGTGGAAGTGAGAGGCGGTGCTGCTTTTCCCGTGCAGCTTTCTGCTCATCTGCATCTTAAGGAGCCTTTGTCCTCTTCAGGTATTGTGGTTCCACTTTCTAGAAGATGCTCTTGTAATATTCCTGCAGGCTTCCAGGGAAAACAGCCTGGGTTGCCCTGGTCCAGGAGTGCTGACTGTGGGTGCTGCTGTGAGCGGGCTGGCCCTAGTTCCCTACAGCAGCTATAGGGTGCTGCAGGGGTCTGACCTGGTCTGTAAGTGTTGCATCAGCAGCCTCAGGAACCCCTTCTTGCATGCTGGGGCCTAACCTTGACCTGCAGAATCTGGGGGAACTGGAAGATGAATTTTTTTGGTGACACTTGCGTGGTTTAGCGGGTCAAGAAGTCATCATGGAGTTCACCAAGGTATAAGGGCTAAGCCCTAGACAACAAATCCAGATGTTTGAGCTGTCTGGAACAAAGCATCCCACACTGTCACATGGATAATTAATTTTTCCCAACTTTTTTCTCACCTCTTTACTCTCCCAGCAGACCCTTTGGGCACCCTGCTGGTCCCTGCTCAGCAGAGGCAGGAGGGTAACACTTTCCTGAGCAGCTGTACGGGCTCCCTGATGGATGCAGGATGGGTCAGAGGGTGTCTTTATGTTATTTTGTTAAGGCCTTTGGAGAATTATTGGAATTGTTATAGATACACTCAATAATGTCCATAAGCTTTAGAGCTGAAAGCATTTTGTTAGTGGTAATTAAATGCAACCGCTGGTTGGAATGGATAGATGGTTGGGAAGAGAATCCTCTCATAAATCTCCCACAAAATCAATATTCCTCCTGTCAGGTGTGTAGCAAACGCTTTAAAATTCTGCCAATCACTGGCTTTGTCACCGTGGTGCCCTAGAGCTGACAGAATCACACCTTTCCTTGGAAAGGGACCAGCGAGGCAGGACTTGCTTTTGGTGGCAGACACCCCCAGAGAATCAATAAAAATTGTGGAATGCAGTCGCACTGGATGGGAACTCCCTGTAAGAAGGCACAGCCCTGGGGGTGCACATCTGCACGGGGGGTGCCTGGAGTGGGAATTCCCAGGGAAAGGCACATCCCTGTCCATAGCTGGGACCCTGCAAGAGTCCTGCTGCTGGCACATCCCCCTGGCACGGCCTGAGGAGCTGCAAATGGAAGAAAATCCAGGCACTTATCTGGCTTGTTCTGTGCCAGAATAGGGCTGTTCCTGGGATTATTATTTTTTTTTCCGTGGGCCAAAATATGTGCAAATGGCTTTAAACAATGGAAGGATTTCTGTTAAAAAGAGTGGGGTGGGGGTGTGAATAGGGTTGTAATTTATATCTTGAGGGAAGGGTGTGGGCTCTTCCAGTGGTGTTTTTGAGATTCTGTTGGAAATTAGCTCGGGGTTTGCTTTTTCTTTTTTATTTTAAATTTTCCCCATGTCTTATTTTCAAGCCTGTTTTGAGGGAAAATTGTTGTTTTCCAAATTACAGATCTCTCAATGTGTAGCTGAAAATGTCAGGAAGAGGGATGCAGTTTTGGAAGCCTCCACACATCTGTCTGTGGCAGGGTTGATAAAAAATGGAAGCTCTAACCAGAAAAACAAATAAAAAGAGGTAATATCCCTGTCACAGATGGGTCGGGCTGCTTTCCCTGCAGGTGTCTGCATTGCAATCCCCACTCCCATATAATGTGCTGTGAAAAAAATAAATTGAGAGCCCAATCGGAGACTTATGCCCTCAATTAATTTTTGTTCCACATAATCAGAGCTGCTGCATGCCTTTCCTTCAATATTTAACTGCCTGGCTCAGAGGATGGGGCTGCTCTGGTGCGAGGGAAGTTGGGATTCGCTTCATGTTTGCACAGAAATCCCATTCTGATCCTTCTTTCTTTGCCTAAGGGCAGGGATCCTGCTGCTCCTCTGATGCTGCAGATAAATTTTGTTAGCAGACACTTTTCTGCTAAGGGGAGCAAAGGGGAGAGGGGAGTGGTGTGTGCTGGATTCTTGAAGGAATAAAATTTCCTTGTCTTCAAGCATCATCTTCCCTGGAGCTGTCTGGGGCAGGGTCAGAGGGGAGAGCTCTGCTCTGGCTCCGTGTGCTGAGCCCTCAGCTCCGGGAGAAAAGCAGTCAGGACAATTAGTGAGTGCTGTTGAGTGGGGTTTCTGTGCACTGGGCAAAAGGGGGGTGCCTTGTTCTGCTGTAGTTTGAAACTGAGCCCTGAACTTTCTGATTTTAACTCGAGTCGAAGTCGCTGTTGAGATTTTCAAGTTCAAGCTGGCAGAAATGCCCCCCTCCCTCCTCCTTGTGGAATTTCATAGCCAGGAGCCCAGGGTGTCTGTTTTTGCTGATTCACTGATAGACCTGAAAGCAGATGGGAACCCCAGGTGTCCCCCCTGGGAAGTACAAGGGGGCTGAGCAGTTTTTACAGCTCCAGTGCATCCTTCAAGTTGTTCCCAGTGCCTGGACTAGAGCTACACCTCAATCTGGGGCTGGAAAATCCCATTCTGCCCATGGATGTGGAGGAAGAGCCAGTGAGATTGGAGCTTGGCTGGTGAGGAAGATGACAGGGAACAAAAATAGAGAGGGGAGAAGAACCCCCCAGCTATTAGTGAGTGGGAAAACCATCCACATGGAAGTTCTAGACTTGAAAATATCTCCAGGCAAGGGCAGCCTAATGCAGAAAGGTGTGTGAGAAATGGTACCCACTTTCAAAAAATTTCAAATGTTTATTAAAACCTTATCAAAAATACAACAGAAGACTGAATAGAGAAAATATTACAGCACTGGGAGCAAAGGACTTTTCCCACCATGTGCTCATCCAAAAAATTGATGTTCCACCTTTTAACCCTTTAGTCCCTCCCAAAGTTCTGTCCATTGACTCCTTCTTGGCTGTCCAGTGGTGGACATCTCCTACACCTTGACTGGAGGTCAGCTGTTGCCATAATAAGCCAACCCTCCAAAGGTCCCAGGCTACCCCCTGATGACAAGGCAGGGGAGGGGGGTGAAACATAACTATAAATCTGTAGAGCTTCCCTTAACATGGACATAATATTTGCCCTTTAATTGTGAGAGTCAGCCGTGGCATTGCTCATCTGTCACAGGTGGCAGCTCTGAAGGGCTGTGTTGGAGCAGAAACAGAAAGGTGCTTTTGGAGGAAGGTTTTAAACACCTCCAGGTGCTGCTGCCTTGTGCTGGGCTCCAGGAGCTGCTCTGCACAGGAGCCACGTGGAGAGAAGGGAGCTCTGAGCTGGTTTAGCTTTAATGCTCTGGTGTGGCCCTAAATCCTGGGTGTGAGCTGTGCTCAAAGCCCTGCCCCTGTGTCTGCTGAGCTCCCCAGCCCTGTGTCTGGGCACCACCACCAGGTTTGGGTCACTCCTCACTGCACACTCATCTGGGGGACACTGCTTGGCACAGAAGGGTTTCTAAACTTTTTTTTTTTTCTTTAAGGAAGCCCACGTTGAAATATTGATAGGAAAAAGAATGTATGTTGTGCTGTGTTGGGTGTTTACAGGAAGTATATAGTGAAAATACTGAGGGGCTTTCCTCAAACAACTGCCAGTATTGTCAGGAGTGGAACAGTTGGGAGGAGAAAAGAAAGAGTCACTTAAAATTTTCTATTACCAGTGTTGGCTCCAAAGAGATTTTTTTGACTTTCTTCTTCACTTTTTTTCTTCCTGCTGGTATTTTATTCCCTCTGCTGGGAAGGAACTCATTGAAGACGAGAGATTTTCTGGAATTAGAGATAAAGCAGCCAAACTAAAATCTTTTTAATTCTCTGGAGCAGAATTTAGCTTGAAATTTTGAGCTTTCCATCAAGCTAGAAAAATATTTTACAATGATGCACCTTGGCAGCAGGCAGCAATGGAAGTTCCTTTGCTGCAGATGGTAAAACAGTATCTTCCCTTTAAGAAGGTAACTGGGGCACAGATTAAGTTACTTACTTTGCATACAAGAAACCTGTGGGAAAGCCAAGAATCTCTCCCAATTTCTGATGAGATCTCTCACCCAGAATATTTCTGTACCTGCTCTTCCCCACCAACACTCCAGGGCAGGTGTAGGAGTTGTGTTCCCTAAGGGGTCCTGGCTGAAATACATATATATTTATATATTTTTAAAAAGTGATGCTTCCTGCCACTTTCCCTCTCATTCCCTCAGGAGGAACAATTCTTCTGGTAGTGCTGAGTGTCTGCTGCTTAAAGTGTAGCTGAAGCCCTGAGTGAGGAGAGGAGCTGTTTACTTCTAAGATACCAGTGAAATTAAATCAGGCAGCAACAATTTTCATAATTTTCACTCCTCCATGGGGTTAACCTGTGGGTGCTGTGGAGCTCACAGAGAATCACACAGTGTGCAAGAATTTGCCACCAGAAGCAATAGCCAGAGCTCTCAGAGTAGCCCTGAGGGACCAGGAGGTTCCACCAGCACCCTGTGGCAGGAGCACAGGACAAGAAATAACAATCCTGAGGTGGTGATGTGGCTCTGGCAGCGAGCTTGCTGCCCAGAGAGATGCCAGTGACTTTGATCTGTGCTCATCTGCTCGCCTGTGGAAGCTCTGGAGAAGGGTTTGGTGCAGATGATTGGGAGGTGCTGGCTGAGGTGTGTCCAGCTGTTGTTAGAGGTGCTGAGGTTGGCTGAGGTGTGTGTCCAGCTGTTGTTAGAGGTGCTGAGGTTGGCTGTGTCCAGCTGTTGTTAGAGGTGCTGAGGTTAGCTGAGGTGTGTCCAGCTGTTGTTAGAGGTGCTGAGGTTGGCTGAGGTGTGTCCAGCTGTTGTTAGAGGTGCTGAGGTTGGCTGAGGGGTGTGTCCAGCTGTTGTTAGAGGTGCTGAGGTTGGCTGAGGTGTGTGTCCAGCTGTTGTTAGAGGTGCTGAGGTTGGCTGAGGGGTGTGTCCAGCTGTTGTTAGAGGTGCTGAGGTTGGCTGAGGTGTGTCCAGCTGTTGTTAGAGGTGCTGAGGTTGGCTGAGGGGTGTGTCCAGCTGTTGTTAGAGGTGCTGAGGTTGGCTGAGGTGTGTGTCCAGCTGTTGTTAGAGGTGCTGAGGTTGGCTGAGGTGTGTGTCCAGCTGTTGTTAGAGGTGCTGAGGTTGGCTGAGGTGTGTGTCCAGCTGTTGTTAGAGGTGCTGAGGTTGGCTGAGGTGTGTCCAGCTGTTGTTAGAGGTGCTGAGGTTGGCTGAGGTGTGTCCAGCTGTTGTTAGAGGTGCTGAGGTTGGCTGAGGTGTGTGTCCAGCTGTTGTTAGAGGTGCTGAGGTTGGCTGAGGTGTGTGTCCAGCTGTTGTTAGAGGTGCTGAGGTTGGCTGAGGTGTGTGTCCAGCTGTTGTTGGAGGTGCTGAGGTTGGCTGAGGTGTGTGTCCAGCTGTTGTTAGAGGTGCTGAGGTTGGCTGAGGTGTGTCCAGCTGTTGTTAGAGGTGCTGAGGTTGGCTGAGGTGTGTGTCCAGCTGTTGTTAGAGGTGCTGAGGTTGGCTGAGGTGTGTGTCCAGCTGTTGTTAGAGGTGCTGAGGTTGGCTGAGGGGTGTGTCCAGCTGTTGTTAGAGGTGCTGAGGTTGGCTGAGGGGTGTGTCCAGCTGTTGTTAGAGGTGCTGAGGTTGGCTGAGGTGTGTGTCCAGCTGTTGTTAGAGGTGCTGAGGTTGGCTGAGGGGTGTCCAGCTGTTGTTGGAGGTGCTGGGGTTGGCTGAGGTGTGTCCAGCTGTTGTTAGAGGTGCTGAGGTTGGCTGAGGTGTGTGTCCAGCTGTTGTTAGAGGTGCTGAGGTTGGCTGAGGTGTGTCCAGCTGTTGTTGGAGGTGCTGCCTTGGGCTGTGGGCAGGTTTCAGCCTTGCCACCAGCCCTGATGGCCAGAGGAGATGGTGTCAGTGCCCACCTGTGTCACACTCCATGCACAGAGACCCAGACAAGGGACATGGTACAACCTGCCTGGCAGGGTGATACTGGAGAAATAAACATTTGGGCTTCAGGAAAAAAGGAAACCCTTCAGGAGGCAGGAAACATGGCTCTGTAGGAAATGGGACTGTGTCCTGTGGCAATGCAGGTGAAAATGAGTGTTTTGGGGCTGTGATTCCATGGAGGAATTGCTCCTGTGATTTGAAACCCTTCCCAGTTTGCCATGTGGTCACTGTTGGTGTCACCCCTCTGTGTCTGTGTGTGAAGACCCACTGGCCAGTGCCCAGGTGTGGGTGTGTGAGGCTGTGCCAGGTGGGGCTCAGGGCAGTGTCCTTATTGATGGTGCTCTAATGAAATGTTTTCCTAAAAGCAGGAAGTGACAGAGGCAGTTTTATTTAAAAAATACAGTTTTAGGCTATGGTGGTCTAAGCATGGAGGACCCTCTTGATTTGATGCACTCTTTACTAATTAAACAAATAAACCACACAAACCCCAGGAGCTCCTGTCCAGCACAGGGCTCCTGTTCCCCTCAGCAGGGCAGGAGAGGGGTTTGTTTCCCATCTTCTGGAGGTGCAGCAGGTGAGAGCAGCTCAGGTGTGCCTGGTGGGGTGGGGAGTGCCTGGGCAGAGCTGCTGTGGGTCCCTGCCCTGTGGGACATGGCTTAGGAGATGACCTGGAGATGTTCCCCTGGGAAGGGTGGGAGGGGGCACTGCTGGGCTGTGGGAAGGAGGGAAAGGACCTGAGCTCCTGATGTGTGCTCATCCCCTGAGCCCCAGCTTGTGCTCCCTGGGGATGGCTGAGCTCCTGTGCCTGCCTTTCCCTGCTGCTCCTGCCTGCCCCTGGGGCTGTCTCCTCCTTCTCTCTGTGCCTTTCTGGCTGGCTGTGTTTGACATTTTCTCGTGCCTCATTGGGGACCAAGGGGTGAAGAGCTGCTCTGCTGCTTCCTCCAGACCCTGGGAAGATCCTGGCCAGCAGCAGGGGCACCCGTGCAGAACACACAGCTTTGGCTGGCCTGTGTCCCTCAGCAGGGACAGTGCCAAAGGAAAAGCCTGGATTCTTCCCTGGTGCCTGCTGCCAGAGGAGGGGCTCAGCAGAGGGGCTGCAGTGGGCTGGTCACCTTGCATTTCATGGGACAGGAACACACAGATGGGCCTTGGCCCTCACAGGGAGCAGAAAAGGTGAATTTGGCAACTGCTCACCTTGCCATGGTGCAGGTGTTGATGTTGATGAAATAAATAAATCAGGCACCACCTCCTCTGCTGGCTGCTCGTGCACTCAGGTCCCTGCTGTAGGCTTTGGTGCTTGGTTTCCAATCCCAGTGGAGAGATTAGCTTGGTGTGGGGAGGAGAGGGCTATTTCTGTCTGCTGGAGCCACTGGCTTGGCTTTGTGCTGCAGACACCTCACCTGATCATCCAGGCCCAGCCCTGCAGGTGTCTCACCCACCAGCAGTCCAGGGGCTGGAAACAATCTCCTTAGGCCCAGAGCAGCCACTTCTGAAGTTTTCTGCTTTCCCTTTGCTTGAAAACCTTAAAAAATCTCCAGTCTTTCACTTCAAAGTGTACCATTCAAGGGTTGCTCTTCCATGGTTTGTGGGTGTTTTTTTGTTGTTTTTTTTTTTAAGTGGAATAAGACTGAAATCAGTTGATGACACTTAAGTGAAGGGCTTCTGTGAGTGTTTGTGTTCTGCATCAGTGTCATGCTGTGCTCTAACTGCTGCCTTGGGAAGATGTGACAGAGGATTTGCAGGTCTCAGCTCCAGCTTCACCACCAGATGGGGAGATGAGGAGCCTCTCCAGCCTCACTCAGCAACGTGGCTGCTTCACCAGACCCAGCTCCAGCCTCAGCAGTGTTAGGGCAAACTCTCTGCTGGTTGAATGCTTAGGAGGAAGGTCAGGGGGCAGCTCTGAGTGTGTGCTGGTGGAGGAAGTGAGTACCTTTGGGGGATGCTGGTGCCAGCCTCAAGGAGTGAAATGGGAAGGAGTTTGTGTGTGAGAGACGCCTCCAGACAGGGTTGGTGGCACAATCTTCAAGCCCTGCCTCAGTGAGCTCCCACTTCACAGAACTGCTGCCTCCCCTTGCATTGGCAGGGAGTAACCTTGCCTTGAGAGTTCTTTTGGGCTGAGGCAGGTGATACAAAACACACAGGAAATGCAAATGTACCAAAATACCCCACGATGGTGTTGGCCAACACTTGTGTGCCCTTCTCAGGAGCCAGTCTTGGTCAGAGTGAGACTTTCCCTGCTGCAGTACCAGGAGGAGGGGGATGGCACCAGTGCCTTGCCTTCCCTTTGGCCCCTGCCATCGCCCCCCTTGTCCCTGCAGGGCCAGGGGCTGTGTGTGTGTGGGGGGCAGGATGTGCTCAGCCTGGTGGCACCACTTCTGCTGAGCTCATGGAAACTGCTCAGCTCGGTCCCACGCCAGGATGGTGCTTTTCCTCCTGCCCCCTCTGCTTCTTTAAATAAAACAGCAACCAAAGTGTGATGCCTTGCAAGCCACAGACACCCACACAGGCACTTCTGTGTCACTCTGCAGGTAAACAAATGCTGGGGCCTCAACCTGTGCTATAGTTAGCCTGACCTGGTTGTGCCACAAGTCAATGTGCCATTTCTTTAGGGACAGGGAAGGAACCAGGGCACTGGAAAGCAGGCAGCTATGGGGACAAAGTATTTTTTGGGGCTCTGGGGTCTGTGAGAGTGATAGGGAATTATGTCTGGGAGAAATTGAGCTGTGTCCATTTCAGGAAGAGCTCTCAGGGTGGCATTTTAGCTCCTTTAGAGGTTTGTTTTCTGGTTGGACTGGGGACATGTCTTGATGTCTGTGGCTCTCCCCTCTCCATTCCACTCCCCTTGGCAGACCACCTGAATCTCCCATTTCTTCTGTTGTGAGAGGATGAGGTGCATGCAGGAAAGCTGAAACATGGACAGGCCCAGCCACACTTGTCCTTTACTCATAAATTGCACTTTCCAAGGTGCAGTCCTAAACCCACAAGAAAACTTCCAGCCTGTCTTGTGAAATGCTGAAATAAAGTTTCCTGCTTTAACAATCCTGCAGAATGAGGTCCTCGTTTCTACTCCAGGTATGTTTTGGAAAATATTTGTTCATCTTTGAGCAAACAATGGCAGAAGTGGCCTGGAAAAGGAGCGAGGTGGGAGTGCCTGTGCAGTATTCTGGGAGGCATTTCCTGCCCTTATCTCCCCTCCTTCGAGGTATTGTAACTGGGCCTTCAGATCTGCAGGCTGTGCTGCTGCAGCAGAGGCTGAGATTGCCAGCAAAGATACTGCCCAGGAATGCTTGCCAGGGGCAGGAGCTGAGTTCACCAGAGGTGCTGAAGAGCTTTCCAGCTGAGTGCCTGCGTGGGGAAATGTCTGTCCCAGAAGAGAAGCTTCTTGGGAAGTGCATTCATGCATTTTCAGGGGGGTTTCTGGGGACTGTGGTGAGCCCCAGCCTGTGGGCAGGGGTCAGGGGGAGCTGTGAGTGCTGTGGAGGAGCCGTGCCACCCTTCCCTTGCTTTCCAGTGCTGTGCTAAAGCCACAAGGTGGTATTTTCCATCTCAAGCAAGTGAATTGAGTTTGAATTCTGAGTTAGTAGCTCCCTTATGAAAAACATTGCAAGAATTTGGGTTTGTTCCTGTGTGGAACTGAAGCAATTTTTTGCATTCTTAAATTCTTGTGGGATTAAGCAGGATTTTTTTTTTTCCTGTTCAGGTCTATCCTGAAGCCTTCAGAATAAGGTTTGCAGGTGCTGCTGAAGCTGTCCTTGGCCATTTGCTGGATAAAGCAGCTGCCTGGACCTGCCTGTGTGCTCTGGCTGAGTTTGTTTGTTTTCAGTTCCCAGACCAATTATCTGTTGGAGGAAATGGCCTGTCTCGCTCTCAGTCTGCCCAGATATTTATAGGTAAGGTCAAAGCCCTGTGGAAGGTCTGGAGCAGTGTTTAGTAGGTGTGGATGCCTCAGCCAGGATTCCTTGGGATGTGCTGGATGTGCTGTGTGCTGTGGACACTGCCCTGCAGCCCCTCAGAGTCTCCTCTGAGGGCTGCTTCACCCTCTGGTAGGGATGAGCTGGGGCTTTTCCTGCCTCCCCTGCATGGGTGAGGTTGGGTGCCCTCACCATGGCTCTCAGCTGGGTGAGGTTGGGTGCCCTCACCGTGGCAGCTGGGTGAGGTTGGGTGTCCTCATCATGGCTCTCAGCTGGGTGAGGTTTGGTGCCCCCACCGTGGCTCTCAGCTGGGTGAGGTTTGGTGCCCTCACCATGGCTCTCAGCTTGGTGAGGTGGGTGTCCTCACCGTGGCTCTCAGCTGGGTGAGGTTTGGTGTCCTCACCGTGGCTCTCAGCTTGGTGAGGTGGGTGTCCTCACCGTGGCTCTCAGCTGGGTGAGGTTTGGTGCCCCCCCACCGTGGCTCTCAGCTGGGTGAGGTTGGGTGCCCCCACCGTGGCTCTCAGCTGGGTGAGGTTTGGTGCCCCCCCACCATGGCTCTCAGCTGGGTGAGGTTTGGTGCCCCCCCACCATGGCTCTCAGCTGGGTGAGGTTTGGTGCCCTCACCGTGGCTCTCAGCTGGGTGAGGTTTGGTGCCCTCACCGTGGCTCTCAGCTGGGTGAGGTTGGGTGCCCTCACCATGGCAGCTGGGTGAGGTTGGGTGTCCTCACCATGGCAGCTGGGTGAGGTTTGGTGCCCTCACCGTGGCTCTCAGCTGGGTGAGGTTTGGTGTCCCCACCATGGCTCTCAGCTGGGTGAGGTTTGGTGCCCTCACCATGGCTCTCAGCTGGGTGAGGTTGGGTGCCCTCACCGTGGCTCTCAGCTGGGTGCAGCTGCCTCTCCTCTGTTCCCTTTCCTGTAGAATCTCTGCATCCAGTGCTTACAAGGCTGTTGCTTCCTCTCTTTTGCAGCAGCAGGGTTGAGCTTCATCTGTCTCATTAAGGCTTTCTCAGATGCCAGTACTTCAGTTTCTCAGTTGCCCTTTCCATCAAAACTTGATTTTTCTTTTTCCTTTGTCCCCTCTGAGCTGGCTGGACCACACAAGCTCTCATCTCATTCCTGATTATTTGCTGCTTACCTGGATTTTGCATGAGCCATTCATTGTGCTTTGCACAGGTTTGATTGGAAAGGATAAATTCAATTTGCGTGTGATTTCAGCTTTATTTCAAATGGACATCTCCTGAGATCTGGCCTGTGTTTCCTCCTCCTGTGCAGCAGGTGACTGGTTGGTCACTGTGGGTAGCCCTGCTCAGAGGTTCCTCTTGTGGTCACACCAAGGGTCAGGAGCTGTGAACTTCACTGCTCTCATTGCTTGTGGACAGCAAAACCAGAGTGATTTAGTGTGTGGTGAGGAGAAAACCTGAGGGAAGAGAGAAATGAAGACAACCCCTGTGTTTTTAAGAGCTGAGGTTGTTTAAGGGTTATTAAGGGCCAGGTCTATCCATCTGCCCTCAGCTGGGGCTGGATGGATTGGGCAGAGCAGCACAGATGATGCTCCTGGTGGCTGGAGTTTGTCTGGGCAAACCTGCTTGGCCTCGTGGCACCTGACAGGTGGCCCCAGGTATGTCCAGCCTCTGGCTTCTGGCTTGTTGTGCTGGAATGGCCCTGTCTGGTGTCTGTGACTGCCCAGGGCACTGCAGCCTGGTCCCCTCTGACCTGTGCCTGGCTGCTCAGACTGAAATGCCCCAGGGAGGTGGCTGCTGGTGTGCATTGGGGCAGGACTGTGGGGTGGGGACACCTGGAACAGGGGTGGGGAGGAGGACTGTGGTTGTGTTCCTCTGGGGGCCATCAAATGTGGAATTTGTCTTCACTCAGGGTCACCAAATGTGGTGGTGTTCTCAGGGGTCCCAGGACGAGGGAAGAGATGAGAATCCTGTTTCCATGTTTCAGAAGGCTGATTTATTATTTTATGATTTATATTATATTAATTATATTAATGATATATTAAAACTATACTAAAAGAATAGAAGAAAGGATTTTGTCAGAAGGCTAGCAAGGAAAAAGAAGGAATGATAATAAAATCTTATGACTGACCAGAGAGTCTGAGACAGGTGGACTGTGATTGGCCACTAATTAAAAACAATCCACATGAGACCAATCAAAGATGCACCTGTTGCATTCCACAGCAGCAGATAATTATTGTTTACATTTCATTTCTGAGGCCTCTCAGCTTCTCAGGAGAAAAAATCCTAGCAAAAGGATTTTTCATAAAATGTGTCTGTTACAGAGGACCAGCCCAGGGAAGGATGGATGGGAGTCTCAGTACTCAAACTGCTCCCAAGCTCTCTGACAAATGGTATCCAACATGTGGAAGGTCTTTGCTCAGTAAGACTTTATTTTCACTTAATGTGAGCAATAGACATGAATGCACAGTGGAACTTCTGCTTAATCAAGGGGGGTTTGCTGGGATGTTTGGAGTAAAAATATCTCTTGCAGGAGAGCTGGAGCAGCCTTTGGGGTTGGTGCTCTGCTAGGTTGCAAAATTGGTGTGCTCTCCCTGATCCCTTGGTGTGGCAGAGGAGGGTGCTTAGGAAAGCTGGCCAGCTGAGCAGGGGGAAATCACCAAGGCTGGTAAGAACAATTAAAGCAATCAGAGCAATTAAAGCACAGTTAAGTCAGCTGCCTTTTGAGGTGGTAGGTGTTTCCTGTTGTGTTTTCCAGCAGGCTGAACTCACTGCTCTATGACACCTGATCTCTCCTGCTTTTCTCCTCCTTTCAGGCTCCCACCACCTTCCCACCCGACTCTGCCATGGGCCCTCCCCAGCTCGGCCTCAGGATGCTGGAATAGCAGCAGGGGGCTGCCATCCAGAGGAGCTGTGCTGGGCCATCCCTTGCCCCTGGGCCATCCTTCCCCTCCCCTGTCTGGGCAGGAGCCATGGATGCCCACGTGGACCTGCTGACCGAGCTGCAGCTGCTGGACAAGGTGCCCACGCTGGAGAGGCTGCGGGCAGCCCAGAAACGCAGGGCTCAGCAGCTGAAGAAGTGGGCCCAGTATGAGAAGGAGATGCAGCACAAGAAGAGGAAGCATGAAAAGAAGAGAAATGCTGTGAACAGAAAGAAAGTGTCTTTCGAGGCCAGCGTTGCTCTGCTGGAGGCTTCCCTGAGGAATGACGTGGAGGAAGGTATGGCACTGGTGCCTGGCAGCTTCTGTCTGGCTGCCCGTCAGCTCCATGTGGTGGGAAGGCATCTGTGGTGTGCAGAGGCATCTGTGCTGCCATCCCTGGCCTGCCCTTGGTGTGGTGTTGGGCTCTAAAGCATTGCCATCCCTGACACAGCCCCGAGGTGCCCCAGGTCCCAGCGTTACCTTGGATGGCATCAGGAGTGGGTGTGGGAGTGCCAGGATGGGGCAGGAGTTGTGACTGAGGTTTGGGTGAAGGAAGGCAGTTTTCATCTCTTTCCTTCTCACACTTCCTACTTACAGGAGGTGTGAAACACTTCCTTGCCTTCTGGGTGTGCCTCTCTGTGGTTTTAGAGGAGTCTGTCACAGGGATTTACGTGTCAGTGTGAATATCTTCACTTTCCTTGCTCGAGGGCATGCATTCAGAGCTACCTGAGTGGATGAATTTTTTCCCAAAATGCTGGGAAGCACAGCTTTGCTTGGTTCTTCCTGAAGAACAGACCTGCAAATCGTTCCCAAATTGGTTTAATTGCACCATTTCAAAGTGGATGAAAGTGCTTCTGCTACAAAATCTGAAGGGAGGAGGAAAAAATATGTCTAAAAGTCAATAACCATTAGCCTCAGCACAGCACGGGGGAAAGCCTGTGAGCTCTGGGGAGCCAGAGAGTGCTTCTCTGCAGAGGAGTGAAAATATCTCTTGCAGGAGAGCTGGAGCAGCCTTTGGGGTTGGTGCTCTGCAAGGCAGCAAAATCGGTGTGCTCTCCCTGATCCCTTGGCGTGGCAGAGGAGGGTGCTTAGGAAAGCTGGCCAGCTGAGCATCTCTGCCAGAAAATGCTGCTCTAGTTTCCAGCACCCTCTACAAGAGGCAGTGTATCCTTACCTGGTCCGTGGGTGGAAGGCAAGGACCTCGTCTTGTCTGGTGAAGAATCTCCCCAAAGCCACGTCCCTGTTTCTGAGCAAGCCTTTCCTACCCTGTAACTTGTCCTTGTGTGTTTTGCTCCTGCTTGGAAACAGAGCATGGACAGTGGTGACCCTGCCTGGGCATTGTCACTGCATTTGCCAAGCCCTGCCGTGGCTCTGGTTCATTTGTGACCTCCCTGGGACAGCAGACCTGAGATAATGCCCTGGAAATGCTGGCTTTTATTTGTCCCTTCCTTGCTTTAGAGGTTTCATAGCCCTCTGCCTCAGTGGCCCCGTGTTGTGTTTCTCACTCTGAGCTGCTGTGTTCTTCTAGGAGGGCTCCAACAGTGAAGCCAGCTGTGGCTGCTGGCAGTGCCTGAGGGACAGGTTTGGGACTTGGATCACCTCTGCCTGTGCTGGCAGGTATTGGCAGGTTGTGGTTTGGGTTTCACAGCCAGCTGTTCAGCTGCCAGGGACGGGTCACAGCCCTGGGACAGATGATGAGAGTTCTGTCTTCTTCCTTTTGGTGCTGGTGCCTCTGCTCAGCACAGTGCCTGGGTGTGATGGGTCTGCAAGAGGCCCAGCCCTGCAGGTTTGCTTTCAGCTCTCTCTGGTTTGGGATCTGGGCCCTTTGGAAGGAGGAAAGCTCCTCACTGTCTGTCCTACAGATGCTCTGTCATTTTGTGAGGGAGGCAGGAATGATGGAGGTGTTTGAGGTCCGGGCCCTGCTGAAGGGTGGCTGTGTTCCCTGAGGGTCACGAGCAGGCAGGGCTGGCCAGTGTTCAGGCTGTGACACCAATGTTCTGGTGGCAGGGTCCTGTGCAAGTGCTCTTGCAGCACATGTGGACATGGATTCTTCACTGCTGAAGCTGCAGACTTGATCTTCCAGCTCCCAGCTTCACTCTTTTCCTCCTGTGAGGGAAAATCCATCACTGCAGGTCTCTTTTGGCACCATAATCCTGTTCACCTCTTCCTGGGGCAAGCCCAGGTTGTGGGCTTGAACCAGCAGCTGCTCTTTCCAATGTGATGCTGGTGATAAAACCCAAATGTTGCACAGCCCCTTCCCTGCTGACAGAAAATCAATTTTCTCACCTATGAGAGGACAAGGGACAGTACTCCCAGGGCACAGGTGCTTCCCAAGTAGCTGCATTTTTCAGATGCCTCAAGTTTCCACATGATCTTGTTTTGTTCTCAATTAATGTAAGTCCTAAAAGTAGTGTGTGGGCAGGTCCTGTGCCAGCTCTGCCCCCTCTGTGGTGTGGGACCATATAAAGGAAAGAGGGGACAGAGTCAAACCCAGGTGCCAAACTGGCAAAATTCTTTATCAAGAAAGTGTGGAAACCTGTGGGCTTTTGGAGGTCCCAGGTGATTATTTTGATATATGAATCATCTTTTGTTTCCATGTGGGATGTGGAGGGGGAGGTGAAATAGAAATGATGAAGGAGTTGATAAGTCAGAGTGAGGAGGGTTGGAGCTGGGGGCGCAGCTGGCACGTGGCACCTCTGGGTGGCTGTGCCTTTTCCATCCCTTGTGACTTCTCTGCTCATTTTTGTCATTCCCAGCCCCAAAGTGGCACAGGGGATGGTGGTGGGTGCTGTGCAATGGAATCAGGGAGGAGGAACTGGGGTTGGGTGCGGGGTTGGCTCTTTGTCCACATGGTGTCTGAGGCTGTGGTGTGTATGACACCTCCTGAGGTGGTGGTTGAGTGCTGTAGGATGGAGCTGGGGGTGCAGAACCCAGCCCTGCTCTTCAGGGCTCCTGGACATGCTGCTTTCACTGCCCTTTGCCTGCCTCTTGCCCTGGTGTAGTTGAGAGAGCTGCTGTGTGCCAGATGACGTGTGAAAGGCAAGAGGAAATGCCCTCAAGTTGCACCCCAGGGTAGGTTTAGATTGGTAATTAGGAAAGATTTCTTCACCCAAAGGGTTGTCCAGCCCTGGCACAGGCTGCCCAGTGCAGTGGTTGAGCAGCCATCCCTGGAGGGATTCCAGAGATGCATCCCTGTGGCACCTGGGGCCGTGGCTTAGTGGTGGCCTTGGCAGTGCTGGGAGAGTGGCTGGGCTCTGATCCTGGAGGGCTTTTCCAGCCTCACGTGTTCTGTGGCTCCATGGTCTCAGTGTGGTGGCCAAGCAGGGCTGAAGGCAGGGGCTCCTGCAGCCCATCAGCGTGGGCAGGAGCTGTGAAGGGCTGGTGGCTCCTGTCTGCCTGTTCCTCTCATCTTCTGCAACAGATCTGTCAAAACATCCCAGGGTTACAAACAAGCTGCTATTAAAAGCTCCCTTGGATGTCTGCTGGCAGAAGAGGGGCCGGGAGCACACTGCAAACACGCTGGTGACAGATGTGAGCAGGCAGCCAGGCTGGGGACAGCAAGGTGACAGGCAGTGAGGGACCCCAGACTGAGGCCACCAGTGCCCCTGGGCTGCAGGGGACTGCCTGGACCTTCAGTTTGGTGAGCTGGGGTAGCTCCAGACAGCTGCTGGGTGAGTCTGAGGTGGGAGCCCAGAGCACTCCCAGCTGCCAGACCAGACCTGCGAATGGCAGTGCTGGGGAGGGGCAGCCCACACCATCTCCATTTGACTGGGAAACATGCTGCAGTCCTCACCCAGCTCTGGGCTCAGTCCCTGCTGGTTTCAAAGGGACGGTGCAGAGGGAGGACCCCCAGCCCACACAGAGCTTCCAGGGGCTGTGGTGCTGGGTGCAGCCTCTGGGCTGCTCCGATGGCTGCAGAGTTGCTTTATAATGCAACAAAGGAATGCTTTATGAGCTACTCTAGTGATGGCAAAGGATTTGAGAAGAGGAGAAATTGCTGAGGGCTGTGGCCCTTTGAGGCTGTTGTGTGAGGTGATGGACTGAAACCACGGAGAGGAGGCTGGTCCTGCCATTCCCAGGGCAGCACCTCGGCCCCAAAAGCAGCCGGGGCTGTCATGTCCAGGTCTTTCTGCATCACTGAGCTTTTCTAAAAGTAGCCCCAGAGCATGGGGAGATGAGCTGCTGTTCTGTAAACTGAAAAAAAACCAGATCCCAGAGGTGGGTAAAGTGGCTGCTTGTACAAACATGTGGCATTTGCTGTCTGGAGCTCCCTGTGCACACCTGAGCTGTTTGTGGTGGGAGCTCCTGCTTGAATGACACAAACTGCAGGTGTTGGCGTTGGCTTGAGGGTGAGCTGGGCTCCTTCAAGGAGTCGTCAACCCAAGGATTGATTCACCTTCCAGCAGCACCAGAGGTGCCCTGGTTTCTCCTGCTCTTGGGTGAGAGCTGCCTCCCACGGGCACCCGCTGGCCCTGACATCGCTGCAGAGTCCTGCAGCTCCCACCTCCTGGCACTTCATCCTGCAAGCAAAACCTTATCAGAGCCAGTGTTGCATAAAGCAGCACTTCTGCAGGAGTTTAACTGTGCAGATCCTCTGGCTGGTGAGCCTGAAAGTGAAGGAAAACTCAGCTTTGGTGACCTTGGACTTGGCATTCGGCAGAACAGCGACAGAGCAAAGAGCATTAGCTTGGAGCTCACTGTGTGGGGAAGATTTCCCTGGGGAGAAACAACTTATTCCTATCAACACATCCCCCTGCTTCCCTCTGTGCCATCCCAAATCTCCTGTTCCTGTGCCATGGTGCCCAGCATGGTTTGTGCACCTTCTGGGAGCATCCCCGACCACGCTCCCTTTGCACCTCTGGAATAAACCCAACCTTGTCATTTGCAAAGGCACTTTTAAAAGAGGCCCTAATTAGTGTCTATAAATTGCTTTCTTTAACCTTTCCAAGCTGATGTGATCTGTTCCCTTGTTACTTCAAACCCTTTATGAGGTGCCTTAATTTTCCACCCACATTATTAATCTCCTGAAGCTTTTTTTCGTGGGGTTCCCGTGGCCAGGTCTGTGAGTAAGTGCATTTATCTGTCTGAGAAGGTTTTCCCCCTGGGTTTTGTGTCCTTTGAAGGGCTCTAAAAAGAAAAGATCTCTTATCACCATCAGTCTGAGTGTCTATCTGGGCATTTGGGAGTGGTTTGAGTCAGAAATGAAAAGTTTCTTTTTAATAACAAAGGCATTTCTTGAATTTTAAACTCACTGGGTGTGGAAATGAGAGCTGTCCTCTTTAGGAAGCTGCATGTGGGAGCCCTTGGCAATGATGAATTTTGTTAATTTTGTTAATGGGGGTTGGTATGTCTTCCAAAAGCAGATTCACGTATTTGGCCACATTTGAACTTGGCTTTTTCATGCAATTTGGATGTGATGCCAATGTGGGGTGATTTGCATATGGCAGCTAACTAGAGGCATCTGGGAGCATGAGCAATATTGAATCAGCAACTTTCTCTGTTGTCATAACAAGTAAATATTTTTAAATTTTTTTCTCCCTACTCTCTGAAATTCAATCAAGTGGGGAAATTATAAGAGCTCCAAATGCCAACTTTCCTGTCTCCAAATTAACACTGAAAGTCCACCTAAGGTTTTCCTGGGATGAGGCCCTCCCTCCCCAAATCTGGATTCAACTTCACCAATTCATTTGACAATCAAACAAAAAGTTTGATCAGAAATACTTCTTTTATTTCTCAAAAGTTGGTCATTTCCACATCATTTCATTTTCTGGCTTTTACAGGTGTGCTGCCTCCCACCATTTCTGATACCACTGAAAATATTTCTGGTGTATTTTGTAATAGGATTACAGGGTAATGAAGAAACATTGGATTCAAGCTGCTGTAAGAATTCTGTTTGGGTTTAAGGTGTTTTTAATCAAACAGGGATTGGCCAATTGCTGTTCAGATTTTGTTTCTTACAAGAGGTAGCTTAAACTACTTAATCATCTTCCAGCATTTGGCTGAAGTGTGTTTTGGAGGAGAAACTCGGAGTCTCCTTGGTTGCATGTGCCCCTAAATACAAACTGGACATTTCCTTGGTTTTTGATGTTGGTGGTGGTGTTGATGTGGCCATGTGTGAGGAGTGTTGTGCCTCCCGAGGAGATCTGGGCAATAGGAAGGTGTTGTTTTGATTTTTGAAGGTTTTTTTAAGTCTTTTGATGTTTATATTTTTTGTAACAAACTTTCTCATACACTTTATGTAAATAACTTATTGTTTTGCATTTTTAAATAAAATTTAATAGACTGTTAGTTTGTCCAGTGTCAATGGAGAGGTGACACTGTCGCCCTCCAATCCACTGTCACTTTTAAAAATCTATAAATATTAAAGCCAAAATTGAACTTCCCTCTTTTTTACCTTAAAAAATCCAATATCCACATCTTTCTGTTTCATAGCCTAAAATAACAGGGAGGAGAGGCTGGACCTGCTCAGGTGGTGCTGCAAGGTGCAGCAGGTAGGATATGTCAGGTCACCATCTGCTCTCCAGCCCTGCCCGGCCAAACCACGGCAGGGAGAGTGTCACATTCACTTTTTCTGAAAAATCCCCTGGCCCAGGATTCCTCTCCTGGGAAGCTGAGAAGCCTCAGAGAAAAAGGAAAACAATATTTATCTGATTTGCTTCTCCTGTGTTTTGCTGCTTTGGAATGTGTTTGGAGATTCTTTATCCAACAGGAGATTGTTTGATTGGTTTCATGTGAATTGTTTTCACTTAATGACCAATCAGGGTCAGGCTGTGTCTGACTCTAGAGAGAGTCACAAGTTTTCATTATCATTCTTTGTAGCCTTCTGTAAGTATCCTTTCTCTATTCTTTAGCATAGTTTAGTATAGCATTCTTTAATGTAATATAGATCATAAAATAATAAATCAGCCTTCTGAGAACATGGAGTCAGATTCAATCATTTCCTTCCTGCCACGGGAGACCCCGAAAATACCACAGGAGAGCTCAGGACAGGAATGTCAGACTTTAGTGAGCCCAAGGCAGATTGTCAATGGGACCTTCATTCAGCCAGGTGCCTGGAGGTGTCCCTGCCTACAGGAGCTAAATCAGTGCCCTTTAACCCTTCCCTGTCCAGGCTGCTCTGCTTCCTGTGACGTGGAGGCAGCCCTGCATGCCTGCTGGTTTCCTGGGGTCTGCAGGGCTGCCAAATGTCCAAGCCAGGACTTCCAAGTCTGCCACCACTTGCTGATCTGTCAGTGGCTGCAGGAGTGTCGGGGGTAGGAGGGTTGGAACAGACGGACACGAGAGATCTCTGAAGGCAGGTCAGGAACTCGGGGTTTATTGCAAAGGGCCTGGGGGCAGGGACCTGCTGGGAGCTGCCAGCCACAGCTCAGAGCAGCCCCAAAGAGGGAAGGGTGAACAAAGTGGGAAAGAGAGAGAAGCAAGAGAAGAGAAAATGAGAGAGCGAGGAAGAGTAAAAGAGGATAAGAGCGTAAGAGAGCAAGGTTCCTGTTACAATGCCATAAATCTTCTCCTGGGCTGAATATTCTAATTCTCACCAACCAATCTAATACAAGATACAAATCCTACAGCATTTACATACAGCCTGTAAGAATCATTGCATCACCGCACTGTGTTACATTTTAAACCCTAAAAACTCTTCTTTGGGCCCTTCTGCCAAGCCAGCAGGGTCTGCTCTGAGCCTGGGACCTGCCTGAAAGCAGAGGGTGTTGTTTGATCAAAAGGGGATTGCCTTCAGCTGGCCATGCCATTGTTTTCCAGGTGTTCAGTAATTGAGGGATCTCAAAGCTGCTTTCATTTCAATCTCGCTCATATTTCCATATTCTCAAAATCTTTTGCCAGGCAATCATATCTATAAGGCTTTCCTGTTTCATCCTCCCCAACAAGTGGCTCTTGCTAGCCTGTAACTCCCCAGCTTGGCTGTCCTTGTGTTTCCTCCTGAGAGGACTACTGCCTGCCATGTGCACGAGGGAGACCAATGGGATGGAGCACTGGGAGCAGCACATCTGGCTCCTGCTCACTGGGATAACAGCTGGAAGGGCTGGCACTACAGCCCAGCCAGGTCCTTGCCCCAGGAGATGGCACATGGGGGCTTTTCTTGCAGGCAGAGTGTTTCTTGCTGCCTGGCTGCCTTCCAGGTGAGTGTTGTTTCCTGTGCTCCAATTCATGGTGTGTTTTGTTGTTGCAGTCAGGTAGAAAAATTATCAAAGAAAGGCTTCATAAGATCAGGCCTGCTCTGTTAGATTGATGGCTGGCCTGTCATTTCTTTTAAGTGCAGCCAGTACTTTTCAAGTCCCCATGTGAAAACAATCTTGGTGTGAACAGTTTGTTAACATAGCAATCTATTCCTGGGTGAAAAACAGCTAGCACCTACATAAAAACAGCTAGCACCTACATAAACATTAAATCTGTCCCACTAAAATCAGTGAAGGAAATATGTAAACAATTTAAGAACAGAGAGATTTGATGGACAAGTAAAATACCTTTTACTAACCAATAGGGTAATTGGCAAGAAAACTATTAACCAATTACAGTTGCACATGAGTTCTGTAAAAAGAGTATAAAATGAGTTGTGTGACTAAAGAATAGGCTTTTCCACATGAAGAAAATGGAGTCTCACATGACTTATTCTGATATTTTGTCCCACTCCAGTAGTGAGGGATCAGAGAGCATAAACAGCAGCTCCACTGGGGACTCTGGTGTCTTCTGTGTAGTAAGTAGCAGAACCCAGAGGGGAATTTTGTGCTTTCTGTGCTTGGCTGTGAGCTCTGAGAGCCAAGGCTCTGTCCTGCTCTGGGGCTGTGCTGTGGGGTCTAAGCCAAGGGATGTGGGACATGAGCCTGATTGCTCCTCTGAGCTCGCTGGCTTTTTGCAGCATCATTCTCTTTTCAAGTGCATTTTGTACAGCAGTCCACAACCAAAACCACAGGTCTGCAGCCACCTATCTGATTGTTCTTTGCAAATGAGTCTTGGTGGGGAAATGAATACTTTTGGGGGTGAATCCTTCCTGCAGGGTGAAACCTGATGTTGCTGCTGTACCCCTGGTACAGCTGAAAATGCATTTCTTTGCCTCTTAGCTGTGGTTGCAAGCTCTGTTTTCTGCCCCTTTCTCCTGGTCAAGGAGAACTTGAAAAGTGGATTAAATCTATTTTTTTTCCAGATTTAAATTCCTGCCTTTCTGGAGCGAGGCCAGCTCAGCTCAGCTGGTGTAGATTTCTCCCTCCTAGAATCATGGAAAATAGAGGTTGAGAGGGCCTCAGGAGGTCATGTAATCCACCTCCTGCCCCAAGGCAGGATCAACTGTATCTAAAATGCTTGCTAATGAGGGTGGAGTTAGGTATCTTAGTGTATTTATAGGCATCTCCACAACACCAGAGCACATCTACCTGTGCAAGGAGCCCTGCTTCTCATTCAGTTGTGCATATTTTTCCTACTTGCTTATATTTATCCTCTTTTTCTTGTTTTCTTTTTTTTTTTTGTTTTGTGGGGTTTTTTTTGGTTTTTTGTTTGTTTGTTTGTTTGTTTTTTCTTTTTTTCTTTGCATCTCATCCTTACACTTATTGACTGGGAGTTTTCCTACTTCCATGAAGAATGCTCTAATTCTTTCCTCAATAGCAGTTGCTATGGCAGCTGGTTCAGGCAGAGCCTTATAGCCTAGTGCAGAGATGCTTCTACAGACACTTCCACTGCTTGTTTTTTCCTCTGGAGCTTGGCCAGATCTTTGGGAAATGCTACCATTTGCTGAGAGTGTCTTGAGCAAAAAGAAAAAAAAAAGAATTAAAAAAATCAGATGCTGGTATATAAAAACATCCCCTAAGCCTTGCCCACCCTCTACCCCAGCACTAAAGGATGCTAAATAGGCCAGGAAGCAAACTGTTTAATTCTGGCTGCTGGTGCATTTGTAATCAAGAGCCAAGATGCAATCAAGCACCTTGCACTCCCTTTTAATTCGGGGAACAAGAGCCCATGTGCAGCTCTGAGCCCGTGGATGCAGTTTCCACTGAGGTCCCTGCAATTTGCAGCTGCTTGTGGCTGCATTTGGCCTCTGGATTCCCTGGACAGTGTGAGGTAGGCTGGCTGCAAGTGCCACTCCTGTGGGAAATGGGCTCTAGTTACTCTGGGGTGGTTCTCCTGCTCTGAATACCTTTTTATAACAGTTCACAGCATTTCTCAGTTTGACCAAGGTTTTCAAGCCAGGCCTTAATTCACATTTCCCTGGTGATTTGGGCTGCTGTGCTGGGCTTTGCTTTCAAAGAGCATAAAGGTCCCTGCCTTGAGTGTGAGAGCATCAAGCTCTGAATGCAGTGGGAAACCTCCAAAGTCTCATTTATCTTGGTTTGCCCTTACCTGGGCTGACAAGAGAAATCCCATTAGTAAAAATAAATGTTAACCACAATCCTCCTCCATAATAAAACCCCAAGCAACCCACCCACCAAACAAAACAACACTCTCTTGTTTTTTGTCCTAAGGGCTACTGCTATAGAGTTCAGCTCTAAAAAAAGGGGAGACTAGAGCAGGAATTAACCTCTAAGGCTCTGTCACACCTTCTCCTCGCTTGCACCAGCCCTGTTCCAGCCTATGGCAGCTGATGGTGTCCATGGCAGAGTTACCTGCACTCAGCTTCTGTCCTGTCCTTTGTGGCACCTTCAAAGCATTTCCATGTGGAGCAGCAAGGGTTGGAGGTGAGGAGCTGCCACTTGCATGGCTCTGGTTGCAGTGATGAGGGCTGAGACACCATGGCTTGGTGTATTTGTGGTCTTTTATAGTACCTGATCTGAAGGATTCTCTGTGTCAAACCCATCCTTATCAATGACAGCAAAATTTTACCCTATTCAATAATGTGGAATGAAAAGTAAAGTCCTTGCACAGAAACAGAGCACCAAGGTTTCATTGCTGCAGGGTGTTTGTGGTTTGCCCAGTCACTTGGGAGAAGGAATTCAGCTGGAAATCCATCCCAGCTCAGCCTCTTGGGGCTGGAGAGGAGCAGGGAGCCTGCAGTGAAGAACAGCCCTAACATTTGGGTTAGGGACCTGGAGAGAACTTCCCCTGTCTGCCTGAATCTTGTGTGGTGAGGTCTGCCCTGGGGTGCTGTGATTCACCCTCTGGAGATCCCATCAGCTCCACAGAGAGCAGGACCTCCCTCAGGAACCTGGGGCTGGACAGCACACAGTGCTCCCACAGAGAGCAGGCTTCAGCCTACTTAGAGCTCAGACTCATCCTGTGCCCCTCAAACTTTTCAGACCTGGTTTATTTGATCATCTCAGATCTGTCAGTTTGTCATTAATTAGCAAGGCTAGAGCAGGGCTCCACGGAAGCTTAAATGGGCCTCTTGTTTTAATTAAAATGTTGGTGTAACAGCCTGAAATAGCAGGAGTTAGAAAGAGCCAGAGCTCCAGTGAAGGAGGACAGTCCCCATGGATCTGCAGTGACATCCTCCTGCCTGTCAGGGTTGTTAGCACAGGGGTTTCTTTCCTCCTGAAGCTGATGCAAGGCTTGAGTGTGATAGGAAGTTCCAGTCTAGGCTGCAACCAGCCAGCTTGCAACCTGCTGCTGCATGCTGTGCCAAAACCACAGCAGCTCTGGTTTGGGAGGTGGCAGTGGGTCATGGACAGCTGCTGGAAGTCCATTTTGCTTTTATTAGAAGGGCAAATGGGTTTTAAAATTTCATCTGAAAAGGCACCTAAGCAGGATTCCCTGTGCTTTCATAGGAAATTTATTTCCCATAACTTCAATCATGCAGTTGTGAAATAGCTATGAAAAAGCTGCTGCTCTGTCCCCTGACCCAAATTATTCTCATTTGTGGCAATTTTCCACCACTCTTCAGAGGCAGGAAAGGTTCATCTGAGTACAGGTCAGCACTGGACCTGTAGCACTAATTCAAGGCTTGGCTCATCATTGCACTGTCTCAATCAGTGCTGTAGGATTTGCCATGTGTTCAGCAATGGGAATGTTTGCAGCACTGATCTGTCAGTTACCCTGTGGGGAACAAGGGAACTGGAAATATTTCTTGCTTTGCTTACATCCAGAGACTTGTCTTGTAGCTCAAGGGCAATATTTGTTGGCTGATTTTTCTCCTCTGGGGTGGGATTGACAGCCTGGATTGCAGGTGGAGGTGGAAGGGGCTGTGCCCAGAGCAGGGCAATGGTGCTGAGCCAGAGGTGTGGTCACCTCGTGTCATTCTCCTGTGGTTCTAAGCTCCCACAAACACCTTGCTCACCCAGCTGTCCTGGGTGCTCTCATGGGAGCACCTTCAGCTACCACTGACTGGGGACCTCCTGGGGATCCCTGAGCATTTTGGCACAGACCTCTGAAGATATTTGGGTATTCTGCCTTTTTTGCAATCAGTTTGGTTGGGTCAGTTGACACAGGGAATCCTCCAGATCAGATAATTAAAAAGACCATGAATACACCAAGCCATGGTGTCTCAGCCCTCATCACTGCAACCAGAGCCATGCAAGTGGCAGCTCCTCACCTCCAACCCTTGCTGCTCCACATGGAAATGCTCTGAAGGTGCCACAGTCTTCCCCACCTACTCAAAACGTGGATGTGTCCAGAGAGGTGCAGGTGTAACCCAGGACAGGACAGAAGCTGTGTGCAGGTGACTCTGCCATGGGCACCATCAGCTGCCAGCCAGGCTGGAACAGGGCTGGTGCAAGCAGCCTAAAGCTCCATAGGACCCAGAGTCCACTCAGCTCCTTCCTGCTGGATGCTGCTGTACAGACCACCCCATTAATCACTGCCCTGTGGTAGTAAAATATACTGACATGGCATTTTGAGTCCTCAGGGATCACCCTGATCAGAGCCAGGAGTTCCCAGCAGCACTGGAAACATCCTGTGTGTGCCATGGGCAGGAGTGGTTCCCTGGGACAGCCAGTTCCCAGTTTTGGAAGCTGACCCCAGTGCTGTGGGCTCCCCACCCTCCTCCTTCCCTTCCTGCAGGAAGGGCCTGTGGGTTTTCCAGCTGTGGAACAGGAAAGAAGTGGGGATCCTGTTTACCTGCCCACTGAGCTGCTCAAATCTGTTTAAAGCTGCTCCTTGTCCCATGCTGCTCCTGGCTGTGGCCTGGTTTGCCAGCTGTCCTGTCTCTGCTGTTCCCTCTGGGAGCTCTGCATGCAGCACCCCGAGGTGCCACAGCCAGAGAGGCTCTGCAAACCCAGCAGGCTGAGCTGTGGGGTGAGGAGCCCAGCCCTGGCTGTGACTGGGACGTGACAAGAGCAGCTTGGTCACCTGAGATCCTGGGACTGGAGGGCACAAGAAGGGTGTTTGCTGGCACTGCAGTGGGCAAAGTGTTTCTGTCCTGTCCCACAACAGCTTTTAGGTTAGATCCTACAGACATCCAGTCAGTATCAGCTCCTTGGGAGGTGCCAGGTGACATCACACATGCAGGAGTGTGGAGGCAGGGGGGACTCGTGCAGGGTCTCAGCCCTGTTTATCTCTTGTCTCTGTCATGTTTTCTGAAAAATCCTTTCTCCAGGATTTCTTCTCCTGGGAAGCTGAGAAGCCTGAGAGAGAAATGAAAACAGTAATTATCTGATTGCTTCTCCTGTGTTTTGCTGCTTTGGAATGTGGCTGGAGATTGTTTACCAACTGGTCATTGTTTGATTGGTTTCATGTGAATTGTTTTTACTTAATGACCAATCACAGCCAGCTGTGTCAGGCTCTGAGGAGTCAGTCACGAGTTTTCATTATCATTCTTTGTAGCCTTCTGTCTGTGTCCTTCTCTTTCTTTAGTATAGTTTTTAGTATAAAAACTAGCATTCTTTTATATAATATAGTATAATAAAATAATATAATAGCCTTCTAAGAACATGGAGTCAGATTCTCAACTCCTTCATCCTGGGGACCCAGCAAATACCTCAATCTCTCACTAAAATATGAGAGGACTTTGGGCTCTTTTATTTTGGGCATCCCATTGCTCTTGTTGGGGTGTCTGAATTCTGCTCAGCTGGGGTGGAAGCCAGCAGGATGAGGCACTGAGCTGTGAGAGGGTTTGCTGGGGAAGTGCTTATGGAGGAGCTGGAGGTGTCATGTCAGAGCAGGGGGAGTGCTGCAGCCTGCCCTGGCTCTGGCACAGCCTCCTCAGCCACAAAACCCTCTTTAGGTTGGGCACATATGTGGTGTAGAGCAATGCTGTAAAACACTGCCTGGGGGGCACGGATGTTTAACCTGAGCCAAAGTGTCCCAGGCTTGGCAGTGTACTTGCTTTGGAAAAATGCTGTGTACCTGTGCTCACACATCCCCTGGGACTCTCACAGCTCTGGAAAGCAGCAGGGCTGCCAAGAGCATGTGGGGACACTGCCAGGGTGGCCTTCTCTGAGCCTGCTGGTGGCAGGGAGCTTTTGTGCTGTCCTTATCTCTGGGCAGTGAGTCCTTCCCGTGGGGTGTGGGGACAGCAGGAGTGGCTCCATGGAGCTTTTTACCCTGGCAGAGGGTGGCTCTTGCTGCAAGGGCTGAGGGGGAGGCTGTGGCTGTGCTGGGATGGCTCAGGCTGCTGAGGGTGGCTAATGAGGAGCCCAAAGTCACTGAGCAGCTGCCTTCAGCTGAGATGAGCCCTGACCAGCAGTGGTGGCAGCTCTGTGCAGCACAGGTTTGCTGCAGGAGGAGGTGGCTGGTGCAGGGAGCAGGGTCTGTGTCAGCCTTTCTTGGGAAGGCAGCACAGTGCTCCTGGGGGATTGTGTGTGTTCTATTCTGCAATATCCACTGCTGCAGCATCCCACCAGCAGCACTGAGGTGCCCTGCCTGGTGTCAGGGGCCACGGAGCCACCCTGTCATCCTCAGGGACCTTTGCCTGGCCACAGGCAGTGCTGGCACCAGGGCTGGGCTGTCTGACATGGGCTGTGCCCAAAGCTGGGCTCTGGCAATCCTCCCTGCCCTGCTGCAAGCAGGACAAGGTGCCCTGAGCAGGGAGAATGGCACTGCCAGCAGGCACTGACTGTCACTGTCACCCACTCCATTTAATTGAATTTGGATGGCTTTTTTTTTTATGGCCTATTTTAATTTTTTTTTCCTTTTTTTGGACAGTTGCTTAACTGGGAAAGTAAACTGGAGAAGAGAAGCTGTCCTGGTTTAACAGGGTCTACCCTTAGCCCATAAATCTGGGCCAGATCTACTGGTACATGCTGATGCTTTGTGCAGCCCTAGAAAGAAAAACAGGCATAAATATCACTTTATAGCTGTTCTGCTTTGCTCCATGAATCTGGATCAGTGTCTCTCTCCCTCCTAATCGGGTTAGTTTTCTTTTGATCTACCTCTGTTAAGGAAATCTAAACTGATTTAGCTATTCCCATCCATTTTCCATTTGCCTGATGGCTCTTTCCACAAGGCTGTCTCAGCTCTACCCTAATTACTGATGAGTTGTCTGATGCTGTAGCAGGTGACACTCTGCTGTGGAACTTCGTAAATCTTAACCAGTATTCACTGGGATTTTTTTTGGCAGATGTTTTGTTTCATTTTTGGACAGATTAGTTTTAAATTGGCAAGTGCACTAGGCTTAAGGAGAAGACAGTTGCTACTAGCTGCCAAAAAGAAAACACTAATTATCAATCATGTTTTATTGAGCCTCTGTTGAACTGATTTGCTGTAGAAAACATAATTTTCTTGTACTCTAGCTTCAGGAAATCTGATTTTTGAGAGTTCTGCTCTCTTGATGGTGGTGATGTATGATGCAGCATAGAAGAGAGGGAAAAATTAGCTCAGGATTAAAATTTGTGACATTTTAGGGACACAAAACCATTTTCTGTGCTGATGTGCCATAAAACCATTGCAGACACATCTTCCTTGTCACTCCTGCATGAAGAGCCTGTCCCTGCAGTGATTTACAGCCGAGTTCAGTGAATGCCATGGCTTGTTTGTGTGCTCTCAATAGGCCCCACTTTCCAATCCTGTGAGACAAGATAAGAGCAGCTGGGGGAAATCTCAGCGTTCCTGCCTTGCTCTGGGGCTTGGCTGCAAATGGGAGCAGCAGCAAAGCCCTGAGTACTTCTGGAATCACCCAGTTTTGGGAGGCTGCTGCTACAGTCCTTAAGTAAATCAGGTGTTTAGAGAGTTGTTATCCAGTGGGCTTACATGTGATGGCTAAAACCTCTCTCTCTGTGCTCCTGGTGTCTGGGGCACACTCAAACTGCTACTGGGAAAGGCAGGAGGGGGTGAAGCAGCATCTTCCCCACTGGCTCATGTAGCCCCTTCCTGACTGCAGACTGGGCTGGTTTTTCTCTTGGGATGAGTCCAAGAGGGCAGCTTTTATCCAGCTGTTCCTCTTGTGAGGGGGCAGTGTCCCCTGTGAGGGGAGGTGCTGTGCCCTGTGTCCATGGGCACGTGGGACTGGCCCAGGAGTGTGGCCAAGCAGGACTGGTCAGTGGGTCAGCACAGCCTGGCCCCTGTCCATCACTGCTGGCAATGTGCACATTTCTCCTTATTTTCAGCAAGACTGTGGGAAAAGAAAGGATTTCCAGCTGGGAAGCCTTGTCATTCAAATCCAGTCCACTCTCTGAAGAAACTCCTTGATTTAAATGTTAAATATGCTGCATGGGGAAGGAGGGGTCAGATGGTTGCAAAGCATCTCAAAACTGCTGACAGTGTAAGGACCTCCTTATGAGAGCTCCTGCTCCTTCCACAGTCCTTTGAAGAGCCTCCTTCTAATGCTTTTTGGAATTTTACTGCAGAACAGAAACCCAAGGCAAGGTTTGTGCACCTTGCAGAGCTGCTCTGGGGCTCAGGTGTGTCCATATTCCCACCTGGGCTGTCCTGGCTGGTGCTGGGGTGGAGGAGGAGATGGCTTTGCCTTGCCTCTTGTCCCCTTCCCAGGGTGACTCTGCAGTTCCCAGCTGCTGGGATTTGCCTGCATGTGCTGAGCTTTCATCTCTGCTTTTATGGGTGAGTTATTTCTTAGACTGTCTGGTGCAATATATTCTTCTTCTTAATGCCTTTGGTGCTGCTGTGTATCACAGGCACAAAACACCCCAAACCAATCTGGTTATTGGGGCTGTGAAGAGAAGGAGCCCTCCTGAGGAGCTGGGCTTGCACTGGTGAGCAAGGCTCCAGCAGCTAAGAGGTTAATGCTGTCTGTCCCAAAACCTCTCTGTGTCACCTGGTTGTCACCTTGATCACCACTCAGCAGTTCTGTCCCAGAGCAGGCTGTGAGCTCCAGGAGGGGGTGTGTGCTGGGGAATGTCCCTTGCTGCTGCCCTGCTTGGTGGCAGAGGCAGCACCAGCTGCTCCTTTGTGTGTCCTTCAGCCCGGGGTGGGTGGTGGTGGGTGGAGAGCTTGGCCACCAAACCACGTCCATCCCTGAGTTGTAGGAGGCACAGATGATGCAATTTATGCAACCAGGGCTTATTTTTAACTCACTTTTTGCTGGTGGCCCTCTCTTAGGGCTTCTGCTGCTCACAGTGACCCCCAGATGTGTTGGAAAGTCTCTTTTCCCAGCCTGGCTGTCAAAGGAGGAGTCAGAGGTCTTCAGTTCTCGTTCTCAAGGTTGTTTATTGTTTCTTATCTATAAAATTCTTTCTCTGGCCTGCCGAGGTCCGTTCAGCAGGTCAGACAGAGGCACTCTGCCTGCCCCCAGGGCAGTGTTATCTTTTTATACTAAAAACTACGTGTACATTATTTACCATAACTTCCCAGTCCCCATCACCTGTGTTAGACAGTGAGCTTCTACTCTAAACCAGTCCAGAATGCCAACATCACCCAGAAGATGGAGGCCAAGAAGAAGAAGGAGGAAGGCTGGACATGCCCAGATTCCTCCATCTTGCCCCCTGAACCCCCATTCTAAAAACCCCAAAAATCTATTTTTCACCCCATGACAAACTGATTATTCTGCTTAGACTTTCACTGCTTGCAGATCTTCCTATAAGGTTGGTAACTTGCTCCATGGGCCATAATCAAAGTCACAAGTGTCCTGGGCTCTGTGCCAGGGTCTCTGAGCCCCCTGGCAGGGGTCCTGGCAACCCAGGACAGCCAGAGGGATGGCCTGAACTCTGACAGTCCTCTTCCTGCCAGCTGTGCTGGATGGAGGAGAGGCAGCAGTCCTGCTGGGATGTGGAGCCAAGCTGGGATCACAGCTCTGGGAGGTGGCAGCAGCCAGGGCAGAAGATGTGTGCAGCCTTCACGTGCTCACTTCTCAAAGGGGGACAAGCAGAATTTGGTTCAGGGTTTGTGGGTCAGGTTTCCATTATACAACTGTACTGGCTGCAGCTGCTTGTGAGATCCAGCCTCGCTGGATGCTCCTGGTGGGGTGGGCTCCTTTCCCTGGGAATGATTCTGTGTGATCAGATGAACAGAGGGAAACAGGATTCCTCTGTTGTAGCACTAATTGGGTGCTGATGGAGGCTTGGAGTGGGATTGCCTCAGCCCGTGAAATGTGGGAAATGTATCAAAAGCATTTCTTACAAACAACTGACTGGAAAAATAATCATTTTCTCTAAGCCTGGGTTTTTTCCAGACAAAGGTGAAGCAAAAACAGCTGGGGAGGGATCTTGTGCTTGGTCACAGATCCAGCAATGAGGATCAGATCTCCTGCATCTCCCAAAACAGACACAGGTGCTCGTGGCACGAGTCACACTGAGCAGGTGGGGGTCTCTGCCCATGCCTTCAGGACAGGGCTTCTTGTGTGAGGAGTGTTCTACCCCTGGTTTAGTGAGGGAGAGTAAACCCTCCCACTTCATTTCACAGGAGATTGAATGGTCTGTGATGTCTCCAGGAAGCAGAACACTTGGATTGCTTGGATTGCTCTCCTCTGTAAGGGCCCTGTCCCCTTGGCTAGCCAGCCCTACTCCTGTTCATGAAGGGCTTGCTCTCAAAAAGGTGTTTTGTTTAGGAGGATGCTCCAGGTCTCTTCTGCTGGGTGTTGGCCTGCAGAGAAACAGCAGAAGCTGCAGGAGTTGCTCAGTTACACTCAGTGCTGGGGATGCTGAATTTTGGGGTTAGGAGCAGGAGGATCCAGGGAGTGCTGGGTCCAGCCCTGGGATGGCACAGGGCTGCACATCTGCCCATCCCCATGCCAGCTCCTTTGCTGTCACTGGGATCCACCTCTGCAGCCTGTAATTAGTGCTGTCAGCAGAGCTGTAAGCAGCCACTTCAGCATTAATTACTTTAATGAACTTACCCAGGTGGGTTGAGCTACTAAAGCATTTTGTTGTTCCTGTAAATGTTCAAGTCAAAATATTAAACTGCAGAATTGATGGGGGATGGTGCAAAGCTGGAGCCCGGATTTCCTCTTGCTTTCATGTTCAAAACTGGGGTTATTTTAGTTAATTTGATCATGTAGTCTGTTCTCCTCAAGCAGCATGGCAGGAGAGAGTAAGGAGGCTCCTTTACTCCCCCTTTACTCCTCGGTGTAAGGGGAGCAGTGAGCTCAGAGCAGTCTGCCATTCATGCCCAGAAGATGGATGTCACCATTCCTGCTCTGTGACAGCTCAAAGGTGGTCCATGGCACTCAGGATCTTGTAGTGTTAAATATGTAATGAAAAACTCCCTGATAAGAGGGATCTGCTGGTGAGGGAGCTTTCAGAAACAAACAGGATGGGATAAAATGGCTCATTAACAGCACTGGGTTTACTACAGAAATAAGCAGGGTTTTCACTGCTGCTGGGAGGAGAATGGTCCTGCTGTTGCTAGTGGCAAAACTTAATGGGGAATTTTAATGGCTGTTAATTATTTTGCAAACTGCCATTTTATTGGGAAATGTGATATACTTTGACAAACTGAAGCTGTTCTCCACTGGTGCAGAAAGGAAAACTAGAACTCCTCTGAGCTGCCTCTCACTGCAGAGGCTGGGGGAGACATTTCACTTGCAGTTCTGACTGGAGACTTGTCTTTTATCCCAGGATAAGAGTCCTCTCACAGGGATGAAGGCAGAGAAGTCAACAGGTGGTTGGACTTGATGATCTTGAAAGTCTTTTCCAACCTTAGCAATTCTAAGATTCTAAGGGGGGTATATTGTGCTCTCTCTGCTCCCTGCTGTTGCCTGTATCTCCTTGTTCCCAGCATCAAGGAGCTGTGGCTTCAGTGTTCAGAGATACTGCTCTGGTAAGTGGGGTGCTTTAAACCTGTGTAGGAGCTGCAGGAATGACGTATTTTTTAATTTGGTGGTTTGAACTGTGCTTTATTAATATATATTACAACAATATATTCAGATAATGCATAATACATAGAATTGTAATAAGCTCAGCATGTAAACACAAAGCAATGAATTAAGAATAAATAAATCAGTGTGTGCATAGAGACTGGAGTGCTCATCTCACATCAGTGACCTGGCCTGAAGCACTAAGACAAAGCACTTTCTGGAGGAGACTTTCACTTCTTTTTCTCTTCATGTTGAGTGAAAGGCTCTCAGGCTGCCCCAAAGGCTGGTAGAGTCCTGAGCTCAGAGCTCCACTCTGAGCTGCTGCAGGTTTGGACCCCAGACCTCTCCTTGCTCGAGGGAGCATCTTTGTTGTGCTGCCAGGAAAGGGAGAGCTTTTCTCTCTCTGCCCATCACTGATCTGAAGGGGTTTGCTGAGTTCAGGCTGTATTGTGCAGATGAAAGATGGAAGCTGATGGAGATGGCTTTTGAAAGTGAGGTGAAAAAGGAAAGTGCTGCCAGCCCTGTGCTCACTTCCTTTCTTCTCTGCATCAAAGTGCTGCAAGCTCAGCAGAGGAGAGCTGGCAGCAAAAGCTGTCCTGAGTTCACATCAGGCTGCCCTTTGGTGTCTGTGACAGGGCAGGGGTGGGTGAGGACAGCCACTTGGGCTTTTTTGTGCCTTTCTAAGGTCTGAGTGACCTGTCAAGCTCAGGAGCTGCCTCCCATGGACCTTCCAGCAGTCACAGAGCTGCATCACCCTGCCTGGGAACGCTCATCTTCTCCTTCTCCAAGTGGTGGCAAGCAGAAATCATGTGGAGCTTGTGGCAGAAGTTGTTTGAGTGAGTTTTCAACTTTGTGTGATGGAACAGATGAGATAATTAGTAAAACAAGGTGAGCACAGCACTCATAGGCAGGTTATAGACCAGGCTGCATGGCTGTGTGCCTGCTTGTTTTGACCAAATTTGAAGGCTTTTCTGCAGTCTCTGCCTCATTTATTGCAAGCACCACTGTAGCTGTGGAAAATCTGCATTTCTGCCAAGCTCAGGTGCTAACTTTTGATTCCACTCTCACATGTATGAGCTGGTTTCCCTGCAGTGTTGAATGCCTCTGGTGGTGGTGCTCACAGATAAAGCTGACTTCCCTGAGAAGAGTTTGTTGGTAACCAAGGGACGCTGGACTTTGGGGATTGCTTTGGGATTGGAGGTGTTTGACCTGGAGAGCAAATCTGAGTGCACTGCTTTGTTAACACAAGGAATAAATTGTGGGCTCTGTGATTTGTCTGTGTGACAGGTGCTGAAATGAAGGTTCAGAGAGAAGTTGTTGGAAACTCTGGGGGAATAGTGAGATTTGATCAGCCCTTAAAAATTGCAAACTTGGAGTTGGGCATGTGAGAGTAGGGATAAAAAATTGCTGTTAGCACTGAGGTTTCAGCTGCTTTGTCCAGTTCTGAACAGCAGAAAGGATGGGGGAGAGTAGAGTTTTCTTGTGCTTAAGGGGCAGAGCTGGGACCTGGGCTCCAGGGCAGTGTCACAGCTGTGCCATGGACTGTCACTGTCACCTTGGCAAAGAAAGGTCCCTGAGCCTCCAGAGCCTTGGTCTAACTTGGGCTGAGGTGTCACAGCTGTGAAACGAGGCAAAAACTGATAGCAAAATCCAGAGACAGCCTGGAGCTCACTCCACTAAGGGCAGCTGTGCCTTGGGAGATCTCTGGATGGAAGGTGCTGTTTGAAATTCAAATCTCTGAAACGTGTAAAATTTCCTGCTGAATAATTGCAGGTTGCAAAAGGGCTGCTAAGGATTGCCAGTGCTTCTCTGGTAAAGTTCAGGTTGCTGCTACACTTGCATGAAGGTTTTTTCTGTAATATTTGGTTTTGAAAACGAAACCATATTCTGTCTTTATCTGATATTAGAAAAGGAGGTGTGGGGAGGTGATTTTCTGCTTTTGTAGACATTTCCCTTCCCACACTGCACAGCCTTTCCAGTTAGAGACAGTGCCAAGGAGCTGAGGTTTTAGCAGATTACTCTTTAACTGCTGGCATGTCCCTTGTGGTCTCCCAGGTGAGTAAAGGTGTGAGGCACATCTGGGCTGGCAGCAGCTCCTGCTGTGGCACCGTCACACACAGCTGGGCACATGTCCTGGTGTGAAAAATGCCAATCACTTGTTTTTAAAATAATTTAAAAGTTTAATGATAATAAAATGGTTATAAAAATAGCAATACAGTTAGAGTATAAATAATTTGGACAATTTGGATTAGGACAATATGAGACAATAGAAACAAAGAGTTATGGACAGTCTGGGTACCTTTCCTTGGTAAAGCCCAAAAAAGGACCCACATTAACAGAAGATTAACCCTTAAAAACAACAGCCTGTTCCATATTCATACACCTCATCCATGATGCATCAATTCCATTCACACACAGGATTCTGTCTGGGCAGTGTCAGCTTCTTCCTCTGAATCCTGACAGCATCTTCAGGGCTGAGGAGGCAGGAAGAAGTTCATTTCTTCTGATAATGGAGCAATAAATTCTCTTTCTCTGAAAGATTCAGGTGTCTTATGGCTGCTATCTGGTGTGAGTACCTCATTTCTTTCTTAAAAAAAATCTCACATACTTAGTTTCTATTTCAACATTTTGTTATAACCTAAACTATATTTAACACACTACTTAGGAAAATTAACACAGCATCACTTTCTAACATAACACAGATAATATTCATTTTAATATTTGCAAAAAGCCAATCATAAAATACTCATTTTTCACACTGGCACACCAGGCCCTTGCAGGTGCTCACAGCAGGGCCTGGGACAGGAGTGCAGCCCTCCATGGGTGTAGGGGGATACAGTGTGGGTAAATGAAGGTGGTATGGAAGGTGATCTTATCCCCCAGTGAGTTGCAGCTGGACCAATCACTAAAGATTAGAAGCAGGCCTGATCTGAACTGGCCACACCTGTAGCCAATAAACACAAGGGGTATAAAAGAGTGGATTGGTGGGGTCAGCAGTCAGATGTTTGCTGCAAGGACCAGGAACAGTCAGTGCCTAGAGGAGCTGCCTGTGAGGAACATCGAGGAGGTGTGAAGCTCTGGGGATATGAAATCCTTGCACTATAATGATGTTAGAACACATGCTAGCTAAGACAACAGATGGGAGCAGACCTCAGGGTGTGATGTGGATGTGCAGCTCTGAAAGGTCTCCATCCCCACTGTACTCATCCTAAACCAAAAAGAGCCAACTTTGGAGGTGGGGAGGGAAAAAACCCCAGTAAGGAGGAGTGACTGAGGTCAGAGTGGAGCAGGTACTGAAACAGCCAGAGCAGATGGAGAGAACAGACCAGAGCTCTGAAGAGCAGAGTGTGGTTAGAGAAACACAGAACAGGAGTCCTGGGCAGAGGAGGAGAGCCCAGCCTGCCAGGAGCTCCTGGGATGTGGTCAGCAGGCTGTCCCTGCAGGGAATTGTTCAGCATGAGCTCAGGGCAGCTTGAGAAGCAGATCTGGATTTCCCCACCCTCCAGCACAACCTCTCTTCCGTTACTCTGAGTAGAAAGTTTCCTGTTTTATAACTGAAACTCTTAAAAACGTTCCTGTGGTTCAGGTCAGCATACAGCTGCTTAGCTGAGGCCAGAGGATGCCTGAAACCCGAGCTGGGGCAGAGGCTGTTGGCTCTGGAACCTAAGAGCACTTTCAAGTGGCAATAGGAGCTATTTCCTGCTACACAGAGCACATCAGAGTATCCTCTTGCAAATCCTGGCAGTCTGGCTCTGTGTGGAGGTTGGAGGGGGCCTTTGCAATCCTGCTCCTCTGATCACCTGTTAGGTTATTGTGTTAATGTGGCTGGGGAAGCTCTTCACAGACAGCTGCAGAAGTTTCCCTCCTGGCACCATCACTCCCTTTTATCTAAACACTTCTCAGGCTGTCATTTCTATTAAAGCCAATTAATTTTTATGATGCATTTCCTTTTTAGTACCCTGAAAGACTTAATTTCTAACAAGATTGGTACAGACAGGTGCTGAGTGCTCCATGTCTCAGTAGATGGATTTTGGTCCAACACATCAAAAGTTGTTTCTGAACTCGTATTCAAGTGAGGTCCTCTGTGCTGCTCAGATAAAAGGCACATGTAGTGTTGATTTTTTGTTGTCTGAATGGATTTGCTTGTGTTGTAATGACTTCCAAGAAGTGCTTTTTGTAGGAAGAAGGCTGGAAGCAGCCGGAGGAGTAGGAGAACAGGAGGTCCTGGTTGAGTTTCTGGTTCTGTAAGTGCCCTTTGTCTTGCTCTGCCTGAAGCTTAAATTAAATTGAGTTGTGTTGCTCACCTGCTTGGGCCCACCAAACCCAAAATTCCAGGTGTGACCTCAGGATATGGGGGGTGCAGGTGGCCCTGGAGCTGCTGCTGGAGAACGTGGCTGTCCATCATCCCTTTCTTTGTGCTGTTGTTCCCTGCTCAGGCCACTGACTGGTGTGGTTCCACCCCAGCAGGACCATTCCCTTTGGGAGCTCTCACACCTTAAAACCAGCACTGCTCTGCTGGTGCCAAGCCCCTGAGTCATCCTTGGGAAACTTGGCCTTGGGTTGCTTGGTCCATGCCTCCCAAAGTCTGAGTTAATATATTTTTTAGTACTCTTTAAATCAGGACCATTCAAGTAAGTACTCTGAAATGCCTCTAAAGAGAGAGGAGGCTCTGCTGCAGCCCAGGTGTTTCTGTCACAGTGATATTGGGGAATCTGCTTTCCTGGCTCCCTGCCCACAGCAATCCTGCTGAAGGCAGCTGAGCCCAAAGGTTATATAAAACACTCATCCCTTTCAAATCCCATCATCTGTTTAAAAACCATCCCAAAATGATTTATTTATTCTTCCAATACCAGATGACAAATGGGAAGCCAGGGAAGTAACCTTTGACTTTAATTTTGCTTTATGTATTTAACATTTCCAGTGTGGACCAATTTCACTGTTGGCTTGACATGAGAAGAGGATCAGGATACTTTTGAACATGACACTACATCCTTAGAAAGGTGTGTCAGATGCAGCATCCTCTAATTTTTATTTTCCCAACTGAAATAAATTTGGCTTTGTTTCTGCTAGGCCCTTCAAGCACTGTGGCTGCAGATGGGTCACTTACACATTTCCTTGTCCCAGTAATCCCAGGTGGATGGCAGCCATTGAGGAGAGATGCTTTATCATCACTAGCACTAAGTGGATTATCAGAGCTTGAAGTCCTGCATGCAGAACAAGAAAAATGTGGGATGCAGAAGGGTGGGGGGGCAGGCTGTCCCCATCCATCTGAGAAGCAGCTGTAGGAGGTTGTCCCTTTGTAGCATTGCTCTTGTTGCTGTGGTGCTGCAGTGATGGGTAAGGGCTGACAGCATAAAGCAAAAATGGATTGAAATATGCACAAACAGGGGGAGAAGGAATTGGACTCTATGCATTAAATAAATGTACAGCTTTCTGACTTGCTGTCAGAATAAAACTTGTATAAACCAGGCCCCCAACCGTGCAGGAGGAGCCTGCTGTGAAAAACAGGCTCCTCAAGGCTGAGGAGGGCTGTGCCCTCTTAAATAAAAAGCATCAAAGTCAGAAGTAGATTTTCCTTGAGAGAAGCAGCCCCTGGACTGAGTGTGGCTGCACGCAGAGTGCCTGCCCTGAGTGTGGCACCAGGCAGATGGGGCTCTGCTGGCCTCTCTCCAGACTTGCCAGATTTTGTGGGTATATTAGAAGCAGTGTGTGTGCCTGGCTATAAACTGGGTGGGAAGTGTTTAACAGGCTTTGAACCTCCCTGAGAAAGCTCAGTGATCAATCAGGATGGGATGTCTCGGTCGCTGGCTCAGCAGGCAAACTGGGCCATATTTATTTTTAGGTGTGCTCTGTGTTTGAAGCTGAGTGTGGCATTTTGCTTTCTGAGGGGTTTTTCTGTCTTTCAGAAAGCTTTAGGGAGCTGTGGAGTTTATCAATGGAGCAGCACGGGCTATCAGTTGTACATTGCAGGCAGTGGAGGATAAGGCTGAGTGAGTTCATCCTGTTATTGCTCAGAGTTTAGATGTGCTGTAAAATGTGAGTATCATTGTATGCTGGGCTGGGGAGCTGGCAGAGCACTCACAGCTTCAGTGCTATTTTCCTGGCATTGTTTCTCCTGTGTAATAAATATCCCTGCACAACCACAGCAGTAAACATGCAGCTTTGAAGTAGCTGAGCTGCTCCACAGTCCCATGCCTGGCAGGCTGGGATCAGTCTTTGCAGACATTTGCCAACACCCCTGTGTGTATGTCACTACAAATAATGCTGGAAGGAGCTGCTTCTGCTACACTGGGTCTCTGACTAAAGCTGCATTTGGGTGAAAGGGACTTGGAGCAATGTGTAAAAATGGTTTATTAACCCAAGTGAAACTTCATTTTATGCAGTGAAGTCATGTGTGAACATACAGAAATTATTGTACTGTTGTAGACACCCCACCTTTTAAAGGTGGCCTGAAAGTGCCTGCTTCACCAAAAGGTGAACTTGAAGAGTTTGGATGATTTCAAAGAGAAATTTTTGAGTAAAAAAGATTGAGACAAACCTGGATTTTTGCAAAGTAATGGCCTGTGTGTGTACGTGAACTTGGAGCACACAGGTAAGCCTGATTGCCAGGAGAGGCAGTTTGCCATTATATATTTTTGGGAGGAATCAGGACCTCCTATCAGGAAGGTGTCTGTTGGCTTTTTTTAATCCCTCCATGATATCCATATCAGTTCCAGCTGGCTTTTCTTCTTATGAGTTATTAATGCTTGAGGTATGCAAGTGCTTGGTGTAGATGGGAGTGTAACAGTATCCAGGATTTTATGGTGTAGCTTATTGACTTAGGGGAAACTGCACTAACAGAGGCCTTTTTTTCCTTCATCTGGTTTAAGAACTTTTTTGGAAAAGCTGTTTCTAGAGTAAATTCAGTGGGAAGTAACACTAATAAAAAATGATAGCTCTGCAACATCTCTTCAGGCTGGAGAGTCGTTTGCCCTGAATTTTCCTTAGGACCTTTGCAGTGTTGTTTTTGACTTTCCCCTGTTTTTTAGTTTTTGGGGAGAATAAGTGAGTCTGTGAGGAAAAGGAGCTCCTGAGAAGTGGTTTGCTATGTTTGGGGAGGAGAATCTTTCTAAGGCTGCCCCGGGACATTTGATGGAGGGAGGCTTAAAACCGAGGCTGTATTTTTACAGCTGTTGTGGGAGCTTTTTCCATTTAACACAGCACAGATGTGAATGATAAAATAGAAATTGAAGATTAATGTACACCATCTTAGTGTGTGAGAGTTTCAATTATAGGTAGAGCAAGGAGAATAATGGAAAATACATTTGAGTGATCGCTCAGTTAATACAATTTGCAATGAATTATTCACAACAATTTGTTCACCCAGCTCTTATTGCCATCATTTTCATTCCTTCATTTGCCATGCTTTTGGAACTGCTTCCCACAACTTGTGCTCAACGTGTAATGAAGAATCTCCAGGCACCCAGCCCCTGCTCCCCACCTGCCTCCGCCCACGTGCAGCTCTGACAGGGCTCAGCAGTTTTGGCCCTGAGCTCTCTAAGAAGTTAATCAGGTGTTAGTGTGGAGCCTGATGCTGCTGAACACGCTGATGTGACCCCAAAGAGCCCCTTCTGTGGGGCTCAGGGGCTTGCAGAGGGCTCATTTCTCTGCTGTTCCACCAGCGCAGGCTGAGCTTGAGCCGACAGAAGGCGATCAGCTGGTGCTGGGTGATTAATCTGTGTCCTTGGGAGTGAAGGGTTTGCTTCCTACCTGGACAGCATCAGTCATGCCTGGAGGTGGGGGAGAAGGTGTGGGACACCAGCAGGGCTTGAAGAGAGAAGCGTTTGGCACGCTCAGGTCGCTGTAACTGATGCTGTGTGTGAAGCAGCAGAGCAGGTCTGTACTGCCACAGGTGAGGGTCCAGCTCCCAGCACTGCACAGCAGCACAGATGAGCCTCCCCTCTCCTATTCTTAGGGCACTGGATAACCCACAAAGGCACATTTTCTCCTGAAGCTTATCAGAAAGGAGGACTTGTTCTTCCTGGCTGTTTGGGAAGGGCTGTTCCTGGGGAGAGGGCATGGAGAAGGTGTCCAAGTCCTCCTTCCATGTGCCTCTGCAGCTCACAGGGAGAGGGGGTGATGGAGCTGCTCTTTGCCACCCCATGCCCTGCTGCTGGGCAGGAATGGGGCTGTGTTCTGCTGTGGACTTGGGCTGGTGAGCAGGGATGAAGGCTTGTTGCTGCCTGACCCTGTGCTGCCCTGAGCCCTGAAATGCATTTCCTGAGCCCTGAAATGCAATCTTCAGGTTAGGACTGGACAGAAAGCAGTCTGATTTCTTTGTGCCTTGTTTGCCTGGACTCAGTGGTACCACATCCATGCCTGGCTGCATTATCTGACTTTTCTGAGCCCTTTTCTGGTGTCTTGTGGCTGTCAGTCCTTCAGTGTGTTGGGAGGTACTGGGAAATAAGGTGAGCCTGTCCTGAGGGCAGAAGGGAGCCAAGGGGAGGTGCACTGGGAACACGAGGGCTGCTGCAGGGGTTAGAGAAGAATTCAAAGCTTCTTTAGGGTAAGATTAAAACTTCTCTGAATCTTAACCCTTCAGGGCCTCTTACAAGCTCTGTCAAGCCACGATCACAGTGCCTTTGACACAAAACCCTCTAACAAGCTGGGATTTATGCTGCTGCTTCTTCCCATAGAGAGACAGCACTTACAAGGTTAATTTGCCAGCATCTACTTGTCCATAATCAGGCAAAACATGATTATGGAGCTGTGTGTCATTAGTACACAATGGCACTTAACTGACTGAGATTGAATTAAAACCCTAATGGCAGAGCATCCAAGGTAAATAAGAGACAAGCAGAGCCATGGTGGATGACTCGTCTATCACTCAGCTTGGATTAGGAGAGCAGGAGCTCAGGGCTGGCCAGAAACAGTAGAAGCAGAGTCATTAAATTGGATGTACTGGCTGAGGTTCAGTGCTCTTATTACTGTTCAGCATGCAAGTGTTGGGGCTGTGAGTCCAGTGTAGGCGTGGGCTTCCTGCACTGGCCTTTGAGCTGGGGAAAAAAAACAAAGGCTTTGGACTCACTGTGGTGCTGGATGAGTTTTGTCTTTGCTGTATTCTGCTTTTTTGCAGCAGTTTCATCGAGCAGGTGTCAATGCCTTGAAATTCTTTCCAGCAAAAGTAAATCCCAGCATTCATTTTGAGTTGGGTGAAACAACTCTGTGATGTGTTTTATTTCACTTCTGTCTGGTTTTGCCTTCCTTTGTGATAACGTCAGAGCAGTGGCTTCCAATCAAAATTTCACTTTGCATTCAATTTGCCTTTCTTGCAAGTGCCTTTTCCAGATCTTTTAAACAAAGCCTCATAAATCATCACTGCTGTCATGGTGGGTGTGTTTTCCATGTTCTGTTTTGCGTGCCAGAAGTGCTCTGTCCCCAGGGACAGCCCTGCAGATGGTTCTCCCTGTGGATGTGCTGGGGAAAGAGCTCCCTCTGACAGCAGCTCAGGGATCAGAGGCTGCAGGATGCTCTGGAGTGAGCAGCCTTGCAGTATTTTTGATTGCCAGCTCTGAGGAAAGTTATTGCCCTTTTAGCTCTGTCAGTGTTCCTGGTTGTGCAGCTCTGGTCTCACTCAGTGCTTGCATGCCTGCCATCAAATCAGATGTGATGTGAATATCTGTTGCTGCTCTGGCCCTGGGGAGATGATTATGAACCTCTGGCTTGTGCTCGTGCTGTCAGTGACATTTGAGGTAGGAAAAGCATTAGGTAGTGAAATCTCTGGAGAAAAAACAGGGAATGAGCAAGGAAACGACAGAAAATGGGCATGGATCATCAAGATCTGTCAGCAGTGTTGAATTTGAAGAGTTTCTGGTGTTGCTATTAATTTATGCCTTCTGCCAACCTTGTTGCTGTTGCCCTGTGCAAGTTTTTCACCTAGGGGCTAATGACTTTTCATGTGTTTCAGAAATTTGCATTTTAATGGAATAAAATTCCATTTTATTTACCCTTTCTCCCCAAAGCAGTGGTTAAAAACTAAAGCCTTTGGGAAGCTTTCTCCAAACACCCAGCAGCTCAAGTGAAGTGTCCAAAGCAGCCCTGGTGTATTCAATGTGGCAGGGCCCTGAATGCATTGATTATTTCTTGAGGCAAGGCTTCATCCCTCTCATGGTGGAAGGAATCTCTTCCATGGTTGTAACTCAGGACCCCAGAATCCCCTTTGGGCTCTCCTGGGCCACAGAGTGCAGAGGTTGCACTCAGGCATTGTCAAGCACACTACAAAAATGGAGACTGCTCCAGCACAACTGAAGGAAAATTGTAACTGTGCTAAGTCTCCTTTGGAAGGAAGTTGGGGGAAAATTGTGTGCTGGTGCTCTCTGCTGGATAAAGCCAGGAAGGCTCTGCTCTCACTGCGGTGACAAGCCAGCGCTGGGCTTGTGGCTCCTGCAGCTCTGCCCACACTGATGGTGTGAAATGCCTTGCCTTGAACTGTCCAGGGCTGGCTGGGAGCACGAGATGTGGCAGGGTGGCTGCTCTGACTCTCCTCTGTCCTTGCCTTGCAGTGTGTTACCTGCTGAAGAGCAACATCAGCCCTGACCTGTGCAATGAGGATGGATTAACTGCGCTGCATCAGGTGAAGCATGGCAGGAGCTCACACCTCCCTGCTGCCCCTCAGCCAACCTGGCCAGGTCTAACAGGAGCTCACACCTCCCTGCTGCCCACTCAGCCAACCTGGCCAGGTCTAACAGGAGCTCACACCTCCCTGCTGCCCCTCAGCCAACCTGGCCAGGTCTAACAGGAGCTCACACCTCCCTGCTGCCACTCAGCCAACCTGGCCAGGTCTAACAGGAGCTCACACCTCCCTGCTGCCCCTCAGCCAACCTGGCCAGGTCTAACAGGAGCTCACACCTCCCTGCTGCCCCTCAGCCAACCTGGCCAGGTCTAACAGGAGCTCACACCTCCCTGCTGCCACTCAGCCAACCTGGCCAGGTCTAACAGGAGCTCACACCTCCCTGCTGCCCCTCAGCCAACCTGGCCAGGTCTAACAGGGAGACCTCTTAGATTTCATTTTTTTCCCCCTCTGTTAAAGCAGTGAAACCTCACTATGTTGTGCTGGTGATCTGGTTCCTTGGAGAGCAAACTGAGATCAAATCTTGCTGTATCCCAGGTTTTGTTCAGTGATAATAAGAACTCAGGGTCAGGGCTGGACTTCACATGTGAACAGCATTTCCCCCACTCTTTAATTTTTGTAGGTAGCACTGGGCTCTCAATTCTCATAACAGATAAACTCAAATTTAGAGACCTTGGCAATCCATGAGGTTTGAAAGTGATTTAAATAAATGATACACAAGATGCTTGAGGAATCCACTGCTGCTCGCTGTAGAACCAGGGACTTCCAAAGTCAGTATGAGATGGCAGAAGCTGATCACCAGTGAAATACAGACTTGCTATAGTGGTGTGTGGGTCTGTGGCCTTCCTTGGAGCCCTGTGCTGTTTCCACAAGGGTTTTTCTATTCTTTCTCAGGCACATGGGACTGGCCGTGCCTGGCAGCTGCCGCCCCCACTGCCTGTAACAACAGTGGCATGGTTGTCACACGAGCACTCAGGGCTTTCTGGCCAGAGCTCCCTGCTCTGAATGCCCCCATTGACTTGGGATTTTGGATTCTTTTGCCAGTCACCCGCTCTCTTCAAAGCTGCATGAATGTTTGTTTAAAAATGCAAACTGGCTCCTGGAAGAACAAAAGGTCCCACCACCATCACCTCTCCAAAGAGATGTTATCCTGCACTCAGAGAGACACTGACAGCCTCCTTGCTTTCCCAGCCAGGCTCTGAAGCCTGGAGAATCCCACCTTGCCCACTGAGAGGCTGTAAAGGTGCATTTGGGAGTTCTGATGGGAGCTTTGTATCCTGGAATTAACTGAATCCCTGAGCACAGAGAAGCCCCTCAGTGGGCACATTAGCATTCCTTCCAGTGAATGTGACTTCCTTCCACTTCTTTGATAACTTGGCTGTGTGACAGGCATGACATTAACCCCACTTCCATCTACAAATAGTGAACAAAATAGAAATACCTGAAAGGTCCTTGTCACTCAGCTGCTGAAATGTTTGTTGTGTGTTGGAATTCAGCCCCATTAACAGCCTGTACTGTGGGCTGAGGTCTGCAGCAATGCACAGACCACCAACAGCCTTCTTGCACAAGAATAAATCTTATTTTAATGTCTTTATCACCTGCACATTCATGTCTAGAGGTGAACAAGAGGTGGATCAAAGAGCAAATTCCACGTTCACCAAAGGAAGGAGGTTGAGGCCCTTCTGGCCTGCTGGGCTATACTCTAAATGCAGGAAGGAAGCTGGTTTTATTCAGGAAGTGAAAAGTGCCCTACAAAGTGCCCCATAATTCTGGGAATCCAATTTGTGCCTCCCCAGATAACTGTGGTAGGTAGCTTGAGCTCCTGAGAAGACTTTTGCTCATCACATGCCAGTGTGTGGGATTCTCCCTAAGAAAAGGGAATGTCAGCTTGTCAGCTTATCCCTTGGTATGTGGTTCTACTGGTTACATTGAATTTCTGCTATGTTTGCTCTTGAATATGGAAGACCCAGTGGAATAGAAGCTGTGAGTGTGTTTGCTGTTATTCCCTGCTGGTTCTGCCAGAATAGGCCCTGGAAAACACCAGTGACCCTTTGGTCTGGCCAGTGTAGGTGTTCTGCCTTTTTGACCTGGGGCTCAATTTGATGTTTAACTCTCCTTGCCAAGCAGTGCAGGATAAAGTAGGTCTCCGTGTCCAGGTGCTCTTTATTATTTTACAGCTGAGCAGATATGAACTCTCACGTTCCCAAAGTTTGAAAAAACCAATCTGTCTTTATATCTTTCTCCCCAGTGCTGCATAGACAACTATGAGGACATAGTCAAGCTTCTCCTCAACCACGGGGCCAATGTCAATGCCAAGGACAATGAGCTGTGGACTCCACTGCATGCAGCAGCCACCTGTGGTCACATCAACCTGGTGAAGATCCTCATCCAGCAGTAGGTGGCTTTTTGTGTCTGTCCTTTCTGTGGGCCTCATTCTACCCACAGGTTCTGTGGATGGAAACTGAGACTGTTTAGGACCTTGGGAGGTTGCAGCAGTGGTGGTGATTCCCTGCTTTCAGGCTGCTCATGGGGGTCCTTCCTGCTTAGGGGAGAAGGGAGTGAGAGAGGAAGAGCAGAAAGGCTCAGGGGACAATAAAATCCTGGATGACTAGGCTCAGTTTTGTGAAGCTTCTGGAGACTTGGCCAAAATTTGCCCCTTTTTGCCTGCATTAGGGTGTGTCTGTGTGTGCCTGTGGAACTGTGATTGCTGGGGGTAGAAACAGGAGCAGCCAGCAGGATCTACCCTCAAGCTTCTAAACAGCACTTCAGGTCTTCTAGCCCCAGTCAAGCAGACACTGGTGCAGGAGGGCAGCAGTGTGCTTGTGTAACTCAGACACCTGGGTGAACTTTGTGACCTGTCTCACTGGGCCTTAATTAGTGATCACTAAACTTCCTGCAATATTTGATCCCCAGTGGTGACACAGGGTGCTTGACCAAGTCTCAAAAGCTCAAGTCTAGGAAGACTTGCCAGCAAGGAGGAGGAAACCAGGTGTGTTTTGAGCTGTTTCATGAGCACCTGTGGTGAATCCTGCCTGGAGCAGATAGCTGTGTCTGTGTAGGGAGCCCTCTCCTCCCTTTCCCAGAGTGCTGGTGCTTTGGGAGTGTTAACCTGCTGCCTTGCACAGCTGTGCCTGCTGCTTCTCCCCAGGGAGGGAGACTTCTCCCTGTGGTGCTGTCATCTGGGACATAAGCATTGAAAATTTGGCTTTTCTTTGACTGTATAATGAAGGAGAGAAGAGGATGCAGTCAAACATCCCTTGGAGGATGTTCCCACTTGGGTTAGGAAATTTTTGGAGGTTATAAAAATGGAGCAGACATGGAACACAGGGCATTACTGACTCAGGAAGGAGGTGTAGTGTGCTGCCTTTCATCCAGTTCTGGAATTAGTCTTCTCCACTCATAGCCTCACAGCTTTGCTTCAAATCCTTATCTCATATGTACCTTGGAGGCATTTGGGCAACTATCAAATCCCAGTTAGTTCTTCCTAAGCATTTATCCCAGTGTTTGGCACTGTCTGCTGCAGGATGTCTGAGGTCCTTGCTGGTGTAACTCAGTTTTCCCCTTGCAGTGGAGCAGACCTGTTGGCAGTCAATGCAGATGGCAACATGCCATATGACCTCTGTGAAGATGAGCCAACCCTGGATGTCATTGAGACTTGCATGGCCTATCAAGGTAAGGAGACTGAGTTTATGTAAAATACAGAAATGGGTCAATGTGGTTCTAAAAATTACCCTGTTTCTCAGCTCTTGATTGGCCTCTGGAGAAAAGCAGAGAGCTGCTCCTGGCATAATTTCTTGGGACCTGACTGTCTGGTTATTCTGATTCCTAAAGATCATGAGGGTGAAGGATGTGGGGTCATATCAACCAGGATCATAAGTCTTATTTTACTCAACCAGTGGAAAGTTTTACTCGACCTTTCCAACTGTCTTCTTTTAATTGGAATTTTAACAGGGATTACCCAGGAAAGGATCAATGAGATGCGAGCTGCTCCGGAGCAGGTCATGATCTGTGACATTCATGACATACTTGCCACTGGCCAAGACCTGAACAGGACTGATGCCCAAGGTGCTACGCTGGTGAGTGAAACTGCAGCAGCTTCAGTTTTGCTTTCCTTCAGCCCAGAGGTTATGAAACCTGCCCTGGAGCAGGAGTTACACAAAATCAACAGGTGCAAGTCACTAAGAGGAGACCGTCCCACACATCTGCTGACCTGCAGGGAACTGGGCCTGGAGGACCTCCCAGTAACCTCTTGCTTCTCATGGGCTGATTGGACTCCTGTGAAGGGCATGTGAGAGCCCTCTGGTTTTCCCAGGAGCAGGATCCACTGCTGAGAACCCTGGAGATTTCCTGCCTCCTTTCTGCTTTGTGTAGGTCTGGCTCACACAGAGTCAGTGGCCACTGTCTGTTCACACTGGTGGCACCTGGCCCTGGGCAGAGGTGGGCACCCAGGACAAGTGTACAGCACAAAGCAAGCTGACATCTGATTTGTCTGCACAGGCACTGGGAAGGCTGAACAATCCTAGCTCTTTTTACCCCACAAATGTGTCTTCTGAATCATGTTTAGAGCAGTCCTATCTTAGGGAAAGGTCAGTAAGGAGGTCATATGTGCTGGGAATTTCATACAACCATGGTCATTTAATGCTTGGGTCCAGACATAACTGATTACAGGCACTTGGCTTGTGTGTTTGAGGGCCAGGCCACAGCAGTGCATTCCAGTTTCTTAATCTAAATGTCACCTTCAGCATATACCAGAAGTGTAAGGGGAGGGCAGGCTCCCCTGAAGGTAAGCTTGGATGATTGAAGTTTTTATTGCAGCTTATTTTTTAGCATATTTTTCCCTTTAACAAGGATTATATACATACATTTAAGCAGACCTCTGGGTTCCCCTTTTTATATCACACCCAACTGATGTTGATTCCTTATTAATTTATGTGGCCTCTAGAAAGTGGCATAAAATTTATGTAGAAATTAATTGAGTTGCCAGAAAGCATCAGATTTATTTCCAGATGAAGTTTTAACTCCATGTGTTGGCATCCTCATGACAATTTTTTGAAAAGAAGCTTTGATTCTCTCATTTAGCTCAGCTGGAGTAGGAGGAGCTCTGAGTGGAGTCAATCCCTTCAGAGCAGTGCATGGGTCAATGTTTTGCTCAGAGATGCAACAGCAGACTGCAATTAAGAAAATCTTCAGAGACATGAAGTTGGGGAACTGAAAGAGACCATTATTGATTGTCTCCAAAGTGGTGGCTGTAGTTGGAAGCCAATATCTGAAAAATCATCCTCCCTTAAGTTAAAGTAGCCAAGGTTGAAAATGTTTTTGACTTTCAAATGGTGAAAATAATTATGGTGTCATTGGAAGTGCAATTGCACAGAGAGAGTCCTGACTAAAGCAGGCTGTAAATTTGATTCAAAAAAATCACATCCACAGCACTTCAGTGGGGAAGAGGAGATGTTCTTCTGGCATAGAGTGGATGATGTTCTGCATTGCAGGCTTGTGCTTTGATGGTGCTTTCCCTACAGACTGGAAAGCACTTAAAAGCCCCTGATTTAAAATGTGAATACATTATTTTTCTCATCCATATATCTAAGTTATTCTAAGAACTGTTAAGCAGTTTCTTCTCCAAACAGAATTACGTGCAGGCAATACTGAGCTTTAATAACAGGAATGACCTGCTTTTGACCTGGTGCCATCTGCCCAGTGTGAAATGTGCTGCCTGTCCAGCTCTAGGCTCAAACACTATCCAAGAAAATCCTCTGAAACTCAGTGTATAAAACCATTTGTGGTCCTTGCAGGCAGCTCATGCTCTGTTCCTTATCTCCTAGCTGCATATAGCTGCAGCCAATGGTTATCTGCATGCAGCTGAAGTGCTTCTTGACCAGGGGGCAAGCCTGGATGTTAAGGACTGGGATGGCTGGGAACCTCTGCATGCTGCTGCTTTCTGGGGACAGGTAAGGATTTTGCTGTAAGTGTCACGTGTGGGAGTGGCATTTCTTCCTGCCTGGACAAACAGTGGAGTACTCTGCAAATGGAATAAATCTGAACTGGAGCTGGGCTCTCTGGACAGCATCAGAGGAGATCCCAAGGGCTCCAAAAAGAACTGGTTGCTGAGAAATTTCAGGCAGAGCATGCCAGTGCAGGTGGATGGTGGGAACAGTGTTTAACATCACACACATACCAGAGTTACTTGAGGCGAGTTGAACCTGCCTCTCATCTTATTCCTACCTTGCAGCTTTAGGGAGGAAAGCCTAAATTGCCTAAAATACCTCTATCAACTTGGCTTTTTTTCCATTCTTTAGATGCAGATGGCTGAATTGCTCGTGTCCCATGGGGCTAGTTTGAGTGCCAGGACATCTTTGGATGAGATGCCAATAGGTGAGTTTATAAAGCCTAAAGAAAGAAGTGTTTAAGAAATGGCTGGAGTCCCCACATGGCACTTTCAGAAGCAATAACAGAATGTTTTAGATATCCTTTTAGAATCAAAGTTAAAGTTTCTTTAACTGGGACTGAAGTTTTGAAGCACCACTTTACTATAGAAAATGCTTCTTCCTGCTCATAAAAAGAAGGAAGAAGGCATATCCCAAGCACCAAGTCTTCCTGCTGTGTGTTTCCTCTGTTATCCCTTGTGCTTGGGAGCCTCCCTGCTGCTGTGTGCAACCCTAAGAACTGGGTGTCTAACTGGGAAGGCACAATTAGTAATGTGGTGTTAATGAGAGCTGTCTGACAAAGGGCTTGGTCTGTGTGTGCCATAGATCTGTGTGAAGAGGAGGAATTCAAAGTTCTGCTTCTGGAGCTGAAGCACAAACACGATGTGATCATGAAGTCTCAGATGAGGCACAAATCCTCCCTGAGCCGCAGGACCTCCAGCACGGGCAGCCGGGGGTGAGTTCTGCTCTTCCCTGCAGGTCACCTGGGCCACTGGCCTGGCCAGCCAGGTGTGGTTGTAGAGCACCCTGAGGTCAGTGAGAACCACCCATCTGTCCTTTCTGAATGAAAGGCAGTAGCTCACTTTGGTTGCTGAAAGCAGAGCTCCTTTGAAGAGTGGTTTTTTCACTAGGAAGAGGTGCTAATTCTTGGGGGGGAAATGGTTTTGTGCTGGTGTGGTTTAAGAGCTGCCCAGAGCACAGGACCAAATGGTGAGAACTTACCCTGTTAAACCACTGAAACTGGTGTTGGAAAATCAGTGCTTCAAGTGGATTAACTTGAGCTTTTCAGTAGTATGTCACATGGCCAAGATGCAGTGCTGAGACACAGTTTGCAGAGGTCTTTGTGAGATGTTTCTAGACACCAAAGCAGTCCTGCACACCACAAAGCTCCCTAAGCATTCCATGGGCCATTTCCTTCTACATTTCCTCCACTGGTTGCAGAATAGGTCCATAAGGTGACCTGCATGAGCTCTAAAACAAATTTGCAGTGCCAGTTTAGAGCTCCTTAAAATTCCTCCCACCTTCAGGATCCACACCAGTGCCTTTGCTTTGTGTGGGTGCCAGGAAGCTGAATCCACGTTCCATTCCAGAGGGAGAGGCTGGGAGGAAGAGGAGGTGAGAAGAGCTACAGGCTAAGAGGAAATGTCATGTCCTGCTCACAGCTTTGATGCCCCTTGTCCCTGTCCCACAGGAAGGTGGTGAGGAGGGCCAGCCTTTCGGACAGGACAAACCTTTACAGGAAGGAGTGTGAGAAGGAGGCCATGGTGTGGCAGCAACTGGGGGCAGCAGAAGAAGGAAGAAACTCGGGTCTCATTGGAGAAATTGGGGAGACTCGGTCTGACCAGGAGAATACAGACCCTGTAAGGAATCTCTTCTCTTTCATGGGAGTCACTGAGGAGGGCTGGTGGTGCAGCTTCAGTAGCAGTGGGTGGAAGGTGGCTGAAAAATTTGTAGACCTCATCCACCAGGTGTAAGCAAAAGACCAAATTCTCATTTGGTATAAACTGGGATGTCCCACTCAAGTGGAAAGCCTGTTTTGGATGTACAGCTGCATCCATAGTTTTGAGATACAAATGAACCAGGATGCTCCAAAGAAATAGTGTCTGCCTTTCATTCTAAAGCTCACAAGCTGGTAAGCACTAAAGAATTGTAAAATTGTCACTTGCTTTGCAGTGACTTGTTTTAAATGAAGTTATTGTCATTTTATGTAGATAAGCATATTATTTTTGTGTGTGTGTGAGGCCTTCAGAGTTAAGGTTCCTGTTTGGGAAACAGTTCCTGGTTGGGGCTGACAGCATTAGTGGGGAAATTCAATGTTTGTGCTACAGCACCTGTCTGGTAGAAAGTGAGAGCAGACTTAGGAGGTTGTCACAGGGATGAACCCTGCTATGGGGTGTGATGGTGTTCGGAGGGGTCTTAGGATGAGGGAAGAGACGAGAATCTTGACTCCATGTTTCAGAAGGCTTGATTTATTATTTTATGATATATATTATATTAAAACTATACTAAAAGAATAGAGGAAAGGATTTCATCAGAAGGGTTAGCTAAGAATAGAAAAGGAATGAATAACAAAGGTTTGTCTCTGACTGAGACAGTCTGGACAGCTGGACTGTGATTGGCCATTAATTAGGAAACAACCAGATGAGACCAATCACAGATCCATCTGTTGCATTCCACAGCAGCAAATAATCATTGTTTACATTTTGTTCCTGAGGCCTCTCAGCTTCTCTTATCCTAAGGAAAGGATTTTTCAGAAAATATCATGGCTACAATGGGGAATGGGGGAAAATGCTCTTTCATGTCTCATTGTTACAGAATTCAGTGCTGGAGAACTCCTCCCTCCTCCCAGAGCTAGCGAACAAAAGCACCCAGTGTGACACTGAGATCCCTCTCCAGAATGGACTGATGGCATCTGCCAGCCCTTACCAGTACACCTTTTCCAACGGGGACATTTGGAGCATGCACCCTGAGCCCGACAGCAACCCCGGGCACGTGCTGCCCTACGGCAACCCCGGGCTGCCCGAGGCGCCGCAGCTCTGGGGCACCTACAAGGAGCACAACCACCAAACGCTGTCGGAGCTGAAGCGGCAGAGAGCTGCAGCCAAGCTGCTCCAGCACCCCTTCCTCAGCACCCACTTCAGCACTGGCATGGCAGGAGTTGCTGAGAACGTGGCCGAGGCCAAGTCGCACTTAATGGAATCCAGGACTTCTCCCTACAGCTCCAATGGGACCTCGGTGTATTACACAGTGTCCAGTGGTGATCCGCCCCTCCTGAAATTCAAAGCTCCCATGGAGGAAATGGAAGAGAAGGTGCATGGGTGCTGCAGGATTTCCTAGTCTGGTCTGCGTCTCACCCCAGAGGACACGAGATGTGGGTTGGATCTGTCACAGTGGCCGGGTTGTTTGCATTTCAAAGGGAGAATTTGGTTATGGACATCCTGACTGTGGCAGCCTTGTTCATCTCAAATTGTACTTTACCCTGCCAATTACTTCCATTGCAGCTGGATGAGTAATGCAGGTGGAGCAAGGCTCTTAGGAGGGATGCACATCAATACGATGTCAAAAGACTCTCCTGAGTCTTGCTCCCTGGGGAAGAAGGTATGGTGTGCTGCCTCCCCATCCTTGGGAAGTCATGAGATGCCTTGGAACAAAGAAAAGATGTGAATTCAAATCTTTGTGTCTGAGCCTCTTGCTGTAAGTCACTGAGCAGCTGGAAGGTGACAGTTCAGACCTGTGTTTTCACTCTTGGGGGATGCACATATCCTGGAGAGGAGGTCAGCCCCCACGTGAGCTTTGTAAGAGTGGACAGAACTGTTTTCCACACAGCTGGATCTAGCACTTCCTGGGCTGGAGCAACAAGCAAGCACAGATGCTGCACTTAGGAAGTTTGCAAGGTGTTACCTCCTTGCAGTGACAGCTCACCATCACAAACTGTGCACTGGCTGGGTCCTGTTCTGCTCTGTCAGCTCGTCACTGCAGACTGCCATCAGGTTTGAAGCAGAACTTTTCCTGGAACAGGCTTCACTCAATAGGCTTTAAAACTGATGTTGCAATAAAGGGGCCCTGGCAATAGAATTTTACTGCAATAAAATACTGACAAAGGTCTATATTGGGATAAGTAATTTAAAAAACTTATTTGTACTATTTAGACTCTTAATTTGTTAAAACTGAAAAGACTTTTGTTGATCTCACTTTCCTATTGATTCTGTTTGTTTACTCTGTATGTACACAGATAGTAGGGGCAATATGCTTTGTGTTCTGATTTTTTTCTGGATTTCCAGAACCACGGGGCTCAGGAGGGATGGGTAGGAGAGGCTTGCCAACACTAACCCAGGGAGGCCATGAAAGCATTTCTAATCCCGTAGATGTGAAAGACACTTGCATGAACCTGCAGTCTTTGGCTGAGAAACAACTGTGACCATTGCTGTGGTAGCTGAAGGCTGCAGCAGGACAGGAGATGGTTTGTTCTGTTTTCCAGCTCCCTTGCTGAAGCTGTCAGCAGTGGGTAGCAGCTGGCAGGGGAAGGTTTAAATGCCTCTGTGTGTGGGGGAGTTGCCTGACACTTAACAAAGCCTCTCTGCTGTGGAGCAGCGGCAGTGCCAGCACTGTCTTGGTGTAGTTCATGTGCGCTCTGACAGCCCACCTGGCAGACACTGGCACGGGGTCACCTGGGGGTTTGGCACTGGCTTTGCAGCTGGTTCAGGCTTTGTGTACCTGGGGGAGGTGAGAGGAGAGTGTGGGGCAGCTCTGAGGAACTGGCCACACTTCAGTTGTATCTCAGAAATAACTGTAAATCTCTAACTCCTCTGCACAGAGGGGCTGTCACACACATAACTGTTTGCCTGCATGAATATGTGTTGTCTTGGGCAGCTTAAATTCCAGACTCTGAAGACATGAACCTGTTTGGGTCTCTGTAAGCCTCAGTGGATTAAATCCAGCCCACTTAGTTGTGCTTCAGCCAAGCAACAGCGAATGCACCTTCCACCCATTTTCCTTTTATCTGGCACCTGTTAGACATCAATATTCCCTTTCACATGTACTCTCCCTCTCTGGAGATCCTCACAGCCTTAACTTTCTTCTAGGCTATAAAAAGTTGGCTGAGGCTGCCAGTGACTGTTAAGTGCTACCCTCTGCCCCCCATCAAATCCCCCATTGCTGGGGCTGGACACATTCCCATGCAGGGCTCTGGGCTCCTCGAGGCAGCAGAGGTGCCTGTGTGTCACCACCACTGCCATCCTGTGCAGGTGACACCTTTGGACCTGCGAGGTACCAGGCTGACAGTTCAATGGTTTGAATTGTAAGATAGAATTCTCTTTCCTCACCAGTTTTCTGTGCAAACTAGAAGTGATAGCAGTTGATCTGGTTCACTTAAAACCCCAGTTCTGCTAAAGGCTAAAGTTGGGCTCCCTCCATTACTGAAATATCAGCTAATTATAGAACTAGGAAATGCTTCTTGTGCTTGACCTTAAGGGATTTTTAAAGTCATTCTCTAGTAGTAAGAGGATGATTTGGTAACTGGAAAGACTTTACTGCATCTGTCTGTGGTTAACAGTGGAACTTCTGATAACCTTGAGTAAATTATTCTGGGATAACACCAAGTGTGGCCTGGCTGTTGTTCAGAACTGAGGAGAAGATTCTTTCAGGTGCCTCTCTTCTCCCATGGTGGTGAGGTTTGTCTCTCCACATCCATCCTGATGAGATTTCTGAACTCAAACAAATTTTGGTGCCGCTATCTACTAGGTTGTATATGGTGCAAAATCTGGGCCCAGGTGTTGCCTTCCCTCCCAGCAAAGGAGGAGTAGGGCCCTTTTCCTTCTCAGAGCAACTTTGTGCTAGCAAGTATATTGAACCCTGCCTAATTCCAAGGAAATAAAGGAGATCACTGAATGCAATAGTGTAAAGTAGTTTGAGGCTTCTTTTCACTGAGTGCTATTAAGAGGTTAAAACTGCAAAAAACCAGTCAATTTTAGGCAAAGAGCTTTTTGGCTTCCACTGGTATTTCACATAAGTAAAACTCTGGGAACTCATCATCCTAGCTGTGAATCCAGTGGTGTCTGATCAAATGTAATCCATTCTTAATTAGACAGGAGTTATTAATGGCAAGAGGCAGTAATGGATAAATCTTGCAGGATATGTTTCACAGCCCTGCCAGGTATTTACCTACCACTGGCTTTGGGCTGAAGCTGTACCAGGGTGTGAGCTGGAAGGCTGTTGAAGAATGGCCTGGAATGGATTCATGCTTCTGTATGGTGACATTTGGGATATAATGGTCACTGCCTGTGGAGCACTGACAGGGCTGTTGGTTGTCGGTCTGGGATGAGGGATTCTGTAAGGTGGATAATTAACTTGCTTCTGGTGGACTATTTTGTGGAGAAAACCAGGCTTTTGGGGGAATAAAAACCACACAGATTTTCTACATGGGCATTGTAGCAGCCTACCTCTAGGAATAACACTTTTCACTGTAAAATTTAGCAGTGTTACAACATTAGTGGGGGTTTGATATCTGTGTGTTTTAAAGGCCACCCCAGAGGAAAGGTCTGAGGTACAGAGCAGAGGGGACTTGGCTGTTTCATTGGATCTTAATATGGCTGAAAATCTGTAGAACCTAGAAATCATGTTGTGACTGGTATATCTTACTTTAATAGAGGAGCATCTGAGGATTTTATGATATACTGAATATTTTTAAGATCAATAAAAATCTAATTACAGATTTGATGCCAGATTAGAGTCCCAGTTCAGTTACCTGTGAGCCAAAGGTTGTAGTTGTTCATAGAGACTGTGCAAAGATCTGAGAATGTGAATGTACTGACAAGTCTGTTGCAGGCAGAGCTGCATGGGAATAACCTTTCCTTCTCCTCACATTTTCCTGTGTGCTCAATTTGTACTGTTTCCAGTGGTTGATGAGAGCAGCTTTACATTCCATGTTGAAAGAAATGTGTTAGATGGAGGAAAAAGGTGTCTTTCAAGACAATGTCTCTATTTTAGTGAGCTCAGCACTGAAGTGTTGGATAAGGGTTAAAGTCCCATTGCTAGGATCTGTTTGAAATCAGACCTGGATCTGTGTTTCATATACCACATGATGCAATTTCAGCCCATTAAATTTCCTTCTTTGGTGCTCCTGAATCTTAAAACCCTCCCAATTTTGGGAAGAACTGACTCTAGCTGAAGTGATTCTGTGCCATCTTGGAGGTGTGGTTGAAGAACCACCTGGATTAGGAACTCCTGGTAGGGAAGGAGAAGAGCATGGCAGGGCAATAGCAATAATGACTCGGTGCAATACTCAGTGGAGGCAGTGAATTCTTGAGGTTATTGAGCAGGATCCTGCTTCATGGGGTTGAAATCCCTTAAAAGCTCCCAAATGACATTATAACTTCTGCCTAGTATCTTTTTTCTTCAGTCTTGGAGCTCTGATTACCCCCATCATCCCTGCTGAAACTAAATCAGTTACCATGGAAAAGGGAATATCCTGAGAAAGCAATAGCACTGGTCTCCAGTGAGCCATGGATGAACTGTCTGTCTGCTGGAAGGTTTCTCCCTACACCTGGGTTAATTCTGTGCCTTATACTTGCTAAAGGTAACTTGTCTCTGGAAGGTTTGTGGTAACGATACAGTTCTTGCTGATCATTAACTTGGAGACTTTTGCAAGGGGTAACAGTCCAGAGGATGCCAGATTGTGACATTATTCTTTGCTCTTTCGATTTCTCTCACGAGCGCCACTTCTCTCTTCCTAAGTACACAGAAAGGAAATGCACAGGGTTTTGTTGTATTTTAACAAATCATGTTGACTGCTTTGGTGTGTCAGTTCTCTACAGGCAGAATCCAGAACGTGCTTGCAGCAGCAAGGTCTCACCCCTTACACCAGAACACATTTACATTTTTTGTTTTGTTTTGCTGTGCGACAGAACAGTTCTCCCTGGCTGTTCTTCACCTTTATTCTGTTTTCATGTTGGCCAAACTGCCAATGGACTTCTCAGTTCCCTCACACAATTCAAGTACCACTGGGCTCTCCAGGCAACATCTGCCATGGCACAGTTATGACCTAGAACATTTTGCTGTATTTCAACCGTGGAAGCTGTAGCAGAGGAGACTCTGCTTGAGATACCTGTTCCCAAAGCTACACCAATGCAATGATCTCCACCCACAGCTGGAGGAGACACACGGGTTTTTAAACAGTGCAGATGCAGCCTTAGCATTGCCACCACCATGTCCTCAGCCTTTAGATTGCAGCGTGAGGTTGCAGGAGTGTGGATAAGCCTGGTACAGGCAGGACTGCTGCGTGTACAGGGCAGTAAGAGATGATGGCAAGCCTTCTGCAATAACTCGTAATTCCACTGATCAGTAGTAAACGATGTACAGATAAAACTTGATGAAATGTATTTTATGTGAAGAAAAAAAAATAATGTAAGAACTGTATATTGTATTAGCAGCTTTGTGTATAAAATGGCATTTTGGCAATCAGAGTCTAATATATTTAAAACTTTTTTAAAAAAGGATATTTGATATTGTATGGAATTGACTTTATTGCTACTGTAAGTATGAAGATGGTTTCTTAACATGTTGAAGCAATGCATAAAATCTTAAACTTTATGTAAAACTCATGCCAAAAGCGTATGTTTGACAGTATTAGCACCTGACTCAGTGTCTTTAATAGAGATTGAATTTTTTAATTTAAAAATTATATTAAATTTCTTTTAATAATACAAAAATGCTACTGCAGAGGTTTTTTTTGTTTGTTTGTTTGGTTGGTTTTTAACTGGTTTGAGTTTTGGCACTGTTAAATATCCCTGCCTCTCAACTGTCTACAGCCAGGGGATATCTAGACAAGGAAATCTAGGCAGTGGGTGGGTGTAACTTTTGGTTTCAAATGCAGAGCTCAGGAAGCGTTTGGACAATGCTCTCAGGGCCATGGTGGCACTCTTGGTGCGGCCCTGTGCATGGCCGGAAATTGGACTTTGATGAGGCTTGGGGATCCCTTCCAGCACAGAATATTCTGTGATGCTGTGAAGTGGCGGCAGTTGGAGCTGGACACAAGCTGGGTAGCCAAAGCTGTGCCTGCCTTCCGTGGGAGCCTTCAAAGCTTTAGCTCCAGCATTGTGAGCACGCATCTGTACGAGCGCCCTTCTCAGAGGGCTTTGGTTTTGTTCAGGGCAAAAGCTCCGCGATCCCTGCCCGTCCTCTGAAGGGCAGCAGGGCTCGGGCAGGGCTGTCCCGGCTCCATTGAAGGGCGACAGGGCTCGGGCAGGGGTGTCCGCTGCCGGGGAGCTCCACTGAAGGCTGGCAGGGCTCGGGGCTGGCGGACCCCAGCCGGGAGCTCCATGGAAGGAAGGGCAGCAGGGCTGTCCCCAGCCGGGAGCTCCATGGAAGGCAGGGCAGTAGGGCTGTCCCCAGCCGGGAGCTCCATGGAAGGCAGGGCAGTAGGGCTCTCCCCAGCCGGGAGCTCCATGGAAGGAAGGGCAGCAGGGCTGTCCCCAGCCGGGAGCCCTGTCCCGGTCCCGCCCGGCGGAGGCGGTGCCGCCCCAGCCGGAGCCAACGGCGGCGCGGGGCGGGGAAGGCTCCAGCGGCGGCCGCGCTGTTTGGATTCAAACTCTCTCCAAAGCGATCCCGGCAGGCTCGGAGCCGCGCTCCGGCCATGGCCAACGCGTCGCAGTGTCTGGAGGAGGGCTCGGGGCGCTGGCCGCCGCCGGCCGGGCCGTACAGCGAGGCGCAGCGGCTGGCGCTGGAGGAGCTGGTGGCGGGCGGCCCCGAGGCGCTGCGCGCTTTCCTGCGGCGGGAGCAGCTGGCGCCCTTCCTGTCGGAGCCCGAGGTGCAGGACATCGCTCGGGCCGCGCTGCCGCCCGCCGCGGGCCCGGAGCCGGCGGCCGAGCCCTCGGCCGGAGCCTCGCTGGACGCCTCGTCGCTCACCTACTTCCCCGAGCGCTCGGACCTGGAGCCGCCCGCGCTGGAGCTGGGCTGGCCGGGCTTCGCCAGCGGCGCCTTCCGCGGGCTGACGCGGGTGGAGGCGCATTTCCAGCCGGGCTGCGGGGACAGCATCTACGGCTGCAAGGAGGCGGTGCGGCGCCAGATCCGCTCCGCCCGACAGGTGAGTGAGTGAGTGAGTGAGTGAGTGAGTGAGTGAGTGAGTGAGTGAGTGAGTGAGTGAGTGAGTGAGACAGTGAGACAGTGAGTGAGTGAGTGAGCGAGTGAGCCCGAGTGCCCGAGGAGCGCCCTGCTCTGCCCTGCCCGGGGCCCCTCTCCCCTGGGTCTGCGAGCGCGTCAAGGATCAACACCGCTGCGCGTCGCCATGGGACACCGAGCAAAGCCAAGTGGCTTTAAAGCCCTTGTCGAGCAGACAGTGTCGTTAAGGACGACAAGCTGGAAAATACAGAAAAAGTGGCACTCTGCTGCATCTGCGAGCCCTCCCCTTCCCGGGTGCTCTGGGTGAGGCGCCGAGAGCTCCCTTTCCCGCAGCGCTGCTGCCGTGGCCAGCACAGCCCCTGGATCCAGCTGACCCTGCTTTCACTGGGAGCAAAAGGTCTCCTATTCAAGATTCCCCACTGATGTTTACTGCCAGACAGGTGCGCTTGCAGAAACCTCCTACTGTCCTTTAAATGTGTGACACAGAATAAGCCTCTTCTATAAGAGAAAGTTACCTATAGATATAACACCATGATTGTATTTTTCTTCCTTAACTCACTAAGTGACGTACAGAACTGCTTTTGACAGGACTTTCTGCCTACAGGAGTGAACGCTATTGTTCTAATGCACAGTATGGCTTGAAAACCACGTGGCATAGGAACTTGTAACTGTTCCCTGTAACCCATTGCATTCCTGGAGTTTATAGCCTCCAACTGTAATCCCAGCCGGGAACCACCCTTCTCCTTAGCAGCCATTCCATTGGCTCAGCTAAAATTTAAATGTGTAGCTTCCTTTTTGGGTGGCCAGATGAAGCAACTCCTGTCTCTTTGTATAATGTGCACGGCACACCCTGAATCAGAACTGAGCTTAGTCTCTACTCCTTTGCGAGGGCAGAAGCTTAGGGAGTGTGTGAGGATGACATGAACGATGGGCTCCTTGCCAGAAACGGTCGCAGGGGAAGCTCTGTTCTCAAACAATCCCTACAGGTATATGAGACCAGTCTGGTAACTCGAGTAAATGCAATAAAGGCATTTATTCCCCCCAAAAGCTGTACTTGTTTGTAATATTGTTCCTTGCAGCATCCTGGCAAACACCTTCCCTCACACTGAGCCAAGAGCAAGGCAAGCTGCTCCTGCCCCATTTGTGTCTGTGCCTGATCCAGGGAGAATTTTTGTGGACAAAATGGGCATTTTTGACACCCTAAGATTTACTGAATGTCAGATTCTGTGTGATATTTCTCAGTAATTCCCGAGTTACTCAAGTCAAGGTGAAGACTGGGAAAACTTCGGATCCTGCATAATTTCTTCCCAAGTTAATGCACTCAAATGCAGTTACATCAAGTGACTGCTGTGATCTTGCCCTGGCTATCCTAAATGGATGAGTAGAGAAAAGGTTTTTCTCTCTTTCCTCCAAACATTTTGGGCAAAACTGTATTTCTTTTTCAGCTGCTCTTTCTGGGACTAGAGCTCAAGCATGAATTGAGTGAATTGAGCTGTCATATGAAGGCTTCAGTGTTCCCAAGGATTTAGTGTGACTTGTTTTGTTTTCAGGGGTGGTTTTCTCACTTGTCTGGTCTTGTCAAAAGCATCTTATTGGTTTTTAATCTTCTTCAACACTTAGACAAGTGATTGGGTGGCAAGAGCCTCAGGACACACGCAAGAAGCACCAACATAAAGTAACTTTATCTAGAAATACTCATGTGCTTGTGCATGTTATATGTTAGAACTCAGCCAAACAGAACCAGTCCCTTAGGGAGCAGGACAGAGGTGGGAATGCAGAGCTCAGCCTGTTCCTGTGGGAAAGGTTTCCTGTGAGTACAGGTTGTGCCACACACAGAGCAGCTGTGTTGCGTGCTTATACACCTTGGGTGTGCTGCAGCAGCCTCCACCTGATAAGGGCAAGTGCCAGGTACCCACAGTGGTTGTATTCTCATTGTTCTATATGCTGGTTTAATAGAAAAGTGGAAAATTCAGTTATAGAGCTGAATCTTTTGTATCTTTGTGTCCCTGCACAGAAGTGGTTTGGAAGGGTGAGAACTCAAGCACCAAATCAGTGTGTGAGGTGGCTCTGAATTAGCGGGAGAGATGATTCATAAATGTGATATCCCCATCTCAGGGTTTGCCTTTTTGAAAGAACTTGGGTGAGTGGAGGGATTTCCTGTGATGGTAAGGGATAGAAACTCAGTAAGAATATAGAAACCAGGAAGTGTGGAGATCAGCTGGGGTTTGTGAGCTCTGACAGCAAAGAGGCCATTTGAGCTAAGTCTCCTGTAGCTGCTTGAAACACTGGGAGAACAGGTGTGGAGATGGCTTGTCTGGAGGCCAGGTTCTGCTGTGATAGCTTCCCCAGTCTGGTCACACTACAGGGGATTGTGTAGGAAAGGAGAATGTGAAAGTGTACAAAAGCAGCAGACAGAGGAAAAACCTCTTCAAGCCTATGCTTTGCATGCTGGGGCACAATGAATTTACAGGAGTGTTGTGGGAATATAGACATCTTTTAGAGCTTTCCAGAGCCTGTGCAGGACAAGGAAATGCATGAGGCCCTGATGATAGCAGCAGGAGAAAATGGCTGGGGAAGGCAGTGGTCTTGTGTAAAATAAAACCCTTGAGTTAGTGGTGTGGCTTTCCTTACAGGTGATTGCCCTTGTGATGGATTCCTTCACAGACATTGAGATCTTCAGTGACCTTCAGGATGCCTATAACAACCGCCAAGTCCCTGTCTACATCCTTCTTGACCAGGACTTTGTACCCCATTTCTTGGAAATGTGCAGCAATTTGGGAGTTTGTCCTGAGCAGGAAAGTGTAAGTACTGAACTGAGGTCAGTGTGGTTTATTTTTATTTTTGTGGAACAATTTATGCATATGAAAGAGACCATTCTATAAAGCATCAGACTGCCTTGAAAGGCTAAAGCAACCTGTCTGTTGCCCATATGTAGGAGCTACAACCATGATGTGTACCAGCCCCATGTGCTGTGTGCACTGGGATCCCTGTCCTGAGGATGCAGCAATTTTCAGGGATTTAATTTTGCAATGTTTAAATAGCTTTATTCTTTGGCTCCAGGAACTGCTTGCTAAGGAAAACAGAAACGTGGGAAGCTGAAGGGTGGTACAGCTCTGGTACCATCTGCTTTCTTTCCTAATACTTTATTTGAAAAGGGTTTGGATGATGTGAGCCAGGTGATTTGTTTAGCTGCTGTGAATATAAATGGACATGGCTGTGTTCTGGCTTGGCTTGGAAAGGCTTATGTTCAGTGCAGTTAAAGTTTCTCTGGAGAGGAACAGACACTCCTGCCTTCTTGGGCAGTAATTAATTGGAACTGACTGTTGTCACTTAATCTAACAGCAGTTTAGCACTGTGTGACTAAAAACACTCATACACAGACTGTATAAAAAAGGTTCATTTCACTCTTATCTTCCCTACTGTGCTTACCTGCTTTCAGGTAGAATTTCTAATCAAAAGCTTTTGGAAGTTAACTTAAATTTGATGTCACTTTTTTCCTTTCTTTTCTGAACCAGATGATGAGAGTTCGAAGTCTCACAGGGAGCACGTACTACATGAGGTCAGGTGCCAAAATTGTTGGGAAAGCCAAGGAGAAGTTCATGTTAATTGATGGCATTAGAGTGGCAACAGGCTCCTACAGGCAAGTATTGGGGTCTGCTGGTGCCCAGTGAAGCTGTAAAAATGGGGATTTGCTGCAAAAGGATGTATTAACTTTGCTGTTTGCCCGGTGTTAATGAGTGCCAATGGCACATGGACTAGCTGAGTCCATGTGGGGCTGACACAAATCTGAAAACACCTTTGGAAAACTGGTTTACTCAGCTTGTTGCTAGCAGAGAGCTTGGCCATGGCTAAATAGAGTTCTTCCAGCGGAAATGAATGCTCTGTTGACTTCTTACCTTATCTTCATTTTTTAAGCTGTCTTGCTGTCTGTAGCTGTATTGTTGAAATGCACTGGAGATTAACTGCGAGTCTTGGTTTGTTTTCAACAGTTTCACATGGTCTGATGGAAAGCTGAACAGCAGCAACTTGCTGGTGTTGTCAGGTCAAGTGGTTGAACACTTTGACCTCCAGTTCAGGATTCTTTATGCTCAGTCACTGCCCATCAGCCCAAAGCGACCGTCCAGCTGCAGGAACAGTGGCATGTTTGATCACCTGCTGACCAGAACAGAATCCTCCAAAGAATATACTGTGGAAGGCAACTTGAGAGCAGAATTTGCTAGACTGTCTAGCACTCCAAAGAAATTGCTGGAAAAAACAGATCAAACTGAATATACTCCTGCAGGGAAGCTTTGCAACCTGGGGCATTCTTGCCTATGTGAAGAGGAGTTGTTCAGCAATCAAGTGGCCACAGTAGAACAGAGAAGTGCATCAACTCAAACTGGCCCATGGGAAGAGATGGCAGCAGTGACCAGATGCAATGCAGCCACTCAGGCCAGCACTGCCACAGCAGACACGAGCACTCAGGCTTCTGTCACAGCCAGAGTGACAGGCACGCAGACATCCATTTTGCTGAAGACTGCAGTGACACAAACAAAGGAAGAGGAGGGCACAGAAACACCCCTCCTTCCCAGAAGGTTGTCAAAAGAAGAGTATTTTCTGTCTGCAAAGGCAGTATCCAGTTCTAGTCTGCAATCATTGTCTTCATCATCATCCCAGCGCTCTCTTGCAAGCTCTACAGGCTCAATATCCTCTCTCCGCTCCTTTGAATATTCCAGTAGTCACAGGGCACAGTATTTCCAAAAACTGCACAAAGAGAGGCAGTTCCACTACTCGACCATCAGGTCGAAGCTGAGCCACATGGTGGCCATCCTGTCCCGGCGGGGCCGTGTCCCTGCCACCTACCTGAGCCAGTTCCCTGCCAGGAGCAGCCTGAAGCAGAGGCGCGACATCAGCGCCAGCCTGTGCAGCCTGCGCGATGCCTCGCTCTTTTCCCTCAATAAATGATTCCTGCCCTGACCACACATCACACAAACCCCAGGCTCAAGTTGCTGTCACTTTGTACCTAAAGATTCTTCCACTGCCGTCCAGCACTTTTATTTCTTTAATACTTTTTTAATACACCACTCTCCAGCACTTTGTTTTATACTATGCAATGTAAGTGATGAAAAAGAGACATTATATAGTAACAACTTAAAGGTTCCTCTTGTATGCATTAGTGGTGAAGATCATTTTAATTCTGGGTATTTAACCTCAAAACTGAACTTGTTACTATTTTCCAGGATTGCTAATGCCCTAGTTTTAATTTATATAAACTTGGAAATTCTGAGTCACACTGAACTTGCTCAGAGTAGCTTTGGAGATCTATCTTATATCAAGGAATTCTCAGTCTTTTTTTCCAATATTGGCTTTTATTTCTACTTTATCTTTGACAGGAGAGGAATCAGCTTTTACAAAGAGCCATAAAGCTGATTTTATTCTAACTTCTGGGATATATTTGTTACTCTTCCACTAAACTTGCAAAGAGTGTTGAAACAGTTGCAGGTTGTCTTCAACTGTATTATTTTTCCTTTGTTTAAGCCTTCTGAAACAGAATGAGCTAACTAGCTCATTCTGTTTCAGATCATGCTCCTGTGCCTTTGTTTAGAGATACATAAATATATATGAATGTGTATGTGTGTGCTTCCTTCTTTGCAGTGAACTCCAAGGCGAGACAATCACTGAGGGCATGTGACAAAGCCCCTGTTCAAAAGTAAACTGACAAATGCACTACGGAATGTTATGGGTTATGTCGGCAATGTTAATTTACAAGTAACTGTACGAGTTAAATAAACATTTTTCTCTTTTTAACTTTGCTGTCTGAAATACTCTTTCCTGCTCTATCATTTTTCCACTACTAACTTGGTTTGAGGAGCTAAAGTGCCACTCTAGTTTTTCAAGATACTTCCAATATTGAGTGGACCTGAGGTTTGGTTGCTTTGCAAAGCCTTTATCTGACTGTTTGCAGATTTCTGTGCATGTCTGTGCTTGCTGGGTCTCTTACCTGAGCAGTGTGTGCAGTCTCCCTGATATCTGGCCTGTACTGTTTTTCTTTAGACCTGCATCTCAGTACTTCAGTGATCAACCACACTGAATTCTGCCAAATCAAATCAGAGTCTGGGTTATGTATTTTTTTTATTCAGGAGCATGTTTGTCCGGTAGATGGCACATTTCAGCTGTTGGCTTGAATATTGAATGAATGAATGAATGAATAAAAATATCCATAACTCAAAAAGGCTCCAAGTGTTGAGAGTAACTAACTTTGGCATTTCTGTCTGAAATCTCTATGGACGAGGCTTAGCTACTTTTATTGCTTGGATTTCTAAGCAGACACTCCTTCGCTAAAGCTGGAGGTGGGGAAAAATATTCTGTCTGCACTTGTTCAAAATGATAAGGTACTTTATTGCTTGATTTGTGGATCTGGAACACTGGCAGCAAACCAAGTTGCAGGGAGGGAGCCAAGATTACATCTTCAAAGCCAATATCGAGTTGTATTTTCAAAAGCTCAAGTCCTGCAGTTCTTGAATGTATGTAAAATTACCTTGTTTGTTCTATGTGCTTTTTAACTTTATTATACCGGGCTGCTGTTAAGGTACTCTAACAGGAACAAGAAACAGTTTACAAATAAACTCCTTTTTGCCATGGGGCTTTCACCTGATCATCGCTGAGCTTTGCTTTCTGTTTATTTGGCATTTTAAATCGAGGTGACTAAGTCACTTCGTCGGCGCTTCGTCCTTTCCGGCTGGGGCCATTTGCCCTCTCCAGCTTTTGGAGCAGCCTTTTGATCCGGGCTGGGCAGCAGGACCAGGGCTGGGCTCATCCTTCCTCCTGCGAGGTTGGCGCTTCTGCGGGCGCTTCCCTGGGCGTGGGGAAGGCTGCGGGCTGTGCCACCCGTGACTGTGCCGTGGGCGAGCGGCCGGGAGGAGCGGAGCCGGGCGGGGAAAGCGCGGAGGAGCCCGCGGAGCGCTATAAAGAGCCGGGGCAGCGCCGGGGCGCTCCGGCCATGGCCAACGCGTCGCAGTGTCTGGAGGAGGGCTCGGGGCGCTGGCCGCCGCCGGCCGGGCCGTACAGCGAGGCGCAGCGGCTGGCGCTGGAGGAGCTGGTGGCGGGCGGCCCCGAGGCGCTGCGCGCTTTCCTGCGGCGGGAGCAGCTGGCGCCCTTCCTGTCGGAGCCCGAGGTGCAGGACATCGCTCGGGCCGCGCTGCCGCCCGCCGCGGGCCCGGAGCCGGCGGCCGAGCCCTCGGCCGGAGCCTCGCTGGACGCCTCGTCGCTCACCTACTTCCCCGAGCGCTCGGACCTGGAGCCGCCCGCGCTGGAGCTGGGCTGGCCGGGCTTCGCCAGCGGCGCCTTCCGCGGGCTGACGCGGGTGGAGGCGCATTTCCAGCCGGGCTGCGGGGACAGCATCTACGGCTGCAAGGAGGCGGTGCGGCGCCAGATCCGCTCCGCCCGACAGGTGAGTGAGTGAGTGAGTGAGTGAGTGAGTGAGTGAGTGAGTGAGTGAGTGAGTGAGTGAGTGAGTGAGTGAGTGAGTGCCCGCGGAGTGCCCCGCACCCGCTGCGCGTCCTTCCCCGCTTACTCTTACATACTCTTACTTACATATTCTTCCGTGTTTAATTACTCTGCTGTTTCGTATTGCTTTATGTCTTTCCCACCATCTTTTGTAGTTATTTTTTAATCAGGTTCATCATTTCCCAGCTTTCCTCCCCCCCCATTCTGCTGAATGGGCTCTCTCGGTGCCGCTAAGTTCCCTCGGAGTTGGCACCCGTGAGCGATAAATCCGGAGTGCCCATTCCCAGCTTTTTGAAATAGCCGTTGCTTCCCCATCCTGCGGAGAATCCAGGGCAAATGCTGGGGTTCAATCCATGTGGAAGATCTGTGGGGGTAGGAGCTGGCTCTTCAAGGGATGTTTTACTCATATCTTGACTTGGAATATGACAATCTGAATAGTAAGGTGAAGATGAACCTGACTTTTATCTTAAACAAAGAGCTGAGATATAAAGAGCAGTCAGACTCTGGTGGTTTTGGATTTTCTAACTGTTTCTTTTTATGTTTGAAAAGTTGGAAGATGAGAAAACTGTAGTATTAGAAGTAAGCTCAACTTTTTCTTCTGGCAATGCTTTTGAGGAAAAGACATCTGTTCTTTAGAAAAAAGAAAGAAAAAAAGAAAAAGACCTCTCCTGCTTAGGAAGAGATCAAATTTGCCTAACATAGGGCAAAAACAGGGGTCTAGCTCTATCTCAGGGTGAGGAAGAATACTCTTTATCACAGAAGACTATACCATGTTCCATAACCACCTGAAAAAAAGGCAGGGGGGAGCATTTAATTTGAAACTCAAATTTCTCATGTGCTATCTCCTTTGCAGTACTGTGAAAACAGCCTAATGGTTTTTTCTGAAACTCATTTCAGATGATTGCCCTGGTTATGGATTCCTTCACAGACACTGATATCTTCAGAGACCTCTTGGAAGCCTGTAGCCAACGGCAGGTTAAAGTGTATATCCTTCTAGATCAGTCTTCACTTTCCCATTTTCTAAAAATGTGCAAGGATCTGGGAGTTGACCTTGAGCAGGAAAAGGTGAGCTTTGTCATATTTATAGGGGTAGGGAACTGATCCTCTTATGACTGTAATCTTTAAACTGTGAAAAGAAGAAATTATTACACCTCCTGCCACAACTTAAAATGGGTGTTACAGAGCTCCAGCTCTATCTTGGAAGATTTAACTATTCCTACATAAGACAGCAATTAATAGAAAATCTGAAACCTTTATAATTGGATGTTACAGCTGCTTTCTGAGCACAAATACTAATTGAAAGTTCAAGGAAATGCAGGAGGAATGTCCAGTTCCTAAAGCATGACTGGAGTTGCTTGGGCTCGCCGAGACTTTGAAGGCTGAGGGAGAAGCAGGTTCTCAGGAGTCTGTGGAATTTGGATCCTGATGATTAGGTGACAGGAATTTTCACAGTCCCATTCTAACCCATTCCCAGTTTACGGGTTTGCCCCTTAATGTCACCTCTTTGCCTACAAAATCCTCACTTGGTTCCTGGTGAGTGACTCTTGCCAGTGCACAGTTCATCAGGGAAGGTTGTTGCTGTGTTACTCCTTTAATGCAGTCACTGAACTTTGCAGTGCACCTGACTCTTGCTGTTTGTTTAACAGCTGATGAGGGTTCGGATTATCACGGGGAGCACGTACTGCACCAGGTCAGGCACCAAAATCATTGGAAAAGTCCGGGAAAAGTTCATGCTGATTGATGGCATTAGAGTGACAACAGGCTCCTACAGGCAAGTGCCAATTCCTTTCTCTTGATTTACATGATTTTTCTCCATGGAAAGGAAAACCAGCAATACTGCAGATTGCTTTCCTTATCAGATTTTATGACCAACATTTATCCTTAAAAGAGCGCACTGCTTATCATTTGGGTTGTAAGAACAACATAACTAAATGTGATGAAGGAGAATTTCCAGTGAATACTTTCTTTACTGATTATTTGGAATTAATTCATCATTTTCTCACTCTTCTTTTGCTAGTTTTACGTGGACAGATGGGAAGCTGAACAGCAGTAACATTTTGATCCTGTCAGGCCCCACAGTTGCACACTTTGACCTGGAATTTCGGATTCTTCATTCACGGTCAAAGCCTATCAACCTCAAAGAGTTTTCTAGCTGCAAGAAGAACAGGGTGTGGGACCAGCTGTTCAGGATAACAGTGGCTTCCAGAGACGTGACCAGGGAACACTTCCTGAGAATGGAATTTTTGTATCTGAGAGCATTTGTAGGAGATCTGAAGAGGAAGAGGAGCTGGCTGCACGCCTCCAGGGAGGCTGTGTACACCCCAAATAACACGCTGCACACCTCTCCCCCGCTGACTAAGAGGAATGGCTCCCTGGTTATGAGGCCACACTGGATCATAGAGAGATGAACTGCATGTCCATGCAGAGCAAGCAGCAGAACCTCAGGAACCACGTCTGTCCATCCCTGCCCAGCACTGTCCTGCAGTGTGTTTGTGAGGGCAGCTGGGAAAGAAACCTCAGACTGAGAGAAAGTGAAACTGGAATTGTGGCTTTGTTTGAAGAATACTGTAAAGCCAGTATTGACTTCTACTATTCTGTTAAATTTTCATTTCTCAACCTGTTCATGCATGTTTTAAGCTGATGGGTTGGCAGTGTCATAGCTCAGTAGCTCAACCCTTTTTTTTTTTAATTGAGAAATCTAGGTATTGAAATTCATATTGCTTGAAAGTCTGTTCCAAGATGAAAGCAGGCTCTGAAATCAGTCTTGGTCCTATACAAGCTCTCCACCAACTGGTTCATGACACAAACCAGAAGTAACCCTAATTTAGAAACCAGTAGGTCAGTACCACACTACTACTCCTCAAATGTTACATTTTCTTCCTACAAAGCTATGCTGGCAGGCAGAAGGAGCTAATGTGTCAGCAAACAAGGCTTTAGCAGTGACTGAATTTCAAATGGCCTTTACATTAGACTGGTTGGATTGCTGGACATCATGCAATAAATGTGTGCAAGTGATAATATTCTAAAGGACCCACTATGTTTGTGGGAGAGCCAAATGAGACCAATTCCTTGGCATTACCAGACAGACTTTTTGTTATCTTTGTGGCTGCTGCTGTCTGATCTTGTGGGAAAAGCTGAGTAGATCTGAAATCTGTGAAGCTGCTGCCTCTTCACAGAAGTCCTAATTTCATCAGAAATGACACAGAAGTCAGTGACAGAACCATTTTTAACGTCTCTTGGAAGCTCAATTTTTTATTATTATTTTTTAATCCATTCATTTCTGGAGGGGAAAAAAAGTCACCCTCAAATGAATAAGCTATCCTCCCAAACAGCTGCACATTGAGACACTGAAGTTCCAGCAGCCTGCCAATGCTGACACTCATTAGGCAAAACAAAGGTTTATCATTTCTCAATTATTCTTGTGGCTCTTCTACTGCAAAATACTCAGATATGTGCTTGTGTGAGTGTCTTGTGGGTTCTGGGTTTTGGAGGGGAAGGTTAAAACTTGGCAGAGGAATTTCAGCTAAACAGCAGCAAGGTGACATTAAACTGGACAGATGGATCTTGTAAAAATGTACATTGCAAAATTGTACTGATTAATATGCAACTAATCTGGGCCCTCTTTCTTCTGCACTGACAATCATGGAAATGTAATCACTCTGGCTCTCCTAATCTGTAAATATTTAATAGTTTATAGCTTTGTACTATTAACTTCCATCCAGATGTAAAGAGGTTTGAAATATGTATTTTTATTCTTAGCTATATTTTCCATAAAGGCAAACCCCATACAATGTTGGATTCTATACAAAATACTGTTTGTGCAGTCTTATTTTCATAATAATTATCTGTATATATTTTCCCAAGCATAACTTCTCCACTTTGCTGTTCATCTCATTACTTTCATAGGCAGCTCTTTCCATGTGGGATTTTTTCTCAATGATTACTAATATATTGATAATACAAAATACTGTGAGTTGTGTTTCTTTTTGATAGTGTAGACTTAATATCAAAAGTACATTGAAACATATACTTAGAACTTTAAAGAGCATCACAATTATAACTTAATAACCTCTTCTACATGTGGTTACTCAGCATAACAAGTGACCAGGGAGGTAGAGTGTTGTGAGATACAGTTTGTGTTAATCACCATAACTGCACTGCTAGCGTGGGAAGTTATAAGAATATAAGATGTGATTAGAATTTTACTTTCCCATAAGCATGAATATATTACAGTATTAATAAACTTACTAGAGGCGGTTTGGGCTATTTTTTGTATTTCCTTCAGCTTCTACTTAATTAACTCAAAGCCTTTGATAAGTTTGATTCTTATAGTAACTTCCATGGGTGTGTTTGTGGTTTAAATAGGCTGTAAGCAGCCTGTGGTGGGGCCCAGATGTATCTATTCACTATTAGTGTGATAATTTTCTTTCTTGTCCTTCAGCCTGGTGTAAAGTGCAGCAGCTGTGGTGGGGGTAGTGTGGAGGCATCCTTCACTGGAGGAGGAATCAGCTTTAATTAAATAATGAGCAGGGACTTCTGGACAGTGATCTTTGGCCTCGTTAAATCCTGTGTGCTCCCCCAGGTGAGCAGAGAAGGGGTTGGGTTGGAAAAGACCTCAAAGCCGATCTCATCCCAACCCCTGCCATGAGCAGGGAAACATTTCACTGTCCCAGGCTGTTCCAAGCCCCAAAGTCCAACCTGGCCTTGGACACTGCCAGGGATCCAGGGGCAGCCCCAGCTTCTGATGGGTCTCACCTGATGCCAGTTTGTACCTTATTCCCTCATAATCCACTGCTCGAGGGACAGCCACTGCCAGCCCTCCAGCCGCACCTCAGTTTGCCGAACTGGCTGTTACCGAGAGCTTACAGTAACTGCGGTGTCTCTGGGCCGCAGAGCTCTGCCTTGGGAGGGGAGAAAAGGCAGGGGGAATGTGAAAAACGCCAATCCCTTGTTTTTAAAATTTTAAAAGATTAATAGTAATAAAATTATAAAAATATTAATACAATTAGAGTAATAATAATTTGGACAATTTGAATCAGGACAATATGAGACTATAGAAACAAAGAGCTACGGATGTCCGGGTACTTTTTTCTGGGCAACATAAGCCCAAAAAAGACCCACGTTAACAGAGGATTAACCCTTAAAAGCGACAGCCTGTTGCACGTCCATACACCTCATACATGATGCATCAATTCCATTCACACACAGGATTCTGTCTGGGCAGGGTCAGCTTCTTCCTCTGAATCCTGACGGCGTCTTCAGGGATGAGAGAGGCAGGAAGAAGTTCGTTTCTTCTGACAATGGGGCAATAAATTCTCTTTCTGTGAAAGATTCAGGTGTCCTGTGGCTGCTCTTTGGTGTGAGTCCTTTCTTTAGAAAAAAAAGTATCCTGCATAGCATAGTTTCTATTTTAGCATTTTGTTATAACCTAAAACTATATTTAACACACTACTTAAGAGAATTAACACAGCATCACTTTCTAACACAACACAGGAAATACTCATTTTATTATTTGCGAAAAGCCAATCATAAAATACACATTTTTCACAGGGAAGAAGGGCAGATCTGCCACGGGCCGAAACCTTCGGGCACTCCGTGTGAGGGGAGGGCTCGGGCGGGGGGCGGTCTCCATGGCAACGCGGGCCGCGTCACGTGGGCGCCGCGCGCCGCTTCCGGCCGCCCTCTCACCCCAAGATGGCGGCGCCCGTGGGGCCGGTGAAGTTTTGGAAGCCGGGTGAGGGATGTGGGGGATGCGGGCTGTGGGGGTGCGAGGCACGGAGCCCCGCCGCGGGCTGCCCGCGGTGGAGGGTGCGGGGAATGGATCTCTGCTGGCCGTGGTGAGGGATGGGGGGGACAGAGCTCCGAGCTGGATGGCCGTGGTGAGTGGTGCGGCGCTGCTCCCCTCGGCTCTCTGGGGTCGCTGGTGCATTTACAGTGAAGGGCAGCAAGGCTCTGAAAGGATTCGAGAACGTGTCGTATGAAGAGCGGCGGGGGGAATGGGTTTGCTTAGTCTCCAGAAGAGGAGGCTTAGGGGTGACCTCATCGCTCCCTACAACTCCTTGACAGGCTGTGCTGAGCCGGTCCCTTCTGCCGTGTCTGCCGTCAGAGAACCGGGAAATAGCCTTAAACTGAGACACGGCAGATTCCCATTAGCTATTTTCATTTTTTATTTCACTGTTCAGGTGGTCGGGCTTTGCAGTAATTTGCCCGGGGAGGTGGTGGAGTCACCATCCGTGAGGGTTTTTAAGAGGCGTCTGAGTCCGGTGCTGGGTGATGTGCTTTAGGGATTACAGTGATGGTGATGGTTGGGCTGGATGATGGGGAAGGTCTTTTCCAACCTTGATGATTCAATGAGGGCAGTGGGGCAATGGCTGTCCTCTCCCTGCCAAAGCCCAGGGGGTGTTTGTGGCTCCAGCTGGGTGCTGCCCGGTGTGGAGAGGGTGGTTTGTGGGTTGGGTGTGCTGCCCTTTGCCGGGGTCTCCAGGGGATGTGAAGTGTGCAGGGGGATCCCAAGGAGTTCTGAGGGAGGAGCAAAATCCTGGCCAGGGGTGGGAACAACCGTGGTTAACACCAGGGAGAGCAGCTCCGTGGAGAAGCACCTTGGAAATAATGTTGATAGTTGTTGATTTGTGGTAGAACTGCTTGGCAGCTCTGAAAAGAACTAACCTTTTAACAGTGGGAGAAGTGCAAGCAAAGAAATCCTACAGAACAGGGGAATCCTCCTCTTTGCTCTCAGGCTTTTCTGGTTGAATCTGCAGCTGGAGATGACCCATTCTGTTACTGAGATGAGTTTTTGTCTCTAGTTCTCTTGTGTGATTCCACAGTTTCAGTTGTCAGTAGCTTTGTGATAATTTGCAGCAGGAATAAATCAAGTTTCAGTTCCTGAGGTAAATTCAGAGCTGAAGTGAGAGGCATATCCCTTGTTTATTGTTAGGAAATATTTCAATTGCTTTTGCAGAAAACGTGTTTGTTTTTTTTAATATGCTGCTACCCATGATTCCTATTTGTATGAAACATCTTTATTTTGGCTGTATTGTGATACACCTGGCAGAGGTGTGTTGTTCCAGTTAAATTTCACTCCTGCTGTGTAGGCTCAGAAGGTCCTGGTGTCAGTGTCTCGGAGGAGAGGCAGAGCCCTGCTGAGAGCAGCGCTGTCACTGTCATCTACAACCCTTATGCTTCCCTCTCCATTGAACAGCAAAGGCAAAAGCTGCCTGTTTTTAAGGTACAGGAGTTATTTTTGATATATTAAATGTGCTGTATGATGCCTGGTTCTTCTGGGTGTTTTTTTTTTTTTTTTTTGAAAGAGCAGTATAAAATCACGTTGCGACATAAATAATAATTTTATGGCTTTGCTCTCTATTTGTTGGAATTTATTGTCTTGTTTGGCAACTGTAAGTGAGTTTTAAGGGCTTTGTTGATGGATGTTATTTACTATATGCTGTACATGTCATTTATAGATTTTAAAGGACTGTTTAGCTTTTGGCAGTGAACTCCATGTAACAAGAAGTTACTGTGTCTGCCAGATATGTAAATATTGTAGTTTTAATTGTTTTCTTATTTTTGTACTATTTGCTTTTTATGTTTATATGTCATCTTCTCTTTCAGCTAAGAAATCACATACTTTACCTTGTGGAGAACTACCAGACCCTGGTGATTATTGGGGAAACAGGATGTGGGAAATCAACACAGATTCCACAAGTAAGTGTCTGTTTGGGTTGGTGAGATCAGGTAGCCCCCCCAGGGGATTTTCCATGGAATATTGAGCAGAGCCAGGTAAAAACACAAAGTGTGAGGAGCTAACACCTTGGTGTAACCACAGCATGACAGTGTCTCTCCTGTCCCCACTGTTGTTTGCAGTACCTGGCAGAAGCTGGCTGGACAGCTGAAGGAAGAGTTGTTGGGGTGACACAGCCTCGTCGGGTCGCTGCTGTTTCAGTGAGTGTCCCCTTCTCCCCATTCTGTTTTCATTAGAACCTCCAGGGTATCAGCAGGTTTTGCTGAGTAGCAGGAATCTGCATGAGCTCCTGAAGGAAAAGATGTTTCTGCTTGTCTTTCTCTGAGAGCTGCTGGTGTTACACACTGAATTCTACCTGATTAGTGGGTCTGGCCAAACATTCCAGCATTCTAGGACTGCAGATGTAGAAGCTTTGAAGTAAAACTGACTGATGTCAGCAGAACTGTGTGCAGAACTTAGGGCTGAGCTGTGATTGACTCAGGACTAGAACTATGCTTGTGTGACCCTCAACTTCTTTCACAAGGTGAAACAGTGATGTAAATCTGAATTTAGTTATGCAGCCAGTGGAAGAAACAAGAGGTTGTGTGCCTCTTTCTAACAATTCATAACCAGGTTTTTAATATTTTTTGTGTTTGTTTTTTTGTTGTTTTTATGAGGTGTGGGGTTTTTGTTTCGCCTTGTAAAAATGAAACAGTTTTATTGTGAGAGATTTTTGCATATACATATTTTGCCTTGGAGAGCATAACATCATCTGGATGTGCTGTGAGGGGAAAAAGGAAATGCTGAGGGCAATGACTTCTTCTGTCTGGTAGCAGCATGCACAGAAAGCATCCACTGCTCCTTTACCTTCACAGCTGCTGCCAGGCTCTGTTTTGGGTGAAGTTTCTGCGGCAGCATTCTTTTTTTACAGAGAGCTGAGGTGCCATTTTATAACCCTCATTTTGCCTGTTCTCTGTAATATAAAAAATGGTATCTACAACACACTGGCATTTACCTCAGTAGATACTGTAGAATCCAGTATTCCTTGACCAGATCCAGCCCTGGTTAAGGGAACAGTCTCTAGCAGTGCTCTGCATCTTGTGCTTTGGGCAGTCTGCCTGCAGTGTCCTCCCTTTTCTCCTTCACAGGGCATCCAGCTGACAGAGCACAAGTTTTACAGGAGATGTTGTGAGTGCTGCAATGAATTCTCACAGCAAACTCTCTTCTCTTTTCCCTTTCATGTCTCAATGCGTCATTTTTAAGCCTAAAATAGAAAGATTATTCCATTCAGGCTTAGGACATGGACCCAGCAGGGTTTTTCTTTGAGACTGTTGTTGCAGCCTGCCTGGACTGTGGCTGTTACTGGAGATGAGAAATATAACTGATGATTTATTGCTTTGTCCTGAACTGAAAATGATATTTTAATTTAATAGGTGACTTATCTGCTTTCCCATCTGGAGCATGGGGATTGTTAGAAATAAAGATAGGTAGCTGCAAAGATATGAAGCATAGTTTAGAAATTCCTGCACTTCTGCTTGCATTACCCAGACTGACAATTATCCTGAATTCTTGGGCTAAAAGTGGTGGGGTGATAGGATTCCAACTGAAATCATGAACTCACTGCCTGTAGGTATGGGCTAGAGTGTCACTCAAAGATTGACACTAACTTGTGGTTGGAATTCTACAGGGACTAATTAATGTATTGTGTTTTATTGTGTCTTTAGATGTCTTTGTAGTTTGTCATGACACAAGGCTGAAGGGTGCTGAGCTGTTGCTCATGAGGATCTCTTTTCTCAGGTTGCAGGCCGAGTTGCTGATGAAAGAGGAGCAGTGCTGGGACATGAGGTTGGCTATTGCATCCGCTTTGACGACTGCACAGACCCACAGGCTACAAGAATTAAGGTGAAACACCAGCAGTGTGTGGTTACTCTGAAGGGATTAGTTGGAACTCTTCAAGTTCTTTTGCAAAATAATGAGAATGTTGTGATACCCACTCAAGAGAATAGGTAACATTTCAGCTTCCCAGTTGGGTACCCCAAAATTGTGCTTGAAATGGCTGTGGCAATCAAAACCTTATTAAAATGAGTACCTGTTCTATTCTGATAGTCTGACAAGCACCATTTTAAATCTAGAGGACAATTTCAAGGTATGGCCAACTGTTGGTACAGCACTGGTGTGACCTGTGTGTCACACAAAGTCATAGGGAAAGGCTGCAGTGAATCACAAATTAAAAGTATCCTCCTCTAACAATAGATTTTGATTAAAAGCACAGACAAAACCCAAGATGAGTAGGCTGAGAGATAATTTGGTGGATTAAATAGCAACTTTGCAGCTGTTTTTCAGTGCTGTGAGCAATGTTAGTGTTGTTTGTGTTCTTGCAGAAAAGGACTTGCTTTAGTTGTGCTGGAATAGCAGTGATGATGAGTGAGACATTTTGCTTTGTGATTTATTTTTTTCAGAGGATGGTGTTCCTTTTACAGTGAAAGAAATGGAGATATTTGTTCATTAAATAGAGCTGAATTTAATTTTTTAAAGCATGATTATTCATTTAGAGTTGGAAATTTGGAGGGTTTTACCATCAATTCTTACTTAGTTCAGGACCACAGTTGCAATCAGAGTCTAATTTGATAGATCATTAGAAAATTAGAGGCCAGGAAACATTCAGGCAAAAGCCTACAAAAGCATCTATAAAAATCACAGTTAGTGGAGACTATATGACTAGATTTTTTTACTTTTTTTTTTTCATTTACTTCTAGTTTCTAACTGATGGTATGCTGGTGAGGGAAATGATGGCTGATCCTTTATTAACAAGATACAGGTAAGAAAACATGGAATGAGTGATTTCTGAAGTGCAATTTGGTACAAACCTGCTTTTTTCAAGCTATTATGGTAGCAGTTTTTATGAATTATTAGCGGCTATTTAAAATTAAATACCAAAAAAGTGAAAAATATTGTAGAAGTCTGACTTCTTTATGTTGTAAAAACGACATTGTTTTTAGCAACAACATACTGTTGTTAGTTGATCATTGCAGCACCAAAGCCAACAGGATTTGATCCTATAGTTTTGAGATGAAAGCTAAAGGAACCTTATGGAGTCTGAATTGTTTCATTTCCTAGTTTTAGATTATTTTTTCTTCCTTATACTAATAAAAAGAGTCAACAACAAACAGGCTTTTCTGATATCCAGAAAACCTATGCAGTACAGTAAACATAGACCTTTTTCTTCTACTCCTTTCCAAAACCTAACCTGAATAGAGAACAGTGTATATGTCCCATATGGTATCAGGTACATTTTTCTCCCTGCTTCACTGCTGCAAGTTTTTTAACTTCCCCAAGTCTCTAAGTGGCTGTGAACAGTAATAGTCCAGCAGCAGATTTCAAATAATGGTGTTTCTAGAAGACAGGGAGACACTGATTCTAGTGTCAGTCAAGTAATTTTTGAAACCTTACCTTTCTGCTTTTTTCACAGTGTCCTCATGCTGGATGAAGCTCATGAAAGGACTCTTTATACAGACATTGCCATTGGCTTACTAAAAAAGGTAATTCTTTTTTAATTCAGTGTAATTCTGTAGTTTTAATTTGGTGATTTTAATACAGTTCTCTGTAACTGTTTTAATTTCCATCCTTTTCATTCAACCTCTGATCCTGATGGCTGGTAATTGAGGGAGTGTGATTGCTGCTTCCTCATTTAGGGAGTGTGATTGCTGCTTCCTCATTTATCCTGCAGCCTATTGTACATACCCAGCTATTTACTTCGGTCATCTGACATTGAGGATCCTCTGTTTCTTTCCCCTGGTGCTGAAATGTCTCCTTAGCTGATAGTTCCAAAAATACACTGTTGATTCTGCTGCTGCTGATCATGTGAAGTGATCTGATTGGGGCTTGTTGCTGACTTTCAGCCTACTAATGATCTGATTCCCACCAGAAATCAAGAGTAATTTAAAATAACTGACTGGATGCCCTTAAAATAAATACATAAAAATCCAAACAGTCATTTGGTTCTTAGACCTGTGGGGTGATATGGCTGCCTAATTCATCACCTGTCTTGTAGTTTTACAGATAGGTTTTTGGTAATCTGGATTCTCTAAATCTTGGTTCTAGTCTTATATTTCAGAAAGCATTTTTAACTCTGGGTGTTGGTGGTCTCTCTCCCAGGTTCAGAAGAAGCGTGGGGATCTTCGCCTGATTGTAGCTTCAGCCACCTTGGATGCAGAGGTACAGCTCAGAGATTTGGGTTGAAGTGAGGTGACATTAGGTGACAGCTCCACTGCTACTCATGTACAGCTTATCCTCTGTGCTGCTTGAGTGGTTGCAGGAAAAAATCTGCTGTAGTTCAGTTGCTCTGTTTGGTTTTCATGTTCTATTAGCAAACTGTTTTGGATGTGAATTTAAATATGAATCTGCTTTTTATGCACTGATATCTTTTTTCCCCTTATTGTATTCTTTATAAAAATATGTTCTCTTGGCTTAATTTATTAAGGGACATTTAGCTCAGTTTTGCTGATAGAAATTACCTGAGGCAAGTATAGACAAGTAAAAATAAATGATAAATTAATAGATTTAATATCAGTGAGATCTTACTACATCCCTGATTGACTCATGGCCTGTGGACACTTATGTAAACTTAGTAAAAACACCCTGAATTTAATTTTGAGTAGGAAGAGAAGAGAAACTCTCTTAGAGCTGAGCAGGGTTTCACCCAGCCCTGTGTTCTGCTTGTAGCAGCTGCAACAGGAGATGCTGTTAGGGAGAGCACGTGAGGCTGTGCACCTGCTGTGGGTCTGTTCAGTCTGAGCTGCCTCAGCAGCTGCAATAGTTGTAGTACAGATATTAGTCAGCACCTTCCTGCTGTTTCCCTCTACTATGTGTTTATGGACCTGCTGTTTGTTCATTTGTCTTTGAATCTGCAAATCTCCAGGACACCATGAGTAATTTCCAGGAGTTTGCCACCTGCTGTATAATGAAGTAGTTGGTCTAATTCTTTCAAACCTGTTAGTTTCATCAAGGATCTCTCAGTTCTTGTACTGGGTATTTGTGTTTAAAAAAAACACCCCCAAAACCAGCTTTACATTTACTTTGTCACCTTTGATTCTGTAAACTTCAGCTATGTCTTTTCAACCTTGTTCTCCCCAAGCAGAGCCTTTTCAGTCTCTCCTCATATGGTAGCTATTCCATCTCCTACATCATGTTCATTCCTTTTCTCCACTTTTCCTAACTGCTCTGGCCTTAATAAGATGTGGCACTGAAGAGATTTCCTATAGTGACAAGTACCATATGCCATGAATGTTGGTAGTGTGCTGTGCTTTGGTAGTGTTTGCACTGCTGTATATTCTGTACATTACAATGCAGAATTTTAACTGCCAGAAACCACATTTCAAATAGATGACAGTTAATCTAAAATGATTTAATACAGCAAAATGATTGGTGTGACTATATAAATATATTTTTTAATACAGAGATTTGATGGTTATCTCTACAATGCTCATGAAAGTTAAGATGAATTATATGGATTCTTAAGTTCCATCTTTTGCTGTTATTTATTGAAAATACTTCATGATAATAGATCTGAATTTATTAAGGTGTCTCACAATACATAAATCAAAAAATTTCATAAATCATGCCTAACTCTGCTTTTACAGAGTGCTATCTTGGTGTTCAGTAAGGGCTGTAAAATTAACTCACTCACACCAAAATGGATGAGAATATGCAGGCCCTGCACAAACCTTTTTGCCCCAATTATTTCTGAGTTCTTCTTAGCTTTGACTTTGCTACTTTGATAGATTTAACTTCCAGTCAAAAGTTTCTTCATCTTCTTTTTCCAACTGTAGCAGCTGATATAATCAATTTTATTTCCCTGTCCAATTTTTACTTCTCAAAGTAATGAGACATTGCAACACTATTTGTGCTAAATGCCTGAACCCCAGACAGAATAGAAGGCAACAAAATCAAGCTTTCACATTTTTTAATTGACATTGTCATATTGATAAAGTAAACATCCAAGTAGTAGTGATTTAACGTCTTTGTGTCTTTAGGTTTTTCTCTCCATTCCTTGAAATGTCAAATTGAAAGTGTTTGTTTTTATTTTAATGTAGAAATTCAGGGATTTCTTTAATCAAAATGATACCGGTGACCCCAGCAAAGACACCAGTGTGATCCTCACTGTTGAGGGGAGGACGTTTCCAGTGGACATCTTTTACCTACAGAGGTGTGTTCCTGTCTGGTCTTGGCAGTAGTGAGACTGTGCAACTGTGCTATCATTTTGTCTAGGTTAGAGCTCTGCAGTCCCAAAGCTGCTCTGTTTGTCCCTGCTGGAGGGGAGCAGTCTGTACCTATTTTTCTGCTCATGTCTCTGCTGTTTTCTCTCCCCACAGCCCTGTTCCTGACTATATAAAATCAACTGTGGAAACTACAATGAAAATTCACCAGATGGAGAATGATGGTGATATACTGGCATTTTTAACTGGCCAGGTATAGACAAGCAATTTTTTTTTGCTTTACAGTGCTGTATTGTGAGCTTTGCAAAGCTGCCCCAGTCTCCTGAGGCTTTTTTTAGTTGTGCTTACTTTATTCTCAGTAAAGATGACAAGCATTTCTCTATTGATGGGAGCAAAACTAGGCCAGTCCCAAAGATGTGAAGACAACATATGGCCTGAATTTATCAAAACTAGTGATGGATGATAGTTTTTGTCATTTAATGCTGTATTTCTCAGCCTTGTTAGTGAGTGGAATTCTGTGTGGTTTGCTGGTGCAAGTCACACATACCCAGTTGTTAAATTGACAGTGAGTCATCATTAATAGTTAAGGCAAATGGAGTTTCCATTTGTTAGGCTTAACATCTGAAGTGTCTGACAGAAAAACAAATTGCCATGAGATCAAAATGTACTGGTCTCTTCTGCTCTATTTATGCTTGTCAGCTCACTTTGCAGCTGGGAAGAGCAAATGGAAGGCAGCTCATTTCTCCAGTGAGGAGCTCCCTTGAAGAACTTCAGTAACAGCTTGCATATTTTCAAAAGCAATTCCTCCTCCCCTTTATTGATTTAACTTTGGAATAATGAATTTGCTTTTTCATGAGGCAATGTTTGAACATTTTGTTTTCTGTTTTTAAGAGTGAGATGCCACAGCTGAGATTAAACATTAAGTTGAGCAAGAGGTGTCAGTGCTGTTCCTGTGCCATTCCTGATCAGGCCCACAGCATTCTGGCCTCCCATTTTGCTCTCACCAGTTGAGACAGACAGGAAAATTAACCTACTTCCTCCTAAGCTTGGTTCCCTGTGATTTTGCTCAAGTGTTTGTGATAGGACATTGACTCAAATGACAGTGAACACAAACATGTATAAAGCTTTATTTATTCCTAATAGCAATTTATCTTAAGAATACTACAGCATGGAGTGAGCTAGTCAAATCCTGGAGTTTGGACAAGTACAGTGCTATTATTTGGTGCAGGTTCTTTATCTAGGTGACAGGAATGTGCTGTTAAAGTGCAGCTTCTCTCATTGTGTGCCCTGTGCTGCTCTGGCTGCAGGAGGAAGTGGAGACTGTGGTTTCCATGCTCATAGAGCAGGCTCGGGCCCTCGCTCGCGCCGGCATGAAGAAGCACCTCCGTGTTCTGCCCATGTATGCTGGGCTGCCTTCTCCTGAGCAGCTGAAAGTGTTTGAGAGAGTCCCTCACACTGTCAGGAAGGTGAGCTCTTGTGTCTGTCTCAATTTCCACCGCCCAGAAGGGTGTCTGCAGCACACAGGTTGCATTTATCAGGTTCACATCACGGGACTCTTGCAAATGCTGCTTTGGAGGAGGCTTTCTGCATCTCCCATCAGTGCTGTCAGCTTTCAAACTGGGAACCAAGAACATGTTCCCTGGCTTCCCTTTTCATCTTTGATCACTCCTAGACATGTCAGTTCCAGCTCTCCTCTGTGCCTCACCAACTCTGCAATTTTTAAGTGTCTCCATACAACTTTGTATTTGTCTTCTTACCCTCTGAACTCCTTTGCTTTTACCTTTTTCTTTCTTTTTGTGATCTGAATGTCCATGGCTCTTTTCCACCAGTAATAGAAAAATTGGTGACAGAGTGGGTAAGTGCTGTATTTTCATCTAAGGAAGAAGTTCAAGCTTACTTGATTTTAGTGGGGAAAAAAAAGCTTTATTTTGACTTCTGTAAGTCTTGTTTAGACATTTAATGTCACAGAAGTATATAATTGGATGTGATTAGTGCTTTCTGCTTATACAGATCCTGTGTTGGGGCTGAAATAAGCTGACAAAACTACACCAAGGTGACTTGTAATTCTTGTACCTGCTGGGATTTGACAAGTGAAATTGTTCATCTGCCATTGAAGAACATTTCATATAAATACTTCTCTCCAGGATATGACATTAGTCAGTTAACTTTCAAAGTTTACTTTTTAATTTTAGGTGAAATAAACATTAGATTTCCCACTGTTGCCTGGGAACAATTATTTAATTATTTTAGGGCATACATATATAAGTGAATCCCTGCAGGAATGCTGAATGTGGAACTCTTAATCAACTCTGTTCTCCTCCTATGTCCCACTTTATTCCTTACATAGCTTTACATCTTCCTACCTCACCTTACGTAGCTTTGGGAGTGTGCAAAGAATAGTTCAGTGTAAATGAGAAGCAGAAAGAAAACATTCTTAGTTTGCTACATAAGAACACTTGATTTACAGTCAGTTAATCTTTTTCCCTGCAAACACTGCCAAGCTCTTCCTTTATGAAGAGAGAATAAATTTGAATAAGAAAGCGATTGTGAAGCTGTGAGAACTGCTGTACAAACTGTCTTATTTCAAGCTGTCAACTCCTTCTGCTGGTACTGTATCTTTTTGTGCTACTGAGTGTGTCCTGGGCCTCTCACGGCTGAGATGTCCCTGGCTGGTATTTGGCTGATGAGCTCGCTGAGAGCTCACAGGATCCTCTCTGTGCCCGTGCCTGCAGGTGATCGTTGCCACCAACATTGCCGAGACCTCCATCACAGTGCACGGCATCGCCTTTGTCATCGACTGTGGCTTTGTGAAGCTGCGTGCCTACAACCCCAAGACGGCCATCGAGTGCCTGGTGGTGGTGCCCGTGTCCAAAGCCTCGGCCAACCAGCGGGCAGGGCGTGCCGGCCGCAACCGCTCCGGGAAGTGCTACCGCCTCTACACAGGTCAGCAGCTCCGGGCCCTCCCTGCTGTGCCCGTGCTTCCCGTTCAGTGCCAGATTAAAGAGAAAAGGCTGTGCTTGTTCTTTCATCGAAAGAACAATATTTCCCTTTGTTATTTGTCATGGTTGCTGTTGCTAATGAGGGAATGGGATTACTTTTGGGTTAAGAATGATTTATTCTTTAGATAAATGTTAGTTTTAGAGGTTGTGAGATTTATGAGATTAAGTAGCTGCTTATAGTTCAAGAGTAGTCACAAGTTTCTTCGTTGCAAGGTAATATATAACTTTCTGGTTATATATTTATAGAATATTTATATAATTGTATATAATATATATATAATTTTATATAATAGATAACTTTCTAGTTATATATTTATAACTATTTATATTCTTTCTAGTTTAATGGACAGATGTTACAAGATTTATTTTGTTTTTTTAACTAATCACTTTTACTTCGACTGCACTGCAGATACTTTTGTCTCACAGGCTGCTGTTGTACATATACACATATTTCTATTATAACTTCTAAACTCTTAGCTTATTCTGTATGACCTCTACACTACATATCTATAACCTATATAATCTGTATAACCTCACCCCTACATTATAAACCTATCACTATCTTATCAATACAGTTTCTCACTTACTTAAGTTATATTCTTACTTACCACTCTAGAAACATAAATTTATGATTTTTCCGTTTAATGTCTGTGTATTGTATTTTTACATCAATTTAAGCTTCTTCTGAGGCTGTAAATCAAACTCTTTAGTATCTAGAAGTTTCTATTTTTCTGATTCCCACAGTTGTTCCTCTAGCTTGTTTAGAAATACCTCACTCTTATGTGCTAGATGTTAGAAACTGAATCTTTTTGTGAATCAGAAGCACAAATGAGGCAGTCAGCAGTTGCAAACATGAAATGTTAATGCAGCTCTTAAAAGTGGTGAGCTTATTAAGAAGTTTGTTCTTTAAGGATTTTGGTTTCTGAGCAGTTTCAGCTTTTTATACTTACCAGTATTATAATCTCTCTTCTCTGACTGAAGTCTTTATAGACCTCGCATTTAACAAAAGGGCTCTGGAAATCCTTTACGTAACTCAGAGAAAACTTCATGTCTCCTTTTTTCCTAGGAATAGCTGCCGACCCCAAATTCTTCCCTTGAATCAATGACCCTGGCAGTGCACAAAAATTGCTGTTATAAATAAATCTCTTGGCTACCTCACACTGTCCAGAAAGCTGCAATCAAAGTGTCTGTTCTCAGCTGCTTAATGAGAAAAGGCTTTGCAGCTGAACACTCCCATTGCTGATGGGCTTCAGGTCCCCTCTAGTTTTACTGGAGTTCTGAGATGTTGGAGATGAAGCATTTTCCTTTAAATTGTGTTAGTGCTTGCCAGCAGTTGCCACGTTAAACCAAGCCATGATTTATACCCTGAATTTATATGTACCCAGAAAGAATCAGGAGACAATATGTGCTACACAATATCCCAAACTTATATAGCTTTGGGAGTGTTTTACTGGAGAAACCATGACTACACTGATGATATTTTTGTGTGCTCAAGAGCTCAAAGTCTAGGGAGTGCTTTAAGAAGTGTTTTAAAAGAGGGCAAAATAAAAAAGAAAAGAAGAAGTTGCACAGAGTGAACAACAGCAGAGAAACAGCACTGTCTTTGTCCTAGGGAAGGTTTGAGAAAGAAAAGGGTTCTGTAGAAATGAAAATAGTTTGGGTGAAAATTATGTAGAATGTGCCCTTTTTTTACTGCAGAACGTTGTTTAGTGGAAGGTTTTATCCTTACATGGAGTATTTTTCCAGACTTGGATTTAATAGTGAATGTGATTTTAAAAAGGCGTTGTTAAATACATTGGTTTTCCATCCTTAATCTCTACTTAAAATATAAATTTTAAGCCATTTTTTTTGAGTAATTACAAAAATAGTGTTCTTGTACTGAAAGCATGCTGCTTTGAAACTTTTCCATGAATCTTTAAAAAAATGCTTTTTTTGTAGTATTGCCCCCTGTCTTTTATTTTCTGACAAAAACATTAAACAGAAACAGAAGAGAAACAAAACATTTCCAGATTTCTGTGAAAAATTTATAACATATCAGATTGAAATGTGGGTGGGTGAACTGCAAAATCAAAACTGTAGCCAAAACCATTGAATTTCTACTTAAATAAAAGTAATGTAAAATAAATTAATTGGAGAAAGATCATCTTTAGGATAGAGATTGTCTTTTAACAGCTGTTAATTATCCATATGTGATAATTTAAACTCAAAATGGGTGTGATTCTGTCGTGATGACTACATGAATGGGAGCTGAAGCTCAGTCCCCAACTGTGTTTTTCTCCCCCCACAGAGGAGGACTTTGAGAAGCTGCCCAAGTCCACTGTGCCAGAGATGCAGCGCAGCAACCTGGCCCCTGTCATCCTGCAGCTCAAGGCTTTGGGGATTGACAACGTGCTCAGGTTCCCCTTCCTTTCGGTGAGTCCCAGGCTCTGAAGGCTGCCAGCTTTCCTTGGGCTGAAGAGACATCAGGGATGACTTGGGGATAGCCCCCAGAACCATTCACCATTGCCCTGCTGGTTTGGAAAGTGTAGCTCATTGTCCCCTGTCAGGCAGCAAAGTGTGTTCCTGGGAGCCAGTAATGCAAATAATGTTTGTGACTACTTAGAGACAACCATTTGGATTCCAGAGTTTGATGTTTCAATTGTTGAGAAGTTAGGAAAGTCTTAAAAAGACAGAAGACAAACTTCTACAATTCTGTAGAATTGTAACTGCAGTCCCTTTGCACTGAATTTATGGAGGAGGAAGAATGTGAGAGCTCTTAGTTCATTTTGCAGCAGAGAGTTAGGTAGTTAAGGATTTTGCAAAAGAGGAGGATCTATGAATGCATGTTCTATGCTGATAACTGCAATGAATGGACATTTTCTCTTCACAGCCACCCCCTGCACAGTCGATGGTGCAAGCTTTAGAGTTGCTGTATGCTTTAGGAGGTGAGATTTTAATGCTTTGCTTTATTTGTAGCTATACTGCAGGAGTTGTGAAAAAAAAATGTAATTTGTATTTGGTGTTAGAGGGACATTAATAAAATTTGCATTTCAGGACCAGCTTTGAGAAAGAAGGAGAAACACAGATGTGACTGGTGGAAACTTTTTGTTAGTGGATTTTTAGAGTGTATCTCAGTCTCTTCTGGATTTACTGTCTTTTGGTTATTTCAGATGAGTAAGCAGGCAAACAGCAGCAATGGAGTTTAAACTAGAATTTGACCATTTAGATTGGGTAAATGAGTATTTTATAGCTATCTTATCTGTATTTCCTTGCAATTTCATAAGAGGAAACCACCCATTTGTCCTTGCTAGGACCAGAGCTCTGAGCTGATGAGGGTGTTTTTTCCCTGGCAGATCCTCTTTGTGTTCCTTCAGCCCTTACAGAGCAGTGTGAAGATGAAAATGGAGTTTGTACACTAATTAGAGCAGTGGAGGAGTTAGACACTAACTTTACCTGCAGCCAGTTAGATAACTTGTTACATACCTAAGACTTGGTGTGGTGGTCTTTTATTTCATGTCACTGTGCCAGCAAGGAAACATGTTACACTTGCAGATATAAACAGAAAAAGTTGTAAGCAAAGGTTTGGCTGTAGTAACCCAGACTTTATCAAGGCTGATAGAATTGCAACTTTGTTCCTTAGTGGGACTTTGAAAAGCACAGCCTGTCTATTGTAAATTTTCCTGTTCACACATTGCAGCCATTATCTGATCTTGCTGTGTGTGTGCTGGAACTCTGCCTAAGCATTGTGAGTCAAAAGTGATGCCTGAATCTGGGAGAGCTCAGTCTCTGGAGGCTGTGCATGAAACCCCACAGAGAGTGTGGTAGTTTTCAAACTGCCTCCTTGCTATGATTTTGAAGGTTTGACTGACAGAAGTTACTAAGAGCTAATGTAATTGCAATTTTTAAAATGAATTCCAGTCTGTTCTCTGCTCTGGATGCAGGATGGGCTGTGCTGAAAGGCTACACCTGCTGTAGTGTAATGCTCTTTATGTTTGTGCTGTTGGTCCTGCAGCTGAGACAAAATTCAAACCCCCAGCAAGTCAAACTGTTCTGATTCTATTAGCTGTGATTACAGGATACAACCACTAACAAACCCCCCTGATCATCCCTAAAACCAGCACATTTTCTCCTGGATGAACTGGAGCTGTGTTTCTCAAGGCAGTGTGTGTGTTTCAGTGAAGAGCTTTCTGGCTTTTCATGCTCTTAAGTGCATGCCACTTGCAAAGACTCTGCTCTAGTTTCAGTATTGAACTTGCCAGTTATGGACAAGTCAACACATACACACAAACTTGTAATGAAAAGATTAGCCTGACAGATCTTGAGAGCATAATTCAAAGTACTTTACTATTTAGCTACTTAAAAGAGCATCTTTTTAAAAATTCTGTTCTCTGTTACTGATCACAACTTGTTCTCCAGTTCATTGGAGTCTGGGCAACACTGTTGGAATATGATTTGGTTTTAGGTGGTTCTGTGAGGAGCAGGGACTTGGACTTGAGCCTTATGGATGGGTCCTTTCCAACTTGAGATAATCTTTGATTCTAAGTGTGTTCATTCTGTTTTTTTTCATTATGCTGCTATTGGCTACTTTTAACATTCAGATCACACTGTAGTAATATGTTTTTATACACAGTTTTCAACTCCTTTTTGTGTGGTAAGTGAGATGCCTGCTGCCTAATTTTGTTTATAGGAAGAACTGTTATATTGTTGAGTTTTTTTTGACAGCTGTGTAATCTTTTTGAATGCAACAAACCAAACAAAACAGAAACTTGATGCCAGGCCAAGTAGTCAAAACTAATCTGTGTTTGACTTCAGCTCCTTGTTTGTAGCTAATTCAGAGTTGACAATATTTGCTCCATAATATAAACATGAGGCAGCATAAAGGAGATTTGTGTAAGTTTTGGAAGCTTCCAGAGGTTTGTGGCTGTTTTTAGACCATTCACAGATGCTGTGCTGTAACTTGTGGCAGTCTGCTCTTTTTTTATTCTCATGGAGCTGTAACTCTGCTTGGCCAGGATTTTGCCCTGTGCTGGTTCAGTTCCATCTCGCAAAGGAGGGTTTCACTTAAGACACTTGGATCTTGGCAACCTCTGCAAGCTTGGAACAAGGACCTTCACAGTGGCTCAGGAATGTGTTGCAAGGATGAATTCACAGCCAAAACCACCTTAGGGAAATGGAGAGGAAAGTTCAGTAAACTCACTGATTAGCTGGGTGATGTTTTGGCAGAAGTGTTCTTGCTCATGTAGCTTCAAAGAGCTCTTATTCTCTTGGCTGCACAGCTTTGTAGCAGAACAGAGAAGTGCTGATCTTGGTGTTTCAGATGGAAGGAAATATGTGTGCATGTGTGTGATACACTCTTCAGTTTTTGCTGAAGTTTAAGGTGAAGTTAAGTTTCAGTGGTTTATTCCAAAGATTTTATATCAAGTGCAGAGGTGAAGCTGCCCAAGCATTTGCAGGTGCAGTGAGGATTAAATTTCTCTTGTGCAAGTAGGAACATGAATTTCATCACTGGCATTGCAGCCACATTCAAAAAGGCAGTTTGGGGTCAGGCTGCTGTTGTGCCAGCATGGTGCCACCTCGTGCAGGGCAGAGGCTCCAAAGGTGAGATAGCTGTGTTGAATAAACACTCCACTGTTTGTAGAGGGATCATTTTTACAGTGGTGCAAACTGATTACATCAGGACTATCTCTCCTCAGCCTTCTCCTTTGATGCCCTTTTGAGAGTCTGAGTTGCCAGTTGAAGTTTATTGGTTTTAAGCATAATTTAAGAGGTACATAAGCAGGCAAAAAGTGGCTTTATTTTTAGGTTTATTTTAGGTCTTTGTTGAAGATTTGTTTGAGAGTTGTCAACTATCAGAAACAACCACTCTACCTAAGTTTCAAAAGGATAGTTTTAAGCCCTCAGCCTGTCACACACTAGTGGTTGTTACTTGAAACATTTTAGTGCCATGGTACTTGAATAATCTCTCCTGAGCATATTTAATTAAAATCTTTATAATATCTTTTTCTAAGATCTTTAATTTCCTGTATATATGTAGACTCAGTGGTTGCTTCCAGGATTATTTGAAGGAAACTTTCACCTATTCCAAACTAGTATCCATTGCAGGCTATATTCAAGCTTATTACTACAAATAGATCTGTGCAAAACCCATATATAGATTATGCAAAATTGTATTGACATTTATAGGATGCATAAGAAGGCAAAGGATTTTGGCTTGATGCACCTGTAGAAAGTGGTGCATAAATATGTGGAAATTTCTCCTTTTTCCTACTTAAGATGCAGTTGTCCTTTTGCAGATGAAAACCTATCTAAGCTATTAGTTGTGTTAGAACTTAAACTTCTCATATGGCACTAGTCAAATGAAAGCTATCATACCTTAATTTCTGCAGGTGCTGGGACTTTGTGTTTAAATATGTTAGTTCATCATTATACAAAAGCTGCCTTTGGTACCTGTTTCTGAGGAAAACTCTGTGACATTATGTGAAAAGCCTGGTAGGTTTTGTTGGACAGTGTAGGGGTGTGTGAATGAATCACTACATTGTCATGAGTTGGTAGCATATCAAATAATGAAATAAACGCTGGCTGGAGGGATCTGTTTGTTCAGATATGCTGACATGAGTTATAGGAGATCTCATTCCTTGACCTGAATTGTGGTTTTGCTTTTCTCTGTGAAACAGAGCTGCAGTGCAGCTGTGGCTTTGTTACCAGCACACAGTCTGACAAATAATGTGTTTATACAATGTAAGAGCTGTGGTTGTGTTTCCTCAGGTTGCTTTGCTGTGGTTGGTTATGCAACCTGCAGTGCCCCAAAGTCCTGCTACTGGGCTCTCACTCACCCCTGCTTGTGTAGCCTTTCTCTTGTGCTTTACCTCTCTGTCATACCTCATACAACTTGGCCTCTTGAAGTCTTCTCTTTCAATTTTTACTCTTTGCTGCCTTAGCAAGCTTTTTTTCCTTATTATTGTTCCCTGTGTATTTTTTTTTTTTATTCTACATCCTCTTGCAAAGGAAAGCTTTTCCATTTAAATCTTTCCCTGAAATCTCAGTATAAAGCTCAGAGTTAGACTGTGACCTGTGCTTTGCATGAGTCACCCTTGCTGCAGGGGTTCGACTGGAGGGAGCCAAACCTCTAAAATGGTAAATGGCAGGGTTGCTCTGGCCATCACAGATCAAGCTGTCAGGCCTCCCTCCTGTGCCATCTCCAGGGAAAAGGCTGGAGCATGACTGGCAGTTGAGTGGATGATACATGAGGCAGACTAAACTGTAGAAAAGCTTCATCAGCTGTGCATCTCTTGTTTACATAATAATACAGTATTTTTCTCCATGGCCTAAGTAGATGTGCTTAGAAAAATGGCACCCTACCATCAGCTGTGCCTCCTGTTCCTGCAATAAAGCCTGTCCCACGTTTATCCCCATTTTCATTCTCATCTGCTTTACATCCCCATGAACAAAGATGTTACTAAATATTTAAAAAGAGCATCAGAGGTCTAACAGCTAATATCCCCTCTGGCCATGGCATTGAGTTGGACTGCAGGTTTTTTAAATTATTGACAGTAAGAGTGAAACTTGGTCAAAATCAAAAACCTTATGTGTTCAATTATTTTTGAAAAATAAATCTGGTGACCCATGGGAGAGTAAATGGGTGTCATGGATTGCCTTTAAGCTAAGTGTAATACACATTCAGCAACTCTTAAGTACATTTGCTATATTTTAGCATGTAATTCTGCTCTTTAGTACAGTTTAAGTGTAAAAGAAGCCTTGCTGGGCTGTTTTGCCTGTGTCCCAGCTACATTTCTGAATGTGCTGCAGGTTTGGACATGCACTGCCGATTAACAGAGCCTCTTGGGATGAGAATAGCAGAGTTTCCTTTGAATCCTATGTTTGCAAAGATGCTTCTGGAATCAGGTAGGAGGAAAAAGATCAATTTCTTCACCAGTTTCAGTCATGTAGTTCTAATGCATGGCTAGACATTTGCTAAACTCAAACTATTCCTCATCTTGGTGTGGTCTGCAGTGAAAAGAATTGGTTAAAATCTCCATTAAATAATTAGTCTAAGACATTTCACGGTCTAATAAGTCTAACATTTTCTTCTTAAGTTTTCCACTGAAAACATTAACTCCCATACAAAAAAAAAAATACAGGAGTTTATGTATTTTTTGTTTGAAATACTATAAAAATATATTCTGCTTCTTTTTCATTTTTTTCTCCATGGGGGTAAGTTGAATGGAAAATTTCCTTTATTGAATTTCTTCATTTACTCTTTAGGAAATTTTGGCTGCTCCCAGGAGATCTTGACAATTGCTGCCATGATGCAGATTCAAAACATCTTTGTGATCCCTCCAAATCAAAAAAACCAGGCTGTAAGTTCCGTTGTGTCTCCTTTTCTGTTTGTTGTTCCCACATTTCTGGACTCTGGCAAGTATTTTACTGGTGCCTATTACAGACTGCAACTTTGTTTGAAAATAAAATAAGGTCTGGAACTGTAACTGTTTGTTGTAGGTAGAAGAAGAAACCAAATAACAGGGGAACCTTGGAGTCTTTTAGTAGTGCTAAAAACCTCCTTCTGAGGTCCAGGAACATGAAAGGTTGTAAAGCAATATTGATCAGTGGAAGGGTTTGCACAAAAAAATCCCCCAAAACCTTCCCACACACCATTTCCTTTTGAGATGAACAAAACAGGAAGGATGCAGCAAATTCTTAATAGCCTAATTTTAATGAATGGAGATTCTTGATCTGTTCATTTTTCCAGTTTCAATCTTAGAAGTGTTCCTGAGTTTATGGGGGCTATTAAAGTATTGCTGTTGCCCAGAGGAGCTGCCCAAGATGGTAAGAATTTAACAGTCCCCAGGAAACACAGAGCTGAAGGGAACTGGGCATGTCAGACATAATTTCAGCAAAAATCAGTCTCCCTATAAAATGGTATTTCTTGTTTTGCAGGCCAGGCAGCACAGAAAGTTTGCTGTGGAGGAAGGGGATCATCTGACCATGCTGAATGTTTATGAAGCCTTTGTCAAAGTAAGTCAGTTGAGGTGGATGTGGATTTGCAGGAGTGGGAGGAACCTGAGGTTCTCACTTCTGAATCTGTAAGTTCTGGATACAAAAAGTCCTCAAAGCTGAGGATTTACCAAGCCTATCAAGTGATAAGTCTACATTAAAAGACTCTCTGGTCACCATTTGCCACAGATCTTCCACAGTTCTCTGAACAGGGAGTAAAAGAGAATTTTGTTGGGGTACAGCATGGAAATCTTATGGGTAGACAGCTGTGTTTTCAAAGAGACAGGGATTTGGTCTTGGGGAAAACAAATGTCCAAATTTCCAATGAAATTAATATTTTTTTCATGTTTTAATGATGATAATTTGCATTTAATTCTAGCAGTCGTTTTTCTGGTGCTAAATTAACTCATTGATCATCATACCCTGAGGTCTAACACCAACCTTAGTACTGTTCTATAAGCTGAGGTTTATGTAATAGTTTTGAAGTTGCTACACCTATTTGGGAAAGGTATATTTTGCTGGCACAAACCACTTCTGTAGTAAAATACTTGAACACTGCTGAATTGAAACAGTATAACCACCCAAGTGTTCAAACATGACTTTTTTTCCCCAGCCACAAAGCAGCCAGGCAGGCACCAACTGAAATGTTGCCCTTTCACATTTTGTATCTGTGTAATTCTCTTAGAAACAGTCAAATGCAAAAGTTCTTGGAGGAAGTGGTGGGTTCTGGAGAAACAGCCCTTTGCAGAGAGAAGACCAATGAAAACAGCACTGAAAAGGTTGTTTACATTTTGAGGTTGAAAACAGACAAGTTTATGATCTGAGAGGATTAAATGAAATGACTGATGCTCTTCTCTTTCACCACATGTGAAGAAATGAAGCACATCTGTTTGAAAATACCCCATAGCATTTGATCTGCAGCTATTTACAAGTTGTTTGAGACATGTTTTTCAGTTACTAGTACTACCTACCCTTGTTAGTTGCTCTGTAAATAGGTAATTTTCAGGGAAAACCACAAGAAATTTGTTGCAGGAGATCAGAATTAAGACAGAACAAGGCTATCAAGAAGAGATTGGGTTTGCTTTGCTGATGGTATCTCATTAAGATTTTTTTCTCTTCTCACTGTACAGCACAGCAAGAGCTCCCAGTGGTGTCAGGAACACTTTCTGAACTACAAAGGGCTTGTGAGAGCTTCTGTTGTAAGAGAGCAGCTGAAAAAACTTCTCGTCCGCTTTAAAGTGCCAAAGAAGTCCAGTGAAGGTGATTTTTTTTTTAAGCTCTTGTCCAATACATAGTGAAGGTAGTTTCCAAACTGTCAGTCTGCTCCCTGCTTTTCTTGTAACCTTTGGAGTATCCTGGCCTCAAAATAATGTTAATTTAGACCATTTAGACCAGATTTTTTTCCTAAAAATGGCTGCAGATGAGTACTTTAGCCTATTTGTATGATTAAATGTTAGTCCAGTCTTCATTAGTTGAGATTTCCAGCAAAAGTTTAAACCAGTGATTATCTATTTAATGGACAGATTTTCCAAAAGACTCATAAATAGGTCACTCTGTTCCCTCCTTGTCTTTTCAAAAAGGCCATTTTTGTTCAAAATGCTGTTCAGCCTTTGGGATGTGATTTCCAGCTGTGCTGTGTGTGCCTGGGTACTGGGACTGGTTCTTAACACTTGTCTCTACCTGCTCTGAAAAATCAGCCTTCAGTGCTCCGCTGTCACACTGGGCTGCTTCAGGGACTGTGAAACTTTTCATGGAGACACAGGTGGCAACATTTGTTTTTTAGGCAGCAATTTTTGCTTTGCTGTGAAACTGAAGTCAAAAGGAATTGCAGGGTTTGTCTGCTCTCCTGCCTTTGCTGTCAAAGCCTGATACACTCTGAAAAAGTTGTTTGAGATGATTAAGTGGTATTTTAGGGATTTTTGCCTTTCCATTGACTCATCTTAGATAAATTCTTCTTTGCAGGTGATCCAGATCCTGTTTTGAGGTGCATAGTTTCTGGATTCTTTGCTAATGCAGCTAAATTCCACTCCACAGGAGCTTACAGGTGACTATATACAGTTTCACTACAACTGGTGCTTGGTTGGAAAGCTCCCCTGATGGATAAAACTAAGTTTAATCAACAAGCAGATGTTTCTCCTAATTTGCAGTTAGGAACATGTGACAATCAATGCACTAAATATTTGAAGTTCTGTATTTGGAAATAGCCTCAGTGTTTATCTCTTCTCTTTGGCAAATATAACAAAAATTATTAATAGTGGGAAGCTGCTACTGGTAGTCATTAGATTGCTTTAAGTTAAGCAAGTACAGTTATAGTGCAGTAGTGTTGTAGCACTCCCAGAGCACTGAGTAAAAGCCTGAAATGCTACTTTTTCATTTAATGTAGATAAAACTCTTTTAGGACATCAAATTACTGATTGTTCCTTTCGCCAGCATATGAGCCTGGTTTCATCTGCTCATTAAATGCAAATGTTGTTAATTTACTCAAGCCCTTTCATTCTTGCTTTTATGAAACATTCATACTGGGGCAGAAAGGAGCCAGATGTTAAGCAATAAAGAGAGGCACAGTCTGAAGTAGTATCTTGTTTTCAAGGACTATCCGTGATGACCACGAGCTCCATATCCACCCCAGCTCAGTGCTGTATGCAGAGAAACCTCCACGCTGGTAAGTCAGAGCTGCTTCCTCTTCTTTAGGGATTTTTTAAAGGGATTTGCAGCATCCAAATTGAATTGCTTCTCTCCATCAGTGGTGTTTCCTTTGCAACAATTTTTTGGGAGTATCCAAATAAATAAGGGGAATAGAGTGATGTTTGACTGTCAAAGAAACCTGCAGAGGTTGGAAAGCAGAGCCAGGTGACCCTGTTCAATGGCCATCACATCTTGCACTGCAGATTGTTCTCCAAGTAGTCTCTGTACCTAAACAGGGCTAGGGTTAATTTACTTTTATTAAGCCTCTTAAGGAAATATCCTGTCAAACAGGTGCTGCAGAAATGGCAAATGGATTGCAGGAAAAGGGCTTACACATCAGATGCATGATGTGAGAAGTTATGGATGTCCAGCAGATTGAGGGAAGAACTGGCTGTGTTTCCTATTAGCTGGGATATGATCATTCCATTTGCAGGTTAAAGGTTCTCAGATAACAAACAGAAGTGTGTGGAGCTCTCAGGTCAGCATGATCAGCCTGATGTATTTGGACTTCCATCTTGCACTGCCTGCTGCTGAGACTTAGAAGGATAAGCTTGGCCTGGTGTCATCCTGTCACATAGGAGTTAACTTAGTCAGCAACCTAAATTTCAGTGCTGCTGCAGCCTGGGCAGCCATCTTCTGTTGAGGGCTTCAGTTCTCTCTCTGCTACAAGTGCATGGGAAATGTGTTTTCATTCTGGTTTGTTTTCCTCTGGTTTATTTTTAGTTGTGTTAGTTGCCATGTCTCAGGACACATTTGGCAAAGAGACTTTTGGACTCTTTCCTCTTTGGTTTTGAGAGCTAAATACCATTTAATGAGAAACCACAAACGTCAGGTGTTTGCAGCTCTGCTGTGTGTAGAAGGCAGATGGTGCCCTAAGGATTTGGTAGCTGCCCCTTCAGTGCTAGGGTTTGCACTTCTTGGGGAAAATGACCTTACCTACTGAAGGTGAAACAGAAATAGATTGTCCATGCTGGCAACCTGACTGTGCTGGTAGTGGGGATGAGTCCACATGGTTGGATGTTCCTAAATCTATTCCCAGGAGATGTTTTGGCAGGAGTTAAAGCTGATTTCTTCCTCTGATGCTTATCTCACCTGTCTGCAGACTGGCGCCAGGGATAGTCATGCTGGGGTTTGTGCCCTCCTTGTTGTGGGTGCAGGGTTTTGGTGCTTTGGACATTTTCCCTTGTGATATCACAGAGTAATTCATATTCTGTCTTCCAAAGCATCAGTTGTGAGTCCCCCTTGACCCTATTATAAGAAACCTTTCATGTATACCTTGCACCCATATGGTCTGGTAGTATGTGAGGTTGTTTTATGACAATCTGAAGATTTTTTTAATGTGGACAACTCTGACCAACCAGAGAAATAGGCAGGAGGCTGAATTACAGCTTAAGGACTCTGTTGTCACTCTGTAAGTGCCACCTCTGGCAGCATGTATGTGAAACTGTCTAAATACGCTGTTAATCAGCTCTCCCTCATTGCTTGACAGCAACCACTATTCATTTTTGTCTTCTTTCTCCCAGGGTAGTCTACAATGAAGTCATACAGACTGCTAAATACTACATGAGAGATGTGACAGCTGTGGAATCCTCCTGGCTGTTGGAGCTGGCACCCCACTTTTACCAGCAAGGAACGGTACGGAATCGGCATAAAGGCCAAACGGTACCATTGCTGCACAGCAGCTCTTGTGTCTGACCTTTCTAGGGGTTTATGTTTTGCTTGGTCTGATGGGACAGAAATTAAGTTGGCTCTGGTCATTGTAGTGGTTTTAATATAAAGGAAGAGGTTAATAAGTTGATGCATGCAATGTTTTTCCCTATGGTCCAGCCAGTGGATCTCAGGGTTACAAAATGAGATCCATTTGCTGGGGAAGTTTCATTTGCCATGGTATCTCTTTGGGAAATGAAGCCTTCAGCCATTCTACACTTCAATATAGGCCCTTGGTAGCACTTCCCTGAGCAGTTCTGTTGGTAGGCAGTGGTCACACTTGGCATAATAATTTTAGGAGAACCTTTACATATTTTGCAAATGTTTGTGAAAATCCTGAGCCTTTTTTTTTGAGTTCTGATCTGTTCAAATGTGCAATGGCAAAGAACAGCTGCTGTTTGTGCAAAGCTTTATTGCAAATTGCTGTGTGTGATACAGATACCTTTTATTTACAATATCTTTTAGTAGTTGTCACCAACCTCTGTTGACTGTCCTATGGGAATGTGTCAATCCAGACTTATTCACTGGTCATTCTGAGAACTGAATTGGTATTAAATATTATCTAAATGTTAGTTCAGCTGGAGCTGTTGGTACCACATAGCCTATAAATACTGTACAGATTACCAAATTGATCTTGTATTTGAATTTCTCATGGGACATTTGTATCTACTGAGCTTTGTATTTTAAATTAATGAAATATTTCCAAAATCTGAGTGAAAAAATGCATATCAGACCTATGAAAAAGGTGCTGTGTTTCTAATTTATACATCTGCTTCACTATTTGACTTCTTGGAGAATCTGATGTTTGTTTTCTTCACTTCTTGGGGTTTTGTCAAAATGGGGAATCCTGTGGTGCAGGGAGCACCTTAGGACACCTCTGTGGTTACAGCTCCCAACAGTTTGACATCTGTTCATGTGATTGACTTGAGAGAGGGGTTTTTTATGCTCATCTTGGATAATTCATCTCAATTATCCAGACAATTCCCATCTATAAATGGACTTCCTAAGTAGTGGATATTTAATTCCTTTTTCCTGTAAGACATTGGACAAAGGCTGTGATGACCCCTGTGGGGCAGAGCCTTGAGCCTTCAGCTGCTGGGAGATGATCTGCAGACATGGTGTAAAAAGGAGCTGAGCCAATGCTGTATCAAATCAGTTCCTGCTGTAATTAGTCCTTAGACTCACATATTTACAGTTGTCACATAATTTACATTTAGCAGCCCACACCCACACAAAATCCTGTTGGGACCTCTCCATGGGCTGAAGTTTGGGGTGAGGTTTTCCTTTAGGTAGGTGGTAGCAAAGAGGACTTGTCTTGAATGAGGGAACATGCTTTTCAGATTAGTGCTACTACTGCTGTAGATATTCTAGGAAATTACATCAAAACTCAGTCTTTACCAAGTTTTTTACCTTTTGATCAAGTGAAGGCAGTTGCAGTATGATCTGATCATTGCTTTAATCCTAAAATAAATGGTAGCTCTCATGGATGGTGCTGGTTTTGGGGAAAATTCTCTCTTCCAGCCTGGTCAGTTATCCATATCAGCCAAAAGTCTTGGGTGTCCTTATAAAATGTTTGAAAATTAGAAATATTTCTCTTGTGTAAAACTTTGAGTCATACATGTAAAATTTGAATAAGTGATCTGTTGCAAATCACACAGGTTTATGTTAATCTATAGATATTCAGACCCTTTTTCCACTGAAGGACACATCTTTGTGCTAGGAAGGAAAGGTTTTATTCCTTTGTCAAGTTAAAAACAAATAACCCCTGAAAAGGACTCTGTGTTAAAAAATGTTCTTCTACAGCTTGATCTTGGTCAGTTATTTCTCATTTCAAGTTTTGCAGAATTCTTTTCATATTTCCTTGCACATTTGTAGGTCTTTAAGGCACAGAGGTTCCAAAGATCCAGTGCAACTTCAGTTGTTAAAATCTTGTCCTTCACATACATTCTCCTGGTGTTTTTTGCAGATGTATTGTTGGGAGCACATCCTTCTGTGCATTTTTACACCTGGAAAATTGCTTCCAGTGGGAAATTGCTTCTATGCTTGCAGCTAGTACAGAAGAACTAGAAGTTATTTTATTACAAGCCAGAATATCAATTTGGGGTGCATGTGGGTTTTTATTTAATGGGTTTATTTTAGTTGTGTCAGTAACAAGCAGAGGTTGGATGGGTGTGGATATTTGAGTTAGAATTTATTTAAATTGTGATTAAGGATAGAAAGCATTGTAGTTGATTTTCTCCCTTAATTTTGGTGTATCTGCTAAGCAGTTTTTTTTTGTTCTTTTCTTGCAGCATCTTTCCTTGAAAGCAAAAAGGGCTAAAGTAGATGACCACTGACATGACTTCAGTTGTTCTGACATCAGAAGCAGAACCTACCAGTGATTTCAAGCTGGCTACAGTCCATTCAGCAGTCAGTTCATTAGCAATTTGATCTTCCATCAACCTAAATGTTTAAATGCCTGCCAGGATCTGTAGGGGTTTATGCATGACCAGTACATTGTAAACCTAGAGCTTGCATTGTGGACATTTTAATCTTTGCCTACTTGACCTCTCTTGTTAATCTGGGCATGTTGCTCCTTTTAAATAGGTAGAAAAACAACTTAAAAAGTAAGAGGACATACAGGACCACAAAAAAAAACCTGAAACCTTCAAGAAAGAAACAGATTTCCTGGAGTGGTACTGCCTTATGAGCGTGGGGAGTAGGGTACCCTGCCTCCTGTCACCCAGAGCACTGTGACTTACACCGGCCAAACTGAGCCTGGCTCCTGCCAGCAGGAGCTCAGGGCAATCAACTACCCCTTGAAATGCAAGGTGCTGCCATGGAAACATGGATTTCCTGTTGGACCATCCCAAACTGGTGCAGCTTGTGCTCCCAAGCAGTAAAAGTGTCCTGCCCAAGGCTGAGCTGGCCCAGCCCACTGTGCTGAGCAGTCCCTGGGGACTCAGATGTCTGGGTTCTGCTCATGGGAGTTGCTGTTTGGGGAGGGGGAGAAAGAGCAGCTCAGTATTTTTAAGATGGATTAATTTTCTGCTCAATCAGGGGACTAAAGATATATGTTCACAATCAATCAAGTTCATAGATGGGGCTTTACTTTTCTTTTTTATCCTATGAGAGAAAAGATGTTAACCTTCCACTGGTTGGAAATACCAGTAAATTTCATTGAGGAATATCATGGAACTCTGTTTTTTAGCCTCTGTTGATCAGCAAAGAGAGAAATGTTCTATACTTTCCTAAAAGGAACACAGTCCTTTATATTTCTTTTATTACCAATCTGTTCTTTGCTGCTTGGGACTCATTTTCCTCTGTTACTGAGGAGAAGGATGCTCTGAACAGTTGCTGCTTTAATTGGGATTCCATGGCTACTTTTCAGGAAGGAATTATGCTTGTTTGTGTTTTAACAAGACAGCTTGGATACACATCTTTATTTATTTCCATTTTCCATTTTTACCTATTGCTATTTATTTTAGAAAGACATCGCTTGAAAATTTTATTTTTCTAATTCAACTGATTTGATGAATGTGTTTTTTGGCATATTAACTGTTTTATTTTCTTTAAAAAAAAAAAAGGGATGTAAATAGGCAAAAATTTCTACATAGAAAAAATGCCTTCCTCATCAGAGGACTGCCTTGAAAACTTTCTTGAGAGCTTCTTTACCTTGTCCCTTCCCAATACCTGCAGAGAGAGCACGTTGTGCCATGTGCACTGTGTGGTCTCCTCAGTGTGTCCATCCTGACTGCCAGCACAAACACATGTACCAGTCTCCAGGAATGGCACCAGCAGCATGAAAACTGTCACCTTCCTCCTTGTTGTCCCTGTGCCCCTCACCTTTGTATCACTCTCTTAGACTGGAAGCTCCTCGGGGCAGGGACTGTCTCCTAGCCAGAGCTGAGAGCAGTGTTGGAACTCACTAAAAAGATTTCATTTGCAGGTTTTTTTCTCTTAAAGGATCGGAGAAAGAACTGAGTATGAAGGCTTGTTAATTGTCTGTGTTTCTCTGTCCTCTGGAAGTATTCTTAAGAAAAATAAAACTGTTGAATTGAGGAAGCTTGGGAATGCATCACTTTGGGCTGAGCAGGGTGTGTTGGGCTGGGCTGGCAGTGGGTGGCCACTGCATTTGCCAGCTCTGAGAATTTTGGGTGGCTCTGGAGACCTGTCTTGTCCAGATGTTCTTTTACCTTTCTGCACAGCTGCAGAATTTCCTCTAGGGAGTGATTGTGAGTCCTGCTGAGGTCAGAACCCAGGGATGTGCAAGCTTTGTCACATGCTGCAAACCATCAGTTAGGTAAGAATGAGTGCAGTAGGTTTTTATAAACAAAACAAAACAAAAAAAATTGAGACTTTTTTAGCAGTTTTACAAATTGAGGTATCTCCACACCCAGAACAGGCAGAGTCCAGGCTAAGAGTAAGTGTTCATAGGATCCAGACTAAGGTCCCCTTTAGAGAGAAAACACTGCTGGCATCAGAGATGTGGGCCCTTGGAAGGTGTTGGAAGACAGAAAACTTTAAAAAACCCCTGCAAATCTCTTTATTTTGTAAAGCTTTGGCCTTCAGCTCCCTGCTAGATTAGTACAGAGCATTCTGCTTTAAATAGCTGGTGCAAGGAGGTGGCTCACTGCCTTGGTGTGGCTCTTTGCTGCAGTAGCAGGTTGTTGTGGGGAAGGTTGGAGTCATTTGAAGATGGCTGTCGGGAGTTTAGGGAACATTTAAGGATTTGAACCCTGAATTTTAGAGAATGAGGTTAAAATATCAGTCTGTTGAATCAAAATGCTGCTTGGGATAGAAGTCATTCCATTGCTGGCAAGGAGACAGACTTATTAAAAAGTAAATTTCCTACCCATTGACATCAAATGATTGTGGGGTAAAAAAAAGGTGTACTCCTCAAGCCTCTCAGAAAGTGCTGTCAATGTTTCTACTCAGGACTTCAGTATTGTCAGCTCTAGAAGAAAATCAATTTAAACTGGAGAGATTCAGCCAAGAAAATACTAATTGAAATATGTTTCCCATCTTGTGGAGTAAAAGTAATTTTGATAAACTCAAGGGAAAATAGTCACAGCCCTTTCTGGTTAATCTGAAGAGAAAAGTAATTAAAAGTTGGGAGCTTTGGTTGCAGGGAAGGAGGGAGAGAAGAGAGCAGGGAGCCTTTCAGAATCCCTTCTTTTGGGAGCATCAGTGTCTTGGATAACTGTGCTTATCCCAAGATTCTGGTAATTGTCACTGGGCTCAGGCAATTTTACTGAAAGCAGCTTGGAAAGAGGTTTATTACTTTAATTTCATAATGTTCATCTCTATCAAGTAATCACACTGTCAACAACTGGCAAAGAAAGTCGACACCCTAACTCAGCATTTAGAGTAAGTGACTTTGCAGGGGCTTGGAATAAAAAAGTTGCAAGATGAAGGTAAGTAGCTTGTGAAAAAACTATTCTTGTATCTTAGTTTCTGGCTGCATTTTGAGAAAAGTGCCAGCAGATGGCAGGCACCGGTTTCAAAAAGTATCTTGGGCAGAAACTAATTTGCCAATTCTTCAAAAGTTTCCCTTATTCTTCGGTTTTAACATTTAATTAGTTTAATGGTAAGTGGGATGAGAAAGGGTAAAGGACAAATCTGTCAGTGGCTATGGGATAAAGGCAGTATTTGTGGAGCAGAGATTAGTGAAAAACCCAGAGGGCTGAATGTCCTGCTGGTTTAAAAGCAAACAAACAAAATGCCCTAAAAAACCCCCAAAATTCCCAACCAGGACATTCTGTAGTGGTTCTTTTACTTACACCCTGAGTCATAGAAAATGGCAGTTTGTCCACACTTCATATTCACTACAAAGGAATCTTTGAGCTCTGTTGGATTCTAGCCACTATTGTAATAAACAAAATTAACAGTTTAATGCAGAAAAAAACCCCCAAAACCCCAAACCAAACAGAAAATCCCCCTGTTTTGTTTGTGGCAGCATGGCAGATGTGATTTGTCTCAGAGGATGTAGAAGTATTTTCCTGCTCCATTCCAAAATTGGCTTTGCAGGGCTGTGGATGTGCAAGGCTGTGAGATGCAGGGGTTGAATTTGGCTGTGTTGCCAATTATGATCAATCAAAAATTTCCTAGGGAAAAAAAAAATCCCTCTTTTCTCCTTTCTAGATTAATAGCTGGAATTTAAAATAACTAAATGCATTTAACTTGTCTTGCAGATTTATTTGACCTGTCCCTTGCAGTTGCTGGAGTGCACAGAGCATCAGGAGCACCACTCCAGGAAACCCCTGCTGCCGAGCTCATGTGGGATCAGGAGCTGCCTGCAGCTGCACATCCCACCCTTGCTCCTTCCTTGCTCTCCCAGCTCCAAGGCTGCTCCCTGTGCTCTCCTCCCAGGCTGGGTCCTGCAGGCAGAGGCACCAGGGGAGGAAAGCTGAGGCAGAAGCAGTCAGAGGAGGATGTTTCCTGTCCTTGGGGTGTTTCTGATGCCCTCCCACAGATGCCTGGAAGTGGTTGGGGGTCCCTGCAGTGAGTCCTGCTCTGCTTGTGCAGCCTCTGCCTGTGAGGCTCCCTTCAAGGTCTTCCACCTGAGCAAGGATCAGCCATCAGATCCTGGTAGACTTTCCATGCTGTAGTGCTTGGAAAAGTCAAACCTTACAGGACAGAGAGCAGCAAATCACCAGAGCTTCTTGGCTTCCTTCAGCCAAGAAATAGATTGTTTTTTGCAGAGCCAGTTGGCAGAGAGAGGGTCCTGTCAGACAGGGAATGTTTTGGTGTCAGGAAACATCTTCCATGACCAGGTTTTATGGAACTCCTGCTGCTTCTCCCTTTGGTGTCTGGGGAGATACCAGGCTTTCATAAGCTGTGCAAAGACCCTGCTGCAGCCAGGGCAGGGAAGGGACTCTGCTGGGACCTGGAAGAGCCAGGATCTTGTTCAGTCCTGCCACAGGGAGCAGGCTCTGCCTGGCCCTGCTGTGCTGGCACAGGCTGGGGCAGTGCTGGTGGGAGGCATCCATCACACAGGCAGCTCTGGGTGTAAATCCAGGCTGTGAAATAGTGATGGCCATTAGGAGCTGTCAGAGCTGCCAGGACACCAGGAAGGCTCTTTGCAGCTCCCTGGGGATGCTGGCCAGCCTGGCACATGGGGTTGTGGCAGAACTGCAGCACTGTTGAGCCAGTCTTGGCTTACTCAAAGTCTTTTTGGAAATTGCAGCTGCTGCTGATTTAACCCTTTGCATTTTACAGGTGGGAGAGCAGCATGTTACAGTAAGGAGGGATCCATCAGAGAAGCCTTGAAGCTTCTTGGTTTAGCTAGAGAAGCAGAAAGTGATTCCTGTGCAGCTGTGTGTGGGGGGGCTGCTGCACGGGGCTGTTTCCAGAGGAGGTCATTCCTGGCTCTGTCACAAACCCTGCCCTCAGAGCTTGCCTGGCTGAGCACCATCATGGCAGGGAGTCAGTGCAGGGTTTGGGCACCTGATCTGCCTTGCAGGGCTCACCATGGAGGGAAGGAGACAGTTCTGGTGGTGTGTTTGCCTCTTGCTGGCAGCAGGGCACATCCCTCTTGTTGTGCAGAGAGGGACCAAGCTGTCACTGCCCCTTTGTCTGGCCAAGGGTCCCCACGTGGTGATGCTTGTAAGGTGTCCACATCCCCTAGAACTGATTTTCCAAGCTGTCAAGATTCATGTTATGTTCTGTTCCTCATCCTGTCCCCAAAATATATGTGGAAAAGGCTAATTTTCAGTGAATTCTATGAATGGCAAATGGCCCCATTCAAACCTCATGACCCCCAGCCCAGAATGTCCCCACTGGTGCCATTTTGGGGGCAGGATTTGCAGCAGGGGAGCAGTGTGAAACCCACTCTGTGCAGGTTACTCTGTGGGTATTTGTGCCCTTGGTGTGATTCATTGTTCCACCTTTCCATTTCAGCCCCATTTGGAGGCCTCCTGGGAATGTGCTGTGCCACAAGGAAGTTTGTGAAGATGAGTGAGGATGTCCAAGTGGGAAGCACTCATCGTTGAACAGGGAATGAAGGCAGCAGGGGCTGGTACATGTTGGGAAGAGCAGCTGCTGCTCTGGGTCTGCTCCACCTCCTGCTGCTCTCCATCCAAAAGCTTTTCACAGACACCTCCTAACTCTTGTCCCTTTGTCACAAAGTCCTCCTGAGTCTATTTAGGGGTTGTCTTGTGAGAGTGAGGAGTGGAATACAGAGGGAAGATGTATTGTAGAAGGAAATCTCAGGGACTGGAGAAGCTGAAATATGTGGGAACCCACTACTCAGTCATTTGAGTGAAGTTCCCATTAGGGTTTGGAAACTTTCCAGGAGCCCTTGTACCTAAGCAAGCAATAACTTCTGGCAAGACAGGAGTTTTAGGCTTTGCCAGAATTCCTGCATCAGCTGCAGTGAGAGGAGAGTGGAGCTGAGCCTGACAGCTTTGCCCAGGGCACAGCCAGAGAGGCAGGCACAGTGCCTGTCACCATCCCAGCTCTTCCCCAGGGGGGTTCTCCAGGGAAAAGCACCTTCAGGGACTCCAGGGGCACTATCCACCATTTTGGAGCAGGCTGCTTGGTGTATTTTTACCAAAGCTGGTAGATAAACATTGACTATTCTCCTCCTCCCTCCAGATTTTTATTCTGGAATCACTTTTTGGTTGGAAACAAGGAACTGGAACATGTGAATTTTGCTGTTGACTTTGTCTCTCTCTGGGTAAATCCACTTGTAGTTCATTTTACTGAAGTGTAAATATGGGTGAAATTTTATCTCCCACCGCAGTAGGAGCCTGCAGTGTCTGTCAGATTTATTGACACCCACCAACACGATGCTTTCTGGAAGGCAAAAATGGTTTTGGCAAGTGGGTTTGCATGTTTGGAGTTTTGTCGCCAAAACTGGCTGAGACGGTTTGAGAGAAAACTCTTCTTTCTAAAGCTGGAAGGAGCAGATTGCTGACATCTGATATTTCTCAGTGCTGACTGATCTCTAAATGCTGTGCTTGATTTCAGTTGCACTTTTTTCCTCACTTCACTCTCTCTGGCTGAGTGGCAGAAAGCATTTTGCCACATCCCTCTCCTCTCTGTGCTTTTCCACTGCAGAAAGATGCAGATCTGCAAAGGAAGCTTTTCCCCCCTCCTTTTCTTTTAAAAAAACTGTGAAAGAAGCAGGGTGAAACTTTAAAACATGGATAAAGGGTTAGGGTCTTCCTTGGGAAAAAAAGATCAAAAATGTTTAAATGAAATTTTTCAGCGAAAAAACCCCAAATTAAGCTTATGGCACTGTCTGCCACTGCCCAGCTGCTGAGGTGTGGTTCCTCAAGCTGTGCTTTGCACACACACACCCCCCCCACAACAGTCCAACTCACTGGGCCTTTGCAGTGAAATGAAAATGCCCTTCTAGAGGCTTCCAGCATCTCTCATTTGCTCCTGCAGGCTGGTTCTGTTTTGGCTGAAGGGTTGGTGTGGCACAGCCAAGCTGGGAAGCATTGAGAAAGCTGCAGTCAGCAGGCTGCTGTTAAAATCTTGCTGCTTATGTGATGCTGGACAGATGATATGGAGCTCCCCATGAGCAACACGGGGCAAACCCACCATGAAAAATGGCAAGGGAATCAAAATTAATGATTATGAGGAGCAGCTTTTCCAGGCAGTGTCTTGTCTGTGCAGCCAGGATGGTTTGGTGGTTTGGAAGCTCTTTTAACATCTTTAAAGATTAAATCCCTCATCACTGTAGTGTAAACTTGCATGAGTTATTTACAGCTCCCTGCATGAAAGGGCTCAGGGTGTGAGTCAGGGAGCTGCGAGGGCTGACTTTGGGGTGTCTGGCTCCTGCAGGGGACACCACAGCCTTGGGTGGGTGTCTGATCCCCCATGCCGTGCAGAGGGACTGCTGATGCCCAAGGATAAGGTGCATGGCACTCAGAGATACCTGGGGTAGCCAGGAAAAAGTGAGTCTGAGGTGGTAGTGCCAGAGCCAGCTCAGCTCTCTGAGCTACTGTGAAACCTCTTGTGGAGCTGAGTGTCTGAAAGCTTCACCATAAAGTGATGCAGAGAGAGGCAAAGCAGGTCTAACACCAGTGAGATGCTGATGGCCAGCAGTGGTTGGGCTGTGCAGGAGTTACATCCCCTTCTGAGGGAGAGGGACACAGCCCATGGCACTTTGCTGGTGAGTGGGCAAAGAGGTGTGAGGATGGTGAGCTGCTGCACCACACTGCTGCAGAACAGTTAAAAGTCCAGCTATAGGAGGAGATAGGTGATGAATTCCTGGCCTGCATGTTGGCTCAGATGCATTCACTCAAGCTATGGTGGGACACCAGCTCCAGGAGAGGGGTCAGGGTGCAAAGAGGGGACCTGGGCACTCCCTGAGCACAGACCAGCTCCTCTCATAAAAGGGAACCAGCACCACAGCACCCTGAGGAAAGACTGTGGCTGCAGCTGTGCAAAAGCAGCTTCACAGAGAGCCTCAGATCCTTTTACAAGTGCTGAGGTGTGTTTGGTGTGGGAGGGATGCAGGGCAGAACATCTGGCTGGGGGTTTGGGACACAGCAGGAGCTGGGACCAGAGCCTGGCCCCATGAGCTGGTGCAGACCAGGGGTGCCTGGCACAGGCACTGGGGTCAATGGGGAAGGCTGGGGAGCCCAGGATTCTGACAGCAGGGCCAGCCAGACCCAGAGGCACTCAGGTAACAAATTGAACAGTGAATATCTTAAGATGACTTTGGTTTATTGTCCAGATCAGGTCAGCGGAAAAAATATTGGGAGGCTGAACACAGAGACAGGCTGCTTTAGCAGATAAATGGACTGATCATTTCTTGTTGAGGAACAATCTCTAAAACATAGTTTACTGCACAGCTGAGGGCTGAAGCATTTGCTGATGCCAAGAGCTCCTTCTCTGACCCTCGGCACACGTGGAATTAAACGGCGCACTACTTTTTGATGGTTAAACTCCCCCAAGAAGACACTCCATTTGTTACCAGGGCTCTGATGAAGTAAAGTGTGCTGTATATGTACAAGGCCGGCCTTCAACTCATCTCAGAATGAATGGAGAGGTAAAATTGAATTTTACACTCCTGCTGCTATGATTAATGTGCGGGCTCTGGGAGCCGGGTGCTGGCCGCAGGAGGGCAATGCAGGCTCGCTCTGAGCAGGAGCCTCCTGCCTCCCTCCTTGGGAGCCTGCAGAAATGAAAAGCTGCTCCAGGAACAAACCTGTTAGCACAATAAATCCTGCTGTGCCTGTCCCAGCGCAGAGCTCCCACGTGAGGCTGCACCTGACAAAGGAATAAACCTGTTAGATGAATAAAAAAGCACGTGGCCATTAAATCAGGGGCTAATGGCAGGGACTGAGAGGGCTGGGCAGGGGACAAAGCTGCTCAGGGAAGGCTCAGTGGGGGACAGGGAGCTGCAGGTGGCCCTTCAGCCGTGCAGGAGTAGCTCACAGAAAGGCACAAGAAGACCCCAGGGGTTTGAAAGCTTCTCATGGGCAGGACAGGTACAAACTGCCCCCTAGTACTGAGTGTGTGTGCTGTTCTCACCCACCAGAGGAGAAAAGGAGAGGGTGAGACCTGTCCAGAACTTCCTTTGGGACTGAGTGGCTGCTGCAGAAGGGAGTGGGGAGGCCAGGATCTGTGCAGCATCCTTGCACTGGTGGCAGGTGAAGGCAGCAGCACTCACCATTGCACTCTTGCTCCACTCCCTGGGCTCTGCTTGTCCTGCTGGGCAGAGTGTTCTGAGTGCCTGTGGCTCCTCTCCCACAGTCCCAGGGGGGAAACAAGCTCCTGTGAAAGCTTTCCCTGGTCAAAAATGCTCCCTGGCTCTCCAGTGTGCTCTGGGCAGTCCTGCTGCTTCATCTTCATGGTGGTGAGCACCTCCTCCACCTCGAGCCCCAGCTGCCTTAGTGATGGGTGGGCTACCCAGGATGGCTTCACCTGGCTGGGCTACAGATAAATTCTCCCTTCTGGCTGATTCCTGGACATGGGAAGGATCCAGCCCCCCTCACTGCTCAGTGCCCCAACTCTCCTTGGCAGCATTTGAACCCATTATCCTACCCGTGGTAGGACACTCAACTGTTAAAGGAGGATGTGTTCATTGAAAATACACATTTCAAAAGGTAAAAATCAGGAAAATGTTGGGCTAAGTACTGCAGAGGACAGTCCCTATGTTAATTCAGGTAGTGGGATAGTTTCCCTGAGATTTACTGTGCTATTTGCCTAAAAAATGGAGCAATTCAAGCCAAGGATTAAATACATACATACATTAAAAGCAGAACAAGGTAAACAATTGTCTTGTACCATCTTTCCAGCCCTGAGCTCAGAACTTTGAAAGGCTGAAGATCAGAGCTGGTAACAGGGAAACAACATGGAAACCTGTTAGATCTGCTCTGCTGAAACCAATGGACTCCCTCCTATGGGACTGAAAATAGAACTATCATTGCTAAATGATAGAACTAATAGAACTAAATCATTGCTTCTTTTCCTTAAAAAACTGAACTTTTACATGTCAAAAATGAGGTGAAACTTATTTTGCTTTTTATTTTTCTGTTGGGATGTGAAATCAGGCTTATTGGTTTAGATCTTATGATCTAATTTTGTTTTAAATTCTAGATTAGTTACTTTGGTTTGCTTTTAGATATTTCTAAATTGAGGTACGTTTCTAAGGTTCTCTCACTAGAAATGATTCTCTCACTAGAAATTACTCTCTCAGTCTCATCTTACCAGACTCTGCCCTTCCCAAATGTGAAGTGCACAGGCAGAAAGCCCAGAGTTCTGGAAATGAGGAGTGGCTCTTTGTGGATAAATTTCTCAGATGTTGGGAATGGAATGAGTTGATTCTTTTCAGACAGCACCTTGCTAGTTTTGAAAACAGTTTCCTGCTCCCAGGCATGGCTGGAGAGTCTTCTCCAGCCTGTGACCAGGTACAGTGGAATTAAACACCCCTGCCCTAAGGAGGGCTCTGCTTTCCAGTGTTCCCCAAAACCAGCTTCCAATTGATACCATTTAGAAGGTGTTAAACTTTATTATGCTGTTTGTTCTACCTTGCTGTGCAAAAATAATTTTGTTTTGCTTTCTGAGCTAGGGAGCTGAGGGGAAAAGTTCTGTTGGTGAGGGAGACAAACTTTGTCTGGTAAATCTGAGCCCTCCAGCCCAGGCTGGGTGCTGTGGCTGGGGGCAGGGGAATTTCAAACATCTGCTTCCACTTAGCCCCTCTCTGAGCCCAGCCAGGGGCTGACAAACAATGAACGGCTGGAGGATAACAATGAGTCAGGTGAAAAAAGGAAATTGTTTTTTTGACAATCTGCTGCTGGGCAGGGAGGGGGGAGGCAAAAGAGCTCGTAAGAATGAAAAGCCTAGGAGAAAGGGGATAAGTTAACATTAAATGGGCATGTGGTGACAGGGAGGGAAATGGTGGGACAGCTGGAAATGCAGCAGGAGCCTGGAGAAAATCGATACGAGATAAGCGTTCCAGGGGTTGTGCTGTTCATCAGGTGACAAAGTTAAAGGCAGGGAGACACTAAAAGTGAGAAAATATCACTGACCCCCTGCAGTATTGATCAAACAGCTGAGACACTCAAGGCCAAAGTCACTAATAAAGTGAGACATATCAGCAAGCAGCCCATGAGAGCAGATGAGTTGGCTTCCGAAGGTCTTAAAAATAAAAATAAAACATATCTGCAAAAGTTCTTGTTAACCATCTTCTTTGTCTTGTTAAGTGCAAAGGAGACAAAGCAGCTTTGTTGGGAGGCACACAGGAGAGGCATGAGGCTTTCTGTGTTATTTGAAAACGGAGTGGATTTTGTAGGGAGAGCAAAAAAAGGAGCCTGTGATGCTGGGGAGGGACAGCAGCTCTGCCAGGACACCTGCAGAAGCCACCTGAGCTTTGGGTCGTGGCCCTTAAATGGCTCAGTCTGGTCACCTGAGCACCTGTGGTGACACCTGTGCACATCTGCCTCAACACCCCTGAGCACGAGGCTGAGTCAGCTCTCACAGGGAAGATCAGGTGATTTGTGCTCCTTGGTTTTCTCTGACTGCACTGGCTGAGGGAGGCAGCTGAGGACAGGCCTCTGCCAGCACACAGCCATCTCAAATAGGAGCAAAAATTAAATTAACACAAGTTTATTCCCTGCCTCCTCCCACTTGAAATGCCTGAAGTTGTGCCTGGAGGATTTGATGCTCTCGTTTCCTGCTTGAGCCAGGCTCAGATCAGCTGGGGGTGCTGGTGTAGGCACAACCTGCAGCTATCCTTGCCCACCTCAGGAACTAAAACTTGCCCCAGAGATGGATAAGAAGATGTTTGGGCACTGCTGAGTGTTGGGAACTGTCCAAATGTTTCAAGTCCAAGACACTTCAAAAAGACTTCTAATGGTGAGAGGACAGTGTGAAAGGAGAGATGTAAGCAGCTGTAAAAGAGAAGATGTGTTTGAAAGTGTTGCCTGGATAAGGCACCAGAAGAGATGAATGAGGCTGTGTGGTTGGCTCCAGGGGGAAATGGAATTACTTTACTTTTGAGTCTTGATGTTGTGTGTTAAATAAGAACTCTCCTCTCCCTCTTCCTCTTCCTCTCCCCTCCTCTCCTCTTTCTTGGAATTAAAGGGCTCAGGAGAGTCTTTTCACCTCCCCTGTTTTTAATGGGTGCAGTTCCTGAGTGGTTGCTCTCTGCTGGGCAATACCTAATTTAAAGGTTTGACACAGGTCCAGCTAGCCCCTTGCAGGTGTGTGGATTGTGAGTAAATAATTCTCAGACATTAGTGTCTGTGCAATTAAAACCCAGTGAATTGGAAGAGCTCCTTTTGTTTACTATTTTTATCTTCTAGCAAGATCTTTGCTGTTTCACACACTTCAGAAATAGGTGAGTTAGGAACTAAATGTTCTGCCTGACCTCTTCAATGCTGAAATGCCCTTTTATTCCAGTTCTTAGTGTGTCTAGGAAGGGCAGTGTCCCAGCACTAGTCAGAAACAACAGAGAGGCTCTGATTAGGTTATTTTGTTGAGCTATTTTAGTTCTCCCAGCATTTGCACCATTATCTGTTCACATGAACTGTTATCCTGGTGCACTTTTACCTGCCTCTATCGTGGTTGAATTCTGGGAAAACAGAGCTGCTTGGGAAAGAAAAGGAAAAACTCCACCCTTTTGCTAGGATTTTTTTAATGAAAGATAACTTCCACTGGCTTCTGCCTTTCCTCTGGCTTTTGCCCCTCTCCCTTGTGGAGCAAAGCAGGAAAGGAAGATGAAATAAATGCTGGTTTTAAGTGAGGGGAGATGTGAGGTCCCTGCAGTGGTGATGATGTAGAGCCCTGAAAGCATTTCTGAATAACTGTGAGTAACTTCAGCTCAGGAACTGCCAGGCCCCAGAGGAGGGGTTGTTGGGGAGGAGAAGAGTCCACAAAGGAAGCTGACAGAGGAGATGGGATTTATCTAGCTCAGCTGTAGGGAAGAGAGCTTAAAGGAATTGCTGGATTCATCAGGTTTATGTGATAGTAGAAACAACTGCACCTGAAGTTCCTGTTGGAAGACTCTAAATCCAGAAGATTGTGGTGTGGGGTTTATTTTTTTTTCTTTTTCTTTTTTTTTTTTTTTGTAATGGCTAGGGTTACCACTGGAAATGTTTGCAAAATTTAACTGGGGCATTGGCCATTTTCTAGACAACAAGGTCAGATCAGCCAGCAAAGGGAGATTAATTTAATTAAATCAATATGTGATTGCTAAGCCTCATAATAAAATCTAAAATAAGAAATTTGGAGAGAAAAATTGATTACATTTGCAGGGTATAAAGTGGAAGAATTGTTTGTTCATGAAATACTTTTGCAAAGGTTTAGAAAATTGTTGACTTCTTCCTCTCTCCATTTCCCCATTCTTTCATGTGACAGAAAAACTGTTTTGGGATTTTTCTTTTGCTGTTGGGTCTTCCAGCTTTACAAGTTTAAACTTGTGGAAAAGAGAGGGAACTCAACCCACTGCAACCCTTTGCAGCTCTGTCCCATCAGAAAGGTACAGTTGTGCTTCTTTTGGTGTTTCCAGATGTTTTCTTTCAACCAGATTTCGTTACCTAAGTCCAGAGCAATGATTAAGGTTTTTAAAAGCTCAGTGATTCTGGCCATGTGACTGTGGGGGGCACAGGTATTCCTTGCACACCCTGTTGAGTTTTGTGTTCCACTGAGCCTGTTAAATTTTGTTATTTCCTAGGAGATCAGGTGAGGTGCCTGGGCAGACAGGGAAGGTTATGAAGGAGATGACCCTGGAGCAGCCCAGGTGCAGGAAGGTGCTGCTGCACCAAAGAGCATCACTCCCCTACAAGAGGCTTTTCTCCCAAAATACCTCCAGCTGACTTGTTAACTTTGCTAGCAGGATCCCCCAGGGGTTTTGTTACATCTGCTCTTAAAACAAAGAACTTTTCCTTGCCTTTCAAGCACCCACTTTTTCATGCAGCTCAGACATCCCACTTAGCTGTCTGCAGGTGTTTAGAGGTGCAGGTGAGGGTGTGGCTGTCCCACACCCCTCTGGACCTGGGCTTCAGCCCATAACTGCTTTATCTGTGCCCTCTCCCACTGTGCTGCTCCCATGGAGCCTTTCCCAGAGCTCCTTCCTGAGGAGCAGCAGTCCCAGGTGAAGGGAAGGTGATTTGTGCTCCTTGGTTTTCTCTGACTGCACTGGCTGAGGGAGGCAGCTGAGGACAGGCCTCTGCCAGCACACAGCCATCTCAAATAGGAGCAAAAATTAAATTAACACAAGTTTATTCCCTGCCTCCTCCCACTTGAAATGCCTGAAGTTGTGCCTGGAGGATGTGATGCTCTCGTTTCCTGCTTGAGCCAGGCTCAGGTCAGCTGGGGGTGCTGGTGCAGGCACAACCTGCAGGTGAAGCTGAGGGGACACGAGGAGCTGGGCAGGGCCACCCTGAGCAGGGGGTGATGTGCCAGCCCTGGAGTGCCTGTGAGCACAGCCAGGTGTGGAGGGGAAGGCACCATCCCCAGCACCACCCTCCATCTGTACTTGCCTCATTGTTACTGCTCCTGGCATTTGCTGCCAGTGGATGAGTGATGGAGGAGGGCTGGAGGGAAGGGGTGCTGCAGGGGGATTCGTGGCATGGGGATCCCATCCTGGAGAGGAGGACATGACCTTGCTGAGCATCCAGGGCAGCCCCAGCTGCTGGGGTGTGCTGCTTGCTTGGGTGGAGGCATTTAAGGTTGCTTTCACCTTTAAGTGCCAATTGTTCATGTTTTAATTTCTAAATATTCCCCAACAAATGTGGAAACACAAGTAAATCCCTTGCCCTAGCTTATTACTGAAAATGTTGGTGAAAATATTTCTTGGCCTAAAGCTAACAGGCCAAGAAACAGTTTTAGTGTATTGTAATTCAAAAATAGCTTCTAATATCTGTATTGTCTCATCCTTCTCATGAGACTAAAAATAGAATAAAAGTTTTTAAAACACCTCTCAGTTACTCTATCTCCCAATCAGAAAAGCAGATAATCTGACAAATAAGCCCACAGTTGTTGTGACAGTAAACAACTTTGTCACTTTTGGGTCATTTCCCTGTGAGACCTGAAGAGGTGTCACGGGACTTCTGAGATGGGATCCAAGCTGCTGTGCTCATCCTTGATGAGCAAAATCTCCTGATTGCTCCAAGAGTTACTTTAACAAATCAAACTCTTTGGGTCAGTAACTTGATTTTCTTGGAGCCAAAGATAATTGTGGATTTTCAGGGCAGCAATCTTTACCCAAAGAGCAGATGTAGCTCTGTAACAACCCTTCCACTGGTGGAGCAGGCTGGTGGCTGCAGTAAAGCCCACCTGCCCCTGAGGCACGATGGTTTTGTGAGGATATTCCATGGGCTGGGTGTGACTCTGGTGGGAAATGGAACCCTGATGCACCCTTTTTATTTTGTGCATGCAGTAACCTGCCCTCTGAGAGCTCTGCTTGCTTTTTCCTCCTCTTGATGCAGAGGTTCCCAGAGTGGTCCTGCTGAGTTCCCAGAAGGATCCTCCCTGTGCTTTCCTGTGGTGTAATTTGGGGTCAGGCATCCTCCTCTAGTGAAATGCAAACATTTTGGCCTCCTGGAGATCTACAGGGGTGGGGAGAGGACAGGATATTTTGTGAGGGTGGAGGGAGGGGTATTGGTTCCTACTTCGTTGAGAAACACACAAATGAGAAGTCTGGATGGGTCAAAAGAGAAGATTTAGCCCAGTATCTGTTCAGCCAAGTTTTGTTAATTTTTATTTGTGTTTCATCAAGTTCATTGGGATGTCTTTAAACCCTTGCAACAGCCTAAATTCCTGAATCAATAAGGGGGGTGGAATCCTTTGGCCCCATCCAGGCAGCAAGGAACAGTTTGTACCTTCTCTAGCAGAATCTGTGTGTGATGCCACAAATCTTCCCCTTGTTTTGGGTGATACTTAAACATCTTGGACAAAAAGAAAGCTCCACAACTTATAACCTGGCTCCTGTCTCACATGTGAGTTACACAGGGAATGTTTATAGGTGCAGTGAAGGAATTCCATGGGATATTTATAGATGCAATTCAGGAATTTTATCAAGGCTCATTTTTATTCTGTGGAGCACATGCTTTTATGCAGTTTTTTCTGGTTTGTTTTATCTTTCTACTTATTTTTTTGCCACTTGATTCCCAAGAAGAGGTTTCTTGACATCTGCACAAGCTTGGATCGTGCCCTAACCTGTGATTATAGAGAATTTCATGCTTAGATTGCCCTCTGTGGCTGTGGGGGACCTTGGGCTGCTCTGACAGAGAGGTTTGTGCTGTTGATCAGAGCTGTGTTCAGTGAGGTGGGGCCCTTGCAGGACAGTCCAGCACTTGTGACTCTGCCCCAGGGAGGCAGCAGTGAAGCCAGCAGCTGCACCCACCCTTTGGGATGCTCCTGGTTCCTGTGAAAGCACAGCATCCTCTTACAGTGCAATGAGAGGGAAGATGCTGGGCCTGGATCTAAACCAGAGGGGTTCCTACCCCAGGGTAACACGACTTTGTTCTGGTGGCACCTCAAGCAGAAGCTTTGGAGGGTGTTTGGAAACCAGTTCAGCCACACCCAGTGTGACCCAATACAGGTTTTCCACATAAAAAAAAAAAAAAAGCCAACCTCACAGACCTTTGCTCTCTGGAGGTGTGCACTGTGCTCTCTGGATCACCCTGATCTCTGAGAACCATAAATCTACCCTCTGAGGCACTGTGCTGGGAATTTGCTTGGGCAGGGTTGGGAAGCACTCCTGTTCTTTGTCCTCTGACAGAATATTGCAGAATTATTGAAATTCATGCTGGGTAGGCATCAAATCAGCATTTCTTCCCCCAGAGCAGCTTGTTCTGCTAACTGCTAAACCTTGTAAAGCAAAGCCATCCTTTCCTCTGGGGACAGGAAGGGTTTTGAAGCTCCAGGAGGGTGAAGGTGTATTGTCTCTCACAATCAAAAATCAACGTGCTCAAGCATAAGAGCTGCTTGTACTTGAGCATTCCTTGGTGAAGGGATGGGAAGATTGTTGGCTGAATTTCCCAGCCATTCCAGCTCATGGCTGAACATCCCTGCTCTCCCCTTGCCCTGGTGTGCAGGCAGGTCCTGTCGGAACTCAGGACATTCCTTTGGGAGTCCGGAGTTTCCTGGGACCCTTGCCAGGGGGCTCGGAGACCCTGGCACACAGCCCAGAACACCAGTGGGTTCGATTATGAACCACGGAATAACTTGTCACCTTTATAGAAAGAGATAAAAGCCACAATAGTGTAAATAGTGTAAGAATAAATAATTACAGAGTCTAAATGTAGGTTTTAGGATTTTTGGTATAGGGGTTTCTGGTGACAAGATGGAGGGATTTGGGCGTGTCTAGCCTTTCTTCTTCTTCTCTACCTCCATCTTGTCTGGTGATGTTGGCACTTTTAGATTGGTCTAAAGTAGAAACTCACTGTCTAATATAGATGATAGGTATTGGAAAATAACTGTAAATATTGTACACGTAGTTTGTAGTATATAAAGATAACACCGCCCTGGAGGAGGGGGGAGTGCCTCTGGCTGTCCTGCCAAACGGATCTCGGCTGGACAGGGAGAAAGAACTTTATAGATAAGATGCAATAAACAATCTTGAGACCGAAAAAATGAAGAGCCCTGACTTCTTCTTCAAGCACCGGGCTGGGAAAAGAAACTTTCGAACTTTAGTCGGGGTCACTCTGACCAGCTAGAAAGAGAGACCCCGGCAGGTCCTGCTCAGAGACCTCTGGGGCCAGGTTTGAGCTGCCCCTTCAGTCACCTGATCTGGGGAGGAAAGAAACAAAAGATCCCAGCTCTGAAAGGCCCAGCTCAGCCCAAGCCAGTCCGAGAGCATGCAATGGGAACGGCCAATTATGATGGGATTATAAAAGATGGCATTACAGCACTGGAAGTATTGATTGAACCTTTAGCCACAGAGACACTGAGAGAGAGAGAAGGAATGAGTGGGAGATCAATATATGCATCTTTAGGCCTATTTATCTCTGGGTGATTTTTCCATTCCCCTTCCTGTTCGATATGGCATAATTTACCTTCATAAAGTGTTCAGCGTCAGGGGTCCATTATCAGAGTAATCAGTTTTGATTAGTAGAGAAAGGGTACAAAATTGTTTAGCCTCTAGATAGAACTGTGAAGAGTGAGTAAACTATGCTTGACAGCACCTAAAGCAGTTAGAATGTAGACTTAATTTGATTCCAATTCTTTATGGCTCTCCATGATTTCAAGCATCTATTGGTTTGTTAGAAAAATATAATAGGAAATGGGCTGTGGCAGGTGGGAGGGGAGAGGGAGGAGAGAGGTAATTTAAGTTTGCAGGATGCAATTTCCCTCAATATAAACATTCTAATGCAATTTGATGCCTGTTGTGTTTTGGTGCTTTTATTTTTCAGATTTATTTTTAGCACGTTGAAGACACTCAGGGGGTAACCCACTCTGGGGGGTTGGATGTTTATTCCCAATGCCACCAGCTGAGCCTCTGAAACTCTGACCTGCAGCTCAGAGCCGGGAGTCAGGACTCTTCTCTTTCCTTCCCTGCTCTTTCCCTTGGCTGGGGCTGCAGCATTGGCCTCCTCCTAACTTGTGTTTGTTCCCTCAAAGTGGAGAGGAGAATCTTGTGGAAGGGTGGTCTTGGAGATCCTCTAGGGCAGGGGCTGTCCTTTGAAGTCAGTCATTGAGCAGGAGGGGGTTAATGCTGCTGGACACCCCCTCAGTGCCAGGGAGAGCCACTGGGGTTTTACTGGGCAATGCTTCACTGTGCTCCAGCTCTCAGGACAGCCAGCAGAGCCGTGTGCTGGACAGGACTGGCTGTTTTCTGCCATCAGCTGGTTTGAGTCCTCAGTCCATCTCAGTCCTGCCTGAGGCAGCTGCTGCACCATGATTCCAGCTCTGCCAGGGGGGCACAGAGCTCCGCCAGGTAGCACCTGGCAGGAGAGGAGTGGGGACAGTCCCTTCACAGGGCTGAGCCCTGGCACGTCCCTGGCTGTGGTGGGAGTGATGCTCAGGGCCCGGTGTCTGTCACACCAGGGTGCAGGATTTAGTCCTGAACACACATCCCAAATGGAGAAATCCCCATCCCTGCTGCCCCTGCTCTTCTCTTACAGTGAGCTGAAGTGAGGGTTTCACCTCAGCCCCGGGTCAATAATCACCTGTGCATAGGCAGGAAATGTGGGAGCAGGGTGGGCAGGTCACCTCCTGCACACCATGGCAAGGGGCACCGGGCAGCTGGCTGGGTCATCTGCAGCTATAAAACTTTATGTGAAGGTAAAATTGATGATAAAACCTGAGTGTGCCGACTCCCATTGTATTTAGCTGAGGCTTTTAAACTCTTCCCAGATACCCACCTTGTTCTAAATCCTCCCCCAATTTTTTTTCCCCCTCTGTCTCCTTTTATTTTTTTCTTGTTTTTCAAGAGAAGTTGAGCAGTTGGAAGAAAACCAATCAGAATTCTTGAAGTTGGCCAATGAAGTCCAACAGAGGACCAGCCTGGATCTTGCATCCCAAAGCCAAGCTGAGCCTCTGGAGCTCCCACCCAAAGCCAAGCTGAGCCTCTGGAGCTCCCAGCCAGCCAAGCTGAGCCTCTGGAGCTCCCACCCAAAGCCAAGCTGAGCCTCTGGAGCTCCCACCCAGCTGGCACAGCTGCCTCTGCCCATGTGGGAGGGTCCCTGGCCACGGGTGAGTTATCAGTAACACTCTGCAGGACAGATTTATTTTCCTGGTTTTATCTATAAAATTAGAGCTGCACAAACCCATTTGAGTAATAGGATCTCCAGTCACAGATCCTGTAGGCTTTGGTTCATACCCTCTAGTGACCATGGCTTTTAGTGCCTTTTAGCACTGAAATGGAGACAGTGCTGCTTGTTCCTGTGCTTTTACTGAGCCTTGGGATATTTGGGCTTGTGTTCATTATCCCAGCTCCTGGAGGCAAGGGACTGCAAGGGAATCTTGGCTTTTGTTTGAAGCATTTCTAGTAATTGTGGTTTGTGAGAACGGCTTTAAAATGTGATCTGGCTCCACTGTAAAGACTCAGGAACTAGAAGACAAGGAAAAACTTAAGTTAAAAAAAGCACAACAACCCCAATTAATTTTTGAGTTACTTATGTTTTTTGGGGTTTTTTTTTTGGAGGGTGGACAATATACTCACAATACATTTCTGTACATATCATTATATGAACGGAGGTGTTCACTTCTATTTTCTTTTTTCATTTGGAAAGTTGTGTGCAATGTAAAGAATTGGCAAGCAGCTACCATCAACTACAACACAAATATTTGAAACTGCTTTCCTCCTGTGATGCTTCACTTGCTCCACATCCAATGCAAGCCAAAGAATGCTGGGCTTGGAAATGACTTTTCATGGTGAATTCATGTCCAGTTGGAAGTGCCTGTAGGAACTTCTGCTACTGGAATTGAGGAAGTGCACCTTGGTATCTAAATGGATGAGCAAGAGGTGGTGAGACCTTGAGTGGTTTGGATGTGGTGGTGGCTGGATGAGGATTGTGATCAAAAAAGAACTGTTCTTTTCCAAAAAGTCATAACTGTACCAGTGCTGGTTTGGGGGTTTGTTTGTTTTCTTTCAGGCATGAAAATGGTTTAAATTAGTTTTTCTGTCTCTGTTATTTTTGTTTTTTGTCAACCATGTCACACTTTGTATGGACCATCAGAGGTAGCTGCAGACTTGCTGTGTGTCAGAGCAGCCTGCTGGATTGCGAACATGTGTGAAGAAAACAGAATTAGTGCAGTTAATTGTTCACAGAAATGTCTCTGTGAGCTGTTTCTGTTCACAGCAGTGCTGTTATCCTCTTTCACTTGCTGAGAAAGCTGTGGTACCTGCCATCTCTCCAGAACGGTTTTTGATCTCTAAGGTTTTGGTTTCTAAAGAGAAACAGGCTGAGCTTGAGGGGTATGGCTGGAATGGGACATTTCCCACCACCTTTTATCTGCTCTGCAGCTGGCCTTGCCCCACCATGTAAATGGGAGAATTTTGTGGTGAACATTAACTCTGCTTTTGCAGACCTCTGTCAGAAACTTCAGCCTGTGTGTGGACGGGCCAGAAGTACTAAAACAAAATTTCAGAGCGAACAAGAAGGATTTCTATGACTGGATTTTTGGTCCATAGCCCAGCAGAACCCTTAAACACATGTGCAATCTGAGGGAAGTGTGTAACATCTTAAGTGAATTTGTTTCAGCTGTGTTCACGCCTCTATGTCAAGTACTTCCCATGAAAATTGGGACTATAAAACCCTGCTGGCATGAGAGTTTTTTTCTTCTATAAAGTTTAAAGTTGTGTGCAGCAGTATTCCGTAGCCCAAACTAATAGTTTGCATGTGCTAACCAAAGTATTAAGTTCACAGTTTTTGAGCAAAGCCGATGTTTATGATGTGACACATCCAGTGTGTCCCTTACCTGCTCAATCACAAAGCTGCCTCACATATTGTGGAATTGGGATCTGTGGGATGGCAAGGCTTGCTGTTGCAGAGAGGTTAAATTAAGCAAGATGTTTGAATGGGAGAAGTGATTAGCTGATCAAAATATACAGTTCATTTTTGTAGCAAAGTGAGGTGGATGGCTTGCTTATCTCAGTGTCCCCATGCATTTGGTCCTGCTCTTTCAGGAAATTCATCTCCAGTGCAAATTCACAGATTTCCTTGCTTTGGACTAGCATAATTCAGATTTCTGGCCATGACAGTGATTCCAGGCAAAGCCTAAGGACCTGGATCCTGTTTAATATCTGAAAGTCCTCAGCTGTGCTGGGGAAGGGTCACCACGTGCTCTGTCAGCAGAGCTACCAGCTTTAAGCAGACACATCTATCTGGGGCTGCATGATTTAAAGGGGTAACATTTTTCAGTAGTTAAAAGATGCCAGCTGGGTAAATAAACCCAGACCATCATGCACAAGTCCTCCTGCTTCCCAAAGTTCATTAGAGATAACAAGACTCTTGGCATTTGGATAATAAATCCACGCTCTAAGGGCTGCTGTGTGCAGGTTGAGGAGCTCAGATGGTGACATTAATGGTGCAAATACAGTAACATTTGAAAAGAAACTTCTTGGAGGGGAGAGGAGGGAGCAGGAAAGGGCAGCCAAGTGCTGGAGCACGGGGGGAATTTCATCCTTGCACCTCTCTGTGCAGAGCACCCACCAAGGATGGACCTGCCACAGGCTGCTGGTTATTTCTGTGTCAGAGAAAAGAGTGCTTGAGGCAGTGAGGGAAGGGACTGGGGATGTTCCCAGCCTGAGCTGGCTTGTCTGGCCTCACCAGCTGCAGCAGTGGGGTCAGGTGGGCTCAGGGGCTGCCTGGGATGGTCACTCCCAGCTCTTCCCCCCTCACCTGCCTCCCTGCAGTGGTTTGATTTGCTCTGAGTCACCTGCACGTGTGCTTGGGCTGTGGGTGGCTGGCTGTAATCCCAAAATGTTTCTTGAAAAGTCCTTGCAGGGGAAAGCTAAAACCCTCCAGAAAAACACTGTGAGATACTCTGCACCTCAGTGAGGCAGGGACTACTGTGATTTTTTTGTAATATGCCCCTTTTGTTGCTTTAGTGCTAATTACCAACTCCTCCAGAAGCTGTGTACATCTACAATCTCTGCTGATCTGGTAACACCTGGCTCTGCACCAGGGCTCTCCTTGGCCAGCAGAGCAAAAAAAAAAAAAACCAAAAAACCCAGAACAAATGTAATTTTGAAACTTTCTTCAGTGAGAGAAGGGAAAGAATCAGGTGTGGACTGAGGAGAGAGTGGGGGAACCAACACTGCTGCCCTGCCAGGCTCCACACAGGTCAGTGCTGGCTCTGGGTTTAAAGCCAGCTCTCCTGGCTTTGCTGAGAGCTGTGAAAATGTCTTTAAACTTAAATTTTTATTGTTCTGGGCTTTCATTTTTATTGTTCTGGAGAGCAAGAGACATGCTAGCACAGGCTGATTTGTTTTCAGCCATGAGAAATAGTGAATTTACCTCTAAAATGCTCCTGCTCTATCTCAGGGAAATGTTAATTGTTTGAAAGCTTCATGCTCTTGCACAAGGGGCTTTATTGGGGTTCATCTGTAATTTAGCAAATGTTAAAACCAAAGTCCTTAATCCAAAATCCAAACCATCTAAACACCATGGAAATAAAGCAGAACAATGGGTGAGTAAATCTCTGCTTTGCTTAGAAATAGTCACAAAATAGCTCCCCTATGCCTGGGTGAGGATTTTGCCACGACAGGATTGAAAGTTGATGAGGGTCAGGAGCTTGGTTTGCTGCAGGCAAAGCAGGTGCTTTTATAAATTACTGTAATTGCCCTGGAGTGTTTGCAGAGTACCTGGGAGCATATCAGCTTCACCTGGACTCATCCTCTGTGGGCAATATCCAGCTTTTTGACTCTTGATTCTTTTATTGCTGCATATTCTCCTTTTTTATACAGTTTTACAGACCTCCTGGGTGACTCCAGTTGGTTCGTAGCTTTCTTGCCAATTACTCTGTTGGTTACTAAAAGATATTTTTCTTGTCCATCAAATACCTCTATTCTTAAATTTTTTACATATCTTCCTCACTGATTCTCGTGGGACAGATTTAATGTTTAGTAGGTGCTAGCTGTTTTCCACCCAGGAATAGATTGTTATGTTAACAAACTGTTCACACCAGGATTGTTTTCACATGGGAACTTGCAGACTGCTAGCCACTGATCTAACAGAGCAGCCCTAATTTTATGAGGCCTTTCTTTAATAATTTTTCTACCTTACTGCAGCAAAGCTGTGCCCAGCAGAATGTGTTTTCTCAGCCTGCTGTGAGTGATCCATCTCTTGCTGCCACTCCAGCCCAGTGGAGTTGTCTCCAATGCTCTGCTGTCCATGGCAGGGCTGAAATGGCCAAATCCCAAATCCCAGAGTTTAGGGGACAAGGAGGGGGGTGCAGAGCTCTGGCTTTGCTTGCTGAGATGCCAGGACATTCCCTCCTTCTTGTCCTCTCTGATTTAAATGGAAATTGGAGAAATGCTGAGAACCATGCCATACTTCCCAAGGATCAAGTGTGTTCAGGCTGGTGTGCAGGGCCTTTTCCAGAGGCAGTGCTGCTGTCAGACATTATTGCATTTCTGAGGTTATGATCCCACATTTGGAGTCATCCCCAGACCACCAGCCTGTAATCAGCCCACGCTCAGCTGGTCCAGAGCCCCTCTCAGGAGCTCTTGGCAGGATTTGGAGGGAGCCAAGTTATGGTGTTATGGGCCAGGAGCAAATGGCAGGATGTGCCCTTTATTTCTGGGGGCTGAGGAGAGTAAGGGGGCTCACAAAAATAAATATATTTAATAGCACAGAATGAAACAACAAATTGAAATGGTGCTGAAATCCAATTCTGGGCTTTTATAATCCACAGAAACTTATTAACTTCAGAGACCTGTGCGAGCTGGGGGGGAAGAAGTGAGCTTTCCACTCCATCCCCAAAACAGAGAGGATTTAGAGCACTTTTATGGTGCATTTTAGGACAATGACCTGGGCAATGTGCTCAGCTGCTTTGCTTGCCTCATAAAACCCAGTTTACACAGTCCTGGAATCAATCCTGTTCTCTTTGGGGCTTTCTAGAGCAGGGACTGCCAGCAGAAGCACTTTATGGTATGGAGTGGAAGTGTGACAGGGACAGGAGCACAGCCATGGTGCTCACCTCTGTGATCAGTAGCAAAGGGATAAATAAATTTAGACATAAATAACCCTTGCTGTGGCATGGGCAGAGCCTCTCCCTGCAGCCCAAGGTTTGAGGGAACTTCTCTGCTCTCCGGGATCTGATGATTTAAATGTTTGCTTACACAAGGTAGCACAGCTGAAACAAGAGACCCCTCAAAACAGAATGTGAAGATGACACTCCCAGCATATTTTACTTGATTGTGCCAGGGATCTCCACTTCCTGGTGCTGCATTTTCTGTAGCCGTGTTTGAATTCTACTGTGTATCCATTCCCCCAAGAATTTTTCTCTTTTTTGGTTGTTTATTCTTCACATTGCATCATTTCATTTTTTTTTTCAGGGTCTAAACCTGCTTTCCTTGTTTCCAGATCTAATTGTGAATCTGAACCTTTTAACAAGGTTTTCCAGCTCCCCATTCCAAAGCCAGAAGGGGCAAATTGTCCAAAGGTTGCAGGGTGGGAAAGAGCTGAATATTGCACATTTTGAGGTGAGAAAAAGGTGTGGTTCCTCAAGACAAATCCCTCACTTGCTGGTAGTGTCTTCACTCTGAGTTTTTTGAAGTCTGCTTGCTTTTCCTGCAACCTTCTGGAGAAGCCTAAGGAGGAAAACACCTGAGCCACAGGAGAGGTTTGACTTGAAGAAGAAGAGAAAATGGATTTGGGAGAATTAACTCTATTTCAGCCACACAAATAGACAGATTTCTGGGTTAACACTTGAACTTACTTATTTTAGCCAAAGCTGTTTGCTTTTAGTTAACATTTCTGCAGTTTCCATGAGTTTTTAGCTCTACAGAGCAGCCCCTCTTGACATTTCTCCTTGCAATGTCACAGTAACTGGCACTGTGGCCACAGCTGTCACTGTCCCCCCAGCCAGTGTGCACATTGCCACAGGGGGAAAGGAGAAAAATCAGAATTCAAGTCCTGTCTGAAAAGTAAAAGGGACAAATTAGTTTCTTGTCACTGCACTGCAATAAATACATTGTCATTTTTATACCCCAGTGAATCATATTCTCCATTTCCCCCGTAACTATTATACAGTCTGCTGGCAGTACATCATTTTTTGGTAATTTTATTTTCACCAATTGTTTTATGAAATTTTTGAGTTTTATGGACACTAAAACAAATCTAGCCTGCGAGGATTATAGCCCTTTAAATCACCAGCAGGAAATCTCAAGGTTCCTCCAGACTGTGAGAGAAGGAAGCTTTAGGAAAGAAAGATTGCTCCTAGCTTATAAACTGAGCAAAAACCCAGAGATAAGTTTGTAAAAGGGACATACATCATCACTGGCAAAAAGCAGGACGTAAAACAACATCTCTCTGCTCAGCTCCCTTAAGAATAAAAATGGATTTTTATTTAGCAGAAGCACGAAAGTAGTTGGGGAAAGGAACACACAAGCTTTTCCATGCTTTCTTAACCATAACAATCCCTATTTCCTGCAGAGCTGCAGTGTCAGGCACTGCCTTGGCTAAATTATGGTTGGTTGTAGTCCCAAACTGGAGGGAAATTGGAAGAAACCCTGAATTCTGAGCTGAATGTTGGCAGTGCTTGGCTGAATTTGAGCCTCCTGCTGCTGAGGAAGTGGAGCCACCAGGGCATGGGGAAAGGGATTATCCAGGTTCTCCTCTTCTTATCCATAACCTTTGTCAGTGTTTCCATGGCTAAACAATCTGGACTGGTTTTTTTGAGAAGGTTTTGCTTAAATCAGTGCTGAGTTGGGGCATGATAAAGACTATTTAGTTTTTTTTTTAATAAGTAGGATTTTTGTCCTCAAAACAAAAGTGGATTTTCTTGGTCCACTTTGACCCACTCTGTGTATCCCTGAATATAAGAAAGTAAAAGAAGATGAGATGGCCTTAGATGGAAATATTGAACAAGAGCTTTGTTAACTGTAAATCTGACAGGGTCAATGAAAGAGCTCTCACCTCAGTTCTGACTTGGACTTTGCAGTCTTGAATGATCTACTCCTTTTTTGCTTTTCCTTTTCTATCACCTCAATGTATTTAAGGGCTCAGAAGAGATTTGGACTATATATTTTATTTGTAAATTGGAACGAAGATTGTTTTTAGAGCAAATTGAGTAATTTTGATTTCTAAGAAATAAAATATATATATATATATATATATATATATATATATAGTACAAATAAGAAATTTGAAAACTGGTATAAAAATGGCTGTTCTGACTCAGACCTGTGGTCCACTGTGGCTGGAAGTGGAATGGTGTAACTGTGTATGCACATATTTCCCTCAATATATCCTTCCAGCAATCTATTATATGGGAACTTATGAGCCAAAAGGAACACATTTGTTAATGGCCCTTGATGGATTTTCCCCTCTGTGAATTTATAGAGTTGAACATATGTACATTCATTACTTCCCCTCTGTAACATGTGGTGTGATTGGAAAAAAAAAAAGCCTCATTTTTTTCCTGCTTTTAGACTCCTTTCTTGTCTCCCCTCACCTGCTGCCCCACTTTGTGCTTTGCAAGGAGCTGTGCTCTGTCACCACCCCTTCACCTGCCCCGTGGCACCCATGGGCTCAGAGATCCCTACCCTTGTCTGGTGTGGCCATCCCATTCCCAGCTGGAGAAGCCCAGCTTTATCACTGATTTTGGACAAAAATCCTTCCTGAGAGAACGTGGTGCTGCTCCCAGAGTGGGCTGGGCTTCACGTGCTGCAGGTTTGGGAGGCTGGAGCTGCAACTCCTTTCTTGGCATCAAGAGTGGGTTAAAGCTCAATTCAACACTTTTCACTCTGAAGGCCTGAAAAAACAGAACCAGCCAAGACACATCCCTGAGGGAATGGTGTTTTGGTTGCAAGAAAAACTCTCTGAAAAGTTAAGTGCAGGCTAAATTCTCTATTTTTTAAGTTAATAGTCCCAGACCATGGACTTTCAGACTGTGCATTGTGAATAAATCACTTAAACTGATTTCCAAGCTCTATTTTTATATCACCAAAAAAGAAATATCTACAGGTCTGACCTCAAACTGGCTTGGACTCTGCACTGCTGGTGTTAGGAGTGCTGTGCATTCTCTCTGGCCAGAGCACAGCAGAGCTGCTCTGTGTCTCTGACCCGTTGCCATTTGAGTGTTTCAGGGGAGGATGTCTTTAACAACCTGAGGATCAGCCACTGGCCACATGGATGGGGATTTTTCTCTACACTTTACCTCAAGAGCATCCTGAGGATTTATAATTGGTTTTAATTCCTATTGTGGCTGACAGAGTGATAGAGGTGAGGCATTTCTTGTTTTGAATGTTGAGGAAAAGGTCCAGTAGAGAGGAGTGAATGAGTAGATGTGCTCAGCATGCCTTGATCCCCCAGGAGTTCAAAGCAGGGCATGGCTGGACAGTAGTTATGAAATTTAGGGCACAGCTGTATGAGCCAAAGGTTTTGTGTGGGTGTAACTCGTGCTCTGATGAGAAGGAGTTAACTCCAGCTTTCTAAAGCATTTTGTGTCACTGGGGCTGTAGTCATGCTAAAGGCATGGAATGCTTCAATGAAAAATGAATGTTCTCCTTGGGGCTTGGGTCCCAGCCCTCCCACTCTGGCTCAGAGCTTGGGAAGGGCTCTGCACAGCTACAAGGGAATTGTGAGGAAGGAAATGGCCATGAAAGGAGGACCTACAGCTCTGTTCAAAGTGCTGGAGAGACAAACCAAGGCAGCAGCAAAGATCCCTTACCCTGTGCTTTGCTCTGTGGGGGTTGCTGTGTCCCTCCTGTGTCACCAGGGAGTGGCACTGACCCCCTGAGCTGAGCCACATTCCTGCAGGAGATCTGACAGCACAGGGTGAAGTGCTGTGCACCCCATTTGTGCTTTGGGAACGTGCATCTGAGCCAGGTAACAAACACACATCTCAGCCTCTCTGTTTTACCAGCTCTCTGAAACCTCTTTTAAAACAAACCTCACTCCTTCACCTCCTTCTTTGCTGCCTTCTCCTCACTCCCCTCTTCTCTTTGCACAAAGTGCAGTTCCTCATCTTTTCCTTTTGCTCTCTGTAGCTAAATCTACTTTTATATTTTTTCTCCTCCTTTTTTTTTTTTTTCCCTTTTTTTTCTTTTCCGCCTGTTTAATCTCAACTCAGCCCCAGCACTGGTGCAGTGTTACAACAGTTTTGTCATGTTGGCTGTCACCGTGCTGACAGCCCAGTGACAGCTGGCAGATGTATGGATGATGGATGCTTTCTCCCTTGTGCAAGGACGATGGGATAAAAGTGCAAACAAACCGGGTAATAGATGGGAAAAGCAGAGCAGTGTTGATAAGGCCTGGTCCCCACTCTGTGATGTATGGGAAAGCAAGCTGCAGGCAATTTGTTTCAGAGAAATGAGGGAGTCTTTGTAGAGAGGGACACGAGCAAAAGAAGGGGGTAAAAAAAAAAGGAAAAGGAAAGGAAATAAAGTAATAATAATAAGAGAGGGAAATACCTAAAGCTTGTCTGTGTTGTGCCAACACCAGCCTGTTGTTATGGCAATAGGCAAATCTCATTTCAAGGACAGGCTTGGGGGCTTTGGCATTCATTAGAGACCCCAGGAGGAGGTGTCTGGCATGGGAACATTGAGTTTGTCTCTGCTCCTTTCTCCTCTTCCCTCCCCTCCCTGCTGGCTTGCTGAGGCACCTGCTGGTATTTATGGGGCCTGGGTGTCATCTGAAAGAGCTGCCAAAGTGAGCTCACTGCTCACACCCTGCAGTGCCTGTGGGCAGGTGAACTTCTCAAGCCACTCACCAGCAGAGCTGGGAAGTTCATCCATGCCTGGATCCACATGGAGGGGCTGCTGCTCCTCACCATGAGAATTGCAGTGCTGAGATGGCCCCAGCGAGGGGAGAGAATGATGCATTCTGCACGCCATGGATAGCAGAAGGCTAATTAATTAATTTATTATAATGTATTATTCTATACACCTAAAACTGAACCTGCCAAGCACTCAACTCTGCTCAGACTGCCCAGAATCTGTGACTGTCCCCTGACAGTCCCAACACACACACACACACACCTGGCCCTGACAGGCCAAGGAAACAAAACACCATCACTGTGGGTAAACAATCTCCATGGTGCATTCTACTTTGGCACAACACAGGCACAGCAAGAGATAAGAATTGTGTTTTCCCTTTCTCTGAGGTTCAGAGAATGTGAATCCCAGAAATATTCTTGGGAAGAATCGTGCCTTGCTTTTCTCTGTGAGGAGAAGTGTGGGGCTGCACATGAGCTCAGCCCCGTAGGCTCTGGCAGCCAGGAGAGCCCTGTGCTCAGTGCACTGCCCTGGCAGGGCACTGGTGCAGGTGATCCTGAGCAGTGACATTCCCCTTGTCCCTGAGGGCTCTGAGCTCCAGCCTGGCCCAAAGGGAATGCCAGGAGAGCTGCCAGGAAGCTGCTGCACAGCCATGGGTGTGGTGGTTGGGGAGGGTCAGGAATCCACAGCAAGTGGGCAAGCAGGGAGGGGGAGGCTCTTCTACAGCCTGTGAGAATCCCTTTAAAATGCCAGGGATGCCTCCCAGGGCTCCTGTGTGGATCCTGATCATGAACCCCTGGGTGCTGGAGCTGCCAGTGTGGATGTCCAGTGGCTGTTTGTGCCCTCACACACCCCCTACCCAGCATGGATGTCCTCTGGATGCTGACATCTCCCCAAGCTCCCCTTCCAGCCTTGCTTCTGTCACTGCCAGGGACTATCTTAGGCTGGTAACAGTGATAATTTATTACAGCACACTTCCTACAGTGAGTAAATAAGTCTGTCTCCCTTAAACTCCCTGGGCAATTAGAAGAATGAAAGACTGTGCCACATATTAGCATTTATTTTCTCCCAGCATTTACACCAGGCCATTTTCTTGCTGACAAATTGTGGGCCAAATTGTTCTTGAGGAAGTGTGTCAGATGGAAAGGTGTTATGATTAAACTGTTGGCATAAATTTAGATGACAATAAATCCTTTTATTGCATTAACTGGATTTATTTCCTTGCAACTACCATTAAGGATTTGAAGAAACAGTAATGAACAGGTTGATTTTGCACCTGCTTAAGGGTAATTAATATGCACTCTAAAAACAAAGAGTCTGCTTTAAAAAATCTCTCCAGTGATCTAGAGGCTGCTGCTCAGGAAATGGATGTGGAATCAGCTCTATGTGTTTGGTAGCATTGCATTAACAAAAATCCTAATGTGCAAGAGTGACATGGGAATTTGGGAAGGGATCTGTTCAAAAATGAGCTGGAAGGGCTGGATTCTGCAAATCCTTCTGTGGGCAAACAGTGCCTGCAATGAGGAGCCCTGCCTTGTGCAAGAGGCCACTGGCCCAGGGGGTTTGGGCTCTTTGAGTACAGCAGTTTTATGTCCCTGGTGGAAAGGGTTTGTGTATTTCAAGAACAGTTACTTTTTGTTTCACTAGGAGTTTATCCACAATCATCCCTATTACCAGTTTGGATAACAGGAAATGGCCATATGAACTTATCTATGATTAAAACAAACTGAAAGGGAGAAAGTTGACAAAAGCCTAGCAAGGCTACTCGAATGGAAACCTCTGTGTGTCAAAAAGATGGGGAAAAATGTATTTGCACTGGATATGATGAGCATAAAAGGAGAAGAGAAGGGTGAAATAGAGCTCTCAGGATCAAAAAGGTTTAAGCTGGTCATGTTGTTAGGTGGGGAGTTTAGCTAAAAGTAAAACTTTGGAGTGTCTTGTCCAGAAAGCAGCAGCTGTAATAGCTCTCACAGGTCCCCTGGTAGCCCACAGAAATGGCCTTGGCTGCTATTTTCCTCATTCCCTACAGAAATCCTTGCTTTATGTGTCCCAGTTCTTGGGTTACTGCCTGCCACCTCTGGGGGCCTGTGAGCCTCCCTTGTCCCCAGAGCAAGTCTGAGATATTTGAGTCAAAACCAGCTTGAAGAAAACACTGATAATTTCTAACAGGTATTTTTTTTCCCCAGGAATGTATCAATTCCTGGGGAAAAAAATGTATCAATGTATCAATCAGCTGGAAGGTTTCATAGACACAGGATTGTGCTGAATTAGGCTTCTGCCTTAACCCAGAGAAGCAGGAGGCAGCACCCTCCTGGGGCAGGAGGTCTGGCAGGTTCAGATGCTCAGGGCAGGCTGTTCCACAGTTCTGCTGTCAGAAGCTGTTGCCCATTTTGGGGCAAAACCACTGCTTTCTACTTCTCTCTGAATTTTACAGCAAGTAGCTCATGGTTTAAAATCCTGAACTCGTTTGTTAAAGCAGTGAGTAGAGCTGGCAGCCAGGGGAGGGCTCTCTGGACTGAGCAGCAGCTCCTTCTCTCCTTGCTCCCTTCCTGCTGGGACTGGGAAGCTGGGACATGTTGCTTTTTCTTTCTTTTTAAAGATTTCTCACCCAGGTGCAGAAAAATCTTCCTTCCTTTAACCCTGACCATTTTCACAGGACGAGCACGTGCCTTTCTGTGCTGCTCCACTCCCACCACTGGCTTCTGAAAAATTGTTGCATGTTAATGAACTTGGCACAGAAGTTTTCAAAGGGGGATGTGTGGAGCAATGTGGCTCCTGTCGTGGTTTGACAAGGTTACCTCAGGGTAATGTGGTAAATATTTTTCATCCATTAGCAGATTATGAAAATGGTGCATCGTGCTGCTGCCTGGCGTGGTGGGGGGATGGAGAGTAGGAGGTTGTTGTTAACTAAAGAGGGTAGGGAGCCATCACTCATCTGGCTGATGGGGGGACAGAGCTCCCAGTAACATCTGACTTGGGCACCAATGTGAGTTTCTATCAAAAATAAATATGCAGATAAAAAAAAGAAACACAGCAGCAGATCTCTTTAAATTTTCCATACACACCCTTTTCTTATCTTCTTTTTGGTTTCTGATTTTCACCTTCTCTTCTTGGGATTCCATTAGTTTTTTTATTTATCCCAGCTCTATAAAAATAGCACAAAATATTAGAAAACAGTGGACTGCATTGGTGTTTGATCCATGTTCTCCCTTCCCTCCTCCTGTGCAGCCTGGCCTCGCTGTTGGGACCATAAAAGGATTTCCATGCTCATTCTGCACTGGCCCCTCATCATTACTTTAAAAAAGTTTTAACAATATAAATCATAAACTATTTACAATACTGAACTACAGAGTGCTCTAATTCTGGGCAGTTATTCTGTGCCTTTCCTACAAAAATCAGGATTCAACCTCTTTATGTGTAAAATGATACTGAGCCATAACTATCTTATAACATTGCTACATAATACTGCAGTTTAGTCCTGATCACCACAGCTTTTATCCATTTTACTGGGTGGGTTTCATTCCTACCATTGAAAAATCCAGTAATTTTTAGCAGTGGTAGGTGGAGGCAGAGAAATATGACTCATGAAACACTTCTGATGGACTTGGCTGTTCAAAACTGGGACTCAAGTCTTCCTTGCCTGTCTTCTGAAGGAATTAAATTCTCCATTTCTCCAAACTTTCAGTGATGTCTCCTTTGTGTTTTGTTGCTCAGAGATGTTGGCAGCCAGGGGCTTTCTGGGTAACCCTGAAACTGGGCTGTGCTTTGGATCAGGGAGGCCCTTCTGAAGCAAAACCCCTGGCTATCTCCACTTACAGGGGTTGGAACCAGATGGTCTTTAAGGTCCCTTCCAACCCAAACCACTCTGTGATTCTATGATTTTGGTTTGATTTCACATCTCTGAGTGTCTGACCTAAATTCCTCTAAAACCAAGTGAAATGGGAAATGCTCCTCAAGCATGTGACTGCAGCCCCTAAGGGGCATTTAGACCATGGGGGTAATCTGGAGCAGAAATCCTCTGGGCTGTGGCTGCTGTGGGTGCCAGCTCCTCTGGCTGTGCAGCTCCTCTGCTCCTGGTCTGCATTCCCTGGAATGCAAACACAGCCCTTTGGGGTGGGGACATCACCCCCTGAATGTCACCTGAGCAGGAGATTGAGGGGGCCACCCAGCTGGCTTTGGGAGTAACCCGTGCCAGATTTGGTGCATTTCAGGGCACAGGACCCATTCCAGAGGACAATTTTGGCCAGAAGATGTTTATAGCTCTGTGCTGTGGGCTGGTTTGGAACCCACTCCTGCTTTCCCAGCAGGGAGAAAAGAGCCAGCAGCAGCCACTGAGCACAGGCACGTCCTTGGCCTCTGCCAGGCTTGTGGCACCTTCTGCAAGGTTTGGTTTAACTGCTCCTGGCTCACCTGAAAGTTTGGGGGGGTTGTTTCTGTGCTGCTCCCACCCTTGCTCCCCCACGGCCGTGCAGACAGACAGACAAACAGACACATTCCCTCCAAGACTCCCCACCCTGGGGGATCCATGGGTGCTCAGGGAGCAGCTGCATTGTTGGTGAACACCCTGCAGCAACGAGGCTCCAGTTCAAGGGAAACTTCTTTGTGTATTTAATTAAGAAATGCTGCTCACACAGAACTGACTGCATGAACCTCATTTACTGCCATGGCTGTCTGTCTGTCCAGCCTTTTGTCTCTCTCTGCATCCTGCACAATTCCATTGGATCTTATTACTTGAGCTAGGTAGATTCTTGCTTGGCTGAGCCGAGATCAAAAAGTAATTTTTCTTTTTGCAACAGCTGATTAGAAATTCATTTATTTTCACATTAGACATTTGACCAATATCTCCTTCCCCACAACTCCAGCAATTTAGCTCCATTTGTGTAGTCTGCATAATGGAAGACAGTGAGCCTGTTAGAAAAACGTGGCCCAGGGCAAAAATTAAATGCAGAATCATGTATCAGAAATGAGATGTATTTACCATTGTTTTTGAAAATTAATGGTGCATTTTTAGTTTTTATAATGTAATTTAATGATGCAATTCATCTAATAAAAACCCACATTTTAACTCAGTCCTACAGACTACTGGGGCAGGACAAAATGTACCTTTCAGATGTAAGATTTTTAAAAAAACCCTTTGGGCTGTCTTTTTTTTTCTGCACGCAAAAGAAGAGAAACTCTGCCTGCTTTGGCTAACAGCTGGGGTATCAGCAGGAGTCCAATAAAAAGGACGTTTTTCTTTCTAAATATTGGTGTTTGTGCAGCATACAATAATATTATAAATGCAGCAGTGGGTTTGAAGTACAATGCTGCAGCTGATTATAGAAAACCATATGGTGCTGGCATGTTAAACTGATGCAGATTGAACATGGGCTGTAGCTTTAAATGCCATGGCCCAGAGATTGTGCTAAACTAGAATAAATATACTATGCAGTGTCAATATAGGGAGCTGTCATTTTCAGCAGCAAGAGGCAAACTGAGTCAAAATAATGTGAACTGATTGAAGACAAACCCACCAAAGTCAGCACTGAGCACATGCTCCTTCCCAGGAGCTGCTCTTGGTGGGTTGTGGGTTGAGGGAAGGTCCTTGCCTGCTTTTCAGAGCATTATTTATATCTATTACCATTATTATCCATTTATTCCATATCCAGGATCAAGGGCTGGGGGAGCCCCAGGTGCCCTGGCTGGGTGTGTCACTGGCAGTGACAGATTGCAGAGCTCAGGTTCTGCTCTGGCTCCTTTGAAAGGAAATTCCCATACCTCTGGTTTTGTGTGTGTTTATAACATTCAAGTTCCCTTCTTGTTTTGCATCATGATTTTCATCCTCAATTTTTTTTTTGTTTAACCTTTGTTTTGTAAAGTGAGCACGGGTAGATTTGCCATGGGTTTTAAAGCCTTCTGAAAGTGCAGCTCTGTAATTGGGACGAGCCACATGAGAGGGTTCTCCTTCCCCTCCCCAGCTGCCTGTTCTGCTGGGATCAGAGTGATCCTGAGCAGAGCAGACCAGGACACAGAAAGGTCTGGGTTTGCCTTAATCACTGAGCTGGAGGGGCAGGGAGCACTGAGGCTGGAGGACGGGGCTGACTTTTTCATTGGGAATAGAGATTTCTAGTCAGGCTCAACTGATCATGTTAATTCTCTCTCATTTTATTAAAGGTGCTCCTAGAAAATGCATTCAGGCTGATCTCCAGCTTTAAAATGTGCCCTCATCTGCTTTTTCAAAACCTTATTTTATAAACAAAACTTGAAGTTGCAGCTAAACCTCTACTAATGTTATGATAACCTCCTTCCTAAGGACATTAAAAATGTATATTTACCAGAAAGAGTTAAACTTAAGTGCATCCAATCTGACAGTGAAGTAGACTTTGGTACAAAGCTGCAGAAGGAGGAGAAGTCTATTCATTTGTGGGTGAATTAAACATCCATTTTTCTTTGTTTCCTGGCTCTGGTGCATGATTTCCCAGAGGACACGAGGAGACAGCCCCTGTGACAAGTGCAAGGGGAGTGCTCTCATCAGCCCTGGCACCATGCTCTGTGGGGGATGCCCTCAGCTGCTCCTGGGAGGTTCAGGAGCAGGAAATGTGAGCTGGTTTGGGTCTGACAAGGACCCTACTGCTCAGGTTCCTGAGGCACACTGATGGAATACACAGGGTGGGTCAGTGTTGGGGTGGGTTTCACTGAATCCCAGCAAAAGCTGCTTTTTTCCTTCCCCTCTTGGCCCATCTCTGTGGTTTAGTCTGAGTTTCAGACCCAGTGGGTGCATTTTGAACCATCCACACTCCTGCTCCCCCCAGCCAGCCTTGAGCAGCCTCTGTGTTGTTCTTTCCTTTACAGACATGAGAGGGAGAGAGGAGCGTGGCAGGAACAAACCATCAGGATGAAGTTCCAACCATCCCCAAGGTTTCTGGTGGCTTATTGCATGCTGAAACTCAGCCTGCAGTCCAGGCAGTGAGCAGTGTGAGGACTGTGGTGCCTTTGCAATACTGCAGCTGTGTCTGAGCATTGACAGAGGTGGAAAGGTTTGTCCTCGTGCAGATAACAGAGAAACGTGTCCGGGTGACAAAAGCAACAGATTATTTTTAGTTGTTATTCTTATTTTTAAATTGAGCTGGCTGGTAACTTTTTGACTACTCTCTTATTTATAGCTTTATGAACTGTAGCTGGGTCAAACCCAGCACTGGATTTCCAGCTGGACAAGTTCCTGCAGCTCTGGTGTCCTCTGATCTCTGGTGGCTTTATAGCACCTGAGCCTGACTCTGCCTCTGTGACAGCGGGTGCCAGATGGAACTGGGACTAATCCACTCTTGGCTACCTGGCAGCAGAGCCCAGGTTTTGAATACTTTGTGTGTATTGTGAATTTTTTTGTCACCTGTATTGGATTTAAAATCTAGTGAGGCAGAGTCTGATTTGCTGTGGCAAATCCTATCTAGCACTTGATATTGGGAAATCTGTGGTGCTTATGAACTTAAGCAGGGAATGGCACTTGTGTTTTACAGCTGGATGGTCCCTGGCTCAAAGAGGCTGCAGGGCAGATAACATGAAATATTTGATGTAAGGAATATCTTGTGTTGATCTATCCAATAAAGAGGTGAATCACTGTTTGGGTCTGACCTCTAGGTGTGTTTTTTATGTTGTGAAAGAAACTAAAACGATTTTATTGAGTGTTTGAATTTTTTGCTGCTGTGGCTTGGTCTAGGGTTTAGGAAATAAAACTGCTCAGGACAGAAATCCAAAGGAGAGCAGGCTGGAGTCACAGGAATGTTACACAGAGAGGGAGTTATTCACATGGGGGGACAGAGGTGAGTGATAAAATAAACACATTTCTTACAGCTGAAGGATCCATTGACTCTTAACATGGTGTCCTGGTTCCAGGTGGGAGAGAGTCAATTTCCTTCGTAGTATCTGGTGCAGTGCTGGGGTTTGGATTCAGGAAGAGAACAATGTTGATGGCTTGGCTGTTGCTGAGTGCTCCTTGCACTAAGCCAATGATTTTTGAGCATTTTTGCTCAAAAATATAACAGGGCAGTTACACACTGCCCTGACAGGGAAGGGATGGGGGGCACAAGAACCTGGGAGGGGACACAAGCTGGGCAGGTGTCCCCAGCTGGCTGAAGTGGCTTCATACTCACTCTGTGAACTGGGGGAGGTGGCTGTGGGCAGCAGCCCCAGCTCAGGGACTGTCTGGGCATCACTCAGGGAGTGGTGAGCAGTCCCACTGCAAAGCACCTGTCTGTATATTCTTTTGTCATTTCCCCCCCCGTTCTTATCCTATTAAATGGCCTTTATCTCAACAAGTTTTTCTTTTATTCTGATTCTCTCCCCATCCCACTGGGAGCAGTGAGGAGAAGCCGCGGGGAGTTTTGCTGCTGCCCAGTAAAACCACGACACATGGTGGGTTGAATCAGACCTTACAGGATAAAGAAAAAAAAAAATTAAAAGTTAAGCATGATTGCTGGAGGTCCCATTAGTTGGTTCAGGCTGTTTATCAATAATTTGGCACTGGATTTCCAAAAAAAGCATGGCATAATTTTCCAGTGAGAAGCCCGAGTGCCTGGGAGATGATGTTATGGTGTGAATTACGCTGTGCAGTGGCTGTCAGCTGTCCCTGTCAGCACTTTCACAGATGCCATCATGTGCAGTAAATGCTGGGGCTGCAGCTAGTTAGGTTCACTGTGGTGGTGGTTTTAGGGAAAGCACCACAAATTCACAGCTAAAGGAAAGCTGGCAGTGCTCTGTGGATGGTTTGCAGCCCAGATGAGCTGGTCACAGCTCAAACACCTGAGTGTCACCTCTGGGTCCTGAAAACACTCCTTTCTTGTCCTTATCCAGGGCACAAGGCTCCAGATCCTGTGCTCGTGCCCAGTCAGCTCTCCTGGCTCTGAGCTGCTCTTGCTGAGCTCAGCTCTGCTCTCACCTGTGTCTCCCCAGAGAGTTAGGGGCACCCACAGGAGCCAGGCTGAGAGCTGGGGTGATTCCTGCTACACCCAGCACACCCTGCCCTGCTCTGTGCATCTGCCTTCCCACTGGAAGCTTTTCCCCAGTGTTAAAGACTGCTTAGTCCTTGTTTTTGTTTTGTTTTTCAATGTCCTTCCCGTTAATCTGTTTTGAAGTGAGTGGAGGCAGCTGGTGCCTGAGCTGTGTGAGCTGGAGCCCAGCAGAGCCCACTTTGGCTGGGGTAGGAGTGATGCTGGCCACCAGCACCTACTGCAGCCTCTCCCGTCCCCTGCAGATGGTACTGTTTGACCACTTTGCAGCCACCCAGCCTCGGGAACACCGCGGGTTTAAGGGGAATTCTACACCGGGGCAGCACCACAGCACCCACTGCTCCCGGTGAGTGCAAGGGCAAAGATCTCGTCGGGATGCACAGTTTTTGAGTGATTTTGGAAGGTCAGGCACCTGGGATGGTGCCAGCATGCTGTGTAAGGGGGAGTTTGCAGGCACAACCCTCATCAGGGGGTGACCAGCTTTAATTGAGGCACCTGAGCTGGAATTCACCATGTGGGAATGGAACAGCTTTCTCTGTGTGGATGCCCAGAGCTTTTGTGGGATTTAATCAGCTCATCAGCTGAAGCTGCAGTGCTGCCGGGCTGGCAGCTCTGGGGAGTCAGGGGATGATGCTGGGTCCTTCTGAGCAGCTGTGCGTGGGCTGAAGGCTGAGAGGGTGGTGAGCTTATTTGGAACTACTGCTTAGGTTTTGTGACATCTAGCTTGGTGTCTGCTTGGCCACCAGACTGCCTGAGAGGCACCGTGCCAGCCCTGGAGTCTCTTCTTTCCTGGGCTGGCTCACAGTTCATCCACCCAGCAGTCTGATGTGTCCCCTGCAGTGTTCCTTGCTCTGGAAACGCTGCTGCTCAGAGCCTGGCAGAGCTGGGCTGTGCTTCCCCTTTACTCTGCACATTATCTGCATTTCAGCCCCGAACTCCCAGTGCCTCTTCAAAGTCAATGAGGTGGGAAATCACCTCTCTTTCACCTTTTCCCTTCGGAGCTGATGTGCAGTGCTCCTCCAGCCCCGAGGAGAGGGCAGGCACTCAAGGCTGGCTACAGCTGGGACCCGGGCCAGGAGGTGTTTGCCTTTCCCAGGGAGGTGCCCTCTCAGCTGGCACACCCGTGGCCTGTCCCAGCTCACTGGGAGCCCTGCAGCACCCTGCTGCTGTTTTCTGCTCAGGCTGAAACCAAGCCAGGTGCAGACACCAGCCCAGCATGGAGCTCAGCTGGCTCACTGAGGTTGGAGCTCAGCGTGCAGCCCACGTGTGCCACATGTGCACACGGGGAGGGTGCTGGAAAAAGGGCCAGAAACAGGCACCCCTGGATCTGGCTGAAATTCATTTGGCTTTTAATTTCCTCACAGGCTCGAATTTTGGATGAGGTGTCAAGAGCTTTGAACTTCCCCAGGCTCGGGAGGCTTTGGGTCTTGGTTTGGTGAGAGGGCTGTGCCACGCTCAGGTGTGAATCACTCCCACATGGAGCAATGCAGGACTTCTGGCTGGATTCAGAGGGATCTCCTCGTAGACCTATTGCTGTTCCTGTCTTCTTGCCAGGCAGTTCATGTTTAAGCTTTCATCAGATCAATTCTCTTCCTTTGAAAGGAAAGTAGCTGGTTAACCTGAGTGTGAGGGAAATGGAAACACTGCTCTGCCTCTCCCCAGTGTGCCATGCAGGTGTAGAGGGGCTTAGGAAAAGTGATAAAAGCAGTTAGTCACCTGTGGAATTGAAGGAGGAGCAGCATCCAGCTCAGAGGTTTGTCTGGGTTTGCTGCAAGCCTGTTAAGCTCAGTTGTTGGATGGAGTTTTGTGAAGGATGGACAGGAAAGTAGAGATTGTACTGAGTTAACTTTACAGGTTTCTGCTCTTTTTAGAGCCTCATGTCTCCTACATGGACTTCCCATCCCCATCCTGCTCCGAGGAGGTGAAGATGGGGAAGGAAGGGTGGAGAAATGGAGACTGTTTTTTTGCCCGTGGGAAGTGGCTGGGTCTCAGCTCTGGAGAGAGGTTTGCTGTGGGCTCTGGGAGCAGGACCAGGCTCACAAGGTGGGCTCCCCTCAATCACTGCTCCCACAGACACCTGCCAGTTGGTGTCCAAACATCCCAAACCCCTCCCTGCCTGCAGGTCTCAATTTCTCTCCCCTGACCACTCGCTGCTCAGAAAATCTCCATGGAATAGAGCAGCTCAAAGATAACAGTGGCACCAGATAAATCATTCCTCCCCTGCCTCTCCCCCTTCCCCAAATGGCTAAAGTGTCTTTATTATTTAAAAAAAACCCTGCACACAAGAAAAAAGCCTGACTGAGAGAGACAGAAAGCAAAGGAAAAGGAGAGGTTTAGGCAGCAAGCCACAAATAAGCACCATCAATCACAGTGCAGTCAAAAATGTACATGTGTTGGTACCTGCTAGTTATTGGCAGTGCTCAAGAAGTCTCCTGAGTACAATCTTCAGGGCTCCTCAGATAAATAAATAAATAAAAAAATTTCCATGTTCCTCTGAAAAACTGCTTGTCAGCACTGGAATGGCAGGTGCATTAACTCCCTAAGAACCAGATGATGCCCTGCATGGCAAAAAAATGCAAACACAGAGAAATAAGGTGTCACTCAGCTCCTGTATCCTCTCAGTTTATTTTGATGGGAAGTATTTTGAAACATAAATACAGCCCCTTGTATAAATGAGTTTAGGAAAAAAGAGAGATTCTGAGATGTACATGGTTTAGTTATCCTATTTACATGTTTACTCCAAATTTACATCTGTCTGACATATGATTTGCTTTTTAATTTTTTTTTCATACTCCACAAGGATAGCTGAAAAGTTTGGATTTATTTAGCTTCCTGTCCCTCCCAGGACCTTTGGCAAACACTCTCCTGGTGCCACCTGGCTGCCTGCTCACCCCCCAGCTCTTCTGCCTCATAGATCTGAAATGTTTCCTCTAAAATTAAAATCCCTCTCTAAGAGCTCCTTTCTTTCCCCTTAGATCTCTACTACTCTCTGCCTTCTCTTGGCTTTGCTTTCATGCCCCTTAATTGTGGACTTCAAGGTTCTGTGGCCTTGGCTGTTCTGCAGAGGTCCTCAAACCTCTCCCATCCTTCTGCTCCTCCCTGCTCCTTTTCATACACTGTGTTCTTTTTAATCCAGGAAAGTGACATTATTGCCAGTGGAAGTCCTGAAGGAGCAAAGTCCTGTCCCAGGACGAGCAAAGGTTGCAAGCCCTAGTGCCAAAAGACAAATGGGTTTGGGGAAATGGCCACTGGCCTTCCCCTGAACTTGACAGTGTGTTTCCTACGATTCCTATCACATCTAGGAAGAGGCTGATTATTTTTAGCTGTGGGTGAGCCAGCTGCTCCCAGGCCACCCTCCAGCCCTCCCAAGGACAGCAGAGACAGCTGCAGGCTCTGGCTCAGCCCTGGCAGGATGGTGGAAGTGAGGAGGGATGAATTCCTGCCGTACCTGCTGGCAGGGAAATGTCTCCTCACCTCACCCTGCAGGATGCTTTCCTTTACCCCTGCACCTTGATTTGATTCAGTGAACCCTTATCTAAGTTTTGTCTGACTCTCAGGGTGGGGTCAACATAACCGGTGCAGGTATTGAGTGCTAGGAGAGAGGTTTCACTGCCAACCTACTCCTTGCAGTCCATCTCTACCTTTCTCTCCTTAGTTTTCCCACAGTGAGGCCCATATTTAGCTGAGTTTAGATGACCTCGGCTCCATCCATGCCAGCCCCAGCCGTGTCCTGGGGTGTGAGTGAGCTGTGGCTGGAGCAGAGCTGGCTTTGCATGGCCTGTCCCGTGATGGTGACCCTGGGTGGCAACTGGACCATCATCTGGAGGCACCAGACACTTCATGTCATTGCAGATCCATGGAGCCATTTGTTCTCCATGGTGGGAGTTTTGATAGGATGCAGTGTGTGGCCACAGCTCTCCTCACAGAGAGCAGCAGGCACAACTTGCCCAAGGATTTTTCCTGGGGAAGGCAGTGAGAAGCTCAGAGAGAAGAAGAGAAAACATTCTTATCTCTATTCACTGCTCCAGTTGTTTGGCACATGTGGAATGTGTTATGGAGATTGTTCACCCACAGTGATCCACAGGTGGATTCTGCTGAGGGTTGTTTAGTTTCCTTGGCCAGCTGGGTCAAAGCTGTGTCCTGAGTGTCTCAGACAGGCACTGGTTTTTCTGTAGTATCTTTTGTATAGTGTAGTATCTCTTTAGTACAGTTACACTCTAGTATTAGTGTAATATAGTTTTAATTCAGCCTTCTGAGTCATGGAGTCAGAGCACATCATTCCCTGCACTGGGGGCACCTGGCTGGGATACACAGTGCACCTTGGGCCTGGTGCTGCCTGGCTTGTCTCATCATGCAGATATTTCTAAAAGATCTCACTTCTGGTTTTTCGGCTTGATGTTAAATTAAGGAGGTTCCAAGATTTGTGAGCATCTCAAAAATATATCTCTTCAGGGCTGGTCCCTGATTGGGCTGAACAGAGTGGAGATGTGAATTTTGAGTGTGGTTTCCTGAGGGAAACAGAACAATAACCTCCTAAGGAAGATCCTACTTCAGAGTGGGGAGCAAACACTTGAGTTGGGATTTACCTGTTGCCACCTCAAAATTAAGAAACTCAGAAACACATTACAGAAATCTGCAAGAGCAGACTGTTGGCTTTATCTGTGACCTCTCCAATGCAGCAAAACTCAATGTTGTGATACAAAACAGCCCCATTCCACAACAGGGCTGGAAGTTTTTACTCCATCAGATGAACAAGGTGAGCCTTCTTCATTTTTATTTCCCTTTTATCATGTCTCTCATTTTGCCCACAGCACTGTAACTTCACCCTTGATCCTGTGGTGGATGCAGAAGCTGCAGGGGGGAGGCAGAGCAGGGAGTGAAACCAGAGCCATCCCTGCAGGAACTCAGCTCTTGTACAGGTAAATGCCATAAAATGGCAAATAATAAATGTCAAAATGAACTGCAGAGTCTGGGACGCAGAAGGGGATGCCCAAATATCCCTCTTTTTCCTTTTTCTGGGGTTAAGGAGGGTGCTTGTGGGAAGAGCAGCCATGGTGATAATGGTGCCAGCTGGTTTCACTGGGGAGCTCTGCGGCCCTTGTGCTCCATTCTGTGCCCTTCTCCAGCCCAGCAACTTTTCCTTCCAGACCACAGGTTTATTTAATTTCAGTCCTACTGCTGGCAATGGTTTTGCAATGGGCTGTGGGTTAGGAAAAAGCAGAGAATTTTTCCTTAAGTGAGAAAAGGAGACAACACTGCATGGCAAAATAGAGCAAAAAATAGTTTGTTGGCTGATTTTTTTCCTCTGCCTTGCTTCTATGTGTGATGCCAGCAAAAGAAATTGCATTTTGGAGTGATTTAATAGCAAAATTACTTTTATTTTTAATTCTTTTCCCTGCCTCAGAGCAGAAAAACCACAAGATGGAGCTCTGGGGCTTTCCACTGCGGCTGGGCTTGAGTCACCGTAAAAACCCGTCTGGAGACCTCGAAATTATGGGGTTTATTATTTTTTCCCCTCAGTTTAATTTTTACATTAATTTAAAAATTGTAAATGTTATCGATGTTATAATTATAAAATGTAATTTATTTTTGCTGGTCGAAGTTATTTACTTTTCCATTTGAAACTCAGAACTTTTATTTTTATTTTTTGATGATTGTTACAGGGCAGCATTTTTCTCTCTTCTGGGAGGCTGCAGGGGTGCTCTTAGCCCACAGCATTCTTCTCCCTGACACCCTGCATGTGCTGGGGAGGCTTTCAAACCTGCCTAGCTCTAGATGCAAATATTAAACACTGGCATTCCTTCATGGGTAAGGGAATAAATGATGTTTTGAAGTGCTCTTCTTCCCTCATAATCAATGAACAGTGAGCTGGTAAAATTTAATTCAGCACAGTGAATTAGGAGAATCGGGTTCTTTAATTAAAAGAAAAGCATTTTAGATGCTAAATTATATAGAACTTCTACAGAAACAAAAAAAATTATTATTTTGTATGACATGTGTTCTCTTCCTTCTTTTTTTCTCCTTATTTTTCTCTCCATTTTCCTCTTTATTTTTGCCTTCAAAAGGGTGAGATCTCTTCTTCAATGTGCTTCTTTTCCAAGTGAACTGGTGCTAGGGATGGCAGATCTTTTCAGCTCTGCCTGCTGTTATGACAGGGACTGAGTGTTTAATTATGACTGTGCTGCATAGATAGGGAGATTTTTTTGACTTGCTGGAGTTTGGTTGTAATAGATGTGCACAAACATAGTTAAAAATGACAAAAAATTAATTAAAAAAATTTTATACATTAAGAGAGAACAATGAGATTCTGGTAGCCAATAGTCTCCTGAAATATTCTTCATTACTTGAACAACACAAGTGAACATTTTATAAAATGTTTATGAAACTCTGGGGCTGGGCCGTGCCATATCAGTTACTGAAAATCTGCTCCCCTGCTTTGCAGAAGTGAACATTTTTATTAGAAACTTGAACCCCTTGACAGAGGCTTCCAGAGAAATGAGTCTCTGGTGTGAGCCCCGGCCGTGGCAAAGCTGCTGCTGCAAAGGGCCGGGAACTTCTGGAGGAGCAAAGAGAAATCCACAAATCCAGCCCAAGGTAGAGCTGACCACATCCTGAATAATTCATTAGGAGAATTTATTCCCCTCTGTTTGCAACTGCCCGAGCAGGCTGGTGTTGGTGTGTGCTCCTCTATTCACGACGAGCTGGGTTCTTTGTGCTGATCCCTTTGCCGTGGGTTTTTGGTCCACTGGCTGCTCCTCCAGCCTGACTCAGGGCTGCAGCACCCGCTGCTGCTCTGGACAGAGCTGCTGCACCATGGAATTCTGTGTTCTAAATCCAGATCTCTCCAACTGGTCAATTTAAAAAATATTTGTGCCAGGAGGCTCTTGTGTCAAAAGTCACCACAGCTGGTGAAAGGAAGGTGTGAGAGCGCTGCTTCTTTCAGCTCCATTTGCTAACTCAAGGAAATAGTGGATTTATTTTTTTTTTCTGGGCACTTAGCTGTGGGCATTATTTCTTTTTATAGCTCCAATATCTGTCTGAAAGGACTTGGAAACACACCAGTTGCCTTTTTTTTTCCCCTCTTTTTTTTCTTTTAAATGTTAGGAAAAGAACAGTTTGAAGGTCTGCCTGTGCTTTGGGTCATTACTGGAGATAATTGTCAGCAGTGGGCAAGGCTGCAGCTTCCTGAGTGGGGAGCAAAAGAAAAACGAGGCGTCACTTTGTTCAAACCTTTTCAGTTCCTCTGTAAAACATTTCTCCTTAAACAGAACTGCTGCTCTTACCCCTGCCCTGCTTCCACTGCAGCCTGTAAAAAACACCAGTTTTGCCAAACACGCCGAGGGGAGCAGGGGCAGCTTTGGTGGTACCTGCCTCTGAACCACCTTCACCTTCAGATTATCCCCGCACTCCTGGCTTGTTATCAGCTGCTCTTCCACTTCTGCACACAGATCAGAGCCTCCTTCCCTCTCCCGGGGTCCCTGCAGAGCTCAGGATCCCTGGGGTGCTGTGCCCCAGCTCCCTCTGGCAGCTGCTGCACCCCAGGTTCTCCTGCAGCTGCTGCCGAGCTTTCCCTGGGTGCAAGGCTCAAACAAGAATTCCTCAGCGCTGGGAAAGCTGCAGGAACCCCGGCACCACTCAGCCCAGCCCTCAGGATGGGAATAACAGGCACTTCCCAAGTTCTTTAAAAAAAAAAAAAAAAAAAGACAGCCGGGACAGGAATCTGATGGATGTCTTAATTTATTTATCTCTGGCATTTTGATCAAGTGCCCTCCCGATGGGGAGGGAGATGTTGGCAATTAAAGCCAACGAGTTAACTGTAATCCTTTCTTTTCCCCCCATCTTTGAAAAGAAAGCGTGCCTTTAAAAGGATTCAGAGAGAAAAAGAACTTGGGAATTTTCAGTAGTGCAGAAAACTGCTTTTGGAAAGGAAAATCTGTCGAACCAAGAGCAGCTCTTTTGTAAGTAGCTGTAAAGAAATAAGAAAATTAAGATATCCCTCCTCTCTTTTTCTTTTCCCAGTCATCAAACAATTGGATTACAAAAAAAAGACTTTAGAATTATAAAAACCTAGGAAAAGAAATCCTGCTAAATGTAATAATTATAATGTAGAAATTTTAATCTGCTCTTGGGAAGTGTTATCTTTTCTTTGTACTTAAAAATTCAAAGTTCTCATTTATGAGGTTTCACAACATTCATTACAGTATTTTGACAATTCATTTGTTACCCTTTCTCAAGAAGAGAATAATTAATTATATTCCTATTCAGAGGTCTTAGTAAAGCTTTAAGTTAATATTCCTAAAAGGCATTTAATTCTTATTCCAAAAGAAAATGATTGTGTTATAAACAAATATCAATTGATTATTAAACACATTTATTTTGGATTTACAGCAATTCCATAGATGTGATAGCCATTAAACATCAATGAAAAGACTTTCATTAATAAACTGATTTATTTACCGTGGCACAAGTGTCCTGTTCAATCTAAATTAAATATCTCTTCGGGCTCCTCAGCCTGTAATGTTACCAAAAGGCAGCTTCGTGTTTGAACGCTGCTCAAAAAGCAGTTCTAGTTCAGATTTGCAAGATGCAATCTCAACAATAATCAATCTGTATAAAAAAGACTTTGGTTACTGCTAGATAGCTAATTATACAGACACAGCCTTTATGCATGTCTGTATGAGATATTCTTTGTTATTCTCTTTTTTCTGAACTTTGATGCCATTTAAAAATAAATTTAATTACCCAGTGGTTATTTACACTGTGTTTATTTCTTCCATCTAGAATTCTTTTCAAATTTAAAACCTGAAGGTCACTATCATATCAGAGTAGTTTATAATTCATGGATGTTGCAAAATTTTCAGAGAGAAAAAATTGCTTTGTTTTAAAATTGGAGTGCAAGAAAAGAATTGGAAGTCTGGCTGCACTGGGCATGATCCTGCTTTACAAAATCACAGCAGTTTTGCAAGATAAAAACTGCAAGATTAGGCCAAAGATTTTTCTCCATTAATAACATAAATTTAAGTACTATAATCTAAAAAATTGTGTGTGTGTGTGACACACATAGATATCCTGTCATCTTTTAAAAAATTTTCTTTTCTCTAAGGGTTTTCCCACTTGATTTTATGGGGCTTGTTGGTAAATTCAAATGAGTAAAATTCCCCTGTGTACAGGTGTTGTCAGAGACAAGATTCATGCCTGGTTTAGGTTTTATTTATATTTGTTTTTATTTACACATGCATATATTTATTATATATATTTATACGATTATACATGTGTTCATCTATTACATAAAATGCATTTATTTACAGTTAAAAACACGGTATAAAAGAATACATTTATTTACAGTTATTGTATAATTGTTATTTATGTATAACAATATTACAATATATAACATTATAAATAATAATATATATAATAAATTTTATTATGTATAATATGTATTATAAATGTATAATACATTATTGTATAAATTATAGCTTCTATTTACTACATTACTGAGTTTTAGAAGGTTTAAAATATTTTTCTCTCTTCCAATAACCCAGTTAGATGCACAGATGACCTTAGAAAGACCAACCAGGTTTTGCTGCACAGGTGTCCCCAGACAAGGTTGCTGAGGCCAGGATTTTGCTGCCACTTTTAATTTCAGGTCTTTGAGCTAAAGATGAGAAATTGGGGCTTTTCCTGCCAGAGGAGACCCTGAATTTGGCTCCTGCAGGTACCAAGTCTGCTCCTCTCTGCCCTGCAGCAGTGAGGGATGGGGCAAGGTGAGACATTCCTCTAGAGCAGCAAAGGTGGGCTGGGCTGGGCTGGAGGAGCAGCACAGCTTAAACCAGAGTTTAAATATCAGCAGCTTTGTGCTCTTAAGGCTTTTTGTTTGTTGAGGCTGCACATAAACATAAATTCCTGGTCTGTTCCCCCCCAGCTCTGGGAAATCCATCTGGAAGAAGAGGGAGGCTGGTGTGGGGCAGCCCTGGGGCTGGGCAGCAGGGGGTGGAAGGGACGGGATGTTTTCTCTCGGGCAGGCTGCCAGTTTTGGGCAAAAATGCACCAAAATGGGAATGGAGGAGGAGAGAAGGGGGCTGGGGTCCTCCTCTGCCCCTCACCCTTGCAAAGGGCTCAGCAAAGCCAGTGACTGCTTTGCCCCAGAGCAAACAGTGGAGCTGAACTCGTGATTTAATTATTCCCCCTTCCTCTGGACATTTATGTGTTGGTGAATCAATTCCAGGGGAATTTGGAGCAGGATTTGTAGCAGTGCTGTTCATGGGATTTCCTGGGGGCAAAGATGTGACACCTGGGAGCTGTTGTGATCTCTGCCAGACCTGCCCTGCAGCCCCAGGTGAAATGTCTCCTGCTGCTCTAGCCAGTGGTGGGTCTCTTCTTCCCTCAAGAATAAAAGACCTTTTTAATATTGAGGGAGAGGTGAGGATTAAAGTGAGAGTGAGTTAGGTGCAAAGCTCCTTCTTCCTTCTCCAAAGGTGCTCAAGAGGGAGGCATCACACACAGAGCCCTCTGCTCTCAATTAAGACTGAATTTCAAGTCAAATAATCAACTTACAAATGAGGAAATTGACCAAAATGTGAATTGTTTTGGGGTAAATTGCTGTGGGTGGTATAAACAGGTCTGAAAGCAAAGGCAGAGATTTTCATTTGCCTGGAAAAGTTGGAATTAGCCAGAAATCCCTTCCTTGCTGCAATGTTGTGGCTCTGCAGCGTGGTTCCTACAGAGCCACGTGTGAGCTGTTACTGACAGGGATTTCGTGCTGTCCCACATCTGACAGCTCTTCTTTTTGTGGGGCTTTGAAATTTCTGTCCCATACATTTCCTGTATCTCCTCTATTAGTGCTTTTAAATCACTTTTCCTTTAATTGGCTCAGGAGAAAGGGCTCATTGCTTTGCCTTTAACTTTTCTTTTTTTCCCATAAACTATTTAGGAAAAAAAATGCCGAGTATGTAAACTAAAGATCATTAGAGGTTGTGGGGGTTTTTTGTTACTTTTTTTTTTTTTTTTAATACTAGATTCAGCAAAATATTGTTTTCTCCCAGGCTCTGGGTCTCTATTTAGATGATTTTTAGCTCTGTGGTTTTTTTTTATTATTTATATATTTATTCATTAGAAAGGCCCACAGTCAAGGAGAAGGGGAACACGGGGTTATTAATCTTTCCTGTCATCCATTCACAGATGTGAAGTTCACACCACAGCAAATGTGAAGTCAGCAGTACCCACAAGGTGGAAACTTCAAGCAAAGCAGGCAGCAAGGAACGGGGGTGGGAGAAGGAGAACAGGAGGGGAAGAGGGGAGAGAGAGGGAACAGGAAAAAAAGAAAAGGATGAGGGAGTGATGAATGACAAAAGGGAGGGGAGAAAGATGGATGAATAAGGGAAATGGAAAGAGAAATGAGATGGATGGTAAAGGCTAAAGAGGAAAGGCAGATAAGGGAGAAGAAAGTCTGACAAGAGAGTAGGGGAGAAATGAGAGAGGCTGAGAGGGAATATTCCAGACGGGGTGTTCACGTAGCAGGGCCTGTGTGGGTGCTTGGATATCCTGGAGATGTAAAGGGTAATCACTCTCCCAGCATGTACATGCCATTGATATGTTAATATCATTTTCTTTTTCATCTGAAAGCAATGAAGTTTTCCAGCCTTCTGATTAACTGGGTCTGGCTGGTCCTGTGCATGGCCATGTATTCACAAACACACGTCATATATAAATATTTATACCCTATATACAATATCCCATAAGCATTAGAAGTCCTGTTAGTATTGATGTGACATTGGGCAGACGTGTTTGTGCTGATATAACCTGCTGCAATATCAATCCTAATACAGTTTTTTTGGGGGAAAACAAAATGTAGACAGGCATTAATAGAAACATTGGGTATTAAAAACAAGCCCATGATAATGAAACGTGTGGGGTCTGAGATCCCATTTAGCTGCTGGTTGTATAATATGGACAGTCCTCTTTGCAATTTTATAGTTTTTCCTAAAGGGTGTTTGAAAATAGGTAATTTCCCATTTGTGTTGTGAGTCAGCTCTTAATACCTGCTTACATATTCACCCAGCCTCCAAATCACTTGTTAATTCACTGCTTTAGTTAATTTATAGTCAGATGGAGAAATAACTCTTGAAAAAGGGACCATTTTGGGCAGTGACAGGATCACCCAGCTGTGGTCCCACGTAGCAAAGCCATCCTGGTCATTCCTCCTCTGGGGGTGCCAGAAATTCTGCAAGTTCATCTGCAGTTTTACACCTCAGTTGCACATTTTAGTGGGGGGTGGCTCCAGAGCAAGGGGTGGAGAACGAGTTAGGTGCAAAGCTCCTTCTTCCTTCTCCAAAGGTGCTCAAGAGGGAGGCATCACACACAGAGCCCTCTGCTCTCAATTAAGACTGAATTTTAAGCCAAATAATCAACTTACAAATGAGGAAAATGTAAATTGTGGTGGGAAACATCTCTCTGGGGCTGGGGACAAGATGAAGAGGGGCAGGTTGAAAAGCCTCAGCTTCTCTGTACAAATCAGCAAAAGCAGCCAGGGAGTTCTGCTTGCTTTTCCCTCTGAAAAGATTTCAGAGCTCTTGCTCGTGCTAGCCAGAGTTTATATCTGTCTGCTAAAGTGAAAATCTAACTCTAAAGGTACTTCTGTTTGTAGGGTGGGTTAAACCATTTTGTACAGTTTACAGAAATCTTACTCTGTTGCTGGAATGCTTCTGTGAAACATTGCTGAAAGGGTAATTTAATTTTTATTTAATTGAATGGGCCCCATCCTTCACTCATCAACTCAGAGAATAACTTGTACTTATGTGTTGCATTTTGGCTGATTTATCTACTAGGTTCACTTGTTTGCTGGGTTTTTGTCATCCAGGAGATTTCTGCAGGCTTCTGAGAGATGCTGTGAGTCTGTTGCAGGCTTTTGGTGCAGTGAGGGTCAGTAGCTCCAGGATTTACTTGTATCTGCTTTCTTCTTGTATCAGTTCATAATCATAATACCCAAGATTTCCATGCTTGGGTAAATGAAGGAAATAGCTGTGTAATCTATCCCATATGTTAATATTTACTGTGCAAGGTGACTGAGTTTTGCTGCTGCTGAGCTCATCCTGACAGTCAGAGCCCTGCAATTGGATTTTTCCTTTGTTTTATGTCCAAAGAGCAAGGATGGAAGTTGTGCCTGCGGGAGAGACCCTGTCTCCATGCTTGTTAAAAATCTCCTGCATGATATTAATGTTACTCATTAGGAACTGAGGAATATCAGCTTTCTGTTACCAAGGTTCTCACAAAATGGGAATTTGTTGCTCTTACTTAAAGTTCCCCACTCAGAGTGGATGTACTGAATAATGCTGGTTATGAATGGGGCAGAAATAAGCCAGGGGATTTGGGGTAGATCAGTGGAGTTAATTTGACTTCAGTAATTTTGGTTTCATTTACAGAAGCTGGGAAGTTGGCCCTTTTTCCTTGAATACTGAATTTCTACAAATTAATTCCAAAACCTCCAGAACACAGCACACTTCATCTCCAGCTCTCTGTAGCCTAATTCTCAAATTCCTGATGGAATGCCACTTGCTTGTGAATTTCTGGCTTTGGTCTCCTGTATATGTATGTGACAAAATTGGTTTTCTTTTTTCTAAGCAGGGAAAAAGCAGAAACGAAACAAACTTCCCCTCCCTTCTGCAAAGGTCCAAGATAGAAAAGGATAAAAAAAAAAAAGAATAAAATATAAAATATAGCTGTACTTTTTCCCCTCTTTGGAAGGACCTCCCACTGACTATATCATTATCTGTCTCATGTAGGATATTGGATTCAGGATCTATAGCAGTGAGCTATGTTAGTATTGAATCTCATTTGATTTAATAAACTTCCCTTGTCACTGCTCAGCCTTTCCAGCCTTTTCCAGGCATTAGGAGCTGGAATAGTTTCCCCCATAGTTTTGGCTGCTGAGGGACACACAAGGCATTTTTATATGGCAGTGTGGGGATCTTCATTGTCACTTGGAAATGCAGATTTTTGGTTTGCAAAAACCTCCCCTTTCCCTCCCTTCACTCATATCCAGCTCTGGCCCACTCCATGTGTAGGCTGTTGACTTACCTTACTTATTTTTCTTCTTCTCCATACTTGGACCAATTTACAGCAGACCTGTTCATAATGAAATATTTATATTGAGCAGAGTGGAGATATAGAATTATTTTACATTTCTTCAGTGTATGAAGTATAGTTTTGGAGATAATCTGGAGATTTTTGAGGGGAGGGAGGAGAACAGGGAGTAAGATTCAATTTCAAGTGGAAAGGAGCATCAAAAGAGTTGTCAATGGATTTTTCAATCTATTAGAAAAAGGGGGATATATCGTGTAAAATTTCAAAGCTTGCAAAATTAACTACATAGCAAAATCCATACTTCAGGAAGAGAAAGCTTTTGGAACCTGCCTTTAATTTTCAAATGGGAGTTCTTAGGCTGGATGTGATGAGGTTTGGCATGTCTCTTGGCATGTGTGTGGATAGGCAAGCTCTGTGTCTATGGGCTCTAATTTCCCCAGAAGAATTTAAGCAAACCTTTCTCAAGCCAATAGGAGTTAAGTGTGTAGTAAGAAACTGCTCTGTGTCTGCATTAAACTTGGAAAAAATGAAATGCTGCTCTAACGTGTCAGGCAGGGCTGGCTTCAGCAACATGCAGAGGCAGGATTTTGTCTTGAGGACTGGAAAAGGATGAAGCTTGATTGCAGGCAGGCAAACTGGCAATTCCTTTCAGCTTGTTTTAAACATATTCTGTCAGTAGGTCTGAAAGAGATGAACCTGCTGTGAGTTTCATTAAAATAGGGTGCCCAGATCTAGAGGGTTCTAGCTGCAGGAAAAAACCCTGTTTTAAAGAATACAGTGCCTTATTGGACTCCAGAGAATCCACTAGAGCAAGACAATAGGAATGTACTCACCATGCCTAACTAGAACCTGTTGTAATGGGGAGGACCCAAAGATTTGATGTGAGTCTGTGGGGTGTGATAACTGGCTGAAATAATTGGCCCTGAAAGCACAATGGGGTTGGAAGCCCAAGTCCTGTCCATCCTCCCTGGATATTTATACCAAGTGCACTCCTAAAATTTACCTCTTTTTCTTACAGGTTACTAACTCAGAACTAGCAGTGAAAATCCCAGTGATTTATAACATAGGAAATTTTTTTTTTTTGACCACTGAAATACTTGGAGTGACACTTGGAGAGGAGAGTCAAATCCCAGCCCTAAGTATCAAGCTGGCATTTGGGATGCCTTGTCCATCAATCCTTTTGCTTTCATAAGATGTGTTTGTCAATCTCAGAAGCTGCTGCATCTCCTCAAGCATCACCCAAGATCCAGGCAATGGGAAAGGTGAGAACTGTTGCTTTGAATTGTAAAATCTGTATCCATAATGCATGAAAGGACCTGTGCCACAGCACAGGGTTTTAGTCCTGCAGCTCTGAAAATTGGACAACTTCATAGTCTTTTATGAAAATATAATGTACCTTTGCTGCCTTTTGAGTAGTAAACTATGAATTTGAAAGTGACAAACATTAGCAAGCTGCCTTTATTGCTAACAAAACTGGGCAGGAAAGAAAAGGACTCTGCAGAGCCTTTGACAGAATGTTTAATAACTTGTGATTACTGTTTCCCAGAGGTGATGTGTGTAATATGTATTTTCCCTCTTTCATTTTATCCAGCACTTCTGCTGCAGACTGCTGTGGCTCTGCATTCCTGAACTTCTTCCCCAGTCAGAGGTTAGATAATTTGGGCAAGCACAGCCAAAGCCAAGCTGGGACCCCTTCTGCTTCCTTTAAAAAATGGCACCAAGCTAAAATTGCTTTACCTTGGTGCAACAGTGTGAAAATGGACCCCAGCCATACAAAACCAGAGAGGGATGAAACCTCTGCAGCTCTGGGGCAGCTGGGAGTGAAGCTGTGACAGCCTCTTTGCAGATGGATGGAGACTAATCACACAAAATGCAAAAAATGGACTCCATCCCAGGTGGATTCTGCTAGAAGAAAATAAATTTCATTGGGACTCCCTTCCTGTTCTGGAATCTTAAAATTTTGGATGGCTTTGGTACCTTGGCATAGAAATGTTCACGAATTTGAACATAAGAATTGATCACTAGATAAAATTTCAAGAAGGAACATTCTTAATCTTGATTAGAAATCACTATTTTGGGCTTGGCAGCTAGAGCACACTTTTTGTGGATGTGAAAGGAAGAACAGAGGGCAGGGAAGGCAGGTGTGCCCCTGAGGAGATGTGGAGCCTGGGAGGAGCAGAGCCAGGGAGGTGTTCAAGGATGCAGTCCAAGAACTGGGTGCTAACTAAGTAGCAGGATATGCTCAGGAAGATTTTATGAGTGATCAGGAGCACTTACAGCTGAAAACACCAGGGTGAAGGCTGAGTCCACATGGAAGTAGGAGAAATGATTCCACAGCTTCCAGCCTGGGAGGGAGGATCCCATCTGCTCCTTTGCATCTGTTTCTGTAGAGAGAGGAGCAGAAAGGCCTGCTCAGACTGGTTCCATTTCAGCTGAGCAGTGCTTGGGTGAAAGCTGGGCAAGGAGTGGTTCAAAGCCTCAGGAACCACCTCTTGTGTCAGGCCAAAGCCCTGGAGAGCCAGGCAGTGATGTAGACAACACCCAGCCATGTTATGGACAGGTGATGGAGAAGTTTTCCCCCTTCCATCCATCTATCAGAATAGAACACCAAGGCAATTTAATCAGGTGTTAAAAGAGGGTGCTGGTTATTACCTTGGTAAAGTCAAAGTGCTCAGGCTCTTCTGAAACACTTCCCTTGGAGGGAACGGAATGCCCCATCCCTGGAAGTGCCCAAGGCAAAGTTGGACAGGGCTTTGAGCAACCTGGTCTAGTGGAGGGTGTCCCTGTCCATGCCAGGGGTGTTGGAACCAGGTGATCTTTAAGGTTTTTCTGATCCAAACTATTCTGTGGTTCCACTACATGACTTTTTTTTTCCCAGGGAGCAGCCCCAAAACTTCTCCTAAGCTAAGGGTGATGAATCTCCAATCATCACAGAAGTTCATTGGCAGCACAGTTTGGAGCTAGTTGTAAAATGCAAACAGCTTTTCCACCATGAAATATTTCATATTTTAAAAATTAAGAGAGTGTTATTTACTCTCTTCCCCTGCCCACCCCCCCATGACTGGTGTTGCTTATGTGCTGTTGGCAGATGGGATGTGGATCATTTTAATTAGATTTTATTGGACTGTTATACGGCCCATAATTGTGATCATTACTCATTTTCACTGTGGTTCAGACAGATCCTCTATTTAGACATGATGATATTTTGATGAGACAAGTCCCATGTAACTTGTTATGTTAGGGGCCAGTAGCCAAAGCAGTGGAATGAGGTGTTTCTCATAGAAGTTGGAGCAGATTAATAAAGGATCTCTTGGTCAATTTGTGCTCCTAATTGTGCCCAGATTGGGGATGCATGGGCAGAAAGCCTCTTTGGGCTGCAGGAGGCCAGGAGCTCTCACAGCTGAAGCCCAGGGAGCAAATTAGCAGAGAGGGAGCAATCCCCCATTTCACCTTCAAGGAGAGGGGCAAGCCCATTGTGGGCATCAGCAAATGACCTTTTGCCAAATCAAAGCTCTGTGCTCATGTTCACAGCAGTGCTGTGTTTAGTCCCATGGGTTTTTCTCCTTTTCTCTTGTGTTTTTTTGCATGCTGCTCCTGTACATCCCTGCAAGGGGATGGGGAGAGAAGGCTCATCTGAACTGAGAGTGAATCTGCTGCAAATCTCTACAAGCAGGAGCATCTTTGTCCTGCTGATGGGCCTGTGCTGCTTTTGAGGCTGTGCTCAGGCACTGAGATATTTCCTTTACTCTTCCTACAACATCTCTGGGGTCCTGCCTTATGCCAGCAATGATGGTGTTCTGGCAAAGCCTTTTGTGGGAGCTGTGCTCCACTGCCAGGCAGAGCCATCTTCTCATCTGCACCCAGCAGCCACTGAGTGACCAGTCTCAGCTTATTCCTCTCCACTTTTCAGAACCACACCTGTATTTGGACCTAAAACCTGTGGAGAGCAGATCCATCTCTTCATTTGTGTCCTAAGGACAACAGGAATGTTCTGCACTACTGCCAGGATTCATGGTTCAAAGAAACTGAAAAACATTTGGAAGAAAGATCTACATTTTGAGGCTTTCCTCCCTTTTCTGGATAACCCTGTAAGGAACATTTCCTTCAAGAAAATAACTGCTGACCCACCTGCACAGCATTTGCACAAGCCAAAGCTGTTGGAGAAGTAAAAATGTTTGTGATCATGGGCTTTGGGGTGCAAATATTCCCAGCTGCTGGTGCACAAATGTTATCTGAACTGTGCCTGTCTCTGTCCCAGGAGCAGATAAGGAGAGGGGATGGTACAAATGGTTCCAGCCTCCTGTAAGAGAGTGAGGAATTCTCCTGTGGCATTTCCACACTGGGTGGACACACGGGATTTCAGTCAGTTTACCTCTGCTTATCTGGACACAGCTTTAAGGTACTGCCTAAAATTACAACTGAATTTAACAAACATCTCGAGTCATATTTTAGTAATAATGAATTCTGATTCCACTTTGCATATGCAAATGAGGCTGGCTAACCCTCCAGTTGAGTGTCTCAGCTGTCTCCAGGGCTGCCTGCAGATCTGCTGCTCTGGGCACCTGGAAAGGAGATGAGCTTCAAGAGAAAGAGGAACAGCACCTAAATCCACTAGGAAATCTGTGCCACCTTCACCCTTTATTTCAAACAAACAGAAAAAATCCAAATATTTCACCATTTCTGTGCAGAGATACAAGCTGTGTTTGTTTCTCTTGTGCTCACTCTAACAGATCCACTGAGATGTAGATGTGACTCCTGTCAGGGCTCTTGCAGTTTCCTCCTGTGTCATTTTGTGGTCTAAGTTAGTGCTGGGTAACTCACCTGAACTTCTTCCTTCATTTTCCCCCTCCACTTCTTTACACCTGGATTTCCTGTCCACCTCTAGCCAAAAAATTAAATGTGATGACAGATTCCTTCTCTACTTTTACCTTAGTGGTCTTTACTTCTTTTAAATTATGGATGTAACTCAGCAGGACATTATAACAAATGGAGAGACAAAACAAACTTACAGGTCACTTCTCTGGTCATTTTGCTCTGGCTTATGTACAGTGATACTCTCACAGCTGAAAAACAGAATTTAGTCCAAGTCAAATAAATAATCCTTATAAAAGAATCAGTTACGAACTCATCCTTTTGTTTTGTTTTGTTTTGTTTTGTAAAAGTTATTCCAGCTTATTAAAAAGTGCTCATTTTTGGTAAGTGATTTATGTCTGTTGTTTTTTTCTGGGAATTGGACCAGCTCACCTTAGAAAATTATTTTCCTCTTTTGGTTAATGTTAACAGACTCCAAATTAGTGTTGCTCCATGGGATGAGAGAACCTTTCCTAACAAGAGAACAATAATCACTAAATTCTGGGATGACTTTTTACAGAAAGAATGTGTACTAAAATGGATGAAACATCAAGCTTTATTTTCTCATGCTGACTTTTCAAGTGAATAATTGCAAGCCATGATTAATGTCACCCCAGAAAGCTGGCATGCCTCTTCTGGAACACACTAATGAGTCCAGTTTTACTATTATCCAACCAATTCTAATACCTTAAGTCTTATATTTCTCTATTGTAATGTTTGGGTTTTTTTTTTATTGTCTTTACAATCTAAATTTGAAGTCCACTAAACACTGACTTTCCAAGATTTTAGGGTTCCCCTGTGAGCTGATGCCATTACAGAAATCATGGCTGCAGCTTTAATTGAACTCAGACTTGTCTGCTCCTCACTGCCCTGCTCTGATGGGTGCTGTGGGCACGTGGCATGTGCAAAACTCTTACACCAGGAGAACTGCAAGTGTCTTTTTAATTTGGCTCCTGATTGTGCTCTTGACCAAATGGTTCAGATAAAGGATAAACCTACACAAAACTGGCACCCCTGCATGGATAATTCATGGAAATATTTCACTGCAAGCAAACTGGGAAGCCTTTCCAAGCTGCTGAGAAAGGAGGATTGATTTTATCTAGTTCAAGGTAAGCCATGGCCTAGAATTCAAGTGATTTAAGGTTAAAATTCCTGTGTTCCCACATGCTCTACAGCTTGCTGAGTTTCACCCACAACAAGCACAAGGCCAACACCTCTGAATTTATGACTGCTTTAAGGAGGGTTTTAAGTTAAAATGTGACCTTCTGTTTCAGACCAGCAGAGTATGGTTCTGTGAAAGCTGTTTTGTCAGGGGTTAGTCCTGCCATGACCCAGTGAGAGGGTTAAGAAGGAAATACTGACATTAACTATTGCATTGCACTGGATCAAGGATTAGGAAATCTCTTGATGTTGAGTGGATGATGAAGAGCTGGCTAAAATTGCTTGTTGTTAAATGCAAAGCAAAGGAAATGGAGAAAATCAGTCCTAAATAATAATAATAAAAATAACAACAACAATAACAACAATAATAAAAACATTAATAATAACAATAAAAACAACAATAATAACATTAATAATAATAATAATAATAATAATAATTATTATTATTATTATTATTATATTTTCAATAATGGTCTTTAAGCAAGATATTCATGCTGGAAGTAATTTCCATAGAAATATCCCTGCTGCCCACTCACTGTGGATGGCTTTGATGTGCCCAAATTCTGAATAATCTGTGAGGGTTTTGTCCTCATCTCAGGTGTGTGGTTAGAACAGAAAAGCTGCAGTGGAGGTGATCAAATGTATGATATAATTAGTAACTCTTTATAAAGACATTAACTTTGGGTCCTTCAGCTGGGAAAAGGAAACCTGCCTGTTGCAGAGGTGCATAAAAGCCTGAGCTGCCAGGATAAACTAAATAGGGAGCAGCTCATCACTGTTTCTCACAAGTAAGAGCTGTCAAAACAATTCATCAGGTCACAGAATTGATATAAGCACACTAATTTCCATTTTCCTATGACATATAGCTGTAATATGAAGCCACTTGCTATGGGATGTGTGAAGTTTATCTGGGTTCAAATAGCCAAACCCATGGAAAAATTATCATCACTGGACACTGAATGTACTTTTACATATTTGGCATTGCTGAATATACCTGATTTGTTCCTGCATTCTGTTTTTCCCAAGCAGGCTGCTCTTGGAGGAGGGTTATGGGAGCAGCTAAACTTTTCACCTGCCCCTGTTCTGTCATTATGTTGTAATGATTTCAGGAGGGATGTGGAAAGGATCCCAAAGGCCTGACATCTCCATTAATTCCCCTTCAGGGCACCAAGGAGGGGTCAGAGAAGCAGTTAACTCGGGGGCTAACACTTCCAGGCCTGCACTGGCTGTCACCTGGATGAATTTCTCTCAGCAAAGCCCTGCTGAAGTCCCCAGGAAATGCTTGCCTGCAAGCTGCTGCAAAGTCTGAGTTTATTTCTTTGTTGCCCTGGACAGGAGTGGAGGAATGAAACAGCAGGATGGCAGGAAAGGGGAAAGGATGAGAGGAAAATCAGCAAAAAGAAAAGTGCAGCTTTACCTAATGAGGGCAAACCAGACAAGGAAATGTCTGGTGATGTTCACAATAATTCAGACATTGTCCCAGGCCTTAATTACTGGCACAGGCAAGTGTAGAGCTGGTAGGAGGGAGGTGGATTGTGTCTGTGCTCTCCATCTGCTGCCTGCAGAGATGGGAATGTTCCAGGCCAGGTGTTGCTGAGCATTGCTCTTGTCTAGCAGCAAGATAAGTTTAATTAAAGGGCTAATTATTCCCACTCTGGAAGCACCTATCCTTGTGGTTACAATCATACTCTAAGTCTTTCCTCTGGTGTTCCTGTGTTAGACATTTATCTTCCATTGTCACGTTACTGACTTGCTTTGCTTAAGTGAGGACAAGCCTTTGGTGCCTGTGAAAATTGGGAACAAAGGGAATTGGCTGGGCTTGGGTCTAGGTGATGCTTCATTGTAATGGCATTTGTCAGCACAAAAAGATCCTTCATGCTGGTTTTCTCTCCAGTGAGAAAGGTATTTTACAGTTGTGGTAACCAAGGGCTCGGATCAGAGGGGAATTGGACCCAGATGTTTGTGTTCTCTTGCAATTATTAAATGCATCAGGCAAAGCTTCTTTCAGTTAAATCTGGAGTAACCCACTCCTGATTTCCACAAGCCTGCTGGATTTACTTCAGAATAACAGACCATGGGATTATGTCTTTTGAAGTTTTATTCTTTTTTACCATCAGTTTTTTTGAAAGCTGTGGTGCAACCCAAGCTTGCTTTCCCTGCCTTTGTGGGCTGTGGAGAGCTCTGGCTCTTCTCACCACTCAAGGCAGGGTTTTCTAGCCCTAAGTATTAGCAACTTGCTCTTCAGTATGTGATCATACCTTTCTTTGGACACTTTCTGATGTTATTGAAAGACATATTATTTAGGCAGAACCTTAGATTCAAGCCAGGGCTTTTTTTCTACAAACTCCTGAAATTTACTGTCCAAAGGCTGATGTCCTGTTCTCCCAGGGCCCACGGAGTGGAGGGAGGTGGATCACCCCATTACCAGGTAGAAGAGAGATATTTGTTGGGAAAAACAGTTCTTCCAAGAAAACTGTCATCTTTCAAAACAAGCAGATAATTTGTATTTTCATGTGACTGTTTTACATAATGCAGTGAGGACCTTGGGGTCTTCCTAAGCCCTGATTTCCTGGGAACTGGAGGGGGAATGCTCTTCTGCCCAGTTCTGTGGCTATGAGGTCTTACACACAAATGACCATAACCTCCAGGCTAGAACCTTTATTTCATGTCATTTTGAACCTTTTGCTGGCTGAAGCTTTGAGCCAGGTCAAACTGAGATGTGAGATTCTCCCCCCTCCTCTTGTGGCCAAACTTCAAAAGCCCTATTACTCATCCTGCTTCAGCATTCCAGCCTTGCATTAATTACCCACTAATGGCTCCGTTTCTTTGCAGGAAGCACTTTGTATTTTACTCCTGGGGCCAGGAGAGCTCTTGCTGCGGCTGGGGGAGGACATGCACCCAGTGTTTGTGACTTCAATACAATCTCTGGGTTTTCCATGGGTCTCTAATGTGTGTCACATCTCCAGCCCTGCCCTCCCTCAGCTGCCCGGGGCACTGAGCAGCAAACACGTTCTTGCACAGGCTAAAACAAAGCAGAGAAAAAGCATCTAATGAATTCCAGCCCTGTAACAGCACAGGGAAGGAGAAGTGCCACCCCTTCACTGGGAGGATTTAAGAAGACATTTCTGAAACCACACAGCTTAAGTGAAGCCAAACCCCAAATGTGTCTGCTGGTGGAGCAGGCACATGTGGAGTGTGTGCTAAAGCTTTGGAGTGTCTGGTAGGACATGTTGGTGGAAAGGACATGAGAGCTGAGAGACAGCAGTGCAAAACATGCTGTGAAAAGAATTTTGGGGAAACCTAGAGTGGGATTTTTGTCCCAAAGGCAGTGGTGTGAGCAGTTCTGAAGAACAGTCCTTTCTCACAATTTATGCCATGCAGGAAAAATGGGATGTTTTATGGCCTTTGTAAACAGGGCATGCTCATTGACTCTACCTTCAATTATTTCCATTTACATTAAAATAAAACCCCAGACATGTATCTTCATTTTTTGGCTGTCAAGGTCAAAAAGGGATAATCTACAATCTCCTGAAGCCTATGCAAGCTATATAGGATTTATTATACTTTGATAGGGAGTAATTAGGCTCTGAGAACTCCTACCAAGATTTTCAACATAAACATGTCTAACTTGCTACCCACAAGTGTGATTGAAGGACAGGGAGAGAGAACCCCTCAAAACCACAATTTAGAATTTTCATTCCTAAGGGAGACCTGAAAATGTAAAACAGTGGCAGTGGGACTCAGACTTGGCAATGTTTATCTAAGGGAATGTTCATTTGTTTTCACTCAGGTTTTGAAAATGCAGTGTTTCAGCAGAAGGGTGGATTACAGCACTGGTGTGAAACCAGAGAAGAGGTGCATGATGTTCTTGTCAGGATAAAGTGGGGAAGGAAAGGGGCAGAAAGTGGTGGAAAACCAACAATTTAGGGACTTCTGAGAGAAGCTGGATGTATTTGTGTTTGTGGGGTCAGATGGAATTCACTTGAAGGTGGTGAACAAGTCAGCAGATGAGACTTGTGTGGCTGTTGGGTGTCTGTGAGCCATCGTGGTGAGCTGGGGGAGGTCCTTGCTGGCTGTGGAAAGGCAGTGAGCAGGACCAGCCACCAGTCAGCTCAGGCAGTGCATCTCCAGCTCGTGGAGCTCCTCCTCTTGCAACCCATCTTCAGTCAGGGGCTCAAAGAGAAGAGATGCTGGTCAGGAAAATCAGCGTGAGTTCGTGCTGGGAAAATTGTGTTTGAGCACCACAACTGCCTTGCATTAGGCAATGCCTGCTTGCATGGGTGCAGCACAGGAGAGGGGCTTTGTGGGAGCCCAGGCACAGCTGAGCTGGGGCAGCACTGCTAGCAGTCCCTCCCTGAGCAGGAGGTGGGATCTGAGGACTCCCAGGGGCTCTTTGTTCCTGTGATTTGTGGACTGCAGTAAATCAGAGGCTGGACTGAAGCAAATGAGGAGCTGTCAGAACATGTTTATATACCTTTTTGTGAGAAGGGAGGCTGCTCCCTAGCACAGAGAGCATAAATCAAGCCTTCTCTAATTGAATGTGGTCAGAGAGAGGGTTCATAATCAAAAAAGGCACCTGGTCTGTGACTGGTCAGCAATGTCCCAGTCTAGGGACCTGAGCAAAGCATTTAAATGTCCAATGTCTTATAACAATAAAACTTCAAACAGTTTTTAAAACTTCAAACAGAATTCAGCCATGGTAGTGCAGATGTCAAAAAAAGATCCCCTTGCTTTGAATTTTCCTCCCCTGAGCTGAGGCAGGCTCTGTTTGGAGCCTTCTCCTTCCCTCCTGCTGGATGGCTGGGCCAGGTCTGAGCGTGGCTCTGTGCTGCCCTGACACGCTGCTCTCACAGTGGAGGGCACCAGAAGCCAAATGTTACTTTTCTGGCATTGTCTAAAGGGAGAGTTTCAGGCTGGGAGGTCCAGATCTTACCCTGAAGTGTTCAGATTGCAAGTCAGGAAGGGTTGATGCATCCAGCTGGCCACAGAGCAGACCAATTTGGTAAGAGTCCTGGACACCCTTTGCTTTGTTTTAAACTTTTTCAGGGTATTTAGGAAAGCTGTAGAGTAGTATGAATTGAACAGCATTCAGGAAAGCCAAGCACCTTGCACCAGCTTCAGGGACTGAGGAGCTGGATAGCAAAGGGCCCTTCTGTGTCATTCTTAAAGTGCTTCTCCAGGTGGGACAGCTTTTCTGACCTGCAAGGTGCTCACCTAAGAGTGCTCTGCACAGCAAATGGAACTGCAAAGCCCTGTCAGAGCAGCTGAGCTCCCCCTGCCCTGAGCAGGGTGTCAGATCCTGCCTGTGGATGCCCTTTGTGTTCACTGTTCATGAGCACAGGTAAGGATCCAGGAGCTTCATGGACAGTGAACGCTGAACTCCCACAGAGAGGATATTTGCTGTAGAAACCTGAGTCCAAAAGCTGAAAGCAGCCATTTGGGGAAAGTGCACACAGAAAGATTCTCTCATTTCTGGCTGAGGCTTATTCAGGCAGAGAGCTTGTTTACCTATTCTGAATATTTGACCTTTGTGCTTTTTGGAAATGTTTTTTTTTTTTTTTCCCTCTTAATTATGTGGAAGGAGCACTTCCTTTCAGAGCTCTGATGGACTTCTCTATAAATAGCTCCTCAAGTCCCAGAACCTCACACTGGAGCCTTCAGCAAAGTCAGCATCCCTAGGACTTTTTCAGCCTGAGGTGGGAACCACGTGGAGTTTAATCATTAATCACCAGTCTTTAATTAACAGCTCTGGGCTTTGAACAAAAGGCACTTACTGCAAGGCTGCTGAGGGGCCCTGAACTCTTCAGTGTGCTTTCATTTGGGGGACCTGGTGGCCTTCCAAAGGGGGCTGGTGGAGCAACCTCCTCCTCCTGGGAAGGGTCACACAGCCCAGGAGCAGCAGATGTTTGTGCCCTGATCTCCATTGGCACAATTGTCCAGAGCTCAACGTGGGGATGCTGCCAGCTCCCCAAGGTGGGCAAAGGAGCAGAGAATCTCCAGAGCCCCGTTGTCTCCACCAGGTGAGCTGGGTTTTAACCAGAGCAAGGAAGGAAGTTGCTCCAGGCTTGGAAAATTTTATAGGGGAGTGTTCAAAATTGAGCACTCAAGAGAGAAAGAAAACATTGCTATAAAAGTTGACTCAGCCAATATTTTTCTGCATTCCTGCTGCTGTGATTGAAGATATTTGTTTTTAATATAGGTTTCTCCCATTTTTAGTCTGGCTTTCGTGTAGTAAAAACTAAAGGGCAGATCCTCAGCTGATATAAATTGGCTCCAGTGAAGTTAATGGAGCCATGCTGGTGGGTACCAGCTGAGGGATCTGGCTCCTGCTGCAGTGCTCAGAACCCCCATTACACTGCCATGATTATCATACTAATTCAGTAAAATGGCTTCTCACAGTAATAAAACCAGCCCAGAGGATGGAAGATGAAAGGACTTCCTCCCCAATAGACCTGGTATTTTTCAACAGAATATTTTCCTTTACGTTCTCTTTTGTCAGAAAGTGCTCTTGAACAAAATGTTTTACACCAAAAACCCTCCCTGGGAAAGGCTCCCCTTGGTTTCAGTGTCCAAGACAACACTCATGGCAAACAGTCAGGGCATGTTGAGGCTTGAGCAAGAGTATGAATTGGATCTTTAAAGGGCAGGGGTGATACTGCACAGCAGCCAAAGCCCTGAGGTAACCCTGGCTTCTGCAAAAGAGGAGTTCTCACACTGATTGATCATTTTGCTCGTGCTCTGCCCTGTCTGGTTTTTCTAGTTCTGTCTGCTTGGGGAGAAAGAGCCAGGGAATTTTACAGAGCTCTGCACTTCCCTGGGGTCACAGGCACAGGGGGAAATGATGTGTTGGTGTTTTCCTCCTGGTGGTCAGCCCTTCAGCAGGCAGCAGGAGATGCTGGGCTGCAGGAGTGGGATAACCTGTGCTGCCTCATTGCTTGGAGCCATCGAGCACTGAAGGGAATAAACAGACACAAGGACCTAAATAAAGGCAGATGGATGCATAGCTAGATCCCTGGGATGAAATATTTTGTTTGCCACAGCACTGCTGAGCTGCACACGGGTTTTTCTGTGCCAGACGGGATTTTTACAGGGACATTGCTAAATGGAGGCAATAAATTTAACTTTAAAGGACCATGAATTGAAGCTTTTGGCTAAAAGCTGAAATGCTGTTACTCTTTACTGGGCCCTTTTAACTTCACTTGGAACAGGATAGTATATTTTAGTTCTAAGGCCCTTGGAAGTTGAAGGCCCTGCCTGTGGCAGGTCTCCTTCAGCTCCTTGGGAGCTGGGACCTTGTGGAGCAGCAGCCCAACACTGTGGTGGACCTTTCAAGGTGAATATGAACCAGCCCAGGTGTTCTGGGTAAAGGTGAAACACAGAAAGATCCCACCAGGGGGTTAAGGCAAGCTGTGGATTCCACTTCTGCCAGCTGTGAGGAGTGCTGTGCCACTGTGAAATTAAATATCAGTACAGTTTTTGAGTGCCAGAAGAGCTAAAAGGACACACATGTGTTTCAGAGGTAGAAAAAACATTGTCCAATGGCCTGAATTAGCATATTAGGCTGACTCTTGCTTCCAGACCTGAGCTGGTCCCCAAGCAGCAGTCCCACAAATGCTGATTCAAAGCAGTAGCTTTCCTACACACTCAACACTTTGAAACAACACAAACTGTTCCTGGGTTTGACCCTTCTGGTGACACGATCCAGTTTTAGTCTATTTATACCCTCTTCTGCTTTAAAGGAAAAACACTGGGTTCACACTAAACTCTTTTCAGAAGCAGCAGAACTTTTCTTGCTAACATCTCTTTGCAGCTTACGACAGCTGCCCCTGGTACCTGTCCCCAGGGTTGGAATCACCCCTGAGACAGGGATATTCAGTCCTGGAAGACTGGCTGCAAGGCCCCACTGAAGGTGCAATCTGCCTGCATTTGGCACCCATGTTCTTCTCTCCCAGGTGTTTATAAGACACAGAAATGTTTGGATCCAGCACAAGCTGACAGTGGAAGCTGGCCCAAGGCTCTTGGGCTGAGAGGAGATCACTGGTCTCATTGCAAACTTTGTGTGGTTGGAGTCTTGGCAGAGGGATCTGCTTACCCAGAGGGATCAGGAATCCTACACTTTCAGCTGATATTTTAAAAAAGAATTTGAAACAAGACCCCAGGCTGGCAGGCTGGAGGATGCACACAGCTCTTACTTTTGTGACAGATGTGTCTGTTTCTTACCCTGATTAAAGAAAAGGATGATTGATCTGGAAACCTTTGCAGAAACTTTTATGCTTCCTTAGACAGGTATTTGTGGCCAAGCATCTGCCTGGAGCCTGCAGAGGCTCTGCTCTCCTGTGTGCTGGTGCCCCACTCCTGGAAGGAGGAGGCAGAGCCACCACAGCTGGAGAGGAGGGTGAAGAAGGTGGCTGCTGGATCCAATCAGGCAAAGGAAAGCTTTGGAGCATATGGGTCCCAATGTGTGGTCCAAGCACAACAGCTTGGTGAGTGTCCTGCAGGGAGACTTTTACCAGCACTGCAACAACAATTCATCATTGCCTGAAGGGTTGATGGGTCTGGTGCTCCTCGTCTTAATTGACCTCGGCTGGAGACCTGAGTTTCAGTCCAGCTCAGCCACAGAGGGCTTGGGCTGGGCTGGAGCCCCAAGGAGGAGATTTATCAGAGAATCACATGATTAATGGAACGGAGTGATCTCTGCTCAAGAGTGGCCAGGAATTGAATTAGCAGAGCAGGGATTTTGGCAGGTGGGAAGGGCTGGCAGAGCCAGACCTGAGCACCCGTGGGCTTGGTGGGGTGCAGCCTCTGGCTGGGTGTGGGCTGCTTTGGGGGTCAGGGAGGAAGTCTGGCAGAACTGGAGGCACTGATATCTGGGCTTGGGTTTGGATAAAAAAAAGGCGTGTGGATTATTAACCCTTCACCCAGCAGCAGCAAAATTAGGATTGTCCCCAGCCCTCTGGCAGACAGGGCAGGTGCAAAATGAAGCTCAGTTCAACAACAAGAGCAACAGAAGTTGCTGTTCCAGACTAAAAAGGTGATAGAGGGTGAGGAAAAAACGAGCAAATAAACAGAAATCACCAAATGCTTTCTTTCTTGCCTGCTTTTCTCCCACAGTTATTTCTTTTTCCCTCCGTGTCAACACCAAACAAGACAGACTAAAATTAATGGGGAAAGCAGCAATTAGCAAATTAGGTTAGCAGCGTGTTGCAGTGTGCCATGGCTGCCAGGTGTGAGGGGCTCTGGCAGGATATTTATTAATGGCTGTCAGAAAAGTGACACTTTGATGAATGAAGCTGGGTAATCGGCACCCTCCGACAGCGAGCACTGAGAGGCCTCAGCATGCTAAACTGCAAAATCAAACCTTTCTGAACCCCTGCACAAAAATACAGCAGCAAAAATTGCTGCAAGAGGAGCAGCAATGAGGGTTTCCATCAGGGATTTGAATGCACCTTCTCCCCTAAATGCTAGCTTTTTGTTCCTGTAACAGCTCTGCTGGGGAAGAGTTGTCAGGTTGAAGGTTTTTCAAGGCTTTTGAAGGTTTTCCTTGGAATATGGGACTTGAGAATTTGTGAGTACAGGCAGCTTTGAGCTGTGGGTCCTGCTCGGGGTTGTGGGTCTATCCCAGTGGCACCATCAGAGCCAGCAGCACTTCCCTCAGAGCTGGGCTTTGCCCTTTGAACACGACAGCATCAATAATCCATAAACTGAGTTTGGGAGCCACCTCCCTGCCCAAGGGATCAGTGTCTCTTGCCTGGTGGGCAGCAATTGCTCTGCTGCTCAGTAACACTGACCTGTGCTGTCCAGGAGCCCTCCTTGTGCACAGGAAAAGCAAAAAGAGTTTCATCTACAGGTGAGACATTTCTGCCATCAAGTTTCACCAGTGGCACCTGATGTTTCCACTCTTGACACTTTCAGCTTTGAGTCCCTTTGATGGATAGTTTGTTCCTGTTGGAATTCAATGGGGTGAATGATCATTTTGGGTGTGACTCCATGATCCATGACCAACACTGGGTGTGTGTCAGGGTGAGGAACACCAGGGGAAATGTTAATGCTGCAGGTTGTTGTGTAAAATCAGAGGGCACCAAACCCTTGGCAAGAGTTTAGAGGAAGTTTTCTTTTAAGTTTAAAGGGTTTTTTTTCCATAAAGAATTTCTTGAGAAGATTAATTTAGCTGCTGGGAGAGCATCTGGATAAAAGTTCACTCTGCAAAATGCTGGGGTACATGGAATTTTTTCCCAGGTTTGCAGACTTTGGGTTGCACACTGTGCAGCACTTCAATAGCAGAGCTGCTCAAATCCCTCAATTCCATGGAGAAATTGAATACATTTTTATAAAATCCTGGTTCTGGTTTTGGCCAGCTAAAACAACTGTGTAAGTTTTGATTAAAAACATGAGAATAAATGTAAATCATATACCAGGCATTCATCTGTTCTTCTAGTTTGAAACGAAGCTGAAGGATCTTTCTGGAATTATCCATCAGGATCTGTGGGCTTGTTAAATTTGGATTGGCACTCAAAGCAAATCTGAAATTGTTCTCTTATGCTTTAATAATTGTATTTAGTTTCCTAATTTGGCTAGTAAGTTTATCTCAGAAGATAATTGAACTTTTAAAAGTATAAGCTGACCAGATGGCAAGAAATACTTCAAAATAAACTTTCTTTCTGAAACTTTGCTCTGTTTTCACTCTCTCTCTCATGAAAACAGCCTGTCTGCACAGCTCCAACCTGCAGAGGTGCACGTTCTTAAATCAAACAACTCCTGAATGAAACCAGGCTATTCCCTCTACAGGGCAGAAGGCAGCAGAACCATGCCAAGAAAAACCAGTGGAGCCACCAGTGCTGCTGGCTCCTTGTGTCAGCTTCTGCAGCAGCCTCCAAGTGATGTCCCAGCTGGTGTGGCTGCTGGGTTTGGGTGTCATGATGGGTGTCCAGCTCTGCCAGCACTGCTGCTCCTGCTTGTGACCTCTCTGAATCCCACTGGGGGCTCTGGCAGCAGGAATCTGCCTCTCCCCTCCCTGCCTGGTGATGCTTTCAGGGCTCAGCAACGAAGGTGGGCTGTGCTTTCAGGTAAATATGGGTCTCGTGGAAATAAGGTTATGTTCTGAGTCATTCTAAAAGAAACAAGAAAAAGAAAAACAAAGAGAAGGAATAAAGGAATCACTTGTGAATTGTTCCAGGGACAGGAGAAACTGTTCTCAAGTAGCTCTTTTCTCTTACTGCAGCTTTTATTGGTGTTACTAAAGGAGCACGAGGGTCTTGTTTGGTTGTGTCAGGAGAACTGGACAACCTGGAGCAGACTTGGGGTTGGTTCTTATGGACTCTCCCAGCAGCAGCAGCAGCATGCCCAGCTCTGGTTGTGGGCTGGGCTGTGTTCTCCATCCCTGGCTGTGTTCTCCATCCCTGGCTGTGTTCTCCCTCCCTGGGTTGTGTTCTCCATCCCTGGCTGTGGCTGGGCTGTGTTCTCCATCCCTGGCTGTGTTCTCCATCCCTGGCTGTGTTCTCCCTCCCTGGGTTGTGTTCTCCAACCCTGGCTGTGGCTGGGCTTTGTTCTCCATCCCTGGCTGTGGCTGGGCCGTGTTCTCCATCCCTGGCTGTGTTCTCCAACCCTGGTTGTGTTCTCCATCCCTGGCTGTGGCTGGGCTGTGTTCCCCATCCCTGGCTGTGTTCCCCACCCCTGGCCGTGTTCCCCACCCCTGCTGTGCTCCCCAGAGCTCCCATCCCTCCTCTGCAGGCAGCCCTGGGCTGGAGCCTGTGCCAGCCCCACCTGCTGGGGATCTCAGGTTCCAGCTGGGGCCCAAACGCTGTTGTGTCAGGTGACAGTCCCAGGGAAGGGAGCACGTTTTCCAGCTTCAGTGAGATTGAACCCAACTGCTCGAGTTCTTGTGAGTGCTCCTGAGTTTTAGGTAAGTGCTGTTCTCCAGTTTCACCCGTGATCTGGAGAAGTTTACGGGTCCATTGCAGACCAATAAATCCAAGATTTCCAAGTCCTTCACTGGCATGTCACAGTCCCTCATTGGGCTGTTTTACTCCCTTCATCACTCACACTTGCCAGACTTTTCCCCAGTTTAGAGAGGACTTCTCTTCATGTTCTTCATATATGAATTTTCAGAGTCTTCTGTCAAAGTAGAAGCAGACACCAAATGTTTTCCCCATGTTTTGGTGTTTATAGTTTACATCTACTTCCCACTGACCTGAACTGGGGTCAGCAAGGGGCAGAGCCCTGACTTTGCCCTGTGCTGTGGTGGGGAAATGCCCCAGCTCCAGTAACCAATCCCACTGCCCTGACAGGAACTCACAGAGTGAGGAAAGACAGATGACTTGTCTGGCTTCAGCTTGTCTTGCCTTCACAAGGGAAAATATTGTCAGAATTCCCTCTGTGTGGTGGCTGGGTGTGACTGGAAGGTGCTGCTGCCACTGCTTGCTGTGCACAGAGGGTCTGCTGCCATTGCTGCTGCTCCTCACTCTGCTCTCCCCTGTATGAAGACAAGGATTTTTTTTTCATGAAGTGTGCTTGGTATCCACCTGTCCAAGCTGTTTTCTGTTTTCTTGTTGCACTCAGCTTGGCAATGTTATCATTTTCCAGGTACATGGGGTGTAATTAATGAGAATGTCATTCCCAGGTTGTTTTCAAAGACTAGATTGAGAGAGTCTGAGAAATTATTTCAGTCAAAGCTTTAGGATTTTTTGAACTGTTTTTTATTAAGAAAACTATGGGGGTGCATCTGGAGGGAAATCACTGTGCTCATGTTTTTAAGGACAGCAAGAGCTGACCTCTCAGTAAAGCTGCTGAACTTGCCACCCATCAGGACAGCTGGGTGCACCAGGCAGGGCTGGCTCTCCCCTGTGTGGTGTGAGGAAAATTGTGTCCCTGTGGTGGTCCCAGGAGGTGGTGGCTGGTTGTGCTGAGGGTCAGATCCTGCCCTGAGGAGCTGAGGGGGAGGAAGGACAGGCTGTGACTTGGCCCAGAGTCCTCTCACTGCCCCTCGGGGCTGGCTGGGCTGGGCAGAGGTGTTGGCTGGGATATCTGTATTTTATTATACCTGTTACTTCTTTCACAAGAGTAGTAAGTCTGCTTTATGGGAGACCCTGAGTGACTCCACGAGGAGCACACAGATTGGTTTTAGCACCTTTGCTCCCCAGGACATTGCTGCCCCAGCAGTGGCTCAGAGTGCCCAGGCCCAGATGATGATGCACGATTGTGCTCATTTAGGGGTCTCCTTGGCCACTTTCCTCCTGAGCAAATATCCATAAAACTCCCTCATATTGCTCTAAACTTTAACTTTCCTATTTGCAAAAGGGAGGTCTGTGTCACAGACATATTTTCTGAAAAATCCTTTTGCCAGGATCTTTTCTCCTGAGAAGCTGGGGAGCTTCATCTTCTCCATGTTTTGCTGCTCTGGAATGTGATTTGGAGAATTGTTTACCCAGCATGTGAATTGTTTTTACTTGATGACCAATGACAGCCAGCTGTGTCGAGGCTGTGAGCAGTCACAAGCTTTTATTACTCATTCCTTTCCTTTCCTTTCTAGTCTTCTGATGTCTCCTTTCTCTCTCTTTAGTATAGTTTTAATATATAATTTTCATCAAAAAATAATAAGTCAGCCTTCTGAAACATGGAGTCAAGATTCTCCTCTCTTCCCTCATCCTGGGACCCCTGTGAACAGCACCTGAAGGACTCTCAGGCAGCAGATGTTTCTCTTTTGCTCCTTTGTGCCCCTGTAGTGCCTCATTTCCCTGCCCTGATCATCCCCCCAGCCCCTAGGGCAGCTCTGCTTTGCAATGATGCTCCCCCTTATGGCTTGGTCAAGGGAATGGTGGATTTTGTTCACAGAGGGGTCACAGTGCTCACTTCTAGACTGCTGCTCTCCTCAGCCTAGGATGAACACGGGGTGCTCTGCCTCCACAGGCTGGACAGGTTTATGTTTCAAATTTGGGTGAGTTTTCTCAAGAGGGTGAATGTTTGAAAACAGTGAAGTGACTGTAGGGAGTTCTCAGGGTTTCAGAGGGTTTTCTGGGCATTGTGAGGGTTTTATTCCCACTAATCTGCAGGTGCTCTGGTGTGGGTTGAGGCTCAGCTCGTGCCTGTCTCTGGTGATGTACAGAGCATCAGCATACAGCTGCCATTGGTGCTGATGGGCTGAAGCCCTCACATCAAGCTGAGGATGTACTCCTGCTAATTGTGTACCAGCCACCCACCGGGACCTCTGGGAGGATGGTGCATCCCAAGAAATGGGCTTCCAGTACCTCAGGATAAATAAATAAGGAGCTAAAGTTAGACTGCAGTTCAGGAGGGCTGGTTCAGTGCCAGCACTATAACCCTGGGAAATCAGGTAACACTGGTGCCAACCTTCATCCTCCTGGTCCTGGCCTAGCCCAGTGCTGCATGGTACCATCTTTGGAGCCATCCATCAGCACTCAGCCTCACCCTGGTGATGTATGGTGCCCATAGATCCTGCTAGCAGGAGTGCACTCTGATGGATTGCGCCCATACATCACGGCCAGAGCTCACCCCAGTGATGTATTAGTGCCCTGAGAATGGATTGCTCACATGCTGGTATTGTTCAGGGACAGAGCCAAGCCAAGGAGTGGATTCAATTTAATTACAGCACAAATGGTAGCCCCGTGCCAGGAGCACTTTGGTGCTGAGGTGCTGCCTGTGGAAAAACGAGTCCCATTGCAGAGCACCAGGAGAAGGGCTGCCACAGTTTAAAGGAATGGTTATTTGTCAGAAAAATATCAAAGGACTCTTCTGAGAACCCTGCAGAAGATGTTATGCAGTGTGCAGGAGGCTCCTGCATGGGCAGTGCTGCAACCAGGGCAGGGCACTGCTCCTGGAGCACCTCCTAGGGTGGCCCAGCATTTTGGAAAACGTGAGAGAAAGTGATTTTCTTTTGGTCACTGAAAATTGCTGGACCCCTCCAGGCAGAGTGAAGTACTCACTGCAAAAACACTGCCTTCCCCACCAAGGAGTGTGGTATTTTCAGGGTCCTCCATCATTGGGAGGAATGAATGAATCTGACTCCATGTTCTCAGAAGGCTAATTTATTGTTTTATGATCTATATTATATTAAAGACTACTAAACTATAGTGAAGAATACAGAAAGAATACTTACAGAAGGCTACAAGATAATAATGAAAAACTTGTGACTCCTTCCAGAGTCCTGACACAGGCTGACCATGATTGGTCATTAAGTTAAAACAATTCCCATGAAACCAATGAAACGATGACCAGCTGGTAAACAATGTCCAAACCACATTCCAAAGCAGCAAAACACAGGAGAAGCAAATCAGATCATTATTGTTTTTATTTTTCTCTGAGGCTTCTCAGCTTCCCAGGAGAAGAAATCCTGGTGAAGGGATTTTTCAGAAAATATGACAGTGACAAAGGAAAATCCAACATTCCTGTAGTCTGTTTTTATTGGTAGGGTGTTTTAATTTGACCAAATTGACCAGAATATGAGAAAATTTGGAGGGATTCTTCTTTTGTTTCTTTGTGCTTTCTTACAGAGGTGCATCAAAAACCTGAAGAGAGAACCCCTGGACCATTAGAAGATATCCTTGACCATCATTTGTGGGGAAATATCAATTGGTAGAGCCCAACAAAGAGCAGCTTTGTAAAGAATCTAGAAATGAGAAAGTAATTCCTGTGAAAATCTTCTTTGGGTGGTTGTCTCTTCCTCTTTGCTTCTCTTTCTCATTTCTCTTTCTGTTGCTTGGTATTGAAACAAAAATGTAGCTCAGCTTTACTCTAAGATCAACTTTGCTTCCAAATAAGGCCCTGCAAGGTTGTCTCATGAGCAGGGATTTATTTTTGACAAGAAATAGACTTCCATTATTTGATTGCCAATGGATGGCATGCCTTAAACTCTGCTTTTTGTAACATCCCCGTTTGCAATGGGAGCTCCTCTGGGAACACACAGATGCTTGAGAATTAAGGTGAAATTTCAGAAGTTATCCCTTTAGGCTATCACATCTATTATGTTCAACTGGGGGCTCAAACTAGGCTATTTTAACTACAGAAGGACATGAAAATGCCTTATTCCTTGGATATAAAATCCTGCTTCCCCTGCTTCAAGAGGGTTTTTAAGGAACCTGGACTTGACCCAGTCTTTTCCAGAAGTTTCTGATCATTGATTACCAGAGATATTTGATTATTCTTTTAGTGAAATGTTGAACCAGGGGTAGCAAGGTGGCAGCAGTACTTGGCTCATGCCATGTTTTATACCTACAAACCCAGGCATTTTCCAAGCTAGGTAGATACAGGTTTGCAGATGAGAAATTTTCAGCACAAACAGAGAAAGGAACTTGTTCAAGGTCATGTGGCAAGCTGGTGGCAGGGCTTGGAAGAGAAGCCTGCTGGTCTGACTCACTCCTCTGACACCCCTGCCATTATTTCACTTCTATTATTATCTTGATGTATCTGCTCTGTAGTTTCAAATCAGATCTGCTCCCACCTTCCTATTGTTCATGGTTTGAAGGCTGTAATTTTTGATGGGCCTATAATGGAGAGGAACATTTGACCATTTTTTTCCCCCTTTTTTTCCCCTCCCCATCTTGATAACTCAGACATGCTGATTATTCTTTGCTTCTGGGCACAGACTGAGGAAGGCTCAGTCTGACAGGAACAGTGGATGCACTGGAGGAAATCTCTTTGTCCAGCACTTCAGGGCTCCCTCTGCTCTTCCATGACTGCCCAGCCACACCACCAAGCAACACAATGCAAATACTTCTCCAGTCAGTGCATTAAATGCAAAAAGAAGCTGTGTGCCTTGGGAGAGCAGCATTTCACACTGCCCTGTGCAGCTCCTGGGCTTGCTGTCTTTGGAGAAGAACTTGCAGTGCTCCTGAGTGTCCCCCTTCAGGGCTGCTCCTGTCCCACCTTGCAGAGAACAAGCTGCTGTCCCCTCCAGGGCATGACCCAGAGCTGTTTGTCTCCTCTGTGCTGCTGCCTCGGCTCCTCCCGTGTCGGGTTCATCCCCACACCACCCCTCCGTGGAGCCTGTGGTTCACAACGATCCTTATCAGCATGTGATAACTGTTGTAAAAGTTTCTATAAATAGAATTTCGTCCTGCCCAAATCTTCTCGCTAGCTCAGCTGTTTTATTTTTAACAGAAAAGCATGTTGATGCTAAGCAGAAATATTTTTTTTTAATCTCTCTATTAAACATAAAAAGATGCTGTGTCTGAGTAAAAAAGAAAGGTGCCCCTTAGATATTTTTAAAGCTTCCAAAAATAGTCTCAAGTCTGTGACAAAGCTTATTGAGCAGGAGTAGCTGTGGACAGCAATTCTTCCATGGGAAGGATCATGTCTCCTCATGCTCCTGGCTGGGAGCTGGAGAAGGGAGACGCTGGAACAAAGACCTCTAAAAGGAATTAACTGAGGGCTGCTCTTTAAAAGGCTTGATAGCAGCACTACCCAAATAGTTTTGCTGGTGATCTCATGTGTGTTTTCCCTTCTGGGCTTGACATCTGCCCTTGAGGTTGAGAACTCCTTTCTGCAGCTGAGTTTTTGCTGGAGGCCCTCTGCTGTGCAGGGATGGGGCAGCAAGGGAAGGCAGGGAGCTCCCTGTTTGGGGTCTTCAGAACAGATAGAGGGTTTTTAACTTTGGAGGAGGAGGATTTTTAACTTTGCCTTGTATGCACAACTGATACTGAGCTTGGAAAATTTAGTGTGATTTAGTTATTGTTTCTGCTGCTGCACCCCTGCACCCCCAGGGTCAGAGCACAACCATATATGCCATGGACTCAGTCTCCAGCACAACAGAGGAGGATGAAAATTGGAGGGGGGAGAAGCAGAAGGGAGTGGGACTCTCCAAGGGGGTATATTTTACAAGGTTTCCAATGCTTTTTCCCACCCCCATAGAGTGGGCTTTTGTCTCCTTACTTGTGGCAAATGCCAAGTCAGTGTTTGTGTGTTCCTGCTCAGGGAGAGGGGAGAGTCTCTTGAGAACTTCTGAAAAATTATAAAAGATAAACTGATTATTACTAACATTGAAAAACAGTCAATTGCTGACTGCTGAATGGCTTATATGGAGAAGAAAAGAGTGTTATAAAACAGAAGGAGATTGCCTATTGTTTGCATTTAGAAAAAAACCATCAGCTTGTTTGAGTCCCAAAGTGCCTCATCAGCTATGCTAAGCCAGCCTGCATTGCTGTGTGAGTCCAGACCTTATCAGAGATGAATTTCTGCCTACCTGAAGGTGGGGTTTTTCAGAGGGATGTAGCCAGTTTTGCTCTCCCATGTGGTAGAGCATGAGGGGTTGATTTCTCTTCCACTTTTTCACGTTTTAGCAGAAAAGGGATTGGGCAATAGATTAAGATTTGAGGCTCAGTTCTTACTTTCCTGTAAATATTCTGCATCCCCTCAAGAAAACTCATTTATTACTTTCAGCCTTTATTCCTCACCTTTAAATTGATAAGAATCCTTCCTTTGTGCCCAACTTATTTTTATGGGGATCTCTTTCACATGAATGCTTTTCCCATCTGTTTGCTCCTCGGCAGTCTGGAGAGCAGTTTATGCTGCAGCAATCCTGCTAACTATCATTAAAATAAAACTTCCAGAGGCAGACCTAACCTGCCTGAAATGCTGATGCTTTAGCTAGAATTTGAATGTGAAACTCACCAGGGTTTGGTGGCAGTCCTCTGCCCAGAGCTGTCAGCAAGCACCACTGGCTGTCAGGATGAATGATGGATTAACAAACGTGTAATGATTTAGTCCCTCTCCAGGAACAAGCAATCCTGCCAGAGTGACATGCATCCCAGAAATGCAGAGGAGAGGGATGTGTGGCACTGTCTCACTCAATAACACAGGAGCTGGCAAGTGGAGAAAGCAATGTTCTTCACCCATTACAGTGTGAATATATATATGAACCCCAGAAAATGCAGATCAGAGACAAGACATTCTGATTTAATTTCTTGTTGTTTTTTTACTCTAAAGATAAGATTTGACAGCAGAACATAAAACTTCCAAGCTGAAAGGCTTCATGCTCTGTTTTTCCTTTTCCTTTTCCTTCCCTTCCCTTCTTTCCCTTTCTTTTCCTTTTTTCCCTTTCTTTTCCTTTTTTCCCTTTTCCCCCTTTCTTTTCATTTTTTCCCTTTCCCCCTTTTTTCCTTTTTCCCCTTTCTTTTCCTTTTTTCCCCTTTCTTTTTCTTTTCCTTTTTTCCCTTTCTTTTCCTTTTTTCCCTTTCTTTTCATTTTTTCCCTTTATTCCCTTTCTTTTCCTTTTTTCCCTTTATTCCCTTTCTTTTCCTTTTCCTTTTTTTTTTTTTGTTGTCCAGATGATGTTAGTGAGGGACCAGCTGGGTTCCCTGGACTCCACAAGGTACTTTTGTTTATGGATGAAGCCATGCAGATGGGGATCAAAGGTTGTGCAGAGCTGCTGTAGAGCTCACTGGGGCTGAGAGAGGTCGGGCACCAGAGATTAATTTCTTGGCTGCTCAGAGCCAAGGTTTAACAGCAGCCTGAGAAAGGACAGTGATTGAGTTTACTGCCAGCAGAACCTATAGTTCAGGTCAAGTAAAGGGAAGGAGCTCAGGGGCTCTGTGTTTTGGTTGCAGGAGGAAGTCTAATGGCTTAACAATATGTGGCCTCAGCAAGACATATGGCAGTGAGTGCCTCGACTGAGCTGGGGCAGGGGAGAGAGAGGGGCTGCCCCCCTGGAACATCCCCTCTAACACAGCCCCGGGGCTGGGCAGGGCTCCTGCTCACAGCCAGGCAAAGCAAACACACAAAGGAAGCCTTGTTAATTCTGGAGATGAGGAGGGGAAAAAAAAGGGAAAATAACCCTGTGTTCTCTAAATAGGGAAAACAGAGTTTTTGAGGTGCAACTACTTAGCAAATTTCAACAAAGCAAATTTCATCAAATTGCCCAGGATCAGGGCTAGGTGACTCATTTTGTCTATATCAAGAACTGATTTTGAAGCTGAAATTAAACTATACTCTGACTTCAACTCCTCTTTTTCGTGCTATTATTCCACTATTCCACTGCACTGCATTTTCTAATTTTCAGGTTTGAATTCATTGTTTTTTGTTTAGCTTTCTTATTTTCTTTTTTTTTTTTTCGTGGTTCCCTCCTCCATTGTATCTCACTGCACTGTGAATTTCCTCTCCTTCTTGGAGAATTATTCTTTATTTTTTGGGGGGTGTTTTAAGAGCATGAATTAGAAAAGTCTGGCCAGGAGAATCTGCTTTGAGCACTTGAATAAGGTTGCATGTTATAAATCACATGTTAAGGTAGAGAATGCTGTAAGTAATTTCAGCTCTTGTCATTTTGGGGGAGGCAGTGAGCAGGATGGACTTAGTGCAGGTGGGAGCTGCCACCTTGGAGCTGTGGACCTCAGACCAAAATCTGCAGTAGGAAATTTGTCTTTCATTAGCAATTTGCCCTGGAATTGCAGAGAAAAAGGAAAATCATGATGATACCACAGGCAGGCCATGATCATGACAGCTGGATTGCAGTGAGGATACACCTCAGCTGCACAGAAAACAACAGCTTGGCCCCACCTCTTTCTATGGTTCTGAGTCAAGTGTTCCTTTAATTTCCTATTAAAACACTTTTCTAACTGATCCTGCCTTAAATTCTCTTTAAGAGGCTCCTGGGACCTGAGAAGTTTTGCCTTTTTTCACCACAATGAGCTTTTTTCTCAGGAAGGGACAAAACCAGCACCCACTGTGAACTGAGTGACCTGGGTTTGGGGAGGGGGCACAGGTGGGACTCCTCTCCCAAAGTGCTCCCATGCTGTCTCCATCCATTAAACTTGATACAAGAGCTACTGGCTCAACCCTGCAGTTCTCCTGTCAGAATTATTTTACTCTTTTTAAGACTGAACACTTGTTGGGTCACAAAGAATCACCTGATCACGTGCTGATTAAGATTTTCACCAGAGGTTTGGACCTCTACACCAAATCATTTGCAGTGATTTCTTGTCTCAGGTGTTGCTGTGCTGAATTCATGGTGATGTCCAGATCTCTCAAGACAGTCTTTTGGAAAGTTTCTGCTTTTGCCACCATGCAAAGTTAGGGGGGGAAAAGCTGAGTTTTCAAAAGTTTTGTCCTGTTCAAATTAACAGCACACAAGAAGGAGCTTGGGTGCTTCTTTGGAAGTGATTAATATAATATCAAGTTTTGCCTTTCAGAGAAAAGGATTTTGAAGGGGACTTGTGAATTAAAGTTTGATCCAGTCTCTAGGCTGTTCTGTGCCTGCTGCAGGCCTCATTCCTGCTCCTCTGGAGCATCCTGGGCTCTCAAGGGCAGGACAGCAGGGTCAATGGGGCCAGCTCTGTGCAGGCCCTGATTTTGGAGGTTTTTGACATATGCCATCTTTAATATTTGTTTTTCTGCTTCCCTCTGCCCCTAGTACCCATGTGTTTGAGGTTGTCTCTAGCAGAGATGTCAGCAAGCTTTGTCCTCAGAACTGTGGGAAACACCCAAGCTCACAAGGACTGAGGGAAAACTGCCAGAAGCAGACACAGAACTTCTCTGGCTTCGCTGGCTTTGAAATCTGTGGTGAGTTCCTCTTCCTTGGATTTCTCATTTCTGTTAATTTTGTTTAGGCATTACCAAATCATTTATGTTCTTTGCTCTGTATTTTCTTTTCCTGCTTTTGGTTTTTTGGGTTTTTTTCCTATGGGGGAAAAGTGCTCAGTGGAAATGAAACAACCTGCACTCCAGAAGCTGACAGTCCCTGACCTAACCCATTCAAAGACAACCACAGCCCCTTCCCCTTAGCTGCTGTTTAAACACTGCATCACCTTCAGGAAAATGCAGATGTGATGGTGTTTAGAAAGCAATATCAAATGAGAAAGGGAATTCAGTATATCCATAATTTTCCCAGCATGATTGGAGAGAACAGCTCTGCTTTGGCAGAGCAGAGCCCTGGTGTGAACAGACTTGAATTACTGAGAGATGGAAATAAGCAAGTTTTTGAGTTTGTGGCTCTACTGCCACTTCACCAGCCTTTCAGTCCCACCTCTCTTCTATTTGATCTGAACCATGTAGTACAGGGGATCAAAGCAGGAAATAGGTAGAAATGATGCTTTTCAGAAGCCATGGCTTGCTCTCATTGCCCTGCATTCTCCCTCCATCCCAGCTTCATGAGCAGGACTCAAAAGTTTTGGATTTAGCCTCTCTGTGGAAGTTTTTGGCCAGATGAGCAGATGCATGAAGGTGCTTTCCTGCACATTCTCTAACTGCTCCAAGAGCTGTGGCCATCAAGCAGAAATCCAGTCGGAAAACTCTGCAGCTCGTGGACAACTTTTCTTGCCAACCATGCATTACAAAGGGCTAATTGTAAAAGTGGTGCACCTGCTGGCTCCCTTGGTGGCTGGAGCCAACAGGAAGGAAAAAAAAAAAAGTAATTTATTAATGATGGAGTCACAAATAGTAATGAAAACAATAGGAGCATCTGAAGGAAGCGCTGCCGGGGGCAGAGGTGCAGGTGCTCTGTGCCCTGAACAGGCTTGTCTGCATTTTTATAAAGCTACTTTACAGCCCTTATCAATTTCCTACTGCTTTCTGTGTACCCCCTGCCCCTTTGCAAATGTTTTGCCTGCACCACAGGCTCAGCATTTCTTGTTGTAGGTGATAAAATAGCTGTCACCCTGTGGAGGGAGGAAAGAGGCAAAAGAAACAATGATGTTAGGTCCAAAGAAACAAAGCAGAGGAGCACATTTCCCAGCAAACAAACGAGGGGCTAATGGAGCTGCTGAGTCGGGAGAGAGATGATGGGAACTTAGCTGAGGAATGCTCTAAGATTTGGGGTAACAAATGCTGCAGGGCAAGAGAGACTCCTTCCTTAGACTGAGGGGCTTTTGGATCTTGAAGGTGATGGGCACACGCCTCAGCCACCACTGCCCACAGGACTTTTGGATCTCATTCATTTCACTGAAAATCTCACCACTTAACTGCATCACTTGGGCAATCTCAAGTGAATCCTAATTTCTTTTCAAGTAGGCAGAGCAGTTACTGATAATTTGGGGAAGCCTCTTGTACCTGTGAGTACTTCAGTGCTCACCTTGCCTCTCAAAATGCTGTGGCTCTTGGAACACTGGCATGATACAACTGATGCACGTAAATGAAGGTAAAATCTTTGAGAAAAGAGCGTGGTGAGCTAAAGAACCAACTTTGCAGCCAGCTTTCACCATGGTGCACAGCAGAGTGCAGTGCCCCTGAAAGGTGCCAGCTGATGACCAGCTGCAGAAGGACCAAAAACTTCATTTAAATCTTGCCATGCCTAGGAACAGACAACACTCTGTGTGTAACCTCAGGGTAATCCATCACACTTCAGCCTGCTCCTGCCACAGGGCTCTAACACAGACCCTGCTGAGTGCTCCTTGGCAGAACCTCTGGGCTACCTCTGCCAACCCCACAGCTTCATTCAGCTCACACTGATGGGAAGCTGCCCTGAGTGGAAAATTCTTGCACTGTCATGCTGATCCTACAGGGCATTTACCACGGCTTAGGTGGGAGCTGGAAACTTTTTAGACTGTGGGAATTTGTCTGTGTGTCTGAGCCCATAAACAGCTGATGTCTGTGTGTATAAAAATTAGAATTTTTAAATATGTTGTAGGTGTAGCTGTCTCAGCTGAAAGGAGTCAGAGGTCAGCCTGGGTTTGTACCAAACCTGTGTGTGTCCCACATTCCTGCTGTGACAGGATTTATTGAGGCTGTGAGCACGCTGAAGCCATCACAAAGTAGCTGCAACCACCTCACCAATGAACCTCAGAGGTCAACTCCTCCTAACTTTTCACTGTCTATTCTGCATTCAGGGGAGAAATCCTATATGCCTGCTTCCCACCTCACCCTTCCAAAACTCCAAACCCTCACACAAATGCCAGCAATTCATAAGAGTGATTTAAGCACATAGTTTTTTGCCTGAAGGACAAAGCTTTATGTTTTGAAGTTTCCTTTTTCTTAGGAACTAGGAATCTTTTCTGTAAAAATAGCTGAAATTTATATGAATGAGCATTAATTCAGGTGTGTATATTAACAACCATGCCTAATCCTGTGAAATCAGTGCTAATTACTCTGGTGATATGAAGGGGCACCTGCATGGCATGGCAGTGTTAACACAGCCAGCATGGCTTGTACTTTATCCAAGAGAGAAGGTGAATGCAAAGCTCATATGAATCACTGTGAATCTCTAATAACTTACAGTCACTGTTTGCTGTCTGTAAAATTGACCTCTTGTCTCCCCCAGCCCTGGGATTGGGTGCACAGTGGAGGATTTTAACTTCTCCATTGAACAATGTCCATGCAAGGCTGTCCATCCAAACCCCTGCTGCTTTCTGAAGAGTATTATTAATAAACTCCTCCATAGCAGAAACAGGACCTTTTTAGAGCTCAGCCAAGGTATTTTCCCTGTTAAGCAGCTGGGCTGTTAGGCTGTGGACAAATGCAGTGATGAATGATGGGTCAAGGATGGAGCAGGCTGATTTCTCTCCAAGCTTGACCTTGTCTCTGCTCTGACACCTGAAATGACAGATGCATTAAGAAGTTATTTATGCAGGGGAGCTGCAGAGCATCTCACCCTTTGCAAGGCAGCCCCTACTTCTATAAGGATGTCAGGGTAGAGCTGCCTGAGCCATCCCCTCTGTGGCTGCTGCCACAAGCAGCTGCTGTGCAGGAAAGCAGCAGTCCTGTCAGGGATACCCTGTGAACTGCAAGGCAGAAACAGGAGCAGGGGCCACGGGTTTGCTCCCAGGCCAATAATCTGCACATCTGCAGATCCCCAGCCCTGGAACAGCATTAACTAACTGTGAAAATGCACCTGAGGTTTCTGGGTTGTTGAAGGCCCAATGTTCTGGATAAAATGCAGCACTGAGGATTAAACTTGTGCTGTTCAGCTGCTTCTGGCCTCAGTGCACTTGGGAGAATTTCTGTTTTGTGCTCTTGGGATTCTTTGTGACTTGTTGCACTGTAGCCAACTGCACTCCTATAGCTGAAATCAAGGGAACAGCTTTGCCTTTTCCTTCATATTGTGAGACACTTGGGTGGAGGGGTAGCCAAGCTGCATCCCATGAGCAGACACATTTCCTTTTTGGGAAAGCAATTATTGCTGGGAGGTGAAAGATCTCAGCCTAAATGTACAGAAAAATGCATGTATTACATGCATAACCAACCCATTCTCTGCATAACCTTTTGCTGCAAGTATAAAAGCTGTCTGTACTTTTAAAATTATATTTTATTTAGAAAAAAACAACTTTGTCTCTACACAAGTCTGCTGGGCATGTGGTATTTTCCTGCTAGGAGCTATGGTATGGATTAATTTGTGGAGCAAAGTTCAGGAAAGGTGTTGTGTGGTGTCATTCTGCATCCTTTGGAGTACTGGTAGAGCTTGGAGGAGGGAGCACCACAGGGAACCCAAAGAGCTGTCCCTGAGAAACTTGGTAGTTCTGTTTGACCTCAACAGAATTGATTACCAGCTCTCTCCCTCCTTTCTTTTACATATCCCTTCCTCCCTCAAAACCCCTTTGGAACAACACCAACAGAACTTTTCGGATAGATCCCTTTTGTGGCATTTATTGGAAGTGCAGTTTTTAATCTGAGGTACAGGAAATTCCAGCCTAGGTTAGCACTACACCACTTCACACTGTAGCTGTGACTCCTTTTGCCTTCCAGGAGGTTTGGAGCAGGTTGCAAACAGCCATAGTTCAAACCTGAATTACCCAGCTAGGGACTCTCCTCTTTCTCCTGGTCCAGTACAGGGTGCTGAGAACCAGCAGCATCAGCATTTCTTGATTTAACCTGAGGTGGTGAGGGCACTCCTGCAGCTCAGCAAGGGAAAAGGGAGATGTCCTCTTTCTGTTTTGCTGCTGTTGAAAGGTTGGATCTTTCCAGTTTGGGGTGTTTGGGGGAATGTAGGTGCACAGCAGACCTGGGCCACACTCAGCAAAGCAGGAGTCAGGGCAGGGAGGGGCTGAAGGCAGGTTTTCCACAATGGCCTGTTTAATACATTACAAGCAACCTCTCTTCCATCATAAGTCCTGGTTTAAAACTACTGCCCTGGGGCACAAAAATCAACTCCTAACAACTTCCAGTGGGACCACTATTCCATCAGTGTTCCCATCAAATGTTGACTCCATGATTAATATTCACCCTCTTTCTTCGTTAATCATCAGTCTTCATTCATTGCTCTGCACCTCCCTGCTGACAGGGGTGCTGTGTGCAGAGCAGCTGGTGGGGAAAACACAGAGAGCTGAACTGCTGCACACCAGCTACAGAGGGAAAAAGCCACCTCAGTGCAGTGTGTCAGCTCAAAATGAGTCCTAAAGATACAATTTTCCCCCTTGTCTTAGAAGAGGGGGTTAAATTCTCTTTTTGTGAGATGGCACCTTACTACAACCCCTAAGTGCCACTGTATTGTTTTGCCTTGAGTATCACAGCACCCAGTAATTTAGAGCAGGAATGAAAGTCACACAGAAAAAACTGTCAGAATTTGGCTCATCAAATTCAATCTGAACCTGACCCTAAAACAGAGTTTTGCAATTAACGCCTGCGCTGTACATTTAAAATTTAAAGCCCGCTCCCAGTTTTGCCCCAGACTTCCTGGATGACATTGCACATGAGGCTGGACCTCCTCCTCACTGACCAGGGAGTAATTACTGTTTTCTTCCTTGTTCTGTCCCTCTGGGGTAGTTGGAGCTGTCCACCCTGCAGAGAGAGGACTTCCTGACCATTGTATAAACATCTGAGCTCAGTAAAACCAGCACTAGAGATGCACTCATAAAATAGATGTTGCATGTTAATCTGCTTTCTCAGAAGCATTATGGCACTTTGTGTGCTTGTTCTCCACTCTGGTAACTTCATCCAGAGATCTGGAGGCTGCATTACCCAAACTTAGCTTCCCCTTGGTATGCTTTGGAGGGTGCTTATATTGGTTAGGTGTAAAAGGTGAATAAGCTGCATTACAACTGTGATCATGGTAATAAAAGCAATCAAGAAGCATCAATAAAAGAAATACTTGCTTTATAAAATCTAGAGCTTGGTTTGGTCTTCTCAGACACATCAGTAATTCTGTAGAAGTCCACATTTAGGACAATGAATTTGGACATTAAATCAACCAAGTCAAAATTCACAGGATGGTCCTGCTGGTAAGAGGAAGATTTTTGTGTTGTGCCTTTTATTCCCTGTGAGGTGATGGTCCATGTGTGGGCAGCTCCTCAGAGAAGGTTTGCAGGATGCACAACTGAGGCCATCACACATCAGCAAATCTAATGCAACTTTTCAGGGGGAAAAGGAAAAAAATCCACACCAGTGGCTGTTGGTTCCTTGTAGACAATGATATTCCTTGATGTAGGGTTTGCACTTGTTTGCTTGATTTTAGCTGAATTTTTAAAGACAAGTCTTTATCACTACAGATGTAAGTCATGAGAAAGAAAAACTTGCAGGATGTAAATTACAACTTTTGCAGTACAGATAAAGAAATGATTGAGCATGGTAGGGATCTGGCATCATTTGTGAAAGTCTGACAGGCAAGAAAGCAAAAAAGGTCACTGTAGGGATGGCAAAATGACCAAGTGTTGCAGTGCCTGCTTCAGTCAAATTGAAACAAACTTTGCTGCAGAAATAATTGAAAAAGACAGATCCTAACAAGTTTTGAATTTAAAACATTTAAAATTAGAATTCTTTTTGAGTTGCAATAAAAATGTCCTTGTTTTTATAAGTCAGAATTGTGAAGGACATCCATTAAAAATTTCCCCCTGCTCTTCTAGGGAGAATCCTGTAAAACATCAGAATTCACTACTGTAAGCACTTAAAAGCTTTCTTTCCTCATGTTCCCAATATTTCCCCCTACTACTGATATAATATGGTGCAGATAGTGCTTCATTTTTCTCCCTCCCTTTATTTTCCAATTTGTTTTTTCACCAATATCTTTTCAAAACTTCCTCTGCATTTTGAAACCTCATTTGCCATTAAGAGAAATGAAGCATTAAAAAAACATTGAAAAATTTGGATATGATTCTGTGTGAGGGAAAAAAAAAAGCAATAGCCAGGATGCTGTTACAGGCTTCAATTCATGGCATCTGATGAAGTGAGAGAAAAGATATGAACCACATTCAGCATTCATAAAAAGGATTTATAATTGGTGGCAGATACTTTACATTATTAATTGAAGGCATTGCACAGGGAGAATTTTAAGTTTGGATGTTTTGCTTATGAAAAGAGGGGAGCTGTGTCTTTTAGAGTTTTATTCTTCCTTGTTAAAAAATTCCAGTTTAAATGTCAGTATCAGAAGTTGTTTTGTGAATGAAAAGCCTTTGCTTTTCTCTCAGTTTTGTGTGGCAATAGTTACTTTTTGCAATCCAAAACAATATATCTGATATCAGAGAGAGAGTGGGTTTTATTTACTGGTTCAGGAGATGTAGAGCAAGGATGTTGCTGTTGTTGTAATAACATGCACAGACTGATTCCATGCCAGCTCAGTACCTAATTTATATCCTCCTTTCTTCCTGAATTAGTGTGAACAACTGCAGCAGCCTGCTTGGAATGTGCCAGGGGCTCCAAGGATGTATTCTCATTTTTACACAAACTTGTACCTGTGTCTTGGGAGTGTTTTCCAAAATGTGCATTGCAAAGGGGGTGGAGATTTAATAACTCCAGTGCTGACCAGCAAACATCTAATGTTTATGGAAGAGATAAGCAAAGCTTATCCCTTTGTTTTAGGAGGAGAGGAAAATCTCCAGGCAAGTTGGACAATCCAGCAGCAGCATCTTCGTTACCAAGTGAGTGTTACTTTTCATTCCTTAAATGTTTCTTTTCTCTTATTTACAGACCAGCATTTGGCAACTTCCTGGGCATGAGCTTCTGAATCTGGGTCCAGCTTGGTTCTGGGAAGATGCTTTGTCCCAGATGTCATCAACCCACTGTAGTATCCCAACAAAACCCTCTTTCTTCCCCTCGGTTTTCCCCACTTGAAAAACCCTCAGTGCTCCATCTCTGCCTTGCACAGTGATTAAGAAATAAATTAAAAAATATTTGAAAATGTTGATACACACCCATTTGAGTGATAATGCACCTTTTGAACCAGGGGAACAGTGTAGTGATATTTTAAATGGCTTAACCTCTGTGTCTTTTAGTGATATTGTCTTTTAGAGATACTTTTGCATCCAAGAATATAACTCCACTTACTTGTGTGAGGGATCCAATAATACATAAAACAGCACATTATCTCTTTAATTACTACAATGGTAGACCACACTTAATATTATTTTTTGGATAGGAAATAATAGTGGGAGCCTGGAGGGAAATTTCCTTTGATTGCCCTCCTCCATCACCCCGAAGATTGCTCACTGCACATTAATAGTGTGAGCAGGAAAGGTCTCCAAAGTACACTTGGCTGGCTCCTCAATAAAGCAGCAGCTGCTAAAATAGAACAAACATCAGCCAGTGCTGGCTGTGCCATGGGAAGAGTTACCTTGGCTGGAGAGGGTGGTGAAACTGAGATACACAAGGGGCTGGGCCCTTGAGACTGCCCTGGTTGGGCCAGCTTGTAAGAGCTGAAATGAGGGATGTGGGACTCCAGGCAGCTCTCCAAAATGCAGTTTTTTGTATCCAAGAGTTGCAGCAGTCCAGGGCTGTGAGTGACAGAGCTGTGCCCACAGCTGTCAGCTCCAGCTGCAGGCAGGCCTGGAGACCCTTTGGTTTTGGTCACAATGCATTACATGCTTTTCTTTGCTGAGCATCTTAATACAGTAGAACCAATCTATACCTTAACTATTATCTCTAGCCTATCATAACTACTATAATCACCATATTGATGTTACTATTCTCCAATCACTAAAAGTCAGTACATTACAGTTTAAGCTAGAAGTTGTTTTTCATTTTTCTTGCAGTGGAAAATTCTGAGACCTTTTTTCAACTTGCCACATTTGCTGACTCGTTTGCCTGTGCTATCTTTCTGCTTGGTAAAACCATCTTCTTGTTTGAGGTGGGTTTATCCTTTGCTCTAAGTCATAAAACCCCCTTCTAACTCACATCCCCTTTGTCCTTCTTGTTTATCCAGTAAGACTGGCTCAGCAATTCTTTTCTTCTCTATCAAAACTTGCTCCCATCTCTATTCCTTCTTCAGATTCTACATTCAAAAATCTTTCTGTTAAGCACACATATCTGTGAGACTTTCTTGTCAAACTTTCATCCTTCCCAACACCTGCTCACTCATCCTTTCTTGGAAGAGGAGAAGTGGAAGCATCAGAATCCATTTGCTGCCATGGATGTTGGCAGGGCTGCTCTGCTCACAGGGTTTGTGATCTCCAGCACCCTGGGTGTTCCCAAGGATGTAAGGCACTGGCTACAGGGCTGCTGGGAAGGAAACCTGTTCAAGTGAATAGAGATGATAAGGGAGTTAGTGAGGATTTTTGGTGGGTGTTTATTTTTTAAGCACCGGGCTGTTCCCTGCTAGCCTCCTTAAGGAGGAAAACAAAATTACCCTGTAGATGCCTTGCCATCACCAAGAGCTGTGAATACAGAAAACAAAACATCGATGCTCATCAGCAAGGGCAGGACCTTTATGTCAGTGCTCATTTGTGGAATCCTCCCTGGGGCTGTGAACATCCCCATTGTGCTCCTGCAGGAAGGGCTGCTGCCCGAGGTGGCTGGGAAACCTGGATTAGTGTAAATAGAGCCAGCCCGTTCCTTCCTCCTTGCCAATCACACATTTTCAGAAAACCCCAAGGAGATTTAAGCATCCTCACAGCAGAGGTGGCCAGGCTGGCACCTGGTGCACTTCAGGGTGCTCCTTTCCTCCCAGTGAGGCAGCAGGAAGAGAGGTGTTCTCACCAGGCAGATGTGCCTCACAGCTGTGCCCCCTGGGGAAGAACAGGGGAGGTTCTGAAGCCAAAGGGCAAAATCATTTTTACACAAACTTGGACCTGTGTCTTGGGAGTGTTTTCCAAAATGTGCATTGCAAAGGGAGTGAAAATTTAATCACTCCAATGGTGACCAGCAAACATCTAGTGTTTATGTAAGAGATAAGCAAGGCTTATCCCATTGTTTTAGGAGGAGAGAAAAATCTCCAGGCAAGTTGGACAATCCAGCAGCAGCAGCTTCGTTACCAAGTGAGTGTTACTTTTCATTCCTTAAATGATTCTTTTCTCTTCTTTACAGAGCAGCATTGGGTCACCCCTGCAGCTGCAGGGCCTGGGCAGTTCATGTCCCCAAGCAGAGCAGGGACCTTTGTGCAGCTGCTTGGTGGCACTGCCTCTCCAGAGGGGTGACACAGCCCTCAGCAAATCCCACACAACCCACAGCAAGCACAGCACCTCACAGCCACTGTGGCCAGCTTGTGGTTCCCCCAACCCTCTGTGGACACCTATTTTATTTTCCTGCTAAGCTGCTTTAACCCAGGTTGCTGGGGGATTGTGGAGCTCTTGCATTTATCAGCATTAAATAGAAGCAATAAGCTCTTGGCTGTGCCTTGAAGAGCTTTGCTTTCCTGGGTAGTAAATCTGCAGTAACTCTCTCTTACAGTTTTATTGAGGGTTATCAAGTGTTTATTCAAAAGGCATTTCCGTGCATTCAATGTTTTCCTAATTGGGCAGTGAGGGGTAATGCTCTCTCTGGACAGACTATTGCTGCTGTGGTAAAATCTGCTCTCTTTAGTCAATAGACTCCACACTGCTGATCTGCTGAGTGGAGAGAGGAAGTGGGGCTGTATTGGTGTGAAATAGAGTTTGGTCTACGTCACTGACAGAATCAGCTGTCCCAGAACACCTCGGACATGTTCTGTGCTGTCTCCAAAAGCCCTGTGTAGAAACCAATCTTCTCCTTTCAAGGATGCTAAGGTTGCATCTGCCCAAGGTGCAAGGAGCCACACTGGTGTCCTTCTTTGTGGGGTGGCTGAATTTCAGCCCAGCTGTCCCCAAATAGCAAGTGTTACACAGGTGCCCATTGTTCAAGATGGCCCTGCTGGTTGCAAGGAGTGTTTAAAGATGATCTTCATAGTCTGGACTCCAAACAGAAACTGTTAAATAACAGGATGGTTTAGAATGAAATCCCTTTCCAGGGATATCTGGAAACCTGGAATGAACACAGGGAAGAAGTGTGTGCAGTAGGTGGGGTGTTATTGGAGTCTGAGCTTGGTTTATTTGAGGAAAAAAAAGTTAATTTTGCCTTTTTTCTGCCTCTTAGCTAGTGGCTGTTGGGGCGAAGAAATCATAAATGAGGTGGCCAAGTAAAGAGAATTTAAAAGGAGTCTCACAAACTTGCCATAGAACAGCAGGCTATTTCAGACATAGTAAAAGCAGGCTCACATTTGGATGAGATCTGACTTATGCCACATCTCTGCTGGGCTCTTGTGTCTCTCCTGGCATCAGAGCCTTCTTCCTGCACAGGATGAGCTCCTACTCCTTCCTCAGAGGGAGGCAAAGGAGGAGGAGGAGGGGTGGTTCAGCCAAGCTGATCCAATGTGCACCTGGACAGCTGGTACTTCTCGCAGTGCCTTTATTTTAAAGCCATCCATCATGCTCAGGGGATCACATCCAGGCCCTGAATTGCAGAACTGGCACCTTGGGAAGTGTTCAGCTGTGAAAACTGTCTTGGCAGGACAGCATTGCCATATGAAAAGAAATGCTTTGCCTTTCTTATTTTTAAAAGGCAAGGTAAATGGAAGAGGCTGAACCCACTCACCAGCACTTTCAGGGGATGTATTTCTCCCCTGTGCCCTGTGTTGGATGGATTTGGGGGAGTCTGACCCAGGTGAGTGGGTTTGGCACAGAGGAGAATGGGCTGAGTGTTGCATCTGCAAACCCTCAGGTCTTTAGATTTTGCCTGAAGTGTGGTGTTGAGCTCCAGTCTCCCAGAGATGTGTGTGACTCCACAGCAGGACAGAGCAGTGAGCAGTGCAGGCTCTCAGGAAGAGCTGCAAACCTCAGGGCTGGGGTTTTGCTTAGGATGGGATGCTAGAGTGCTCTTAGAGGAGAAGTTTGTGTGGTGTGACACTGGACACAATGGGTCTAACTCCTAAGTGTAGGGGGATAGAATATAAGGAAATAAAGATAGTGTAGAAAGTAATCTCACCCCTAAGGAGTTGCAGCTGGGCCAATTAGCAAAGATTGGGAGCAGGCCTGACTTTAACTGGCCACAGCTGTAAGCAATGAGAAGAAGAGAGGTATAAAAGAGTGGGGTGGGTGGGTGAGAAGGGAACTGGAGTCATTTGGCTGCTTTGTGAAGAAGAGCGAGTCTGTGCTCTGAGGAGCTGCCCACGGGGAACACCAAGGAGGTGTGGAACTTTTGTGATAAGGAGACAGCAGTATGGAACCCATAAGTTTTTTTACATTGTGGTTTGGGATCTGCACTGCCATTCTGCTGGGTTCATCTTTTTGAGGTACAAGCTGACCTCAGCTTGATGATCAGCAAGTGAAATGAAGTTGTATCAGGTTGATGAATTTTCCTTGGTTTTATTCCTGGTACTTTAGGTTTTACTGGTTCAGTAACTGGCAGGAGGAGTGGATTGCACAGATACAATAGGAAGCTTAATTAGTGTGCAAAGTGCTTAGAGATCTTCAAGGAAAGGTGAAATAGATGCAGAAAGTTATCTTCCCTCCTCCTCAGCGGCTGCATTTCACTAATGGATGAAGTGACCCCTAAAATATAATATTAATTCTGCAAAGCACTTGGGAGTTCTTCTGAATCAAAGGTGCTATGCAAATATATTCTCACTTTCCTTTACCAGTCCCTTTGAGCCAGCCAGTCCACCATTAGTGGTGATTCTCATTTAATCAGAATTCAGCCTTCAAATTTTCTGCAAGTCCATAGATAAATAAAGCAGCAGCCGTAGTTGATCATTTATTTATAAATCTATTTATAATCTAAGTTTTGCATATTAATCAAAACCACTCCATGTGGCAATTCCTGATTAAGAACCATTTTTTTGTCTCGTCTCTCTTGCCCCTAGATAATATCCAAAGAATTAGATTAGAAATAGTTTTTATAAATAAATGATGATAAACTCCTGCTTTATTTATATACTCAGACACTCTCCTCATATTTCCATCTTCCTGCCATGTAGTAAGATATAGGAGTTGTGGCAATGGTCATTTAAATGGGAAATGCTTGATTTTTAGGTGGAAAAAGGATGTTTTCTGACTCAGGTGAGACACTCTGAGGCCTGATCAAAGGCAGCACAGTCAGGAATTCAGGGAGTTCAAGATACTTCTTGTGTACACAAAAACTCTAGGGTGAAAAGACATATAAAAAGAAAATATCTTGTAAAGTTTGGGAGATGTGTGGCGAGTGTGACTTGATGGTGGAATATTGGGGGACACAAGACAGATGATGGACTTTGGACTTGGGTTACATAAGAAATTTGATAACAGGATGATTTAGCAAAAGCAAATGGAATTTTGAAAATTAGACTTAGATTGCAAAAAGATTAAATCAAACAGGTTTACCAGAAAATCCCATTAAACTCTGCAAGCAAGAGATGTTGTTATATGCATAAGTTTGTGTATGAGACTTTAACATAATCACTCTAGTACACATTACCAGTCTCCCTGAAATAGTACATAAGTGTTTGTATCCCACAATCAAATCAGATTCTAATCACCAAGTCAGTCTCTCCATTGCTGACAACCTGCAGGGCAGCTGGGAGGCAGGAAAAGATTTAGGAACAAGGGATCAGGGAAAAGCAGCAGAAAAGGACTAAATACAAACAGCTTGTGTTGGGGTTGGTGGGATGGTGAGGAGAGCTGCAGGGAGCAGGTAGCCCAGGTCCTGCTGGGGGCAGCCCTGCCACTGGGCAGCAGGAATGCCAATGGCCTGGCTGTGGGACTGATGGGGGTAGGACGGTGGGGACAGACGGACACGAGAGATCTCTGAAGGCAGGTCAGGAACTTGGGGTTTATTGCAAAGGGCCTGGGGGCAGGGACCTGCTGGGAGCTGCCAGCCACAGCTCAGGACAGGACTGAGAGAGTGGTGAAGAGAAAGAAGGCAAGAGCATGGTGAAGAGGATGAGAGAGTAAAAGAGAGTACAAGAGAGCGAGGTTCCTGTTACAATACCATAAATCTTCCTCTGTGCTGAATATTCTAATTCTCACCAACCAATCTAATACAAGATACAAATCCTACAGCATTTACATACAGCCTATAAGAATCATTGCATCACCACACTGTGTTACATTTTAAACCCTAAAAACTCCTCTTTGGGCCCTTCTGCCAAGCCAGCAGGGTCTGCTCTGACCCTTGGAGCTGCCTGCAAGCAGAGGGTGGTGTTTGATCAAAAGGGGATTGCCTTCAGCTGGCCATGCCATTGTTTTCCAGGTGTTCAGTAACTGAGGGATCTCAAAGCTGCTTTCATTTCAATCTCGTTTACAGTTTCCATATTCTCAATCTTTTGCCAGGCAATCATATTTATAAGGCTTTCCTGTTTCATCTTCCCCAACACCTGGGCTCCCTTCAGTGGTCAGAGGGCCCTGGGCAGGCCAGGGAGGAGCTGTGCCCCTGGGAGCTGCTGTCCTGCATGGAGCTTTCCAGCCCTGACCATGAGTGCCAGTGTGACACTGCCCTGCACCCCCTGCCCTGTGTGTAGGACCACAGGCTCATTAAGGCTGGCACAGACCCCAGAGCTCATCAAACCCAAGAGTTAACCCAGCTAAACCCTCTGGTGATGAGTCTTGTCCCAGGTCTGGCCTCAGCACCCAGGGCTCCTGCCTGGCTTTCCCAAAGCAAATATGAATGCAAACCATTTCCCCTGGGCTTGTCAGAGTGCCCAGCTCCACAGTGGCAGTGCCATTTAGCCAGGATGTGGCTGTTGGCTCAGCTCCAGCTGCACAGCACCAGGCCAGGCTGGATGGGCTTGGGAAACTGCTGCAGCTGGTGTGGGGCTGTGCCATGACAGGGCTGCTCAGATGGGAGGGTTTGGGAAGCTGCCCTGCCCCCTTCAGTAGCAGATATCCATTGGGATCAGTGTCCAGCTACAATTTTTGGGCTGAGCTAAAAGCAGCCTTGATAATGTGTAGTTAATTGTCAGCAAAATCATCATCATCTGTTCACGTGCTCCCAGCAGCTCCTGGGAAAGTATTTGAAACCAGCAAACTAGAGGAGGTAGTTGTGGGCTATGATTAAACTCTGGCATTATCACATGGGCTGCAACTTGGAATTGGTCCTGGTGGAACCACTCACATGTTTGAATACATTTAATTTAATCTAGAGTTTTGGTTATGTGCATACTACCTCTTCCATAAGCATTTTAGAGTACGGAATACAAATGTGGTGTTGCAACCAGTTGGCAAGAATTGAGAGAAATAATCAGGGAGTGGTAACTCCTGGAGTCATGTGTGCTTGAGGTTCAAATCATGTTTCTGGCCTTAAGGGCTGAACGGAAAAGGTTTAAAATACAATGTAAATACACTCTGAGGACAGGAAGAAGAAGGAACAAAGGGAAAAATATCCCCAAAATTCTTAGGGCATGATGAAGGAGTTCAGGAATTAGGGTTTGACAAGGGCTGGGAGGCTTGGCTCCACCTCCCATTCCTGCCACATGCTTCCTGTGTGACTCTGAATGAGACAATTTTCTTTGGGAAGTGAGAATAATAATAACTTCCTGTGTTGTGGCAACACAGGAAAACTAAACTCAGTGACAACCATTGTCACTCGAGGGAAAGTTTTGGATGATGATGATTCTGAAGGTCTCTACTGTGGACCTGAGATCTTTTCAATTAGCAGTGAAATGCAGCAGCTTCTGGGGTGGGAGCTGGCATTCCCCAGAATTAGAGCTGTCATATTATAGGGTAAATGTTTCCTGGAGTTTCTGGGAGTTTGTTTTATTGCAACTTGCCTGAAGACACAAGGATTTCCATATGCATGATTGAAGAAACTGAACTTGTAAACAGTGAGGTTGGAATTAAGGGGTTTATTTCTGTTTTGTTGCCCAGTTTTGTACAGGTTCCTGTTCAGAAGCAGAGGCAATGCTGTATCAGCCAGGTAGAGTTAAAAGATCCCTAACCCAGAGTAATAAATTCTTCTGAGGGCCATTCTTCAGCCAATCTAGAATTCATACAGCAGAATACAGTGCTGGAACAACACTGAGGAGCAAGTTTAGGCTAAGAATGATATTGGGAATTATTTGTTCAGCCAGCTGCTGGACTTTAATTTAAACAAGGGCTGATTTAGAAGAGAAGTGAGAGGTTGTAGTTTGGGCTTTCTCCCCTTAGTGCTCTGTTCCTCTGGCTCCTGGCTCACAGCCTCCAAAGAGCAGCTCAGCCCTTGGCTACCTGGTGGTGAGTAGGGCACAGGGACAGGGCCAGCACTGCACACCCTGCTGTGCTTTATCTTGCTTAATGAACACTGTTCCTTCAATAACTTTATTGCCCTCTGTGTTCCAGGTTCCTTAATTACTTTCTGCTTGGCAGACAGGATCCTTTTATTTTTATATTTTTGTTAAGTATTACCAGATTCCCCAAGCATCACTATCCGTAGGGAGAATATCACAATAATTGAACCACAAACAAACAAGCCATATGGAAAGGAAAACAAAAGGGACACATTTAAAGTCAGATCTTCTTTCCCCATCAAAAAGAGAGAGAGAAGAAAAAAAGAACTGGAGACTCCACGATATTTTCTGTTACCTTTAGAAGAAGGATATGAGGCAACTCCACACAAATCCTGTGGGCAGAGACAAAAGACCAAAGCTGGAGGTTAAATTAAGGCTGGTGCAGGGTTAAACTGCTTGGATGTAATGATGGCAGTAAGATTTCTGTTGTATTCCCCTCTCTTTGTAAGGACTCTCCCTTGCTCTGCCTGTGCTGTTATAAATGATTTGATGAACTCTTGCACGTTCCAGTTTCTTTCATATTTGCAGCTGCAAGTTCACTCAGTGGCTCTGATCCCAATATCCACAACCTGTGCTTTTCTCTTTTCCATTAAGAAAAAGTGAATGTTGGTATTTGTTGAACTTTTATTCTCTGTTCATTTCCACAGAAAGAGTAAGCTTTTTCACCTTTCTTAGCTGCCAAGGCAAGGTTGAAAGCAATTCACTGCACCTCAATAAGGTCAAAATGCAAAGAAAAATTCAAGCTGAGAAAGATGAGTTTGATCTTTCATTTGTAGACTTTGTCTGCCATGATCTGTGTATATTTGCATATTCATACTGACTTTCTCCACCTCTTCTACTGACTGGCCAAAAATGCCTTTTGTATTCTCTCTTCTGAAATGCAGAAATATAATAAAAAAAAATCTTTATACTGGCTATTCAGAATATGAGCTAAGTGTCAGGGTTTAGAAATCTTACTCCAAGGGTTTTCTCTCTACAGACATGGTAGAAAAACCCAGGACTGAAACCTCTAAACCTTGTTTTGAGATGACTCTGTTTTTCCCAACTGAAGACCTTTCTCCCTGTCCCCAACATCACTGAATACAGCCAGGGGCAGTGAACTGAAGTGAGTTCTGAGGGCAGTAGGCAAAGATCTTGCAGATTAAACCAGTTTTAGTGCTTTTATCACGCAGGTTAACAGCCCTGGTGCTGGGGCTCCATCTCTCCTAGGGTTTTACCCACTGACTTGTCTGCCTTGCTGAACTCTTTTCTATTGTTCACTTCTGTGGAGGAAGGAGAGAGGTTTGGGATTGGTGTAAGGGAGTTATCTAAAAATCCTGGTTAGGTACTCCACTTCCTCAAGGGTTTTAAGGAGTGCAAAGGAGAGAAAAAAAGAGCCAAGTAAGCAAAAAATGATAAACCAACCTGGTAACATCAGAGATGTCATCTGTAGGTGCTGGAGAACAGAGGAACCATCAAAAGTGGGGGGAAACAGAAGGAAAGAGAACAAAATGTGCCCTTGTGTGAGCACAGAGGGATTTCACTGTGGAGTGTGCCACACCATTGGGATGCTGTGGTTGCAGGGGACTTGCCTCTGAGGTGATGATTTATTGCTTTGCTTCATTTGATAATTGGCAAATGGAGACAAGCAGGTGCAGGGCCAGGGAGGGAGGAAAACTCCTGTCCATCAGGACACCTCTGACCTTCACAAGGAGGCAGATGAAGCCTCATCCTGTGCTGCCTCCTGCAGAAGTCATGGGCTGGCTTTGAGCAGCTCTCCAGAGGCTGTGGAGACCCAGGGAGAGGCAGCCTGCCCTCACCAGGGTCCCTGTGCCATCCTCCTGTGTCCTGGAGTGACCTGTCCTGCATGAGAGGCTCCCCTGGATGTGGATCCTCTACTCCAGGAACAAAATGCTGGAAACAGTTCCATTCTGTTCTGAAAAATGACACAGCACTGAGCAGTGCAGGGGGAATTCCTCCAGATGCTGCTTTTGGGGTAAAGGGCTAACTGGAAGCTTGGTGCCTGACACCATGAGTGCAGGGAATGGATGAGGTGACCCCACAGAGGGAATTTCTCTGGGATCTTTGCAGAAGTGTTTGCTTTTTCTGACATTTCATAACTAATCAGGACTTTTCAGAGCTGTCAGTGAGCTCTCCTCAGGTAGAGGTGACATGCCTAATTTCTGATCTACCCATGCCACAACAGAGAGCTGACAAAATGGAAGACAGCAAGACACGTTTTGGGGGAAACCCTGACAATTTTAGTGTTTTCTTATTGTTTTAAAAGCTGTGTATTTCTGAAGGGAGGACCTGTTCTGCCTTGGACAAAGCCAGCCTGGGCTGAGCTCAGTGCCCCTGGGCTGTGCTCCTGGGGCTGAGAAGGTGCTGGGGAAGGATGCAGAAGGCCCAGGGACCTGGACTTTTCCATCAGTTTGGGGATGTTCTTGGCCACAGACAGAGGGAAACTCGACTGAAAGCTGTTACAGGTGTGAGGGGGTTCAAGCTGCAAATGGAGACCCTTGCAGTGAAAAACAGAAGCAATCCAAGAAACTGCCTGCTGCCAGCAGCTCCTGATTGCTTCAGCTGATTTCAGCCTGCAAGCATCGATGACAATGTGGTTTCTGAAACATGGGAAGTGTTTATTCCTGCAATCTGGGCCATATCTGTGTCAGGAGTTTCATTGCTGTAGCAACCTTCACTGCTTTATCATCATCTTCCTGAACTAATTGCCTTAAACTGATGAAAGCAGATTTCTAAAAGTAAAAGGCTTTCAGTTATTTGCTGTTCAGGTTGTTTAAGAAGTTGTTTTAGCATGCTCTGTTGAGCTGTACATTTACCTTCATCTGAGAGAGGAACAGAGCTGGAGTAAGGAATTTGGGAGCCTGGCCACAACTGGGGGAAGGATTAAACAGGCAGCAAAATGTGTGGCCCACGTTGCTCTGCCTTGCTCTGCTACACACAGATCTCTGCTGTCTTTGCACCTCCCTTCCATCTGCTCCCTGTGACCTGATGAGACCCACACCCCCTCTTCTCTCTGCTCCTCCTGCCTGGATGTGGTACCTCTTGGTGATCCTTTTTCCCTTGTATATAAAAAGAAAACCAACAATACTAGATATAAAAAATAAATACATTATATATATATATAAAGAACATGTATATAAGGTATATCTAGGTAACTTAGATATATCTAGGTAAGACCCCATAACTTACCTAGATATCTAAGTACCAATATCTAGGTAAGTTATGGGCTCTTATCCCCTTCTTGGAAATAATGTTAGTCTGCACCTATGGTCGTCCTTCACATTCAAATGGAATAATACTGTCAAATAACAATGTCAGAGCACCTCTGTTCTTAAGGAAAAATGGCTAAAATAGGCTCTGGTTTTACTGTGGCCTGTCCTGGTGCTGCCTTTCTGTGACTCTGCTGAGTGTTGACCTTTGTAAGCTGATGCAGGACTGAGAATTGGAGGATGTTTTGCTAATTCCTTGAATTTTAGAGTTTTCAACAAGATGAACTGCAGTAGTGCAGTTTGGGGGGCTGTGGGTGGGAAATGGTGGCATCTAATTTAAGGGTAAATAAAAAGAAGTGTATTAATTGTGATGAGAGGCTTGGCAGTGTTTTCTGTGGGATTTTGGCATCTGCTCCTTGCTGGGACAATCCTCAGGTTGAACTGAGTCACTGCAGGTGCTGCAGCACCTGGAACTGTCTGCTGCAGAACTCAGGTGTTTGGGTATCTTATGTCTCACCTTCTGAGGAGGTTATGGGATATAAAGTGAGGAAGCTTGTGCCCCACAGCCAGCTTTGCTTCAGTGATTTATTTCTTGATAAAATGATTCACAAGGCTTAGCACTCTTTGCTTTCACTTCAGCTTAAATACCAGGAAAAGCATCTTTTCTTCCTCCTCACCTGGCTGAAATTACTTTTATTGACCACTTTATTAGTGTTTTGATTTAACACTGAGATATTTATAATTTATGAAAGATAAAACATAGGCCTAGTCTGATTGTTACTATATCAGCTGAGCAGTGATGGTAGGACTTGCAGTAAAACCCAGTTTAACTCATCTGAGATCCTTTTCTAAGCAGTCACCAATGAATTCAGAAGTTCCCCAGCATTCAGAACTGCTCACTTCCAGCACCCACGTCACCTCTGCCTGTCTGGATCCAGGCAATCATTTCCTGCTCTTGCCTCCTTCCTCCCCAGTGCTCAGTACAAACTTTCAGTCTCTCCTCCCCTCTCTCACATCAGCTGCTTGCACTCAGGCACCTGAGATGTGCAACCCCTCAGTGCTTTAAAGGCCACCCTGGTATCAAAACAAATTTGACATGTGCAGAGCAGAGCTCTCAGCTCTCCTACCAAAGGGATCTGCTGGCCAGCTTCTGTCTCCTTTTTTTGTGTGTGTTAATGGATCACTCAGAAAATAAGTGGCACTTTTAGTGTCCATTAACTCTCATTTAACTAATGATAAATTGCACTTGAGCACCTCTGGACATGCTTGCAGAGGCATGTTAATACCAGAAAAATACATTACAAGTGGGGCTATTGCTTTCAGAGCAAAATGAATTAATCATAATGGGAAATCTGAAATAAAGGCTTACCAAAAAATACTTGGTAGCCTGTTAAGTATCCATTAATGCAACTAAATGACACTCAGAGTTTAACAACTACAAATGAAATCCCCACAGAGGAGGGTGTCATAGGAGAGGTTTGAACAGTGCAGTGTTTACAGTATAAAATGTGGAAATTCATCCCCTACCTATGACCTTTGGTGTGTATAGGGGGAAGAAATTATAATAACATTTCCCTGATAATGGATTTTTATAAATATTATAAATCACATGAGAAGTTTCCTTTGAATTTCAGGATTTCCCTTTGTCCTTTAAGAGAGAAAGCCTTACTTTTGTTTCTCCTTTTTATTTTTTGGTTTTGTTTTCAACCAGTGCAATTGCAAAGACCCAAGACCTGAGGGGAGCAGGGCTCTGAAGTGACCTGCTGGCTTTGGAGTCCCTGTCCCCTGATGTCACCCCTGCCTCTGGGTCCTCACCCAGGGGGGCTGCTCGAAGCTCAGTGTCACTGCAGTTTGGCTTTTGGTGGCTCACAGGACAAGGAGCTCAGATTTCCAGCTCTGCTCTGTAAGAGCTGTGGCCCTTTGTCCTGTACAGGACACTTTTCCAGTAAAATGTCCCAGCAAGCCCCAGTGTGCCAAAACACAACAAGCAGTGTTAAAATAACTGCAGATATGGTAACTCCTGCAATAGGCAGATTCCATTTTATTCTTGTTGTTATATTCTATTGGGTCCAGTAGAGACTTTATCTGTAAATACAGCAGTGTCCCTGCCCTGCAGGGCTTGCAGCACATGAGAATCTGGTGAAACAGATGTTTCAAGGTGTGGAGAACTTGTTCAGTGGCACAGGGTGAGATCAGAGCTCTCTTCATCCCCTAAATACCCCAATGCATGGAGGCAAACCCACCCTGTGACTCTGTACTGCATCCTTATTTTATCAGCCCTTCTGCTGACCCCGAACAGCTTCTGTTCTTTGAGGGCTCTTTTTTTTTTTCCTGTTGTTGCTCATATTTTCCCCTTACATTAATGATACAGATGTACTGGGGGCCATGTGCTTTGCCACATCACAAAGGAAACCACAGGACTGCAGATCAGAGGAGCAGCCAGATGTCCTTGCCTGGCAGAGCACCACGCAAGGGTCACAGCTCAGGCTGCCAGACTGGGCTGGCTGCTTCTGCCAAACAGGATGGGGACATCACCTGCTCCCACAAACACAGAAGAAAAAACATCACTGCAAACTCACAGCAGCTTTTGGGGATTCGTTTTGTCAGTGTTTGGAAATTTTTTTTCTTTTTCCTTTTAGTAGATGTGATAGCTACCATGATTCTCTAAGGCCACAGCTGCTGTCCATGCTTGGGCTGGGCACTGTTTTATTCCCTGATGAGCCCTTTGCCTCTTTCAAATCCAGGAGACTTCCAGGATTGTGCCTGCCTGGGAGAAAGAGTGTGATTTGCATATGCTCTGTGCATGCATTTCATTTTTGAAAGTCATTAAAGACAAAGGGTTTGAAGTGGTGCTTTTCTTCAAGTAGCAGCTCTGGAACAGGTTGTATTTTGTTTCCTGTAGCAAGCTTAGGGTAGATCTCTCCCAGCAGTCTATGGGCTTGTGGAAATGGCAGCTAGAAAAGGTTTCATGGAGGGACAGGGTGAGGGAAGAAAGCTGCCACAGTATTTCTATTTCAGTCCCTCAAGAGAAATTCAAAGGGGGCATCCAGCAACTGCAGACATCCAGGGTCAGGCTCTTATCCCAGGTAACAGCCTCAAGTTGCACCAGGGAAGGTTTAAACTGGATATTATGAAAAATTTCTTCACTGAAAGGGTGGTTGGACATTAGTACAGGCTGGCCAGGGCTGTGGAGGAGTCACCATCTCTGGGGGGATTTAGAAGATGTGTCACCATGAGACTTTCTGAAAAATCCCTTTGCCAGGATTTCTTCTCCTGGGAAGCTGGAAGGCCTCAGAAAAGAATGAAAACAAGAATTATCTGATTGCTGGGGAATGTGGTCTGGAGGTTGCTTACCAACAGGTGCATCTTTGATTGGCTCCATGTGAATTGTTTTTAATTAATGACCAACCACCATCAGCTGTGTGGGACTCTGAGGAGTCAGGCATGAGCTTTCATCATCATTCTTGTTTAGCCTTCTGATGTCTCCTTTCTCTTTCTTTAGTGTAGTTTTAGTATATCATATCTTTAATATAACCTCATAAAATAATAAATCAGCCTTCTGAGAACATGGAGTCAGATTCTCATCTCTCACCTCATCCTGGGGCCCTCACAGCACCACAAAGTTGGGTGTGGATGTGGTGCTCAGGGACATGGGCTGGCAGTGGCCTTGGCAGTGGGCTGGGTGCCCTCAGAGCTCTCTGCCAGCCTGAGCAGTGCTGCTGCTGCAGGGGAGCAGAGCTAAAGGACTGCCACAGTGCTGCCACAGTGCTAAGCCTGTTTCACCAGGGCTAAACAGAGTGGAGGCCAAGCAAGAATACACATTCCTGTGGATTTGTTTCCTTTTTTTTTTCCTGTGCATGTGCAGCTGGTAGGAGTTCTGGTGCAGTTCTGTCTTGATCCAAGTGGGATACAGTCTTGGACCTGGCTACAAGAGATGATTGTGAAATCTTTTTTTAGCTATTTCTGCTTTAAATGCTCTGGGATGATTTCATTTGTTTGCCAGTATAATTTGTCTGCCAAAGAGGCATTTGTTCATGAACTTGCTCAGCATCTCCCATGGCAGGAGAAAAGGCTGGGGTTGTCACCCTTTTGGGGGTTTCCCTAGGGAGTTTTGGTATGTAACCAATGTAATTACTTAGGAGAGTTTCTTAAGTTCACCAATGCAGGCTAGGAACTGTAAATGACAGAGAAAGTGAAACAAGGGCTGTGAGAGAGTGAGTAAAGAGGAATGAAACTGTGATCTCTCCCAGATGTTAAAAAAAATTTTTGTGCAGCTGAACAAAGGTGCTGTCTGTCCAATATCATTTTTATTCCAAACCTTCAATATTGCAGCTGACGGCAGAAAATGTGCAGTAAAACATGGGGAGGCCACTGGGTAATATCCACTGTAAAGTGTTAATTGCCTATTGAGGCTGTAAACTATGTCAATATGCCTGGATCTGAGTTATTGACAGACTCCCATTTATTCCAGCCTCACAAAGCTGGGCTCTTTAGAACTGGGGGCTCTAATCAGTCATGCTTTACTGAACCTACCAAGAAGCACCAGTCAATAAATGTGCTTGCTGTCTTAACCCTTTGAAGTTTGTAAAATTACAAGTAGGATTGATAACATTGATTTGGGGAGAACTCTTGGCAGTGGAAACCCTCTGGAAATGAAAGCTGCCTGTGGTAAATGACACCTCCTGTAGCCTGATGGTGGCTCTGGGTTTGTGGGGCCAGAGAAACCTTGGTTTTCTGTCAGCACCCGAGCTCTGGGCTGGGAAAAGGAGTTATGGCTCAGTGAGGAGTGTTTGCAGTGGCAGCTAGAGCTGGAGCTGGCTGTAGTACATTTATCACTATTAAAAATTCTGACATCTGTGGCTCATCACTTCAGATCCTATAGCTGGCAAACAGCACAGCACTGAAGCCATCAGCATCCCATAGGATTATTTGCAAGAAACAGGCTGTTTCTCCTTATCCACCCACTAAAACCCCCCAAATCTGCCCCTCTGGTGCAGGTGGGAGTCTGTATTTGGACATTATTGCCTTTAATCATTGCTGATGTACAGCAGCTGTGGTGGCATTTGGGGTGGGAGCAAAGCAGCAAATAAGAGGCCAAATCCTGCTCTCCAGGGGCTGTGGGAGGATGCCTTTGCCTGGAACATGCAGGTTTGTACAGTTTCTCAGATGAGAACTGGCTTGTAGAATGCTTTGAGGTGAAAGACTTGCTGACATGAGAATCAAAGATTTTTGGACTTGCTGGAATTCACCTTACAGTGGGAGCTATTACAGTTGTATTGACTTACATGTGGGCTCTTTGCTTTTAAACTAAATGACTAAAGCCTGGGGAGAGTTGCTTTTTATTTTCAAGGAAAATCCAAACAAATACAGATGAAAATTATCTGTGAAAGGTGGAGGAGGGAAGTAAAGCAAAAGTGCTGCTGCTGCTTGACATAATCTGTAGTAATAAAGGCTTTGGAAATTTTACAAAGAATTAGAAATGGATCAGAAAACTCTTCCCTGATGGATCTGCTCTTAAAAAAACCCAATTTATTTGTCTTTAAAATTAATTCTGGGTAAGAATGTTTCTTCCTCAGTCTTTTTCTAACTAAATGTAAAGTGATATTTGTCCTTTCTGATTTGCCCTGTACCTAATTTTTTTTTTTTCCAAACTGAGGAGGTTTTATACTAAAGTATGGGATCAGGATGTTCTGGTGTTTAGAGCCCAGCACTACCTGGAAAAAGTTTTTTTTTTTTTTTTTTTTGTAAATTTTTTGACATGTAATTCCTGGCATAGGTAAAAAGAACTTTATCTGGTCCAGGCCTTGTTAGACAAGGAGATTGTGATGGCCAGCTAATGTGTTTTTTAAATACTACCAGTCTGCCTGTTCCTGGTGTTAAGTGCTATTTTAATAATACTAATTAATTTGTACTTGCTAAATTAAGTGCATCTAGGTTTCAAGCAGGGAGGTTAGACTCAGGTTAAGTGTTTATTCTGCTCTTTTCCATGTAATAGTGCAAATCTTCTGCCTGTCAGACTGAAGCTGAACATCTTACCATTTATTAATGGATATATGCAACTAAAATCCATACTTTGAGGCTGAAAATGTGCACTTGCTGGGTTAGCCTGGTGTCTGTTCTGTAAATGATAGGGACTGGCAATTCCTTGCAGCACCAGCAGCTTTACATGCCACAGTGTCTCTGTGGTAAATAGGTGCATTTGCAGATGCTGATATTATTCATGGGGTCTCAAAGAACTTATCATTTCAAGCAAGTCAGAGCTGGGGATGGTTTGCTGTTTGTCTGAAATGAGCAGCTGTTTTCAATACATCCCTTGCTGTTGCAGTGTGCAGACTAATACTTAAAATAACTATTCCCAAGCAGTAAGGAAATAAGAAATTTGTTTCACTTTCAGTTCTTTTCAGCTGTTTTTTTTTTTTTTTTTTTCCCTTTCAAAAAGTCTGTACAGATTCTTACATAAGTTACTCTTCTCCAGCCTGGATATGAACCAAATGAATTTGGGAGAAGTTTGGCTGTATAATTCAGTTCCTATCAAGCTACACAAAGCTGAGATTGGCTGTGCCTGGGTTTGGATTGGAGCAGGTACTGCCATGCAGCAGCATCTGCTGATAAATTCACTAATAATTTGCTGTGGAAAACTGCTCTTGCCTACCCCTGGTGCAATGTGTAGGTACTTTTTGGGAAATAAAGCTCTTCTCAGGAGGTTGTGAAACACAGCAGTGCTGCTTGATGGAAAGACCACTGATCAAAGACTTACATTTCAGAGCTGGTATGATTTATCTTGTTTGCATTAAGGGTGGGAGAAATCATGCTGGATACTTGGTTTCTTTATCATGCTTACACTGGATATCAAAATGATGTGACTCCCTTCAGTGCCACAGGATGCAGGTTAAACTCAGATGAAGAGTTAATGAGATGCTTTAATGTAGTGACAGCAAAATGCAGAGAAATTCAGGGTGGAGCAGCCAACTGCAGGTCAAAATTCTCCTGGCCAATGCCACAGACCTTTGGTGCCCACTTCTGATTGCTGGCTCTGGACAGGGGGAGTATGGGGTGTGTGTTCTTCATCACTGAAAGCTCTTTGTGGGACTGCAGCACGCTGTGTTGGGTTAAATAGCTGCAGTTCATTGTGCTCTTCTCTCCTGCCAAAACAGAGCACCAATAACAATATTCACATTTCTGAAGTGGGGGGAAGAAACCAGGACTGTTTACAGGGAAAGAAATGCTGGAAGTTGCAGCAGCAGGGGCAAGCAGGATATACAGTGCATTTTTATCCCCCTCATATTTAATGGAGAGGAATCCAGCCACGGCTTCAGGTTTTCCACAGGCTTTTGCCATGCTATATTGCTGTGTGATGTGACCACTAGAGAGCAGGCTTAACCTAGTAACAAGAGCTAATTAGTTCTTGGCCTCTTCATTTGCAGCTCTTCCCCAGCCCCCTTCCACCTTTCCGAGGAGGCAGAGGCGACTTCCATGGTTCTCAGCCTTGCCTCCAACGCTGTGCAATCTTAGGGCTAATTAAAACTGCCACAGACGGCCTGAACCCCACATTAAAATTTGATGAGGAATTGATCAGCCAAGCAAACAGGAAATTTAGCTGTGTGAGGGAAGGTAATGTTTGCTCAAATGTGTAATGAGGTCCATGGGGAATATTTATGGGGACCTTAGCAAGGCTTTCAGCAGTTCCTTCTCCTTGAAGTCCTCTGCCCTACCTGCCCTCTCCTTCAGAGCAGGGGAGGCACAAGGAAACCCCAAGCTGCATCAGTCAAAGGTGAGCATGTTTTGGAAAGTGGGCTATGCTTGGCTGAGGTAAAGCTTTGCAAGAGGAGCTGTGGAGCAGCACAGTGACTTTTGCAGCTTTGCTTTGCAATATTAAAAAAGACCCCACAAAACCCAAGCAAATAACCCTTCCCATAATCCAAGAAACTTTAGTACAAACGTTGGTGGAGCTCTTGGCAGTGTGTTAGTAAATGAAATGGGTTGCTCAAAAAGGATGGGGCAGTGTGTTCCAGCAGGTGTTAGATTGTCTGTATTAACTTCAGGATCAGCTATAAAAGCTGTCAGCACACAGGTGTTGGGAGGAAAGGAAGGATCTGTCAGAGAGGGCCCTCCTCAGCAGATTTTATCTATTTCTGATTATCACTCAATACAGAGTAGAAATGCTTTCCATGTGCAGCAAACAGTTGAACTTACCTGCTTCTTTTTTATCACCACTCATCAAAGTTCATCAGCCCATGCAGGTCTGAAGTCTCAGAATGAGCTTTTCTGGATAGCTATCACTTCAGATCTGTATCTGCAAGGCACCTTTGCTGAGAGCTCCCCTCAGCCTCTGGCAGGAGCTCAGCCTGACCCTGGAAGCTCTTCCCAAAGCAGAGCATTCCCAGCCAGACGTGGCTCTCAAGCCCAGCACATCAGCTGGTCCCAGCTCTGCACCATCCCACAGTTTCCCTCCAGTGCCCCTCAAGGCTGCTTCCAGTTGTGACTGGCTCTAAAGGTGAGGCTGATGCCTGAAAGGACTTTGAGGAAGAGGAAGCTGTCTCAAGGCCTGTGGTACAAACCAGGCAAGGAGAGAGAACCCCCTGGGTCTTACTGGGGTAGGGGCAGATCCCAGTGTGAGCCCTGCAGTCCCTGCCATTTTTCACACCTTTGATTTGTTCTCCTGTAGGAATGTGAGCCCAAACCTCTTTACAGCAATGATGGGAGTAGTTGTGGCTGAATAGAGCAGGAGAAGTTGGCAGAGCAGTAGAGCTTCTGACTTGCCATAAAATCCAGGGAAGTTTAGTCACTTATGTCTAAAACAGCAACTGACACTGGGCAATTTTGTGTCCTTCAAGTGTTGGAGCAATGAGATTTGTGTAAAAGGAGAGCAATTACTCTTACTTTCTAGAGGGAAATATTGAAGTGAGGAATTTGGAAACACTAGGTTATATTCTGAAATGATCACAAAAATCTCCAGTGGCATAATGTCTGCACTGTGGTTTTTTAATATGCCAAGGAAAGTAGACTGCTGCTTTTGTGATCAGTGCATTGGAATAAAAAGTTGGTCTTCTCCATGTAGATTACAGTTTACAGTAGTGTGTGGGACCCTTTTTGAGGAGGAGGAGCAGTGTAAAAGCAGAGTCAGCACACTCCTGTCTGAGCTGGCTGTCCTGTTGCCAGGGGCTGGTGTCTGCATGCTGCTGCACAAAGCCATGGGGACACCTAACCTGATATGGCTTAAATATGGCCCTCCATTAGACCCCTTAAACACATTTATGGGTCTAGGACTCACCAGAAGAGCAGCTGTATTTAATTCCTGTCTGCATTGGATCAGAGAATGTTTAAATGAAGGGCCTGGCAGGACATGAAACCAGGCTGGGACCTGCCTCCTGTGGAGACTTGGGACACTTGGCCTGCTTTGGTTGCACAGGAAAAGTGTTGTGCAAAAAGGTAAAATGAGAACTTGAAGCAGAATCCAATTACCCATGTTTCAGTCATAAGTCACTTGTTTACATCCAGCTTTACATCTATTACTGAACGTGCTGCTCTCAGCCTTGCTGACATTCCATTCAGCTTGAGATGTGGGTTTGAACTAAATATTAACATTTCAGGGACTGTCAGGACATCTTATTTTGCATTCCTTCCATCTTGCTAATTAACAATACTGTTCATAGACTGTGGGAGGGGACAAAGGATTGTATGAGAGCACGTTCAATAAGTGAGCAGTGAATGCATTAATCAGGATTTTTCATAGCTCTAGGCAGGTCTGCTGGGATTCTTCTGTCAGGTGTGAACTCATTTTGCCCTTGTTTACTGGGAGTGTTGCTGGGAAGTGCCAACAGCTCTGGCCTGGCTGGAGGCTGATGGCCCAAACCTGAGAGACAGAAGATTTAATTGCAGGAATAGCTGGGTGCAGGATGAACAGCCACGTGGGAGGTGTGGCTGTAGGAGGAATAATATTCTTTAGAAGAGTTTTGCCCTCAATAACTCATACTTTGTTTTAATAATTGTCTAGTCACTATTGATAGCAGCCTACAAAAAAGCAGAACTTTCCCCTGCTCCATTCTTTCTCCTCTATAACTTTGTTAACCATGAATTCATTGCTACCTTCAACTTCTATAGGATTCTGAACAGGGTTTAATTGAGACTGGTTCTTGCTGTACTCCCTGGTAGCTCTCCTTTAACAGCTACAGTTTGAAGTCAGTCTCTAAACCATTTATTTAATCCCCTTGGTGACTAGAATATGGGGCTTTAAAGAAGAATTTAGGTACAGCTGAGTCAGAAGTCTTGGGGAAGTCCAAGTCCACTTTATTATCACAGCTGCTTCTATCAATCAGTCTTGTAATCTGGCCAGAAAAAGATAAGAGTGGTTTGTTTAAACCAATTTTCCATGAAACATCACAATTGTGGTTCCAGTCTGCAATTCTTTATTGATAGTCCATGAATAAATCTGTTCCTATTTTGTCAGTTATTAAGGCTAGACGAGCTGGTCCAAGTTGCTCTGGAGTCATCCTTAACTCTTCTCAAATGGAAATTATGTTGGCAGTCCTGCGACTTTGGCATTTACGAGGTTGTTTGCTGTGATGTATTAAAAAGTTAACAGTGCACTGGTTCCTTTAAAACCCTTTGGTCTCTGTTATCTTGACCTGTTGATTTCATTTTATTTTTAAATTTTTTTTTACCTTCGGCAGATGGCCAAAAATAATGCAGATGATTTAGTTGCTTGATGAGAAGTCATCTGATCAAACCAGGAGTCACAATCCTTTTTTACACTCTCTGGTCTAGCTGTGGCATTTAGGAGAGCTTTACACACATCAGTCTCTTTTTCAAGTGTCTGTGAAACACTCCTGCTTTTTCAGTGTCTCTATGTGTAGTTTTGATGTTTGTGTTTAGCAGGGAATGAATGCTTGACTATAGGGGGTTTGGTGCTGTTTCTTTATAATAGGTTGCTTATTTATTGTCTGTTGATAATCTGTTTATTCCATTAGTCCCCTGTTCTCAGTTTGTAAAACTTTAAATATTTTTTCATCTTTTAAACAGGAATATTTCTTCTGGCCAGTATATAATTCTTTTAAATTACTGTTTGTGTAATTACAGCTCTTTGTTCAGGGACTTCCAATGGATGATCAATGTATAGTTTATAATTATACTTTCATTATTGAACTTGATGCTCCTGGTCAGTTGTAATTCTGAGACTTCAGTGAATAAAATTACAAAATATGGTTGCTGTATGAATGAGTGCTTGAATTCTCCTGGCTTTAATCTTTCAGTCCTATGAATTGCATTGGTAATTGCTCTCCTTGTAAAGCTCCTGGTTTTCAGATGCTTCTGCAAATTTATTTGAATATCTGTCTCTAACAAAGGGCCTGTGTCACAGGGAAGGTTTAACGTGTGATTAAGCACTGAGTTGTCTTCAGCAACAATTAAATGTAACAGCACCTAATGTCGAGCTGGGCAGGATCAGCCCGAGGGCAATTCCTGCTCTGCTCTCTGCGCTCTCCTGTCTGACTTAATAAACTTTTCATGCCCAAAGTTTCAATTAAAGGGGTGCACCTTGTTTAGGATCAAACCAGGCACGGGGCAGTGGAGATGCCCTGGTGCCAGCAGGGTCTGCTGAGGCCAGTGGGGAAGGGCCTTTGGGGAGGACCCTGGGACAGCTGTGCCAGATGGCACCAAAGGGTGGACTGGAACAGAGCTGACACACTGCCTCCTCTCAGAGCCTTGGACAAGGTGCTCCTGCCTCACAGCCCCGTGCTTCTCTCATAGTGAGGGTGAGAGACCATGCTAATTCTGTGAACGTTTCAGAAAATAAGACAGTGACAATCCCAAGGCTGGTATTTATGGCACATGTAAAGGTGAAGGGATTTTTCTTCCCTTTAATAGCAAGAGAGCTAACTTGCTTTCTGTTTTGTTTGTTTGTGGGTTTTTTTTGTTTATTTTTTTAAGCCACATTCTCTCTTTGCCTTTTCCCTCCCACTGCTCAAGTCTGGCTCCCCTGTGGGTGTTGCTCTGCTCCAGCTGAGGCACAGCAGAAATGTACCCCCTTGAGAGGTGTCTTTTCCCACTGAGGTCTCTCACCCAAACATTAATTGCTGCAGGAGCACTAATGAGCTGTGATCAGACCTCCCTGGGATAGTGGCAAGTGTTAGATTCATTTTGCAGACAGGGAATATATCTGAGCAGGCTCACACTGATTTCATCAGTGGAACCAGGGATGGCAACTCTCATTTGTGCTGTTTTTTAGAACTGAGCCTTTCATACAGGCTCATCCATTTCAGGAAAATGGGATGCTGTACAGCTTCCAGCAAGTTCAGATATAGACATTCTTGGAAACAGGGATGCAGCCAAGCTGACAGTGAGCTTGATGTCAAATGGTGAGAAGCCAGAGAGTAGCACAAGGGTGCAGAGAGGCAAACAAAAAAAACTCAAGTGTATTTTGAAGATACCAGGGAGAGATGAATAACAATTCCTGGGAGCAGGTATGCTGGAGCTGGCTTATCTGAGTTGAAGCAGCCCATGCTGAAGCCTCTGCAGGATAAATTCCCTGTTCTGGAGAAGGTTCTGTTGCCAGGTGCTCTGCTCCAACACTCAGACTAAGGGCTGAGAGAATGCTTTTCATACTTTTCTGATTTTTGGTTTGGCAGTGTTTCTATCTGTGACCATATTTCTGGTAAATTGGAATACAGCCTCTTTCTGTGTCCTGGGTTGGGAGCAGAGTTCTTCTATAGACATAGTACAGATGCTTATCAGCTTTTTGGGGCAGAGTGAACCACCAATAATTGGAATTTATAATAGACTGCCTTCTTCATTACTGTTTAAAACCTCCAAAATATGGAATGTACAAGTTTGTCTATACCTTTGTCTAAACTAGGCATTAGTAATTTACTTGTCAGCTGCTTCCCAGGCTGTGTGAACACCAGGCTGCAGGGACTTGGAGAAGGTGATGGTGCAACCACAGCTGAGGTCTTGCAGGAGCTTGCTGTGTTGAAGTCTGTCTGTCTGTCTGTGTGAACTGGAGCTGAGCAGATGTAAAGTTCACCTTGCACCCCCATTCTCAAAAATGCCTGGGAGAAGGGGCCCTCTGTGGCCTCCTCACTTTCTTACAACCTTTTGAAAACTTGCCTGTGGAGAGAAATTACACCAACTGTTCGTGTACCTGGGGAGTCAAATTAGGCAGGGGACAGATGATTGCCACGTTTCTGACAGTGCTGGTGTCAGTGGCAGCAGTGGGAAGGTGTGAGTTTGCTTGTTTTCCCCCAAACTTGGGCTGCAGAGTGTCCTGTCACCTACCCTGAGGCCTCATTCCTGTGAGTGACACACAAAGAGTTCAAACCCTGCACTTCTGGTCCCCCAGTGCTTCTGAGGGTCTCTGTTACTCCTTACCAGAAACCTTCAACAACTTTTGGAAGGACTCCTCTTGAATGAAAGCCTCCAGAGCCCAATCTTCAAGATGTTCCCTTATGGAAGTCCTTCAGCATCCAGGGAAAGACTTACAAATGTCCTGTCATCACTTCAGATTCACTTCTGACAAGAAGCCACAAGGGTCTCATTCATAAAAGCCTTGCACATCACATTATATGCCCACAGTTACTGTAGACATTTCTGGGCTGCAATAAACTTGTGTGACAGAAACCATTCTTCCTTTTTACAGATGACATCCTCAAATTGCTGGGTCCCATTCTCCACTGCTCTGCACCTTGGCTGGTCTTATCCAGTCATGCAAACCCCTACCAGCAGCATTTCATCCTCCTGCCCAGGAGAGTTGATGTGGCAGCAGTGAAAGGCAGTGGAGAATTAGTTATATTGCTTCCCTCTTCTCCCAAAGTGAACATTTCAAAGCTGATGGTTTCGGACAGAAACGAAGGTGTGGGATTTGGAGATGGCTTGGATAAATGCTTTATGTTGTGTATGACCTCTAACAATGAAGGGACAAACTTGGTGCAGGGTGGCAACTTGCAGAGCAGTAATTAGCAGGGGAAGGGTCAACCTGTTTGTCAGAAGTACAAAATTAAATTAGAGAAGGCATTTTGGCCATGGGGCCTTCCTTAGGCTAAAGAAGAACAGGATGTTGTTTAGTTTTGCTGTGTCCCAGTTTCACCATGCCCTGAGGAAGACCCCCAAGGCTGAAACCTTATTTTTAATTGTTTTATAAATGACTTTTTCTTCCCTTTTTGGCATTCAAGATGACACCAATTTTGAACAGGAGAGTTTCCGTTGGACAGACACTTCCTGAACAAAGGAAGAATATTCACTATTTAAATAGTCACTAATTGTTGAGATTTTCCTAGTTTCTTCCATATTCTTTTTTCCCTGCTTGGCTAATTGTATGGCTTATCTCACATCTTTAGTGGTCTTTATGAATATCTTGGCCAGAAAGTCTAAAAATTCCAAATAAATAAGCAGAAATGCTAAATGACTTTGAGGATGTTTTGTTTCCTTTATGCTCACTGGATAAATTAGTTAATTTGGAAAACTGAATTTTATACCAACATTTTTGTAACTTTAAAAGCTTTTTCAAGGTGTCAACCCTATAGGCACAGAGTCTGGCTGTAGTGGTAGGTAGGGTAGGATTTGTTTTTTCTAGCTGTTAATATTAAACCATGACTGCCCTGTGTTCCTGTGTAGGAAATTGCTAAGGGTGTTTTATGGCAGATTCTTGGTCTCATGAGGAACTGAGAAGTTAGAGAAGCTGAAACATCCAGGACTTCAAAATCTCTGCTGCAACTTTTGAAATACAACCACTATCTTCAGAATCTGAAGACAGTGACTAGCAAAGGATCTAGAAATTTTGAGTGTGAGGGAGATCAACATATGTAATAACAGTCACTAAAACATGGTAAATTAATTTCTAACAAATTGTGAGTTAGTAGCTAATTAGCTTAAATTCTTTTAAATACTATATGTCTGTGGAAGGCTTAGAGCATCTGAATGTGAATTTTGTGTTTTCCATATATTTGGATCTCCTTTTTTCATTTAAGATAAGTTCCTAACATTTAAGACCTCAGTCACAATAATGATTTGCATTTTTAGGATGTCACTTGACTAGTGGTTATTAAAATGCCTCGTATTTTTTCCTTTTGCCTTTACAAACTATTCTTTTCCTCTTAAAGGCAATCACCTTGTTGCTGCTTTGCCTACAGCTACTTTTAGGCCAGGTTTTTGTTTCATTGGTCACTGTGTGAGGCAGCCCATCTATAGAGCAACACTTCAAAAAGTGAAATTTTGGGGAAAACCCTTCCCCACTTACTACCTTTCCCTTCTTTGACTGTAACTGGACATTCTAGAAAGGAACCTCCTTTCTCAGACTGGAATTGTTAGAATTGAATGTCTCAGTTAGCATTGTACTGACTACTGAAATGTTCCTGAATTTTACATTTTCATTGAAGTATTTTTAAGCAGTTACTGGCTTTAGTTGAGTATTTCTGACCAACAGTTGACAATCCTTTTAAGGACTAAGGTAAGCATCTTTCCAGAAGCACAGTTCACCTGGTTTTGTGTAGGCACAACCTCAACAGGGCTTTTCCCCCATGAAAGGCAGCATGGACAGACACTTTTGTAACATTTATTGAGCAGCAGGCAAAAATTACTGACAGAATTGCAAGCTGAAATACAAAATAAGGTGAAGTAAAACCCAGAACCAACCTGAACTGATGCTACAGCATATAAAAAATGTGTTGTGCATTGCCCAGGCTGTCCTTTGGGAAGAATGACTTCCACAGGGTCAAGAGAGCAGTGGGTGAAAACTGCCCTGGCAGCCCTTGGAGTACTTACAGCAGATATTTATGGAATGCTTAGATCTGTAAATAGAGGCCATATGAAAACACTGAGTGTAAAATATTATCAAAGATGACACGAATCCTGGTGCTTAATGAATCCAGTAACCAGCTTTGCAGCTTTTTTTTTTTTAATATGTATTTTGACATAAGCTTAATTCTAATAAGTGAGAACAAACTCCAAATGTTGCCTCAAGCAATTGTGGCAGATCTGGACTGATGCAGCCAAGTAAGGATGAGGGTTTGGAGATCAGGGGTTGGTTTTTTTCATAGGTTTTGCATTTTATTTAGAAACATACCCAAAGGCATCAGTGACTTTAAGGCTCAGAGGGGTCATTAGGCTTTATTATCTGATTCCTGTCCATATAAAAGTATCCAATTCCCCCATATTGAAGAGATACAGAGGTTTGAAACTTCGATGTCAGGATCACCCAACCCTTCCCCACACTGCCTGGAGGGACTGGGATCTGAATTTGTCTCAGTACAGATAATGTTAACTACTTTTATATCATTAATTGGGCTTCTCTTTTGGCTCTTACTGGCTTGGCAGTACTTTGGTGAGAGGTTTTATTCAGTCTAATAGCAAAAGGGTAATATCACAAATAAGAGATTTAAATCAGAGGAGAGACCTAGTCTGAGCATACGTGAAAAGCTGCTGCCACTGTGCCTTTTTAGGTGGCCAAAGAATCTCCTTGAGGGAGCCATGGAGTCCCCATTTCTCAAGGCATTGAGCAGTTTGGATGGAGAATGGCCAGGAGCAGAGCTGCTGTTGTAGGAAATACCCTGAACAAGTTCATTTGAGGCTGAAATCCTGAAGGATCTGCCTGGGGAGCTGCTAAGCTGAGTGGGTTCCTGCAGACTTTGAGCTGTGCCCTGGCAAGATGGGTCTGCTGGTCACACTGGTCACGTTGGCTCCTTGCCACGTGGTCCCAGCTGGGGCAGAGGCTTCACTTTAGCTCTGGCCCCAGGGCTGGGCTGGGCTGTGGCAGCCCTGTGCCCAATCTGCTTCCCTACCATGCCTGGATGTCCTGGGTTTGCCACCCTGGGCTGGTGGGGGAGCTGGCTGTGCCACCCTGCCCTGTCACCAAGGCCTGGCTGAGGGACCTCATTGCCTGCCTGTCCTTCCCAGGAGCAGTGGGGACACGGGGATGTGGGAGCTCTCTTGAAAGGATGGGTTGCCATGGGCTGCTAATCAGGGCCTGGCAGGTCCCCCAGGAAAGACCTTTCTGTCTCCCCATGCTCTTGCCTCATCTCCAGCAGGTGCAGTTTGCTCCCCTAAACACCCCAAAGTTTGAAAATATGATTCTTGGTGATACTAGTAATTAATCTGAGCAGTGTCAGCACAGCCCTGAGGTGTTTGCTGCTGCAACTGCAAAGGTCTCTGGCTCACACTGACACCAGATTTGAGTCCAAACTTTATTTCTATCAAGTGTCAAAAGATCTGCCTCAAACCATTCCCTTTTTTATTTGTTTGCTCAACACCTGCCCTAATACAGCCGTAGCCCGTGAGTAAGGTCTGTGTGTGCTACAGGTGTGTGGAGGAAAATAATAATTTGCAAACCTCTGAGAGAAGATTCAGGATGGGGAAAAGAAAATAATTTTAGTTATGCTGAGTGTCTCATTCATAGTGAAAAATGCAGTTCATGGTGGGAAGAGTACTTTAATCAAAGACTGAAGCTTTTTGGGGGGGAAATGTTAGGGATTTAGGCACCTGAGCAACTGTTCTTGGGAAGTGCTGAAGCAGAGCAGGAGGTGTAATTCAATATTAAACTCTTTAGCAAATCACTCTGCTTCCCTAGAACATGCTGAAATGTTTAAACTTCTTGTAATTGATGGGGAAACAAAATGCTTCCCTCTCCTTGCCCTCCATGCATGTGGAAGTCTTCAATTTGGCAGAAATTGCTGGGGTGAAGGTAGAAAAACTGCTTTTTTATGAAAGATTTTTAAGCAGCCAAATCGTTATAGCCAAAGTACCTAAACTATGGTGAAGGAAATAGAGGATATACTTGTGAGGCAGTTTGGATAATCTCAGTAAGAAGAGTGAAATTCTTCTTAAATGTTGAAGGGAAGATGTTTGGGCCACTGGCCAAAACTAATAGAAAGTTCACATTTTTCCAGATTTGTGAAAAATGAAAAATTTTATGCTTCTGCTTCAATTTATTTTTGTTGCAATTCATCACTAAAGCAAAATGTGCTATTTATTGCCTAAGAGTGTTTTTCCTAGAGACATGGCATAATATCTTTACCAAAAAGTTTAGCATCTGTGAGCTAAAAATGCATATGAGGATTTACTTTTTGTTCCCTCAGTGAATGCTGCTGCTGTTCTTATCTGAAAAACTCCTTTTTGCATTGACAGAAATGGTGAAAAATGACCCAACTTCCAATTATTTACACAAACTAGCTTTAGTTCCACACTTGATTTACAAACATAGATCACAGGACCACAGTATTTGAGCCCAGGCTTAACTTTACACTTGTGAATAGCTTTATTGACTTCAGTGGAGGTACTTGTGTGGAAAGCTGAGGATGTCATTAGGTGCTCAGCAGGCTGGGTTTCAGAGAGGTGGAGTGGCCTTGTCTGGAAAGCCCTGGGCTCCCAGCTTGGATCTGCAACAGGCTTCCTTTATGATCTAAAATTAATTACTCTGTGTGACATGGTTCCCATTTCCACCTTGGTCCCCAGTTCCTTCTTGCTCATTTCTGGTCTTTAGCTTACTCTGACCATAAATTCCTGAAGATGGAAAACTTCTTGGTGAAAAACACAGAGGAACATCAGGTATTGAGTGTGTGTAGTTGCATCAGTAGGAAAGGTGGTTTTGCTCTGTGTGTCTGTGTTTTATTCAATTTATTTTCCATGGGGAGAGTGTGTGCCTGCTTGGTGAGGTTTGTTAGCACATATGGGCTTGTTCCTCTTTCAGGCATAAATATGATGCAGTGCCTGGTGCACTGAAACCCTGTTCCCCCCTGGAACACAGATACACTTTTGATTTCCCCTCTGTGACTGTCATTAAGGGAGCTCTGGTTTTATTTTCTGTACTAGATACCAAATATAGAAAGTTAAAAGTTTAATAAAATAATAAATCAGTACAAATTGAGCTTGAATACTGAAGTGCCTCTGTAAAGTATTCACCCACATGATCTTTCCTATTAATCCAACAAAAGTCCTTCTTCAGTAAGCAATTCTGTTTCCTGTTTTCCACTCTCATCCACAATAAGCACCTACAATTGTTTCTTCTTTTGCTTCTAGCCTAAAGATAATTCATTAAAGAAGCTCCCCCTCCCTCTTTTTTTGATCCACCTCTCCACCTCCTAACACCCCCCTAAAAAACACCATCAATATTTCATAAACTTACAGTGACAAATGTATTTTAATGTGGTCCACTGAGAACCTGAGATTGATTGGCCTCTCAGAAATATGACACGTTTCAAAGCAGGATATTCATGGAGTGTTTTAGTGCCTACATTAGTCAGAGAGAAGCAGTGCCTGAATTTATCATAGTTATGGCTTTCTCGGTATCCATTTTCTTTCAGCCGCTGACAGCAAGTATCTGAATGGTCCCTATTGATTGGCTTTGTGGTTCTGTCTTTAAAATGCATTGGCTGGGGGGGTTTGCAGATCAAATGAAGTCTCAGCTTCCTGGAGTTGGTGCATATCCACGGCGCACGTGCGGCCAAAGCCGGCTCCATTCACGCTGAGTCTCATTCACCAGGGAGACCCGAAATCTCCACTGATAGCGTGGGTGAACTGAGCCCTCTTTGAGAGCAAGGAGTTCATAATTCCAGGAGGAAGCAGCAGGGAGAGATGGGGGCAGGAAGCACCTTCTGGTTCTGCTTGGGTGCCCATGGACCTGTGCTGATGGTGCCTGGCAGAACTGGGGCTTGGGAGAAACCTGAGAGATCTCTCACCATCAGCTCTGCTGGGAATCCCTGATCAGGAGGAGCATCATCTGATGGGCTGTGCAGAGTGTGCTGTCCTGGTGCCACCCTGAGCAGGAGACTCCTGTGTCACTGGATATCCTGTCTGCAGGGCTCCATCCTCCATGCAGGCCATCCCAGTGCCATGCAGAGGAGGAAGGAGATTCCTGTGACACTGGATATCCTGTCTGCAGCACTCCATCCTCCATGCAGACCATCCCAGTGCCATGCAGAGGAGGCAGGAGACTCCTGTGACACTGGATACCCTGTCTGCAGTGCTCCATCCTCCATGCAGACCATCCCAGTGCCATGCAGAGGAGGCAGGAGACTCCTGTGACACTGGATATCCTGTCTGCAGTGCTCCATCCTCCATGCAGACCATCCCAGTGCCATGCAGAGGAGGCAGGAGACTCCTGTGACACTGGATATCCTGTTTGCAGTGCCCCATCCTCCATGCAGGCCATCCCAGTGCCATGCAGAGGAGGCAGGGAGTGTTCAATGTGGTAGCTAAATTTTAAGCTTGCGAAGGAAATGCAGAGTTCATAATTCCAGGAGGAAGCAGCAGGGAGAGATGGGGGCAGGAAGCACCTCCTGGTTCTGCTTGGGTGCCCGTGGACCAGGTGTTCCTGTGCTGATGGTGCCTGGCAGAACCAGGGCTTAAGAAGAAGTTGAGAGGTCTTTCACCATCAGCTCTGCTGGGAATCCCTGAGCAGGAGGAGCATTATCTGATGGGCTGTGCAGAGTGTGCTGTCCTGGTGCCACCCTGAGCAGGAGACTCCTGTGTCACTGGATATCCTGTCTGCAGTGCCCCATCCTCCATGCAGACCATCCCAGTGCCATGCAGAGGAGGCAGGGAGTGTTCAATGTGGTAGCCAAATTTTAAGCTTGCAAAGGAAATGTGTTTTGTGCTCGTGGAGGTTATTGCATTATTTCAAATGCTGAGCCAAAGAAAATGCTTTGTTTGTGCAGTTTTTACTCAAGTCTGCAAATATCAATTTAGCTCAAATAAATTGCATACTGTTGTTCTTTAACCTATCTAGAATGTCTTAAAAGTTATAGCCTGCCACCACCTTTTTTTTCCCCCCTCTAAATATATTGATCATATTTATGAAAATCTTTGACTGACTTAAATACGAGTTCTATGACTGTGCTTTGGTAAATACATAATTGCTTACCAACAGCCCTTTTCCTTGATATGTATTGCAAGTCTGGGGCAGAAAAAACGTGAGTGATGAACACACTTTAATTGACAGAATAGTCCTGCAGGCATTGTGCTGCATGAGGTGTTTTTGTGCTTGAACCATTTAAAATTCCTATTTTCTCCACTTCTACCCCTGTTTCCCCTTTCAGTTTATCAGTGTCATCAATCTAATGCTCTTTGTGAATGCAAACCTCATTTTTAAAGAGCAAGTAAAAGAATTAACTCTTGGGTTATGCCTCAGCACATGGTTCAGCTTGGCTTCAGATTATACTCTGATCTCTACAACAGGAACTTACAGGAGTTTCTGCAGTGACTGAATGTAGGTGGAAAATCAGAATGATTGGATGCATTCAGAGGGCAGAGAAATGCCTTTTTCACAGTTCATAGGTCCATGGGATCTGAGGCCAAGAGGGACTCCTGGGCTGTTCCTCTGACTCACTGTATATCATTGGCCATTGCACTTCTCCTGGTTACCACAGTACTGATTCTAGTAACTTTTGTACTTAACAACAGAGCAACTTGTGTCTGCCTAAAGCAGGTATTCCAGACAGCATCCATTTCTTGATTTCAGTGTATCAAAAGCTGGAGAATACCCCACAGTGTTTTTTTTTAAAAAAAAAGGATTGTGCCTAGTTTTAAATTTAAATCAGTCTGGCTCCCGTTTCCAGCCATTAGTTTTTGTTATGCCTCTCTCTGATAGATTAATGAGCCATTTAATACCCTTTGTTTTCTCCCCATGAAGGTACTTATACACTAATCAAGTTACCTCTCAATCTTTGTTGATAGGCTAAATAGATTGAGCTCTTTCAGCTCTCATTGAGAACCCAGTTATTTGCCTCCCCAGTTGTTCACATCTTTGTTTTTTCTCAACGCTCTTTACAAAGTTCCAATGCTGCAACTGAGCTTTGTGTGCCTTTTACTGGTCTCACCAATGTCATAAATAAAAGGATAATCACTTCATCAATCCCACTTACTGCTTCTCTTTATACCTCTAAAACCAACATTAGCCACTTCTGCCACAACACTGTGCTGGGAGCTTATGTTGTGTTGCTTGTTCAGTAAATCTTTTTCCAAGTAATTTATTTGCAGGTTAGAGGCCCTGTGCTAGCATGGAAGGATGGCACTGCTCTCTTTTCCATTTTAGAGTTTTCCCTTCTGGGTTGTGTTAGGATTGTGTCAGGCTCTTGCTTTCCATGAGCTCAGGAAGCCACTTCATGCCCATATGCAAAGTTTATGCTGTCTTGACTTGCCCACCACCACCTTGGACTCTGTAGGAGGAACCAAAATCACCTGGAGAGGTTACACATGTGTTCTGCCTGGGCTTCACAGAGAACAGAATGATCCCTAGGGCTCCCAAAGCTACTGCCAGAGGATTCCACTCTCACCTGTTTTGTGCTGTGATGAGGGCTCTTTGGTTTAAAAACAAACAAACAGTCCCCCCTCAAAATAACCAAAAATCAGAAAATTCTCAGCAGAGCATCAAACCACACCCCAAAAGTTCCCAGGCAAACCAAGAAGTCAGAAGTCTTGTTAGCATGGAGATGGGCAGAGCAGCTGTTCCCCCCCCCCCGTGCTGGGACCATCAGTCTGTCCTTTGTCCAGCTGACTTTGACTGACTTGCCCTGGGGACAGTTCAGTGGGGAGAGCTGCATTTTGTGGAGCCAAATTATTTATATGCACTTGACTTGGTATTTAAAGAGAGAAAATGGAAGAGTAAGTTTGAGTTACAGTAGTGCTGAATGTGATAATTGTGCTGCCCTCCTAAAGGAATCCACGCTGAGACTAACATATGCTTTCATCCTCCAGGACAGACTATTCTGTTAGTCTCTTTTTAAATAAATGATTAGAGCTGGCTGAGACAATCTGCAAGCAGGATTCTGCAGTCTCACAGGCTCCAAGAGACTGTGCACTTGGACTGTGATTTGTTCCTCTGTATTTACTCTTCCCAAATTAATTTTATTTGTATTGGGGATTCACCCAGAAGTCTTAATTAGGATGAAAATTATTGTGTGAAGACAAATCCAACCACAAACACCAAATAGTCAGTTGACAAGTGAGTGTTAGCATCTAATTTCTCATGCTCTGAGGATGACTGAGGGTGAGGTTTTTGATGGACAGCTGGTGCATGGTGATGTCCAACAGCCATGAGGAAACCTAAGGTTGGGGACACAAACCCACCAGGAAGAGAAGCATCCCAAGCTGCTGGCTTTAGTGCCATGGTATCTCTTCTGGCATAGATGAGAAGATGATTTTGTTGTTGCAGGTTCTTAGGTGGCTCTTGTACATACAAAGATGTGGTTTTGCATGCCAGCAGTGGCAATCCATAAACAAACATGAGTATTTTCTGCTCAGTACGTACTGGCTGGAATTCTGCTGACCAGGTTCCCACCAAACAAAGGAAGATTGAAGCTGTGTGTCACATGGGACCCTAGGAGCAGATAACAACTGCTCCCAAACGTGCAGTGAGCTGTGAAAGTTTGCACCAAATCACCTGGGAACTGTAAAATAAGAGCTGAGGAGCAGGGGAGATGTCCACAGGTTACTTGGCAATAGTAGGCAGGGCCACATTTGGGTTGTTCCCTTCCCAGTTCTTCAAGGGGCTCCATAGATTGCTACAAATTCTTCCCTTTCACAGAAATTCTGTGAAAAGGATATTTTCTGACAAAGCTGGACTTCCTGCAGAATTCAAACCAGTGACAATTCACAGGACCCTGCAAAACCCAGCCAAAATAATCCTGGGTTTTGGGGGTGTGTGAGTAGCACAGCAATGCCCAGCATCTGACACAGATGGTCTGAGGCAAATAAAGATCTGTGGGGGCAGCAGAAATGCTGCCTTGTTGTGGGGTTCTGTTTCCTTTATTTTGCTGTTGTGCCACCATGAATGAACTCTTGGTGTGTTCTGTTTCAGGGCTGCTCATTTTTTTTTTTCCCCTCCCAATTGGAAGCAATAGCCCTGGGAAGCTTTTGCTCAGTTTTAGAAGAGAAACTGTGGCAAAAAAATGGGTCTGTAACTCAAATGCTTTCCTTGGAGCTGGCTGGGGAAATAACATGCTCAGTCTGGTGAAGCAGTGTAGGTTTTGTGAGCTGTCTGGAGTTTATGAGAGGTGATATAAGATGCCTGGAGGAGACAGAGGCAGCAGACCCCCCTCCTGTGGTGGTGAATCCTTTGCTGAGTACTGCATGGCAGTGGCATGTGTGACTGAGGTTGTGCCTCTACAGGTGCCATGGTGCTAATTTTCTTTTCAGAAAAGAAATGTATGGTTTGTTTGGTCTTTTTCTAAGGTAAAAAAGTAGATTGTGCAATTTTCTATAGGAGTCTTCCTCACCAGGAGAGGGACTAAGCAGTACATGACAGCTCAGCTCAGCTGAGGACTGAACCTGTTTCCACACTGCTCCGTGCTGACAGTTTGCCCAAGGTGATGGCCAGGGTACTGTCACACAGGAAATTAATATTAAAACACTAAATTGGGTAAAAGTTACAGCAGGATGTTTATTTTTGTTAAATGTTTGTGGTGCATAAGTTTGTGATGTGCCCAGCTGACTCTTTGGGAGGTTTATTTCATTGTAGAAAGTCAGAATATGACCCAATGCTCCCTCCTCACACTTGAGATCATTTTGCAGTTACTGACTCCATTTACTCACAACTCCCTTTGCTTTCCAAGCTGTGTAATGTGAGGTTAACAGCCATTTCTTTACACTGAAAATTTAATATACTTAAGGTTTTCTTTCCCTTTTTGCATTTAAATGAAATGTCAGGTTGGAAATGGCATTTTATTTTCTGTTTGGGGAGCAGAAATTCAGTCAGCCAAGCAGGTTATTTTGTGTTGGCAGACTTGGAAGATGCAGCTTTTTGTACACTCATTTGAGAATTAAAACCCTTGCTTTTGTAGAGCATCATCCTCCTTAAACCATAATACAGTGGTTTGTTGTGGGTTGTGGTGATGGGGCTTTTTCCAGCTTTTTTCTGTTCTTTTCCAAGTGGGAATTCTGGGAAGCCCCTTTAGGGGGTGTTTGCATTCAATTGTAATAAAGTTGTTACTTTAAAAACTGTCTCTGTAAATACAGTTGGTCATCCCAAAAGTTTATGTTGGGATGGACAAATTTTGATTAAAAAATCTTGATCAACAATCCCCAGCAACTCATAAATAGATTATGTTAGCTAAGGAAAATATTGATTTCTTCTGCATCTCTCTTCTTTAACTGTCAAAACTTTATCTGATAATTTTTGGGTTTGATGTTGCTCCTATAAATATTTTTTGCATAGATTGCAAAGTGTTAAGGAGGATTAAATAGTTTTTGCTTCTTACTGGCCAGGCCAAGCTTTACTTTACACACTTGGCAGCTGCTTTGTGTCTCATTTTGTGTGCTCTCTACAATTTGTAGAGCACAGCAGAGTAGATGTAAAGAGATAGTTTTTGTTTCCCTGTGTTTATTAATAAGCTTTCTGGCAGCAGCTCAAACATGCAGAAGAATGGTGGTGGAAGCTTTTTTGGAAAAACCATGCTCTTAATGGGGGTAAAAATGAACAAAACCAAAAGAACACTTAAATATAATATCTTTTGAGTAGGCTGGAGAGGAGTTTCCATAGGAATACCCAGCAATCTCAAAGATTTTGGTACAAAGGTGTTGTTTAACCCCTCTAGTGAGCAGTTAATAGTTGGCTTTATGCAATGAAAATGTTACACACACACAGTTTCATTAAAACCACGGCAGGCTTGTTTCCATTTCTCATTTGCAAGGTGGATGTGTTTTATTTTGGTACCATTTGCCACGGATAATGCAGTGATAAAGTGTGTTTGTGTACAGAGATGGGTTTGTTGGTGATTAGGGAGGAGAAATAAGAAAGGGACAAGGAAAACTGTAGAAATTCTGTAAAAATACTACAAAAATTCTTAGTAGCTTAATTGTGCAGGGGTGAAGCTGCAGTAAGCTTAGAGCTGTTCAGGGCAAGAATAGATTTGAGAATATAATTCTTTTATTGAAGTAATAGTTTTGAGTACTCCTGAAAAATAGCTGTAAAGTAAGATTGTCTCCTTAAATATTTCGTCTTAGCATAAAATCCTGTAACTCGATACAAAATTATTCTTGATTTGGTATATCAACACAGGCTGTGACACTGCAGGGGGGTTTGGGCTGCAGCTCTTGCACCACCCTCCTGTATTTGTGTTCTGCTGTCAGCAGCAAGCAGGCAGCTCAGTCCAGCCAGTGGAAACCCAAACAGTCCCAGCAGCCTCACTTGGTGCAGAACTGTAACTCTGAGCTACAGCTGCAACTCATATAGGGAACTTTTGGATCCTGTCTTAATTTAATGAAAAATCCACTTTACCTTCATTGTCTGAAGTTGTGGTTCCCTTTCCTCCTATTTGGTATTTTGTACTTTCATGCTTGGTTCGTGTTTTAAAATTTAAGTGCAACCCCCCTGTCAGTGGTGAGAACCAGGTTTGTTTGGAGCACAAAAGCTGCAGCAGCTCACAAGCATTTCCTCTTGTGTCATTGTTTTTAATTCTGATGCTTATATTGGTTTCTCAGCTTAAACTTGCAAGCCTCTTTTTACAGTCTGATTAAAAGCATGCCTACATTAACATGTGGTTTAGCACAGGCTTTATCAGTCTCTGGGACACAATTTGTGCTCTGGAATTGGGGTAGGTAGACTGTGCACACTGGGAGTACAGGCAAAGGGTTGACATTAAGCTTTGTAGAAGTACTCTGCATCATTGACACATTAATTAGAGATGTACTAATGGACATGGGTGATTTACTGTGGCCCCACTTTCTGCAAATTATTTTGTTACTCTTAACTCTTCGATGCCTCAAATATTCTGAATTAGTCTCAAACTCCCAAATTTGTTAAATCCCTTCCTGAAAAATTCTATCTCTGTTGGAAGTGCTGCTGCTGTGGATGCCTCACCCTTCTCTGTGGTGTTTAGAACCAGGCAGGCTTTACCAGGGAAGGTGACACCTTCTCATTAGTGTTTGATCTAGAGGGGGCTGGAAATAACCAACCACTTTTGGACAGAAGGGGCCAAATTTGACTGTTTTCCCTTTGCTTAGATCAGTTTTTACACCTGGAATCTTGTCTGGCATTTATACCCAGACCATCATTGCTGTAATAAGAGAATTAACCATTCTTTCAAAATTCTCCATATGAGACAGAGTGATTAATTTATACCTGGGTTTTTGGTCTTATTGTTCCCTGTGAAAATAGGAAATAGGTTTTATATAGCAGCTGATGCTGTAAATGTCTAGGGAACAATGGAGTGGTTAATGCTGCCAGCACTCTGTGGGGATCTATTTGTGTGCTGAAAGCTGGTATATGATGGGATGCTCAAATATTTTCAGGTTGCAAATCTCTAAATCCCTGTTCCTAAATATACCCTCCAAGCTATCTTTTTTCTTAAGAAAAAATAGTATCATTACATCAAAACATGTCCCCTGACCATCACAGCACCTACAAAACAAGGATACTACTTTCTTAAACAAAAACCAAACCCCAAGTTTGTTATTCCTTTATATCTGTTACTTGCCAGGTGAGTCAAGTTCTCATTCATGTAACAGATGAACATATGATATTGGGACACTTCCAGATGGGAATTTATCTGTCTTCTCTTTGCAAGAGACTTGGTTCAGGGGGTGTGGGCAGTGAGGAGAAATGAAAGTTTGGAACATTTGTAATCTGCAAATGTTTGTGTGTATGTGTGGTTCCCTCTACCCCCATGTCAGTGGGTGAGGAAGCACAGCAGAGATGTGTTAAATGTCACTCATCCCCAGAGCCCCCAACAATGAATAAGGATTAAACAAGAAGCTGTGGAAGAGGAAAAGAAATCCTTCTGCAGGTTTTAATAATTCATAAACATTGCATCTATTTTACTATTCTCTGCATTTAAAAACAAGGCCCAAACTATGCCTGCAAGCATAACTTTCCCTTTACAGTAAAAAGGGATTGAATTCATTAGGGTTAAATTCTGGTTATATGAATTATTTATTTATTTACTCACTTTCTGTTTTGGACAATGGTTGTCTGGCATTTACAGATGGACAAAACAGAGACTCTTATGTCCAAACCATTTTAAATTTAAAGTCTTTAATAAAACTGAAATCTAGACAGAACCCCAAATGATGAAAATTTGCAAACCTTCAGTTTTCTGTAGCTTTGCCAATCTTCAACTATGGACCCAACTATAATTGTATATCAGACAACTCAGCAGTGCCCAGTCCTCCTCTGAGATCATGTCCAAGATGAAAGAGAGATTAGCAACAATATTTTGAGGCCAGTGGGGTTAAGTGATGTGGGAAGAGAGTGAAAAGAGGGTTTGTTCTCCCTCTCATCATTCAATACAGCACAAAGGTATTTTACTTTTGGGTTAGGAACACAGGTCTTGGTGTTGATGGTATGACCCTGGATGTAGCCCTTTCTGGAGGCTGTCCCACCTGAAATGGAAGGATGTCAGTGCTGGTCTTATGTCTGGATTTTTTTTTTTCTACTTGTCAGTATTTTAAAACTACCCCTTCATTGTGACTTTTTAAATAATGCTACTGCTCTTTGCCTTTCAGCTGCTGCTGCTGCTGTGGACCATGAATTTTCACTTTGAGCTGCTCATCAGTGGAAACTCCTTGCAAGGTGAAGCCTTTGGTGAGGTGGGATTCATGCCCAGGAGTGTTCCAGCCTGGCCAGGCTGCCTTGCTGGTCTGGAGATCTCTCTGGAAGCTCAAGGTAAGTGTCAGAGTTTGGGGCAGTGTAAGCTCTTTATGTTTTATATGTGATTGCATGGACTCCTTCAAGACAAGGAGTTATTTGCAGCTCCTTCACTGTAAGCAAGTGGGACAAATGTCTTCAGCTGTCAAGTTCATTCAGGGATTGAAAAATAGATCTTGCTTCAGCGTGTAAAGCTGGAGCATTCAGCACAACAACTCTAAAATCCTGCAGTAAGACCTTTAATTTCCACTTGAGCAAATCTCTGACACCAGCTGAGAGGAATCTCTTGCTCTAAAGATGTGTCTGCCTTGCTACTGGGCTGCCCTGAGATCTGCTGGTATGAGAGGCAAAACAACAGCATTTTTTCATCTGTGTTATGAGGACTGTCTTGAAAAGCTTTTTTTAAATTCCAGGATAAGCACAAGAGATCTTGTTGTTCAGTGTGGTTCACAAATAGAAAGGAACCTTAGAAAATCTCAGCAAAACATTTCTCTGAATTAGAATTAGGAGCCCCAAAGTTACACCTCATGGTTTGAGCTCACTTCCTCATGGCATACTACAACCAGGAAAGAAGAAAAAATGTATTAAAATAGCAACTGTGGCCATAGTAAAATAGTTGACATTTTTTGTCTTTTGTTTCCATTTGGATCTGAGTTTACTTTGTTTCTGATTGTCTTCTGGAAATGTGAAAAATATTTGAAAAAGGTGAAAAGATGGTAACAGTTTTCTGTTCCCCTTATGTCTGTTCTTTGTCTGGTGTCCATCCCACACCTCTGGCAAAATCCTGACTTTGTAGAATTATTTCTGCAAACGTGCCTTTTTTTTTTTTTTTTCCCTACATATCAAGAAATTTGGAAAGAGCAAGGAATTGTGTTTAGAGATGGCTAATGATTCATTGATAAGTAATTGCTGTCAGGACTCTGGGGTCTGATTCAGGTCACAGTTAATTTAACCTAGTTCAAAAGAGAATGGATACTTTTTATTCACATCTATTTAATCAAACAGTCCCTGGGGAGAAATGGAAAAGGAATTGAGAAGTGAGGATCAGCAAAGATGCAGGGGTTTAAAGTGAAGGAATTATCTTGCTTTTTCTGGTAATGTCTTTCGGATACTTTAGTTTGTTTCTGGATTTATTCATAAGAAATCTCAGAAGGGTTGCTGGCTTGCTTGTCCAGTTAAGCAGCTCAAAGCTCATTTGGGTGCTGCTGGTGAGGCATTTGCAGTCTCCAGTGATGCCTCACAGGGACTGTTCTGTTGAAAACAGCTGTAGTTCCTGGTTTCCTGCTTGGACTTCTCCTCCATGGCTGTTCTCTCTGACTCCTCACAGGGAGGTTTGTGTCCAATTCCTCCTCCAGCCCCCACTGCCTGGAGGGTCTGTGGAAGAGGACAGAGGCCAGGATGCAAACTGATGGATCCATCCTGGTAACTGCTGTCCTGTTTGGGTTAGAACCAGCTTTGCACATAGTGCACATGACCAGCACTACTGAGGGATGCTGCTTTGGATCTTTTCTGGATCTTTGGAGGATCTCCAAATATTCCTGTACTGGAAAACCATTTGCAAAGCAACAAAAAGTGGAGAACTCAGAATGAGACCATTTACCCCAGTGCTGCCCTCCCCATCCCCTTCAGACCCCCACAAGCTGCTGTGACCCTTTTTGGGGTAAGGAGAGAAGAAACAGTGTTGGAATGTGGGTGTGAAGTTCAGCAAGTGTCAGCAATCCTTCTTCCACTGCAGAGGTGGTGGAGTTAACACATAAACCTGCTCAGGCTCTGGGAAGAGGAACGGGACTGGGGCAGGTTGGACCACTCAGGCCCTCGTGGAGCAGGGCACAGTGGCTCTGTTCTGGCTGGCTGGCAGCAGGGCTGTCCTGGGGAGCTGTGGTGCTGCATTGGTGGCTCAGCCCTTCTGTCCTGTTCAGCACCTCATCAGATCAGCCTTGGGAATGGAACATTCCTGGTTGCTCACTGCTGCAGGTGCTGTTCTCTGCTCTGGAGAGCACATTATGGGAATTCCATGGCTCCCAAACCTGCTGCAGTGCATAAATAGATGCTTGCCAGGGATCAGAGCACTGGGACTTTGAAGTTTAGAAGGATTCAATGTGTTTTTTTGTGACTCTGATCCTGAACGTGAGGGATTGATGGCATTGGTTAGAACTGGTAAAACTTGGTTCCTCATCCTATCCTTCTGTGAGTAGATTTAATATCCTGCTGGATTGCTGTGCCTCTGCTAGAAGGGCTTTGACAGTTGTGCTGAATTGCAGGACTGCCAGGGAATGTGGCTTTGGCCAAATGTCCACTAAGCACTAGGACAAAATTGTCAGACTTGGTCCTGCTCTTATGAACTACTCTAAATTGTGGGTCCAGCACAAAAGTCAGCAGTAGGAAATAGTGTGGCAGGTCAGAGAGCCATTCATTTTTCTGTTTAGAAAATGCTTACTCTTGAAGAATTGTCTGCATGGAATGTCCAGTTTGAGGTGGGTTTTGGCCGATTCCTGAGTAAAATTCCACCTATGTTTGGTGCCTGAAGATCAATCTTGAACTAACTTAGAGCTTTTCCTTGAACCTTGCCAAATCAGTTTTGCTATCTACTGTTGCATAGTGATCTACATGTAAAGGGGAATATTCTCCTCCTCCAGGAGGAAATTTGGATTTGGTATGTTAGCTTAAATCAAAGAATTTTAATAAGTGTGAAACTGCAGGCAAAAGGATTTGGCAAGATTTTCTTGTAGATCAAGAAAAAGGAGGATTAGGAGAGAGTTGTGGGTTCCTTTTTTCCTGTGGATATTTTCCTTTCAAATGAATCTTTCCTGGGACGTAAATGTTTAGTGCAGGGCTCAGTTTTGTAACTTGCTACATGTCTTATTAAAGTATATATTGTGCCTTCATGAATATTTAAAACAAGCACTTAGTAAAGGTTTCATAATAGCCTCTAGTAAGCTTTTATGAACCATTAACAATGGTGCAATGAACTAATTTGTGTGGTTTCAGGAGGGAACCAACAAATGCAGATGGGAAGGTGCATCATCCTGGTGGGAGAAGAAAACAATTAGTCGATTATTAATTGCCAGCAGATTTGTAATGTCTGCTTCAGCTCTACTTGATTTAGCAGCCATGTAAACTGGGGAGGGAGAAAAGCCTTATTGCTGAGCCCATGGGAAGGAAATTGGGCCTTTGGGTGTTTTCAGGGCAATGCTTAGTGGTGGCTTCATCATCTGGCTGTGAATGCAGTTCTCAGGGTGACTGACTCCCAGCCAGAGCCTCCTTGCCTGGTTCAGTCCTGCTTCTGGATGAGAAGGTGCAGAATTAGAAAGGAGGTGGCAAAAAGAGACTTTCAGCACCTTCTGCAGTGGAATTTGGAAATAAGATAAAAGGTTTTAGGGTAGTATATGGACCAGAAATGGATGATGGGTTATTTTATTGCTTAACAAGTAGATTCTTTGGAAAATATTGCTGTCAGGAGGAAATGCACGTGAACTGAACCAGCTTGCCACGTTTTCCAGGCTGGGTGTAATGTGCAGTCTATTTTTCTGTATTAAAGGGGAGGAATGTTTTGGCAATTGCTTTAAAGCAATCTATATAGAAATATTTATGTAAAGGTCTGTTTCTAAAATTGCTGGGTGTGTGGATGGCAAGGACAGCACACCTTACCTGCAGACTATTATTTGGCAACATGGTTTGTATCCTTAAACAAAATACAATCCCTGATTAATGTTTCCATTGTGAACAATTCCTAAGAACATGTAACAAAATCCCTATTTCTTTTCTTTCTTCCAAGAAGATTTTTGGAATAGCTTTTCTGTGTTGGTTTGCTCTTTTCTTTCTTGAAGCAATCTAGTTGAAGATTGTATTTAGGGATCAGTCTCTGTGAATGCCTTGCAGAAGGTGAAACTTGTCTGAAATGCAAATCAGCTGGGATAGACTTGTAAGTCTTCCAAAAAGTCCATCTGCATCATTATTACAGTGTAAGAAAAAAGCCAAGATGTGCAACACTGGATACCTACATGAGATCCTGCTTTGATGAGCCAGTGGGAAGTTGAGACTTTTAAAAATGTGTTCTTAAACAAAGTAGTTGTTAACACTTTTGGTTTTTTTCCTATCCTTGCTTTCTCCAGCCTTCTGGAACAAGGTGCCCAGCATTAAAGCTTACTAGACAAGAAGTGTAGGCAGGATTGTTTCCTTCAGAAAAAAAAGTATGTTTACTGCCCTCTGCCATCACATTAGTCACTTTAGATAGCCACAAACCAACGACTGAAAGTTGAACACACAGAAAATGACAGCCAGCACCAGCCAGGTTTTCTTCAGGTGGTTGTTGCAGGGGAGCTGGAAGCTCCTCTCTGACACAGACCTGGTGGGTGGCAATGTGGAGGGAGCGAGATTGGAAAGAGGTAATGGAGGGAAAAGAAATCTTACCTTGGCTTCACCAGTGGCAACATGAGCATATGCAATTATAAGATAGCTGGCAGATGACAGAGTTAGTTAATGTAACAAGCCCTGTAAAGCATTTAGCCACATTCTAGTGTTTAATCAGCTGTGTAAAGTGCAATATCTATCTTTCAATTTTATGCCATTAAGGGAGACAAGATTTTGATTAGGTACTTAATCTGGGCAAGAGGAAAACAGGCCCAGAGCAAGCCCACAATAGGCAGCAAAAGGGACATTCGACGGAGGATTCGATAAAGGAGAAAGACAGAAATTTAACATAAAAGAGAATTAGTGCAGCTCCTTTCAATTTAGTGCACAGATTTTTATGGACTAATCAATTAGAGGCTGTGGCTGTGCTGCTGGGAAGTGGTGCTGTGTTAGAGGCTTTGCCATATTAATTCTGTTCATTACCCCGGGGTCAGACGGAGTGCTTCAGAGGAGCCCCTGCTCCCAGCAGGTCACGCTGTGCCTGTCCTCCCTTTGTTCACAGGGGTAAATGGGCAAAGCCAGCAAAGCAGCTGTGGGGGCAGATGTTGGTGTGGCAGCCCTGTGTGAGTGGCTTTTTCCCAGTGTTGCCTCTGAATGCTGATTTCTTGATATTTCCCTCTTTTGAGGAAGCGCTCTTCATGGAGGGAAATGAAGGTCTCATGGTAGGATGCTAGAGGAGCACTGGGAGGCATGAGTGCAGTTTGCAGATGACTTAAATCTTCCCTCTGACCTTCAACAAATTGTCCCAGCTGCTAGCTTGAACATTACCTCAGCTGAAAGCAATGAAGGTAACTCCATCTCCCAGTGGAGATGGGAAAGGAAAGCACCTGTGAGTTACAGGTAACCCAGAGCTGGGCACCCATCCCCCATGCAAATCAGGTGCATTCAGGTGTGCCAGAGGCTCTGCTTTTATTGCAGAGTCTAGGGCTGGAAACCTGTGGGTTTGGCTCAGGATGGTACCAGTGTGGGCTTTCTGTGAAAAGGGAATTATGGTCACAGTGGGATCCTGCATAGGAAAATACTTTATTTCTCTCTGAGGAAGATGTGCCACACTTTGGGGCAGGGATGGCAGAGATGTGTTTTTCCAAGGAGAGAGCACTTGGATAACTCAAGGATTTGGATACCTGTAGCAATTTGAGACCTGACCTGTGACAGTTTAGAGCAAATCCCAGTGAAGGGGAATTTGTCCCACAGAAGCATGGGAAGAGCAAACTGAGTCAATAAAGGCAGAGAGAAGCTCTGGCCCCAGGTCAGCTCTGACTTTCTTCTAGAGGTTTCCCAGTTTTCTTTATGGGAGAACTTTTCATAGTGTAATATAGTGGAAAAATAGAGAAGAATTTTTGGCCTGAGAATGGGTAACAAAGCTCCTCTTGCCAGTTTGGGGGTTCTTCAGTGTTCCTCTTACTCTGCACTTTTCCAGGCAGGTGTTGTCAATCCACAATCCATCCTGGGTCCCTGGCAGAGCTTGTGCTTTGGTTCTGACCCATGAGCAGTTCAGAGAGCAGCATTTGGGATAGTATCAACTCCACAGTGTTTGTATGGCCCTGACGAGGCTGGAGGACAGAGAATACCTTAGGACAAATACTTATTTTGTTCAGCTGTGTCTTGTTTGTGGAGTAGCCTCCAGGACTTGCACCTTACTGTGCTTTCTGCATTGATTTCAGACCTGCATCAGCCTATAAAGATCAAGGGAGAATGACTGCAGATGTCAGAAGAGAATCTTGCCTGTTCAGTGCAGATTTTAAAGTAGTTCATTTCTTTCTCAAAAGCCTTTTTTTCCCTTCTTAGCCCTGCTCCCCCCTTTCCAGAAGGCAGTGCATGCTGGGGGGCTCTCCTCTGCTGTAGCAGCCTCTGGGGCTGACCCAGCACACTGAGACTCACAGTGTGATGCTCTGTGTTTCATGTGGACATCTGTCAGTTATTCTGGGTACCACCATGTAAAACAGGCTGGAATTCTTGTAGGAGATGAGCTGATGAGTCCATGGTCTCTAGAAGAGCTAAAAATAGAATTACCACTTAGCTCTCTGTCTTTAGTGGGGCGTGGGGTTTGGGAATTTTTTTGTCACCTTCCATCTAATCTCCATCTGTGTTTGGCTGCTGATGGCTCCCTCTAATTCTATTAAACCCTAGAATCACTTTGGCTGTTCTAAATACAGTGGCTCCTTCAAATCCCTGTCTTCTGAGGATGATATGACTGAGCATATTAGTTTATGGTAAGCTGCAAAAAACTTGAACTCCCTGACTGTTCAATTCCTGCAGAGCTATGACAGGTTGTGCCTCCAGGCTACAAGTTAGGGAAATTATTTTCTGTTCAAACATTTCATTTCTCTGCAACTCTATAATTCTATTTCTCTTTTCTTTTTCTTCTTTTTTTTTGTCTCCTTGCAAGAGAAGTGCTGTGATATAAAACACTTTGGCTCCTTCCCCCATCCATAGGTGGGGATGAGGAAAATGAGATGCATTTTTTTTTTCTTTAATCATATAGCCATCCTGTTTGCTAAAAAATTATTTTATGGAAGTCACAGCTGGAAGCATAACATGCAAAGGAAAAGGAACATGGTTTTTTAAATCTCACTAAGTCTGTAAAAATCTGACTGTTGGAAAATACTGCTGTGAAATGGGGTAAATAAGGGTGAATTTTAAATTATCAGGATCCCTCAGTCTTGTACAACTGGATTCAATAGTTGTTTTTTCATGGGGTATACTGAGAGAGAGGTCGATTTTATTTCATAAAATAGGGGGAGGAGGGAGAACAAAAATAAAAGGAGAAGCTTTTTAAACTCTCCATTTAGAATAAAATGGGCAAATCCACCTGCTTGCACTTGTTCTTCTGCTTGACAGTCTTTTAGCTCTTCTAAAACTGTGAGCAAGGGTTTTCAGAGTTTAAAAGTCTGGGTTTGGACCAGCAGCCCAAATGCTGTGGCCATGCAGTGGGGGTGATTCCCTGATAGGGGAGCAAAGGGCTGAAAGGAAAAGCTGTCCTGAGAGTAAGGGACAAGTCAAAACAGAGGCACAGTTACCTGGAGGAAGGCTCTGAGCATCTCATCACAGTCATAACTTTTTTTGTCCTTGAGGAGCTGCAGGTTTCCTGGCTTATCCTCTTTGTGGCCACAAACTAAGCCAGGATCTGATTTGAACTAGGATATAAATGTACTTCAGGCAGAAAAATCCCTGTTGGCAGTTCCCATAAAACAATAAAATCATGTCAAATTTGACTAATTCTTGGGATGCATTGCCAGCAGAAAGCTGACAGTCTGAATTTGTCATCACTGGAGGGAAAAGTGTGTGTGTTTGTCTGTGTCTGTGCATGGGAGTGGGAATGGACTGGGGGAGAACAAGGCAACTATTAACAAAATGGAGACAGCATGGTACTCCATTAATGTTATTAATAACCCCATCAGATTTTATTGAAAAGATGCTCTCTGTATCTGAATTTGCCTCTATTTCAGGCCATTTATTAAAGCTGAAATAGCTGGAGTCGCTTCAGACCATATTTATTATTATTATTTGCTGAATGAATGCTGTGATTATGGGTCCCACAGGAATTAGAAGAGATAAAGTGTCATCTTTCAGTCTTTTCTCACCTTCCCCAGGGAGCAGTGGAGAGAATGTCTTCCCCTCTGTCTTTTTCTATTAGACTTCCCTCTAATTTCTATTAATAGGGTTCTGAGACCTGCTGTAACACTTGGAAATTTATCTCTTACATTTGGAATGGTGATATTTAACAATAATGGTATGCTCAGAGGAGTATTTTTCTTTTATGTTTCCTCCTTTGCCTTCCTGAGCTGGCCATTGATTCCTAGAATTTTACTGATGGTTCAGGGATCTTTCTGGATGTCTCCTAAATAACCTGTGGGCTCATTCTTGCATAATTTTAATAGGAGATTAAAAGCTGTTTTTGCTTTTAGACATAAAGCTGTGGTGGGATGGGGGGAAGGCCCCTGATCAACAGGGGTCACCTATGAAGTCATCCAGGGATGTGGGTCCCCTCCTGTGGTTTCAGGCTCCAGGTTATTCATGCTCAAAACTTGCTCTGACCATATGGAATTAGGTATGGGAATTATGTCACTGTGGAAAACAGTTGGAATTGGTCTGAGATGAGGTCATCCCTTGTGAGAACAAAGGACATGGATGATGCTGAGTGAAATGGGCTGTGAATCCCAGTTGTAGCACTGGTGGAACTGGGACAGCCAGTGGAGGGGAGATGATGGCCCTAGGCCTGTCCTTGAGGGGGAAACTGGGAGAGGAAAGGTCTCTTGGGGATCCATCCAGTGCTGGGGGCTCAGGATCCAGCTGCACGTTCAGCTCGGGGTGGGAGCCCCAGGCAAGGGGCTGAGAACTGCTGAGCCTTGCACAGCCAAGGGCACAGGGACCTGTGGCACTGCTGGTGGGGGGACACAGACCTGTGACACTGCCAGGGAGGGACACTCAGGGGCACAGACCTGTGGCACTGCCAGGGAGGGACACAGACCTGTGACACTGCCAGGGAGGGACACAGACCTGTGGCACTGCCAGGGGAGGGACACTCAGGGACACAGACCTGTGGCACTGCCACAAGGAGGGACACTCAGGGACACAGACCTGTGGCACTGCCAGGGGAGGGACACTCAGGGATACAAACCTGTGACACTACCAGGGAGGGACACAGACCTGTGACACTGCCAGGGAGGGGCACTCAGGGGCACAGACCTGTGGCACTGCCAGGGGAGGGACACTCAGGGATACAAACCTGTGACACTGCCACAGTGGGGGACACTCAGGGAACAGACCTGTGACACTGCCAGGGAGGGACACTCAGGGACACAGAACTGTGGCACTGCCACAAGGAGGGACACTCAGGGAACAGACCTGTGACACTGCCAGGGAGGGACACAGACCTGTGACACAGCCAGGAAGGGACACTCAGGGACACAGAACTGTGGCACTGCCACAAGGAGGGACACTCAGGGAACAGACCTGTGACACTGCCAGGGAGGGACACAGACCTGTGACACAGCCAGGAAGGGACACTCAGGCACACAGAACTGTGGCACTGCCACAAGGAGGGACACTCAGGGAACAGACCTGTGACACTGCCAGGGGAGGGACACTCAGGGACACAGACCTGTGACACTGCCAGGGGAAGGACACAGACCTGTGACACTGACAGGGAGGGACACTCAGGCACACAGAACTGTGGCACTGCCAGAGGGACATGCCAGGAGCTGGGGACTCCAGAATCTGGTACCCTTGGACTGTGAGGGTATAAAAGCCCGTGGTCTCCTTTCTCTGGGGTCCCTGCTCAGAGACATCCCAAGGTGTTATTTTGCTGTTGCACTGTGATTAAATTATTCTAAGGATCAAGATATCTGAGACTGTGCTCTGTGGCCAAGCTGATGTTGACTGTGAGTGTTGGGCTCTGGAGGTGTGCAGGGGCCTCAGTGCCACTGCAGGTAGTCTGAGTGTGGCTGCACATTGCTCCTGGATGGTCAGACAGGGAAGTTTCCCTGGCACTCCTTTTCTGGGAAAAAAACCAAGAGTGTTTGCTGGAAGGTTGAGGCTTCAAGGCTTTCACTGAAAGGGGTGGCAAGAATTTGTGAGGATTAAGAGACCTCAGATTGACTTACTTTATTCCCATTTTTATGTACATATGAACTTCTTTATTTGATTTCAAAAGAAAGATGTGGAAGAATCTTCTTCCAAGTTATCAGAAAAGTTGATTTGTTTGTTGTTAGCTAGTTGGAAGCCATTCTGGCCCTTTCTTGAGAAGCTGCAGGTTTCTTTTATTTGATTGCTTACACCACCTAAACTTCTGTGTTAGTTGGCACACCCCTCTCCTTGGACTGGTTAGAACTTTGCCTATGCAAATATTCCCACCATTTGCATATATAAATTATTGTATCACCAAGTTAACACTGGAAGTGTGGATAAAAGCTGAGTAACAGATCTGGAAATGCATCTACACACAGCTATAGTCACACACAGATAATGGCTGCTTTCACCACCCTGCAGGTATTTGCTTTTTTTTTTTAATGTCAGATCCCATGAGTAATTTTGACTCTGAGACAGAGGGTGGTGAATTAGGAATTCTCTGATTTCTCTGAGTTATCCATATATTTGAGGAGCGTGTTGGAGCTGGGCTGGAGCAGCAATCACAGGGAGCAGCTGAAGGACTCCTGAGCAGAGCTGTTCTGATGTGATTTAATGGCACTGCAGTGATTGCAGCACAGTGTTTGGGGTGCACTGACTTCTCTGAGCCACCTCTGCTCCCTCATTCACCAGTGTGGAAATAGTACAAAAACAAGGGCAATTGGCAAAAGTGCACATGTGACACTTGCAGCTTGTTTGGGCATCTTGGGGTCAAGGTTGACTCCTCAAGAGTGCTGAAAGCAAAGTCTCTGCTTGCTCCATTACGCTGTCTTTGTCTTTTCCACTCCCTGAAATCACTCTCCTCTTAGGGGAGGGTTTAAATTTCATCATCAGAGATGAAGGAAAACAACCACTGTGTAAACAGAATGAACAACAGTAAGGGAAAACAAACATATTTTAGGAGCCTGGAAAAGTGCTTTCCTGCCTTCCTGTGCAGGAACAATACCAAAAGGAATAAGGATAGCAACCTTATGCCAAAACAGGGTTGAAAAACAAGTATACAGTCAGCTGGATGTCCTGAGAAGATATCAGCTGCTGAAGCTAGCAGAGAAAACTGAACTGAAGCAAGAGACAGCGTGGAGAAAACACCAGAGCAACACCTTGTTTCCCCCTGCCAAAAGAAAAAGGCTGTCTCCATCTCATCCTCAGTTCTCACCCTCAGCAGCCTTGCTGCTTGCAGAAATGTTTTTCATGCCTACAAAGCAGAGAATGCCCTCTGAAATCATGATGCTGTTGGATACTTGAATGGTGCATCTTCTTGGGGTCTGCTTTTCCCAAAACCATCTGGAGAGACAGGGTGAGGAAGAGCTCTTTAAATGTACTGCCTCTCTTCCCCCACATCTTAAAAAGCTTGGCTTGATTAAATTTTGGCATTGCATTTGTTGCATGAAAGACAGGAACTCCTCTGATTATTTGGATTGTAGAGTCAGGTAAATCAAAGGAACAGATCAAAAGAAGAGGAAATATTAATGAAAATCTATATTCTTTGGTCAGCATTTTTAATAGCTCTTGTAGAAAATCAAAAAGGAGAATCAGCTGTACCTCGGGAACTTGTCTGATAAGGATGATATAATGCAGGGCATTAATGCAAACTTCAGTACTACATACAGCTGGAAACAAAACCAAAAAATGATGTTCTAAATAATAAAGCAATATTTGACTGTTTAAAAGCCTCACAGTATGAAATTTGTCAAATTTTGACTCTTAGGATTGGCCTGGGGAGGCAGAGCATAGTAATAAAGCCCAAATCTGAGAGGCTGATGCTCTTGCATCAGAATAAGTGGAGGAATTAATCACTCCACTTGCATTTTCTTTATGACAGCTGCTGAGTGGAATATGGGGAAAGTGGTTTTTAATTTTTAGATTCTTTTGGCTTCTCCCCTTTAAGCTGTGTCTGAAATTGCACAGCAAAGTGGAGAACTGGGATCAGCATTGCTGGGTAGATTTGACTGCAATAGTTTATCTGGCAATTCTGCTTGGCATAAACCAAGCTCCATGATGTGATTTGACTTTGGGCTTTCTGCACTGGGGGAGCTCCTCATCTCAAGGATGGTCACGAGTGGCAGGGCACAAAAAGAGTTGAGTCTGTGGGCTAAAACTGAACTCCTGGCAAGCTTCACATCTTGGGCTAAGGTGGTGTCAGCTCTGCATCCCTCTCACAAGCCCTGTAACAGGAAAAGAGTTTGTCTGTGCCAAGCCAAAGGAGTCAACCCTGTGGAAATGCAAACCAAGTCTCCTGACTCTGATTTGTGTAATACAGTCTGAGCATCCCTCATTTGCTCTCAGTTTGGAGGCTGCAGGGTGTGCTCAGCCTGTGTCTTCAGCTCCTGTGCACAGCTAGGGGAGTCCAGAACACTTTGAAATGAACATCTTTCTCATGTTACTGGGTTCAGGTGGGGGGGTGTTTTGGCCTCAGTTAGAAGCATTCAGGAAAAATTGCTGTAGGAATGTAAATGGGATGATGCCAATTACTTTTCCTACCTGTGCTACTCTGAGGAATGAGGTTGGAAGAAGAGGCTTTGAGCCCTTCACTGTGGCCCCTGAGCTGAGAACCTCCTGCTCTTTGAATGTTTTGTTAACAAAGATGAAGAGGCAGCGAAAGACCTGTAGGGGAGAACCAAAATATGACTAGATGTGCTTAAACACTGCTTTGAAAAGATGCATAAGAAATATTTGGACTTGGAAGATAACCTTCAATCTTGAAGAAGAACCTCCCTTCCTTCCCACTGGTCACCCTTAATTTTGAACTGTTTTGCTGGGTTTAATAGGGTGGTTTTTGGTGGCTGGTTCAGTCAGACATGGAGCTGTAAAACATTTTCAGCAATAGTATGTGGAATTTGGACAATCTGGGACCTTGGAGCACAGGATTGTGAAAGCAAGTTTCCAAAACAGTGGGTTTGGAGTGAATGGTTTCATGAAATGTACTTCAAAAAGAAGCACCCACCAGCTATCTTTTGGGATCACTGTCCCATTCTGATCTTCAAGCCTTTTTTTCCTTCTGCAACTCCAAGAACAAAAGAAAGCTGTGAGGATGAGCTCATGTGACTGTCAGCACCATGGTCCCAGCTCAGGCCTAGTTTGCTTTTATGAGGTAAAGCTGGACTGAAGCAACAACAGCAGCAAAGCACCAGAGCACTTGAATTTCCCCCAGGGCCCTGCCTGGGCTGGATTAGACAGTGGTGGGGCTCATTAACTTCCACGACAGCTCTGTGCTCCTTGTTGGGAGCAGTTTCTGACCTACTGGAACTGATTTGTTTTTTGCAGACCAAACTGGTTGTCCACCCAAACTCCCGAGGAATCTCTTGCCCCTTGGTGCCAGCGGGTGGCTGGGATCTCTGTCCACACCTCAGCTTTGTGTGTGGATGGCAATGGAAGGTGGCTCTGGTGGGCATCTGACACCATGATGTGAAACCCAGTGGGATAAAAGCTGTTCCAGGCATTTATCTACAGCTGGTAACTTTTGGCTGAAAGGAAAAGTGTTGGTGATACCAAAAATTGGATTTAGCCCCATTGGTGCTCTGACCTGGGCCAACCACCAGGTTTATTTGTGCTTTCACCCTCTTAGTTACACTTGTTTGCAGATTGCTGGTGGAGTTTGCAGTGCAGAGAGGAAAGAGGTGCTTGTAGCAGCTGCATTCCTGCTGATCTGTGCAGAGTGCTGTGTTCAGCACAGGAACAGAAATGAGTGGGTCACAAGATGGAGCTCGCTGTGGGGCTGGAGGCTCCACCCTCTTGCAAGAGCCAATTTAAACACTTTTATGGGGTAGAGCATTACCCCAGTTTGGGTTTAAAACAGTGATCAGACACGGAGGTGCCAGAAATCTCAGAGCATTTCCGTGCCAGCCCTGCTGCTGTTAAAGGACACAGACTTGGGATAAGGCTCAAATAAACATCCAGTTTTTTTTCCCCCTATTGAATATTTAAATGAATGAAAGGTGAGCTCCTAACCCTCTGAGATTTCCAACATATTAAACCTAGGAAATGCAACAGAGTGCTCCACTCACTGTTTTTTTCTGTTTTGTCTCCCAAATTTCCCTGGATTGCCATGTCTCCTTCCCATCTCTGCTGTGTGATCCTGTCTGCCTATTACTACTGGAGACAAACTGGAGAAAGAACCTTTCTTCATAAGAGAGCCCAATATTAGACACATAAATAATGCATCCCTCAGCATTATTTATAATGCAGTAGCATCACTGTGCTGTATCATATGCAATTTCATGTTGCTGCTTTTTAACTGCTTTCCTGCCAGGCACACCCTTCAGAAAGTTCTAAAGCAGCACCAGCTGCTTGTTTGATATTTCCCTTTTCTGGTATTGCTGCTAGTTATGCTGAGAAGTTTTCATACCCACGGCACAGACAAGGTTTAAATTACAATGCCAAACAGTAAAATGCTGTGTAAAATACCATTGTTGTGATAGTGAAAAATGTGGTGCATGAGAAAAATGGCCAGCAAGCCTCTAGCAGGGTGAAATAACTCTTTTAGGCTTGTTTTTTGGTGTTAATTCTGTGCTTGGAGTGACTTTCAAGTTACTGCAGGGTGATAATAGCAGAATATACTGTTCCACTGCTCAACTGCACATGCAGACCTGTTAGCTCTGGGTTTATTTTCTTTTTTCAGTTGTGAGAGAGAATGCTTTTGTGTCCTGCACACACACACACAAAATCCGGAATAACAATCCTGAGCCTTATCTCTGCAAGATCAAATGAAAGCCGTGGCTGAATGTTCCATTTGTTTCCTAATGAGTAGTGTCAGGCTGTGCCCCATGCTTAACAAAAGCATATGTGCAGATATTGTTCTGTTATGATTACAGCACAATTATATCGTGTCTGTAATAGATTACTACATCTGGCCTTTTCTTGGTTTAGGAAATTGAGAAGGAGATTAGCTGATTAACTTCTGAGAATGCACCTAAATAATTAAAGAAAAAAAAAAATCCTCTCTGTATTATCCACATTCCTGTACAGTCAGGCTTGGGAGAAAGTTCTTTTAGGTTTATAATGGGAAGTTGGTCTGGTTTTATATTTGATTTTTTTTTTTTTTCCCAGGGAAATGGGGTATTTCATGTTTTCTTTTTTCTTTGAAGACAACACTTTTAATTATTCAGCTGTGTATAAGCCTATTTTTATTTTGAAACAAATCTAACAACAATGACAAAATAAAATAGGAATTTAGGAAAATACAGTAGTTTATTTCATATTTGGCAAGGTGCAATATTACAATAATTTCATCTTTCACTATCATCTCTGTGTGCAGCAGTTGTTGTTCTGTTCTACCCAATAATTTAATGCAAGAGCTTCCCCTTGAGAGGAAAATGGGGCATGTGAAATGCAACAGTGACTTTTCAGACATAAATTTGTTTTTATTTAATACACCAAAATCTCAAAACCTTGTGTGGGTAGGAGGGATCAGCTTTATTTGCCACTCAGCTCACTTCACAACATACATCTGTTTTCTCTAACCACATGAAGACACATCCCATTTTCCAAGAGATGGAGGAGTCAAAATGATGGTTTGGAATGAATGGCTGCTCCCAGCCTGTGCTGGGCACGAGCTGGAACTGAGCTCTGGGGCCGGTGTAGGAACTGGAGATGTGGGAAGAGCTCACCTGCTGCATTAGTTACTACTCACCTCTCAGTTAGTGAGTTACTGCTCATGTCTCAGCAGCCTCTGAGCTTTTGTTTTTGGCTTCAGCTCCATTTTATGACCAGAAGCTGGTATTTGTTTATTTCTGGGGTTTAACTCTGGCAGGAGATGATGATCTTGAGGAATGCTGGAGCTTTGATTTGTGGCCTGGGGGCTGTCATGGTTGAGGTGCAGTTCCCAACACATTTGTGCCCTGGCTTCTCAGAGTGAGGGGATAGTGCTGGTATTGTAATGGAACATTCAAAGTTTGGGTCTGTTAACAAACTTGGTGTTAGAACTTTCCTGGCTATTTTAAAATTATTTTAACTCTTGTAAAGTCAAAGGACTGGGCTGGAAAGGATCTTCCAGGAGTTCTCTTGATCCATAACTTGACTCAAACTGTACCTGGTGCTCAGTGCTGTCTCTGTGGGCTCTGCACCACAACAGCTGCAAGTTGCCCACTTCCTTCCACATCTTCTCCTTGGGTTTGGCTTTCAATATTCTGATCACTTATTGACTCCTAATCCTCACCCAACCTCTCTCACAAACCTTCCTCACCTGGGCTGTGCACAGGTATTTTGATGGCAGAGGACCTGGTTTTTCTGCTGCCTCTCCTGCTGACTAAAGCCATCACCCCGTGCCTTCTTTTATTTCTGTGCAGTTGTTTCCTTTTCATTGCCCTGGATTTTGATTTTGGGCAGACTGTGTTCTGGCAGTGTTTGCTGAACAATGTCTTGATGTGTGATTAATGCCCTTAGGTGCTATGGTAATACAAATAATTAATGAGGGGCTCTTTAATTATTTTTCATAATAAATGTTATGTGGCATGTTTGAAATACAGCTAAGATGGAGCCATGTGTACCAAAGCAGGCATATCTGTAGTTATTCTAGGGCATTAAAATGCACACTTTTATTATCAGTAACCTTCTATGCCCTGCAGGCATTTGAAATCCTACCATCCTGAGCAGGAATGAGAAAATAAGAGCTGCCAAAAATAAGTTTTATCCATGCCAAAAACCTGAACTGTAATATGGGGAAGCCTCCACAGAGTTCTCTGTTCTTCTGGCCACCACTCTGAAGTTAACGTGAGAGTTCTCCAACCTCCTGCAGAAGCTGAGTGTGGAGCTCCTGTGTGTCCCCTGCCCTGTGCTGGCCCAGCAAGGAGGGATTTAGTTCATGGCTCTGGCCTGGAGCTGCATTTCAGCAGCTTGTCCTGAGGCACAGAGCACCAGAGCTCAGAACAAAACCCAGAGCCCAGGAGTTAAGGTGCTCTTTTCTGTGTGCTTTCAAGCTCTTATGATAAAAGCTTGTGTACAAGGTACAGTCCCAGGCTAGGGCTTAAAGGGGATTTTGTGGAGTGCCAAACCTAGGGAGGATACTTGATTTATACATTTTTACTTGTAAAGCTGGGGAAGGTTTTTGCAGCTACACGTTTCTCAAGCCTTACTTCTCCTCTGAGTGTGAGCAGGTGATAACAAACTCTTTGGCTTGCACTGATAAGAGAGATTATTTCCCTCTCTGTTGAGGAACATTTCAATTCCAGCAGTGCTGGTGGGATGTGATGCTCTGCACTGACTTTAGCTTGTGCTCAGCAAGAGCACCTGGATGTTTCAGTGTGTCTCAGAGCAGGGTAACTGCTGGGCTGTGATCCTGGCAGTCACTGGAGTAGGGAAGAGGAAGCAAAAGTCACATTGCTAAGCCTTGTTACCTTCATGAGGAAGGCTGGACGATGTGACCTGAAGGGTACCTCCAGAGACAGGGAGAAAAAGCAGAACTGTCTTTCACTTCAGGTATCTAACTCCATTTGTCCTTGAAAATACCCACATTTTTGTTGATTTTATCTGCTAACTGCTTTTAAAAAAGAACAGACTCATCATTTAACACAAGAGACTGTTGTAGTTCTTGGCTCGTGACCTGGAGGATCTCACCATTGCCCTGTGGGATGGGACTGGGCCATGATTTCCCTTGTTCCTGAGGAGGGTGAAGGCATCACCCTGGGTAGGGAGCAGCACAGGCTGCAGCAGGTTCCTGCTGGGCCCTTAGCATCATTTTCTCCCTTGTCCTTCAACTCAGCTACACAGCATGCATTTGTTTTTTTTTTTGGCTCCTGGAGAAAACAAACAGCAGAGTCCAAAAAAGACAGGATTTTCTAATCTCCCATAAAAGGGCTCTGGAAATTTGGAAGGAAAGGAAGGCGATAGTATCGCCTGCACTGAGACGGCAATTATGGGTCGTGGGAGGAAGTGTATAAAGCCTTATTGAGTGGAGATAGCTGAGGTGGCTGCAGGAGCCTGCATGGTGCAAGGAAAAGGCTGGAGGAAACCCTTATCAGACCTGTTATCCTGTCTCTGTCATTCCCATGCAGATTAATGAGCTCCAGGATGCCCTCCGCCATGTTGGGACCAGGATCTGTTTATCCCAAAATAGAAGGTTCTGTCTTGTGCCAGAGTGTCATATTCCCAGGCCAGCAGCACCATTGTGTTTTATTACACCATTGTATTCAGGGGTTATGTCCAAACTTTTCCTCTTAGCTCCTTAATCACTGTTTTGATGGATGAGCTGCATGAGAAAAGCTGCTGCAGGGCTGCAGTCTCTGCCGAGGACTCAGCATGGATCAAAATGGTGCTTGGCACTTGTTGGGGCTTGGCTTTCCTAATTGTTCTTGCACCAGCTCTAGGCAAAGCCAGGTGGAGGTCTCACCCTTGGCTGCACAAAGCCCTGAGGAAGGAGTGGGATGGGGAGCAGAGGAGCAGCTGCCTTTGCTCTGCCCCTCGCGGGGCTGTGCTGCCCTGCCAGACCATCCTGAAGGACATTTGTGGGCTGGCACCGGGGAGGGTGAAAGCCAGATGGGTGTGTTTGGGATCATCCCCTGCCCTGCTGAACCCCAGCTGTCCTTCCCAGGCTGGTGTGGAGCCTGCCAGCAGCTCCATGACCCCGCAGTCATTAACGCTGCGGGACGCGCGGCTCCCGCCCAGGGCTCCTGCCTGCTCTGCCATTCCCCCCGTGCAATCCCGGGGAATTATCCATATCTCTGACAAGAGAATAGGTTACTAATGCACCAACACAGCTGTTTTGACACTTTTGATGAATAACATTCAATACTATTAATTGGAACAATTGCTTTTCATTTAACTAAATCACTAGAATTGCTAAACTAAATTGAAACGGAATGTAATTTTGCCTCGCTCTCCTTTAATATGGGCCTCTAAATGTCTTCTCCCTGAAGAATTAGTAACTTAATCACCTACCAGTGATAACTGTTTCATAGCCCTCAGCTGGAAGGCTTTCCTGCTAAGCAGTATTGCCTGGGAGTAGAGTGTTATAGCAGGGAACAAATCCCATCTCTTTCCTTTCTCCCCCTCTCTGCTGCAATATTAATCATATTAAAAATGATTCTCTTCCTCTTTCTCTGTTCCAGAAAGATCTTTATAGATCATCATAATTTCACCCCACTCCTTTTTGCATTGTATCAATCACTTGGCATGTCTAACAGGGTGCACAACAATTATATCTGTCTGTTATGTTAGAGATGGATTTTGCTGTCAGTGGCTGGGAGAGGGCTCTTGTTCATTTTCCAATAAACTTGTCATCCAGAGCACACAACACCAACACCATAGGATCATGTGGGCACCACCCTGGCCAAAACCCTTGGAAGATATGGCTACAAAGCAAGTGTTTAGCTGCCTTTATTTATTTATTAAAATAACCCCCAACTAGTTACAGCATAAATAAAAACAGCCTGAAATGCATTTGCATTACCTTAAATTTAGAAGCTAAAGAGCAGGTCCTCTGCCCAGGAGCTTCTGCACTCTCCAGACAAAAGAGAGTGGGAAAAACTGAGGCAAATTAAATAAAAGTCAAGTAGATATAATTCAGAGCATCCTAGATCCCCATTTAGGCTTTGCTTTTTTGCATGGGGTGGAACAAAGTGGTCTTGGTAGCAGATTAATTCACCCACCTGGTTTTCAGGTTACAGAATGAACTCAAATCTGCTGCTGGGGTTTTGCCAACATTTCCCTTCAACACTTTTAAGCTATTAATGACAAAAGGCCTTTCCTAAAAGCAGAGCTGTGCAGATTCCTGCAGGGTTCAAGGCTGTTGTCTGAGGATGAGATTCTCTAGAAGTTCCCTCACCTGACCCTATATATGTCACATTTCACTGAATCAAAGAGTTGTTTTTTGGTTAATGTGTCTGGCAAATTTACATATCTCTAATGGATGATGCACAGAACTGTGATGTTTCTGTGGTGCTTGAACACTGTTTTTCTGTTTGTCTCAAAAAATTTAGGGTTCTATAGCAAAATGGCTTGCTATAATTAGTTGTCTCTAGTTCTTCTTTTTCCACATACGCGTCTGAAAAATCATCTGCATCAGTAGTCTTTTAGTTTTAAGTCATGTGAGTAGTTAACTTTCTTCTCTGGGTGTTGGTTCTGTTTCCTGTCAGAAAAAAATGCCTCCAGAAAATTAACATGGACTCCGTTCACAAATTGCTGGTGAATACCTGCAGTTGTACTAACTGTGAATAATTAAAAAGGGTACTTCAAAGTGGAGTGGGAGTAAATATTCATTGGCATTAGAGAATGAATGTTAGACTAAGTCACCTAACAGGAAAAAATGTGAAGGAACAGCTACTCTGTTAGGTGTTTGCTTTAATCAAACTGCTGGAATTTCTGTGGCTGATCCTGTTTTCCTCTTAGCAGAGCTGGATGAGCAGATCGTCCTTGCTGTGAAGTGGAGACTGAAATACTGCTTTACTGCCTGCAGGACAGAACTGCACCTTAGCTGTGTAGCTGGGCATCCAGTTCACCTAAAATAGTATTTCTGCCCTGTTTTTAGTGTTCTTTTTCTTATACCCCACTCCTGTAGCATGCTGTGCTGAGTTTCCTACGTGCTATACAACATGCCACAGCCCTGAGGATTATTTTAGAGAGGGAATCATGGCTAGAGGTGGCCTGAGAAGAAAGCTCAGTAAAGCCTGAAATTCTTCTGCATATGGCAGTGATTTACAGAGATTCATTGACTCACAGTCTGGCCACTCACAAGGTATTTCTAAACATAACTGAGTTTAGACCAGTATCTGGGAGGGGAAAGGGAAGTGTGATAAAGCAAATGATGGAAACTTGCAGCTAGAAGTGTTTTGGCAGCTGAGGCTGGAGCAGTGCTGCTTGAAAGATGAGCACTCTGTGAATTGAGGGCATCTCAGGAGAAGTAAATCTGCCCTCTCCAACACAGACTGAGCACTGGCCCAAAGACCCCGGGTAAATAAGAATCAAACTTCACTACAGGACATTTATGTGGTCATGATTTATTGGTGCTCTCAAAGCCTTTGAACCTTTGCAGCCCTTTGGGGGAAATGGTGTGTTACAGGGGCTTAAATAAATAAATAAAAAATAAGAAGAAATACATGCCTATAGCTACAGGAAAAACCTATTGTGCCATTTGTTCCAAAAGCCTTGACACGTTCAGGGCTTTTTCCTGAATTTGACTTTTTTTTCTTTTCTATTTTTTTTTATAGGATTTTGGTCAGTCAGCCAGTGCTGTAGGAAATAAAACAAGTCTTTGACAGATTCTTGTTTCTCAGTCCCTTTCCCAGCAACTTCCCCCTCTGGTAAAGTGAACTGAGCTGCAGAATTCTGATGGAAAAATCAAACAAACCGGCCGAGCATGGCTGAGAAGTAATAGAAAACTACTTGGATCTCAAGGCCCTGCCAGTACAAGTTTAACCTAGAGTTGTTCCTTCAGCAAATGTCAAAAATCCTTTTCCATTTTCTGCAATGGATGGTGTCCTTGGCTCATCCTCCTGTGAGCAGCCTTTGGTGCTGCCTGCTCAGGCTCTGGCAGTCACCTCTGAGCAGGGGCTTCCTCTGTACAGCCCACCTGGCTGCTGTGGAGTCACAGACTGCTTTGGGCTGGAAGGGACCTTAAAGCCCATCCAGTCCCACCCTCTGCCATGGGCAGGGACACCTTCCACTGTCCCAGGTTGCTCCAAGCCCTGTCCAGCCTGGCCTTGGACCCTCCCAGTGATGGGGCAGCCACAGCTGCTCTGGGCACCCTGTGCCAGGGCCTCAGCACCCTCACAGGGAAGAATTTCCTTCTAACATCCAATCTAAATCTCTTCTCCCCTCTTTTGGTCCTTTAAACACTCTCCCCTTGTCCTATCACTCTCTGGCTCTGTAGAAAGTTCCCCTCCAGATCTCTTGTGGCCTCTTTAAGCACTGAGAAGGCTCCAAGCTCTCTCTGAAGCCTTGTCTTCTCCAAGTGACCCATTGCTCTCAGCCTGTCTCCAAAGCAGAGGTGCTCCAGCTCTCTGATCATCTTTGTGGCTTCCTCTGGACTTGCTCCTGTGCTCCAGGAGGGCACAAAAGCACTTGGCATAAAATGAAAAATATTAATATAAGTGTGGGAGTATTTTAGATATATTTTTAAACATAATTTTGACATCAGCTGAAGTTTGCAAGCTTCTGAGAGAAATGTTGGAACAGTTGAGGCGGAGGGACTAAGAGGGAGAAGTTTCTTGTGTAAGGGTCTCAGCATGGCTCCTATATCCACCCTCCTATGCCTCTGCCAGGAGTCTTCCTCTTCCTCTTTGTGGTTTCTCAATCCTTGGTGTGCTCTGGCTCCTCTAGTTGTTCCAAAGAGCTGACAGTGGATGTGAGCAGGGCTGGCTGCCTCTCCCCGGGGATGCAGGGCTGGCTGTGCACTCTGCAGACGGGGTGTAGCTGGCTCAGAGCACTGTGTGTGTGTCTGTACGTGGCTGGGAGCTTACTGGGAGTCTTTGGGATCCTCAGAGAGCCTCCCCCGTGTGCAGCCCTGGAGCACATCCCCCTGCCCTGAGAACACGGGTGTGAGCAGGCACTTAATGAGAAACGCTGCGAGCTGGGTCCCAGGGGATGATTAAACCCCACGAGCCAATTAAAAGAAGTGTAATTACACAGCAGGGACAAGTTGTTAAACAAGCTAGAGGTTATTGTCCTTCAAGTAAACGTACTGGAACAGCCAAGAAAAGCCTACCAGGAAAAACTGGCAGGGCAGTTTTGCTTGGCCTAAGGCTTCATTTGGGGAGGAATGGGCTAATACAGCATTTTGCCTTTTGTCTGTGCTCCTGTGTGATAAGTGCTCAGGGCAGAGTCAGCCAGCTGAGCTGCCCCTAGACTCGTGTAGGGAAAGCTAAGCTGAAATGCTTCCCTGGGCAAGAATTCCCTCTGCTGGGGGAGAGGTGTGGGCAGATCAGCCAGCCCAGCAAACCCTGAGTGTGGCTGGCACAAGCTGGAGTGAGGCTGGGGCTGTGGTGCTGTTCCCAGCTGTGCTCCGAGAGGAATTTCTCACACTTGGGGATAATTTATGGAGTCTGATGAGTTCTGTGCTTTTATCTGCTCCTGAGTGTCTGCAGAACTTGCAGCATGATGATAGCACTGCTGGTGGTTGAAAAAGGTTGGTTTAACTTCTTTGGCTTGACTTGAGTACAGGGAAGAAGGAGTTTGGAAGAAGGAGTTTGGAATTAGCAGTTGCTGGTGTTGGAGGAAATGAGTCACATCCCACTGCTTCTGCACACATCCCATCACAGGAGTGTGTAAAGCTCCATCTACCTCATCCCTACCTCATCCTGGCTTGGAGTGGGCTTTATTTGATAAGGACCTTGGGAAGTATCAACAGGTACCTCCAGCTAGTGGAGGAATTAACAGAAAGTGTTAATTGCCTGTCAGTCCAGTGTGTCCTGACCACTAGGTGACATCACACACTCAGAGTATTTTGTGAGCACTTCAGGAGGAATGGTCACACCTGACTTGCAAGCTTGCTTTTGCTCATCCAAGGCACAAGTCCATTTTTTTCAGCCGTGTTTTCACTTGAACTCTCTGTGATAATAAAAAAACCCTGAAGAGTGTGGATTTTAGCATAGAGCAGATGAATGTTCTGAAAATGAGGTGTTTTGCTCAGGTAGAAATTGAATTCTCTTCCATTATTGGTCAAATTGGTGGAAAACCACAGAAATGATGCATGGGTTTGGCCAAGTTCTGTTTTCAAATGCTCATCCATGATCACTAAAATCCTCTTTTTGTCAAGATGACTGTAAGCAATAGTTTTTAAAATGCCCATTGGAGGGAAAGGGTGAGGCTAAGCCTCACGGCTCCTCTTACAAAATCAGGGTGGCTAAAGGATTTTGCAATTAATTTTTTACCATGCCACAGGGCATGTTTGTTTGCCTGTGTATTCAGGCCTCAGCCTGTAGTTAAGGAAACTAATGCAAACTTATCAATGGGGCAAATGTCTCCAGAGGACAGAAGTTTCCCTCAGCTGTGAGAAGTGACAGCTGGGGACCCAAACTCGGCTGGGGAAATCACTTGTAACCTGCAAATGTCCAGGGCTAGGCTGGGTCCACTGTGGGGCTTTAGTCCCAGCATCCTGACTGAAAAAACAGCTGCCCCTGTTGGAAAATCCCCATGGATCACCTTCTCAGTCAAGGTCAAATCCCCATCTTTTGTACTTTTTTTGGCCATAATTTCAGGTGATGGATGCACTATTGACTGGCAGCAGTGACAGAGCTTGGAATGATGGGGGAACTGAGGCATATTCAACACACTGGCACACAGCTAACTCATGCTAATGTTCAATAATCCTATCCTGCTGCTACACTCTAATGGCTGTGGGCTTGATAGAGCCCCCTCATTGAACTGGTGTATTTCTTATGGGCCTGCCCGCCCATCCTTCATGAATTTTTATTAAACAAAACTGTAAGCGGATTGATTTTGTACTCCTTTATTGCATTTTTATTTAATTCCTTTCAATGGTGGAGGCTCCATCATGTTATCTCGACGTAAATCATGCTGGGGCAGCATGCCAAAAAAATAAAAAGACTACAGGATCATACTTGCATCCAGCGTAAATTTTACTCCTATAACCTTTATTAGTGTAGATTCATTGATTTTTCCCAACTCCCTCCTTCTCCTCCCCATCCCTCCTTTTGGTTAGACTTAGGTCAGAACCTGACAGCTCTCCTTTTAAATAGGGGAGGATGGACTCTAATTTTTAATGTTAAATAATAAAAAGAGTAGTTTGGGTTGATTAAGCAAGACCAATTTTTTTTTTCCTTTCTTCCATTTTATGCCCAGCCAAGAAAATAGTCATGATGCCAGTAGGATCATGGGCAGTCCTAGCTGTGCTGGCTGTGGGATTGCAGGAGGAGCTGTGCTCTGGAGAGCAGCAACCAGAGGTTTGCTCTCACATAACCTCTTGGAGTGGGTGTGAGGTGATTTGGCTTCCCTGCCCTTCTCATGGCAGATTTGCACTAGTATTGAGCAGGATTTTCTGTCCTGAATTCCTTCGTGTTGCTTCTCACCATCTTTGTGGTGTCTTGAAGCTGACAGCAGTAATAATTAATTACCATTTAAGGTACCTAAACAGGGAGATCCTGTGTAATGGACTGAACCTTGTGTCTTTCCACTTAAGTCCACCAAAAACTGAGTTTGAACACTATCCATAAATGCACCACATTTATGTGGCTTTCTATAAGATACACTTGGTAGATAAAGAAGGCACCAGTAGGTGGCATGGGAGAATTTACAGCGTAGCTCCAGCTGCAATTTTGGTAGACTATAAATTGCTAACTTTAATTTTTAAACCATGACAGTGTCTCCCATAATGCCTTTTTGATTCACTGGCACTCCTAAGCACTGCAGGAAGGGGCTCCACCATCCACTGACTAGTTTGACTGTGGATAACAAAGCAGAATGTTAAAGCTGGCCCGTGTGGCTTGTGCTGCAGGGGGACATCTCTTGCTGCCCCTCATTTCTGGTTGGCTGCCACGCACATTCCAGATCTAGAAGCAGTTCTGGGTGGGATTCATGTTGCTTCTTTAAGCTATAGGTGCCTCACATAGTTGCAAACATAAAATATGCTCAAAAGGAGATGATCTTCCAGAGGAAAACCAGTTGAAATGGAAACAGGAGGTCCGTGGCTCTTCTGGGTTAATGTCACTTGGTTGGGTTGGGTTAAGGCTCTCTGACCTAGAGAGGAGCTTCTGACCTAAACTGTCTTGTAGCCCAGAGGCTTTGTCCATGAAAACAAGGCACAATCAGCAGAGAAGCATTTTATTGCTTCATTTCTTCCCGCTGAGATTAAACAAACAAACAAAAGTATTTGAAAGCTAGTAATCTTTTTGTCTTAGTTCTTCTCTAGCACTTATTAGTGCTAATAATTGCTAGTCATGGTGGGACTTGTTCAGAAATAAAACAAGAAATGAGTTCCAAAAGTTCAAAGAGTTCAAATGTAGGATAAGAACCAGAAGGAGATTCACTGGGGAAGAAACACTGAGTAAGAACAATTCAGCGATGTTATGGCTAAACACAGGATTTTCAGAGATCACTGAACATCCACTAAGCTGGCAGCTCTTTTTAGCATAGCTAAAGTAGAGTCTAAAAGTGTTTGGCCACTTTCCTAATTCAGTCATGTATTAGTCCTTTATGGTTCTCTAGCTCTCAGCGTTACCAGTTTATTTTCCCATACAAATTTAATAGAAGTATTCAGGTTAAAGAGGGTCTGAAATGGGTGAATAGTGCAGCTTGCTTGGTGTTCTGGGCTGTCTAAAAGAAAAAAAAATCAGAAACAAGCCAGGGGCTCTTCAGTTGCCAGTTTGTATTGTCTTTGTATTGTTTAGTCCTTGCAACAGATACATTCCAGATCTTGTGCAAACAGATCAATTTGTGGCTGAATTCTGCGGGGGGCTTTTCATTTTAAAATGTAAAATGACCAATAGGTTGGAAATATTTCTAGGTCAATTTATTGACAGGGAGAAAGAACATTTTTGAGGAGGTAGGGGAGAAATGGTGGGACCTCTCCTTTGGTTAGTAAATAGTACAGGGAAGAAATTGTCAATCTGCATGGGGTTAATGTACTGGTTGTTTATGGTGGTTAAGGAAGAGTGTTTCTTACAGGAATCACAATATTAATCAGAAAAGAAAAATGGTAATCGGGAAAGATAATGACATTCTTGCTGATTTGATTATAACATTAAGATTGTTTAAAGCTGTCATTTCTAATTTTGTTAGAAGAAATAACACAAGTTAGATCCATAGCTTAGTGATTTAGAAAGAATATTTGAAACATCAAGGAGAAAACTCTCAGGCCATTAGAGATACTCTGCATTTAATGCGTGTTTGGGAAGGGGAAATGGATTGCCTCCTTCATGTTAAATTAGCATAGAGGGACTTGGACTGTCTTGACCTTTTCTTAACCTTGTATACTCAAATTTTAGAATGAACTTGCAGAGTTTACACCATGAGGGAGGAACAATAAATTGCTGGCTTGGGAGTGAAACAGGAATATATCTAAAAGTCAAAGTGGTGGCTGGAGAGAAAATGTGATGTGGCTGTTTTCTGCTCTGACTCTGTTCACCTTTGCTAAGTCACATCAGGTGTTCAAGCACTTTATTCATTAAAAAGCCCACAAATTGAGCAGTTTTGTGCCTCAGTCTTAAGAGATTTAGGAATGTTTTGAAGTACTCTTGTGATGCTGAAGACAATATAGAGTATGAAAACAAAGCTACAATTACCCAAAATATTATGTTTAAAATGAGTCCTTTTGGTGTGAATGGCTTTTTAAATTATGTTAGATTTTTGCTTTTGTCCATCTCTGTATGCCAGGGCAGCAGGAGTCCCCACAGGGACTACTGTTTGTCTAGTGTGAACCATCTAATTGGCATTAAGTCTGTGATTATTTTGGGATGCAGACCGATGTGGCCACACTGACAGAAGTTCAGAAAACTTTGTGGGCATCCTTTAGTGGAGGTGGAGCTGTTACCTTGGCAGCAAGGCTGGAAAGAGGCAGACAGGTGAAGGTAGAGCTGTTATTTCTGTAGAGAAAAAGCAGCATTTTGCACAGTGCAAGGTCACACACACCTCCAAACCCATGTGGGCCATTTTTCTACACGTGAGATTTGGACCTTATCACAAATCAGAGGCGACTCTGACGAAGGGGAGAGAATGATGCACCTGACTCCATGGATAGCAGAAGGCTAATTAATTACTTGATTATGCTGTATTATTCTGTTCATCTAAAACTGACTCTGCCAAGCACTCAACCCTGCACACACCTGCTCACACACTGCTCACAGTGCCCAGAATCCTGTGACTGTCACCCAACAGTCCCAACACACACTCACCTGGCCCTGACAGGCCAAGGAAACAAAACACCATCACTGTGGGTTAACAATCTCCATGGTGCATTCTACTTTGGCACAACACAGGCACAGCAAGTGATAAGAATTGTGTTTTCCCTTTCTCTGAGGTTCAGAGAATGTGAATCTCAGAAGTCCTTGGGAAGAACTGTGCCTTGCTTTTCTCTGTGGAGAGAAATGTGGCACCAGGACCTCCCAGACCCCAGTCTCTCAGGTCAGTGTGGAAATCTCAGCGGGCTGAGCGGAGTTTTGAAGCTCTTTGCCTCTATCTTGTCTCTCTCTGCTCTAGACTCCTTCTTGCAGTGTAATCCCGGAGTCTGGCAAGCTCCATAATAAGTGCAGATAGATGAGTGTGTGTACATCTCCATTAACATGACTGTGCAGGCTAATGATGGGGACCTCCTGCTGCTCTCCGCTTGTTTTCTGTTGATTGTTATGTAATGTTCGGCAGCGGGAGGTAAATTCCTCTCCAATTTTGAGGCCCGTTGCAGCATGCAAACCCCACTGTGAGAAGTCACGGTGATTGAGCTTTCGAATCAAGTCCCATGCTGGTAACTATAAATCAGACCCATTATACACTCGGCCCGACAGCCGGAAACCTTCCGCACTGCCTGTGGCACAGCGGAGCCTCCGAGCCGCACCGGGGCTTGTTTTGTAACTGCCAACGCTTTGAAAGCCTCTGATTGAAATTTGGTGGGATGTTTTCTCTCCCTCAGATAAAGCCCGAGGCTGCTCGGGGCGCTGGAGGTCAAGCTGATGCTCAGGATGTGCCTTTGAAGAGTTGCTCGTGCTCTGCACGCTGGGTTGGAGGGTGGGAGCTGTTTGGGTTTGGGTGGTGGAGTTTGCTCCAGCTGCTCTTCATTCATCTCTCCAGGCAGGATCTATGGCTTAGGAAGATGCTCTGAATAAGCTGCTTTTTCCACTTTAGAAAGGATAAAGCAATGCATAAGGGAGGACTTACTTACAGTGGGGCAATTTGGGCAAGGCTGTAGATGTGCAAAGGCAGGAGAGAATGCCAGGAGCCTTCCCAAGCCCTCTCAGCACAGGCTGTGGAACCCTTTTGCAAGTCCAGCAGACCTGGAAGTTATTAATGCTGCTGCTCCTTCCTCCAGTGCAATGAGTTGGGTTAGGGCTGAGGGGGAACAGGACAATCAAACACAGTTTGAACCAGCTGAGCTATTGGATGATTTATTGGGCGAAATTCCATGGTCTTGGCTTGTGCAGGGAGAGAACTTAGTTGTTTCTAGGGTTATTTTCATAGATTTCAAACCCTCCATCATAAACTTGTTTTCACTTGTTCTTAGTCTCAGTGTTTTTGTCAGTGTAACTGAATAAGAATGAACCATTTCAGTGCAGAGTGTGGAAAAGAGGTATTTCTGTGAGTTTCAAAACTTCTGGGTGTCAAGCTGCCTTCTGCAAGCATGTGGGAGGCAGAAGGATTTCTACTGACTGTGCCCTGTTCTTTTAAATGCTAGGGAAAACATCTCAACAGAATGTAAGCACCTAATTTCTAATATTGCAGTTATTGTCCTCAATAGCAGATAATTCTTTAACTGTTGCAATGAATACAAAGCAACTCGACATCTCTCTGTGGCCAGGCTGAGCAGATGGGTGAACTTAACACAACCTAAGCTGCCCAACTTGATCTCTTAGCTCCTGCAGAATCTCACACATGCAGGTACAGAGCCCACAGATTTAATTCTTAATGCTGCAGCCTGATGCTTCAACTACTTTTGGCTTTCTGGAGCTTAGAGAGGGGTTTTGTCTCAGGAAGGATGGAATGTACAGTTAAAAAGCAAGGCAGTCAAGACATTTGCCCTTTGGGAAGCTGCATTTCCTTGTGTGCCATTGGCTTGGAGTTCTTGCACTTTTCCCATTTCACTTTGTACTGCTGAACCTTGCAAGGTTGTTATAAAGCTTAATTAATTTTTAGAGTACCTTGAAAATGTGTGGCCAGATCCACAGCTGGTGTAACCTGGCATGACTCCATTGAGTGAGCAGATCCATGCTGGTGTGTAAAACCTGGGAACTTGGCTTGTGAGTGCTCCTGCTAAGCAGCATTTTGTGCCCAGCACAAGCCCTAGGTGAAGGTTACATTCAGCTCCCTTACAACAGGAGCTGGCCACAAAGTAGATCCAACTAGTTGAGTGACAGGCCCTCAGTATAAAATTTGTGGTTTATCCCTGTTTAATAGTCAAAGATTAGCGAGCATCCAGGTAGAGATATATGGTCTAGTCAGCATCTGATGGGCTAATGATGAATGGGAGCTTGAGAGAGGCTTCAGATTAGCCTCACATGCATAAATATCACATGCCAGTGACAAGGACACTGGAGGTCACTGGGTTGTATTTGTGCTCATTCTTGGCCTCTATAAACTCTGTACTACTTGAGTGTGTTCCCTCCAGGACAAAGGGAAGTGTGGGCAGGTGTCATTGTTGCTGTAAACCTTGTAATATGTGGAAGTTCTGTGGAGTGCATGGTGTACAAATAGGTATTTAAAATATTTATGTGGTCCCATTATTCCCTTTGCCTTCCCCTTTTCATGTTCCTTTCAAATCTTTCCTTACTTCACACTATTTTTAGTAAATTCTCACTTGAAGTTACAGGGAAAAAAAGCTGTCAGATCATTCTGACTTCCCCTTTACAAATGCTAATAAATTCACTTTATAGTGCATTTTCTAGTCTAATTGCAGGTTACACACCCAAACCTTACTTAAGAAGACTAGTAAAATGAATGTTGTAGTCTTGAGTGTATTTTAACTTTCAACAGTATCAGCTAATGAAAACAGCAGTCAAGCAATGATGAAAACTTCAGCTATTAGAAAGCCCAGACCTAAAAAATTAAGGCTGACTCATTCAAATAAAACAATCTAACTTAAGTGAATTTCTTTAGTTTCTAGCATTAAGTGTTAATGGTAACTTTAGAGCTAAAAATGTTAACTCTAAAGTCTGGGAGGATGTTAATAATTGCTAATAATAACTAAGTTGTTGTCTTTGGGATACTGGGAGAGAAGCTTTAATTAGGAGACAGGCCCAGGGTACTCCTAGCCTTGTCCTTGCATTAGGACATGTGGACAATTGAAACCTTCCCACTCTGATCTCAAGCTTCATTAATTTGCCTGTCATTGTGTAAGCTGTTGTCAATTAGCATTGGGGTTTTCCATGTTGTTTATTTCAGAAGCATAAAAAAAACAGTAAAAGCCAGTTCTGGCCCATGAAGCATTTGGAAGTGTTGGGAGAAGCCCCAGTTGCTGTGTTCTATTGTTCTTTGATGTTAGGAGCACAGAGAGTGTGCACATTTGCTGTTTTCCCAGGTAGAGAGCACACAGTTTATGTGGCTTTGTCCCTAATCCCCAGAAATTGGTGTCACTTGTTTTATCTCAGGGTTTTGAGAGACTTGGCACTGAAACTTTGCCTAATAGAGCCAATAATTGCACCTTGGTATGAACTAAGAGGCCAAAACAATGGAAAATTCATCAACCCTGTCCTCAACACCTAAGACAACCAAAGCCTTGGGGAAGAGCTACAAGAGGAAAGCTCAGCTGAGCTGAGGACTGGCTGGGATGGAAAGGGGACCTTCAACTCCTCAGTGGGAGCATGGCCTGGGAGGAGGCCAGCAAAGGGGTGAGCTGCTGCTTGTTTGCCAGCCATGCCTCTGAGCAGGAAGGCAGGGCTGGCAGAATGCAGCTGCCAGATTTGACTGACCTCGACCAACCTAGGCTTGCCTGAGGCCATCTGCAGCTGGAATATCTGCTTTCTCAGCACACCTATGGAGCTGCAGAAGGGCAGAGGATTAGGCAAGGAGGCACTGAAAATGTAGGGCTTATGCAGTGGTGAATCGTGCTTCTACCCAGCAGATATTTTGAAGTTCAGATAATTTGAAAGTGGAGGCAAAATTGCTCAAGCTCTGGTGAAGTAAAGAAAGAATTGGAGGTTGAAAGGAGCTGATTCAGCATGAGGAGAGTGAGGAGGCTCTGCAGGGCAGTGAGGGGAGATGCTGTGATCTGCTGTCCCCAGCCATGGGATGACCAGAGCTCAGTGTCAGCCCAGCCTGGGATGGCATCGCCCTCCTCCTCTCCCTCTCAGCTCGGGGTTGAACAAAACATTCCCAGTGTAGCTGCTCTGTTTCAGCCCCTCAGGCTCAGGCAAGTCTGGCTGAATCTAATAGATTACTGTAGTACAAATTGTATTGGCAGCAGTCCTAGTTAGTGTTGGGTGCAGAGTGTGTGCTGGAAAGGCTCGTACGGCACACAGCGAGCGGCTCTGAGAAACCCAGTGCATATTTCTATGGAAATAGGAGTACACTGCTGTTCTGCAAGGAGGAAAATATATTAATATTTTACTGCAGTGACATCTTGTAAATATTACAAGCATTTGTCATGGTTTTTTCCTGTGCACATTTTGCAGCAGTAGGAAGAACAATATTTGAATGAAAATACGCTTCTGGTTGGAAACATCACTGGGTATTATTATCCAGGCTTTTTATGTTTTTCTTTTTTTTGGGGGGGGGTGTGGGGGGTGCATGGGAAGTATTTCCCTTTGAATTAATTGTTTTTTTGCTGTCTCTTTTGCAATACTGTCTGCAGTGCAGACTGGTCCTGAAGGAGGGAGTGCCTGTTAACAGCATTTCAATATCATTGGGATAACCTTTAATCGATCAGTTTATCATCAGTAATCAAGTAAACATATTAAATATTGATATAAGAAGGGGTAAGAAAACTTTTTTAATGAAAGAATGGTGTACCTGAAAGTGTGTGTGTGTATATATATATATATATATATATATATAATATATATATATATAAATTTTCTTCTTCTTTCTCCTGGATCAAATAGCTGAGGCCCTTTATACTCAAACATAGGAAAGCAGAAATGGAGATACTTTTAATATTCATAGTTACAATCTGCCCGTATCAACATGGTTTTCTTTCTGGACTTAGGAGGTTTGAATTTATCACAGGCTGGTTTATATTGTCAAGGAGGTTGAAGGGGCTTGAAACTGCCAAGGTTTGAATGCTAGGGCCACCCAGCACAGGTGGGAGAGCACAGGGATTTTCTCTGAGAACAGAGGTGGAGATGGTACCTGGCAGTGGGCAAGGGCTGCCCTCACCATGCCCCAGCTATCACTGTCTGCTTTCCATCCCAGTCACTTCCCAGTGAAAGCTTGGGGACCAGTTTGTGATTTCAAAGTGATTATATCATCTGCTTCTGAGGTATTCTATACTTGTGGTGCCCAGGCAAGGTTTCTGACAGCACTGACGTTTTGTGCCCAGAAATGGTTTTACACAGGCTGTGTGGTTGGAAGTAGGGACACTTCTAACTCTGAAAGGGACTCCTTTAAAGGTATTCCTAATTCTGCCTCATAGACAGCACCAATCAAAATGGAAAACCTTTCATCAACTTTAATAATAGAACATTGTTTGATGTACAGTTATCACTGCAGGATGATGCCTTAATCATGGACATTCCTTAATTTGGAATGTAAATTTATTGTAAAACAGAAGCTTTTAAAATCAGAGGCCTTTTGATTGAACAGAATATGGAGATATGCAGCTTGATTCCTATTTTACTTCTGGCTGGAGAGAATAACTCCCGTGGTGGATAGGGGTTTATAGATGCAGAGGATGCTGTAAAGAAGATATTTGAAGATAAAATACAAACTTTTTGCAAGCTTTGGTAGACATCCACCTGAATTCAGTTCTGTCAAATCAGGATAAATTGCTGAATTATCATCGTTCTCATGGAATCTCAGTTTGAAAGCAAAGTACAAAGATTTATTTGTGATTTTTTTCAAGTGAAACTTTCTTGATTTTTCTTTTGAAACTACATTCTGGTTTTACTTTTACTCTTTTTCATTAAGTATTAGAGCAGAATACATTGGAATCACAATCATTTAAGGTTTATTTTTGTTTTAAATAACCAGAAAACTTAGACTAATTTTATTTATTTATTTTAGCTGTGCTCTAACTGGAGCAGAGCCAAGTTTGGGCATTTCACAGTTGAGTTTCTTTTTGTTTGGCACAATTCTTGACGGGTTGGTCAGCTCCACGATAGCCTAAATATTGGTGTGATGCATTTTATGCACCATCCAGCATACAGAATAATGCTGTTATTGAGCTTTGAGCTTTCTTTTGTGAGCTCAAGGCTATTAAGTCTGTTGAACTTGAGGCATGGCAGCTTCCTTCAGCAGCTGAAATGAATTTGGCATCCCACCAGTTCCTGCGGAAATTATAAGAATGTGCAGGACCCTTCTGCTTCAGACCTGTGGATCAGAACAGAAGGTCACCACTCATTTACACTGCGGGTGAAAAGGCACTTCAGGAAGCACAAAAACTCTCAAATGTAGCCATCTCCACCCTTCTAGCTGGCAAAAACCACCTTTTGTGAAAGGTCTCCATGCTGTGTGTTCTCTGGCTGCATTTCAAATGCAGGAAAGCAGTCCTGTGTCTAGAGGAAAACCCTCAATAATGAAAATTTTGTCAGCAAAGTGATATAGGTCAGGGGGGAGATAAGGGTCAACCAAAAGTGGAAAATGTAATGATTAATAAAAGAAAGAAACATGTGTTTTTTGAGCCATTAAATAGATTATATTTGGTTCCTCAAACTGTGCTTAGGACAGGATGTAGCTTGCACTGCTAATTGCTGGATTTAGTTTTAGTGTCTGTGTGCAGGAAGATTTCTTGAATGTAAAAGTTTTTCTCAATGCTAACTGTTAAGGCTCAAACACTGTGTGTGTACATTACAGATCAGTTCCTAACTATCTGCAACAGATCTCTCCACCTCAATAAATAGGGAAATTCCACTTATGGCAGTGAAGATAAATAGCAGGAAGATCCCCAGAAGGACCATGCTGTCCATAATGTGTGTGTCTGCTGTCAGAATCCAGCATCTTCTTGAAGCCTCTTCAGGTACTTTAATGTGGCTGTTGTAAAACAAAAATCCTCTTTTTTCCAGCTTCAGGGCAGAACTGGTTTGCATGCAGCCAGCTTAGTGTCACCACTCACATCTGGCTGTGTCTCATCATTGCACAGATTTGAGTCTGGCACTGGCACTGGCTCACAACTGGACCTGGTCTAAAGCTCTGGCCCACACACTGAATGGCTGCAGAAATGTGCCTGCTGAATTCAAAGTTGGATTTATCTTTATTGTTTTGGCAACAGCAGTTTTTTATAGCTCTAAAAAGTGAGGATTTCTTTTTTCTTTTTTCCAAGTGGAACAGGCATATATAATGTTCTACCTCATTTATCTGAATTCAAACTATGCATTATAAAGGGAAAATATGTTGTATTTCCTCAAGTTACTTGAAATAGGAATGGAAAATTTATGTCCTCTCTTACTGCTAATATGTAACATTTCCTGTGCTTAAATGAGTTGTCTTGATATCTGGAGAGGTAAGAGTTGGTAGAAGTACTAAATTCAGGAAAGCAAAGCATAGCAGGGTCTGTTCTTCAGAAGAATTGAGGGAAAGAGGAGCTGTAAAAAAGTCATCTTGGTGCAGAGCTCCTGAGCCTGGAGCCCTGAACTGGACTGATTCCATTGTTTTGATGCTGGCTGAAGGAATCATTAAACCACTAAAAGCAGCTGAAAAATAAAAAAAACATGTTAACTGCCCCCCCCCACACTTCAAACCAGCAAAATACCACCCCCCCAAGTTACAAGGTAGGTTAGACACCTATTTTGGTGCCTGCTGAGAAAAATGGGAGTTTTTAACTTGTTCTCAGTCCACAGGGGTGGGATTCATCTGAACTGCAGGCTTGGAGTTTGTGCTGCCCTTCACAGGCAGTGTGAAGCACTGTCAAACAGGCACTTCTGGAATGGGGTTTATTCTGTCCTCACTAGGAGAAAATAACTGCTCTGAAAACACCATTTTCCCCTACTGATCATGAAGGGGAACTCGATAATGTACCTGCCTGTAGGTGCCCATATTTTATTTGTTTCAGTCAGATGTGATGAATTCTGTGCTCAGCAAGAGTCAGGATTACAATGGCAGGTGGGGGTGGGACATAGCAAAGAGGCTGGAGATCCTTCTGGCTTGGACACCAGGTTGTGTGTGTGTCTCCTGATTTCTGTCATGTATTTTGTGTGCATGCTGGTTTTGAGGAGTGATATGGAGTAAAGCCTGGCAGGATGTGCTACCAGGGGCTCCCTCAGGGAGTGCCCAAGCACATCTGGCTGCTGGTGTGTACCTGAGGCTGATCCTGGTGGCTCAGTTGAGCTGCACGTGCATAAATTGTGGTTTAGAATTGCTCCCAATGCAGAGGCAGGGATCAGTGTTTCAGGTGCTGAACTTTCCTTTGAAATCCCTGCAAGAAGGATGCATGCAATTAAGGGCAAGAGCAACCAAGCTGAGACAGATCACAAACCTGTGCACTATCTTTGAATTACCTTTGTTTTACTCAACTCCCCAAGGCGGTGTAACCAAAGCCTTTTAAAATATCATCAGACAATTCTTTAAATAGTCTGATTTTGCCACCTCCCTACAAAAGGAAAAAGGATAACTTTGAAATGCAGAATTTTAAAGTTGCCTGTCTCCCTCTCTTATTTCAAAGGAAAGAATAGGGGGGAGCATTGAGGCTTTTTGTCAATTGGCCCTTATTGAATCATTGCTGTGTTTGTAGGAACCACATTAGGTACAGTCCAGGTACTTTACAGGTAGAGACATGGTGCTAAAAGATTTAACATTTTTAAATACAAGGGTCAGTCTCTTTCACCCTCTGGATATGAACTAGAGGTGGTGCTCAATTCCTTGTTAGGAAGGAAAAACTGACTGACAGGAAAGAGTTATCTGTTTCAAATTATCACACAAATATCTTTAAGTCTGAGCTTAATTCTAAAAGCATTCCCTGGTCTCTCATTTCACTGGAGCCCTGTACTGGTGAGCCAGTGTGGCAGGATCAAGCTGTTCTCAGTTGCAGTGAAGCTGAAAGGAAGATGAACACCTTCCCTTGTGTGTACTGCTGGCAAGGTGCTCATGGGTGTAGGCACAGGGCTGGGAGCAATGCCTGCACTACAGGAACCTTTATTTATTGCCAGTGCTGGAACTACAACCAAGCCTTCCTAAGGGTGACCAATTTTTTTGTCTTTAAGATGTGATGCTTCAGTTGAACAGTTGTGATGTTAAGTGTGTGCTTTGCTAAACTGGGGCCTTGTTTCTGGAGAGGGAACTATTGTTAAGCTTTTGGTACATGAAGAATATTTCCCATTAGATCATAAATTATTTACATTCAGGTCTAGCAAAATCCCCTCTGATTTAGAGTGATGTATGGGAGAGTCAGACCTATAAACTTAGTTTGAATCATTCTTCTGGTAGATCTGGAAATATTTAAACTTTTTTTTATAACACTGTAAATTTAAAGAATTTAATTTTTAAAACCTTGTTCTTTCTGCTCTGTCATATAACTTGACTGTCAGGGATTGGACTTATAAGCACCCACTGCAACATTTGCATGGTACATGTTCATCATCTGAGATGGATCAGTTTGGCATGGATCTTATAGCAAGCCACAAAGAAATTGCAGGGGGACAGAGCCAAATGATGGCTTTGGCATGGTCAAAGTACAACCTGGATGCATGACTGTGAGGACAAGGTCATCTGTCATTAATTCATTCATTCCAGTCTGTATTGTTTGGCTCCATCCTAGCAAGTGCTGTGGGTAAAATCCCTTCTAGAGCAAAGGGTTTTGTCTCTGAGCCTCAGTTTCTCTCCAATGAAATCAGCATGCCCTTGACCTCACCATTATGGAGCTCTGAAGCTGTTGGAAGGAACATGTCACACCCCAAAGCAAACTTGCACAACCCCTCAGAGCCCCAGCACTGACGGGAGGTGCCCTGGGTGTCACCAACCTTTGGAATTCCTCCTGAGCTCCCCCAGTCCCTCACAGCTGGATGCCACACCTTTGGAAGGAGGAAGCACTGCCTCTCTCAGGCTGCTGGCAGAACCTGGCACAGACAGACAGGATGGGAGGTGTCAGGCTGGAAGGCCTTGAGAAGAAGGGGGGATGAAAGGTGCTGTGGTTTGCTCCTGTGTGTACGCACGGATCGCTCTCGGCGCGGCTCCTGGGTTTCAAGGGTGTGTGGAGCTTCCAGATCATTTGTGGTGTGAGGGCTGTGCCAAGAGTCAAAATAGGCTTTTCTGCTTGGAAAGCATCCCAATGTGGCAATACCAACATAAGGAGATGAATAATACAGTAATTCTTTATCTTGAAGGCTGAAAGGGAATTGTAAATAAAGACAGAAGTGGGAATTCATGTAGAGAGATCAAATTGACTCACTGGAGTGTCAGTACCTCAGTTATAGAACAAGGTGATGAAACAAAGGCATTTTTTGATTAAAGATTTCTTTTATCATGACTATTTCAACAGAAGTTAACAAATAGAGAAAACTTTAAAAAATGGTTTTGTGTATCTCTATACAATAATTAAGCACATATATGAGCTAAGTCTACATTTTGAACAGTGGTGAGTGACTTTCTGTGTGATCTGGATGATCAAAATTACATTTTTGGGAATGTAATTTAGGCTTCTAAATTACTCCAATAATTGTAATATCTGTTTTTTCTCTGTAGAGCTAGAGACAAGAGCTGCGCATTTCTTTTTTTTTCTGGGGAATTTCTGAGTTTTTACTTCTCACAACATTTACTGCAGCAACACCAAGAAGTAGAGAAGGCTGCAGGAGCCTCAAAAGATAAATTGCAGTCTCTTGTTTCTAAGCAGTGTTTTTCTGTGACCTATCCCTAGATTTTACATGGCTGATCAATAAATGGTGCTGTCCTTTCACTTGAAGGGCAAAAACATTGCCTTACCCAGCACCTGGCAATCTGTTTTGGCTTTTCTTCCCAGTATGGTGACAGGAAGGCAGGTGCACTGAACTTCTCCAGTGAAGAAGCAGAGGATGCTGCAGCATAAAATTTCCCCTTGACCCACCTTTGAGATCCCAAGTTCGGACCTGAGCTGCTTCCCATCCTCCCAGTGGCACAGATGGCAGGATGGAGCCAATCGGAAGCACTTGATAACAAAATGGCAATTCATTTTGCAATTCCTTCAGCATTCATGCTAACAATACTGGTCCTGATGGGCTCCTTGGGTATGAATGTAGCTTTCAATATGCAATTCCACAGGAATTACACCACTGCTTGGCTCTCATTAAGTCTGCTTTATTGTAAAGTGTTGCTGAGAAATCCTCCCATTACTGATACAGGACAACTGCTTTGCTTCAAAGAACTGCCTGATTTCCAAAAGCTCCTGTGTGTGTATCTGCAGGGTTTTTTTAATAGTCTCTTTACAGTGCATTATCTCACTTTGTTTATATATTGGACGATAATGTGATGTGTTTAAGTATGTAAATTGCCATAATGTGAGGAAATGAGATGTTAAAAATAGCTATGGAGTGCTGAAGAGAGCAGGGTGGGGTAAGGTGGCCAGTGTGGGAGGAGATGCTTTTGGATTTTCCTCTCCATCTTTTTAAGGAAGGTAAATCCTCCTTGGAGTTAAACAAAAAAACCCCAGCCAATGAACCAAAAACAACAACAACAACAAAAAAACCAAACCCAAAAAAACACCCAATAAAACCCCACCAAAAAACCCCCAAAACTAAACAAAAAAACCCAAAACCAAACCAAACAAAAAAATCTGGTTACAAGGCACCACCTTCTGCAGGTAAAACAAGTTTTATCTGCTTACTGTGGGGGAAAAGCTCATGTTTTTTAAAACACCCCATGTCTGCTGGTTTGCAACCAGGATAACCACTGCCCCCACCCCCAGCATCACTCTAATCCACTCTCCAGAGAAGTAACTGGCACCCATTTTCTCTAGCCACATGATTTAAGCCAGAAGTTAGCAATCCTCAAGTGAGCCATGGAGGGAGGCAGTGATTTACCAGACACCCACATTTTGTCCACTGTTGATAGCACCAAGCCTTAAAGCCCTGGACTGCATGCAGTGCAGCTTGGAGAGTACAAGCTCAGCTCCTAACCATTAAACCCCACTTTCAGGGCCTTTCCACCCACTCTTTTCAAAAGCTCTGGGCAAAAGCAGCTGTATCAGAGTAATGAGGTGGTTTAAATAATGTGATTCTTGTAGAAGGAATTAGAGGAGGACTTAGAAAAGGCAGAGAATTCATTCAACTGTGTTTGGTGGGTAACAGTTTGATGCCAAACTAGTGAAAACAACAAAAAAAATAATTTTCCCAACTCTTGTTTCTAGGCAGCCTGTCCTCACTGTGATGGGACTTTTATGCCCGTCCATACCTCATTTCCAGCCCCTAAACCCCCCAGTTTGTTAACTTTGCCCCATTAGTCACTTTCCCTGTAGTTGCCTGTGGACTCTGGGGAGTTTTAGGCATGTGCTGACACTCCTCTTCACATGGATGGTCTCCAACACTGGTGCAGAAAGTGGCCATCCCCCACACCTCCCTGGCCCTTCCTCTTTCCCTGGGCTCCTTTATCTCATGGCAGGGTAACCAGGGATATGCAGGGCCCAGCAGGAGGGTTGGTCAGGCTCTCACACAGAGGCAGCCCCTTCCAGGACCCCAAAACCATCACCAGTGGGCCAGAGGGATGCTGGTGGTGGCGGTGAATGTCCCTTAATACTCTCAGCCATGGGGCTGTGCCTGCTGTCTCTGCTGTCCCATGATTTCACAGAAGAGAAAAGCTGTTCCCATAAGACAGAACCTCCCAGCTGCAGATTTGGCAGTGACATGGTGGGAATTGATGGGCACCCAAGCCACGAGGCTGTGTTTGGACTCTTGTGCACTTGTTTTGGGGTGGGAAGCATCCGCACCCAGCCTGCAGCCCCAGAGGATTGGTGTGAGAGCCCTGATCACCAAAACCCATTGCATACTGGCAGTGTGGCATTAAAATCAGTTCTAATGAGGGGTTCTCTCTCACCTCTTGGGATCTGCCTGTCACACCAAACCCTGCTCCATCCAGCTGGGAGGAAGCCTGGGGATGGACATGGCAGAGACAGTGAGGTGCCCGTGTCCCACTGCTGGGCTGCTGATTACCATATTAATGTGCAGGATCCCAGCTGAGTGCTGGGCAAAGGACAGTACATCTTTAATTGGAGATATAAAGGGCTGCTCATGGCCCAGCTTGAACTGGGAGGATTTATGTCTCTCCCTCTAGATGGGATTGAAGGGAATGGTATGATTCACTGAGCGTGTGCACGTCTCCTGATTTACTGCCCATCATTTACATTCCACTAAAGTCAATCAGTGCAGAAGGTCATTCCCAACCTGAATTTTTTCACGTTAAATCTTCTCTGTCCCAGACTTACAGTAAAGCCAGGAAAGACTCTTGGCAACTCAAGCTGGTTTTGAGGTTGTTAATTTTAATTCTCTGATTAAGGGAAAGGAGACTGTAAAAACAAAAGAAAACCAGAAAATGCATGTATGTCCATTGATGGAGTCTGTGCACGTGATAAACCCAGCAGACTCAACAAATGGCTGGTTCCCTTCTATTAAATCTGTACTTGCATATTTCTTGTGATGCTGATTAATTCCTTATGCTCTGGGTCAGCAGAGATAGTTCTGCCAACCCTGCCTGAATCGTGTATTTGGTTGTTTGCCTGAAAGCCTAGAAGTGGTGGGAAGTATCTAAACTTCCCACCCCCCCAAATGGTGCTTTGAACACCAGTAACCTGAACACACTCCTCAGCACACTGAAGCTATTCTAACATTTCCATTATGAATCATTTGCCAATGAGTTATGAATCCACTCTCAGTACACTGGCAAATTGTAATAGAAAATTAGGACCAGACTTATGTATTGGAGATGTGCAGTCTGCTTCCCAAATCACAAGTGCAACTCAACCTGCAAGCTTGGAAATGGCTTTATAATAGTTTTATGCAACTAAACATGATGCTTGTTGATTTGCTTGTGCAGTATGATGATATTGCATGGGTTTTGACCAGCCTGTGTTTAGCCCTGAATTCTTACTCAAATAATTTATTATAAAATGCTTATAATATACAGTGGTTGGTTTAGTAAGATTTTGAATTAATAGGAGCTGAATTCATAGAATCATAGAACTATTTAGGTTGGAAAAGATATTTGAAAGTCCATCAAGTCCAACCATTAATGGAGCATTGCCAATCTCAGTTTTTGAATACCTCCAGGGATCGTGACTCAACCACTGTGCTGGGCAGCCTGTTCCAGTGTTTGTATTGTGATCCATTGCCTTGATTCTACTAATAATCTGGCTCTGAACAAATAACACAAAATAATATGAACATTAGTCTGAATTAGAAAGTGACATTTCAGTTGAATTTCAACAATTTATAGATAAAAGTACTCTTGTGCAAAAAGATATTCAATGGTGGATCATCATTTGTTATAGTAGAAGAGCAACCAATTTGAAATTTAGGCTTTATAAAGTAGTTTGTGATATGTAAAGAGGGATTTTTTTATTAAAAAAAAAGCTCAACTTCTTTAGCTTTTTCTATTCTTTTTAAGTTTTGAAATCTTGATGAATTATTCATAAAATCTATGGCTGATGATTTCTCATTAAAGGAAGCAATCAGTCTGGGCATTCCTGGTCAGCGTGGTGGTGTAGAGCCTGTGCTGTGTTCTGCAAAAACGTCCCTGATGAAGTCATATAATTCACACACAAAATGCAAGATCAGATATCGTGTGTCAAATGTAGCACTAAATAACATTTTTAAACATAAGCTACACCAGGCTTGTGTAGGTTAGTTGGGGTGTGTCTGGTTTATTTAGCAAATGCAATGGTTTGACTTCCATGGGATTAGAGATGTATGAGACTTTTTCAGAGTGTAATTGGCTTTCCTTATTGGGATGAGCTTGTTGTCCTAATTAGACAGCCTTCCTGATTAACTCCTGAGAGCAGCTTATTGCTGACCTAAGGCACTTAAACTCTTCAGGGGATTATTGCAGCTTTACTGTGTTAGGGTCATCTTAAAGTCTTTACTGACATCTCTAAACTGTTTAGAGCCCCAGAGCCCACCTGCTCATTAGAATTGTACCTGGACAATAAATAGCCATTGAGCAGACCATGGAATGTCAGCAAATCAGGAAGGGTGCAGTTAGCTAGGATGGCAGGTTGCTTTTTGAAGTGGTGTATCTGCTCTGCAACATCCTCTCAGAGAGGATCCTTCCTATCTCTTAATCAAAAATTTTGTTAAAGTGTTATTGGTCCATGTTCCATCTGATGTTTGTTATGTGATGTTGCTGCTCCACAGAAGCATCTCTGGGTCTTCTGTTAGGCTGGCTGTAACATCCTGACTTCCCAGCTGTCTCTGGAAGTACCTCTGGGTTTGTGGCAGCAGCTGAAATGTGTTGAAGCTCATTTAAAATGGGCTCTGTGGTGGCTGAATGTCTCCACCACATTGCCCAAATTCTGAGCATCTCTTAGCAGCAGCAAAAAGGTGATGTTGCTCCACAATCCCTGACAATCTTTTCTGATGCTTGTTTGTTTTTTTTAGTTTTCCTAGAAGGATTTCATGGTGGTGGGATAAGGGTCTCCTGGGATGGAGGGAGGAGGTCATGTTTGCCATAGGGACTGCAGACCACATCTACCCATGGGTGAGGTTCCTGAGGGTTCCCTTCCAGGCCTTGTTCTCAGCTGCCTGTTCCACCTTTCTGTTGGATTCAGGGTATTCTCAAGCAGATCACTTAGCAGATCACTAATAATTAAACTTCCCTGGCCAAACTTTATGCATATTTTATATATGAAATTGGACTATTTGTACTTTTTTAATGTGAGTATAATTATGTGTCTTGGCTGTGGGAAGGGTTGCCCTTTTTCTCTCTTCTGTGCAGGGATTATTCACATTTGCATAGAATCTCTTAGTCAAGTAAAAGCCAATTCATCAGGCCAGTGTTATGTGCTGCACTAATGCAGTTTGTCTCTTTGAGGAGACTGAAGACAAGACTGTTCTCATTGCTGGGGGTCACTAGAGATCTTGTACAGTTAGCATAAAAATCCATTCAGAACAAAACTCAAACGTAGATTTTATTTAATTTTTATCCCCCTAGATTGCCTGGGACTATGTAGTTTTCATTTATAGAATAAAGTAAACAAATCCCACTGCCTGATGTTTGCACGATGCACAGAGTGCCTGGGTCTTGCTGGCCTAAGCATAATTATAACCAAGCTATGCTTGTGTTTTGTCTATTTTGAGCCCAATCTGTTTTTGTCAGGGGCTGTGCTCTCTCATTTATTTGTACATATAAAAATGCTATTGCACTCTAGTCTTAACTATTTGGGTAGCACTAGCCTGTTTCTTCTCCATACAAATTTTTCTATGGACCATCCTGGTCCAGCCTCCATCAGTTTCTTTGCACATAACATAAATATTATTTTATATTTGCATGTAACCATGATCTAAAAGCTTTTAGTCCAATTACATAATGACTGTAACCTGGGCCAATTAAATCCTGGGTGTTTTTTGTCATCTTTGCATGTGAAAGATGAGAGAAAAGAAAGATTATGAAATATTAAAACGGGAAGGTAAAGTAGCAAAAGAAATCTTAAACTTTTATTTCAGCAAAGCTCTAACACTAATTTGTTTTCCAACCTATTGTAATAAGCCTATATAAAGAATTTGAAAGTGAAAGCAGATCAGCAGAGTAGTTGCCTGTAATTTACCTAAGCTCAGGTTTGTAGAGACTACAAATCCTTTGGTGCTTTTGAAAGCTGTAAAATTGTTAAGAAACATGTTAGCCTTTCCTGTCAAAATTAAGTAGCTATGGGTTTGCAATTTCTATTTTTACTCTCGTGCTGTGTTTCATTTTGATTCTGTGCCAACAGGCTTCCAAAAATCTGAAAGTATTGTAGTGATCTTCATTATTTGGTAATTTCTGCTGCATCAATATTTTCACATCTTTCACCCACAGTAAAATTAATGCAGCTGAAGGACTGAAAAGACAAATTGCAAAACAGACTTTCCCCAGGATGAATGTGGAGGTGCAGAAGACATTTTCACTCTCACTTATTTGCCTTGAGTGGCTGTAGTGCTGCAAGGGCTGCATGGCCACTTGGCTGGAGTGTTGGATTAAAGTCCTGGTGTCAGCTGGGAATGGTGACTTCAGGCACCAAATGGCTGTGCCCAAATTCTCTTGGCTCTGCACACATCAGGAGCCACAAAGACAGTGACCCATCCACAGTCAAGGACATTATCACAAATCTCTTCTAGAAAATTGTTTCTCCAATGATTTAGTCTACAGGGCAAACTAAAAAGGAAATTTCTGTGAAATATGCATTCACATGAGAACTATTATTTGATCCTGAATTACTTCATAATGTCAATTTTTGACTACTATTTTAAGGAGAAAAGTGTAATCTTTAAGAATCAGTGTTAATTCACTGTTATTAACATGATCCCACTTTTAAGATGATTCTGGAATGAAGCACCTCCTTTTCTCCTCATCAAAAGTGCAAAGTGTGTATGGAGTGAGCTATTTTGGGGTTGGCTATGGATTAAAATTCAGAAGGATGGTTATTAGCTTTTGATATTTTCTTGGAAGTTGATGCTATTCTTCCCTATTCCCCTTCCCTGAAGGTTGTAGAGAATGCTGTGCTTAGCAGAATAATAAAAATAAAATAAACACCTGCCTTCAGATTGGTTCTATGATTGGTACTGCAGCAAAAAACAGGGGGGAAAATTCCTGTCAAAGTGCTCTTTAATCTGTCAGATGTGCAAGTTTGAGACAAAAAGCAGAAGTGTGGTCTGTATGGCCACCTTACACAGGGTGTCTGTTATGAAAGTCGAGTTCTGTTGGAGAAACACTGGACAGCCATTAGTTCTCAAAGGATTTGGCAGCTCTTCACACGGATGCAAACTTGCAAAAGGTCTTCTGTGAGTATGTCATACATGTGGAAAGACAGATCCACAATGCTGTGGACTTGTACATCTGTTCTTCAGGTCTGCAAAGTGGGAACAATGACATATTCCTGTTCCACAGAACAATGGTGTTTTTGAGGCACTTATAAGTATTTAAGGACAAAAAATTCCCTTTAATCAGAACAAAGGCAAACTAATTGTAAACATTAATGAGACCAAATATACTTTAAAAGTATTGTTCAGCTAAGAAAGTTAGCAAATGTTTTGCTGTGGAGTGCTGGATGCTGGAATTGCTGTGTAAGAGTATTAGCTATGCCTTTGGTTTATGGTTCAAGACCACCCAGTGAGCTACTGGTAAGTGGGGAATGAGCTGCAGAAGTCTCATTTCTGAAGGCTGTATTATATCTTGCCTTGTCTCTGTGTGGTCACCTATACTTGTGTAAATAATGACCTACATCCTCTTTGCAGAGGAGTAATGGGACAGGATGCAAGCAGCAAAGAATTGGTCCCTCTATGTCCCATTCCAGACAACTCCCAACGTGCTTCTGGCCATGTCCACTCCACAAGGACAATGTTTTCCTTTATTTGCCTTTCCTTATGTCAGTCTCTCGTGTTTCTCCATTTTCTGTGTGTTGCAGCAGACCAGTGTGAACAGCTGTAACCACAGGGAAAGTATAAAGCCAGCTATTACTGTCAGCTGAAATCTCAGATCTGACCACATCACTTTCCTAGGTATGTAAGGAAATCCACCTTGGGTTTAAAGAGAGCTCTGGGGTTGGCATTCCAGTGCATTCGGCTCAGATATTTCTCAGGGCATGGCAGTTGCATGGGAAGAGCATGTGCTGTGTTGTCTGCAGTAGAGAGTGCCAAAAAAGTGCAATTAGACCATCTTACTGGCACAGGAAGCCATTGCAGTTTGAGTAATGATTTCTCTTATTGACTTAGAAAAGATACCATTATGATGCATCCAATCAGGGATAAAACCTAAGGCAAACTGTCTAAAACCAGTGTATTTTCTTTCCTGTGGAATCAGCTCAATTTTTGTCTAGGTACAAGATTTCTTGTGATCAGTTTAATCCTTTGATTGTGTATGAAGCACCTACTGAATTATACAGAACTGTTAGGAATCTCCTCCCCAGATTTCCTCTCTCCTTTCTCACGTAGGCTCATATCCCTGCCCACTTAAAATTTGTGAGCACTCTTTCCTAATCTCCACTCTGACAGTAAATGAATTTGCTGTTTATTCAATTTCTGTCAAACCACTTTGGTCCTCTGTGTTTTACCCACCCTCTCTCCTGTTCTGCACTTCTACATCCTCCTTAAACACCATGACTTACATTTGGCCATGCCAAGGGGTAAGGTTAATTTGTACCATGCTCGTGTGTGTCAAATAATTGTCAAACTCTTGAAGCAGAATTGTGCTAATGGCATGTTTCAACTATGTGTTTAAATAAAGTCATGTGTTCTTGACTGAGCAACACTGACTCTGTCATAGAGGCTTTTTTGCTTATTTTCCCCTTTCTCTCTTTTTATTTTCTTTAGATGGGGACCACTTTATAATTTTATGTGGTGCAAGCACTCAGTAGTCAGCTAATCCCATTATTGGAGGGCTGTTTTTCTGTGCACCATTTTGATCCTTTCTAGTCTCAGTGCAAACATGTCAAATGGAAGAGTCCTTAGCAGTGAAAAATCACAGTTTCGATTGGAGCTGAGTCATATAGATCAGCCATCAGTATCCAGGGAGGATGAGGTGCTGGAGCTCAATAAGCACTGCAGGGACACATGACCCTGGCATGGGATGCCCATCCATCACTGGGTGATTGATACCAGACCCAGAGCTGCCTTGTAGAGTAAAACACCCCCTGAGTAAAAAGATTTGAGCTTTTTATGGAATGGCTCAGAATGAAAGAGTCATTTCTGCTGTTTGCAAACAGCATTTCAAATTATGGTATTGACATAAAATAGAACATACCAGGGAGAAGAGACCCCTCCATGAGCTTTAAGCCATGTATTTCATGAGCTTGAGGTTAAAATTACAAATCATGTTTGTAGATATTGTTTGATGTCACTCTCCTTGGCTCATCTTTGTTTTGGACTAAAGAACCTGAGAATGTGGTGAAATATGCAAAACATGAGAGTACAAAAGCAGCATGATGTTCTCTTGGTGTGAAGATAACAGAAACTGATGGATCTGGTTATGAAGAACTTTTGACTGAAATGCAGTTAAAAAACATGAGGGGTGGACAGCCTGGTGAGGAGTGCAAGTCTAGGGATATAAATTCTCATCTTGGCCAGAGGGGCAGGCATTTTCTCTATAAAATATGCAAAAGAACAATGTATTTCTTTAGATTTCATCCCCTTGTTGACTGCAGAATTTAAAGCAATAAAATTAGCTGGGGGGCAAAATCTTTGCAATGCTATTCAAGTCAAAATGCCAGTTTTTGCTTTATTCTGTAAATAATGAAAATGGTGATGTGTGTGTGTGCATGTCCAGTTACATCTAATTATCTCTCTCTAAATCCAATGGGCTAAATTAGTCACTGATGGAGGTTTGCCTCTTGGGCTTGGAATTTTGTTCTTGGAATTAACTGGCCAGTGTAATGCTTTTGCCAAATTTTCTATTTCCTGTCCTACCAAAACTCTGGGGGGCCCAAGTGTTTTGCTGTGAATATCAAACAGAGGTGCATTGCCAGAAAAGACATCATGGGAGGTTAATATTTGTGGGAATTAAGGTACATTTCATCATTTGAGGTCAGAGGGCTGATTTCATGGTCTTGTCTTGTTTTATTTGCCATAAGATCATGGCTTTGGGCACACTCCTTGCAGATAATAACCAGCAATTATAAACCTTCAAATGTTGTGGGCATAAGATTTTTTTTTGTATTTTTTTTCCTTTTTTTTTTAATTTCCATTTCCTATATAATTTACTTACCCAGAAAAGCTTAGCTCAAATCTCATTTACCATCTGGAAATCTGTGTGGTCCAGCTCTTCACTGCATTACTGACTCCAAGAATGCAGAAGGTAACAATAAATTCCTTGAAAGCAGTATATGCAACACAGGGCAGGGCTACAGTCAGATAAAATTGGTTGCCCACCTTTGCAGGCTTCCACAAGGAAATTAATTTTCTTTCTCTTGCCAGTTCAAAGAACTTCTAAATTGTGAAGCAACTGCATAATTTTGTAAGAGGTTTGAGCCTCAGGGTTACTAGGACTCTAGTCTGAACTTCAAGACTTCATGTGATCTGTCCTTTTCAGTCTCTTGGGGGCAACAAAAGCTGCTGGAAACTGGTGCTCTTGCTCAGCCTGAGGAAAAACTTGACTCCAATGTCCTGCACTTGTGGTATCACCCTTGATCAAGCCCCTCATGATGCACAGAGTGAGGTGAGGAGGGGGTTCAGTGAAACTGGTTGTATTTATCTTTGTGCCCACATTGATGAATGGCCAGATCAGGCTGGGAGTGTGGCTCTTTCAGTTATGTGGGAGTTTGTTCAGCTGTAGCTTCTACACTCTTCCTGCTTCCTTGATAAAATCAAGGATAAAACTGGCTTATGCTTTTTCCTCTCTGTCCACCTTGTCCTTGCATGACCATGAAAGCTGAAGGAGGAGTTAAAAAGCATAACTTGATATTGATTTATTTATTTTAAAATATGACCAGGGAAGCGGATGTCCTCTTGTAGTTTATAAAAATATATTAATTAGCAATCTTGACTCATACAGAGCGTGAATGGGAAATTCACCTGTCAGCAAAGTTTGAAGGGTGCTTTAGGAACCAGCATGCCTGCAGAATAGAAAGGAAAAACAGCTTTTCATCAATCTCTGCAGGGCTTAGGCTGAGCTGTGACAGTCCTTCCCCCCCTCCTCCCCTGGGAGTCTCACCCTTCACAAACACAGGGTTTATTGCTTTAAAAACCCCCCCACACAAACCCTTCTGGGGGGGTGCTGTGCATGGGGAGAACTGCCAGGGTGACAGAGAGCTCTGGAGCTGCTCCTGCAGAGCTCCTGGATGAAGATCCATCACCAGCTGACTGATATGTGACCCACAGGTACCACATATGTTACCTAATGACCAGTCACTTAATTATAGGCGAGGTGACACGTTTATAAGGGTGAACTTTAGAGTGCTATTAGGGAATGGACAGATGAACTATACCAGCTCCCCTCCGGGTAGATTTCACCCAGACTCTTCTGCCTCTGTGGATCCATTACACAGTAATTAGGGTGGGTTTTAAGTAGGATGCAAGGAGTTAAATGACTAACCTTATTATTGCTTCATTTGTCACTGTGGTAAGTGCTGCTTTGGGGGAGGTGGATTGGAAATGGAGAGAGAGAAAGAAAGAAAGAAAAGAGAACATGAGGTGTAAGGTCTCTTTGTTCTTAAGTCCACATGTGAAGAGCAAGTTGAAGAAGAAAAGTGTGGATTTTCCAAAGCTAAGGCTGGATGCTCTTTGGACAATCTGATTTTTTGCTTTAACAACTGAAATGCCCACAAAGTGATGTCAGTTTCATGATGGTGCATTGTTATAAGGGTGTTTTTGTACTTATAATTTATTCTATACTCCTGAGAACAAAATCTGTATCTTGTGGACATGTTTTGATTCACTGAGATCTTTTCAGAATATCTTTTGGGTGTTTGTTTTTAGTTTTTCCTATGGAAAGAAGTAGATGAGCACAGAGGTGAGATACAGGACTCTCCATCTCCTCTGAGCTGGAACATAATCACACCTCTAAAGCAAGCTGCCTGGCCCTCTGTCCCACGTGGTGCTGGTAGGGCTGTCTGGTGTCCCTCCTCACTGATGTTGTGGCAGCTGCTGCAGTTGTTTTCTTGCTGGAGTGTGGCAAAACTCCAGCCCTGGCCTTCTCGTGTGCCTTTGATTTAGCAACAGGGTGAGCATGTGCTGATTTACTGGCTTTTCTCACGCACACTCAAGTCAAGGACTCAAATATCCACAATTACAGCCTGTCATTTGCTTCTGGGTTACTGGGGAAGAATTCACCTTCTCTGCAGTCTTTGTGTTGGATCTGTCAGTTTTGGGAAAATGTTTTTCTCATTAATTGCGTGGGGATTTTGTTGCAGAGGGGAAATGAATGGTCGTTTTTATTAATCTGGGCTTAACATCCAATTGTTCTTGAAATCTTACATGTAGCCTTGAAGCATGGAGGCATGTGAGTCACTTGTTGGTTAATAATGCCAGCTGGTTCTTTGCAGTGTTTATATGTGGAGTGGCTGCTCGAGGAGGGATTTTTACCAGTGCCCTCAGTTTCCTTTCATTCACTCAGCTGAGTCTCTTTTCAAGTAGGAATAGTTGGAGGAAAAAGCTGCAGGGGAGATTTGCCTTGTTCTTTAGGAGATAATAATTGCTGAAGGGTATTGCTAATTGAAGGGAAGGAGATAAGTTTGAACTTCTCAACCTGTGCTTTGCCCCAGCTGGCTGGGAGCCAGTTCTGATCCAGGAGCAATGGAGGTGGTTTAACCAGTGATGTGTAAGAGCTAATATGTCCTGCTAGGATAAATGCAAGTGAGCTGGATGTAAAGATAATTTTTTTGTAGAGTTTTATATGCTCCAGTTGATTGATCAAGGGGAACACAGTTATGCCCCTACTGTACCTCTGCTGCAATGTACCTAATTTTCTTGAAAAGCTAAGGCCTTGGAGGTATTAAATGTTTCATTAAATTGGCCACAACCTTAATTCAGTGCAGGGGGGTTCTTGTCTCCTCAGGATCAGCCTCATGGCTCAGAAAAATGTGATCATAGATACCCAAACCCCTGAAAGTTGGCATTATTTTTTCACTTAATTGTGGCAGTGATTACTGCCAGCATTTAAAGGCTTTAGAAACATTTGAAGATTCTTTGCCCTTTACTGCTTCTAACCTTTGTTTATCAAAGTGGTAATGGGAAAGAATTAAATGTTAAAAAAATGTGTTAGGAGTTCTTCCCTCCCTCAAAAAAAAACCAAAAGCCCAGAAAACCAAACCATGCAGAAATACCTAGCTCAGACTGGGCAGATGGAAAACACGTGGGGATCTCCACCAAGTTTTGTTCACCAGGACATCAAGGCAGACATGGATTCTGTCCCTCCTCCACCCTTTAATGGGCAGGTATTAGGTACAGTATATTTTTCTTTAAATTGTCTTTTCAGCCTTGCTAGAGGAGCAGGAGGTACTTAGGAACTCCAGCTGTGCAAAGTATTTGGTGATGACTACCCAAGTTTTGTTTAATTTCAATTTACTTTTTTCTTTCCTTGGGGTATTTTAGGGTGGGATTTAGACCCAACCATACGTGCCTGCTGCTGTTTTTGTCAGCTGATGCCAGGCTGACAGCTTCTACATCAAAGCACCATGAGTTTGCTGTGGGTTCCAATTCATCTGTACATCCCACAGCCCACGTTTGTCCAATGGAAATGGTGAATCCTTTATTGGAAAGCAGAGTTTACCACAAAACATCACCATGAAGTAGCCAGGCTGTGCATGCCTGGGCTGCCACAGCACCTGAATATGCAGCTGGCAGGGTGAAATTTTAGTTTGTTTAAATAAAGGCAATAGAAACAGTTTAAAGAAGAGTGAAATGTACCTCACCTTCCAGCTTTTTTTCAGTGCAGTTTTATTTTTATAGTTTAATGTGCTGGTGGCAAAGCAGAGCTGCTGTGAGTTCCATGAAGCTCCTGTGCTCAGCTGAGTTCTGAGGACTCAGCTCTGCAGTGATGAACCTCAGTAGCTCAGCTTTATGGAGGGGTCCTGGCAATCCAGGAGAGCCAGAGGGATGTCCTGAACTCCAACAATGAACCTCCACTCTGTGGGTCTCTTATGGTCAAGACATCAGTGCTTTAAAGCACAGTGGGGCCACTTCCACTTGTGATGGTGTTCACAGGGGTCCCAGGATGAGGGAAGAGATGAGAAAGTTGACTCCATGTTCAGAAGGCTGGGTTTATTATTTTATGATAGATATTATATTAAAAAGAACAGAAGAAAGGATTTCTGCAGAAGGCTGGCTAAGAATAGAAAAGGAATGAATCACAAAGGTTTGTCTCTGACTGAGACAGTCTGGACAGCTGGGCTGGGATTGGCCATTAATGAGAAACAACCAGGTGAGACCAATCCCAGATCCACCTGCTGCATCCCACAGAAGCAGAGAATCATTGTTTGCATTTTGTTCCTGAGGCCTCTCAGCAACTCAGGAGGGAAAAATCCTAAGGAAAGGATTTTTCATAAAAGCATGTTGGTGACATCCACTGAGCTCTCTGTAGGGACACTCCTTTCTCTGGGAGAAGGGAGAGAAGGCTGTGGTGTGGTCTGGGTGCAGCTGGAGCACATCTGCCCACAGGAGGTTCCACCTGCCCCACCCTGAGCCCCCCTGGAGAGGTGGAACAAGGTGTCAGCAGAGGGAAAAACCCCAAAATTAGCTGATTTCCCTGAGTTCCTGTCACTTCACTGAAAGGGGATTTGGGGATTCCAGGCTCCAGAGAGTGCCTCTGAGGGTGGTTATAGCAGCATTGCAATGTCCATTGGCAGGTGGGGATCAAACAGGTAATGTCAGGTTTCTGATTAGTATCCTGAGCCTGACATGATTGACTTCAACTGTCAGCTGTGCTTAGGTGACTCTTGGGAGCTTTGCCTTCAGTCCTAGGTGTATAAAAGCTTCTTTCTTAAGAACTATAATGTAACTTTTATTATTTTTGAAAATTTTTTATATTTTTTTAATACTCAAGTGACTTCAGATTAGAGTAATTTTCTTACAGAAAATACAGAAAAACCAACAATTAAAAAGGTGTTGGAAAACTTTGGTTTCTGGTTGAAAAAGTAAAAACTCTTTCAGTCACAGCAAACTACCAGGAATAAATGTTTATGTGTTGGTCTGATATTGCATAATCATTGTATTCCCCATCCTTATTCCCAAAATAACATTGAGTTTTCCAACAAGTTATAGGTGGAAATATTTACAAAAGTCTTACAAGCTTTTGAGGTAACTGTCATTGAAGGTTGTTTTTTTTTTTTAATGAATTATGGCATTTTTTGAATTTCAAGTGTCCATCTTGAAATTAAAAACATGTTAAACTTGATGTCACAGATGATTTAACAGGAACAAATGATTTTAAAGAAAAATAATTTTGCCTGAAAAGATTTTGAGCATTGAAAAGCCATAACTTCTCCTACACTTGAGACTTGTTTTGTTATATTTAACAAAACAGCAGGGAATTTCAAATTTCTGCCATCAGATTGGACTCTTTACAGACATGCAAAATAAAATTCAAGATTTCTCATGGCAGAAAGTTTTCATTTTTTGTTTGGAATGTGTGAAATGTTTTTTACTCTTGTCCATAGCCTTAACATCAGAGATGGTGGGGGTGCCCAAAGTCCAGGTGAAACCACCTGGGGTAACTGATGCTTCCAAAACTTGTGTTGCTGGACATACAGGGAAGCTGATGCCCATTAATGAACTTGGCAAAACAATTAGTAACAACCTTCCACGCTGAATTTTATGCTGAGTGCTGCATATCCCTCAACTGTTTGAAACACTTCCACATCCCAAGATTGGACTCAACCTTCAAAATTATACAGCTTACCTTCTACTAACATCTCCAAATGAATGAAAGTAGATTTTATTTTGCTGCTGGAAAGGTGAGGGGGACAGGAAGAGAAGCAGGAGGGAGTGCACACTGCAGCCCAAGAGCTGCTGGGGTGGCTCTCTGGAGGTGTGGAGAAACCCAAACCATGCAGCACCACCAGGAAATTCCATGGCTGAGCTGGAAGCTGGTACCCAGGATCTTTGGGGTCAGGAAATTAATTTCAGATGACTCTGAAATTTGCCTCCTAGATAAATAGTCCAAGTATTCTGAAATGAGCATGTAATTTAAAACAGTGCAGGGTATTCAGGGAATTAAAAGCCAAAAAAATAGTTGGGGTGTGGGTGGAGAAAAAACACAATTCAGAACTGTGATTGAACGAAGAAAATCTGGGACTCAAGTGTTGACAGGAAAATTCAGGCAGTTATCAAGTCCAAGGGTGTCAATGAAATAATTAAAAGCATACAGTATGAAATGGCCTCTGACTGCTGTGATGGATGTGGGGTTGCCCTACCTACTCTGGCAGCTTTTAAATAACAACATCAACATCAGGGTTTGGGCTGGAGCAGGACTCACAGGAGTTCTGCACTGGCCTTTCTTTTATTATTTCAGCCAGAGCCCTTCACTGCTGAGGCCAGTGTTCAGTGATGACCTGGGAAGGAAAGCCATGTTCAGCCTCCTGCTCCTGTTGCCTCCCAGTCAAGGAGTTCTGCCTTGGGGGAAGGAGATGAGGGTGGGAGGGAAGTTGCAGTGGGAACAGGAACCCTGAGCAAAGGGAAGCCTGTTGCTCAGGGTTCCTGTCCCTGCTCTGCTCTGCTTCCTTGGAGAAGGTGCCTTTTCCATCTGCTTTTCTTGGGACCAAGGCCTGTGTATCCCCAGCCCTGCAGGAAGTTGATGGCTCCTGTTTTCCATGTTGTTTTTATGTACTCCAGGAATGTATCAAATCTCATTGTCTCATCGTGAACCCCCTGAAATGGGACCTGAGATGGGAAGGCTGCTGGACCTCAGTTCCATCTCAGCAATTCCCAGAATCCTGGTGGGGAGTGAGCCAGGATGAACACCAGTGCCAGTGCAGGAGGGTGTGGAATAAATTCCAGCCAGGAGTGAGGGGAATGGGACAACTTGGCGCTGAGGGGCTTTGGGAGATGCTGAGTGGGTGGCAGTAAGATCCAGCTCCATGATTCTTGCACCTGTCATACAAAGGAAGTTGTCCTGTGTGCTGTTACCTGCTTGAGAAATACTCTCAGCAAAATTAATTTCTACTCTGTGAATTCCAAGAAGGAAAATAAATTTGTATGCAAACTTAAAGGCATTTAGGGAAAAAATAAATATTTGGAAGCATCTAGAAAACCCTTGCTTTTGAGAAAAGTCGAATGAGTAGCTTTAACCTCTGCTGTAAATCATCTCACCCCTCTGGGGTTTGAACTTTTATCAATTTCTGAAAATGAGCTTCAAGTCTGTTTTGTATTGATCATCCACCCCATGTCAATAACAGCTGTTGTGAAGGTGAGCCTTGCTTGAAATTCACGTTAATGGTATTCATGGAGGAAGGAGAGAGGGAATGTGGGTGTACAGCTGGAGATTTATTTCAAATTCTCCAGTTAAAATCTTTAAGGAGTTGTAGGTTGAACATTATTTATGGTGTTGCTGTTCCGTAGGCCTTTGATCCTCCAGATCTGTTACTCAAGAGCAATTTTAGTTTTTGTTTTAAATCAAAATATCCCGAAGAATTATTTCTCATATCATATTCATAATTCTGTTGAGCATCCCAGAAGAAAAAAAGATAGAGTGACCTGGAGCCTGGGTAAAATCCCTTAAAGAACAATTTAATTCTACCACATCTTTTAAGGCCCTGTCACAGGACTTTAAACACAGAGAATTAACTATTTGGTTTTAAATAAGGTTTATTTTACTTAAACAAGAAAGAACTACCTACTTCTGGAGTTCTTACTGCTGAAAATTAAATACTTGTATTATAAGGAAGAATTCATCCATTTTTCTATTTCCCAAGCAATTGTTTTTCAACCAGAACAAGAAAAGCTTGGAAAGACAATATCCACAGAACTTCTTTCCTTAATTTCCTCACGAATTTTAAGGGAAAAGGATCTTTAATCAGCCTTTATTGGAATTCCAATTGAAAATATAACATTTGCTGCCCTTGTGAGCTATTCTTTTTGCCACTTCCAATGCTGCCTAATAAACCAGGTATGAAGCTGTTCTGCTGCTCTGTTTTGAGCCCTTTAGAGAAGGGTTCCCACTAATGAGGGGAAACCCATCTCTGTGACAGGATTTCATGTAGTGATCAACCAGGCAGCAATCCTGGACTGAGGTTCTGATAGGCACAGGATAAATGGGATTAAACCCCCTTGATATGGGATGTCTGGTGTTTCATGTTTCTGCCACACAGTCCAAATACAGCAAAGCAATCTGTGGAGTGTGTGCAATTTTTTTTTAACTGAAAGAGAATTTTGCAATTATTTTTCCCTTTTTTATTTTCTGAAAGCATATAAACAAAATCACGAGTATTTTTATTTAAATATTTATTTTATCTCTCCCCCTAAATAGGTTTATTGTTGTTTTTGCTGCTGTTATTAAGGGATGAGTGCCAGTCTCTTTTCTGTGCCTGAGAAAAGCCATTAAAGTGGTGGTTTGGAAAGTGGGGAGCAATGTTTGTCAGCATGTTATCAAACCAGGGTGCTGGCTGATATTAATTTGTGGGAAGAAGGAGACTGGGGGAGTTGGTCAGGGATTGTCCTGAAGTGCTGGGAGTTTGTGGAATTCTCCCATGGGGCTGCTGAGCTGCTGGCAGAAAACTGTGTGTATGAGTTTACAGAAGAGGAATTAACTGGCTACAAATACATATGCATTTGGTGTGCTATATATAATCAATTTTTTTATGTTATATTCAATGCATTTTAGGTTTGTATATATATATATATATAAAAGTTTGCAATACATCTTTATATATTTATACTCATTGATCTGCATGTTACTACCAAAACCAACATTATCACAAAGCAGGGTTGAGCCCAAGTTAGATTTTAGATAATCTGTGAAAGGAGTTAATTAATTGTGAATGGTTTCTCCTGCAAGTCCGAGGTGGAGAGCCCTGTGGTAAGAGACATCACCCAGCAAATCAATGTTTCATTAGCATGTCTATGGGAGATGTCTGTTCTGTTTTGCACATAAAATGAAACAAGAGCTTTCATCTCCCTCCCTGCCTCACTCTGCCTTTGAGAGGGAATAAGTGGCTTTGTTCATTAAACTCCAAACTTTCACTGCTGTACATCCCCCTGTGCTTTTTTCCTCTTACTCTAAAGCTCTCAATCAATTTAAAAGGAGAGAACCTCTATTAAGGACAAGTGTCAGGTAAATGTTTATTTCCATAATGCACTTATTAAGGTATAAATAGAGGGAAATGTTGCTGCAAGGACTGGAATTTACTTTCCATATTTGTGCTCATGAACTTCTGCATTGAAGTTTCTGCAGAAAGTCAGGCTGTTTGCAGTACTGATTTTCAGCATCAGGCAGACTATTGAAGCACAATTATTTGCATCTTTTAGTCTGAAGTCTGGATTTTGGCAGTGCTATTTCCTACACTTTCCAAGTTTAGTCAATAATTTCAGGGAGGAGGGCAGATGGCAGCAGTGTTTATACAGGTCAGGTGATGCATCTAATGAAAATAGACTTGAAATATGTCAGATATGTTCCAAACATGAAGAAGATATTGCAAGAAGGGAGTTTCACTCTGTTCCTGCTCAGCACTGGTTTGTTTTGAAGCCTTGCCAAATGCAGTTTATAACATGCTTGTCTCTCTTTTAGCTGTTGCAATCTTAACAGCCTGACTCAAACACCACCTAGATTTTGGACATGATGAAATGATAACTATCAATAGCATTATTTATAATTATCCCACTAAACAATTAGGTAGTGGTTTGGTGGACAATCTTAAGAACACATCTTACCTGACTTAACTGCAGAAGTGTCTGCTTAGTGTCCTTTCTGCTTGGTTATGTAGATCCTGCAGCATTTACCTACTTTAAAGTACTGCTTGGGACATTAGAATGAGGCCAGTCCACCATCACAGAAGTAAACTGGCTGTGGCTCTGAATAATTTGATATAATTCTTAGCAGTCACGTTTCTGATCCTTTTTTCCCATTATTCTTGTGGGTTTCAGCTCATTAACCAATTATGGGTCCATTAGCAAGATATTGATATTGTATGCACTGGTGCCACTTGTCATGACTTTAAATTTTGCATTACCTGTATATTTTCTTCAAAGCCCAATTCCTGGGTTCATGTTGTTAATGAGATTCTTAGCTGCATCTTAAATAAATTCCAGACCTGCAGGCTCTCAAATATAGATATGTAACTCAAAAGCACCCTGGAAGATTAAAAAATGGAAAGCAAAGAGAGGAAGTCTCAAATCTCATGATTTTCAGGGCATAACTCTATTATTCTTGAATCCATTGGTTTGGCAATATTTTTCTTCTAACTGAGCAAACATTAAATACCCAGGTTTGTGTCTTGGATCTGCTTTCTTTGTGCAGCACGTGTTCACTGTGCTGATAAGATAAGAGTGCTGAGGAAACCTAAGAGAACAGTTTTTTTCCCCCTTCTCTGTTTTCTGCTGTTGAGAAATAACTAAAAGACTCAGCCCTAGCTAGAAATTTGGCTGATACACAGATATTTCATAGCAAGTTTTCAGAATGAGGCCCTACATATTCCCAAAAACAATTGCAAAAGAGTTTCATTCTTTCAGTTGTTTGACTCCTGCCTTTCCACACAAAGTTCATTTTGAATTCTTTTGGCTGGGCCCAGGTGAGTCTTAGAGAGAAAGCTGTTCCTCATGGAGGCAGAGACACATTTGAAATGCAGATGTTTAAAATTCTTTGGCTTTTTTTTTTAATAAAAGTTGGGGAACCTTCAACCTGTTTGTGCTTAGGTGTCTGCTTTGGCTTGAAATTTTTGCAGCAATGAACTGGGAAATCATCATGGTACTCTGCCTTCTTCAGAAGTAACCTCTTCTCTTGGAGCATGTCCATTAAGAGATTCTGTACCCAGACCTCACTAAATCTGTCTGCACAGGTTTAAATTGAGTAAGAGGGATCTTAATTCACTTGCTGGTATTTGCCTTCTCTTTGTGTATAGTATTTTCATAGACTGGTTTCTTGGTTTCCTCTTTTCTCTGCTTTTCCATCAACAGAACCAGTTTTTGAGTAGTTGCTCCTGATTTTGTGTGGCTGAATTGAACTCCTTGGACTTATCAAAGAGATGTAGCAGTTGAGCCTCCTTCTGATCCTGGGGGAACTTTTCCTGTGGATTTTCCAGGCTGGGGAGGTACAGTAAGTTTCTTCCTAACCCAAAGAGATCAAAATCTCAGCACCAGGTTCTACTCCACCTAACCCAAAAAAGGCCACGTGCTTGTTGACTGAAGCATCTCCTCAGCTTGGTGGTAACAATGCAAGTTTGGAAACAAGGACTGTAATTAACCATGACTGTATTATTGGATCTGTGCGTGCCTAATTAACAAAGCAGATATTTTTGTGTATGTGGCTCTAGTTATTTGCTGGTGAAAACTCCCCACCATTTTCATCAGCATATTAAGGTTAATTAAAATGAATTCTGTTTGTATTGACTGCCTTTTCACGTATGCCAAGTTTGTGCAAATCAAGTGTGTGGCCGGGGCCTTCTTCCCTATAAAATCCATAATGTTTGCTTTCAGAGCTGGGGGAAAAAGGAATCCAAATTGCAGGCTGTTTGAAATTTAAATCAGAGCAATGCTGGTCAATAGTATCAAGGTTACAGTGCCCTGGAAGGTTTTGATTGGGTGCTGCCAGGTGCGTGCTGGGTGACAATGACATTAAAGGTCAGGTGAATGGAGTTTTAGGATTTCCTTCTGGTTAATGTGGGATTCCTGGCTGATAAAAAATAATGGAGTGGAATCATAGAGTAGATTTGTGCAGGTTTGTGGATGGTGTTTGGCCTGTGCCAAGGCAGAGCACAGGCCCAGTGTTTGCACTCTGCTGTGAGCATTCCCCAGCTGAGATTACAGCTTTCTTATATCAAACCCTGAACAAACACATAACAGGACATAAATGCTGTCCTGAAGAGTTTGCAGCCTGATAGGCTGTGTGAGAAGGGAAGCACAAGCACAGGAGTGTGGGGTGACCTGCCAGGGGTTGTGCTGCAGGCTGTGATCATGCAGTGGGCTCTCTGGAGAGCTGGAAGTGATCCCAATACCCCTAACACAGCACCAGGACTCTCTGCCTGCACTCCTTGCAGTTTCTTCCTAGCTCCTGGAATTCTACCGGGTGCTTAAATGGTCTCAGACTGAATAGAGTGTTTGGGCTTTTGCTTGATCAAACAGTGTCTTCATGAAACATTCTCTGAAGCCCACATTGATGCAGCAGCCATTGGCAGTGTGTGTTACTTGAACAGGACCCTAAGCTTGCCAGAGCTCTCAGGTGGGCCTGGCTGTACCTCTTCCTTAAAGTCAGCTCTTCAGAAAAGCATTTTAAATTGCAAAGTATGTGTTTTATTGGACCACAAGCTAAGAAAGTACATAGATACTTTAAAACAGCATAAATTCAGATCAAAATCCAGATTTGACTAGGGTTAAAACAGATTAAATTAAGGAAAATATAAACAAACCCTCTTTTTTTTTGCTCTCTCATGCAGATAGATCTTCAGATTTGCTCTGATTTCAGTAATTCATTTGCTCTCTGTGTGACAACAAGGTCAAGGCAGTCCTTTTTAAGTACCTATTTCAACTAATTCCATCCGTCCCCCTTCCAGGACCCTGTTGTGGATCCCTCCCTGCTGCTCTCAGCTTTGCCCCCATCTTTGCTCCTGCACAGGCTCCTGCCTGTCTCTGGGTCTCATTCTGCCCATCCCTCCCAGTCTGCCCTCCAGGGACTGGGCACACTCAGGGTCTGATGGGCTGGGCTCCTCTCCCACGCTGCTTTCCCTGGCCCAGGGCAGGGTTTTGTGGGACAAGGTGCCCAGCCCCAGTTTTCAGAGGAGCATCACCCCCAGCCAGCCCTAAACAAACAAAGCCAGTGCTGTCTGTCAGGTGCACCATTTCATTTGTGTTGAACTCATGATTAGCACAGTGGGATGGGAGGATGTGGGCTGATGGCAGCTCTCACAGCTATTGTTGCAGACTGTCTGCAGGCTCAGGAGAATACTTCTACAGGGCCTTACTCTTGATTTATGTTCCTTTGGTTTATTCTCCAGGGAGGGAAATCTCTACAGGGTGTAAATCAGATTTTTTTTTCCCCCCTTCCTTTTTTTTTGCAGAGACTCTGGCTCGTAATTCTTTCAAATGTAAATCTGAACATAATTCTGCAGCAAGAATGGGTTCTATGGCTAATCATGTGGCTTCAGGCTTTATATCTCTCTAAAGCTCCAGGCCATTTCTGTAGAAATTTACAGAACATCTTCTAAAGAATAAAATAGTAATGTCCTGTATCATCCAATTGCTTTTTCATAAACCCTTTGAAAAGGTGAACATATTTTGGTTTGTTTATGTAACAGTTCTATGATCTAAAAAGAAGGAAACCAAAATGTAGGAAGAAATTTTTGCCATTAAAGCTGGCTTTTAATCTGCTTCCTTGACAAATGCAGCTGATACTGATGGTGTTTTTCCATTTCTGTCTACTCCCAGTAAGACTGAACGATCTGCTTCTGTCTCTCTCTTGGCTCTGATAATGTTTTTGTACTAACATAACATAATGCCATACAATTAGAAATTATATGTTAGCTGTTAGTCATAGCCCAGTGAGTTTACATTAGACAAAAGAAATTAAATGGGAACCAGAGGAGACCTAGGAAGTGCAGTTTATGTTGCTTTTTTCTACTCGGAAATATCACATTTCTATTGATGAGCATCATTTATGCCTGCATGGGGAAACTAACTGTGCTACAGGCAAAAGAATCCCTGGTCATTTCTTCAATTTCAAATCATGCAGAGTTTGTAAATGCAAAGTTAAGAGAATTTTTCTTCTGTTTTCTTCAATTCTTGGAATTGATGGGTTGCTTCAAAATTTGTATTCGTGCCCTGCAAGGAAATAGAATTATTTTCAGTCTTGATTGTCTGTAACACTAAATGATGCCTTGTAACTTGTTTTGGTCTAGGGAGTGAGAGCTCCTACTGTACTGAGGAATTGGATTCCTTGTGTGTTTGTCCTGGTGGAAGCCTTGCTTTAGAAGGCTTTGCTCAGTGGGACCAGTGGCATTGCTGGTCTGGTGGTGATTGGTTCAATTACTCTGTTTTATAATTGTATGAATTTCTGCCTCCCTTGCACCTGGATGTGTTCATAATATGCTTTCTAAATTTGGAAGGTTAGATTTGATTGCTCATTGAGCACATTCATGATGGCTTAAAGTAAAATGAATTGTGTTCTCTTTTTGGCTGAGGTTTCCAAAGTTACCACAGAGTCCTAGATTAGCTCCACATACTCCAAGAGGACTCCCAAACTGTCTGACTGGCTTGGAGAATCTCTGCCCTTAAATTTATTTTGTGTTTCATACTTCAGTGATATTTGTGCAGGAATAATTTGGATTAGTAGTAAGTGCTGACAGAGCTTTCTTAGATAGGAAGAGTGAGTGAGAGACTTGGCTTTTTCCTGTTCTTCTATTTACTTGTTCCTGCCTTGATTTTCTTTTTCTTGTGTGCTTGCAGTTTTTATTGAATGCAGTTCTGACCAGGTTTTCTACAGCTGTACGTGGTCATTTGGCTCTGTGGTTTTGTAAATGCATTAATGGGCTTTTGTGCAGGAATTATCTTCGTAGAAGAAATGGAACAAGGAGGGTGTTCTGTTGTTAACTGGCTGCTTGTGCTTCACATGCTCATATATGTGCAGTATCTTGTACTTAAAATGTAGAAAACCCTCTCCAGAACAAGAAACTGATCTTTGAGAGGTGGAATGGAGAAAACAGAAGAAAAAATAAAAGGTTTTAGAGGAAGGATTTAATTTTTCAGGTACTTTGAAGATTCCAGAAATGGGCTTAGCTACATAAATTAACATTTGTATCCTGAAAATGTTCACCTTGATGAAGATAACCTGAAAAAGAATGTACAGGATAATCTCTACTCCTAGGTGTAAGGGGAAGAAATGTCTCAGATTTAGACTTCCCATATAGGAATGTAGTAGATATTTCCGTTTTCTTTCCTCGTCATGTTTTTCAGAGATACACTTTTTTTTTTTGATGCTGTAAATAAACATTTGTAAATAGTACATGTATTTATCATAATTTTAGTCCAGGAAGTTGTCATGATGGAGTAAACAGCAAATAATTTCTTTCTCAATGTCAAGGCAAATCTATAAAATGCCATGTTGTGACCCTTTAACAAGTGCTCCAAATGTTCTTTAAAAAAATTCCAAGAGGATGAGGATAATCCTCCACAGTAATAAAATAACATGCACTGGTTTGCATGGTCATATTTTAGGAGTGAGAGGAGGAATCAAGTTCTCTCTAAAGCAGATGATGACTGAATTTTTCCCATATGGGGCACATTAGAACCTAAAGGCTTCAGAAGTGAAGAGCCACACTCTGCTGTCAGAGATCTGGGATGGAACCTTTAGGATTTTTAGCTTGTCCTCTGGTGGGATCCTTTCTCCTGGTAGAAGGACAGGCAGAGTGCAATGAAGAGATGGAACTAAAAGGACTCAGATGTTTTCCTTGAGCCCTGCCCAGAGAACTTGCCATCGTTAAGACAAAATCAGTTGGAATTGAGGGCTCATGGGCTGGCTCTCCTCATGGCTTCCAGGTGTCTGTGTGTTCATGGATTATCAGGTGATCTCTAGGACATCCCTTGAAAAGGTTTGGGCCAGTGGAAGGTTTCAGGTGCAAATATTTGAGTCCAGCAAAGAAGAGAGACCAAACAGAACAGATTTCCTTGGCTGCACCTGTTCTTGTTGGGCTCTGAAGCTCATTGTCTTACCTTTAAAAACACCTAAAAAGGCTCTGTGTGTCAGCCCTCTGAGCTTATAGCCATAAATAAACAAATGGCAGCAGCAGGGCAGGGCAGAGCAACCAGCCCCAAAGCAGGGCCACAGAGCAGCCCTTCAGAAACACCAGGCACTGCAGTGGCACTGCAGAGAGGGAGTTTGGAAAACCACTGTCACAGTATCAAATGGTTCTTGTTCTTGTAATAATTTAAATGGGGTGTTAGGTGGCTATTTTTAGGTATGTAGAACTCCTTTTAAATTCTGCCTTAGGTTTTTCATAATATGAAAAAAGGATTAAAAAAATAGCAAGAAAAAGGGAATTGAGTGTAAACTTGGGAGCATTAATAATGTTAATTTTCTTGTTGTAGAATTGCAACCCTTGAAAACTCTTTTTCTAAGAATTTAAATAAGAGTGTTTAAATTTTATCCTCTAATTAAGGCTGCTGACAAAGCAGACCTTTCCAGCTCTATCTCTAAATGTTTTGCTACCTCTCCCTGATGTATTACAAAAGATTTTGCAACCAATTTGTTGAAAAATGTACACTTTGAGCCTTCCCTGCATCTCTGCTGAAGGCTGTCCATCAGTGGACAGTGACAGGAATAGTTTTACTGAGTGTTGGGTTGATGCTTCCTGACTTTCTTTAGTCACTTTGGTTCTCATATTCTGTGCAGACAGATGGGAAACTTGAAATACCTGTTCATCAAGGGTTGCTTTTTGTAGCAGTGAGTTTTAATGGCTTACAAATATTCTTCTGTGCTTCTCTTATGCTTGGCCATAGGATGTTGCAACCCTTTTCTTCTCTCTGTTCCCAAGCAGGTGTGAAAGAATAGCCAATCTGTTTTGTTTGGGAGTGAAAGTTTGCAAAGAATAAAAAAGGAGTGAATGGAGACTCCTACATTTACCTCTATAATTTTTGGAAATTCTGTTAGTATGGTAAATATTGAAGCCATGGTGGTGGTATAGACTTTCCTGAGTTTAATTCAACACAAAAGAGTTTCATCTTAGAAACAAATTTAAGGCCAGAAAAAAAACCTCCACAAAAACAAGCCTGGTTTTGGGGTCTTTTGCTCATTAAGTGTGTCCCTTGTAAGTATTGGCAGGAAAAGAAGCTTTTTCTACCCTGATCTTCTCCCTAAGATGTTTCTTAATTGCAGCTTTCAGACTGGCAGCTTAGGAAGGGAGGGTTCTTGTGGTGGTGTCATTTTAAAGACCATAAACACTGATTTCTATATGGATCTTTTATCAAAATAGATGGATTTTTCATTCCTGCATTTGGGAGCCAGGGTAACTGCAGAGATGTTGTTACTTAGTTGGTTCCCTGGCCCTGTAAATGGAGTTGTAGAGCCTCAGTGCAATGCAGAGCTGCTACAGGACAGAAAATGGCAAATGGCTCTTTCTAACTGCAGCTTCCTTGGTGCTCAGTGTGGCTTCCTGGTATCCCATGGTGCAGGGATCCAGCCCCTTAACTTAAATTTCCACTTCATCAGAGATTGATTTTGCACTTGGTTTCAGCTGTGGGTGAAGGTTCACATTTCTTGTTTTCATCCAAAAATGAGTTATGTTCTATATTTCAGACTAAAAATTTCCTGTTAAATCTGAACTCCGAAGTGACTCCTGACCTGAAGGAAATCCTTTGAGATCCACCACATCTTCCTTGCTTTTGTTCTCAATTTTTAAAAATCTTCCTCACTTTTTGCATAGATCTCAGTTTGGTAGGGTAGGGACAGGCTGTACTTTCTCTGAACAGCACACACTGGGAATACCAAAAAGGTACTTGCAGAACAACACTTACCTGTAATGTTTCTCCTAGTTTTGATCTGGAATCTCTCCACACTCTTGCAGTTTGCATCTGTGGATTTTATAACCTTTTAAAGGTGTAACAGTATAGGCCCATTCAGTCAGATAAAGAATTTTTCATATTTTATTTGGTATTGCAACAAGTAGTATTTTATAGCTAGGTAAGGCTTTTATAGACACCTGAGAGGGAATGGAATCCCTGGAACTTACCTTGTCTCTGCATCAATCTCTGCATTCTGCCAGTGTTCAGGTGCATTTCTGGGGTACCTCTTCAACTCAGCTGGGGTTCTGGTAGCACTCAAACTCACATCCTCACACTGCTGTTTGGACAAACCCTCATGTTTTACTTGATGGAAATATTCTGGCAAAGTGGTTAAGACAATAAGTTTATGGATCTGGAATTTTTCAGAGTCAATCTCAGTCTGGACCTTAGTTAAAGGCTATGTCCATCTGTCCCCAGCTATGGTGGCTTAGAACTGCCATCCCCACTGCTCTTTGCAGAAGCTGCTCTTGCAGGCAAGGCTGATGCTGCTCTGGATGTTGCTTGCCAATATGCCATGCTTGGCAGTCTTGCAGGAAAAGACCTTGCAGCAGCTTCTGCCAGAGTGCTAGGATGAAATCCAGTGATCTGGCTAAGATCTGACTGGGTAAGCATTCTGTCCATTCAAATTCTCAATGAAATCTAAGATTAAAAAAACAAAAAGAACCCCTATTCCTAAGTGTTTGTGCCTTCCAAAAGGGTTGTGTTGTTTCATCCCAGCAGTCAGCACATTTCACTGGATGAAATTCCCCCTTTGCAATATATATTTCTCAGTTTCCCCACTACCTGTAGGTTAGGAAACCCTATGAATAAGATAACTTACATTTTTAATTATACTACATGTAAATGAGTGTCTTCTTGTGACAGGTACCAAATCTGTCAAGGTTGTAGATTTTGCACCAGACTGTCTCAGGTGCCAGCCACAATTTCAGCACCCAGAATGCCCAATGACAGCTCTTTAGTGGGTATTGACTGCAAACAGACTCTCTGGCCTTCACACCAAAGTATTCTCTGACCCCAAATGCCCTCTGAGCCCCACTGAAGCACAGGCACAGCAGCTCAGGCTTTACAAGTTTTGTGTTTTCCCCTGGAACATGGAGCTGAATTCCTGGCCCCCTTGCTGACAAATAAAAGCACAAACAAAACAACCCCTTCCCACACTTTTCTGATGAATGAAAGTCTGCTGTGGTTATGCTTTTAGGAGGAGGTATGAAGGCAGATCTGAGTGCTAAAAAGGGCTTTATGCCTTAAGTGGCAAATGCCACTCTGACAAAGGATTAGTCAAACTTTGAAGGTCGAAGTGGGGTTCGGGAGCTCTGTCTGAAGCTCCTTTTTTCATCTGAAAAAGGGACCTTCAAAGAGAAATTTCAATACTTGACATGCAGCTTTCCCCGCTCTGTTCCAGCCTTGCAAACAACGACACAACCAATGACAACAGAGGGAAGGAAGACAAGAAAAGCATGTAAAACAGCTTGCCTTCCCTTTCATTCAGTGCTGAGCTGCTCCTCAGGGCTGGGGCTTTCTTCTGTTTATTATCATTTTATTTCTTTTGCATATTTTTTGTTTTCTGCCAGGGAGAAACTCTCGTTTTCTACAGAGAGCAGCTTGGAAGTAGGATATCTGATACGGGGGTCTCTGTGTGTGTGTGTGTGTGTTAACCAAGAGCCAGATTTTCAGCAGTGCTCTGTATTCCACAGGCTGCATTTTCTCCCCTACCCACCCAGCTGCCACACAAAAATAACCAAGCCAGTCTGGTGTAGTTTCTCCTTGTGTAAAAAGAACACGAGAAGGAACCAGAAACAGGCGGAGTGAAATTGCCAAATTATTTAGAAATCTTTTCTGGCTCAGCTCTCTCTGCAGGTTGAATATTTCTGGACAGGCAGCCAAAGCTGCTGTGCTGCTGGCCAAGAACATGTCAGATTTCACCAGCTAAGCAATGCAGGCTATGGGCAGGACGTGGCTGGGAGAGCTCCAAGGAAAACTCAGGTGCTGTAGGATGTGGTAATTACTGATTCAGTAAATAGACTTCTCCAAGGCAGTGCAGCATCTGTGTCTGATCTAGGAGCATGTTGGAGCACTGCTGGCAAAAAGCACCAGGTAGAGGTTGGTAGGATACGTTAAGACCCCATAAAACATTTTGGAATTATAAAGAAATATATATTGTGTGTCAGAATGGCAGCAAGACCTTATAAAATTTGTTACCCTCTTCCCCCCCACACTCCCAAATTCCTCTGTAACCTCAGGCTGCATGGGCTAAAGGTGCTCTCCTTGCTTTTCAGAGATCCAAGTTTGAATTGCCCCTCTGGCATTATTCCTTCCTCCACACACATGCTCTGCCTGCCAAGGTGCATGCCACTGTGGCACAGGGCTCTTTCCTTCTTACTTGGACCATGATTTTTATCTCACGACAAGAATTAGCATATAGGAATGGAAAAGCTGTTTTATGAACATTTTCAGCTATGGCTGGAGCTGCAGGGCATAAGCTTATTTCTGGTGAAGGGAAAATGAGGCTGGAATTCAGAACCCCACATGGCTTGTGTCTGGGACCTTGTCTGGGTTTCAATTTTCAGACTTCCTTGGCTTTCAGTAAGCAAAACCTTAACTTCTAATAAGGTAATATCTTCTGTTCTACCTTTTACTGTGCAGAGTTTCTCTGTGAAACATCTGATGCTAATCTGGCTCAGACCTTCCCAGCTCCTAGAATTAGCTGGTAAAGCAGATTAGACTCCTTGAGAATGAAAGCTCTGTCTGGTGAATAGTAAATCATGAGCAGCACTTTCCTGTGCAGAGGTAAAAACTGTTTATCTCCTTACCTGGGGGAAACTGTTATCGCTGTGTCTGCACACCTGTTTAAACAGCCCTGCAGTGGGGAGGACATGGGTAAGAGAGATTTGAAACATGATTTAAACTTTGGAATAACCAGTTTTACACATGTGTGATGATGTACAATCTATGGTTTCAACATGAGAGGGTTTTACTTGAATAAAACTGTGAGGAGACCAAGAATTAATGTTCACTGTCTCGGCTAACACAGGATAAAATCTGATTCAGTTTTTTTCAGTTCAGGTAGAGTTTTTTAATCCCTGAGCCAGCTTATACATTGGAAAAACGTTCCTTTTGCATTTGTGGCACTTTCTTGTACTATTAGTACTGCAGCTTGGCCAAAAAAGCACAGTCCAAGATAACAAAACAAAGTATCCTAATAGATAATTTTTGCCTGCTGTTACTCAGAAATCATTCCAAGGTTCAAAGTGATAGGCTTAAGTTACTCCCACTTTTGACCAGCCTTTGATAGGTTTTCAGCTGCTCTCTGTCTGAAATCAGCAGAGATTTTCTCATCATGAATGGACCAAATATATTAATTGTTGAAGTTTAAGTCCTAACTTAAACATAAATCAGTGTAGGGAGAAGGAGAAGGAGTTAAGAAAAATGTACATTTCCTGCTGGATTTCCAAAAGTGGACAGTATTTCCAAAACTTATCAAGGCCAAGCAGCTATGAATTACCTTTCTTGTGACTTTTTCTTTTTTTGGTCATTAAAGATGCTCAGGAAGTTTTGCAAATCGGAAATGGACTATTAGGATTTGCTGAAATGCATTTTTGGCTGCGACCATTTACCTGTTTCAGCATTGAACTCTGTGCATCCAAGGTTGTTTGTTTTTATTTTGAAATAAAAATGTGTAAAGAATACACTTTCTGTAGGTACAAAAGTTCATATTCAGGGTAAAGAAAATGAACCTTTTCCTTGCTGAAATCTATTTCTTGCCAAGTAGGCTGAGAGAGCAGCTGAGTTTCTGCTGTATAAGAAGGTCTTCAGTAGATCCTTCTTTTTTTCTACAGTGATAACTGCCTCTTACAGCTGCATCTGAATTAAACACTACCTACAAAGCTCTTAAACCATGGAATTCCTTCAGTGCTTCTCCAGACAGTTATCTGGAGCTCTATAGCTCTTGAATTCCTTTTCTTCTTGACTTCTCCATCCTTCCATGCACACACACCTGTGCAGTCTTTGCACTGGGTTTGAGGTGTACATCACAGTGCTTATTTTGTGCTGTCTTGCTCTTTTGCTTTTATATTTTTCCCACCAGTGCTAGCTCTTAAAGATGGAAGTGAATAGGAAGAGTCAGCCTTGTGGGGTTGAAAATCTGTATTTATGATTTCAGAGTTCCCTCAGCAGAACTTCTCCCATGCCCTCAGAGAACAGCAAAATGCTGTCTCTGACTTTTGCAATGGGCCTTTGCAAAGAGCTTCCAGTCTGACACAAACACATAAACAGAAAATGGAAAGAGGCTTGAGCATCTGGAGACAAATATTCCAGGCTGGGCTGCTGTGTTCAAGTTGCAGTGGCATCTTCTGTCCAGGGCATGTGGAAGAGCTGGATCTATGATCCCTCTGCTCTGTCAGACTGGTTTGGGGAGTGAGCCACAGGAAAATCCCTGCTGTCTGCCTCTGTGTGTGTATTCAGGCAAAGTCCCCATCCCCTGCCTTTGTGCAGAGCTTGTTTGAGGAGAGGCTGAAATCCAGTGATCTGGCTAAGGTCTGACTGGGTCAGATCTTAGCCAGATCACTGAGGTGTGGCAGTCAGGTGAGGGACCCAGATGAGGCTCCAAGAAGGAAGGGGGACTATAAGTCTTGAAGGGTTTTTGTAAATATAATCATTCTGGAGGGACAATATAACTGCATTAAGTGCTTGTTGGGGGATGAGTGACTGAGAAGAAGTTGTTCTTTTCAGGCTGCTTTGGGTAATGCCTGTGTCCAAGCCCAACCTGGAGTGATCAGCTATTTACCAGTGGCTGATCTGTTGCCACTCACATCAATTTTCATGTTTATGCTGATTTTAATGAAGATTCTTTGTCTGCTGTATGACTTTTCATTATATGTGATCTACAAATGGCTGCCTGAGTTGCCTGTCGTCATTTCTGCTCTGCAAGAAGATATTTAAAATTTATATTTTCCTTCCTGTCTTGAACTTCCCCTTCTCTCTTCTATAAATATGTGTTAGTTTGGCTTCTGGGGATATTCTGTAGGTCTTGCAGCCTTTCTGCTTTGCATGGCTGACACAAAGAAGAAAAAATAGTGTGAATGCTAATGGAATATTTTTGGTAACTGACTGAAATGAAGTTATGTTTGTAGATAAAAGCCACTTTTTTTCTTCCAGGGCCTGTTCTCAGAGATCCCTAGCACTAAGATCTAAGGTTTTAGTAGTGGAATTGATTTGAACAAGGAAGTTTAGAACTCATTTATATATTTTATATATTCAACTCATGAAATGGGTGAGGAGCCTCAGTCCCTAAAGCCTTCTATAGTATCCCAGCATTTTGTGCCTTCAAGATGTGTTTCTTCAGCTTTCCCCTGTCCCCCTGTATGTTCTGTGCATGAATAAAATAAATCCCTGATGGTCCTGGTTGCCCTCTTGGCTCTGTTCTTTAGGTGCCTCGACTGGGTTTTCGATCCCCAGAGTCACTTCATTCAAACACAGCAGGATCCTTCTGGGATGGCCTCCAAGATGTTCCTTTGAAAGATGAAATGTAGCCACTAATAAGCCATTCCACTTCTTTCTCCCCCCTCTCTGTCTCTGGCAGGAAGCTCTTTGGCTTCATATTTGCACTCCTATAAAAAGTTGGAGATCTACTGTCTCTTTTATTGCAAATAAATTAATAAATATAAAAAAAAATGTAGTGAAAGAGACTTGACCTGTGAAAATCCTTCCTTCCTTCCCTTTTCCCATGTCTCCATTGAGGCATGCTCCTGTAAATTCAGGCTCGAAAAATGGTTACCAAAAAAGGGGAAAAAAGGGTGGGGGAAATTTTGGGGTTTTTTTTCCCTGCCCAACACCTGGACCTCCCCAGAGGGATTTCCCGTCAGCTGCAGCCTTTGAGGTTGACCTAATCTGGGTTTGTTTTGCTTTGAACCCAAGCTGCCCCATTTGGACATGTATTTCACATGTCCCAGGAGTTCTTTACCCCCACCCTCCCTCTCCCCAGGGTCCTGACGTCTGTTCAGTTCCTGTGCAGCCCCACTGGGAGATGTTTGAGGTGGGGAGCCCTGAGTGATCTTGTTTGAAGGGATGGGAATGCCAGGCATTCCTGACTGGGCTTCCATGGGAGCTCAGGGCTGGCCCTGAGGCTCCCTGCTGACATCTCCACCTCTGGATCCCTCTTGTCCTCTCATCTCTGCCATCACCAAGCGCCGGCTGCTGCCTCTGCCGGGAGTGCAGCGAGGCTCTGAAGAGTACCCAGGCAGCCAAAAATAACAGCAATAAAAATAAAGGCATTATTAAAGCCAGATACAACTGATCTGAAGTCACAGCGAGTGTAACATGACTCAGTCAAATCCCCAGGACAGTTGGAGACAGAAAGGGAAGGAGAGAGGAAAATCTCTATCTGTTTAAAGTTCTGGGCCCCAAACTCCTTACAAGTCGGCTTTGATAATTCATCAGACGACCACAAAAAAGAATGCCTCCCCCGCTCCAGATGCAACCGTGTCTTGTCCCAGCCTCTTTTTCCACAGCCTGTGAATCTCACCACATCAAGGGGAAAAGAAAATACATTTAAAAGTTCTCCTTATTTAGGTTGGGTAGGTTTGAAATATCCTCCGAAGGCAAACGTGTGTGTGTGTGTGACTGGAGGCACACGTGTGTGAGGATATAGACACGTAGAGTTCTACTTGGGAGAAGGGGAAAATTACTGGGAAAAAGCAGAATTTGCAGTTCACACCCAATGCTGTTAGAGAAAGAGGAGGCTGTGAGCCTCTATTGTGACACAGTTAAGCTAACTGGAGGAATTAACCCAAAAGCCTTCACCAGGGAGGGTAGTGTGGGATGGTAACTGCACCCTCACCCCATCGGTTTCCTTGTAAAGGAGAACAACTCAGAGTCCTTCACAAAACAATAAACTCTCCTGGATGTGTGTTTGGCTGCTGGTGGACATTGGCTGGAAAGCAGATGGATGTACCAGGGTGAAACAGGAATGGAGGAGAAACGTAGGATCAGGCACTGCTGATCATTCCTTGCTTTGGGGTACAGAGATTAATTTCTCATGGCTGCTGTAGTGTTTGAGGGCTGGAGGGGGCACCATGGAAGGTATTCCATACCATGGAAGGTATTCCATACCATGGAAGGTATTCCCCACACCATTTGGGAGAGTGGCTTTGACTAATGTGCTCCCAGCAAATGGCAGAAAAGGGGCCAAGCAAGAACACTTGGATCTGATTTCAGTATCACACAGTGTGTGTGTTTTGTTCTCGGATTTTTGCTGGGGCCAACCCCGACATAAACAGATGGACTTCAAAGCAGTTGGTCTGAATAAAAACTTACATAATATTTTAATGGTTCAGGTCTTTTGGGACTGTAAAACTAGATTGAAAATCTCAGAAGGTATTTATTTATGTTTTTTGGGCCAGGCAGAGAGACAAGAAATAGATCTGGTTCTGTTTTTTTGGTTGATTGGTTTGTTTGTTTGTTTTTCATCATCCTGTGACTTCAAGATACTTTTGAATTTCCTTTAAGGGAAGATCAGCTGCATTTGAAACTGAAATTGTTCCCTAATTTTAAAAAAATTGATAGTTTTTTTTCCTTTTGAAACTTCAGTTTTTCAAGGCTGGATACATTTTAATTTTCTCTTTTTGTTTTTCAATACAAAGGAATCATGTCTTGCTGCTTGATTTAATTTTTGTAAGGTTTTTGTTATTATCTTTTTTATTTTATTTTATCTGTTTTGAAAATTAAAATCTTTATATACTGTCACATGGTAAAAATGAAAAAATGTAAGGGGGAAAAGTGTGAATTCAGAGGAAAATTGCCACATCTGCAGTGTTCTATATGAGGGTGCTCTTTTTCTTTCCTCTTCCCCGATGAGCTCTATAAATTGTCTCCTTTTGCCTTTTTTTTAAGGAAAGGTGAATGCGAATTTCCATAGGCCACTTTTGAGTGCAAGAGGTTACCTGTGGTGGCCCTGTGGTTCTGCTCCTGGCTGGAATCAGGCAGTGCCACATGGGAATGGGGCATGGGCATTTCATTGCTCTTTTTCAAACCTAAAAACCCTTGAATTATCTTGTCTTTTGAGGGATGAATGTATCTAATACTGAATATTTAAAGCTCAATTTGGAGTAGTTCATGTCATCTTAGTCCTTTGGTTTTGCAGAAAACCTGTTCCCAATGTGCAGATCCCGAGGGATTTTAATGGACCAGCTGAACTTTATTCTGGGTTTTCAAGGGCAAACTGCAAAGCCAGTATTTGATGTTCTCATCCTGATAAACAACAAATCATGCGATTTGCCCAAGCTCTGTCCTGGAGACACAAGTTGGGGCACAGTCTGAAGGATTTCCTCTGTTTGCCAATGTAACCCAGCAAGACTGGACTGCCAGATGAGATGCACTTCATTTGCTGATGCTTGTTCCACAAGCTCCAGAGAGGCACTGTGTTACTGGACTAATACCACAGACAGAATAACCACAGTCTTTCAAGATGGATTTGATGTCCCTCACAGAGCCCTGTAAGTGCTGCACTGTATGCCCAGGCTGTGAAGAGATGTTTTAATTTAGAAAGGCTACTACTTGCAGTTGTGTCAACATTACTTTAAAAAGTGTTTGGGTGGAGGCAGGGGGAGATGTGAGAGCAATTTTGGACCAGATTCTTGGGATCCAGTGTGCCAATATAAAAAGTCAAATCTTGAATCAAGGTTTATACACAGAATGGAAAATGAATATTCTGGAGAAGTTTTTTTGAAAGATCCCCTAGCTCTGACAAACTCCTCACCTAGTTAGTAATTGCTCTCTTTGCTTCCAAATCTGAACACCTTCTGGTAGCTGACATGACTTACATCTGCCACACACATTTTCTTTTCTATTTCCCCAGTGGAACAATATGTTTTATTTATTTTTAATGTACATACTGCTGTTGTCTGTATTATAAAAATATTTGGCTGCATTGATCTGCTCTGGGTGTGGAAGGCAGTAAGGCTGTGATGCTCTGATGTTGCATTTATTCACTGGATGCTGGAAAACCTGAGTACAGCACAAAACAAGATTGTGTTGAAAAAGGAATAGTCACCAGCAATAGTCCCTGTTTGCTAAATAATCTGGATTTGTATGGCTGTGTTTAAAAGATGGATATTCTTTAATGCTTTAGAATCCACTTTTAGCTATGGCCTTTTTTATTTTCTGGCTAGGATTTCCCTATGGAGTGAAAGGAGTTACATACCCAGTTTCACCTTTACGTGGGCATACATTGATGTGCAACTGCTGTAGGTTACTCTGACCATTGCTACCTATCTCTTAATTATTGCTGAAAAATGTGTCAATTAAAACAATTAAGGCATTTCCAGAACATGCCAACTCATTCCAGTGCATCTAAACCCAGTGAGCCATTGGGTTTAGGAATTTCAGAGTGTCAATAGCTGCATGTCCATGCCTTGTCCCTGCTCATGTCTCCTGTTGGGATAAAGTGATATGCAATGTCACACAAGCCTGGAAGGTGGGATTCATTTCCATGAGATGTCCCACTTTTATAAAACTGTTTATAGCTCTAGATTTAACATTGAACTGAACTTTCTAATTTCTAAAATATGTTAATGAAGCTGATAATAATGAATGTCTAGTCTATGTGCTCTGCAATTTAATACCTATTTGGAACTGTATCCAAACACAGAGACACACTTCTGACCTTGGAGCTACTTTTTGTGCTGATGTTATTCCTTTCCAAAAGGTCCTTATCAGCCATGATCCATGAGGTACCACCAGCTTGGACATGAATGTTCATGGGCTGAGTGACTCAGTGTTTCTGTGACTTTTTTAGACACCTGAATTACTCTGAGAGATGTTTGCCATTCCTCATTTTTAGTTTTCTGGCTGTGTTCTCCTGGTCCCATGTGGTAGAGACTCAGTTTTGGTTTGGTTCTGGTGCACCCTGGGTGTTTGGGGGAGCGCTGAATTTGACTGTGAACCCTTAAGCAAACAAGAGACTGTTAGGAGGGCAAAGAGGTGGCGTTCGACTGAACCCACCAAAGTTTAAGATTTAATTGGAAGGATATTGTTGGATTGTTGCAACACATTGCTTTTCTGTATTTCCATATGTGATCCTAGCTTGGGGTCATTTGAGAACAGTCCAGCTGATGACTTCAGCAAGTATCTTAACTAAATTAGGATCAGGCAGTGACGGAAGAATTCTGGTTGTGGTTGGTCTGTCTTTTGGAAACTAGAACATATTAGCAGAAACCAGCAACAAATTTTTTGTCATGACTCTATTGGGAAAGGAGAAAAGCTTCCCCATTGCAGCATCTCCTACCTCAAAGTCAAGGATGTGAAACATCTCAGTTGGCCACCACATCACGAAGGACGATTTATTGCATCTGTTCAAAAACAAGTCTGTGTTCTCTGGGGGCTCTGTCCCTCACCAGCAGCGCCTCGGACTCAATGATCTAATAGATCTTTTTCCATCTCTAACTTTTGTGGCTTGCCATATGTAGAGATAAACATCTTTCTTTCCGATCAGCGTTGACGGACAGACTTTCAGGCATGGAAACATTATTGTGTGTGTGAGACAGGGGGAGGGGAGCTAAGGCCATTTGCTGAGTGTTATTGTCTGCAGGGCATGGGATTATTGGAAAATGATAAATAGCTGGGCAGGCAAAGGAAATATGAAAACCCTGTCATGGAACAGAGATGCCCAAGATTTCTGTTCATATTGCAGTGACCAAAAGAAATTTACATTGGAAAAACCCTCTTGCCTTCGGGGCTGAATGTTATGAACCTTCAAAGTGATTCTTGAGAAGAAAAGGGGCTGGGAATGAAAGGAGTGGGAGGGATTGCCATGCTGTTTCTATGGAGCAGGGGTCACTGCAGAATAACATTCATCATCTTGTTGGTGCTGTTCTGAGAATGGGAACAAGGTGGGAGAGATAAAAGCAGAGTTGAACTGCAGTCTGGCGTTTGTGGCTTGTTCTCCAGTCCCATGGGAGCTGAGAATGGACTAAGTCCAAACTTTTTTCTTCTGGATTTCATTCAAGGATTGTTCAGCTGGTCTGTGGACTGGGTGCCTTTACTGTAATATCTTGTTTTTTTCCTCGGATTGCTTGGACTTCAAAGTTCCATTCAAATGTATTAGTCACAGGCATATGTATTATGGCCAAGTCTTCTGCCAGGGTAAGTCAGCACAGATCTGTGAGAGTTTATAGCACTTGAAGCTTGGGCCTAAGACCTAAGATCCTGGCCATAATTTGTGCCTCAAGAAAGTAAGGACAGAGATCAGTTCATCATTGACATATAATTATTTCCATTTGGTTTTATATCCCATTATAAAATGTCACTTGATTTATTCTTGTTATTTCAATTCCAAATCAAAAACCTCTGAAAAACAATTAACCACCTGTGCTTGGGGAGGCTGAAATGTTCGTGAGGGTCAACTGAAACAGTCTCTGCTTCCTCTGGAACCAAGGAAGTGGCCAAGCTGGCCATGGGAGATGATTCTCTCTGTTCCTTATCCATGTTGTGGGGCAAAGATGTAAGTCATGGGTGCTTGGTATGCATAATGAACAGCAGAAGAACTTGAGAAATGTGGTGTTTTTCTGTGACACTTGATTTAAAAGTTAAAAATAACTTATTTCATTGGCAGGCTTTCTTTGCAATTGGAAAACAGGAAGCCCTATCTTTGATTCAGTAATTGGAGAAAGTAATTGAATTTACACTGGAGGCTAAATTTTCAGAGTAACTGAGCACCCTTTCATCACATGTTGTGTTTCCAAATGGGGAGAAAAAGGCACCACGTTGACATCTCCTCTACCTTCACTGCATTTAAAGCTGCCATGAATTGCATTGCATTTTACACAGAGAGTGATGGAAACTGTGCATCAGACCCAGCAGCACGGATCCAGCTGCTGTGTTTAAGTGCTATGTTTGCTTTTTAATGCCAGTAGCCAGTCAAGGCACTGATTCAATGTTCCTGAGGCTCTTTGGCTGGGCTTTGTGGCACTCACCAGCTTTTTGTTCTTGGCAAAACTCTCATTTAAATTATTTAATTTGGCAGGCCTGTCAGGGAGGGAAGGGCACCCTCTTGTATCTCATAATCCCCGTTTAGCTGTTTGACTGATGTGATACTTTGGTGTCTCAGGATGACTGACAGCTGTCATGAAGTTGAGGTGTTCATGTGAGAAACATTCAGCACCTCACTTTGGGGCTTCTTTGCAAGTTCCCACTGCAGTGGTGGAGAGATGGATTATCCGTGCAGAGCTTGAGGATCAGCAGCTGCACTTGGTTTTGCTGGGTCATCTCAAGAGCTGGTTTGAACTTCTGTGCACTCCTAAGGCCCTGCAGTTGCATTCCTATTTTCTCTCTAGAGATTCAAACTGTCTTTAAATCACATTTAGTGCCAGTGCTGTCCTATGGAAATCCCTGACTGTAATATCCACCCAATGCTTCTTTTGTAGAACACCTCAAAGGCTGCTATGAGAGAAATTTTTCTGTACCAGGCACATGAATGCAGAGTGGTCCCCAAGGAGGGGGAACCATGTGCACTTGGGTGTGCTGAAAGCCCAGGCAGCTTTTGGCTATTCAAAGACCTGTGTAGGTTGTCCCAGAAGTGCCACACAGGAATAATCTCCTGAGTCAAGCCATGTAACTGGGCAGTGATCTGGATTCTGGCCCCGAGGCAGGTCAGACACAAAGTGTTGAACTGTCCACTACATCAAGAAAACCTTGTTCCAAAATCACTGAAGTATTTTACGAGCTGTGGGACAGGGCTTTGATGTCTCTCAAATAATTCTTAGATGTGATTCAGAATGGGAAGAGCAGCAGGGCTGATAGCCATTGCTGCCATACTTGATAGCCAGGCTGTTACTCCAGAAGCACAGAAGTGGATGCAGCGGGGTTGTTTGAAGTTGTTTTTTCATTCCTGACATATGGTTTGCACTTGGATGGGGAAATGCCTCACTCCCAGTAGTGTCTCTGCTGGGCACTCCACAGAGCTGTGGGGATCAGTGCCACCAGCCCAGGCCACTGGTTCATCCAGCCCAGTGTCTCACTCCAGCCAGTGGCCAGACCAGATGCTACTTCAGCAGGAAGTTTATATATTCTTGAAAGGACAGCTATCAGGTAACTTGGTGTTCAGGGAGATTTCTTTCTTTTCAGTGCAAACCAGCTTCTGCCTTGCAGCTCTACAGACTAATGCTGGGATTTGGATGTAATACAAAGAACTTTTTCTGGGATCTGTGGAGAATCTAGTTTAAACCTGCTCGGACAGAGCCTTAAAGGGGATTGGGGACCTGTGGATTTTACACTGTGGCACAGAGGACCCTTCTCTTGGGACTGTTTCTTTTTTTCAATACTTCTCAACCAACGTTTTCCATTCGACAACAGATCTTAGCACTGGCCGCACATTTAAACCAAATAAACAAACAAAACCCACAGTTTCTTCTTTCTCTATAATTTCTGACCTGAGATGACACAAGCTGTGAGTGGATCAGGTTTCTCTGCACTCTGCTTGCACATCAAGGCCATGGTTTTCCCAAAGACACTGTTCAGCTGCCAGCAGGATGATCCCATTCCATCAGGCTGGCTGTGGGCTCTGGCAGGCTGGCAGCCTGTGGGATGCATGGTGCTGGCCCCTGGCAGTGCAGCAGCTCAGGGCACCTCTGGATTGCTCAGTGTGGTGGGATCTTGCTGCTGGAGGCTTAGCAGGACAGACCTTGTGCTGTTTGCCCCCTGCTCGTTCTTTCAGGCCAGCCTCCTGAGCAGCTCTGGGTCCCCAGACAGGGCTCCTGGTCTCCTGCTAGCACAAATCCCAGAGGTCTGATGCAAACAGCAGCAGAAATGACAGAGGCTGGACCAGGCAGGTCACAGCTGCCAACTCATCTGCTTCTGATGTTGCATAAAAACACGACTCACTTTGCATAGGCCAGAATAATTTATGATGTTTACCTTTATTTTCCCTCCTTGTCCATAATCCTTTAATACATTTACCCCCAGCTGAACTGTCTCTCAGCCCTGGATCCTGGTTATCCTGGGACATGGAGGCATGCAAGCATTTTCCTATCAGATTAAAAACTCACTGACCACAAAAACTTGGAAATTCTACCTCTTGGTTGTCTCTTCTCTTTTAGACTGTGCAGAAACTTTATCAGTCTTTCAGTTATTAATAGATTGTTTTGCTTTTCTCAATATTTAAGGCCTTGTGTGACCTTGCTAATAATTTACAAGAATTTTTGTATGTCTGTGTTTTAATTCCACTGGCTTCTGTGTCAGCTGATGAGCTTTGATTGGTTGGGTTTACCTAATATGTAACCAAACAGAGACAGTAACCCAATGTGGTTTACTCAGATATGTAGTTTCTTTCTAGGCATATGATTCATAGTCTGTGAGAGAGACTGCAGCTGGACAGCAGAAATTTTGCAGGAGGAGAGACAAAGCAAGCTCTCTTTTCATGTAGCCTCCTCGATACAGCTTCATATCTTCCAGCCTTTTCAGAAGTTTTCAGAATATTAATAATAGTAGCTCGACAGGATCACAAAGGAAAAGCTGTGAAAACTCTAGAACGTTTGGGAAAAAGAGAAAAATTCATGTTGACCGTGAGTTGGCTGAAGAGTCTTTTCTCAAGATGTCTCATAACTTGGATGTAAACTCGTCTATAAGCCTACATTTGATAATTATAAGCAGTGGCCAGCCTTTTAATAGTCATAATGTAAACCATGCAGCAGTAACTGATGAAATACACACATGCATTCAATTCTGTGCCAAAAAATGTAGGAGAAAATACAGACCTTTTGCAACTCCTATTTTTCTAAGGGAAATCCAACTGCTTGCTGTCAGTTTGCCTTAGGAAGCCTGACTTTGGGTAGGGAACTGGAATCTTTTGCCATGCAACTACATATCAGTGCAGCAGCAGTTCTGAATTAAAATCCCAGTTCTCAGATCCAGTGATAACATAATATTGCGTGTGGAAAAAAGAACACTTCTTTAGGAGTCAAAGAGGGATTATTTTAAACAAGTATGTGTGGGGGTGTACACACACAAAACCATGCATATAGACACTGTAGAAAAATATTATGAGGCCTTCAGCAATATATGTTTTTTTTTTTGAAACTGGAAATGAGATGTAACTTAAATAGTAAGGATAATTAACCATAGGAGCAGTTTACCAAGGGAAGTGATAAATCCATCAGCACTAGGATTCTAACTTCAGATCAGGTTTTTTTAGAAAAAGCTGTGGGTCAGCCTCAAGGTGCTGCCCAAAACCATATTTACTTGTGCAGGAGGGAAGCACAGTCTTCTTCCACCAGAGGTGGGATTCTTTAACCCACATTAGTTTGGTGGTTGCAGGAGGTGTTCATAGTGCTCCTCTGGTATGGTTTTCTCCCAGCTCCTGTTTTAAAGAGCTTGTTTTGTTAGCATAATGGAAAAAAAAAAAAAAAGTAAAAAAGAAATACTGATTTGTGTGTACATTCTGTGCACACACAATCCTGTGGCACCTACATGTTTTGCCTTTGGACCTGCCGCCCCTGTTTTGCATATTAATGTTTGCACTGGGCAAAACTTGATGTTTCAGAGGACAGCAGTGGCCTGCAGTAGAGGGAACTAGGAGATTTACCTGTGTCAGTAAATCTGGAATGAGAGGCCCTCTCCAGTGATTGCTTGGTGTATGGTGAAATCCAGGCAACTTTAGTCTCCATCTCATTGCTGGTCACCAAATTACCTCGTGTTTCTGGCAGCCCAGCTACAGCATTTAAATTTGTATGGCCATGAATGCAAGGGCTTGGTGAAGACAGTTTTTTGTTGTGTTTTGTTTCCTCACAGAGACCTTTCAGTCTGGGCCCTTGGGCACCATTTCTTACACCACCTTATAAGCTCCAGTTAACATCCTGCACAGTCCTCTGTGTCCCAGCTGAAGTAAGCACAGACTTAGAAGTTTCCTCTCAAATTTCAGCTATTCTTGCAAAAAATCCAGAGCTATGCCTGACCTTTCATAGTGGGCTGCAAGACTCAATATCTGCTGAAGTCTGTTTGGTAGTGTTGGAGTGTGGGTGAGGAACCATCCTGAAGATGTTTGGGGATCCCTAAGCAGGGTTGGGATCTAAAGTCAGTTCTGGGGTTCATGGTTTTGGTAGAAATACTTCATCCTGGTGGCATCTCTGTACCTCCATCTGTGAGGCTGAATTTGGGGATCTCTGGTGAAATGGACCCTGGGCCTCTTTTAGTGCTTAGGACAGTTTGGCCATTTTTGGTTTTACGTGAGGTAAAAGCATTGACTTTGTGAGGGAGATAGAGGATGGTTTAGGCTTTGTAAGGGGAAGGCATATGGAATAATTTTGCTGGCTTCAGTATTTCATATTGAGGAACATGGTCTTTTATTGTTGTTTTCTTTTACTGTGCTTTCAGATTTGCAAGTATATGATCAGGGAAAGCCTTTTGGCTGCCAAGGAGGATGAATTAATAAATACTGGAGATGTGGGATTGCAATGTCTACCAGAACAGGACAAATGTTGGTGTTTCTGAGGCACCCTCCCAGGTTCAGTTTATCCTCCAGTACCTTGACACTGCTGCTTAATCCAGCTCTGTTCCTTTGCCTGGATTGCTCCTCCATTTGGGCCAAGGGTTTTCCTTAAGCCTGATCATTTATTTCAAGGCTGTAATTAAGGTCTTGTATATGTTCAAACAGATCACAGGCAACAAGGGCAAGAGATGTCATCCATCATAATTTCCACAACCTAAAGATTTTTTTTTTTTTGGTTATACCATACATTCTTTCTCTTATTATTTTGTGACTTGGCAGAAGTATGCTTTTAAAAGTAGGCCACCATGTCCTTTCCTGCATTCATCACAAGTGGGCTACTAGGAAAGCCCCAGACTGGCAAGGCCTCTATTTTTGGTTTCCTTTTGCAGTATGAGGACAAAGTTTCCTTCAGATACAGCTCTATCCAGGGAACTCATCCCATGGACTGCAGCATATAATTTGAGTTAAAAAGAGAGGGAAAAAAGACCAACTGCAATCTCCAGTGCCTCTTCCCTGTGTGTGTCTCTGCAGGTCTGTGCAGCTTTGCAGGCGCCAGGAGCAACCACTCTGCAGTTAAGGTTGCAAAACATCTTCCATTATGACACTGGTTTCAGAGCTTTAGGGTCTTTGGAAAAAAATACCTATTAGGCTGGAATTTTTGTTTCTTGGTGACTGTCAAAAATTATGGTGTCTCCAAAATGTTGGGCAAAGCCCATCCAGCAATTTCTCTTGCATTATGTGAGAGTAGAAAAACCTCTGAAAACCCAGGCTGCAGTAGGGAAAAAACCACACACACGTACAATGCAATGCTTCCCAAGTGGCAAAATAAATATTTCTAACAACTACAAAGTATTTCCAACCCAGGCTCTGCATTTCTGCACAGCTCAAGTTCTCACAGAGCAGTGCAACATTTACATTTGGAATAAAGGTTGGGATTTTCTTTAATTTCTTATAAGAACTGCATATATTGATGGCATCTGTATTGAAGTTATGCCCCATTTATGCCCTTAATGATATCTCATTGTGCAGTTTGTGCTGCTTAGGGAATTACTTCTTCCAAGCTGATGCTGGAAGTTATTTCATAAGGAGTTGCTAATCACAGATCTGCCTTTCCCATTAACTTTGTAACATTTTGCATTATGTTCTTGTTATGAAGCTTTACTTTTGAAAGGGAAAAGTATTCCTTTTGTGAAGATACTTATCAAAACTGTCAATCCAGTTTTGCAGGATGCTGTCTCCAAACTCACAATTGCATCAACAACGTGAATTTTATGGCCTGTAAAAATGTAAAGGTGGGAGAGAGAGGGCAGAAATCTTCCAGAGCTGCTTCTCCTCCAGAAGATTTCAATAAGCATTAGAAGTTCTTTAGTGGTGTAAATTCTGAGGAAGCTGCTAGTTACAAGTAGGAATAAATGGTATTTTTGAATGTGAATGGTCTTAAAAAGAATTCTCTTTCTGAAGTCAGGATGTTAGAAAGGGAATTGACTAAATATTATCTTCTATAATATATATTATTTTAATCTATATTTTCATATAATTTTGAAGCCCTGGTGCAGTGTAGCATTCCTGCAGATATGGCAGGCATGGACACAATCTACAGACCAGCAACTTCTAGAGGGGCAGCAGGTAGCCAGGGCTCTAGGGAATAAAAATTTACCTGGAAATCTAGAGAGAATGATACCTGAACATCCAGTACCCCAGAAGATTGTCTATCCCCAGATTTTTATTCTGATTTTGTGTGTCTCTGCTGGAACTGAGTGGAATTGAATAATTTGTTAAGCCTAAAATAAAAACATCCCTTGCTCTGGCAAAGGGTTAAGTTCATGAGTAAGGTTTTGGAAACATGATTACAAAGGGTAAAAAAATAAACATAAAGTTTGTGAGGAGCTGAAAATGCCTGGTGTTAGCTCTGATCCCTGCTGGAGCTCCAGGAATTCCTGGGATATTCTGAGCTGCTTCAGAGAGGGGTGGTTTAGGAGCTGTGTCTCAGACACGCACACATGGAGTGTGTGCCCTGATGTGATCTCCTCTCGTGGCTCCAGTGGGTGCAAATCAGTCTAGAGAACAGTGTGGTGACTCTCCTTTTCCCCCCAGTCTCCCTAATTATTTTTTGTGGAATTTAGGACTAAGCAGAACTGCTCATATGCTCTCTGTTGCATAAATGCAAATACAGCCCTGGTGATGTGTGCCAGGAGCCACAAGGCACATTGACTTCATACCCTGACCCCTTGCATCCAGCTCTGCTTCCTGGTGGATCACTGAGTGTCTGTCTCTGTCTGCCTCCCAGGCAGGATGAATTATGCTGAGGCATTTTCATGGCTTTGTTACAATTCAAGTGTGTTTATATCAGTAAAAGATATTATTTTAGAGCATCTTTGATAATGTCTGAAGTTGAGGATGTAGTTGGGTTTCCATAAAGACCACATGTGATGCAGTAATCTGGAAGGTGGATTTGGCTCTCACTTTGTCAGTGCAGTAACTGGAGCCCCAAGTGAAGTGGCTTCACCTACTTAAGAATGAACAGTTCTCTCCTGATCCCAAGAAATTAGTATTTTCCTAGCTTCAGAACAAAACAAAAGGAAAATAGGAAGAACCAGAAGTTCAGAAAACTGAACAGAGTGTGGGTAAACCCAGCAGAAATCTTGTGGACAGGGGCAGTCTGAACCTTGCAGGTGCTCATGAGTTGGAATAACTTGGGAAAAATGAATGCAAAAAATTACCAGTGATAGAGAAAACAAACCTCTGTTCTGAAGAGAACTGGTGCTTTGTAAGATCTCCTAGGCATCAGTGGGAGTGTTTTTATAACCTCTGGAGGCAGGAGGGAATGAAAAAGGCTGCTCACCTGTTGGGTTATTTTAAAGCAAGTGGCTTGATCTCCTGCTGGCTGTGCACAGAGCGGGGAGAGCTCGACAGCTTCAGCTTCTCTGGGCAATCAGTCTTGTGATGCTGTGCTTGTATTACAGCCCTGTCACTCAAACAAGCTGCACTGCCTGTGCTAGATGACGAGTCTATAAGGTGCCTAAATCTATCTAGAGTTACCTGATAAAGAAGTAAATTTGCCCTCATTTGAGAGAGAGAAGCTGTTGGGAGCAGAGCTGTCCCTAACCCGATTCCGCTCTCTGCGCACTGCCACCCAACCCAGCAGTGGTGACCCCATTGGAATAAAGATCTTTTCCACCAAAACACATAAACAACATGGGGGCTGATCAGAACGACACTGCACTCATTCTGGGTGAGGCTGAGTGTTTGAAAATGGCTTTTCCCAGATTTCCAAACAGAGAGTGTACTGGGCAGCAGGCAGCGTGATCCATCCCTTTCCCGTGCGCGATTCTCCGGCCGTGCCTCGCTGCTGTGCTGTGCTGCCACATTTCTCTCCACAGAGAAAAGCAAGGCACAGTTCTTCCCAAGGATTTCTGCGATTCACATTCTCTGAACCTCAGAGAAAGGGAAAACACAATTCTTATCTCTTGCTGTGCCTGTGTTGTGCCAAAGTAGAATGCATCATGGAGATTGTTAACCCACAGTGATGGTGTTTGTTTCCTTGGCCTGTCAGGGCCAGGTGTGTGTGTGGACTGTCAGGTGACAATCACAGATTCTGGGCAGTGTGAGCAGCTGTGTGCAGAGTGAGTGCTTGGCAGATTCAGTTTAGATGAAAGGTACATAGTATTGTATAATAAAGTAATTAATTAGATTTCTGACATCCATGGAGTCAGATGCATCATTCTCTCTCCTCTTGGGGCTTCTGCTGCTCACAGTGACCCCCAGATGAGTTAGAAAGTCTCTTTTCCCAGCCTGGCTGTTGAAGAAGGAGTCAGAACTCTTCTGGTCTCATTCTCAAGGTTGTTTATTGTTTCTTATCTATAAAATTCTTTCTCTGCCCTGCCGAGGTCCGTTCAGCAGGTCAGACAGAAGCACTCTGCCTGCCCCCAGGGCAGTGTTATCTTTTTATACTAAAAACTACGTGTACATTATTTACCATAACTTCCCAATACCTATCACCTATGTTAGACAGTGAGCTTCTACTCTAAACCAATCCAAAAGTGCCAACATCACCCAGAAGATGGAGGCCAAGAAGAAGAAGGAGAAAGGCTGGACACACCCAGGTTCCTCCATCTTGCCCCCTGAACCCCCATTCTAAAAACCCCAAAAATCTATTTTTTCACCCCGTGACAAACTAAGTATTATTCTACTTAGACTTTCGTGGCTTGCAGATCTTCATATAAAGTTGGTAATTTTTTCCATGGGTCATAATCAGTCACAGGTGTCCTGGGCTCTGTGCCAGGGTCTCTGAGCCCCCTGGCAGGGGTCCTGGCAATCCAGAACAGCCAGAGGGATGGCCTGAACTCTGACACCCTCACCAACGTCAGAGTCACCTTTGATTTACAACAGTGCCAGGCTCTGAGGGGCTGCCCATGGCACTGTGTCCCTCCTCACCTTGGGGACATTCCAGGCTGAGCCCAGCTGCCTCCATCCTTGCTCAGCCAGGGCTGTCCCTGGCAGGATGGGGACACTGCTTTCAGCAGCAGGGTGACACAGAGGTGTCCCCAGCAGCTGAGAGGAGATCACTGACAAGTGACCCAGCAGTGGCTCCCTCCTCATGGTCTGCCTCTGGAACACTGGGCAAGCGGCAGGGCAGGGACTTGGATGGGCTCTGGCTCTGCTGGGGGCTGTATAAATTAATACAGGTTAGAAGCAGGGCCAGCTTGTTTGTAGAGAAGCAGGAGCCAACCCGCAGAAGAGCTGCTTTTGAATTTTGGACCCTGAACAAAGTTTTAATCTCCAGTAGGGCCCACATTTTTTCTTTTCCCAGCCCTCCTCTAAACACTTTCCTTTATTTATTTATTTTTCTTTTCATTTGCTTCTGTCTCCTTTTACATTCTAAGATCTCTAATAGCTCAAACATGACTGGGCTTTGGTCCAGGCTGCTGGCATGCAATGCCAGCCTTTGCTGGTCTTGAGCTGACTACAGCAGCCCATGGCTGCTCCTCTGAACAGCCAAGAGTGAGGAGAATCCAGGCTTTTCCAAACCAGAGGGTGAAATACCCTGATACAGGAGCTGTGCACGTAAGAGACCGGTTTGGGTTCAAAAATAACAACAAAAAGATTAGAGGTGGTTGTTTTTTTGTCTCATTACGATTTAGTCTGAGAAGTTATTCTATATAAGTATGTTAATAAAACAGATTTTAGGAAAAAGTAATAAATTAAGAAGCTGAGTTGTGATTCCTACTGATTTCTAAGCGTTTTTTTAAAAAAAGCATAATCAAAAGCCTTTGCATCCAAGAGTGTTTTGACTGAAGGTGTGCTGTTTATGGTGTACAGTGTGACTGAAAGCTTGCAGACCAATCTGTAAGAAAAACAAAAAAATAAAAGAGACTTTGGACAGAGAGGCAGGCACAGGAAAGGAACAATTATTGCCATTATCTTGCTTAAAAGACAGGTGGGAAAATTCATTAACTGGTCTGGTTATCATCCCAGAGCTCTGTAGCAAACTGAAAATAGAAAACAAAAATTACAATTCCCAGTGAAGTTCTTCAGCCATTAAACATCCTTCTTTTCTTTCCCATTCCTTCTGTATCCCTCATTAGTGTAGTTCCAAGTGTCTTGCTACAGTGCTTGGAAAAATATGACTAATGTGTCATGGGTTTATTAATTGTGTTCTCAGCTGAAAGGCTCCATGTCTGGCTGAATTCCCTACTGTTCAGAAAGCCTCTTTGGAGGCTTTTTGTTTCTTCTCTTGATTGTAAATGTTTGTGTCACTCTGAGCTGTATTTGAGAAGGAAGGTGGAGAGGTGCTGAGGAAGAACTGGAGGCAGGAAGGACTGTGGTGGTCCCCAGCTCCTGGTGGTATCTGTTATGCATCACATCCTTCATTTCAAATATTTAGATTTTTTTGAAAGGTGCTGAGCACCTTTGAGGAGAGGACAGAGACAGAGATTGATCAGATCTACTGAAATTCACTGAGGATAGAGGGGACCTGCAGGACATGCTGGCAATGGCCTGTGTTACTGCTGAGAGACCCTGTAACTTTGTGCTGCAGCTCCCAGGAAGGAGACCTCACTACTCTGAGCTTCCTGCCAGCATCAGTGCTACAGCTCAATCTAGAAAGTCCCACTCCCTAATCTGCTAAACACTGATTTAACAAATTACTGGTACTTGAGGTTCAAAGAAATGTTCTGCCTTTTTTTCTTATTTTCTTTCTCATTTTTTTTTCCCTTTGCCAGCATTAATCTTGCCTGTGCTTTGCATGGCATGGCTTTGCACTCATAAAAAGTTGTACTTCCATTTTTGCCTCTCCAGTCTGCTTTGAGAAATAACAGGAACAAGGTTTGTGACTCCAAGGGGTGGGTGTATACATAGGGTAAGACAAGGAGTTGCATGTCTCAGTAAGGAAATTGCAGATGTAAAATGGCATCCACAAAAATGTTGGCTACATATGAAAATAAGTTTTAATGGTTTAGTGGGTATTAAGTTTTAATGGGTTTAGTTTAGTCACCTTAAAACTGTGTGTGTTTGTCCAGTAAAATGGAACATTTTGGTGACCCTCTCTGAAAGTTCATCTTTTGCTTTAATTTCCTCAAGCAATGCCAGGGGTTCCTTTCAGTTTCATAAAAAACCAGAATGGTTTGGGTGGGAAGGGACCTTAAAGCTCATCCAGTGCCACCCCTGCCATGGGCAGGGACACCTTCCACTGTCCCAGGGTGCTCCAAGCCCTGTCCAACCTGGCCTTGGGCATTTCCAGGGATCCAGGGGCAGCCCCAGCTGCTCTGGGCACCCTGTGCCAGCCCATTGCAGGGCAGGGAGAGCCTGGCATGGCTGAGTGTTGGCAGGGGAGCCAGCTGGCCTGGTCAGTTAAATTAAACTTTATATAATGCTTGTCCTGAGCTCTAAAGATGTGCTTTACGACTCAAAATTTTTTTAAAAAAATTAGTTTAAAAGCCACACTCTTTACTTACAACCAAACGTCGCAGATTGTGTTAATACAAAGTTAATAATTATAATAGTAATAGCCCTTACCTGACAATAGCAAGTGAAAATTTGTAACAATTAAATACTTCAAAACAAATCATTGTGTTCAAATCAGAAGTTCCTAACTCCCATTTCATAAACAGCTCCTGCTGTAGACACTGAGCAGAGAGAGCTGATTTGAAACAGATCTATGGTGGAGCTGCAGTCCATCCGTGGAGACTTTTAAGTCCATATGGCAAGACTGCCTAAGGAGTCACATACTTTGTGGAAAGATCATGCAATTAATCAAAAAAGTAGTAGTGTTTTCAGTTAATCTAAATTAATGTAGTATTTTTTTAGGTGAAAAAAAGTGTCTCCACTTCAAAGAACAGGAAAAAATCTTCATGATTTCCTGTTTATTCTTTTTGTGTGTGGCTGTCACAATCCATATATTTTTAACTATTTTATTGAGTAAAATCTGTTACTTCTTAGTGACAGAGAAAATTGCGTGATTTAAAAATAACAACATGCTGTATCTTTAATATGGTTTTCCTCTACCAGATATACAGCACCCCATAAAGACACAAGGAACAATTCAGCTTTCATTATCCTCTCTAAGTGGAAGGAAGTTCATTTCTTTTTCTTGTAAGAGTATTAAAAATTATTATTCTGTATGGCTGGATAAAAATCTGCATTTCTCTAGATATCTTGGTCTCAGTGGGCTTTGAATTCCTTAATTTTATGTATTAACCAGTCTATATTTGAGACTTATTCTAAATGGAGAAGTTCTGTGGGTATCATTGGTTAAGAAGATGGATGAAGTAGGAGCTGGATGTCAAATCAACACTTGTGCAGCAGAAGTGCTCCTGCAGATCAAAGTGCAAAGTCAAAGTTCTTTTCAACAGAATTTGGGGGAAGGGAGAAAAAAAAGCTAAATATGAGCCCGCCTGGCTTAGCTCTTTGAGTGAGGCTGCTCTGAGGTGTCGGGCTGGTCTGTGCTCCTGCAGGAATCCAGAGGGGATTTCAGGATGAACTCTGAAAAATGTGCCCTGATCACTGAAATCACCAAACAAAAAGGGCTACAAAAACTTGCCACGGGAGGAGGGGGCTGCCGTGTGATGGGAGGAAAGGTCTGGGCAAAGTTTCTCTGCTGAGGATGCCTGTGCTATGAGCCAGAGGACCAGCAGAGGATGCCTGTTGACTTGCCACCCGTGCAATGCTCAAATGTGTTCCAATAATTAATCAAAAAAGTGTTTTGGCTTGCCTTCTTCTTTTTTTTTTTTTCTTTTTTTTTTTTTTTTTCTTTTTGCAGGTTTTCCAGTAGAAATGATTTGCTTAGCTTTCAAACTTTTAAAAAAAATATTTCTGTGCATTGGAAAAATGTATTTTATATTTGCCAAACACTGGGCACATTGACCTTTTCCCAAAGCCCCTCTTCTTTCATGGAAAGTGGATTCAAGAAAGATGATGATGCTGCCTTTTTTTTTTTATTTTCCCTTTTTTTTTTTGGTAGTATTTAGAAATCCCAGTGAAAGAAAAGTACCTGTTATTAAGAAACTGAGACTCAGAGATCCAAGGCCACTTTCCAGCTCTTCTCTTATGATCTTAATTAAATTGCTCAATCTGTCCAAGGCTGAGTTCCCTGCCTTAACTGCAGGCATGCTGCTTTTTCTTTGCCTTTCACTTTATCAGGGAGAAAGTGTCTTGTTGTGTTTATAGAGCTCTGTTGGAGCCTTTAGCTGCTGATTTGATATGAATATAAGGAGCTGACCCCCTAAGTGCTGTGGGGTGGCTGGGATAGCTTTGGGATGGCTGCAGGCTGAGGATGCACTGGTGCCATGCATGGAAGAGATAAGGAGGTTAAAGACAGACTTTGTTAAAGCTTTGTGTGCTCTCTGTACCACAGCACCCTCCACTGCAGCCAATTCACCTTCTCCACGACATCTCATACAATCAGGACTTAGGCAGGGCAATTAAATGGGATTTCTTAAGTGGCAGCAAAAGAATGTTAATTGATGTGTGAAATATAATTATCCTCCTGGGCTCCTTGGCTTTCTTTTGTTCGTGACTGCTTTTGATTAAACAGCTCTACTTTCTGGGCCTATTGTATCCATTCACCCACTCCTTTCTCCCTAGGAGCAGGCAATGTCTAAAAAAGGCTGTCTGCTGGTGCATCCCAAATATTTCCCAAGGCAGGGGGGGAAAAAAAAAGGGGAGGGGAAGTGAAGGCAAAAATCAGTCATCCTGCTTGGTATGTGGGTCCTTTGCTGAATGCTGTTTTTGGGTTGGAGCCCTGCATCTGGACTCCAGCTCATGCCAGCTGAAAAGGAAACTTCTATTTTGTTTGCTTAAAAGGCAGCAAGTCAACGTTTAAAAAGGCAACCTGAGGGGATTTTTTCAGGGGCTTGACCTGATTGATCTGGAAAATAAGTTAAATGAGGTGTGGCCAAGAACTTCTTAAAGCAATCAAGCAAATACTTTCTTACCAAGATGGTCAGGAAGCAGGAGGGTGGGATACTATATGTTCTGCTAAGCATTGCCTCTAAATCATTTTCTGTATTTTTGTCCTGGTGGTATCATAATGCCCTCCATATGCCTGATTATAGCCACCAGAACATGCAGTGGGCTGGATTTTTGTAGAGAATGTTTCTTCTGTGTGAACAAATAGCATCATGAGAGTGGGAAGAAACCAGAACTAAACCTCCTTAATGGTTTTCTCCATCCTGGGTCTCTTGACTACTGTTTTTAAAAAAAACCAAAATTTTGCAGGGTATTAGGATAACAGTTATATAAATTTCCTTTTTTTTTCACAGAATCAGCAAAATTGGGTCAATTTCAGAGTCAGGGTAGATCTATTAATGATTTATACTATTTTTTTAGTCTAGAAGTTGTGAATCCAGATCCATCCATATATATATATATATATATATATATATATACAGACACATTTTTGTGCTAAAGAATGCTGTGGAGGTGTTGCTGGTTGGCCATTTGCCTTTCTGGACACAAAGCCATCCGTGTCCATTGAAGTCCATCCCCAGAGGTTGTGCTGAGCAAGGTCAGGTGAAGTGGGAAGGGCAGGAGGTGACAAGCTGAAACCTCTATGACCAGCTGGAGTTTGGGTGTCTCACTGTGGCCTGACTGTCCCCTGAGGGTGCCTGGCTGTGCTGGGGAGGGGGGACAGGCAGTTTGGGGTGTGTCTGGTTGCCCTGCAATCCCACCAAGCTTTGCCCAAAACCATGTGCCATAAAAGTCAGGTGCTTCCTTTCCAGCAGCAATGGCAATTTGCACACTCCAGAGTCCCCCAGACTCCCAGAAAATACTTGTTACTCTTCATGTGGGCCCACCAAACCCTTGTGAAACTCTCAATTCCATATTTTTTTTTAAATGCTCATATATTTTTGGACAGAGAACATCCATTGGGAACAGTTTGAATACGTACAGGATGAAAACATCCTTTCTTTTGCAGCTTGAAACCTTCTGTTTCATTGGATAATCAAGTTCTTCCTGGATTAGAATCTCTCTATGAGTGTTTCCTAATAACTGTCCAATATAATTGATGGAATTGTAGTTATTGCTGATCTCTGATGCTGCTGACCCCTATTGTAATCCCTCTTTAGTCATCCCTCTTTTCTGGAGTCTGTTTAGTCTGACCAGTCCTTCCTGGCTATCTCTGGGCCCATTTCTTTGTCTGATGTACTTTTTGCAATTCTGCTGAGGCAACCAGAACTGCATCTGCTACTCGAGATGTTGGAGCCAATGGTCATAAAAGGAAATGCTTTTTCTTTCTTAATTTCTATCTTCCCTTTTGCTTTTCATCTCCAGCTAAGCACGGGTTAGATCTTGACAAAAATACAATGAAGTCTCTGAGATGTGGTAGTTAGCTCTAGATCATCCTGTAGCTTGAGTTCAGATGGTGTTTTCCATCTTGTGGGTGGTTTTGTCAGTGCAGATACCTGTTCCTAATGCAGACAGTGGTGTGGTTGTTAAAGTGCTTTCATAATATTGCTCAGAATGGAGAAGCTATCAGACAAATTAGAGTCCCACGATGGAGTGCTCTGAAAATCAAAGGTTGAATCTGCATTTTTTGTTTCCAGAAGAAACCTGAAGCCATGTTCAGTACATTAAAAATGTACAGAGAGCTGGTTTACTCTAACATCCCATCTCATTTCTTATATTTCCATTAAAACATTTTGAATTTTTGCCCCTGTGTGACATGAAAACATGTTTTGAAATGTTATGAATGTCTGGCAAATGATTTGGTTTTGGATTTTTGCCCACCAATATTCCTGCATGGCCCACGCACTTGTGCAAAACTTGTTCTTGGTCTTTTAAGGCATGAAAATAATACAGCAACGGATGAATTATGACTTTTAGTTAAAGAAAATAAAAAATGAATCAATTTGAAATACTAAAAGGTCAGGAGGCAACTGAAGAACGGTGAGGGAAAAGATGGAAACTGGTTCTAGGAGGAGCTGAGGATGCCAGAGGGAAGCAGCAGCTTAGGGTTGTGCTCCAGCCATGGGCTTAAGGTAGGATTGCACATCTCTCTGCTTTTCCAAAGAATGCTACCATGTGACCTGTCCATCCAAAAGTGAATGGGGTTTGGTGGGAAATTGCAGAAATTGCTTCTCTACAAAACATAGGCTAACAAATTGAGAGAAGTCACAAAACTGCCTTTTAGTGACAGCTGAGACAAAAATCACTTTTCCTGGAGCCTGGAATGCCAAATGCAGGCCCAGAAACTTGGGGTGTGCATGAATCACTCGCACAGCAATTTGGGGGGTGGGAGTTTGACTTTTTTCCCGGCACAGAAAGAGAGGAATGGAGAAAGCCTCACTTAGAGGAGCTGTGTGGTGGAGACAGCCACCAGATCCCCTGATAGCACAGCTCTTGTTCTAGCTCATTTAGCACCACAGCCCTCCATAAACCAGAGGGAGTTCAGCGAGCCTAATGTAGCGTGAGGAGCAAGGCGGGGAGCGCCCGCCGGGGCAGATTTACAGCTACCCGATGGGCCTCAGTGAGCAGCATCCACCTCCCTGCACCCCCTTGCCCTGCACCCCCTTGCCCTGCACCCCCTTGCCCTGCACCCCCTTGTCCTGCATCCCTCTTCCCTGCATCCCCCTCCCCTGCATCGTCCTCCTTGCATCCCCTTCCACTGCATCCTCCTCCCCTGCATCCTCCTCCCCTGCACCCCCCTTGCCCTGCACCCCCCTTGCCCTGCACCCCCCTTGCCCTGCACCCCCTTGCCCTGCACCCCCCTTGCCCTGCACCCCCTTGCCCTGCACCCCCTTCCCCTGCACCCCCTTCCCCTGCATCCTTCTACCCTGAATCCTTCTCCCCTGCACCCCCCTCCCCTGCATCCCTCTCCCCTGCATCCCTCTTCCCCTGCACTCCCCTCCCCTGCATCCCCCTCCCCCTGAGAGCCAGCCTGCCTGCTCTGCCTCTCACACACACACAGGCTCTTGAGGATGCCGTTGACTCTTTTGTTTTCCCTCATTAAAAGTGCCAAGATGCATGTCAAATGCCTGGAGCAGTCTCCTGCTTTATAGTTTTATTGTAGTACTATTATGACTTATCTAATTTATTTTTTCCTCTTTGTGCGTGCGTCTCACCACTTCCACTGCCAGTGTTTATGTCAAGCAGAGATAATCTCTCTGCATGTCTGGCTACATACATATCTTTATTTTTGGAGGGGAACTGAAAGAGAGACCTCAATATTTGGCTCAGCCCTCTTTTTCAGGTAGATGAAAGAATTCTAGAAAGGGCAGAACCAGGCCCCATTCTGAACACCAAGCTGTTGTCTTAATGATTGCAGTTCTGTAGGATCCCAGCAGCATCTCTGTTTGCTCTCAAATTTACACAGCTGTATACCACAGGTATAAATTAGTTTAATAGACACTGAGGTGTGTATAATGTCTCTGAAGTTGGCACCATTCTTTAGAAAGGAATATTTATTGACTCATGGCTTTCTTGTACTAGAGATGATCAATTTTTTAATCAGACTCATTAATTTTTTTTTCTTACATAATTGGACTAGAATTAAAAATCCTCTACAGAACTGAGTCTATAGACTAGATAGCAGTTGGTGGAGTATTGAATCACCATCAAGTGTTTTAGGAAACTGCTGTGTAACATCAGCAATAATCCACTAGACATGAGCTCAGCCAGTTGGAACCCCATGTTCACACCACCTCTGTGTCAGGCTTGAATGTCAAACATGAGCACAGACACGGGAGCAAACAGGCTGATTCTGCTGCTCTGAGCCTTCCTCTGAAAGCTCACCTGTGTGTCCCTGCCATGACAGCCAGTGCTGACTTTCCTCTGCCCCCTTGGTCACATCCTATTGCTGTCAGGTGAGACACCTCCTCACCAACATCCCCAGCCAGTAGAACATCCCTAGTACACGTAGAGATTCCTTGTATCCCATAAGAGGAATGTCTCATGTCTGGGAACTCCTCTCACCATGCTCATATTTTATATTCCTCTCAGAGAGACATCCTGGGCTACTATTTGCAGGGAAATTACTTGGCAGAATAAGTAATGCACTGTGCTGGATTTCCTCCTGTGCAGCAAAGGCAAATTGGTCCAGTCACTTGCATTTCCTTTTGAGCAGCTCCAGCTGCTTTGGCACTAATTGTCAGTGCCAGACTGAAAACTACAGCAAGGAAATCTAGACTGAGCATTGCTGTGGGGCCAGGACCTTGGTTTTGTGACTCATCCATTTAGAGAAACACCCACCTAAAAAGCCTGATTCTGAGATGGCCCTATGTAAATGACACGAGAGAGACTCAGCCAAAACACAAATCCTGTTTCCACTCGTTGTAGGCACAAGGGAAGTGGATCTGCCCCCAGCCACACTGTGAAACTGGGGCAGGACGTTGCAGTATCCTTTTTCCTCTACGTTTGCCTTTGCTCCTACGCTTGCCCTTCCTTTAGGACCCTTCTAACCTTTCAAATGGGAAAGGCAAGTGGCTTCCTGTCCCTGGTGTTTATGGAGTGAAGTGGTGCGGGCTGGCTTTGAGGGAGGCTATAGATTTCCTGGCACTCCTTCAGCCCTCCTGTCCCAGCCTTCTGTGCAAACAATTCTCCCTGCCCCACCTCTCCCAGCACTGCTGCTGCTGTGTCTTACAGCAGGCACTGAGGGAAGCTTTTATACCCTGCCAAACTGTGTCCATTTACCATAGGATGAGTTCATTTATTTCCTTGAAACTTGGAGAACTGGCTTTCTCTCTTTTGAACAGGTCATGTCCTAGATGCTGAAACACAAAGCCAGCTATACCTGACCAGAGGGTATTTGCTGTCACAATGGATAAATTGGGACTCTCTTAACCATCTTGGCTGCTGCTAGTAAGTCTATGTCCTAATTTTGCTTGCTCCAGATAAGTCTGAATATTTTGCAGCAGAAATGAAGGGACTGAGACCTGCCTTGCTAGCAGTGCTATTAACCTGACAATGTGCTGGTTCCTTATGGGATTGAAATCCCATGGGAACGACTCTCTGTCTCACAGCAGAGCTGACACACAATCCCATGCAGCTGATTTGCTGTGGACAGTCTTCAAATGTTGAAATCTCAGACTTTCTAAGTACAGGGCTCCTATGCATGGGCACACTTCCTGCTAATCTTGAGGCATAAACACTCAGTGGCTCCAGACGCTTGAAGAAATAAACACACTGACTCAGTATTAATATTTCATCACAGCACACTAAAGCTAAACCTCACTGATCCAGAGTGACCTGGACCACTCAAGAAAATGTTTCTTTTCCCTTTTCCTTTTTTTTTTTTTTTTAATAATTTAACTTTTTATGGGGAGAAAATAGAAGGAAATGGTGTCCTGCATGGCAGGCTTAACATGGATAAGCAGAGCTGTTTCAGCTGTAGCAAAGCTGCTCATGTGCAGAGATGCTGCTTTGGAGAGGTTTGTAAGTTCAAGGAGGGCAATTTACCAGCTTTGCTTGTTGTCTCTGCCATGGTAGGTGAACCAGATACACTTAGTGTTATGGACTATCAGAGACACAGTCACTGCATGCTTCAAACAGCAGCTCCTGTAAATAGGGCCTGTTAGTGGCTGCTGGAGCACAACAGAGCCTTGAAAACATTGCTGCCATCAGAAAACCCCCCCAGCCTGGTCTGGGGCAGGTGACCTTGTTGCTGCAGTCTCCTGTGAGCTAAAGAGAGTTTTAACCATAGAAAGGTTCTCTGCAGATGGTGCTCAAGGAGTTTCCAAGCAGCATGGTCTGAACTGGATGTTAACACCTGCTCCTTGACACACTGCAGATGGTGGGTGCTTTTTGTTGGATCATCAGAGCAGACATTGACACGAGGCCAGTAGGAAACCTCTCCTGAGCCTGTTCTGCAGCAGGGATGGGCTCATGTCCCATGCTGGGAAGTACAGTGAGCTGGGTCCACAGGCAGCCAGGCAGGGTCAGGGGATTGGAAACTGATCTTAGACACTCACTTCAGAGTTTCTAGGCAGCTGTTAACACACACTTCCTACAGCTCAGAACTAAAATTTGCCATTTTTTCCATGAATTGAGCTGGCTGTTTGTGACCTGAAGCCACTCAAGGTGAGCCAGTGTATGTGTTCAACATTATATGTCATCTCCTAATGAGGCCTTCACACCCACCTTTTTCTGTCTCTCTGATAGGATAAAGAAATTGAATTAATCTAATAGTGCATTCTGCCCACATGATTGTTCTGAGTTGCCGAGTGCATTAAATCAAGTCTTAAAGAACCATTTAAATTGCCTTGCTTTGCAATTTAAGTTCTTTTCTGTCATTTGCTCTTAATGAGTAATAAACACTCTGTGATCTCCATGGGAAGGGTGTTTTAGGTGTCCATCTCTGAGCAACAGGAACAAAGAATGAACAGGATAAATGACTCCTTTAGAGCAGAGCTGGAGGCAGGCAGTCCCAAGGACCACACGAGGCAGTGGAGAGCATCAGGAAAAATTGTGCAGGGACACATTAGCAGCACTTAGCTCTAGCTGCTCCAGCGTTTTATCCGATTTACAAGGGCCCCGTGAAACATACCAGGGGAAAATGGAAAAGCTCAAGTGCAATTTAAACAGTAGTGTCCTGATAAACTCAGGATCAGCTGGTTTTGATCTCAGCACAGTTTGGTGCAGGAGCACCACTTGTGCATCATGAGTGAGGATTGGAGGAAGCTTAAAGCAGCTGTGCTGCTATATTTGCTCACTCTCTGTATTCAAACCTTGGCTTGAGAGCTCAAAGGAAATGAGATGTGTTTTGCATAACCCAGTTGCAATCAGTGGAAGCACCTACTAATCTGCTGGTACTGCTTCTGACCTTTTCAGGATCTGATTCCTTATCAGAAAATGAAAACGTTTTTAAAAGAAGAATAGAGTTGTGTGTTGTGGGGGGCGGGGGGAGGATGGAAATTCACAAGGCATTAGTGAAAAGACAGATGTACACAAAAACTGTATGAGTTTTATTCTCCTGGCCAAAAGGACCTGAGGTTATGCACAGAAGTGTCTTTTTAGAGACTGACCTCTCAGATTATGTCTTACACTTCTTCACTTTCACTATTTTTGGGAATGTCCATAACAGCACATCCTGATGGCATTAAAAATCAAAGACATTCCATTATATCAGCAGTGTTAGATTTGTTAAAGAGTGGTTCTTCCTCTAAGAGTTGAAATGTAAAATGAGGCCAATTGTTCTGATAACAGGATGGGGAAGACCTTGAAATGTGAGGCTTCAGTTTTGAGAACTTTCAATAATTATGATCATTCACAGAAATCACTGTTAAATCCCAAACTACCCTGCCTCTCCTGATCCAAATTCTTATTTGGTAGGGCTGCACAACAAGAAATAAATATCCCAAATTCTAATGACGTAGTCTATGTGCCCCCACCTTCCTCCCTGTTTTAGCATCCATCTGGGAATCAGATCTTCATTTTCTCTCTCATTTTCTGCCTTCTTATTTCAGGGCTTAAATAATCAGGCAGATCTGCAGAAACCAAAGAATTCAGTATATGCAGATTAATAATTGGATGTGAAAAATGGATCTCAAATGTTGAGCAAAAAATCTGCAGGGGATTTGGAAGCCTGTTCTGTGTCAGCAAAGCAGGTGCTGAATGCTCCCTGAGTTACTCTAAGAGCCTGATCCTTTCCACCAGATCCCAGAGCTCCAAGGCCTCTCACCTTCCTTCACCTGCCAGAATGGGCTGTGCTGCTTTGTGCTCTTCAGCTGAATGCATCCACAGAAGCAATTAAATCGTTCCAGTTAATTACCTATCAAGACTACAGTGCGGGTCTGGGTTTTAGCTGTAGTTTCCAGCAAAAAAAGGATGCTCTAGATCAGTCTTTTCAAGAGTTTGTGAAGGTGCCATGGCTTCAGCCTTTATGTGGAGATGACTGCCTTAAAACCTGAGCGTGTGTGAGGAAAGCTTTTCTTCTTACTCCGAGCTATTCTCCCTCCTTCCATCAGGGCTAAACAGAAGGTTTGCTCCCCTCTGCTCCCCTCTCCTTTGTAAACACAAAATCCCTTAAACAAATAGTGGACCGATCTTTTTCATGCCCCTCTGTTTATTAGAAGGACTCTGCTAATCCCTGTGTTTACGAGTCGTAGGGTGTGTCAACCTACAAGCTGAGGGAGTTAATGAAATTCATCTGTTCTCTGTTTTCCAACAGAATTAAGGGAGGGGGGAGGCCCGAGCAGGCTTCACCCTCACACAGAAATATGACTAACAGTGGTGTTTGCAGGCACAGACTCAAAGGGAGCAGCGGGTGGGAGGAGGTGAAGCGGCCGAATGGCAGAAATGTAGGGAAATACTCCCCCTTCAATTAGAGTAATTAAAAAGTAGTAAAAATAAACCACCCAAAGGAGAGTCTGGCCAAAAGAAAGTCTTAATGTACACTTATGGTTTAAAGAATCTGCTGGAGGCCACCGCCGTGTGTTGCCACAGCCCTCTTGTGTCTGCCCCTGACTTCAGGCAAATGCCAGCCCAGGAATGTGGTTGGGGTGGCTGCTGGAGCTCACCCCAACTCAGGGGGACAGGGCTGAGCCTCCTGGGCACAGCATTCTTCAGAGATACCCTGCCAAGCTGGGCTTTCACGGGTCCAGCCTTCTGTGTGCACTGAATTCTGGCACATCAGGTATTAGAAGCTGCTGTAAGGTTGAGTTGATCCACAGGGGGAATTAAAACTCATCAGAAAAGCTGGCAGAGCCCTGTTTGTTTCTCTGCAAAAGTTGCTCCTCCATCCTTCTCATTGCCATGGGGCTTGTTTTCCTTGCCCTCATTATCTGTGCATTTTGTTTGGGTTCTTCCAGTTTGCTGTTTGCCTTCTTGGCCTTTAATTCCCTGGAGGAATAGGCAGGGTGAAACAACAGTTTCATTGGTGATTTCTCCCTGGTAATTTCTTTGTCAGCATAGATGTGTCTTGTCATGTGAGCTCAGAGAAGCACAGTAGGGAGCAGCCCTGCTGAATTCCTTGTTGTACATTTCCTAGAAGCCTTGGTCCTGACTCCAAATGCATCTTCATTAAATGTGCACAGGCTCTTCTGTCAGCTTGTGTTGTGTTCCCATGACGTGGAAAGACAGAATGGCTGGAGAATGAGTTAAGAGTCCTCAAGTCTGTAACTGGAGATCTAAAATTATGTGGAAAAATATGGTAATTTGAACTTCTGGGAGATGCACCAATCTTTGCTGCAGCCCAGAGGTTCTGTGACTAACAGGCTCAGTGGCAGGAATTTTTGGCATTCCCAGTGTTAGGGTCAGTAGATGATAGTTTTTGGTTGTAATCCTCAAAACACTTCATGTAATAACAAACATGTCCTGTCTAAGGCTGCCCTAGAAAAGAGGACCAGACTGTGACTCTTGATCTTTGCAATTTGAAAGAATTAAGATCTATAGTTCTTAAGAGATGATAAGTTTTTTGAATTATAAAACATTGCAAACTCTCATAAGACAACTTTTTCAAATCTTTAGGAGTACTGACACTTGAGGCAGTGTTTTATTTTGGTTCTGGAGGGGCTTGGGGCTGCTTTTGCATGTAATAATATCCCTTTAGTTTGATTATTGGTGATTATCCCTGAATTCTTAGACACCTTTAATTGGAGAAGTTAGATGTCAGGGATAGAAGTACCCTGAGGATTAGAGTTTGCAGTAGGTCAGCTCTTTACAGTGAATGTTACACAGATGTTGAGTTTGGTTTCAGTGTGCCTGAGAGCTAGAACTGGCTCTGCACATGCAGGGATGATAAATCCAAGATGTCTTAGTTTGGGGTTGATAACAATTAAAAAAAAAAAATCTTTAGCATTAAATAAACTCCCAAGAATTGTCAGATTGCTATTTCTTTATTTTGTCTTCCTTTTTTCACCTGTTGTCTGTCCACCATCCTGCTCAGTCTGTGAATTCATATAAGTAACCCACTGTACACAATTCATTTTTGATGTGGCCACATCTGCAGCCACACAAATCCATGACAGCTGCAGTTTTGATAGTTGAACCAAAATACAACTGAGTAATGAGAAATAAATTTATTGTGCACTGGCCATGTTTGAGAATCCCTGCTTCAGACATGTGTGTTTTACAAATAATTAACAAAATAGATCATGCACATATTCCTGTTTGTGCCAAGTGCTGTTTCCTAGCTGGAGTCTGAAGTGAGGGGGCAGGAATGTGCCAGGCAATAAAATATCTGTGTGTGCCACTGTTTTCAGGAAGACTGTCAAATGTGGACTTTGGGTCTGTCTTTCCTGGCTGGGGTTAGCAAACAAGGAAATGTAAAAAGCCCTGACCCTCACAAAGCCCTGCTGTGCCATCCCTCACTCAGCTGGGCCGATGGGCAACTGCAGTCAGGTTTAAACCTAAATCACTTCCAGTTTCTGCCCTGGTTTGTGGGATGAGTTTGTGTTGGACCCTGCTGCAAACAGAGCTTGAAAACAATAACTTCCCTTCCAGTGATCTGTGTAACACAAATAAAAGGAATTTCTGAAGAACCTTAAAGGAGCATCCAGGTAATCTTCAGTACAACTGAACCATGAGGTTTTTGTTGCTTGAGCTGATGGCCCTTTCAGCAGAAAAAGCCAGGATTGTATTAGGCAGGGCTAACTTCTTGCACCCTCATTAGAGACAAACTGGAGCCCTATAGTTTATAGTCTGAGAAAGCAGGTCATATTGAACATTGTGGGATGGGCTGAGAAGGCAGTGCCATGGCAGAGTCTGTGATGATACCTGCTGAGTCCATTGGTAAAGATAAAATATGAGAATGAGGTTCATCTTTACTCTGAAAAATGCAGATTGTGACTCTCTAGGAAAATTTTCCCAAGGCTTGTCTGTTTAATACAGTGGCAGTGATGCCTTAATTGCTGGTCATGTAAGTGGTAGCACAAGTTGCTGCAAGACATTATTAGTGTGGTAGCTATAGGTAAACGGACGAAATAAACAGAATAAATGAATTTTTGTTGGTTTTTGCTTTTTATACAGAGATGGCATCTTGCAGCTGTTATAAAGTTGTGTTCAGATTATAACATTAGCATCATTTTCTGAGCCAGCTTGTGAGTAGTGAGGTAGGATCCCTGGCATAGAACAGAGGCAAGGATCAGTTACTGGGAGGGAAGAATGGTACCAGTACAGATGATAAGGAATCTAAATTAAACCATAAGAGAAGAGAGAAGACGATGCTATAATATTTAAAAATGGCAAACTAAATAATATATAATTTACAGAAAATGACAGGGTAATGCTGGGACTATTTTTAAATCAACAGCAAATTAGAATTCAAACCTCTGATAGGTTTAACAGATGGTCTGGATCCTAGAATCCAAAACCCACACACTTCATTTCCCAGTATGCTAAGAACAAAATAATGCTGTGCAGCCTCTGTGGAATGTTTCTTGCTATTAAACTATGTTGAAGATAACTTTTGACCAAGGAGGACTGAGTTTGGAGTGGAAAAATAGAATAAGTTGGTCCAGCAAGAAAAAACAACCACACACTCTGTACCAGGGGTGACTGTGGCCGTGTTGCAGCTAGGCAAGGGAGACAAGAGGATTTGGGGAATTGAAGCAATGTGATTTCTCAGTGGCTTTGTGCAGCAGAATTTAGTGTTTTATAGTCAGAAGAAGTGGATGTGTCCCCTTCTCCTTGAATCCTATGGATTTCAGAAAATGTTCTCTCGTGTCAGCAATAGAGGGAAGTGTTTTGATGGGACTGGGTGATGGTAACCTTGCTGAGGAGCACCCAGCTCTGAGGGTGACCCTCCGTGGCTGAACACACAATATGAATGTTTAGAGCAGAAGTTACCACAAACTGTTTTGGCCACGTTTCAGTCAATAACGTCTCATATTGAGAATCTGTGGTTGCTTAAGGAAGGCTCAGAAATTGAATTGGTATCTAGCAAATTTTGGTCAAGATGATGAGTTGACACAATTTGAGGAGCAGCAGCGCAGTGCACACATTCCTCATCTTCCTCCATTATGTGAAATGTTATTTTTGTAACCAAAAAGCAACATTTTTTCTTTAGGTATCTACTCCTTATCTGATCTCTGCTCAGAATGCTCCTCGTGGCTGAGGGGAACCTTGCAGTACTTCACCTACTGCCCCCTGAATCACCAAATAAGAAATTATGAGTTGCTTCAGCAAATGGGATCCATCAGCCTTCTTCTCCAATATCCTGCCTCCATCAGTAGCCAGCCAGGACACTTCAGAAGAAGCCCTACATGATACCCTATAACCAGGGAATTGCATTTTGCACCAGTGAGGTATTTTTATCTCAGACAGTTAATAATTGGCATTCGTCCAACCATATTTTCAAGTTTTTATTTTAACTTATTGTTTTGATTATCAATGCCAATGACTAATCCTTTTAGGATCTTTGTAAATACTTAAATCAGTGATAATTTATGTGAAGCAATCAACTCCATAACTTGGTTGTGGGCTGCACAGGAAACAGAATTTTTTTTAAAGTTGGTTTTGAATTTGTTTTCATTTCTCTTTACCTGCTGTTTCTTTGTTTCTGTTTTATAAGGGTAAAGAAGAACACATGTGCTCTGCTTTCTGCTGCTCACTCTTCCTGATCTTCTCACTAAATCAAGTCCTTTCACCAATATCATATGGAAGTCTTTCCCTGAATCTCAAAAAATCTTTCCTTCTCCGTTCTTGGGCTGCTTATTTCCGCTACATCTGGTTTTGAAATGGAGTGAGGAGTGAACATAGCCATCCAAGGAAGGGTGTGCCATCAATTTACTCAATGTTATTAATATCCCTGTTTTCAGATTGTTCCAAAAATTGACTTATTTTCAAAATACTACTGAAGTGGGTGTGTGCGGAGCAGAATGTGGATTTCAAATACTATTAAATTAATTAGTTACATTTTTCAGTGTTATATTAATAACCCCTGTTTTGATTGGCAACTTAGCTTGATATCACCAGACAAATCATCTACTTTCCCCCAGGGGTGTGCTGGATGCAAAGAGGTATAATGGCAGGAATTAGTCAGAAATAATTGCAGAGACAAAATAATTCCACGTCTGCCTATTAAGATGCAAAAAATCGTGGACTGGATCCTTGGCTGGTGTGTCCTGATTGGCACGATGCCACTTTACACCAGTGAGGGAGCTGGCCCGTTACCTCAATAATCCCCATTCTGGAGGTGACCAGTCACACAAATGCTGGTGGCTTTGGTTAGTGACAGAAACCTGGCTGCTCCTCCAGCTGCAGGCAACGTGGGATTCGTGAAACTCTAGCAGGGCTGTGGCAAGAGTTGCCCTGAGATTGCTGATTCCATTCCTGCTTTTTGTTTTGTTTGAGTTGGCTCGCTGGGATTGTTTTCCCTCTCTGCCAGGTGCAGAGTTGAATGGCAGGCCACACTCAAAAGCTCTTCTTTCACAAATCCACCCACGCTACAGATTTCTGTGTTCGTCACGTTCTGTGACATGTAGCTCTTGGAAATATGCAGCTTGGAAATAATATCCTTGAATCTGAGTGTGCTTGGACTAGTAAAGGAGAGATTTTAAAGTCCCCAGAAAGGGCAGGGAGAGAAAACTATAGGAAAATAACAGGGAACCTTAGATTCCCTTAGAGTAGGATTGAGCTGGAGCACATGAGCTCTACGAATTCTGAAGATGCAGACCCAAATATGAAACACCATGCTCATGGTGAAACAAAGATGAGCCATGGTGCCAAATAAAGATGTCTTGTGGGATTTCAATCAGATTTCTAATTCTCCACAACTATGTGTCCTGCTCCTGGCATCCAGTGGTGTGTGTTTGCTCTCCTCCAGCTGCCCTACCCTCCAACCTTTCAGATTTATTTTGTGTCTGCTTCCAGTGATGCCTTTTTGTCTGCACTCAGCAGCCAAACCCAGCTCACTACAGCCAGTGCAGGGTGAAGTTCCCATCTGAGTTCATCACAAATGGACAAAGGGAACTGAAACATGAACTGTCAATTTTTTACCAAGAAATACTTTGGGTATAGAGGAAACAAAAGACCTAAATGTGTTCTATTTAGATAAATAAATGTCTGACTTAAAAAGTGGATTGGTTTTCTGGTCCCCTATAGGGCCTGATCTTCTCCTTAGTCCTTACATTACACCAGGTTGAGTTCCTTGCCTTTGCAGTAACTTGTCTGGAGTTTGCACTGTGGAAGCATGGAAGAGAAGAAAAAGAGCAATTTCTGAATTTTGCCTTTAATTTTCTTCATGTTAGTTTTCAAGCTAACATGAAGAAAATTAAAGACAAAATTCAGAAAATTATGGGGGTAAAAAGAAAACTGATAGTTTGGGGGATTTCATAATGTTTGGAGCAAGATTCAGCACTGCAATGATCATAAATTCCTATTTTTGGTGCTACTACCATTAGCACTCAACGGGAGGAAAATCAGCAGACATGCTAGAAACTGGATTGGATCCAGTGTGTCCTTATCAAAAGAATAAAATGAAATGCAGAAACCACAGTTGAAATGAGGCCTGATTCTCCATAGGTTGATATTTTGGCCCAGATACTGATGCTGCCTTTTCTTTAGTTTTATCTTCATGGTGACTATCTCCAAAACAAGAAGGGAGATGGACTAGGGAGAATAAACTTTATTCAGCAGCATTTATTTCTAGCATTAGCTGTATATCTTAAACGGTTTGAGATTGTCCTGTTTCAGCCTTTCTTCTTATAATCTACTAGAAAATATTCTAGTGGGAGTCTTTAATGTACCCTTTTGACCATAGCTCTCTGATTTTGATTATGCATTGCATTGAGGGTGAAATTTGGGTTAAAGATAATTGTAAATATGGTATTGATATTAAATGATGTTTTCCCAACATTGCAATAATGCTTGTTTTGTTTGCTGGAGAGTTTATTACTTTTTGATCAATAGCATGTGAGATTTGTGAGGGAAATTAGCATAGTGAATAACAATTAGGAGAAAAATCAATGGCATTCAGACAAATAAGTGGCTTGAAAAAGTCCCATAGGCGCACATACACTCACACAGATTCTTTAAAGTGTAATACATCTCATTTTGAATTCCAGGAGAGGGGAGAGCTATTTGGACCAGAACTGAAACTGATGGCAGTAAATTGAACTACTGTGGGGCTATTTGTTGATACTTAGTGTTTCTAATAGCTTGAATGTATGACTGCTTCATTCACTGGCTCCACGAACTTCCTCTGACTTCTACCAAGGTTTTTTTTCTGCAGTTCACACCAGTCTACTTTCCTCAGGTTACCCACACCATGTAATTTTAGTGTCACTTAATATACTTACCTTTCCCCTCCACACAGTAAGCTCCAGCTGCCTTACAAGGCCCAGGAGGGCTTCAAATGAGATAAACCATTGAAAAAGGTCAAAACAAACAGAAGTTGTTAAAAATAGATTTGAGCTACGCAGCTCTTTGCCACAACATGCCACAGATCCTGTAAAGGTCAGATGGGCTTAAAAACTACTAGATTGTGTCACAGAAGAAAAATCTGTGTGGGGCTGTGGAACAAAACAAAATCCTGGCTCAGGAAGCCCATGCTCTGGGCACAGTCAGGAACCTCCGGAGTGCTTTGGTTCTCTTATATCTGGGACATTGAACACTACAGAACAATTTGGGCTTCTTGACTTGCAGAGCCAACACAGCTACTTTAGAGAGAAATAGGGAATCCCAGTGCACTCTGCTGTGCTGTGTGCAGCATGAAATCCTGCAGGGAGCAGCTGAGAGATAAAGCTGAAGGGGGAGAAGGGAGCTCCAGGAGGGTTTGGATCATAAAAAATGCTGGAGGAGTGGGTGCAGAGGAAGAGAGGGCAAGTCTGTGAATAGTGAGTTGGTATTCTCAGTCTTTGTGCTGGGACCAAGCAAGGCTCTGGGAGAGGTGCAGGTGTGCCAGCTGTGTTTGTTCCTAGAAAAGAGAGCCATGAGGGAATAGGAGAAGCTTCCCCAGTTTGGTTATCCTAAATCCCCAATGGCTACTGCCTTGTTGAAACAAATTTCAGTCTCTGCAGCCTTGAAACCAATTCATAATAGTGGCAACTTTAGCACACGTTGCAGGTAGTCCCCTTGATCACCCAGCATCTCTCTTCTTTTCTAAGGGGAGCCTGATTCTGTGTTTTGGGCTGGCACTGGAAACTCCCACTTTTTCTGGGCTTGGATTGAGATTTGTTTGCATGCACATTCCATACATCTGAGCACGCTCCTCTCCTGCAGTCCTGCCCAGGAATCAATGTTTAGAATAATGGCTCTGCTTTCCTCTGAATTGAGCTGGTTAATAACTATTGCTGGGGAAATCAATCAGCTCTATGATATCTTATTACTTACGCTAATTTAATCACAAGGAATGGGTCATTGCTTCGGTTCAGGGGGCAAAATGAGTGTGTGTGGATATGAGAGTCTATGGAGAAAACAGCACCAGAACACAAGGGATAGAAGCAGAATGAACTTTCCCAAGGCTGTAGGATGGATGATAGAGAGAAAACTCACACCTATTCTCTGTAACTCCTGGTAGTCTCTAGGTTATGGATCCATTTTTAATGTTGCTCTCATGTTTCAAAGAATCAAAGAGGTAGAGAAAAATGACAACTTCTCTGGTTTTGATCCCTCCTCCATTTTCTTCATGTCTTCAAGCTCAAAGAGGAGGAACATCAGGAGAGATGAACAAACAGAAAAGATGTGTGGCTTCCATCAGGAGCCTCTGAGCCCATTGCAACTTCTTGCCTGCTGAAGAAAGAGGTAAAGGTAAAGGAACTACAAAGGAGGAGACAGCATGTAAATAGGGTGTCTGAAGACATAAGCTTAATTTGCAAAATGCACAAATTCAGCCTGGAAAAGACTGTCATAAAGTTTTCCAGCTCTTGTCTCAATTCTTTTCCCTTTCCTGTACACATGTACAAGACTGTGTTATGTGGAGCCCTTCCTGCATCCTCCTGTCCTTAGTGGAAGGTATTACTTTTATCCATCATGGCAGAAATAGATTAAAATCAGCTTCTACACACTCAAGTGTATCTCTATTGTAAAATTTTTTCTCAAAAGATGTCTTTCATTCAGGGGAAAAAAAAAATTAAAAACAAAGTATCTGTTATCTAGTGTAACAAAGAGTGGAGCTCCAGAAGCTCAAAAACCCCCAAATGATCAAGTGTGGCTTTGTAAAAAGTCCTTCCATCTCCATGATCTTCATGTAGATACTTTTTTCAGGTAGTCTGAGTTCTCACAACTATACTTTTTATTCAAATCCCATTAGATATTTTTAAGGTTTTCCTTCCAGGGTGAGAGGGTAGATAAAGCTGTTGATAAACTCTCTGAAAGAAAACACCTGTTCTGGAGATAAACCTTTCCAGTATATTGCAAAAAATCAGTGTGTGTTGGAGGAGAGGCAGTGCACAGCATTTAGCAAAGACTTAAACAGAATATTGGTTTGTGTAGACCAAACCAGATGTGTTTTTAAGAGTATTGCCTGATCATGCTTAATCCTTCAGGAATTATTTTTTCTAAAACAGTCAAATTGCTTTTAGACTTGGTCTGATTCTGGGGGAGAGGGGGGAAAGAAAAGAATCAAAAGCTGCCCATGATGTGATAAACACATGTCAGACCATTGCTGAATCTCTCCATGCAAACAACACCACTTTCCTGAAAAATGGGTGCTGGACACTTTTAGAGAAATTTCAAGCACCAGTGTTAACTGGCATTCTCTAATTCACATTATTAACTAGGTAATGGACTAGAGACATCATGGTTTAATTGAAAGAAATAACATTGTGAATTACAGTAACTACATTTTTGATGTGTTTGGGTTATTCATATTGCTTCAAAATGGTATTTTTAATCCAAACACTGATGGGCACATCTTCTTGTGCCCCAGGGATAGAACAAAGTGTGTTATTGGCCTTTATTTTTGTACCCCATTTACTCCACATTCACATTGCCTCCAGATGATTTTTTTTCCTAGCAAGATCTGATAGCTTTAAAAGAGAAAAAAAAAATAAAAAGAATGAGGGAAATGTCAAATGGCTTTAAAATCAGCACCAAAATTTAAGTTTCCAGTGTTGGTTATCTCTAAAAATCTTTCGATGAATGTCAGAAGATTCTCAGAAATTCTCATCTTTAGCCAAATTCAGCTCCTAAGGAATTTGATGGGGATTTTGCCAAAGACTTGGGAACAGTTTTTCTGATGCAGAGCTATTTTGAAATATGTGGCCTAAGGTTTTTTTTTGGTGGTTTTTTTTTTTTTTTGCTTTGCTGGCCTTTGTTTTGTTTTGGGTGGGTTTTTTTTGTGGGTTTTGGTTTGTTTTTTGTTTTGTGTTGTTTGTTTGTTTGTTTGCTTTGTTTTTAATCAGCTGCAGCATTTGATGCAATATTATTAAATGAATTTTAGTGAAAATTTACTTAATCACACAAGGCTGGTCACTAAGGATTGCTTTTTTCTGTTCCCCCAACACCCTGATCATCCCTCAGTGCTCTGTTCCCTTCTTCACTGCTGCTTCTCTTGCACCCTGTTCCTTGGGAGCCCCACGTTAGCTCCAGGATTGTCCTGGTCACTGCATTGTGTGGGACAGCTGAAAAGTGAATTATCTTGGATCTGCCAGGGGGTGGATTTCTAGCTGCCACAGAGGTGCTTCTTCATCAGCCAGAGGGAGGTCATAAGTGGGAGGAGAGTGTTTTCAAGACTTGTTCTGAACTATGTGTGAATTGGAGCTTCTCTCTGGGGTTTATTTTCCTCTCTTGAGAAGATAACATGGCTTTGCATCAACCCCTTCTTATTCAGTTAGTCATCAGCTGGGCAGGTGGAGTGACAACCTCTCTGCTTTTACACTCTTCTTCACACAAATGTTCCACTCTACTTACAGCACGATGTGCAAGCAGTCACAGGCTGGACTTCTTTTCATTGTCAGTGATAGAAAGCAAGAGGAACTTTATTTGTTCTAGGTTTACACTCATTTATTCCTCTCCATAGTTATGTCCACAAGGTAGGTGGCTGCTCAGCCCATAGCTGTGGTCTGTGTTTGCCTCCTTCCTCTGTGGAAGGAACAGTTTCAGGCTCAAGTCAGGATTTTTCCAGCTCCAAGGATGCTTGACCTGTAAGGTGAGGTAGTTGATATTTACACTAAGCCAGCTGAGTAATTGGGAGTTTAATTTCTCTTTTTCACTTTCACAAAGATCCTGGAATAAATACATTACTTTTGTGTGAAGCAGGAACATAAAACTGCACCCAAAGGAAAGTCCTTAGTCTGTAACTTACTGCACTCCTGAAATATTCCAATGCCCATATTAAGTTTATTAGTGAGGGCTGTGAGGTCTGAACTGCAGTGCTGGCACTGCCATTTTGCTCTGTTGCTTTACAGTTTTGGGAAAGATTAATAATAGAGATGATTAATTGTAGGATAGGGGACTGTGGAAGTTTGGGGACAAAGAAATAGTCTTCTTTTAAAAATATATATGCAGTTTAAATTCTAGTTAATTGCATATCACCTGTTATATAACAGACTGGTGGTATCAGCAGTGTCAGAAATCAGGGCCTGATCCTACCTCCCACTGAAATCGATGGGAGTTTTGTCATTGATGGAGCAGCTGAGCAAGTAGTTTGCAAGAATTCATTTATTCCAGAAATCTGGCTGCTGCTTCTGCTTATCTCTATTGATTGTACTCATGTCCAATCAGGTTTGCAGCATTAGCTGCATTAGCTTACAATAACAGGGTAATTCACTTGGGGCATGTTCCTACCAAGTCCTAGAATTCAGGAAAAAACAAAAGGTTTATCCCATTCTAGCCTCACTTCCCTTTTTTTCAGAGGCAGCTACTTCTCTTGTAAGTCTTACATCTCAAGGAACTGTATTCCATTTTTGAAATTTTTATACTAAAACTAGAAAGGTGAAGTGACTTGAAGAAGATTAGTTAGTAAAATGGAAAGAGGCTAAAGCAACAAAGATAAACTTTGGCCTTGGGAAACCTAGTTTCAGGTTTCAGATCTGCCCCAAATTGTAAGATTCTGAGCAAAGAACTTTCTATTTATGTGTATAAACTACTTGATGGAGAGCTCAACCCTGCAAAGGGTTCCATGTATAGCCCAAAGAGTCACAGGATTTCTGCAGAGCATAGAACTTATAAATACAGCTTACAACCTTTCAGACATTAGAGAACCTCACTGATTAAAACATACTCTTATAGTTTTAAGTCCTAAATTCTCTACAGGTACAGTTACACAGAGTTGCTTTTTAAAGAATTATTCAAATCTGCATTCCTAGTGACATGATTATGTTGGAGAAAGTAATCTTTATACACCTGACTCTTCTGTAAAATTTCCATCAGTATAACTTTATTGATTTCAAAAAAAGAAAAGCAAAAACCTGAATACAGTATCCTTAGTGAATGTGTTTGAGGAAATTCTAAATACACATGGATGAGACTGAACACCACCAATTATTTCACGAGTGCTTTAAATTTTAGGGTAGGGAGAACAGTTGATTCATTTTTCAGTTTTATAACTGTTTGTTCTGTAGTTTAATCAAACTTGTTTTGCTTTAGAAAATATCCCAGCAACTCCAGGTACTTTTTGGTTTATTTACTCCCCCAGGCAGACATGGTAGGGCACAGCCTTTGCTGATCTTGAACAAACACAGCAATTACACCAACACTTTGCCTGCCTGACTTAGCATTCCCCAAAAGTGCATGTTCTTCTAGCTACAGGCTGCTGGGGAGATGACCCAAGGGATTGTTGCCCCTCTGCATATTTGCATGCAGAATAATTAACAGGCTTGTGAAATTCTTCCTTGAAGTGAAGTCTGCTTTCACATGGCATTTGCTCATAGGAAATCCCACTAATGAAAAATCTGGTCAACCAAATTCAAGTTTCAAAAGACTTCGGGCTCTTAACGAAGCCAAGAATTGAACATTAAAGTGTAGTTTGGAAAGAGAGGTTAAGCTGAGTTTGTTTGCCTGTCAGCTGGTTCCTTGAGTCCCCTGTCTGTTCTCAGCAGAATAATGTATGAAAACATCCTATGAGTGGGAGCTGCTCCTTTCTGCTGGGGCTTGCTGCCTTGTGCTGCTGTGTCAAGTTTGCAGGATGTCCCTGACTTCACAAAGCAGCACAGATGGAAACAAGTGACAGCTCCCCTCTCTGCCTTGTGCTCCTGCAGGAGTTTGTCAGGGAAGCAATAGGTGACTGGAACACATGGGCAAGCGGGGAATAATCATTAATTAAAGATTAATTGCAGTCACAAATGGCAGCCAATTGCTGGGTGAGTGTGTGACTGTTCCTCAAGTCAGCACTGGGTGAATTTTCTGCATATTTTGCCTGAATTGTGGCAGAAGTGTCTTTTCAGAATTGATCTGTAAATGTAGATGTGGACAGAAACATGATTATGACTCGAGAGATTTCTGTTTAAAGGGCCTTGGGTCAGGATCATGGACAAAGGATGGGATTGGCTCTAGCACACAGAACTGGAATTGTGCAAGAAAGGCTGAAGGAAGTTCTGAACTTCTTTTGACTTTTAGCAGGACCAGACCCTCCAGCAAAATTAGGCTACTCTTCTAAATACTCATTGAAATTATAATAGGAGTACACCCCAGGGATAGATACTCTTTCTCCTTTATTTCATATATTTTCCAAAATATTTTATTTATTTATCTCTTCTCCCTTTTGTTTTCATTTCATAAGTTTTATTTCAGAGGAACTGGACGGATGAGCTGAATGCTGTTGGGGAAGGAGCACAAATATGACCCTTAAATTTTATGCACCAATTATGAGCACATCTACAATATGAGGAGAGAGAGCAGTAGACTGGAAGAGCAGAGCTGCTTTGGGATCAATAGATGAGCTGACATTGAGGCTGGAGGACTGATAGAAGCAGTGGAAAGGATAGACATATTTGGCAGATTTCTGAAGACGTTCAATAGCGACACCGAGATGGAGCTGATAAATCAATAGCTCTTTGGGCAGATTAGATTGATATTTTAAATGTATCTGGAACTGTCCTAGCCAGGAAGACTGAACAACCACTGAAGGAATAGATAAGCATAAAAACATTAGTTCATATTTCTGTATCATTTTTGGGTGTTTTTTAAAGGAACTGTGTGGAACACCAAGCTGGTTTCTCTTCTGCAGCTGGAAGGCTGGATCAGATGTAAGCTTGAATTGTGCTGTTACTACAGAATTCCTCAGGGTGGTGTGGGTTAAATTGAAATTAATTAATGAATTATTGTTGCAGAGAAAAAGCATTCAACACAGGGGTAGTCAGTTAAGAGCAGGACAGGACTGGGGCAGGGGTAGAGCACTTCCCAAGGTGGGGTGGAAGCTGGAGCTGGAAGCTGGCCCAGGCCCACCATGAGTATTTTCTTTGTGTGAGCATTTTCAGGAGCATAAGGACATGAAGAAAACATCTGTGGCAAACTTTTCAGCCTGCCATAAACAAGACTTAGAATCCAAATGAAGCCTCGCTGAACACAAGAAGTTTTGTCAATGGAAGCAAAACTTTTACAAAAGCAAAGCTTTTGTGCTCCTTTTGCTCAATCTGGCTGTTTCCACATGCTACCAATGATATCAGCTGTCATAAATTAGACACTAATGGTTATAAAGTGGTTTTAGCCATATTGGAATTCCTGGAATTATTTGCAATTTTTGGTGTATGCTGATTATTTGCAAATTTTGGTGTATGCTTCTCTCTCATGATGTCTCTCCATCTTCCCCAAAAATCCTGCTAAAAGTTGAACTTGAAAGGTTTGGTTTTTTTGGTTTTTTTTTTTTGCTAGTGGCATTGTTGTGTTCACCAGATGTTGTGAAGCTAAATTAAAGAAGGGCTTGTGCTAATGGAATTTCCTAGAAGTTTACAAGTGAATTATAATGCTTGAGGAACGTAGGGTATTTAATATATATTTCCATGGAGACATGAGGGGAGGGCTGTGCTGAATAAAGGAAATGTATAATCCTGAGGGGGGGATGGATGTCCTTGGTTTGCCTTCTCTTATTTTGAACTTGGTGGAAGCTGGATCAGCCTAAAGATAGAGCAGCCATTCATCTGTCCAGGTTGCCTTAACCCAAGGAGTTTGTCTGGTATCCTTTTCCTTTCCAAGACTCACTGGACTGGACTGGCCTATTCATCAAGGATCTCTGACATGCTAAAATATTTTTACAATAATTTAATTTAAAGGGAAAGAAAAAAAAAAAAGGTTGGTTAGAGGAAACCAATTCTGTGGTAACTAGGTCAGTGGGATCTTGTCTTTAACTGCAAATATCACTTTATTATATTTGCATGTAAAAAGGAGCCAGGTGACTGTGACAGATGAAGAGAACACTTCAAAGTCATTTGCTTTCTGGAAAAATATAATAGATCAGCAGGGCTTGGAGGGCTCCTAACTTGGGATGTATTACATTCAGTGTTGATAAAACTGATCTTTGCAAGTTTATATCCTCTAGAAGTTACCCTGGGAGAGGGCTGGCTGTCTGCAAGGCCTCTTCCTGATCACTGTTAAGTTGTGGTATGGTGTTATTAAAAGGGAAATGAGACCTGGCAACTGTGTAGGGCCACAAAAATCGCTTATAGGACTGACAGAATGAATTTATTTACTTGAGAAATCAATACGTTAGTAAAGAAACTGGAATATCACTTTCTTCACCAGCTATTTGTGGTTGGACACTTGATCTTCCTCCTCTTGAGCATAAATACTTGTTTCTACTTGTGTATGTCATGATTGCTCAAAGCCTGGTCACCACTGCAGTGAGGGAGGGCTCAGGAGCAGTGGATTTCATGCCTGGGTTGTTCTCAGGGATGGCAAGGCCAGGCTGTGCTGGCTCTGGTGGTGTTGGCTGACTGAGGGTCTGCCTCGTGCTCCCACAGGTCTGGCTGGAGGCTCACATGGGTCTCACCTGTAAACTGGGGGGCTTCCAGTGCTGTGCCATGTTTTTTGGGCTCCCAGTGCCTCAAGCAGTGGAACATCACTGAGACAGCTCATACCCAAACCAAAAGCTCTGACAGGAACTGCCTGACCAGAATGTTTCCAAGCCAGAGTTTTAGCATGTGGAAGATAGCTGCTTTCCTGGTGACCCTGTCATTCTCCAGTGTGAAATATGAACTATAAAGTGACTTCAGTCTTCCTGAAAATTCCAAAAAGTATCAAAAAGTTAGTGGCAAATATGTGCATAGTAAAAACAGGTTTGGAACCAGATCTACTAAATTAAATTTGTTTTGTTTCAGTTTTTTTTTTTTTTTTAAGTATGATATCACTAAATATAAGAAGTAAGGCTGGACCTCAAACACTCAAATGCCTTAACCAAAGCACTTAGCATCCTTCCAGGGCAGAGGTGAAGTCAAGAGAATGCTTTAAATGTGTGCTGAATCACAATTTGTTTGGATTTCATTTCGCTTAAACCAGCCATTAAATTTTCTTGAGATTGACTTTGAAATTATTTCAGTATGTCAATAATTATTCAATTTTATGCAAGTTTCATTTGAATTTAACTTTATTTCCCTTTGTAGGTGCCCATAGTATGCATACATTCATGCTTTGCATTTGGTGCCCATGACTGCATAGATTTGTGACCTCAAATTTAGAAGACCTGAGCGTTGTTCTTGTTTGTCCTCCCACTGTGAGGCTTTGCCTTCTGCATCCCCCCTTGCACTTCTCTCTGCCACATGGGTGCCATACCTTGAGGTGGAAAGGTCACTTTCCTTTTCCTGTGTAGTTTTATGGTGTGTACCATATCGATGGAGATGGTGACTTTTGGCACCACCAGAATGCAGAGGAGGTGAATAATTTAAAGGCAGTGTTGAACTGCAGGCTTTTGCTAATGCTTAGTAAACATAATCCTACTTGTAAGCCCTGGTTTAAATGACAAACAACATAAATAACATTGTGTGCTTTAAGCTGATGTCTAAGCCTAGGCAGACTACAGACACATTTGTGAGCATTCCCTGAGCCTGGCATTTGGTCAATTAAACCACCAAAAGCCAGACTTTAGTTGTTGAAGATGAGCTGTTCACCAGGTTTCCTGGCCCTGCATGTTGCACCCTTGGGTCCCCTTGTCCCCCCCTCAGTGCTGCAAAGCCCAGCAGGGCTGGTTTTCCATCACCCACCCCAGTGCCAGGCTGCCCTCTTGGTGCCACCTCGGCCCTCCTGATGTCACCAGGCAATGCAGGGACACGTTTGCCAAAATTCCATGCCAATCTCTGGGACTGGAGAGTGGAGCCTCCTGCCCTGCAGTTTGCCAGGTTGTCAGTATGGGGAAGCAGCAGAGATGTTCCAAGTGGTTTCACACTAAAAGGAAGTGGCAGACTTTGTGTTTGGCATCTCATGTTGGATGTTCCCTTCCTGGGCAGCGCCTCTCCCTGTGGATGGGAAGGGTGAGCAGCTTTGGGCCATAATGGCTTTGATTAAAATTGGCAGTTCTGGATCCCCTGCTGGCCCCAAGGCAGCTTGGTGAGATGTGACTGTGACAGTGTGAGTGCAGCAGCCTGTCATCCCTTTCCCAGCCTGTTTTAGTGGCAATGCAAGCCTTGCCAAAAGTAGCACTTACAGTAAAATGCTCTCTTGTCCTGGAACCTTTGCATTAATTAAACAAAAATAGATCAAGCTAAATCAAAGGTTTTCCTTTGTTGATGAAACCACAATTTATGTGGCAAATATCTTCTGTCTGTTTACAGAAAATAGGGGCTTCTGGCTAATCCCACACTGGGCAACTGCAGCCTCAGGCTGTGCTGGAGCCCTCAAAACCAGACTGAGCTCTCCCAGGATGGCATTGCCCCACACCACCACATCCCCTCCCTTCCTGCCTCCCTCTAGGCAGGGTTGAGGCAGGTTTAATGCAAAGTTGGGTCTCATTGGAAAGGTACAATGAATATATAATAACAGGGCAATTTACAGAGCACATCTGAACAGCTGAAAGCAGATTTGTACCAGCATGTTGATGAGTTGCTGGAGACTTGCAGAGTCTTGTATTTCTGACGGGCCCTGGCCAGGTGGGCACAACTAGATTGTATTATTCCTGCTGAGTTTTACACCTTTACACCTTCTCCTCATTACTCCCTTTTTGTCTCCAAGAAAATCTACAGGAGCCAGGCATTTGTTCCTTGACCCATTTGAGATGAATTATCTAAGAAACTCAGACTAAGGAGGCAGAGAACATAGACATACAGAGATGAGAGAGGGCAAGGGTACTTGGCAGTTTTGATTCTGTTTGTGGAGCCAAGCTCCATGAAAACAAAGACAAACCTAAAAGTAGAGGGTAATTAGAGATGTCAGCAAGGTGACAGGTACAGGTAGCTCTGCAGACCCTTTAGAGCCCTCAAATAAATTTCTCAGAGTATGGAAGTGCTGGAGTGGAAATGGCAGGCACAGCTGATAGTTCTGTATTATTTGTACAGATTGGAGCCCATTGTTGGGAAAGAGAGGACTTCAGAAGTCAGAAGAATGGTAGAACCTTCAGTGAAAACAGGCAAAGACCGCTGGGCTTAGGGTAATTCTAGTCAAGAGTGAGGACTGAAAGAGCAGATGAAAATGCAGATCAGCTCTCAGGTACAGAAGGAGGCCTGGGTTCCCTCACACATGGAGTGCTTGTTTCTAGCCTACACTGATCTCAGAAATTCCCTTCTTTGTTGGAACTGCTCAGACTGTGGATTTGGCTGAATGAAGCTTTGTTGAAGCTCTTTTTGTGCAAATCAGTTGGAACCAGCCTCAGACTAAATCAAAGGTTTTAAAGGTATTTTAATACTCCAAGAGCTAAAGAATCATCTGATAGAAAACATGGAAGTTTTCAGTCTTTATTAACACTTAGATCACCTAAGTCCACTTTGAAGCACAAATGCCCTGCTCAGGGAGAACAGACATGTCCTACATGGCTGGAGCCCAGGCCAAGATGTACAGAAACCTTGAGATATTGGGTAAAGCAAGGAGTGGGAATGCACTACTGCAGGTTCTGTTGGACAGCCTCTGCCACAGTCATCATCTGTGCATACTGAAGGGTGGGGGCTCTTCCTTGCACTTCAAACCAGACCCCATCTTTTTGGAGCTCTTACTGCTGCTCTTCAGGCTTTTTGTCAGCACAGGCACCTGAGCTGCCATGAGCTGGGGCATGCAGGGGTGTGCTGGGCTCCATCCCACGGCTGGATGGCTCCCTGGGCTGTGTGACAGGCTGGGGCTCAGCTCTGCTCTGCAGCTGGGTGAGCTCCTTCCAGCAGGGCCCTTTGAGCATGGCCCCTCCTGCTGTGCAGGACTGCTGCATTTCCCTCCCTGGCTCAGCTGCTCAGCACATCCAAGTTCAGCTGCCTCTGACATGTGGGGTGGGAGAGCAGGAATAGCATTATAGCCCAGCTCTGGGAATGCATGGGGTGGTGGTACCTCTGTGCAGAGCCATGGTGTCCAGATGTTACAGACAGCTTTGAAAATCCCAACCTCTGTCATGCTGGAATTGTAAATATTAAAATGGTTTTCATTCAGGTCTTCCTCTCCACCCTCCATTTGCCCCTTTAACCACCCTCTGCTTAGTGTGCTGAAATCTTGGGTCAAGCTGTTTGGAGCAGATTGTCATTTTGTGTTCAGGATGCCAGAGGTAATGGGATCCCTGATTGCCAGTGGTGTCACTAGGGAGAGGAAATAATTACAGTAAGTGACCTGTGCTTTCTGATACCATGGCTTTGATTTTGGATCATAGTTAACTTGTTCTTTGTCTTCCTCATCAATACTGTTGACATTTCAGAATAATAATCTATCTCTCAGCTGCTAGGTAGAATTTGGATAAGTACAAAAACAAAGGTCTGAAAGTTGACACAAAATTTTTTGCAGTGAACTTCTTTAACCTTTGAAAAAGAGATTCATAACTTTTCTAAAAATTATTTTCCATTTTTACTCAGTTCACTTCCTGATTATGCCTGGGAACAAGAAGCAGGAAGCACCATAAATCTTGCAGAAAAGCCTGTTCTGGCCAGTTTCCTAGCCCAGCTTTGCTGATCATTGAGTTTTGGATCATTTGAATGAGCTGCATGTAAGTAGCCAAGCTCATGTACTTCTTCGAGCCATTTGCAAAGCCCAAATCCCAAGAAGCCAACACATTGCTTAGTCTAGGCAGCCTGAACTCTGCCCTTTCCTGCCCAGCTTTCTTTCACATAGAAAATACAGTTTTAGGGCTGCTTTGGTGTTTTGGATGAACTTGGTGATAATGTGACTTTCAGTTTTACAGCCAAGTATAATATGAGTAGGCGTCGTGCAACCTTCCTTCACACTGCTTTGCTAAAGCATTCTAATCCTGTCTGGTGATACCTTGTGCAGTCCAGAGGCTGAATTAATCCTGAGCAGAGTTTACTAGTTGTGCTAAACCACCATAAAAGCTCTGCTGAGCTTTCCTAAGGCTTAGCTTGAAGTTAGCAAGTTGTTCCCTGTGCAACAGAGCTAACCAGATTTGAACCCCTGCTCATGAAAAACTGTTTGGGAAAAGGTTTTTAAATTAATTCCCTCCTCATCTAGTGGTGGCACAAGGCTCTGTGATGGGCACTGTGGGGTCACTTGGGGTGGCAGGTGGAACACAGTGCTCAGGTACAGGCACGGGTGGTGTCCCCAGGAGGGGTGGTGGGGTGTGAGTGTGCCCTGAGGCATTAGGTTCCTTTTAGCCCAGGAGAAATGGGGTGTTGGATGAGGGCACCACAGCCCCCACTGACAAAGGGCTCTGCTGCCTGTCACACCTTGACTTGTTGAGCGTGAGCACAGTGGGGGGATCACAGAACTGTCATCACAGAGCATTAGCATGAGAAAAGGAGCGCTCCGGGTGTTTTGGCATGTCACACCCCAGTGACAGGGAGCACAAATACAGTCAGGCACGCAGAACAGAGCAAGTCACTGTCGGCTTTGACAATGTTGGGCACCAAGGCTGTCACTCCTTTGACACAGCCCCTCCTTCTCCCTACCCACGCTGCCATTCGCAACAGCAGCTCGCCCACCGCTTTTATTTCTGCACAATGTGTCAATAATTACTTGTCAGGCCTCTGCTTATAGACCTGGGATGGTGAATAAACGCTTATTATGCCTGAAAAATGTTGCAAGCTTTACCATAAATCTTGTGTTACAAATGCACACAATAGGGACTATTGACACAGAGGCAAACACTCACATTAACATGTAAAGTCATGCTGCCCAGAATGGAGTTTGACAAACTAACGTGCAGCAAAGGAGTTTGTTGACCTTTTCTTTGCCTTCCTGGCAACCAGACTGGGCTTGTGTGCGTTAAAAATCCAGATGAATGGGAGATGAGAAGAGATAGAAACATCTTCCTGTTCAGGCTGCTGGAGTGAGGATGCTCTCCATCTGAGAGCACTTCAGGGATGGTGTTCCCGGATATCATCCTTCAGACAGACACGAGCTAAGCAAGTGTGCAAAAGCTAAAGTTGGCTAGATCTGATTTCAGCAACCCATCAGGTTCAGGCCCTGGCTGAAGCATTATTTTGACCTGGCAGCTGTTGATGCCTTGCCCCTGCAAACTGCATCTCCCCAGCTGCTTCAGCTCTTTGGGTTTCAGGTTGCTCCTCCCAGTGGATTGGAGCTTTGGCTTTGATGTGCTGGAATGAATGGCACAGAAGGTGCTCATGTCAAAGGTACAGGTGTCATGCACTCAGCATGGAATAAGAATGTTTAAAAGAAATTTTACAGAAATAATAATTAGGGCTTGCATTTAAATACCTGACTGAAGTCTCATAACCAACATTTTTATAAGTGCAGAGGGATTTACCGTCTCAGTGCCTTTAGGAGGGACAGGTGAACTTCTCAGCATGTTCCTACCTGTAGGTAATCTGAATTGCTCCCTGAAACTTTTCATTGTTTTCCACTGATTTAATGTTATTTTTTTAATTTCTGGTTTTCTTTATCTATTTCACCTTTGAAAAGTTCTTGTTTAGTTTATGCCTATTTCTTCCTGCAGTAAGTGGTTGAAGTTATCCCATACTTGTTTAACCTTTTCATATTTTCAATATTCTTCCCCTCACAGTTTTTTCTCCCCCCTATCCTTTAATATTTACTTTACTTACTTGTTTATTTAGTTTTGCAATGAGGCCTCAGTTTCATTTCCATTTCATTAGCCATCTGTCCAGAATCTTTCAGTCTTAGACTTCCTATCTGGATCTAATGATTCAAATGCTAGAAAAAAAAAAAAAAAAAAAAAAGAACTCCTGCTTCAACTACATTGTTATTAAAAAAAAAAAGGAACACATTTCTTTTGGCTTTAGCCCTTACAACAGACAACTTCTTTTAAGGAAACAAGAATTTGTTTTGCTTTTAATAAAACCTGAACTGTGGAGTGTACTTGACCTGAGCCCTAAAGCTCTCCAGCAGACAGAGTTTGCACAGTGTATGTAAGCCAGTGATGTCCATGCCTGTTGTGGTGCAGATGAAGGTGTAAAACCCCCTGTACCAACTGCAACAAAAACCACACAAGGGTTTATATGCAGCTCTAGAACTTTCAGCTTACTTTGTAAGGTCAGTGTGATGCTGAGATAATCTCTGGAAGGACCACATTGCCTGGATTTATTCCATCTGACTAGAGTTTTGTTCCCACAGCAGTTCAAGCCAGTCTTGGTCTTGCTGTCCCACCCTTCCACAGACATTGATGCACTCAGCTCTGGCCCCTCTCCTCCCTTGCAGCAGGTCAGGCTTGGGGAGGTGCTTCAGGAGCAAAGCTGGCAGCAAACTATTGCCTTGTTTAGTGTGATTAATTTCCTTTTGGTGTTGCTCCCCACATTGGTTCACTGCAAATTCAGTCAAGAACGAGGGAAGGGTGATAAAAGCATCATGGGGAGAGAGGAGAGTTTTAGCTTTTGTACAACCACACCTTCAGGCTCTAAATAATTCACTGAATCTGAAGTGTAATTATCCTTGTCCTTCTCCTTTTACAGTCAGTGAAGTAAAAAAGCCACCAGCAGAAGACTTTCAGGTCCTGGATTTCCCTTCCATCTCTCTACTGACAGTCCTTCATCCTGGTTGTACTTAGTGAAGATTCATTACTGTTACCTTAAACAGACCATGTCTACTTTGTTTGGAGTATGCTGGTCTCAGTTTGGGCTAAAGGCACTGATTGCCAAAGATTTACCAGTGTAAATGAGATTGCAGGATTGCTCTGTTGCTGTTCAGCCGTGAACTGGGAAATTCACCTCTTCCTGCTTGGAAAGAAAAGGGATTTTTCACTTCGGATTCTGCTTCCTCTGTCTTGTGAGGGGATCTAAAATCTCGATAAGGTGTCCTGGGGTTCTGCTGAGCCAACCTAAACTCTACCCATAGCCCCAAGCCATGGCTTCTAATGGCTTGGTTTCTCTTACACCCTGGGGCTAAAGGACAGGGAGAGGTGTAATAGACCAGCACAGAGCACTCATAAAATGAGTTTATAGAGGGAACTTCTTGAGCTAGAACTCCTAATTTCCTCTTCCATACCTTTTAAATACCCTCCTCTTCCAGAAGAAGGTTTAAAAAGCTGAATCCCCAAATAAATTAATTGGTTTTGTTTGTTTTTTTTGTAGTTTTTTTTTTCTTTCTGAGCTCTGCAGAATCTAACAAAGGTGAGGGTTATAATAAGACCTTGTAACACAGAGAAGTTGGCTGGGTTTGAGAGCCCCTTCTTGCTTTAGAAAGAATAGACTTAGAAAGCTTGTTCTATTTTCTAGGAGGAAAGTCCTAAAATACTGGTACAGAACACTGTGCATGATTAGTACTGTAATGTTTAAGGCTTTTTTTCCCCTTTAATCCAATGCGCAGGTGTCACTTTAGTCTTCAAATCAGGTGAATGAGGTATAAAAATGACTAAATCCAGCTGTGCTATTTCAAAACCTTGTTTTTAGAGTTTTATGATAAATTAAAGCACATCTTTGTTCCATGTATCTACATGAGTGTTGGCATCTCTCCTCTTTGTGTTAGGAAAAAATTCATTCTGTTTCTCTGTATTCCAGTAAGCCTCTGTTTTTTTCTGTCACCACTGTCCAGTCTCAGACTTCATGGCAACCTGAAAAAAATCTGAATAGCTGAATTCATTGTTCAGAGATAAATATTGCATCCTTCCCTTCCATCACAGAGGAGCATTGAAAGAGTTTAGCTGAGCTTTGCTCTCAGCATTAAGGACAGGGAGGGAACAGGGTTTGATTTGACTGTAATTGCAGGAGAAACTTTTAGAGGCAGAACTTAATGAGGAGCACTGGCAATTGGCCTGAAAGATAAAACCTAGCCCTTCTCTAAAATAAATAAATAGGCACACAGATTTTTCTCAAATAAAAGTGGGCAGGAATTTAGTCTCACATGCAGAAGTTTCCAACTGAAAGGCCTCCAGTTCTTGGGCTCTGCAAATGTCATATCCCTGCCAGAGGTATTATGATGTTGACAATTTAAACTGGGAAGCTTTCATTCCCTACCTTTTTTCCATGTGGCTACTTCCAAAGTTCATCTGGTACCATTAGGGAAATTAAAAGAAACAAAGAACCAGTCACTTTGTTTTTTATTTTTTACTTTTTGCTTTTACTTTTTTCTTTTTACTTTTTGTTTTTAATCCTACATTTTCTGACTTTTGAGTTGATTGCAGGTTTGTCTCAGGGCTGTGTTTTGTAACAGAAAACCTATGGTTAGAGTTCTGCAAACAGAGCCTGTGCTGCAGTACTGACATCTGCTAACAGAGCCATGATGGGCAGAGATGGGCTGGTTTGTGATTCTTGGCCACTTCAGCTATTCCAACAAGAGTCACTGGTGTAAGAGCAGTTGTACTGACAAAACTCCCAGATTGTAATTTTGTCACTGCTTCTATGACATGACCTTTTCCACCCAAAATAAACATGGTACAAAAAGCTGAACAGTTGCCTAATAGCCACTGTCTCCTGTGCAGGCTCCAGAGATTTTCATGTGAATCTGTGGCTGGAAAACAGGCACGGGACTGGTGCTTGAAGTCTCTGTGTTCAGGGACATGTTTTGTTTATGGCCCCATTAAAAGTCTTTTAAACTATTAAACTCGAGCTGAATCTTGGCATTTTCTTTGCATACAAGGCTCCTGAGAGCCCCCTCTATGAGTTGTGAGGGTCTCTGGGGAAAGCCAGGGGCTAATCCTCTTCTTTGCTTAACCTCAGAGATTATCAAAGGAGGGACAGCGGAAAGGAAAATCTGTCCCTGGAGTTAATCTGATCTAAGGCCTGTGTGCAGCCCTTCAGGAAAATGCTCTGATGGTTTTGGTGTTAAAAATCTGCTTTTAAAATAGAACTTCAATATTTAGTCATTTGTCATGGCCTGGCTTCAGTGTTTAAAATCTCTGTAATGTATATTTTTAAAGAAGTTTCTCATTTTTTTTCCTTAAAAATTACAGCTATGGAATTAAAGGTTTTTATGTTCAATTAAGAGATTTTTTTCTAGGTCATCTCAGCATAGCTATAAATTGTCACCTGGTCACTAGATCTGGCTTTCCAGATGTGAGGCTAACATTCCTTAGTGGAAGGGACTGAGATGGAGCAAAAGAAAGCCTGTTGCTAGAACCTCAATAACAATATTTATCTCTGCAGAGAGAGACACCTCATTTTTGAAATGCAGAAGTGAAATGCTTCATTGGAATACTGAATGTTGTGGGAGAAATTTTCCTCTGGAACCTGTTAGTAGCTGCTGGAGACTCCTAGTCATCAAAGACAGGAGAGATGGTTTGGTTGAGGACAGTGATTTGAGGGGTTGTCTGGTGGTTGTCACGTGTCTGGTGTCACTCTCTCCAGAATTCTGATTTGCAGTGATTTGTTCTTCTCAGTTTCCACCCCAGCTTTAGGACAGTCTGCCCATTTTGAAACGTCAGATCCATTTCTAGAGTGGAGTTTATGGGTTCCACCACAGGGAGGGTTTTGGCTGAGATAACTTGGAAGGTGCCCACGGACAGTGGTGATCTCACACCAAAGTGTGCAGCTGCCTCCCTGTAAATTCAGGACATTCTTCAGGATGTGAGGGTCAGGCACCCCTTGCATGACCAGGGGACTCTGAGCCTGGCCTTGTGTGCTCCCAGGAGCTGGTCAGGAGTTTGTGTACCACTTAAAGCAGATGATGAATTGCAAGATGCAGAGGAAAAACCCCTCTGCTGACTCTTCCCAAGCATTGCCATGAGTCAGCAGCACATGACACTGTCCTTCAAGGTTACATCTGCAGGAGAGGACAACAAGGAGAGCTGGGCTGAGCACGAGAGCACACTTTCAGCAAATTCCCTGCCCTTATCTTGGATTGTTTATGGCTCCTCTGGGAGGATTATGACCTTCTATCTCCTTTCCATGGAGGGTGGATTTTGTTTTGAAAATATCTTTTTCCTACAGAAGTGTCACAGTCAGTTGAAGTCAATTTTATAAACCTTCCTTCTCAAAATGCAGTACCAGCAGACTTTTGTTTTTCTCTTATAATGGTGACAAATCCAATAACTATGGAGTGCATTAACCTCTCTGCTGCTGCAATCTTCTGTATTTTGATGTTTGTTTTCTGAATTTATTTGTCTGAATTGGATCTAACCACTGAGAAACTGAAAACCTCAAATTTAAGTGCAGACTTCTATAAACTACTGTTTTCCAGGCTCTTGTACTGACATACCATTGCTGCAGGGCAAATGTATGTGTGGTTACTCTAGATTATAGTTCTGTCCTTCTAATTGTTGAGGGCAAAATATATAGTTTTAACTGGTTTGTGTGTACCAAACCCAGTTCCTATGATTTCTATTAGGAGTGGAAGCTATATTTTGATTTGGAGAAAGTTATCTACCATTGCTTTCCCTGAAAAAAAATTATATAAAATCTTTCCATCAAAATCCTTTTGCCTCAGATTCTTCCCATGCTGAACTTCCAGCACCTCTCTTTCAAGAATGGTCCTTAAATTTTGCTACAGCTTCCTAGACATTCTGATGCTGACATTTGAAATGAGAAACAGAAGCATCTTGCTATAACATAGTTTCTTGCTTTCTTGGAAAACCAGTTCAGTAGGTTAGGAGGAAAAAAAATAGAGGTAATAGGTCCCAATTTTAGTGGGGCTTTAGCCAGGTTATGTTTTAGGTGAGGGAGCAAAATCTGGTCAGGGTTAAGTGGCTGGAAAATAGGTATGTGGTTGGTGGCAGGGGATGGAGACAGACATTAAATTAATAATTAAAGAAGGTGTGGTGTCAGGCTTGCAGGGTTTAGCAAAAAAGCAGCTTTGCAGCTGACAGCACTTGGCTCACATATGGTCATCCCTTTTTTTGGGGTGTTGGTATCTGGTGCTGTGTGTTTTAAAGAGGATGTATGAGATTTGCAAAGAGCAGGGATGGGAAGAATTGCAAATGTCCTTTAGCATGACGCTGGAATTCTCAACTTTCTGATAAATAAAGGAATCTCTAGAACTAAAACATTGCACTGGGTCTAGCTGTGATGGAGCTTAGGAGCTGATTACTTTTGCTCTAGGTAAGAAGTTCTTTTAAAAAGAACATTGACATTTTTCTCTGTGTCAAAAGTAATTGGATTCAGTTACTGCAAAGTTGAAAGTTGATTTTTAGAAGATACTAGGAAAATTAAATGATGAAAGTTGTGAAGCATCTGAAAGATGTATTCAAGGAGGCTTCAAATTTCCTTTACTGTACATTTTTAGCAACAAATTAGATTGAAATCAATCAGGAGTGGTCTTGAAATATTTATCCAACTGTTGTGAAGGGGAAGAAGTTGCTGACCTTTCGATTCTTCTTTTTCTATGATAATCTGTCTCAAAAACTAATTTCTTGTATTTTGCTTACAAGAACTCAGATTCTAAAATCCTCATGTGTGTAGAGCTGTTTTTGTGACTGTTTCCCACTTTGTTTTTCTACTCTTCCATGATTTGTTTGATTTTTTTCCTCACACTTGTGGATGTGTGTTGACTTTATGACTGGCTGGAAGGAGAATGGTGGCTTCCTATGTTGAAAATATTGAGATTTCTAGAACAAATTAATCTACTTATAAAGAAAGAAAACAATCTATCTTTTTCAAACAATCTCCATAAAATTGGGGGAAGGCCAAACTAAAATATTCCTTTTGATATGCTTGGCATGTTTTGATGCCTATCAGAAACAACACATGGAGACACAGATGTAGAATTAAGAGGGAGGAGGAAATACTGATGTTGTTATTAGAAGGCAACGTCCACATTGTTGATTTTGAACAAACCCAACAGAGCTGCTGGTTAATGCAGGGCTGGTGTGTGTTTGGATGACAGCCCCAAGTGTGAGAGTGGGGTTTGAGCACACAGTTGGCGTGGAGCATCCCAAAAACCACGGCAGGCCGTGCTGATCTCCGTGCCAGTGCCCATCCTTCTGATGTGGCTGCCACATGTGCACAGCCTTGCCAGCACCCAATTAGGCAAACTTTTCATTAGAAAGAAAATTGTCAACCACTGCTTTTACAGGCTTCCAAGAATGAGTTCTGCCCTCCACTCCACCCCCAACACGGTTGTTTGAGGGGAGGAAAACTTTCTGGGCAGAGATCTGGTTTCTTGGTTGTGTGAGTAACTAGAACTGGACAGATACAGAATTTACTACCTCGATGATATCAGGGCTGATAGCAAGGCCAGGACCTCTTTTGACTCTAGTGATAGTTTTGGGTGCTCATTTTCTGGTGTGATAGACAGGTGCCTTGATTAACACTGTCAGCCCTCAGGTAGAGCGACAGAGATGACAGCAGGAAGAGAAAATAAATCAGTTAATGAAGTTGTGTGAGTCATTGCTGGGTATCCATGTTAGAATAAGGCTTTTTCACCCTCCTGGCAGGATACATGACCTCATATGCCCACAGGAGACTCCGTGTTGGATTTGTTCCATTTTGTGTAATTTTGAAATTCATGAAGTTCATTGGAAGGATTAATTATGTATAAGGCATGTGTCTGCATGTTCTTTTCATCTGTGAATGTTACCCTGTGTGCAGTTATTAGGGGTCTGATTGGACTCAACATTTTGACAAGAATTCAGTGACAAAAGGGGCCCATTAGTCTTTGAAGTCATGGGCCAAGGAAGAGGAATGCCAGTAACATCAGTAATGACCTCATTTAACTTGTGACAGAGTACAAGATAATCAGGAAAGGTCATTGTAATATAACTGTGGTTTATTCTATATGCAGCCCAACTCATGTTTCAGCCAGGCTGTGTTGCAATTTTAATGAATGTGAAATCCTCTTATGTTCTCATGCAGGAAGGATGGACAGAACAAGACAACAAATGGAAAGATCCTTCTCTCTCTGATATACTTAAAAGTGAATTAGCAAAGAGCTAGGAACAATAAAACATTTTTTGTCTTCTGTGACTTTAAAAAAAATAATAATTTTTTACTAAAGAAGCAACCTTGTCAACAGGAAAAAAAAAAGTAGTTTCCACGTTGTCTTTTCATCATAGCTACAAAACACAAAGATTTCTCTTTTCAGTCAAAACTGAAAAGCTGTAGGGACAATCTGAAATTTCCAGGGGAAAATAAAATGTAGTCTGCATTAACAGAAGATTTCTGTGAAACTCTAATGCAATTATCCAGCTGCTTTATGAGCAGTATGAGTATGCAATTGTCAGCTTTGCAAATCCATCTCCCCTCTGCACAAGTTACAACCAAAGTAACAAAACTTTTGGGAAAGAAAATAATCAAAACAAAACCATTTCTGTGTATCTTTCATACTCTTTCCTTAGGTTTCATCCTCTTATGACCCTTAGATTTTGGAAGAGATTTATATAAAAGAACAAAAATACTGTAAACCAGACAATTGTACTGGTATTTTTGTCCTGGTGGGAGACAAGAATTACTGGAAATATCTTGGAATAAAGCTGCATTCAGAGCAAACCTCTCTCCAAGCAGTCCTCTGAGATTTGGGTATTTTACAAAGGGCTTGAGTCAACATCAGACTTTTCAATTCCTAGTGTGGTTCAGCTTTTGTGCACTGACACTGGAGGTAGTTTCCATTAGATGCCCATGGGCTGTCATCTTCTCTTCTGTTTTGCTTCTCAGCTGTGACTTTTCAGCAGTTAACTTTTATGGTTTCAGCAGCTTCCACTTGAGGTTTGCAGACATCTCCAGTTAAGATGAATTGTCATCCATATGGACAGACTTCTGTTTCATCAGATTTTTTTGGAATAAAGAATATTTTGTCATCAGCACAAGAAAGGATAATATTTCCTTTGTTTAGCCCTTGTTGGAAATGTTTTGAGCAGACAAAGCCCATAAGGGCCTGATTTCCAAAACAGCCCCAGATTGTGCCATCAGCTCATTTTCCTCCTGTGCAGAACTGGCTTTGTGTTTGTGTTTTAAGATGAAAATCATGTCCCAGCCAAGGCTGGATGTACAGACCTTTAGGGGAGTATTCATAGACTAAGGATGGCAAACCTGCATCTCTGGGGAGCTGGGGTTGCTCAGGGCTGGGAGTGAAGCAACCCTGTGAGAGAGATGGAAACCAACCCTCCCTTCCTGCCCAAAGCATGCCGTGTGGAAGAGAGACAGTGAAGCAGGAGATACCCATGATGCAAGGGCTTGTTTATATCTTATACTCAGCAGACAGAGCAGTTTGCACATCCACATGCTTTCCTGATTTCTTCGTGGTGTTTGGAATTACATCAGGACCAGTGACAGGAACCACCGTGTGCTCAATGTGCTCCATTGATCTCATCACCACTGCATGAACTTCCACACAGCTGTGACTAAACTTTGTGGATCCTGCCTTGGAATGCCTTGGTTGCCAGATAAATCGTGGCAGAGATTTTTCAAGCCATTTCCTTCTGCTGATACCTCACAGTCTTTTCAAGAGTTTGTGAAGAAATTGTGTCTCATCCCCGCTCCCAAACTGATGAGCGGGGCTACAAACTTTAGTTCCACAAGTCTGCTCGAATATCCAAACAGTTGACTCTGATTTCACAATAGCTGGATGTTTGAAAACACTCAAGTGTGTAGAAATACTGGGGCACTGATTTAAATGTCTCGCAGTCAAAGCCTTGCAGTTGTTTTCTTGCAACACGTGTCTCTTACTGGAAGCAAAACAAGTGGGGCGAGTGGAAAACATGTGACTCCCTCCCTTATTTACATCCCCTTCCAACCCCCTCCAGCCAGCACAGTTTGAATATGAAAGTCACTGGAGCAGCCTATAAATATTCAGAGAAATCCAGGCAGGGCAAAAATGTTGCAAAAACCTTTGACTAACAGTTCACAGACCCTGTGAGCTGGGACTCACCACCGCTGGCCAGGGACACGGGCTGGATTCAAACAAAGGCTGATTGTAATTTTGTGGTTGGACATGAATGTTTTGCACAGCACTGATTGAGGCCTCTTTGAAAACTGGGCCAGGGTTGTAAAATAACCTATTTACTGCAGTGTGCATTGTATTTGAAAACACAGTGAAGCCTTGTAGATTCTAGCTGGGCTTGGTAGAGACCTTGCAGCTGAAAAAAGTTCTTCTGGCTATGAGGAGCCTTGTGGGATCTTGCTTATTTTATTTGTTGCCTGTGATTGGGTGAGGTAAAGTGAAACAAACACAAAGCAAGGAATTGGGTATCTTTAGGTTCTAATTCCAGTTTTTCAATTGATTTTTCTCTTTGACCTTTGGCAAGTCATTTAACCCTTTGGGCCTTTGATTTCTTACACAAAGAAGTGGGATAAGGCTGTGCTGCTCAGGCAGCATGATGACTAATGAATTAATGTTAATGAATTAATAATTGTAAAGCCTGCAGTCCATACAAAGCCTTATGCTAGTGGTGAATGTTACAGGAGTCTCGTGAGTGTGTTCAGCATTGTCTGGATATGATGAAGTCACCTCCCACTGATTTACTTTGGGCCCTCAGCTGAGCCCAAGGCTGAGCTTGAGGGCTGAACTTGTGTCCCATGGCATGAGCAGTGGGGTGACCTCCAGCCTGAGGCAGAGCACAAGGAACTGGCCTTCTAAAAGTCAGCAGGTGTTGAAAGCTGCAGATTTGCTCTTTCTGAGCTCCACATCATGCTGTAAGAGCCTCAAATCCCCTAACTTTGGGGCTGTCCCTCAGAGCAGCACGGGCAGTCAGCAGCACCTGGAGCCAGGTGCAAACCTGGTTCTCCTCGGTGGTGCAGTCTGGGGGAGCTCAGGCACCTCGAGGATAAACTCCCAGTTTAGCCAAGGCAGTGGGGAGCAAAGGCTCCCCCAGGGACAGGGGTGTCACCTGCCTGCCAGGCTCCCTCCAGTGCAGCAAGGACTGTGTGGGTTTGCTTTAGCTCCTGAAGCTGGTGATCAGGCTTTTCATGTGTTGGTTTTGTTGCTCCCATCCTTTCTGTAATGCCTTGCACAGCAGCCCTAGTCACCTGCCTGCCCTGGAAATGTGAGTGGTTGGAGGTGTGAGATGTGATGTCTGTAGAGGCTGAGCCTCAGCTGAGCCTGGTTCTCCTCGTCCCTGCTCACAGAAAGCTGAGCAGCTGAGGGCTCTGGGTAGTCAGCAGGCCCCCTGAACCCTTTCCCAGTTATTTGCATCTGAGAGAGAACCTAATGAAAAGGCTTCCTTTGGTTAAAAAAAAAAAAAAGTGCAGATCTTGGCTAAATTCCATGGCAAAGGCAAAAATAGAGGGGGAATAGACAGGTACTGCAGATAATTCACTGCAACAAATTTGATTTCAGGTGTAACTTTGGATTCTTTCTCACCTGGCTAGGACCTAACTGCTACAAATCTACTCTGCATGATCTGCCTCCATATATTTATATGTTGTTTGTGTGACTCCCACACAGAACAAGCCATGATAGAAATCTTTCATTTAATTAAAATTGATTTTAAAATTCCCTTGATCAATAATGAGTTAAAATTCATCCTGGCAGTGATGGGAACAGCAAACCTTCTGAGAAAAGCTTTCAGGCCAGTGGTTTTGGCTTTAGAGACTGGGTCTTGCCTGAAATTATCCCTTTCTTGGCTCCAGGCTCCGTGGTGCTTGGCACATTATGGTTTACCCTATAGCCCAGCTTGTCAACCACCCATATGAAAAGCTGAGACATCCAGTCTAAAGGTCTCTTTATTTTTCTGCCTTTTTCAGTGTAGATGCTTTAAACATCAAACTCTTTGTAGCTCTGTTGTCATCAGTTTGGTAATGCCTGCTGGGCTTCAAAATGAAATTAGGATTTAGTGGAAAATGACCCAATATTTCTTCTTTGATTCCTGCACTGCAGCCTATCTAAAGCATTTGAAGTGCTTGCTCAGATGGCAAAATGGGGTAAGTTATTAGTAAAGGGATATTTAACAGCTGAGTTTTAAAGATTGCAAAATCCCTCTGCATTTAAGTCTTATCCCCCTGCAGAAGAAAGACCCAAAGCAAATATGTATAATATAGAAGAACATGGTTTATGTAACCTTGCCTTAGAGAAATTGGAGAGATTAATAAAGACTGGCTTCAAATGACAGTAATGCTCTGTTGTTCACACTCCAGGGTGCTTCCTAATTAATTGTCTCAAGCTTTGCTGAGAGATACTTTACCAAAAGTGCTGTGATCAAGGAAAATTAAGAGGCTGAGGTACTCACTCAGTGCTGCTTCTCTCCTGAGAGTTACTCATTTGTCCCATGCCAGCATTCCCATCTCAGTGATGAGAACTTTGCAATTGGATCCCCCTGCTTGACTTCATTTGAAGCCACATTGACCAGAGATAACAAATCAACAAATTGACACAGAGGATCTGATAGCAGCACTGGGGCACTGGTTAAATCTAGACTAGCCTTAACAGTTTAAATGTGGGTAATTACTGTGTAAATAACATCAATTTACACAGTTTCATAGAGAGTGAAACCAGAGAGCTGCAAAAAGTGCATTGAACAGGAATTGCAGAAAATCAGTGTCAAACAGGAAGGAAAGGAAATGTCAGCTGTAGTAGAAAGGTTTGGCATGATCTTGGATCAGGTGGGGATGTGTCACCATTTTGTTCCCTGGTTAGGGGAAACTGGTGTATTATTGAGCTGTTCATTGGCATCTTGTGTTGGAAGCACTGAGAGCTGATTTGCTGTTTGCTGTCTCTTATAGAAGTACAGAAATTCAAAAGATGCCATGAGGAGGAAAGGTTTTTGGAAGTAGAAAAGCAGGCACCCCACAAAGCATTTCCTAGCACATGGGAAGGGGCAAACAGTTCAAGGGCCACTCAGTTTAAATTAACTCTAGAACATGGAAAGCACTGTATAAAATCAGTAAACATTGTGATAGTGGGACTTCCTTTGCCATTAAAAAAAAATAATAATTAGGACACCTTCATGTTAATATGAGAGGTAATAATTTCTTATTAAAAAGGCCATTCCTTGCAGAAGTGGGACAGTGCCCTGGGGCTGTAGTTGGCTGTGGTTGTACAACCTGGGACAGGTGGGTGGCACGAGCTGCAGGGTGCCCAGGCACTGGCTGGGGTTGCTGCCATGAGCAGGTGGCAGTGCCAGGAATAGGCTCTTGGTCTCCCAGGTTCCCTGCTCTCACCTCCAGACAGCACTGCTCTGCCTGCAGAAAATTCCTTTGCCCATTTTTCTTTTTATACCTACATTATCACATTTTTACAGTAAAGTAGCCAAACCTTACTCATTTTACTTTTTGATGAGAAACACTTTTCACAGCTCTGCTTGGTAATAAAATTAGATGTTTCGTGCTTTCCAACCGTGCATGTCGTGATTAGGGACCTTGTTTCCTGCTTGCTGCAGCCCAGTTTCTCTGAGCATCTTGGATGCTTTGGAGGAAAATTCCATGCTGTTCCCCAGGTGAGACTTTCAGGCCACCCTGTGCCGTGGCACTTTGTATTTCAGTGTGCTTGTTCTGTGCTTTGAGATGACTGGAACTCTTGTATTTCCATTTCTCCTCTCTCTCTCTCTCTCTCTTCTCCCTTGGTCTGCTCCCAAATAACTAAAAAAAATTGCAGGTAATGCATTCTGCCTATTGATATGTTTTTCTTGTTTTGCTTGGCACTAAAAGTAGGAAGAAGTGTCTCTGAAACAACCAGTAGGATGGCACACAAATGGCTTTCTTAAATTTTCCTATTTATATTGAAAAAAAATTTCAGTAGCAGTTTGTACTTTTTGGTGTTCTCAAACAGTTCCTCCTAGGGGGGCATATTTTTGTGGGAAGAATGCTGCTGTCAGAAGGATAGGAAAGCATCTACTGTGATTTAATTTGATTTTTCTTTCCACTCTCCTGCTCTACTATTCCACAGTGGAGCACAAGGCTGTTAGATCCTTGCTAATAAAGTAATTCCAGTGACTGTGCAAAGAAATGTCAAAATGTTAATACAGTCATCAAGAGCTCCCAGGCTGCCTCAGCTATTTGAATTGATTTCAGAGGGTTCTGATCAGAGGAACAGTTCCTTCCTTGGAGTTTAAATATGCTTTCTTTTCCATGAAGGCATTCTGGAGCCTCTGCCTTCCTCCCTGAAGTCCTGGCTGAGGGAACATTTGCCAAGTCAAACAAACCCCATTTTCCCTCTTTGCTCACACACCTGCTCTTTGTTTCTCTGTGCTCCAGCCTTGTCATTGTGCCATTCCAGTTGTTGCTCGTTGTCACAAGGGAACTGGGTACATAAAGCTGAGGTAATTTAGGGGAAATAGAAGACAGACAGATGAAATTGCCCAAATTTTCATTAGTGCCAGGATGAGCATGGTAATAAAAAGGTATTAAAATAAATTTATATATATATATATATATATACACACACATATACACATAGATATATATTTTCACACATATAATATCATATATTTCAGGAGTAAGAATGGCCAGCACCTGAATTCCTGAATGATGTGAGAAGCAGGACCTGATCCCACTTCTTTCTGCCACAGTGGGGAGCTCAGTAAGTCCCACTCCAGACTTTTACCACCACCATCTCCTGGATGGGAAATTTTGGCCTGTTTATCTTGTCATAATATTATTACCTAATGTAATTTCAAGTTTTCTCAGCAATTTCATTAAAAGATATGTGGTTTTCTATAATAAGAGCAAGAATATGAATAGTTTTTGCTATGGAAAAATGTTGGTTATTTCATACATCTAATTTTATTTTGATTGGAGATGAAAATGGACAGTGCTTCCCAGAAGAAAACTTGACCCTGCACACAACTACACTGGAGGCAATTTAGGGATTATAGTTTGTATTTGCTGATATAATTGTCTGTTTTGTGGAAAATTTAGCTTGCAGAAAGTCTATAAAACTGGCCAGAGAGCATGAGAGAGAGGTATTACATTACTTTCAATCACCCAGCTGCTGGTTTAGATGAAAAGCCTTGCTGTTTTCCTCTTACAGTTTCTGCTTCAACCTTTCTGCTTGTGAGCCATGTAGTCATAGTCTGTGGGTCTGAACACAGCACCTAAGCTGGGGCAAATTGTTTTATTTGGTGTTCCTGGTGTGGTGGATTTGAAGTGTTGGAAATGGCTTTTAATGCTTACCTGCTTCAAAGGCAGAAATCTTAGAAAATGGTTGGAGGGAACTGGGAGAAAGGAGAAACAGCAAAAGCTGCTGCTGCTGTGTCTGATTTTCCAGTGCATCCTTTTCAGTGGATCCCTGGGACACACCTTGAGTTCTGGTACTGCCTGGAGTTCCCTTGTGGTTTCTTTTTGTCTTTTCCTCTCAGGACCCTTTTGACCATCTGTGGCTTGTGGAGAATATGAAAGCTCCTTCCTGTGTCCAAGATCAATAGCTTTAAAACCAGAGCACAAGAAGCCACTAATCATCTTTTCCACCAGGCGTGATTAATTTGTGAAGTGCTTCAGCTAGTTCCCTTTGAAGTTCCCTTTCCATTTATTTTTTATTTTTTATTTTTTTTCCAGCAAGTGTCCAAAACTCAGAGGCCCACACCCACATGTGTCCTGCAAGAGGCTGGGGCTGGCTAGGGCTCCTCTGGAGTCTCTGCTGTTTGGATGTGGGTGGCCCAGAGCACTTTTTGGAATGCTCTCTCAGGTCCTGGAAATGTGATTTAAAAACCAGTTGAGATGTTTCCCAAAGCACCCTGGCTTCAGTGGAAAGTGGTGCTGCTTTCCTGTCTGAATCTTGGATTGAGAAGAGAAGGAAAAAGGAGGGGGAGGAAAAAACACCCCAAGCAGCCACACTACAAGATTTAATTGAGTGTGTTTCAGTTCCTCAGCCTCACGCCAGCTGAATAAGAAAGTGACTGAGAGAAGCTACATCCCCCCTCACCTCCTCTTTGTGTGAGTAAATAAGACATTCCAGCAGTGCTGAGGCTAGGCCAGTGGAAATATTTTTTTAATTATTGTTGTTATTATACTTTTAAAGTGTTATTTTTAAAGTTAAGTCATCCACAAATCCACCTGGTCTCTCTTCCTGCTTCTCCTGCATGCCACAGCAGCACTGAGGGCTGCTGTTATTCCAGAAGGGCAAACTGCATGTGATGTGTGAATGGCTTCCCTGGAACTCTGAAACTGCACAAGTGCCACACTGTCAGCTTTGCAAATACCAAAAAAGGGTTGTTCTGCAAGTGGGTGGTGTGGCACTGGCTCACCCAGGGATGAACATGCCAGCTTGTCAGTGTGGGGATGTACAGGAGCCTCAACACTGCTTCCAGTTGTGTTTGGCCAGAGCTTTCTAATTGATCTCTGGCACTCCAAGAGCTGCCCTTGTGTACGAGCCATGGAGGGCTGAGTTGTAGCTGATTGTTGCTCAGTTTGCAGGTACAAATAACTCTGTGCACACACATTTCCTTCTCTGCACATTCCAGTGATCAGAGTTTGGAAAGGAGTGATATTGATGTTTATATCAAAGATTTGTGCTGCTCTTGTAAGGCTGCCACTGAGTGCTAGGTAGGGAAGGCATCCACAACCTGTTGCCAGGAAATCCCTCTTTGAAAACAGGACTAGGCTACTATTTATTTTTAATATACCAGATTTGTTTATTTTTTGTTCATGCATGTTCAGTCATAACCACTTCTGGCTGCTACAGGAGCTGGGAGGCTCTATGAAAAACTCTGTTTTCTTCACTTTTGCAGCACTAGCTAAGGATGGAACTGAAACCTAATGAGGAAGCTTGTGCTGGCAATGTTTCTTACCCAAATGTGTCGGCTCGTGCATTTCTGGGCATCTGTGCTCAATATGAAGCACCTGCTCATGTAAGGTATGTTCTGTAAAGATTGGATGGTGGCCCAGCTGGAAAGGAAGAACTCACATATTTAAGGAAAAATACCTGTTGAAGGCACAGTGGTGAGCAAAGAAGCTCCTGGTTCTCTGCAGCAACAGGAATATCAGGGTGGGAGGGGAATCTCCACAGCAGGAGCAGGGAATGCAGACAGAAAATGAAAACGTTCTGCAGTGATTGCAGTGCTAATGTGCAAAACAGAGCAAGTGGTTCCCTCTGTGGTTCTGGCAGTGTGAAATGAGTTTTCTGCTCTCTCTTAAGGGTGACCCACTTGTAAAGCAGTTGAACGATGACAGTAGACATCACTGAGGCTACAGCTAAACAGATGCAGCTGTAGATGTTCTCCTAAAGGAGAATCTCACAGAAAAGAGCTCTGTTAGGGAATCCAGGCCCTGGTGTCAGTTAACAGTGGATGCAGTTTCTCCTGGTCTTACCAGAGGTGTGTGTTTGTCAAACTGAGTGTAAAAATTTGGCCCTGTTTAAACCATTCTCCCTTGTTTATCTCTCCTCTTTCTGTTCTGTATTCTAAGACTGCTTTTCATCTCCCAGGATAGGACAAGATCTCTTGTCTCTGGACAATTCACTTTCCAGAGTTTCATGACTAATGCTTGTGCCCCTGGTGGCTCCTTACCTGTGGCTGGATGTTATGAGGGAATCATGACCACTGTGATTTGAAATATACACAAAAACTATGTTTTTCATGACCTTGTAAACATTAGGTAGTAGGATATATTATTTATTAAATTATGTGATAAATAATGTAGAATATTTGTAGGTTTTTTCACCTTATGAAAGAAAATATTAGTCCTTATATTGAATTTTCTTGTTCTGGTCCCCCAGTGTGAAACAGTTTCCTGCAGGTTGGTCCCCAGGCTGTGTCCAGAATCTGGTGCAGCTGATGTTGTATTAATTTGGCCAATATCCAGATAAGGACATCAGGTGAAATTCTGTCCCCAAGAAAGAAAGGGGCAGCATTGCCACCTCAAGGCTTGGATTGTCCCTGAGCCATCCTCTGGGTTTGTTTCTTAGGAAAGCAAAGGATTCCCAAACTGGCTGTTAGTGCTGAGACCATTTTAAACCATCAGCTGCAATTGCTTTGAACTATCCTAACTTCAAAACAGGCATGTGATTTTCTGTACTAAATCCAAAGTGCAGAAAAAAAGTTGCTTCTGGGGCTGGAAACTTGCATGAAACTTGCCCAAGTTTAGCTGGAATTCAAACACTTATGAGTGAGTTATGATCCCTTAAAGCTCACCAAGCCCCCCCTTGGAAAGCACGAGGTCACTCAGAGTGTGGAGATATTGGTCTTTGGGAAAGAGCTGCCCATCCACGAATTCCCTTCTCTCCTGCACAATAGATTTTATCATTTGTTACCCATTTACTGCCAGGGCATTCCTGCACCTGCAGCAGCAGCTCCAGGCAGGGAATGTGGGGTGCAAGTGCTTGTGCTGGAAGGTGCAGGATATTTTAGGGGTTCATTCTTTTGCCAGTGAAGCTTCATCCCTGCCTAGTTACTCTCTGATTGTTTTCCTCCCAGTTTGTGTTCCCGTGTCTCAGCCCAGATACTGCAGATCAGTTTGTCTCGTGGGGATTGAGGACCTGATTCACAGCTAAAAGCCTCTTTTCTGGCCTCTCTGCATTTTGGTTTTTCTCCTGAGCAGAGGAACACAGGGCACAGTGTGTAACTGGGATTCAGCCTTTTCAGAGTGGCAGTGTTTCCCTAGTCCAACAAGCAATGAGAGGTGAAGGTGGCACAATATTAGGTCTACCATTGACTGCTTGGGTGCTATTTATTTAATATCATGAATAATATTAAGCCTTTTTTTTCCGTAGGTTTTTTGTTTGTTTTTGGTTTTTTGTTTTGGTTTAGTTTGTTGGGTTTTGTTTGTTTTTGGTTTTTTTTTTTGCCTGGCTTTGTCTGCTTTCCTCATCCATTACAGGTTTTCCTTTCCTGGTTTTGGAGGGGTGTAAGGATGAAGCTGTAGTTTCTCTAAAGTCACTAAGAGTAGTTTCATCACACCCACACAAATGATGGTTGGTGGTACACTATTTCTGTACAAACATTTCACTGAATTTGTAGCTTTTGTATTGAGCTGCATTTTCCTCCTGAATAGTTTTTAAATGGTTGGTAAGAGAGGATTTGAGGTCCTTCAAATGTCACCCTAAAACCCCCAGTAAAATTCATGTTGCTATTGAACATGTTGGATGGAAAAATAATGCTAAAAATTGGTTCAGAAATGTTATTAATATAAAAATGTAAGAGGTTTTCCCTGTGGTTGTTTGGTGTCTTTATCCTGTGCCTGGGAATGCTGGTTCGGATGCATGTGTGAAATGGCGGGGGCTTTTCCTCCTCTTGTAAACCATTTATTTCCTTCTTGTGGAGAAAGAAGCTTTGCAAAAAGAAGTGAGGCAAAGAGAGACAAAGAGACTGCAAGGATGGATGATGGAGTGCTGATATTGGCACACGTGCAGGTCTGTGTTCTTTGTGGCTGACACAGTGCACTGTGCCTCGGTAATGCAGCATCTGCCTTGGCACAGGGGCTCTCTGATATTCATGGAAGTTAGAAAGCACACGAAGATACATTTCTTTCTCTTTCCCCGCCTTTCCCCCTTCCTTTCAAGCCTCAAGGTGTTGACTGGTGGCTCACTATAGCACTTAGTTTGTTACCACCCATTCACACCTCTGCGTGTCTACTGTCCCCACCTCCTCTCACACTTCCCTTGCTGTAACGATGTGTTGCAGAAATAATTTGTGTTGCACAATGAGTGCGTAGAAAGAACAAGAGGGTATTTAAAAGCTGAGAAATCGGAGAACTGGTGTGGAAAGAGAGAGAGAGGGAAGTGCTTTTGGCACACTGAGCTGGTAGTATATTATAATTCAAGCTCGGTGTCTGCTGCGCTGCAGTGATTATAACACTCATTTCAATGCTGGAAGTTGAATTTAACAGGAAGGGATTGAAAAGCCCAGGACTTGGAGTGCTGCTTGAGGGCTTGGGAGATGTGGAGAGTGTGGCTTCTCTGCTTTCCTTTAGGATCTGTATGAAAAAGAAATGTTTCTCTGTTTTGATTTTAGGGCTTGTTTTTTTTCCCCTACTCAGGTCTGAAACCAGCAGAGGTCTTGCAAAGATTCTGCTTAATCGTGGGTCCTTAAAAATCTCATTCAGTACCTTGAGAGGTTTGCCTTGGTGTGAAGAGACTTTCCAAGACAGAGAAATGAGTAGAAATAAACATTTAGTGTTTCAGCCATGCAATCGTAACACTTTCCTTTAGTTCCACTTCTCTCTGGGAAGATTGTGCCCCTTGATCACACTCTAAACAAGCCAAGGCCGTGCTTTGCATTCACACAGCACAAGCAGGCACCAGGCACCTTTTGCATTCCACCTGCAAACCTCCTTTGCTCGCTCTTGGATGCAGATGCTGAAGGAGATGATACCAAACTTTATTATTTTCTTTCCAATTCTGTTAAATCTCAGGGAGCTCCCAATTTGAAATGATGGCTTGCCCTTAAAGAGCTGCTTGCACTTGACAAGTGTGTGGCAGTACTTCATTAATTACCAGCAGCCCTTCCCAGCACAACCTCAGTTAGGTAGAATATTTGTTCAGCGCACATAATTATCTCTCTGTCGTTCCCTCTCTCATATCGATTCATGTGGAAAATATGATTAAAACATGAACATCTACAAATGATTCAGAATAACGAGAGGAAAGGCCATTGTTTTTTCACACTGACTATACTAGATTACTATAATTACAGCTGAATGGTTCTACATTTCTCTGTGTCCCCCACAAGACTATGCTCATTCACAGCCTCAATGTACCGTTTAAAATTAGAGAGGTTTAAAAGAAATAGCCTCTTAAGGATGTTTCTTTGACCCATTAAGGACCTTTACCTTGGCACTTGCACATGTAATCTCTGGCATAAGGTCATGCAAAGCGGGGGCAGGGCTAGGAAAAGAAACACCAACCCTTCAGACATCTGTTGTGGTGCTCTGGCCAAGAGCGGAGGGGAGGCAGTGCCAGTTCGGCAGCCGCTCCTGCAGATTGCAGTCGGCTTGCTTTTGATGCCAGCCTTAATAATGTGGGCTTCCCGCTGAGTGGGTGGCACTGCCAGATTCCTAATTAGAATCCACTAAAAGCAGCAAAAGGTGAAGGGGTCATTTCTTTCCACCCCCCACGTCTTCATCTCTTCTCCCTGCAGGTTTGTTTAGCCTCGTTTTTATTTCGGCCTCTTAGCCCAACAGAGATGAGTGGGGCAGGGTCCCGCACGCTCTTGCCTTGATCTCAAGTTAAACAACTGGAAATTTTGATCTGCTGAAGCCCTCAGGAAGGCCTGATTCACTGTGGTGTGTGTGGAGATGACAGAACTAATTTCACACTTCATCCATTGTGCGCAGGGGGTTCAGTTGCTGTTTGCTCCTGCAGCTGGTGCGGACTCCTGAGACAGGACATCGTTATCCTCTCCTGATTTGATACAGGCCACGGGGGAAGGGCCTGCTGCAGAGGGCAAGGGCACCCCAGTGTGTATCCCATTGGCAGCTCTTCCTTTCTCTTAAGAGGCTGTAAATACTATTCCAGAGGTTTGGTTTGTTCCTGAATAGCTTCAGGCTGCTTTTTCATAGAATCATGGAATGGTTTGGTTTGGAAGGGACCTTAAAGGTAATCTTGTTCCATATCTTCCATAGGCAGGGACATCTTCCACTATCCCAGGTTGCTCCAAGCTCCATCTAACCTGGCTTTGAACACTGCCAGGGATGGAGCAGCCACAATTTCTCTTTTAGGTTGGTTCCAGATTATTTGACTAATTTAGAGATCCTTGAAAAGGCTCTGGGAGCTCAGGCTGAGAAATAATTGAATTGTAGGGTTTTTGACATGAAGTGTGGCTGGATGTGCTTATGTCCTCTGGGAGAACAAGTTTGGAAGCAGGCAGGGCACAAAGACACAGCTTGGAGAAATCAGCCCAGGTGAGCACAAGCCAGCCTGAGTGTAGTGTGGCCATCCCTTTCCAGCTGGATGTGGCACATCCCAAGAGCTCTGCTCTGATGGAATGGATGAGAAGTTCCTGAAAGATGGAATAACAGTTTTCAGGATGAGTTTTCTGCCTTTTTATCTCCTCCACTTCATATTCTTGAGTGGGTGCCACTTTAGAACTTTAGTATAGATCTCTTTATCTCTGATTGCTTGATAAAGTAACAGTACCAAACCCCAGGCAAAATGCAACCTGCAAATTGTGGGGCAAAGAGTTCAGCAAGAATGGCAGACCAGGACCTGAAGTTGCTGTCACTGCACCTCTCACAAGGAATGTGCAGTTTTTTCCTAGCCATGAAACAAGGCATTCCATTTTTGCTTGTAAGGTTTCTGTTGCAAACCTGAAAGTTGAGCTACACAAAATGACTTATGAATCAAAACTGGAGAAGGGAGTCCCATGAACTCTTGCCAGCTGAAACTTCTGACTTTTCCTTGGCTTTACCTTTAATTTGCTGTTAGAAAACCTGTGATCAAGTTTTAGCCTGTGAGCCAGAATTAGCCAACTAATCAGCAGCCTTTCTCATCGCCTGATTAAAAAATGAAATCCTTCATGCTGTCCTGCCTTTTGATCAGTAATGCAAAGGGATGCACATTCCAGTAATTGTGAATGCAGAACAATGAGTTTTCTGCCAGAATTATTTCAGCACAACTGCACTGCCCCCTCCAAATAGCCCCTGACTAGCCCAGTCTTTAGGATGGAAGGGAAACTGCCTCCTTGGTGTCCACAAAGTACCACTGGCCAGTAAATGCCTTCCAGTTACAACTTTATTTCAGTTCCTTTCTATTTGCATCCTATAAAATAAAACAATGCCAATTCTATTTCTTCTTTTTTTTTTTTTTTCTGTCTCCTAACAAGGGCATAATATTTATGACAAATGTTTAGGAAAATTTTGTATAACACATGTATGGATATAAATGAGAAAGAGCTGAAAAGAAAAATCCAGGTTCCAGACAGGGTGAGAGAGAAAGGGAAAAAAAACCCCATAATTCTGAGAGACAGCAAGTGTGTATCTTTTGTTTGGTAATATGGTATCCATGTAATGTCTCTGAAATGGCCACAGTTAAAGTTCATGCTACATTAGGAAAGCAAAGTGGTTTACATTGAAACTTAATAGAAGTCAATTGTGTTTGAAACATCTGATGCAGAAATAAAACACCTTATGTTTTGTGGGAGCGAGGAGCTGCATATTTGGCACTCCTTCTTCTTTCTAAACACGTGGGCTCCCTCTATCAGTTTGAGATAATCCAGGTCTGGCTCCTGCCCAGCCACTCCTCCTAACCAGAATTACGTGAGACACGTTCAGCTCCCTGTGCACACTCCACTCCCTCTGGAGTGAGAATTAGTTATCATCTTCTGCAAATCTTCCAAGAGAACATTATTAACAATGAGTATTCTTTTCTTTCATCATCATTTCTTTTCTTTGGTTGGGGAGACCTTGGGTGTTTTCCACCTACATTTTTTTTCCTGTTACTTAATGGTTTTTCGTGCAAATTTCAAACTCTTGAAGTTCACATCAGAACATGATCTCTAGGGCTGCTGTTGTTTGATCCACTTCCCTACACAACCAGGAAATAAAGTTTCACTGACACAACCAGGAAATAAAGTTTCACTGACAAATCCACTCTGTTTTGTAGGAAGGTACGGTCATGAACTGATCCTCCAACTGAACTAAGTTATCCTGTGGACACCTTCCAACTTCTGCTGCCTCCCACTCAATTACATGCTTATTTTCCTAATCCTCTATTTGACAGGCACAGAGTTTTACCTTTTTGCATTCCAGCTGAAATGGGAACCTCTGTTCTTAGCTGCTTTAGATGTGTGCAGGCATTCACACCTCCAGAGTGTCAGGGGATCTGAACACAGGGAGTCAGGCTATGAGAACATAATCTAGAATTTGCAAATATTAGTGCACTTCTGCACCCTCTTCTTTCTGAGGGGCTGAAAGCCAATTCAATTAGCTATTGAAGTGTTCTATTTGGTAGATTAATTGGGATTTGGATTTTAAGACAGGATTAATGTCTTGTTTTGGGTTGGTTTTTTTTTTTTCCCTACAAGGTTATATGACGAGTCTACAAGAGAACTGAAAATATTAACCAGAACTCCAAATCTAAAATTCAGTGCTGTCACTATTCCTTCAGTCATCCTCCCTTTAAATGTCACAATGTCTTCATTGGGAGCAAGTAGTAAACTTTATCCAATCACTTATGTATATGATGTTTAAACTAAGTAACTTTAAGTAAATGACACATTTGTTTTTTCCTTGTCTAAATTTAGGCAAGCTAATGTGCCAAAATTTATCTTATACTCTCTCTTAAAAAAAAAAAAAAAAAAGGAAAAAGAAAATGTGAGCTCATCAGCCACAGTTAGGATTGTATGCATTTAGCTTAATTGTGCCAAATAATGCATTTATTTTTCAATATAAATCTTAAATTCTAATGGAAAATTAATCTGAAAAGTTGTGAAAGTCTGTACATGTTTTTTACAGCTAGAAGTCATTTGACCTAGTGACACTTCCTATGCTTTCAGTGTATTTTAATTAGATGTTAAGGATAGAATTAAGCTAGGCCATTTTTTTTCCAATTTACAGGATGTCATTGGAAACCAGGATTGGTTTAGAGTCTTGATCTGTGCAGGAAAGGGAGATCTGTTTGTTCTATTTAACATACCAATATATTAAATCATATTCTCCTAGCAGCTACTCCTGTTCTATAGAAATTGGTCAGTTTTGTATCTGTGTCATAAGTAGGAAAACAACTTATTTTGTGAAACAATCCAAAGAGTGTGGAAAACCTGATCCCAAAGGGAAAACTGATAACACAGTGAACTTTTCATATCAAATTTTTAAACTCTGCTCTAGCATTCCCTTTCCTAGGGGATCAATCCCATGGCACTGAAGCTGTAAGTCACCTTCCCTCACCAGGTTTTGTTTTTGTCAGCACTCGTGGAGGATTTCCTTTTTTCCCTTGATAAACTTTGGTGAGTGTGTGAGGACAGTCTGGTTTGCTGAGCACGAGAATGTGAGGGAGGTGAGTCTGTCTGCAAAGAGCTGGGGGTTGTTCTGCAGATTTTGGTAGTACCTGCACAGTACAGTTTGTCACGAGGAAGGAAATGGGTTCTGCTCCAGCCAGAGTTAAGTGCTGAGCACAGGAACAGAGAGGAGCTTAAGCACTGAGCTGGTTGAGGATGTAGAGATATAATTTTAAGTTTTGTCCTCTCCAAACCACATCATCATAGGATGGTTTGGGAGGAAGGGACTTTGTAGATAATCCTGTTCCAACCCCTGCCATGGGCAGGGACACCTTCCACCATCCCAGGGTGTTCCAAGCCCTGTCTAACCTGGCCTTGGACACTGCCAGGGATCCAGGGGCAGCCACAGCTGCTCTGGGCACCCTGTGCCAGGGTCTCAGCACCCACTGAGTGAAGAATTTCCTCCTAACACCTAATCTAGACCTCCTCCCTTTTAGTTTAAAATCATTCCTCCTTGTCCTATCATTATATCCTCAATATATCTTCGAGATTCAAAATCTACAATATGAAATTTCTTCCTGTTTTTAGCTATGGCTACTTCAAGCTTTGAGCAGTTGGGGGGTTTTTTGATTTTTTTTTTTTTTTTGGTGAGGTTTTTGTGTAATTTTTTTAAACAAAGGATGTTCTTTTTTAGGATTCCATCTTTCCTTTTCTGTACTCATTTCTCCCTTTTTTTTTTCTTTTTTTAAAAGCATAATTTTAAAATGAACAAGGCAGTGAAATAATAACACCCCTTCCCCACATGAGGGCAAGTTTAAAACCATTTAAATGCAGAGCATAAGGCAGGAATCACAAGTTTTCTCACCCTGACATTAGTATTGTCATAAAAACCAGACAATGCTGTGGCTAAATTAGAGTCCTGCCCTGATTTTAGCAGGTAAGACTTTGTTTTTCCTAAAGCCACAGTTCTTGGTATCCCAGAACCAAGTGAATATCTGGAAGAAAAAATTTAGGATCTTGAGCAAAAAAAGTGATTTAAAACTTGAAAAGAAAGTATGGCTTTTGGTTGGAATGGGGGGAACTGGGGGTGGGTGGGGTTTTTTCCTTTTTTTTTTTTTTTTTTTTTTGATTGTTTTGTGGTCTTCAGTCCTGAGCAGTGACTTTTGAATGCCCAGATTTGACAGCACTAGACTAAAATTGGAAAGCCATTGCTGGTGGGGAGGGCTGACCTGCACACCCCCGTTCTGCCATGGTGTGTGCTCTGAAAGCAGACCCAGCATGAAATCAAACTTAATGTTACCAAAAGCCAGAGGAAGAAAGCCATTCCCTGGCCAGCCTGGGCCAGCAGTGCAGCCATGGGACAGGAGCCTTTCCTTCCCTGCCCTCCCTGGACATCTGTTCAGCTCATGTGTGAGCCCTGCCCTGCCCCGGGCTGCTGCTGGGGCAGCTGGCTCACAGCAGTGCTGCTGTCAGCAGCACCCCAGCCTGCAGCACAGCCTGCTCCTGGGCTCCCCAGCATCCAGCTCCCAGCAGGGCTCCCTGGCCCAATCTGTTGAAGACAGAGAGAATCCCTGAGCAGGAGCTTTTGTCTCTGCTCCCCTTGATCACAGTGACACCGTGGATAACTGCAAGTGCTTTTCATGTATGACATCCACGGAATTCACACAGCAGTGCAGACCTTGGTGCTTCCTGGTGCTTTTAAGTTCTCAGCACTGGCTTTGCATCCATCTAGGAGAGTTTGTGTCTGCCCTCCATCGCTGCAGTTGCAGCATGGCAGGAAATCCTCTCCTTGGGGACCAGTCATTGCTGTCTCCTTCCTCCTCTCCTAGCCCCACGCTTGAGCAGTGCTGTTCCTTGATTGTGATCTAAATTGTCCTTATCTCATGCCAGACACCGGGATGGCTGCGAGGCATCATTTCCTGCTGGGCACTGCCAGGCACAGAGCATATGCTAGACATCCACAGGCAGATGGGGTTGGTTGGGGCCAGTGAAGCATGAAAAACAGGGCCTGGGTAGGAAGAGGCTGAAGAACTCCACAAACTGGTTGAGTGCCACATCCCAAGCAATGCTAACAGCTCACTAACATTCCCTACAGGGCTGGCGGGTCAGCACAGGAGGTCAAAAAAATTAAGGACTATTTTCTTAAGGAAACAGGAGGTAAAGAGGTTTAGATCCACACAGCTGGTGTAGGACACAATGCAAAGGTTGGCCTGAAAGAAGGAAAAGGGGAATGCTTCATCTCAGTCCCTGCCTGCTTAACTAGGACCAGCCATCTGCCCATTTTCTACCTGGGATTCTCCCCATGCTGAGCTGAAACTTGCTTCATTATTCAAAAGCAAACTTGCCCAATGGCACAAGATGTTGGGAGGCAGCTGATTCGTGACCTAGCCAAAGACATCGGGAGGAGGGAGCGAGGTTTTCCTTTGAACCAGGCTCTGGAAGCATATGGCAGGCCTTGTACTTCAGGACGTGATCCATATGCTGCTCTTCAGTGCCCATATGCTTTCTATATTTTTCCTATTTATTTATTTTAATCGGGATTGAGCCTGTGATCTTGATTTTCCTTTTGCTGCTGGCTGTAATTACATTTGGTTGTGCTACTGGAGGTAAGGCAACGAGGTTAAAAATGAGCACCAGCGTGTTCAGTTTTGTCCTTTTAACATCATCTTGTCCTGTGCTTTTTGTGTCAGGAGCTGTATTCTGGGTTAATGATCTGTAATGCTGTTAGTTTACATTTCTCCTTCTTGTTGCAACTCGGAAGTGGAGTTTCATTGACTCAGGGTCAGAGAAGAGACAAGCTCCAACAATAGAGCTGTACAAACATTAACTGATATTCACTGTTTCTTGTGGGGTTAGAGGCTATAAATCAGTGTATTCCTATTTCACTGGAAAAAGCAGCAGAACTGAGAAAGCAGCTCCAGACTCTGCCTCCAACCGGTGTGGCAGAATCTGACCTAAGTTAGTTAAGATTTATGGGCACAAGGAAGCACTATCAGCCACTCTCTTTGTCTTTCTCACTCATGCAGGGATATTCTGGCTCCAGCAGGGCAGCATTTCCTGCTCTCTTTGGCTGAGCCCTTCCTGTCCCTAAGGCCATGTGGTGGTGACAGACAGGGTTCCTTAGTCCCAAACCAAGCAAGAATGGTGCTGGTGAGCTCCCACCTCTGCCCTGCACACCTGAGCCTGGAGGGGCCCTGCTGGCAGCCCCAAACCCAAGGCAACAGCAGCTCCTGAGCCCCTGGGGGTGTGGGCAGGGTCCAGCCCCACCCTTAGTGCCCATTCCTCCTTCCACACTCCAGCAGGGATGCCCTGGCATTCCCCACAGCAGAGCAGAGCAGGAGCTGGAACAGCAAACCCTGCCTGGCATGTCCAGCCTGTGCAGATCTGCAGAAAACCCACCCCAGCTAAAACAAGGTATTTGTAGGAACAGTGGGTGTCCAGAGCAAAATGAAGGTGTTCTGAAAAGAATAGCTACATTTTTGTGAATTTAGTTCTTCAGCCTGCAAGAAGTCCTGTTTTCACACTGCTGCTGGAAACAGAGTCCTTCCTCACAGACCAAGGGCTGGATGGCCCAATCATTTCAACCATGTGCTTTTTGTTTCTTGTGAACCTGCTAAATAATTAGCAGTGAAATCTGGTTTCTTTTTTATTTCTACATTTTCATAGGAAAAAATCTCCTGACAAAATAATGCCCCTCTTTCATATTGAGGCAGGGGGTATTGATTTTAGTAGGTTTTTTTTGTTTGTTTTGGGTTTTTTGTTTTTGTTTTTTTTTCCTGTGGGAAGAATACAGCATACTCTGGGTCTGGTGTTAGTGCAACAAGACTCTTTTGAGGACCAGTAATTAAATGATTATTCCTCACTTTTTGTTGCATACAAAGAACAAATGAGCAGATTGGGTATTTCCTGATAACATCTGTGTATTATTGGGGAATACTTAAATCTTTTATCACTGTCTATTAACTCAGGTTAAAATTATTTGGAATTAATGACAGTTTTGTGTGATCAAAACCGATGTCCTGGATTCTGAGAGGTTTCATCATTGGTGTGTTTTTCCACCACAACATTTTGAGGTGCTGAGATCTTATGGTATCAAGGACTCAGAACAAAACAAGGGTTTTTGCAAGAAGAACCATCCCTAATTTTCATTTAAATCTTGTGCTGAAAAGTATTTATAAATATAAATACTATAAATACTTTTGGATTTCACATTTGTTATTACTGGAGAGCTGAAAGTGCCAACATACTGCTTGTAAGTCTGTTGTTTCTGCTCTCAAAAGGAAGCAGGAGTTATTATAAACCTTGCAGAAGAGCCTGCTTTTGTGAGAATATAGAGAACCTTCTCCAGAATGCAGCTTTAGAAAGAAAACTCTTTAGGAGATTTTGGTGGAAGGCCTCTTGGTAGAAAATCAAGTATTTAAAACTCAAAGGTTTTTTGCTAAGGAGATGTAACATGGTCCTCCCAGGAGATTGGGGGGTCCTGCAACTTTGTGATGTCTGAAAGGACAGGAGGGAATTTCAGAGTTTGAAGATGCACTCCAGTGTTGAATGGATTCTAAGCTGATTCTAACAAGGGACATTAAAATGATTTGTGTTAACAGCAGAAAAAACTATTTCTACTTTTTCCAGTAAAATTTGTATTGAAACTTTCTGCTCTACCCATGCCCCTTGACAAATATTTTTATTTTCATTTCAGTTGGGAAGAAAAATCAAAGTAAAAAATGCTGGAGTTTCGAGAGCACATGACTTCCAGTAGAACTCCAGTTAGCAAAGACAGAAAATGTAGGAAAGGATCTGAATTTCAGTCCTTCTATGGTTCAGTCATTTCTCTACTTTAACACTTAGATTATCTAAATATAGGGTCTGATTTCCTCCTTTCTGCTCTTTTTTGAGTCAGAGGATAGAACCCAAATCTTTAGCTCATCACAGGATAATTCTCTGGGCAGCCTTCCCTTTCTGTCAGAAGCAGCTGGAGAATGTGCAAACCTCACTTGGCATTTCCAACACAGGAGCTGGGCTCTGCCTTCCTAACCTGTGCAAGCCTCAGGCTGCTGTCACATCAATTGCTGATAGTGATGGCAACCATTGCTCTATTGAAGCTTGAATGACAACTTTCTTACAGTTCTGGAAAGAACATCATTGTCTTGCAACATATTCTCAGAAACTTCACATTTCAGCTCTCCTGGAGAAGACTTGGAAAGCACCTGTGTGTTTTATGGCAAGCCTTGGATGGGATTTTCCAAGCATGGGGAGACAATAGAGGCCAAAACAAGTCTTGACTGAATTTTAAGGGTCCATATGAGGCAGGTATGTCCTTGATGCAGAGGAGAAAGAACATCATGAATGTTTGCTTGGATGTGTTTTTCTCACACTGAGCAAACTGCTGTTGGCCAGGAGGGTTTTGGCACGTGGGCTGAGCTGAGGGCAGAGCAGTGTCTGTGCTGTGCAGCCTCAGGGAAATCCATCCTCCTGTCCACCCTGCACAGCTGGAACTGGTTGAGAGCATGGGGGGTTCTGAGAGCCAGGCTCCATCTCTCTGCATGGAATCACTGTCATTTTCTCTTTGTTCTCCAGGTGAAATTTCAGTGCATGTGTCCATCTCCTCATTCCCCATTTAAAGGATAAGAACCAAACAGATCTGAAAATGTCTCCTGCATCTTACAGCAGTGAGCTTTGATTCACACTTCCCTTAATTCACTGCTGTGAAAAATGGGCTGGCATCCTACTGTGAATTTAAATACTCCCAACCCAGGAATAAATGGATCCCATGGCTCATTTATCTTTCAGATATTAATTAATAGTGGTTAATTGTAGTTATGAACTGCAGCATTCCAGTCTCCAGCATCCATACATTTTATTTAATATATTCTGATTAAGGTGGAGTCAGCGAGTTGGAGAATAATTAAAACAGCTCTTTGCCATCAGCTTCTTACAAAATTTCAGCTTCCTCAGGAATTCCTAAGATGATTGTGTCTGCCTCTTCAGAGACAGAAAGTTGTTTTGGGGCTGAAGCATGGCAAACACTGAGAAAATCCATTTGAACATGGTTTGTCTGTCCTTGGTGCCACAGACTGACACACCACTACCTTTCCCAGCATGGCCCTGATGGAATAACTCTGCCCATCTGCAGTCCTTGCTCTAGAATCACAGGGTGAGCTGAGCACAGTTTCCACTCTTCATTCTTTCCCTCCATTATGCAATGAAATAGCTGATAATATGAGCAGGGCAGTCCATGCCTGTGAGCTTACAGTACAAGAAAAGTCCATGAATGGCTGGTATTAACTTTCTGAAACCTGTTGTTACCCCAGGAAGGAGGGGTCATAGTACATTGCTAGGAGAGTAGTTTGCTTAGATAAACAGCATTTTCTTCATAGATTAATGAAATAGTTTGGGTAGGAAGGGATCTTGAAGGTCATCTCATCCCAATCCCCAGCCATGGGCAGCTGTAGGGGGATACAGTGTGGGTAAATGAAGGTGGTAGGGAAGGTGATCTTATCCCCCAGTGAGTTGCAGCTGGACCAATCACTAAAGATTAGAAGCAGGCCTGATCTGAACTGGCCACACCTGTAGCCAATAAGCACAAGGGGTATAAAAGAGTGGATTGGTGGGATCAGCAGTCAGATGGCTGCTGCAAGGACCAGGAACAGTCAGTGCCTAGAGGAGCTGCCTGTGAGGAACATCCAGGAGGTGTGAAGCTCTGGGGATATGAAATCCTTGCACTATAATGGTGTTAGAACACATGCTATCTAAGACAACAGGCAGGGACACCTTCCACTAGAACAGGTTGCTCCAAACCTGGTATTTTCTTATTTCACAATCCACATTTCCTTTTTCTGGACATACATAAATACTAAATTCCTGTGCTTTGCTGAGATTTTGTGTATTGTTGGTGGTACAAGTAGATTTCAGGCTGACAGAAACACAAAATATCATTCATTTTATTCTGTGTTAATGAGCTTTGGTTTCAAATCTCACTCCTCAGGCTGTGAGTGCAGATCTATGTTTGGATCACCTCTGGGCAGAGTGGGGGTCCATGAAGGCTGGCAGGTGTTAAGGCACAGCACACTGCAAGTTTTAAGGGCAGTTTCCTGAGGGATTTCCTCCTGAAGGCAGCTATTGTTGGGTTCAGAGAGAGCCATATCCACTCTGCTCCCAGTGGCATCCTGAAGCACACTTGCAGCACAGAAAAAATGATGACTCTAAATTGATTTGATGATAATGTTTCCCCCCCACCCCTCAGAAATGCTTGTGGCTGAGCTCTGGCAGGGAGATGTCCTGTTGGAAACTGAACTTGGTTCATCTGGGCTCTGGTGGGAACCCCGTGTTCAAGATAAACATGAGAGTGCTCTTTGAAGTTGTTTGCTCATCAAAAGCACAGTTTCTTTGTTTGTTTTATGCTTGATACTCCCTAGAGATGTCATTCAATTTATGGTATAAAATCTTGGCAAGAGGAGGCAGTTTAGAAAGAAAAATCCCCCCCAAACCAAACAAAACCCCCTTTATGCTGCTGGGAAGGTGAGAATATTGTCCTCAGAGCCCCTCAGATGTTTCTCTTCATAGCATTTAATAGATTTTAATTTTACTTTTCTGTAGTCTATGTGAAAAATCTTCCTCTTGCCTCCAATATGTTTCAAAGTTTTTAGGGCTGTTACATGTGAATTCACTTGAGGTTTTAAGCTGGGCCAGGACTTTGTTGTGTTACTGATGTGGTGGTTGTGCTTTGATGATCTCTGGCTGCTATTGTTGTAGGAGTAAAAATCCCCCTGTGGCAACAGTCATGTCCTTCTTTCTCTTCATCACACAGAATGGATGTTACTGATGTACCTTTGATGGTGGTTTTTAGATTTGAAAATGTCCTATTATACAAATTTTGAGCTGGGTGAAATGCAAGCTGCAAGAGGCATGAAGGCAAATGACAGGATGAGAATAAGTTCTGGTCTTAGAGAAGGCATCATCCATCATCCATGATGGCTGAGGGTGTTTGAAATGTACTTTTATCAAGGTCATGGTTGTAGCTCTTAGCTCAATATCAAGTTTTTTTAGTGGTGAACAGAGGTTTAGACCTTGTTTATCCCTATTCTTAATTTGAAATAAAAACCTTTACAAAACACCAACAAAGTAAAAACATATTGGAAGTAAGTCACAGGAATGAAGTGGTCACTCTAAAATGTAAATTTCTAAGTTTTGTGCAGATGCACTCAGTCTCCAACTGTAAGAAATCTGTGAGCACCAGCAATTTGTAGCAAGATGGGTACCATATGCAGAAATGTGTATATTAATATAGAATCTCTGTAAGTGAGTGAAAATGCCCTCTGAGCAGTCACAATTGAACTGAGGGACATTTGTCATGACTGGGGACATGAATAGGAAGGGAAAATACTTTTTGTCCTTATGGTCTGCCTTCTTTTTTTTTTTTTTTTTTGAGAGAAGTGATACATTCTCTGCCTCTTTCTCATCTACATTACTGATAATTGATACATCTGAAGAAATACTGGTAAATTAAACATAATTTTAAGCTTCTTCATTGCCTTCTGAGAATCTTAAAGTAATTTGCTTTTAGTAAAGAGTTCAAGAAGTATGTCACTGTTATAAAACTGGTCATCATTGTAACAATGATAATTTTTTAAAAGGCGAGACATCTAAATCATAGAAAAGCTAAGCTCAGGATTTTCAGAGCACTTTAAGTACATCATTTTTGTGGTTGTTTGCTTTGAGTTGCTTAATGTAGTCATCTAAAATTCAAGGCTCCTAAAATCACTCCGTGGAATCCATCACTCCATGGATTTTGCCCAAGATCACAGTGGGAGTCTGTAATGCTGCTGGGCCCAGAACCTACATGCTGACTCTGACCTTGCCTAAGCTAATCTTAAATCTTCCATCGTTATTAATGTCAGTAGATTTTCTTTTTGTACAAAATTACTGTCACTGAGATTAAAATTCAGATTTCCAGACTTTTATCCTGTGCTTTAGCTCAACAGAAAATAATTCTTTCTCCATATGCTATTTTTTGGATGAGATTTAAAATCAGATGCTTATCTCAGTCTCTTCTTTTGGCAAAAGTGAACTGGAAATCCCAGCTGGAGATTTCTATTCTGGCTGTGTCAGAAATGTCTTGGGAGCAGCTTTCTTTGCAGTGTTTGAGGGCTGCTCATTCTGCTCCCATTCACAATAACAGGAAGAACAAAACAAAATTTACATTCTGGTGTTTTAGACCAAGGGAAATCTCCTTGATTGGTTTAGAGGTGGCTGAAAACACTCATATTTTTTAAATAGAGCCATGTAGCTGGAGACAAGCTCACAAGTGATTTTTAATTTCTCTGTGTTTACCTCAGATAGAACACCAAGGGTAAAATTTAAGTCAGTGATGTCTAATACAGCTCTGAAGTTCATAGTCAGTTGTTTGACAGTCAGGGTGCTATGCATAAAACTGTTTTGTCTTTCTGACTCTGCATTTCTATGTGCATGCACAGGTAGTGATGATGCAAGGAGGCAAAGCTCAGTTGTGGATGCATTTCAGGTTTTACCTTATTGATAAAACCATCCCTTTTTCAAACAGATTGGACTCACTGCTTGCCTAGCCATGAGTTTCTCCTTTATTATGGTCTTCATCATAATTCAAAATATAATTTAGTCTCTCAAGAATACTTCCTTTTCTTGTGTAAGAGGAGCACTCAGATTTTTTTCTGTGGTTCAGTCCAAGGGAGGTGAGAGAATGTGCTACTTCAAAGGTGATTTAAGTGAGCTTAATGTTTTAGGCTCTTTCAGAGTCTCTTCATTTTCAACAAGGACCTCCTGAATCTTGGTTTATCCCCAGGTGTTTCCACTGACATATAACTGGCTCTGAGAGCAGCCACGTGTGTTCTGCTAATGGGAGACAGCACTGGCATGCTCCTCAAAACTGTGTTCAGCCTGGCTCCTGCTCCAATCCCAGCTTGATTTACTTGGAGTGTTATCTTGGAGAGAGCTGGCTCTGAAAATGAGAGTAGGTGGAAAAAGTTTCACTGAAAAGAACAAATTAATGTTTCCTGTCTTCTGTCCACACAGACTTTTTTGGACACAGCTTCTGCTGAGGTGTGTACCATATGTAAGTATTCTTTAAAGCTGGTTTCTCTCTGGTGTCATGACCTAGAGAACAAATACAGAATTGTTGAGTGGATGAGCTGCAGGTTTTTCCCTCCTTCTTTGCCCAGCATTTCTTCATTTCTCCATTCATGTCTCAGTCCCATTGGGGTTTTTTTTGCCTGGGACATCAAACAGAACTTTTGATTTTGTATTGCCAGTGAAAATCAGGATTCACCTGTGAATCAGTAGGCTCAGAATTAAGCCAGGAGGCAACAATAAACATTCATTGCCTACAGCTGAGCACTTTGTAAGATCTGCAGCTGTGAGAGGGGCTGGAGGCTTATTGGGACCCTTTCACCCAGCTCTGAGCAGCTTTGGAGAGGGGACTGTCCTGTCTGCCCACAAAGGACAGGTGAGGCAGCATGGCTCCTCTTGCTCTGCCACTCCTGAGGGATCAGCATAAGAACATCAGGAGTCCTCAGCAGCTGGATCCCATTGTGGTGGGATGATGAATCCCCCTGCACCTTTCTTTGGCTTTGCATGCTTCCTCATAAAAGTGGTGTCAACAGAGCTCAACAAACGGGGATTCTTGTTTCATGGCAACGATTGCCGTGGTTCACAAGCTTCAAGGGTACGGGTCCAGATTCTTTGGAAAACTATAACTTAAAAAAAGGGCATTTTAACTTCAAAAGAAGGTCCTGATTATGACCTGTTAGTCTGATTGTGGAAATTAGGATTGTACTTGCATTGTTAACACCTTAATTTGTTGTTTTGGAATTTTAGCTGTTGAAAAAATTTCTCCTGTGACAAAAAGCACCCCCACTTTCTGTCCTCCAATGCCTTCCATCAGCCCTATCCACCCTTGGATGAAAAGCTAGGGCTTGGTGCTGTGTCCATGAAGGAAAAATGAGGGATATTCACAGCCTGGCATTGTCACTGGCAGCCCTGTCCTGCCTGCCTCTTCTTTGTCAGTTCATTTAGTTAAATCCTTTCTTCTTAAATTACTCCCTTCTGCTTAACAACTTTCACAACTTGTTTGCAACCACCCGCAGCCACTGTGGTTGTGTATTCTTTTCTGGGGGATATATTAGACTGTTTGTTTAGGCTGAAAGCTGCAAAGGGAAGGTTTGCAACTGTGTTTTCATGCTGTCTAACACCACCAGAGCCTGACCATTGTTTGTTTCAAAACACCCTGCAATAAAAACAATTGATGTTGCATGCATTCATCAACAAAAGTCATAAAGCAGTCGTAACTAAATCCCTTTATTTATTAAGTTGTTGCTCCCCAAGACTCTGTGAACAGGCCAGAGAAAGGCAAATGTGGCCCACAGAGACTTCCCAGAGCAATTGTTGCTCTGAAGAGCCCATTTCACCTGCTCTCCCCTCCCCGCTCGCTCCCATCGGCGTCTCCGCTTGGAGCTTCTGCTCCAGGCTCCAATCAAGCGAGCACCCAAATTCCTAGAGGTACCATTTTGCAGCAATGAGAGCCTAATTGTTTCTAGATTGAATATTTTCATGGGGTATCAGTCTCAGTGTTCCTGGAATTAGCATGCTCACTGAAGGATTGAAGATGCTTATCGGGCCCGACAGCTTTGGTGTCAGCGGGATCGGCGGCAGCTCCGCGCATCTCCGCTGGCTGGCGACAATATTTATCTGTGCGGAATGGAGACATATGGCCAGAATCATCCGCTCCCTTTCCTCAGTAATTAAAACATCTGGGAGCACAAAAGGGCTGTGAGGATAAAAAAAACCCCTCTCTCTGCTAAATAAAACAGGAGCATGGTGCCTTTACATAATTGCCCAGGCTTTCTCTTGCTGTCGTGGCGGCGCCTCTGGAGGACCAACCTCCTCTAATGTTTTTTGAATGTGTGACGGTCAATAGAAGCACAAACTGAGCTGAGCACGGCCCTCAAACTTTTTATTAATACTGTATCTTACTTTATTTTCCAAAGGATGGATTTGAATGCTCCTGAGAGGGATTGCAGATTATTTAAGGAGTAGCAAAAGCATACTGAAGTCATCAACTGTTTTACAGACCGTGATTACACAGTGATAGCTTTCCGTGTCTGGAGTATTCTGTAGATATATCTCTGATAAACACTGTTTCACTGAGAGCTTTGAGGTTCAAATTCAGACCAGGGCAGCATGATGACAGCTGTTATCATTTGATGGATATTCAGTTCAGTGTGTGAAGCGTGTTTAATACAGTTTTATGTAATTTTCAGAGATTATGTGTCCCAAACACAAAGACATCTCAAAATGAAGTAATTGTCTAACTTCTCGGCCCTTGCGAAATCCCCAGCAGAGCTGTGTGCTCCCAGCCTTGCAGGGCTGGACTTCAGAAGAGGAATCTTATTTTTGATATATGACACGTTTAAATCCTAGAATTTGTCATCTGCAGACATGGGCAGCCATTTTGAGAGTTACTGTTGTTTTATTGTATACAGGACTCACAATGTAGGGCTTTGTAAGGACTTTTCTTTGGTTGTTTGGGGTTTTTTTTGTTTGGTTGTTTTGTTTTTTTTTTTTTAATGGAGTAAGATCATAGAATTGTTAAGTTTGGAAAAGGCCTTAAAGATCAACAAGTCTGTCAGCTCAGCACTGTGATTTGAGTGGGTGTTATTCAGTCTCAAGTACCTGAATAACACCTCATCCACATTTTGCTGGAAGTGGTGAATTTACCCAATATCTGCCGGGGGAAGACTGAGAAACTGAGGCAAAGAGGTGGAAAAGAATTACCCACAAATATAAAAATCTGTGGCTAAGGTGGCTAAATTGAATTAAGCTCCTCTGAGGCTTCTCCTGTGACAGCTTTTTGTGTTTTGAAACCACAGCTGAGCAGTACCCAGTGCTCCCACCAAGGAACCAGACTAGAGGGCTAAAATGAATTTTATCTTAAAATCTGTGCAAGTGAAAAACCCACTATGACTGAGGAATGATACCACAGCCAGTTTCTCTGGAACTGCTGGTTTCTAGACCCTGGTCTGTGATATCTGCCCCTGTGTAACACAGCTGGGCCAAGCACAGCCTGGGTTGCTGATGGGGATGAGTGCCCTCACCTGCTGCTGATCTCACACCCCCTCCCTGACTCCTTCAGAGCAGGAGTTGGATGGGGACTCCTCCATGGCTGAAGTGAGGCTCCTTGCCTCTTAGGTGCCTTCTGGATTTAAAAACATTTCCAAAAAGTGGAATTGCTTGGGTGCCTTTCTCTTCCATGCTCTGGCAGTGACACAGCAGCAGCTCTTGGCATCTGGAGACTCTGCCTTCCCAACTGCTCCAAGGTAAGAACTTTTCTGGGGCTGTAGTTTGTTCCTGTGGGAAGGAGCATCTCCTGCCTCCAGTTTCTCTTTTGGAAACCCTGTGTGGTTGCCTAAAGAATCCTCAGCTTGTTGTGTCTGGTTTGTGTGGAGCAGGAAGAGGTAGGGCCCAGGGTTTGTGAGGTCTGTGGGTGATAGCTTCAATTTTGAGAAATGTTGTAAAGAAGGACATGGGATGAAAGGCTGATTTAGGGAGGTGGATAAAATGGAAGCAGAGGGGAGGTGATGAGGAGAAGAGGATTAAGTTCTTTTCTGGGAATTTAGGAAAAAATCCCCATGGAACTGCAGAAGCTGGGTGCTACTGGTGTTCAGTTTGCACTCCACACTTTCTTCCAGCAGTACCCAAGCAAACTACATTGGGAGCCATTGGCAGTAATACCCAGATTAACTTTAATTTAGCCCTGGAAGGCTCTGCAGTGCACCACCTCTGCACTAATTTAGCTCTCTGTCAATAAAATGAGCTCTTGTGATGTTTCCAGGAACTGAACTGGCTTCTTGACCTGGCTGGTCCTGCCGTGCTGCATCGAGCCTGGGCAGCACAGCTTGGCTCAGGAGGGAGGCTTGGGCAATCTCACTACCCATATTTCTCTTTTGTTGCTTCTCCTCCATGCATCTCATGGCTTCTTTTAGCTGAAGGTAGCTCTCCCTACAGCTATTGCATTTTGTAGAATACCCCAGATAATGACAAGTAATCTTTTTCTTAAACAAAACTTATCTCAGTAGAGGTCTAATCCAATATATTTATATGACAAACAGCTGAAGCCTTGAAAATGTCTAGCTGGCTCAAAGATTCAATTAAATCCAGCCCAGTTCTAGGTGTACTTCCTAATTAAAGTATTTGACATCCACACAGACATAAATATTTATGTTTAGTAGAACCTATCCCAAACAGCAAAACAAATTACTCTGACAACATGGGAAACAGGAATGCTCTCCATGGCTCTGTTATCTGCATGCATAGCTGAAGTTTCAGCAGGTGTCATTTTATAAACCATGGAGGAAGCTGTCAGATGTGTTTGGAAGGAGGCTGACAGTATAAGGGAAGGTGACAGTTTAAGTGGGAATGGAACAAGAATTCTGCAAGCAGCACTGTGGGCCCAGTTCTGATATCACTTTCTTCTCACAATCCAGGCCATATTCTCAAAGATTGGATCTTTGACCCTGTGGGGGTGCCACAAGGACACTGACAGCACATACAAATATGGCCACAGGTCCTCTTTACCTTGGGCGTTGTGAATATTTTTCTTTGGTGGGTTCCATGTTCCTGTCTCTCGTGCTCTGGCCAGTAGCCTCAGCCAGATAAGTGTTATATGCCTGTGTTTCCTGGTTTCCAAACAAATCCAGAAACCATCCAGCCCCTCATAAATTCCAGTGTTATCAACCCATAATTCCTGCAGCCCCACAGTCTAGTACAGACAAGCACTTAGCAAGATATTTTGGGGCTGTGTTTTTCTGCTTGCTTTGGAAGTTGAAGTTACTGGCATGAAGAGTGGTCTTAATTTATAGCATTAGTTAATTTTCCCTGGAGACGCAGGATCCTAAACTATCCCAATTCTGTATTTTGGGCCCTATCAAATGGCATAATGAGGGTGGTCATAATTTAACATTCTTCTGGCTGGTGTAAACAAGGGATCTTGGACTTGGAAAGACCCCAGTGTTCAAACAAAAAAATAAATCTCAGAAGAAAGCTTCAGAACCAAGATGCATATGAGATTAGGTGCTTCTGCTTTGTTTACCAGCCTTCATTTAACCCCTTAATTTTTGTTTTCCCCTGTGCTTTACTGTAGAAAATGGGATTAAAAAAGCAACCCCAAATCTGGGGACATCTCATAGAACAGAACACACTTGCATTTATTTTATTTATGTAGCAACATACATCTATTTTTAAAAGAGTCAATAATCACTCACATCTTTGCTTCCAAGCAAGATGGTCATAAATAGTGTAACAGACTTGGTGCCAGGTGAGCATCTGCATATTTTTTCCATTTACCTCCCTTTGTGCTGGTGATGTTCCAGGATCCCAGAGAAATGACTCTGTCTCCATCCTCCTCTCTGCTTCTGCAGTCACTTATGGAGTGGCCACCCCTTTATCCATCCCCCCTTTGGCTGTTCCCTCAGGAATATCCCAAACTCTCATGTTGGCCTCTGCTCCATGTAGGAGGATCCAAACCACCCATGGTGCTGCTGGCTTGGAGCAGGGCAAGGGAGAGGCAAGGCAGGGATGCCCCAGGGAAAGCTCCATTTGTGTTGATACCTAAAAACAGAGGCCAGACAAAATTAGGAGAACAAAAAGCAGCTATATTTATTGAAGGGCTTTCAGGTGCATTTTGGGCAGAGGAAGCCCCCCAGGGGCCACACCCAAAATGGACCACGTGTTTTCACACTTTTATTAGTTTGGATCACGGGTTAATCTTCCAATTACAGCTTCAGGTAATGAAGTAGTTTACCCCAATTTTGTCCCTCTCCCAATTTATTTTTGTTTAAATGCCTTGTGGCTTGAGGCAGTGAGGTGTCCTTGATTCCCAGGCCTGTAGAGGAATTGTGTCTCACCAAAATGGGAAAGCAGCAGCTCACACTGTGGAGTTTAAAGTTATACACTAAGGAATCACAGGGTTACAAATCTATGAAAAGCATAAAAACTAAAATCCTAAGGCATCAGCGTCCCTTTTCCCCAGACACATTTGAGGAACACAACACACAGACCCCTGTGGGGGTGTTTGTCAGAGTGCAGGGTGGAGGAGCCTGCCCAGGCTTTCCTGGGAGCTGTTCCTTGGGAGCAGCCCCGATTTACACTGCCGGGCTGTGGCTGGTTAGTGTTAACATTGCCTCCCTGAGCATTGGGGGAATTGCAGTAAATCTTCCAAGAACAGAGAGCTGGTTTCATCTTGTTTGACACATTGTTTCCTGATAAGAGCTGCTGGGAAAATACTTCAGTTTTCTTGTCAGACCGAGCTGGCTGAGTTGCCAGGAGAGACTCTGAATCCACAAGGTCCTGAAAAAGAAATTTAAACAGGAAGGAGGGAACAGTGATGTGTGAAATGGCTGAACACCAGGGGCAACTTTCTGAAATATGGATAAATGTAAAAGTATGTGGAAATATCTCTTTGTCTCTGCCTGACAAAGGAAGGTGAAGCTTTTCATTTTCTCTGTGATTCCTGGTTGCTGTTGCTGATTCCCCAGTTGTGCCTCCAGGTGGGGCTGAGCTGTTTGATCCTGACTGAAATTTGCAGTTGCCAAAAACTGCAAACAAGGGACTTGTTCACCTGGAGAAACTTTGGGGAGCCAAGGTGACTCAAGTGATGCTGTGTAGTTTAAAGGCAATAAGAAAAATGCAGCAATGTGCTTTATTTTTTATTTTTGGTGGTAGGCTGAGGGCTTTCTGTTCATTTTAGCTTACTCCTGTTGCAAGTTTGTTCCTTGTGTTATAGTTCATGTTCCCAGGCATCCCAAGATCTCTCATAATCCCACTGATGCTTCTTGGAATCACAGTCTTTATTGCAGAACGTTGTTTTGAAAGTGTGTGTGTGTGTGCCAGCAAACACAGAGGCTTCTGTTCTGAAAACTCAGAGCTTGGATAATTCTTGAGCTCTTTTTTTGTGCATGAAGTTAAACATTGCTCTAGTTTTTGGTGGAAAACCTGCACTAAAAATTTATGCCAACCTCTGTTGCAGCCCACAGCCTGAGCATGGGCTGGACAGGACTTGATAGCTGATTTTTGACTGAAGTTCTTTCAGGCTCAGAAATTCAAGGGCTGCAAGCTCAGATAAAAGTAAACAGACTTTCCATGAACCACAGTGAACTGAAGCCATTATTCTCAGGAGAACTCCCACTGAGTGGTGCTCAGCCCTGAACTGCATTGACTGCAGCAGAGAGGGAGCATTTGCTGTAAAACAATTGTGGATGTTTATTTTTGGCATCTCTGAAAATCCAGCCGTGGGCATAGGTGTGTATTGAGGATTTATTTGCCACCTGAGCAAAGTATATTCTGTGTATCCAGCATGAGAAAGAAATTAAAACATGAGTGTGGAGAGGGATATGAGTTTATCATCATATCTGTGTGAAGTAGGAAATTCATCTTCATGCCCTCTGAACATTTCTTTTCAATCTGAGTTTCTAGTTGCAAGAAAGGATAAACACTTTTGAAAGAGCACACTCATGACAGACACACACAGTGACAAACTTTTAAAAAATACATGTCCCTAATTTTCTAAGCAGCTGTTTAAAACTAGATACATGTCAAAAATTACCTTAGTGATGTCAGCTCAGCCTTTTGCATTTTTCACTACGTGTCCCTGGGCAAATTCTGATCCACCACCCTGCACAATCAGAGATGTGTTTCTTCTACAAATTAAAGTAGTTAAGCAAAATGGGAGCTTGAATAGAAAAGTTTATAAATTAGCTATGAAGTTCTGTAAACATGTTTGCTACCTTTTTTTTTTCCTTTCTTTTTCTTTTTTTTAAGACTTAATTGCAGCTCTAAATGTTTAATTCAGAGATTTCAGCAGCAGACATAGCTAAGGGTTCTGATGGGGCTGCTGCAACACAGCCTCCTGTCTGTCAAATGGACAGTGCTCCCAGAAAAAACAACCCAGATTCCCCAAAAGACATCTGTGTAAAATTGATGGTGAGCTTGACTGGCATCGTAGAAAGATCTTGAGATGGCAAGATTAACCCTCAAATGGCCTGGGAGGCCAAGGGCATGGCATTTGAAATGAGGGCCTCACACAGGACTTGGCAGGTGGAAAAACCTGCAAGACTCAGCTAAATGCAAGTCTTCTTCAGAAATGGTAACTTTGGAGCTGGGGGAGGGGATGCAGGGGATGCTGTTGGCTCTCCCTGGTTTTCCTTGGAGTGGTACAGGATTTTGGGGTGTATTTCTATGGAAATAGCCACTGTGCAGTGCTTCATGGAAGTTACAGGCTGTGAAATGTTTTGCAGGCAATATGTTGGAAGGTCCCAAGCATATAAAATATGCTGAGCTGGAAGGGACTCACAAGGATCATCTAGTCCAGGTCCTTGGCTCTCACCAAAAATCCCACCCTGTCCCTGAGGGCATCATCCAAACACTGCTGGAGCTCTGGCCACCTTGAGGCTGTGACCAGCACCCTCTGGGAGAAGAATCTTTTCCTACCATCCAACCAAACCCTCCCATGGCACAGCACCTGTGCCCTTCTCTTGGGTCCTGTCCCTGGTCAAAGCTGCCCCTTGGGAGGAGCTGCACACCTTGCTGAGGTCTGACCTCAGTCTGCTCTCAGCTACTCTCTCTGGCCTCAGCTGCTTCTTAGGTGGCTTCCCCTCTGGACCCTTCACATCTTAGTGCTCCTCCTTTGGGCACTCTTTAGTAAATTTATACTTTTCTTACACTGTGGTGCCCAAAACTACACCCAGGACTCGAGGTGAGGCAGCACCAGCACATCCTCCTGCTTTTCTCCAAGCTGGAGAAATCCATCACAGCTGGCCCTTGCTGCTGCTCTGGTGCCACCAAATACTGATGAGCCACCTTAAAAATTCAACAGTAGCTCCTTAATGTTTCCCTGAAAGAAAAGAGAGAACATGAAAGACCAACAACTGCCCTGACAGTAAAGGGAGAGCAGTGTTTGAATTTCCTTGTGTTGTGTCAGCAGTGTGACTCCTGGAATGGAAGGAGCCAGTTCCTCCACTGGTGTGTACTGGTGGGTCTCTGCTGCTGTCACTGGAGCAAGAGTTATTTACACCAGAGGAAGAGCTGACCTTCATAAATTGTAAATAGTCCTTGACAGGAATGTGTGCTCGTGGCCTTGTCAGCTCTCAGAGGTTTTGTCAGTGTTGGTCTACTGGTAAATGTACTGGCAGCCTTCCTCCAGCAGAGCCAGCAAAATCGTGTCCTTCCTGGCTCCTATTCCAGCATCTCCTACTGCAGTAAGAACCCCAAAGGGCCCCGTCTGACCCAGAGTGGGCTCTGCTGTTGTGATTGCACAGTGATGGTCACTGGAAACTCTGTGTCCCTGTACTTCTCAGTGTCTGGGTTCTTAGCAAAATTGTGCATTGGAGGTAGGACTTGCTGTCTGTGATAACTCCACCACTGGAAGTAATTGAGTGTCTCAGTGAATTTAGCTTTATTCCCAAGGCTTGCCTGTTTTTCTAGAGCTGTGAAGAAAAAACAATAAAACAAACCAAACTTCTGGTCATAAGGAGATAGTCACATGTCTTTTAAACATTATTTTTAGGCCTCATAAAAATATAGGCTAAGGCAAAGATTTGGGGTTTTCTCTAATGATAGTCACTGGCTTCAGTTTGGAAATAGACTTTGGAAACCAAATGTAAATTCTGTGCAAGTCTGATGTTGCTTGTGGTGTTATGACAGCATTAGAGCCCCCTGTGCTTCCCCTGTTTCTTGGGAATTAATCAAAGCGTGCCTGACATTTCCTGAGGATCAAAATAGATATTTAATAGCGGATAAATACTGAGATTGTTTTATTCCTAAAAATGAGCAATAAATTGCCTAGAAACAGTCGCTGAGAATGTAAAAATTATTTAATACCTATTAGGCAGAAGCTGATGGACCTCAAGGCACTTTATTAACAAGGAACACGGCTCCCACGTAGTGTTGTGATTGATAGGAGTGTCTCCATGTACAGATGTGAAATGCTAATGGAGGCTTCAGGAGAAGAGTTAGGGCTCTCCTGGGGATTTATCACATTGCTTCAGACTGGGGAGAAGCAGAAGTTAACAGCAAGTTGTAAAGGCTCTTGCAGGTTTTCTCACCTGCTGTATATACTCATTTAAGAAGCAAGAGGTTTACTGAAGAGAAAATGGACTCTGAAAATATGGGTTTTTAAGAAAAAATGCATTTAGAAAAATTCAAGGATGAATGAAGGCCAAATGGGAGCTTCTCAGAGTAGAAATCCCTTAAGTTTACAAGTTTCTTCTGGGGCTGCAGGATGAGATCAGGTGTAAACAGAACTGGAAGCTGTAAATTGGGCTGGCAGGTGCAGCTCTGCAGCCTTCGGAGAGCCCTTCTGACAGCGGGGATGGTGCCTGGGAGAATCCTGGCTGTGATGGAGAGCTGGGGGGGAACAGCAGCCATTTCAGATAAATGCTTCCCCTGGCATCACAAATACAGGTGGCCAGAGCATAATCTCTGTGTGAGGACATCCAGCAGCTCTGGGTTTGTGGGTCATTAATATCTCCAAGTTCTGAACTGGCACAGACCACAGTGGTTTACCACAAGTGAATTAGATCAATTAATTTCCAACCCAAACCTAATGGGCATTTTAGAAAAGGATTTAATGTCTCATTTACTCTCTACAGTTATCTTGTTAAATACCAATTAAGTATCTAAATATTTCTTACAACCTTAATGAATTACAATATAATAAGTAATAAATGATCACTAGTTTTTGCTAACATGCTGAAGTCTGCTGTTAACTTGAGGAAGTGAACATTAAATTTTCTTAGGACAGTTGTTTGTGCCAGTGAAAGAATTATTTTTAATAACACTGTAATCTTAAAGTAATATAACTGGTGGACTACAGTCTCTGTTTTTTCTTTTTTTTTTTTTTTTTGGTCCAGTAGGATAATGTCAACAAGAAAAAGTTGAGATTGCCCTTTAAAGGTCCTATGTTTGAAAAAGTTTTTAAACTTATTTTTTCTCCTAAATTTTGCAAATACTTCCATTTCTTCCTATTAGTTGGTGATGTAATTACCCTCATTTTCGCATGCAGTTGCACAGCTAAACTGAAAATCTGGCCCCACATTTTCAAACTGATGAAAATATTGTTGTGGAATTTCAGAGTGCAGTAGCACAGCATATTTTTCCAAGTGTATTTGGTGTCCTTTAAAAACATCTGTGACTTTTTAATTTCTTTTTTTTATTATTATTTGCATGAACCACAACAGAATATATATGAGTTCACAGGTACAAAGAAAATACTTGGAGGTGATTTCCTCCCTACTTGTATTTGGGCTCCACCCTTTCTTTCTGTTATTTGAGGACTGTATGCAAACATCAAGGAGGTGATTTTTAATCAATCCTTTCTGTTCTCCTCAAAGAGAAAGAAAGCTCTTTCTTTGGGACGAGCTGGGTTATGCCAAGGTGAGAGGTGCACAAAGCTGCAAAATCATGCAGACAGGGTCAGGTGGGGTGGGGCAAAGGACAGGACCTCCCCAGGCCTGTGAGTGACCCCTGGAATGAAACCTGGGCTGCACAGATCCCATGGTGGTGATGCTGTTGGGTTCTGGACCTATTGCAGTGAAAGATCTTTCACTCTTCCAAGTCCTTCTGCTGAAGTGAGTGTGAATAAATTACCTTTGTAAAGCCAGAAGGGACGCTGCCCCTGCAATAATCCAGCAGCCTCAGGTTCCAGCTGAGTGCTGTGGCTGGCACTGAGTTTTGGAAGAGTGGCTGAGTCTCCTGGGCTGTGTGGAGCTCCTGGGGCAATGGGAGCTGTGCCTGCAGCCATGCCCACAGCTCTCTGTTCCTACAGCAGAGCTGCTACCAAAGCTGGCTTGTGGTTTTTTGTGCTTTGTTCACAGATTGGGGGCTCTTAGGAGTGTTCTGCAGGTATTGTTCCTAAGCAGTGGCTCTGTGCATTGTATTAAAGGGAATGCAAAGGGATTTCATCTCCTATGCTGTGGTAAAGAGAATACAAAGGTATTTTCAGAGGCTCTTTTCTTTGAGCATTGTCCTCTCTATTTATGACAGCAATTAGTTTATTCTTAAAAGGAGGAAAATAGAAAAAGCAGCACACAAGCACTCAAACTGTGCAGCTCCCTAAGTGCTTTTCCCCAATTTATGAAACAAACAAAACAAAAAAAATTCCCTGCTAAGTTAAACTAATATGAAACAGCCCCAGCATTTGAACTTGTCACACAAAGCTGGTTTAAATTTTAATGTGAGCTCTGGAGTAGATTTGTGTAAGGCAAGGTAAAGCAAGTCCCATGAAATATTGATTCTGTACATTTTCTTATGAATTTTTATACTCCAATTTAGTAAATTTTTCATCTCGCCTGCACTTAGAGGTTGCCTATAAAGTCGTTACTACCAATTGTATTAACTGTTGTAAATAAATCATCTCAGTTTGGGCTATTTGTATGAACATGGGCCGACAGGGCCCGGTTTTGTTTGAGCTGTGGCATGTTAAGGCCTTAGTCTGAAAGGGCTAAAAAGGGATTATCAAAATTTAAAATCTGTCACGGCACAGTGGCAGGGCTGCAAAGCCCAGGAGCGTCTGTCAGAGGCAGGAATCTTCCTTCTGCATGTCCCACCTGCATAAGACAAAGCAGCAGGGAGGGGTCTCCACAGGAAGGCTGTTTTCTGGCTTATGTCAGGAGAAAATGGGGATGGAGGGGTGGCATTGCCACCTGTGTCCTTATACCTGCAGGTCGCTCCCTCGAGGAGAAGAATAGAAACTATAAATGTTAGCAATGCTTAGGTATAGCTTGACTGTGCAAAGTGTTTTCTTTAAAATGCCACCTGCAAAGGGACATCAGAACACCTGATGTGAGGGAAATCAGCAACTAAAAATGTTTCCTTTGGCAGTTTCAAGCCTCTAAATCCCAGTTGTCTCTCTCCCCAGAGCTTGATCATGAGCCCTGATATCCTCCATCAAACCTAGCTTAGATGTTCACACTGCCTCCTCATCTCTAATTATAACATATTAAGTGGGTAGGTAGGCAAGATTGTTCTACTTCGTGTCTCTGTTTGAAACACAGGTTTTCTGATGCCTTTCCTTTTAAAATAATATTTTCAAAACGTTACATAACATTCAGCTGAATAAGCTTAATGATTTCTTTTCTATGAGCTACTCCACTGGTGAGTTTGGCTGCTTAACAGAAACACAGCATGAGATCTTCAAGGTGTTTAAATGGTCTCATTATTCATTTTGAACTGTATTGCAATTAGTGCATTTTATTATTTTTAATCTGGTTTTCAATGCTGCTTTACTGTTGAAACTCTGACTCAGAATTTCAGCAATGCTCTGAGCTGAAGGCTGGTCATGCCTGGGCTCTGCTGTAGACACAAGTGCAGGCTGTGAGCTATTAATGTCATTGCAGCTCTTTGAGTCATAAATGTCAGCAATCGTTTGATGAGGGCCTGACTTGAAGCAAGTTTTTGTATGTGCTTATAGCCTGTAGTCTTGAGAGGTGCTTAAATATCTCCTTAAAGCTGGAGTATATGCTTCAGTGTTCTGAAGATGGATGACATGAATGTGGCTTGCTGTGGTTGATGTATAAATAAGAACAGATGGTTTTTCCAGATTCTAGTTAATGGCAATTAAACTCTAATTTGTTATTTTGTACAGAACAAATCTCTGTTAAATTTCTGGTTCTGTAAATACTCTGAAACAATGCTTTTTGAGATACTGTCATGAATCTTTGGGCTGTTTTGAGATAAGCCTTGTGGTAATTTGATAACAAAACATACCAGGTGCATTTCTGATCTTGGTTGTTTATGTATAACTTTCCAACCATTTTCTATTTCACCTACCTTTAAATAAAGATTATAAGCTTATTTTCCCAGTAGCCCTAAGCAGAACATTTTTCATCAAATGAACCTGTTAATACAAGAAATTTAGTAAGTGTTTGGAGATAACAGCAAAACAATAACTGTGAGAAATCCACTCAACGTGTGCAAATAATCCTCTAACTTGTCCTCTTCTATCCAAGCTCAGTCCTGCTCAGAACCAGCTGTGCTCTCTTGGTTTGTGTATTGCTTGTAGGTTGCTTTCTTAGAAAGATTTAAAGTTGGTTGGTAGAGTTGGGTTTTTTTTTTTTTTTTTTTTAAATTCAGAATATCAATAGTATCCAAGGAAAAACTTGACTATTTTTCCAGAGGAGCAGCACCTCATTAGTTAAAAGGCTCTCTGTAATAATCGCCTCGTGTTCCGTTTAGTTTGCCCTCCTTGGCTGGAGCTGACCTTTCAGCTGTCTGTATATCCTGAGTGTTTGTGTAAACAGCAAAGGATCCCGTTAATTACTGAGCCTTCCTCCCATTCAGCAGAGCGATGTCCGGCCTCCTCTGATGGCCAGGGCGATAGGAGAAGCCTCGGGGAGACAGGAAGGAGCTTGCAGAGAGGGAAAACTCTGGGAGGGAGGGAGGAGGCAGAGGGAGCTGCCCTGAGCTGAGGAAAAGGGAGCCGGAGCAGGGGCACAGGCAGCCTCTGGCACCGCGGTCTTTGGAAGCTGTGGGAGGCAGTTCTGGGATTGCAGAGCTGAATTCTCCCTGTTTTGGGGCTACCAGGGTTGTAGCACCAACACTTTTGGCCCCAGAAGTCCTCACCAAACATTGATGTTGGGGTTTGTGTCATATTCCCCAATCTGTACTGGGGAGAGCGATAACTGATGTGCTAAGAAACAATCCAAATATTTTCTCCAAACTTAGAGTCACTCCCTGAATCTTAGAGGAGTTAAAAATCCAAGCCAACCCCCTTGTGTTGCTGCTTTTGCCCACACAGCTCTCTCTGAGTCTGTAGTTTGTCCTCTTCAGCCATGGCTCTTGCTGATGTGGAGCCTGCCTTTCCCTGGCACAGCCTCTGTGGGACTTTGTGCTCTCAGGCAGAGAGAGCAGGGCTGGAGCTCAGGTGCCTTCTCTCCAGGGACATGGGGTTTTTGTGGAGTGATAAATGCAATATCACTGCAGAAAGCAAGTGAGATTGACAGCAAACCTTCGTGAAAGGGTCAGCATCTACATTGCCTTGGTGTAGAGTGTCAAGCCTGGGAAGGAAAATTAACTGTAGAAGAAAACCAAGTTTTTCCTTTGTGTGTTTATTTTTACAACCCTGATTAGTGTTGGCTATTCTAAATTTCCATGCTATTCAGCCTCACTGTAGATATGATGGTGACGTGTTTTGCTGGTTTGGGTTGGATGGCAGCCCTGCTGGGGCTGTAAAATTTGGAGAATCTCAGATGTCACTCTTCCTCTGCAAACCTGCATATTATTGATTCATTTTGTTTTAAAGATGAGTGAAAGAAAGAAAAATCCCGCTGGTTGATTGTAACTGACAAAGTGTAACTCAATCAGTTATATGAAAGACTTTTGAGGGCAGCTAGAAACCAATGTTACATTAAATTCAGCTACTTAGTCCTAAATATATGGCCATATATTTAAATTTTTAAAAGCTATTTGGTCATCATAGTATTCTCAACCAAAAAAATCTTTCTTTTGAGTAGCTGCTAAATGCATCATTCTCAAATTATCTATGTGAAACAAATAAGATGTAGACACAGCTAATTGATATCAGGAAAGGGAGGATGGTTGAATGCAGGAAGAGCATCCTGCATGTTTCCAGCTGAATTTTTAACCAGTTGGATATGCAGGGCTGTCCTCTTGGCTGTGATGTTGTCTAGTGTGGTGAAACAAAATTGTTCTGGTGAACAGAGCTGGGGGCCAGCCCTGTGCTCACACAGGGGCCATTGCTGAAACATCAGCTAAACCTTCCAGCAATTACATATGGTGAAGTACTGCTAGTATTTCTACTTTTGTTTTGTTTTTAATCAATTGAGCAAGTAAAAGCTCAGAAAACTGTTTTGATAGAAAAATATCTGATTTAAAAATCTTCTGTCCCTTTTTCACCCGAGGTACAACTGGAAGCATGGATAGCCAACCCCTGCTTTGTGTGTTGAAGTGAAATAATGGTGACATTAGATATAAACTCCTAATGGAGGCAGCAGTTTTGGTGTGTCTGGGCCTATTTGCTGAGTATCTTTAACTCCTCATAACTCACTCTGAACAGACTCGACTGTCAGGTGCTAGAAAGTTCAGCAGGGAGCAAGGTCAGACTCAAGGGACCAGCATTTTCAGAGACAGGAGCAGATTAAGTTCACCCTTCAACACTCTCTTCTGAGAATCTGCCACTCCTGTAGACCCATTTTAGCTGTAGTACCCAAAAGTCTGACAAACAGAAAGCAGAAACACTTCAGTGTGTATTTCTCCTAGAAGCAGGCAGTGTCAAGAAATGCAATTTTGTGAGATGACTGCATTAGCCTTGAACTTTTCAGACAGATCTAAACGAAGAGGAGGAGTTTATCCTGGCTTCTAGGAACTGATGGGAGCCCTGTGGGGCGTAGGTTCACATTTTTAAATGTTCACATAAAATCAGATAGTGGTGTCCACCCCCTCAAAAGCTCCACGGGTGGAGAAGGAAAGAACATACCAGTAAGCACATGCAATCCTTCAGAGTTCATTATACAGCAAGTGTGTTTCAAAGGACCTTGAGAGCATGTTTCCAAGGGAGGGGTAAGGTCGATGCATGGATGGGAGAAGCCAATTGAAATCAATGGGAATTGATTTAGAGTCTGGGGGCACTGTGTTAAAATCTCCAGTCTTACCATACACCTTCATGAATATTAACAGGAGCGGGATCAATACGCAGCTGATTTTCAGATGTACAGCTGGCTCCTTTTCGTCTGTAGATTAAAGACACGGCAATCTTGCTTTCTTTAGATAACACTGAGAATTCCAAAAAATGACTTGTGACTTTAGATCCTGTTCTCCAGGGCTCTTTGATGATGATCATGATATTTCCCTACTTTTTAAGGGTGCGTTTTCCCAGTTACGTTTATCTCCGGTGTCTGTTTCAAGGATTCCATCTAAATAAGGAGGGGTGGGCCGCTCCTGGGAGCACTGAGGTGGCTTTCCCACGTGCTTGGGAGTGCAGGGCTTTGGGACAGCCCTGGTGCCTGCCCTCCTGCCGGCTGCCTGCCAGCAGATGGCTGCCGCTCTCTGATGGAAGCGAGCGCTCCGCCGCGCGTTTTACCTCGTGCTCCGCGGAAAGTCGCTGCAAAGCTCTCTGCTCCTCTAACCCCTGAGAGCTCTGCCTCCAAACCTGAGCTCCCACAGCCTGCCAGCCCAAGTGACTGCTGCAGTCCACGTGGAAGAGCTCTGCGAGGCTCAGAGGTGGAAAGCTGTGATGCTGCTGTGAGCGTGGTACCTCAGCTGAGCCTTCTTCACTCTGAAAGTGAAATCAGACTTTGCCAACTCTCCTTTTCTCTCCTTTAACAAATGATGCACGTTGTTTGAAATATCCTGAACGGTTTTGTTTGTTTGTTTTGAAAGTACAGGTCAGGATCCAGGCTTGGCAGCTTGTCCTGACTTCCTTAAGGAGCTGAGCAAATGTCCCAGGCCCAACCAACTGAAATTCTGGAATATTTTGGATTCCTATTTACAGCAGACAAAGATTGTGTTCAGGCAGCTTAATGACAAAGAATAATGTCTCAGGCTTTTCTATACATTACAAAATACTTATAGATAGCTGAGTATGTCTCAGGGCTTATAGATTTAATGCTTTTTCCCTGTGGTTTCTTTAGGTAGTATCTGGCAAAATGCAAATAACTGGAAATATGCTTATTTTGTCACTATGGCTGGTGATAAAGATGGGGACAGTGCAAGATATGCACATTATCTCTGGCATCAGATAATGGAGGAAGTTACTGGGATTCCTCAGAGAGCCTGGGCATGCTAAGGGTGATCTAATGCACCCCAGGAATATGAAGAGGCCAGGGTTGCTTCCAGCCAGGGTTTGCCGTGTCCTTGCCCTGCTGAGCTGTTCCTGGTTGTTCCAAAAGTGACAAAGTTACCCCTGTGCTGAATTCTGGTGATTGCTTGGACTTGTGAAGACATTGCTACGTTTGCATGTGGTGCTTGTTTTGCATTTAAGAGAGTTCAGGTTTTGAGATAATTTCCTTTTGTTTTTCAATGAATTCCGCAAAACTGGACTTTGGGGTGTGACTTGATGCCAGTGATGGGGAAAAAAAAAAGCTTGAAAAATTAGGAAAAAAGCTTAAAAAGTGGTTTCTGTAAGTTTGATAAAGGTCCATGTAGCAGTGCTGCAATGGCTTTCAGAACAGTTTTTGAAAATTAGAAATGGTGTGGAAGAAGGCAATGGGAACAATGTAGCACAAAATGGGGTAAACTTTGAGACTTTGTCTTTCTATACATTATTCATCACTGCTCATGAAAGGCGACTTGGCTTCTCTTGTGTTTTTGACGGCCAATTGGAAATGGTGAAAATGTTTGTAACTTCTATTGTGTTTTTTTCTAATTAGACAAGACAAATAGTTTATGAAGAGCAAGGACAGAATTAATCACGGGCTCTTGCTCATCACAGCTGTGCTCTGAATGCCTGACAGAGCCACTTTATGGCATATAATTCAACATATAGAATAAATGTAGTACAAAGGACAGAGTTTGGAAAGCATTTGCAGTGGAGATCACGTTGTTTTGCAAAGTCCTGGGCATAACTGAGTACAATTGAACTGAAAGGGAGCTGTGAGATGCTTTGGAAAGAGAAATCCTCGCTGGCATTTCCAAAGAGGAGATCTGAATCTGGATTACAGCTTTTTGTGCAATTTGGGTATAATTTCCATGTCTAATTTGGTGGGTGCACAAATGTATTGAATGTTTTCTGCAGGCAGTTGGTTACCTAAGCATCCAGCTCTCCCTTTGGGTTTAAAAGCATAGAAATCAGGAGGTTCAGATTGTACTTTCAAGTCATATGATTAAAGTCTTCCCTCTGTGTCAATCAGAAGATTAGAAGCTGTGTTTGTATTCCATATGAACTATGTGTGTGTTTTTCTGAATGATCTGTTGCCAGTAGCAATTGTAATTAATGTTTCTTATGAAGTTCAGAGTGTATACAACTTGCTGTTAGCTTTTTAATGAAATACCAACTTGCTTATTGCTCTTTGACACTTCTTTCATCTTAGAATGAATCTGAAAGATTTCTGATGTTCTACTTTGATTTTAAAAACCCTCTCCTTTTTTTCCTTAGTGACTGTCCACTGCACAGAGCATTACCCTTTGCATTGTATGAGTAGTTTAGCTTTACAGGGTGCAGCTGAAGTGGCTTCTCAGACCTTACCTGAGTCAGACTTCAAAAATGATCAGTGATCATTTTCACCTGGACATTTATCTGCCTTGTCACTTCAAATGGGCTTTTGTCTGCCTTGTACCTACTGGCAGTGAATAACTGACCTACAGGCACAAATTCTGTCTAGATGAGCAAAGTCAATTAATTTACATATTTAAGTAGCTGTGTCCACACTTTTGAGGTCTGTTTTAAGTCACTTTGAGCATGCCACTGACAGGCAGGAGTGTGAGCCTAAGTGTTAGTACTTAAAGAATTATTTTTTTTTAGTCTAGCAGAAAAGAAAGGGGCTTATTCTCTATCACAGTATTATTATTGTATTGCAGCAATGTCTGTAAATTTCAGGCTGATGTAAAAACTGAATTGGATGAAAGTGTGGCTTGCTTGGCTCTCATTTCATCTCTTGAACAAGACATTCACAGGTTTCCATTTGATTCACTGGTGTTTGTATACAGTAAGCTAAAACACCTGACTTAAACTCTGCCAGCTCTGGCTGGAAATACTGGAAGCATTGCAACTACACAGATTAAAGTTTCAGAGAGGTGAGATAAGTGTCTGATCATGGAGGTGCCTTGTGAAAACAAACCTTTCAAAATCTGCCACAGATATCCCATGTCATGTGGTGTGAGCAGGTTGTGGCTGTTAGATCCAACATACTTTTGATTATCAGTTTTTAAAGCACCAGTTTTCAAGGGGTGGAAGAGGTTTGCTGGTTTGTGTTATGAGCAGACAGTGCTTGTCTCAGTGTCTGATCTCTCACACTGGTGTTTAGAATTTGGGAGAGTTGAGATCCTCACTGTAAGAGATGACGGAACACAAACCCGCTGCTCCTTACTGGTGTTTGATACTTATTTCAGTACAGCAATTCAAAGTTTCACTGGGTTCAGAAGTGCCAAACCAGCACATTTAGTACTCCTCAAAACACAAAAAAAATCAGCTTCTGGAAGTGAAGAACATCTGCATCTAAAACACGCCAATTAGCAAGAAGACACGAGTGGTGCTAACGCGCTTGCTCTATTTTTGGTCACTGTGGCTACGTGATCAGGAAAGAAACAGAGACTGGTATGGCTCTGATTAACTCTTCTCACTCCCTTTTAAAAGCATTTCTTCTGGTTTTAACAACCTTTCACCACTGAAAGGTTGGTGAACAAAGCAAGTCCATGATGTATAAATGTGTCTGGAATCATGCAAATATATGGTCATGGGCAATTTATTTGATATATTTACTAAATAGTCTGCAGCCTGCTGAGTGTGATACACTGTGCCCTGCTGCACAGAAAGCCAAGAAAGGCATATATAGTTAAATAATTCATATTTGTATAGTTAAAGCTTGAATTTTCACATCTCCAATTCTCATTTTGTTTTGACTTTTGTTCTGTGACTTGACTTTGGTTTTTTTCATTTTTTCAGGATTGTCCTGAGTTAGTGTTTAGTTTTAGCACAAGTAAACATAATTTATGAAAATTGGTATGAAACTCTGTTGGCAGAAGAAATCTTAGTAGAACCTGTTCAGCTCAGTTCACTGCCAGAGAACAGAGATGTGGGGTTGTTGTGGTTTAAGCACAGCTTCCTTTTTAATGTTTTTTTTTTTGTTTTAGTTGGGAGTCTTTTTGGTAACATTTTTATAAAATTATTGTCTTTTTCCAAAATCACTTACTGAAAAGTCTGTTGAGAGCATCCTTCAGACTACAGGGAAACATAAATGTGTAGCACATTGTAATGTTTTAGTTCATCCTTCTGTGTGTCTAAATATTTCACGACCACCAAAGTACAGCAGAAGGTGCAGTTTTAAGTTAATCAAGGAGATTTTGCCTTTTGCATAACAAGGCAGAGTGAACATCTGAGCCCCCACTAAGGACATAACAGGCAATCATATTAATGCTGATTATAGACAGGCACTTCAACTGGAAGTTGAATTTGGTTCCCAGTGCATAGAACAGCACAAAATAATTCAGGTGCTCGGGGTTTATGTGAAATGTGCTGCAGGTTGTTCAAGGCTTAGCCTGAGAGCTTGTGTGACTTCTCAGGCACGTGCAGAACATGAATCTCTTGACTCCATTTGCTCTTTTCCTTCCTTCCAGAGGTCAGGTGTTGTCCATACCTGATACCTGACTGCCATTCATCCCTGGTGGCCTGGTTCTGCCCCTTGGAAGTGAAGGCACAACTCCCCATGGGTTCTGTAATTTTTCAAACAAAGCCATTAGCAGCTCTGCACCTGTCAGAGTTGCCATACCTTAATGGCTTTGAAGCTGATTTACAAATACTTTAGTGCTGTATTATCTCAAATGTTTAGCAATTTCCCTGGTCCTGTCAGGTAAAACAAACTCAGGTGTTAATTATTGTTATTCCAAGTGCAGCATATGGGGAAATGAAAAACGTCTTGCAGGTACAGCAATAAAACAAAATCCTAATTAGTCTTTGGGTAAAACTGACATCAAAAGAGGGCACTAGTCCTCCACTGAACCCAGGTGTGGTGTGTTCCCAGGTTTCCCTCTCTGTAAGTGTGGAGGGCTGCTGATAGTACAGTTATCTTTTTGGAGTGGAGCAAAATCTGTGTTTATTTGTATTTGTAATTTCAGTGGAATCCTTCCAATGCTATTTATGAGACCTTGAATAGACTGTGAGAGAAGGAACAGGAAAGCTCAGTGCAGAAGAGCAGAAGCCTCTATTTTAATGCTTCAGAGCAGGGACGTGGAATTCAGCAACAGTCTTGGTGCTGGTGGTGTAATAGATGTGACCTTTTAAAAAGATCACTTAATTTATGTAAAGCTACTCAGAACAGGGCAACAGACACCATCAAAATGCTTTTTCTACACCAAAAGTGGGGTGGGTTGCAGGCTTCCTTGGTGCTTTCACAGGCTCTGTCACAGAGTCCACTGAAATGAATGAGAAGATGCCTTCAGAGCTAAATTGTGGTGGTTTTACTGGGTTTTGGGCTTTGCTCAGGTAGCTCACAGCATCTTTTTCTGTGCTGCAGAACAGCAGGTCCCTTAGTACCTCAAAGCTGCATTGTTTTAGTCAGCAAGAGTTACAGATGGTGACTGGCCCCAGTATAGGGAAAAAATAAAAAATAGAAAAAAATAATGAGCTTTTTTTTCTTGGTGCTTGCCCATGGTTGTTCTGGTCTTTGTTGCTGGCTGTGTATCTTCCCTCTGGAAAGCAGATGGATATGTCTGCCCAGCACTGGAAAACGACTGCAGTGTGGCAGTTTAAACCCAGTCCAGCTAAAATACAGGGAGCCAATGCCTTTGGCACCAATCTCCAGAGGGCTCAAACAGATCTGCTACAGTCACAGCTGGAGCTCTGAAATGGCTCAGCTTTGGTGTGAACTGAACATCCTGGGAAAAAGAGTGCTTTGGTGGGTGGCACCACTGCTCAGGTGGCTGGTAAATTCATGTACCAAGGTCAATCTTGTTCCAGCTACTTCCTTTGTTCCTTCACTTCAGCTTTGACTTCAATGGGAGTATATTTTCTAGAGATACCCAACAAGAATAGGAAAGGATTCTACACATACTAGTTATTCCAGCTACAAATAACAATAATAGAAAAAAAAAAATCACCAGTTTGAAAACTGTCATTTTATAATGGAATTATTTAAACATCAGGCTTTTTGCAGTATTACAGATGCCTTAAAAATAAGTAATATACTCAATGTTTACCCTAGAGCTTTCTAAGTTCCTCACTTTAGTGCCTTTAGTGACTAGGAGACTCTATATTTTAATTTGTGTACCTGTGATGTTGCTGTCCTGCTTTCAGCTGGGGGAGGCAATTTTCTCCCCAGCAGCTGGTACAGTGCTGGGGTTTGGATTTGGGATGAGAAAGGGGCTGGTGTTTGGGTGTTACTGAGTTGCACTTGTGCAAACTCAAGAACTTTTCAGCTTCCCACCCTGCTGGGACAGCAAGGGGATGGGGGCACAACAAGCTCGAGGGGACACTGTTGGGACAGCTGACCTCAAAATAAATTGATATATTTATGCCAAAGGGCTGTGCCAGGCTATAGGATTTTGTGGTTAATCTATCAACAGGAGAGGTGGCCACTGCTGGGGGACTGGCTGGGTATCAGTCAGGGAGTGGTGAGCAATTGCACTGTGCAACACTTCTTTTGTATATTCTTTTGACATTCTATTGTTATTTTTCCTCCCTTTCCTGTCCTATTAAACTGTCTTTATCTCACCCCACCTTATTTTTTTGGATTTTCTCCTCCATCCCACTGGGAGTGAGGGAGTGAGCAGCTGTGGGGTGTTCCACTGCCTGCCCAGATAAACCACAGCCCTTGCTAAAGGTTCAGTGGAAACACAGAAAACCTCTGGCTTAAACTCTGAATTTAGGTCTGGTACAACTAGATAATGACTAGGCATCAAAGGCTTCAAATATCTTTGCATTATAATTGATCTCCCTTACATACCTATCAAAATTTCTTTCAAAATTTAAAACAGCCTCAGGCTTTCCCCATATAAGAAGTGGATCCTGCCTTTCCCGTATTTAAAGAGTTGATTCCAGAGAGGTTTGCCAGTGTTTGGTTCCTCTTAAATGCTTGCTATTTCTGTACAATTCCCTGAAGTGCATGATGGTTTATTTGATTTCATTAACATTTGGAAAGGATTTGAGGAATTGCATGGTTTGGTCACTCCAGTAAAAAGATAATAATGCTCTTGGGAGCAGCTGAATGTGGAAATTGCATGTGAGAAGCTGCATGTCCATCCTAGGAGGCTGTAACAGCCTCTCTCTACGGTGTGCTATAAAGTTTTAACTGCTCTAATCAGCCAGGACCATCACTACCACTCATGTCAGAGGAATGGCTCTCTTCTGTGATAACATCTGAGGGCTGTTCTCATTGATGGCCCTGCCTATATATCATTTTCCAAGCATGAGAACACGTTCAAGTCCAAACTTGTTGCATATTGAAATGATTTGGAGGGAAGGCCACCACGAGAGGAGGGCTGGCCAGGATCTGGCAGTGGATAGGGAAAGTTTGGATTCACATTTCCTCTTCCCATGCCTTCCAGCATTACAGGCATGGCAATAAAGCCATTTTCTTCACCAAGCTCCCTCTTTTACCAGCTGCATAGTGCCATGAATAGTGTCACACTGCCAGAGCAAACTGGTGAGGTTGTTCCCTTCCCTAAAAGAAAGGGCAGGAAGGCAGCAGGGGGGCTGGGGGCAGGTGAACTGCACGAGCACCCTGGCTGGCAGTGGCAGCCCCCAGGGTGCTCTGGGCTGCTCTTCCAGGAGTGCTTGAAGCTCTCACAGTCCACGTGGGCCAGCTGACAAGCATTGATGTGACTCCTGTGATCCAGCAGCATCTTACAAAGGTGTTTGTGGAGTCTAACAGAGTTTTCACTGAGTTGGGCAGGGATGTGAAGGGACCTCTGGGATGTGGCACACTTCATGCAAATCCCTGTTGCTTAGTAGTATTTTGATAGAATTTTACAAGACCTCAGGAGAGGATGCAGTGATTCCTATGCCATGACTTGTTGCAGTGCCTGCCCCAGAGACCTGCCAGCACTGCTTGCAGCCATGGGCAATTGCATTTGAAAGGGGCTGCTCTCACAGCAGCCCAGGCTGGCAGCAAGAGCACAGCAGTGTGTGGCCTGCAGCATGGTCCCTGCTCAGGATCACTGCCTGCAAACCAGCAAAAGGGTTGGAATGCTGCTGTAAGAATATTGAAGTAGCCTCATCTCTCTTTTTGAACTTGGTCCTTGTATTTTAACAGAGCTGTGTACATTACCCAGCATTTGAGAGGATAATACAGGGCTTTATCTCAAATCTTTGAGAGCTGCCTCCCTTGGAGTCTGAAATGCTGTATGTGATAGTAGTCACTTCTTGGGAGGAGGGTTGCCCTGCTCCAAATTAGAAAGGCAAAAGCTCAATTTTGTTTTTCTTTTCCTTTGAAACATTGTGAATAAGGCACAGAAAAACTTACCAGCCCACTGTCACTTTAGTCTCTTGTGTTGAGAATTCAAGCTACAGTTTACATCCCTCCCTCCCTCCCCTCTCTGCCTCTTCTTTTACATCCTTTCCCTCCCCACCTCTTCTCCCAGCACCATACATGTGTTTAATCTTAGACATGGGTGTAAACCTGTCTATTCCTTATTTTGCATCCTTCGAGTATTATTATAATCAGGCCAGTTTATTAAGAATTAATGTCCCTTTGTGAGCAGAGGATAATGGAATGGCCACATTTCCTCTTGTGCTGGACTGTGATTTACTAATAGGAGCTTCTAGGGAAAGGATCATAAAAGAGTGAGTCCCCCACCTCTGGATTAATATTTAATCAGGTGTTAAGAGAGCCTTGTGTTGGATCCTAGAGTTGCTAGCAGAAACCTTCAGGGGAAATGAGAGGGTCCTGCATCTTAAAGGGGCAATGCAATTATAATTAAAGGTTTGATCCAAAGCCTTTGGACATAAATGAAAAGCTCCTGTTGATTTGAAGACCTCTGGATCTGCCCCAAAGGGAACCAAAAATAATGAATGTTTTTGCATGTGAGACATAGAAAGACAGGCGTACTTATTTATATAATTATTTCAAAGGTATCAAACGAGGTTAACAAGCATGGCCTAAATTGAAAATGAATGGGATGCAAGAGGGCTGCTGCCAAAAACATGCATCAAACAAGCTGGGGGCCAAACAGTTCCAAACTTTTAAAGTATGTGAACGTGAATTCAGATGGCTTAACTCTTGTATTTCATGGCTAAATGAGCTACGCTGAGAGAAGCGTGGCAGTTGACTTGTTCCAAGTCTCATTATGGTTTGTGGACTATAGCTCAATAATCTGTTTTTAAGTAGGCACAGATCAGCTCCCTTCAGTTTACAGAACTGCAGCTGGTTCCCTAAACCAGCAGCACCACATCCTCTGCAGCCCTGTCCTCCTGCAGGAGCAGCTCAGGTGGGATGCTCTGGGTGGGACACAGCCCTGCAGGCCCCCAGAGCAGAGAGTGCAGGCAGCCCATCTGACATTGCAGCTTGTCATTTAATCTAATTTCTGCAAACCAAGTGCCTTTTTCAGTTTCTGTATCATGTTTCCAGTATTCCAAGACACGTTCCAGTACTGTCACTGGGTTATTTCATAATAAAGCTGGGTGTATAGATTTTTAAGAACTTAAAATATGTTATTGACTTGGAACAGGGTGTTGGGGGGTGTGTTGTTGGCCACTGTAGTTTATTGCTGTGTTTCAAACTTTGCCCAGTAAGAACAGCCTCCAGCTGATGTGAAGCCCCTGATAAGAGGAAAGGATGCAAAAATGAGGGTGGTGCTGAGACTCTTTAGATGAGGGGGGGAAAGGAGGGGCTGCTCTGCTCGTGTAGTGCCTGTGAGAGAATGAAGTTTGACCATGGCAAATCTCTCTCCTTGCTACAAAAAACATTTTGCTGTCTGGTGATGGTGTGATGAGGGGCTGCCCAGCTGAGATGGTTTTTATGACCTTGTGCCATCCTTCAAACCAGCCCTTCAACCCAATCCCCTCAGTATGCCTGGGAGCACATTAAATCCCCCAGGAGGGTGGCACGTGCAGGTGCTCAGTGTGGCTCTCTGTAATTCAGAGCAGCCTGTCATGTCCTAGGTCACTGTGTTTCCATTGATCTCTCTTTGCATCTGCTCTCCATCTAAGCTGGTTTTGCATTTGTGCTAAATATAGCACAGACAGGGGGCACTGATTAGGGCTGTGTTTGTATCAATAAATCTCCCCCTCTCTCTGAACCTCCTGGGGATGCCTTGCACAGGTAGCTTGGTGCAGTGTGCTGTGGGATGATGACATGCAGCGTTACATCCTGGTTAATTCAGAAAATCTGCCAGTATTCCTTCAACTGATTTTGGCTATTTGTATTTTAAAAAGTAAAACCTATAACAGGAGTGTAGATGTAGCTCTAAACACAGCTACAGTGCTTGCAGGAGTTATAAATAATTTGATGGAACATTGCTCGTGCACTTCCTTGTTTTGTGTTTTTGGAATTGCACTTTGAGCATGAATTCTGGTTTTCCTGCAAACTTACAACCTCGAGTTCAACAGAGACCCACAACATGCTGCATCTTCCAAACAACAGAGAAAGTGAATTTCTTTACTTTGGAACTGGATATCTGTAGTTCTAATAGCAGAATTCTTATGAGCTGTGTCTAAACCAAATATATTCATAATAAGCCTGTTCTCTTCTTTTTCCCAGAATCATCTTTTCATTCATTTGATGCTTCTGATTTCATCAGGGAAATCGGAAATATTTTATGCAGAATTTTAAAATTATTTGTTTGTGGGTTTTCCGCATCCTGTGCATTTGGAATCAGAAATCAGAAATTGGATTTTACGAATTGAAATCTGTAACTACAGAAATTTTCACTTCAGATTTACACTGAAAAAGTTGGTTTGATTGTACCCTCGAGATTTCATGATCTGAAGGCAATAGAAAATAGCCTGTATGGTTTTGTTGGGTTTGTTTTCATCATCTTGAGGTCTTTGCAGCTACCTCAGGCTCCGTAAAAAGTTAAGATGCCAAATTTTGGCATATTGAGGTATTACAGTGCAGTCAGTATCTGTGAGAATTCCCCAGCAGAGATGGACAGGGATAAAGAGGGCAGGAAAAGCAGGAATGGATGTGGAACCTGCATGCACTGGATCTCAGCTGTGCTCCTGAACCAGAGCTAAACAACTGCCTCCCTTGTGATGGTTGCTCCCAGAGAAAGGCTTTCCCTGAAAACCTCTTCCCAACACCACCTCTAATAGGCAAGGCTTATTTCAGAGTTTTATTCCAGCTCATTTAAGTTTAGGGACCTTCCCTGTTGCTCATTAATCTCAAGGAAAAATGCAGATGAGAGAGGTTCAGCTGGTGTGCAGCCACTCCAGATGAAGCTGGGCAAGGGCTTTTCTGTCCTCCTGCTGGCTGGAGGTCAGGAGCCATGGCTGCATTAAAACACCTCAACAGAGCAATGCCCAATTACCCAGCCCCTCATAAGGGCTGGGGACTGTGAGACCATTACTATTGGATAGGAAGAGCTGGATCTCCCCATCGTTTGGTGAGAGATGAGAAATGATCAAAGAAAACTGACTGGTGTTTGAAATGAAGTAGGGAAGGGACTTTTGCTTCTAATGAAACACTAACAGCTGCTTTGTGATTCAGCCTGCTGCCCTTGCTGGAGAATAGTACCAAATTGTCCATTAGTGGCACACAGCATTGCAATAAAACTTATGAAAATTATTTATTGCTACATCAAGCTGTACAGTTCCTTCTTACAAAGCAAGATATAGCAGAAATGGGGTAAAGGCCAAGCATTTAGCATTAAGTTCCCAAACAGTAAGGTCTTACCTAATGTGCAATGCATCCTTTGCAATTAAGAGTAGAAGTTAATGAAGTTTCTGACAGTCCTTATTTTTTCCTGGGGAGACTTTGGCAGACTGGGGCTGGCCACAAAGCAAGTTCTCTCCAATTCATGCAAGCCTCAGCTTTGCTCAGAAAAGCTTCATTATTTTCTCAGAACCTACCTATTAACCTTGCTTTCCTTTTCTTTTGGAGAGAGAATTCCTTTTTTTGTGGATGTAGCTGTGAGGGAGTTTGTTGTCTGTGCAATTCTCAACCAACCAGACCTCATCCCCTCAATGTCTGAGAGCTTCAGGAGGTGGTGGCAGGTGACCTGGTCAGGCAAAAGCCTCCCCTTTCCTGTGGTCAATGGGAAATATTGCCACTGACTTGTAAGAGTCAGGATTTCAGCCCTGATGTTCTCAAAGAGATATTGATGGCACATGGTGGAAAACAAAGCAATGTATTTTATCACCAAAGCAAGAACAAATGTGCAAATACAGCCCCAGAGATGAAGGTCAAAGCTGTTTAATGGACCTTCATAAAGTTATGTACCACTTAAATCCTAATTAACTCCAGTTTGGGGCATTTCAGTGGGATTTAATAAATAGGCTTGTGGAGAACCTCTGCACAGGGTTGAATTTCAACCTTTGCCAGGGAATCAGGAGGAGGTTAGTTTACATCAGGCATCTGTGTATTTTGTTCCCAAAGTAGCATTTAGGAAAACGGCCACAAACAGCACATGCTGGGTTATAGCTGGCAATTTAATCTGCAGGCAGGAGCTTATAAAATCCATGGTAGGATGAAGTTTGCATTGCTCTGAGTGTTGGATAATGGAAGTACTCAACAAAAGCCAGCAGGCTGAGCAACAAGTGGCATTTCAAACCTCGGGGTTTACCACAGGCTCACGTATTTTGCAGGATGGATATTGTACTTAGGTTTCTTGTATTCCAAATGCTCAACTTGTCATGGAAACAACGGGGCTGCATTAGCAGGGGTGGAGCCAGGTGGTGTTACTACAATGCAGGAAAAAAAATCAATTTATTCTGTGGCTTAAAATTTATTTCATAGTTGGGGAAAACTCAGTTGAAGTGATGATTATGTTCCCCAAGCATGTGGTGCACTGACTCTGTTTAATATAAACAATTACTGTGTATGGGTTGCATGTGTGGTTATGATGTGGTGGTGTGGTGTGGTACTGAGATTTTATCAGGTCTGGGCTTGTCTCCTTCCTCACCAATTCAAACTTTCCCTTAGGTCAAATTCTTACCCTCTGTGCAGGTCATCCCAAGTGAATGTGAGCAAAACCTTTACACTGCCAGTTTCTCATCCTATATCCCATTGTTGGCATATCCTGAATTTTATAAATTCAGTGTCTGATGAGTCCTTAAAAGCACTTGTGGCACTCTACCTGAAAGGCTTGGCTTCTTCATTGTCAAAATCCTGTGCAAGGAGCTGTTAGAAAAAAGGAAAAATGTTCATTTTTTAAAGACTCTGGATATTATTTCTTTACATTGTGATTCTCTGTGGCATCTCAAGATTTTTGGCAATGGAGGGGATAAGTGGTTTGAGCTTCTTGAAAGTGCCCAGGGAATTGCACTGTTTAGTTCACACTGTACTTGCTACCAGTTTCTGGGTTAATCCAGCCATCCTTATCCTCTGTTCTCTGAATTTCCAAAGCAGAAGGATCAGCTTCAGTATTTCAAAACGTGGGAAATAAAAGCCCTGCCCATTTCAACCTCACCCCTGGATCCTAGTGATGCATTTGCTGGGCCTGACCCAGTCTGTGAAGGCAAGCAGAAGGGCTGTCACACCCTGCCTGTGGTTTTGTGTGCCCCCAAAGGCTCTTCCCTCCCCTGGGGCAGCGTTTGGCAGGTGAGGAACCAGGCAGGCCAACCCTGACAGGAGACCTGGAGAGGCCCTGACACAAAGTCTCTGAAAACAGCCCCAGCTCTGCTTTTGGTGAGCTGGGAGCAGAAGGAAGAGGGAAGGGACAGGACAGTGTTCCCTTCCAGCAGGCAGATAAGGGTTACTGTCTCAGCCTGGAATTTCAGTCTTGCCTCTTACTCCAGTACCCTCCCCCATCCTCCCTTCAGCTTTAATATCTAGGTTTGTCTGATTTTTAAACTGGGTTATTTGAATGTCAAACTTTCAATAACACTTTAACAGAGGTGTCCATTAACCCATGCTAAATTACAGCAGAACATCTCTGGAAATACATGTGACATCCACATGAATACCAAATGAATTCATTAGGATCAGTGCTATTACAATGAATACCAAATGAAACCCACAGTGATGGGGACATCATCTCCCTGGGAATAATCGACAGCCTTCCTTTGGCACTAGTCAAACACATCAGCTGTTTGTTTCCACTGATGAGAGGTGGCAGTCTAGGTTTTGGTTAGATAAACAAATGATGACACCAATAATCACTTAGTTGGTGGCTGTAATGCTTAATAATCACATCCTGATATCATGCACACTAGAAGCAGTGCTGCACTTTTTATGCATAATGAATCCCAAACACTTCATAAAAGGTGATAACTTTCTTTGACCACTGAATATATTATTTATAAAAGTGCTCCCTTCCCTTCCCCCCTCCACCCTTGGAGATCCTTTTACTTTCTTTTTATCATGTAGAATACACTGGTAGCACATCTTAGACTATGAGGTCTCTTCTTATACATAATTTATAAAACAATTTACAAGTGATTTATTTTTAGCAATAAGATAAAACATGGTGTGAAGGGTTTTACCAACAGAGATATAGACGGTTTGGGAGTAATACTTGTGGAGGAGCCTGGGATCAAGTGAAAATTATTTTTCCATTTTTCCCTGAGGTATGAACTTAAAGGAGCCTCCTCTTGCACCCACTTGCACAGTGCACTAAATACACCCACTTTGCTAAAACTGCCTGAAATTGTACTGCACCATGTTTCAGATGGCCTTGAAAAATATCCCTTCAGCAAGCATAGTGGTGGTAGGTAGAGAGACACAATGAGAGTGTCCTTTCCAGATGCTCTCTGGTTTAGTGGCTGGCTCTGTCTGGCTTGAGGCCACACTGAGAGCTGGAGCTGCTGAGGCCCACGGAGGTGAGACAAACCCTAGTTTGTAATTAACACCTCGCTGATGAAGAGGAGGGGCTGTGCTGCCTGCCCTGCCCCAGGAGATGGCAGTGTTTAAGAGCAGGAGCAGAGCATCCTGCATGGCAGGAACCTCCTGTCCTTGCACCAACCCCGGTCCTCATCAACCAGGAATTCACAAATATCCTGGTAGTAATCCATGGGAGAAGAAACATGGGTTGGCCCAAGGATGGAGAGAGGGCTGTGTTGCAGCAGGACCTGTTTAAGCCAGTTGTGGTGGTCTTTGATTTGAATTACTGTTTCAAGAAGATGTTTAAAGATGTTGACCTTGTAGCTCTTAGGTCCCAGCCTGCAGCTGTGTGTGCTGCAGTAGGAAACCCCATCTCACTGATTTTCTTTTGTACTGCATATTATTTCATATGAGCCATGATTTTTCACAAGACTGCAAAGTCCATTTCCACAGGGACCCTGCCTTGGAGTGCTGGTAACCAGCACAGCATAAAACACAGTCAGCATCAAGGACAGCATGTGCTTATCCAGTAACCATTGACTTTCAGGTTCAGACTTTCTCTTTCCAAGGCTCTTCAAAGAGATGTCAGGAAAAATTGCCTGTTCTCACTGGCTCTGCAGAAACACCAGTCAGGGGTGATCCCAACCTGCTGTGGTCACCAACTGGTGGCTTTGAAAATTGAAGCTGTAGGTTGGGTTCTCCAGCATCAGAGGTGGCACAGCCATTTGTGCCCATGCAATATGCACCCAATGAGCACACTGGTGCTCTGCTGCTGTGCTTGGAGCTTTGCAACTTTGCTCTGTGCATGACTGTGTAAGATAATAGAGAACAAGGCTTCCAATTTCCAGAATCTGCTTTTCAGGTGAAAGATTGAGCTGGTTCTGACTTCTGGCACTTATGTGGCAGAGCTGGGGAAACGTGTGGCTGTTGTGGGTGTCCAGGTAGGAGCAGGGCACCAGGACTTGTGTGCCTGGAGGAAACATCTCTTGGAAGGACATCTGAAAGGGTAAACCTGTCACTTACTTAACTGAAAACTTAATCAGAATGGTGCCTGTGCTTGTGTTGTGTCCAGGGAGTGAAATGTGGCATGAGAGAAGAGTCCAGAAACTGGGGATATCCTGCCGTTCTTGGGGGGCATGCTCAAAAAACCTGAGGAAGAAGCTGGAAGCACAGTCTGGGCTGTTCTGGGGTTGCCTTGCTGAATTCCTTTTGCATGTTCCCTCCTCTGTGTCTCACCCTGCACTCCTGGGCTGTCTCTGAGCTCTCCATTGTGTGATCCTGGCCTTGAAATGGTTCAGCCTTCCAACTCCTAGGAAACTAATTTCCTACTAATCTATTTGTTTAAAATTAGCATCTACAAAGATAACTGTGAGCAGCCTGGACTTTGATTCGGGGAGACTGGGGACGTGCACCCCAGAAAACTGTAAATGCAGGCACTGCTTTCCTTTGCATCCAGAATTCAACAGAGCTGTCAGATAACACATGAGAGATGGTTAATAATAAATTAAAAACATCGCAGCCACAGGGAAACTGCATCTCTCCCCTCCCCCCAAACTCCCCCTCTCTTTTGCTTTTTTCTACCCCATGGGCTTAATCAGCATCAAAGAGTAACAAATCCAATAAAATGCTTCCCTGAGCCAGGAACCAGCCTGAACTGGATGCACACACACACACACACCCCAGCCTCTCTCCTCTCCCCCTGACTGCCAGCCCCTTTGCAAAACAGCTGACAGTCGAGGTGGAGATAGAACAAAGGAAGAGATGGGGAATGGTAAATCAGAGACACCCCCCAGCTCTCATCTGGCACTGGGAAGCTCTTACAGGCCTCCTGTGCTTTCAGGCTACCGGGGCAGAAAGAGCTTTTCTTGCTCCTGACTTGGTTTTTATCCCACTAAGTTCAGAGATTCAGGGCAAGGCAAAGGAAAAGGGAGAGCACACATGCATTTCTTCTGATTTCTGCCCTTTTAAAACTGAATTCAAACAACAGCAGCTCCATCAAATGATAGTAGGCCATGTGTAGACCTTTGAGTTTATGGCCATGGTGCTCCTCAAGTACCTGCCAGTGCCTCACTTGGCTGAGAGCAGGTGATGCTGTGCCAGGAGGGTCCAGACAGTGGCCTCCTCCCCACCCTGCACTTGCAGGTTTCTCCTGTGCAGGAACATTTATTTTCAGAGCTGGGGGAAGATGTCCATCAGTCCTGAGCAGGAGGAGAATGTGGTGGGCTGGATCTTTGGTGGTGAAAATGGATGAAGTCAATGGGCTGACATTGCTTTTCTATAGCTAAAGATTCAGCCTGAGGGATCACCTGCCTGGCAGCAGTGTGCAAGCACTCCAGTAGTGCTTATGGCACCAGGAGATTAGAGAAAAATTTAAAAGAGCTTAACAGGAAGAACTAAGGAGAACATAGCCTCAGCAACTTCTTTCTGTGCTGCTCTTTGTGGATTATTTCTTGGGGTATGTCTATGTCCCCTGAAGCTGTAATATTTAAGCACTTCCTAGTCATTAATATGGTGAGTGCATCTTCTCCATAGCCTTGGAGAGAGGGTTGCCATCATTTCTGTCTTACGGATGAAAACTGGAGCAACAGAGGAAAGAAGGTTTTGCTCATGGCCATGCAGAAAAGCCTATGGCAGAGGCAAGAAATGAATCCCCATAACTCAAAATCTGCTCTATCAGATCACAGCTGGAAGAAAATCCTTGCCTTTGGCCTGTCTGAGCTGTAACACTTTCAGGTGAGTTCAGACATCAAATCTGTGCTGTGCTGAGTCCAGTTTTCTAAATCTATGCTAGAGAATAACCACGCTAAAGGTAGAGATTCCAAGTAGTGACAAACAGCTCTGTCTGCAAGGCCCCTGGACATCTGGGCAGCAAGTACTTTGAAACTTGAAAAGTCTGTGTCAATTAGCTGTGCACTTTGCCTCTGCACACCTCTTTCAAATGAGAGCCCCAAAACCTGCTAATGTTTGATGCACATTGCCAGAAAGATCCCTTGGCATTTTTCACAAGAATATTTCTTGACATTTCCTGTTCTGTATCAGTCCTTCCTGTGTGCTGCATGCTGTGAGTGCTGTCATCCTAGTGGATCTCCAAAGGTACTGGGCCAGTGTTTTTTGTGTGGACAGCGTGGGTGTAGGGTAAGAGGAGCCTGCACTGCCCAGCTGTACAGCACTGGATCACCCTGAACCCAGTATTAGTCATGAGACCAGGTTGAGGTGGTGTTGCAGAAAGAATTCTATCACAGCACTGGAAGATCCTGTCTTTTTCAGAGAGCAGAATTCTTTGGGTTTGCTTTCTCTGCAAGTCCACCCCACAAGAAGGTGTAGCACTGGGAACTAGCCAGGCTTTAATGAATGAATTCAGAAACTACCAAAGGATTCTGATGGAAATGCAGATGACATCTGCATTACGGCCATAATTAATTAACCAATCAATTATCATGATGAATGCTATTTTAATGAATCAGTTGCAAATCATTTTTGGTTCTTATGGTTTTCATTCAGAGCACATTAATCATGGCAGGCTCTCTGGGTTGCAGAGGAATGCAGAATGTGAATCCAAGACCTTAGTACATCTTGAACAGAGGTGAGCCAGGTTCTCAGCAATCAGATCCAGATGCAGGTATGGAAATCTCTCCTCTGAAGGTCAGAGGATCTTCAAATCTGGGAAAATAGTGCTGGCATATTACAGACATTCTTCCAGAGCATGAAAGAAGCAGGTCAGAAATGGCCCAGGAATGGGATGGGCTTTCAAACACTTTCAGATTTGGACTTTGCTGCTAATTCCATTTATACTGGGAAGAAGGTAAAATAATGTTTTTGGAATGTTGGAAAAGCCATAGTAATTTGGGGGTTTGTTTGCTTTGAGTTTTTCCTGATATTAGATAGAATTCTTGTAAATTGTATGAACTCAATTGGTTTTGGCAGTGCTGCTCAGGGGTAGGGTCTGAGTGGAACCAGTTGAGGGACTCGGGTTAAACTTGTTCTTGAATACTTGTTTGGACATTGCACTTATTTTCTGTTACTCCTGGGGAGAGCTTGCATGGTTTTACCATCTCTGAAAGATTCCAAAGAGTGTGGTGAAAGAAGCACCAATCTCAATTAATTATTAGACTTCAATCCTTGGATATAACATCTTTATTTACCTGAGGTGTTACCAAAATTCACTGCTTGCTCCTGGAGCCAGTCAGAGGATGCACTGACTGAGCTGGGGTGTTTTGTACAGCTGTGCCCAAAGCTCCTTGGAGATGGAGCTGCTACAGAGAAGTGCAACAGGTACTTCACAACATTCATGGCACTGAAGTGGAATGACACAGGGAACACAGGCTTTTCTACGGCAGGAAACAGGGATTTGTGATTTTATTTCTATTTTTTAAAATTTATTTTAAAGTAGAGATGCCTGGGAAAATAAAAGGTAGTAGCAAGATGGAGTCTTGGATAAAAAAAGTTCTGAACCAGTCTGAGGAGAATTATTGGCTCTTTATTTCAGGGCATTGTACCTGATGAGGAGAATCAAAATAGACCAAAACCCTAAACCAGCCAGAAAATGTGTAATTTCATCCACAATGTCAAGCCTGAGCCTGAGGTAGTTTTATAGTGTATGTAGCCATATAAGCATTAATTTAGGAATTGATCTCTGCAGTGTACCTGTTATGAACAGCTTATTTCACTTGCAGCTAAGAAATACATAGATATCCTCCCTGCACAGCTGAGGGAACATCAGGGGGTGGAGTTTGAATCTCTTATTCCATTATTTCTGCTCTCTCTGTTGGTGTAGCAGCTCAGAATGCAGTAAGAAGAGGTGTCTTTAGTGAGTTTAATGGTTTGGGTAGATAACACTGGAAACATCTTTGGAGACATAGGTATTATTAATATTATTAATTTAATAATATGTTTTCTTTCAATGTTTATTACATGTTGCATGCTACAAGGCACAGTTTTGGCAAATGGCAGCTTAATATTTGTTTCATAAAGCTATACAAAAGTATCCATTGACTTCTGGAATCCCTCTGAAACCACTGTCTTCTGATGGAATGTGGGTACCCAATTCATGCAACAAATACAAAAGATTGTGAATAGTCCTGACATGGCTGTGTTAAAAAATGTGGGGAAATATTTGTGGGATATTTTTTGGAGTCTTTATACTGCTTTACTGGCAATCACATGAATTTTATATCTGTCATGAAATCTCCTGACATTTCCACCAATATGTTGCAAGGAGATCATTAGAACAATTACTGAGATGTGGGAAAAGAAGTAGCATTCCATAGCATCAATTGCCAGTGCTGCCATCTCTAAGCCATTAAAAACCATGAGAACAAAAATTTGACATTTTTCTGGCCTCTGTATCAAGAGGGTGCACCCGCATTTGTTTTTGAGGTTTTCAGCATTGCTATAGTACCAGACATACATTCTTGAAAAAGATGAAGCTTTTTTGGGGAAAAAAAAATGAAATCAAATGAAAAAAAAATTCACAGAAACTCTTTGTTTCATCCATTAGAACTCACTGACTTGATACACATTAAGATTTTATAGAAACTATTAAATTTTGAGGACTTCCCATGGGAAACAAACAAGTTTTGGTCGAAAGTTTGTTTTTCTGAGGTTCCATCAGATTTTCTTTCAATTGTTTGTGAACCTGAAGCAAAGAGCTGGTCCAACCCAATAGTCACAGTTGCCCACAGTCACTTCAGCCCTGATCCTGGCCAGTTCTGGTGGGCTGAAGAGGAACAAGTGAATTTGGGAATTTCACCCTGGTGTAGGGCCCTGGGCCTGGGGGAATGGTGTTTCTGGGGCTCCCAGATCCTCACCTGTCTTCCTCTTGGGAATTTTTCCAAGGGCATGGAGTAATACAAAAAGGGGAAAAGTCCTGAAGGAGAAGGGAGGGAAGGTCTAGATTAGATATTAGGAAGAAATTCTTTGCTATAAGAGTAGAAAGGAGCCAGCACAGGTTGTGCAGTCTCCATCTCTGGAGGTGTTCAAGGCCAGGTTGGATAGGGTTGAAAGCAACCTGGTCTAGTGGAAGGTATCCCTGCCCATGGCAGAGGGTTGGAATTGGTTGTTTTGTGAGGTCTCTTCCAACCAAGCCATTCAGAGATATCTGTGATTCTAACCTCTTGCCAGCGACCTGTGGTTTTCACAGGCCTTTGGATCTCAGAGGTCTTTAATTGCCAAATGGCTGTGACAGATTTGAAAATGAATGTGACACTTTTCAACATGGAGTGGTAATGGCAAAATTACTGAGATGCTGTTTCACCCTTGCTTGGCAGGCATGGGAGGTGCTGAAGCCAACAAAAATTTTGTCAGGCTTGGGCTGTAGTGACCAAGGCTGTTTGACTTGCTGTAGTCCTCCAGGAAGGTATTTGGACATTTGAGAGATTGTAATTCATTCTGGAAATGCCCTATTTCAATATTAAAGTTGAATTTCACTTCCATGACATGAAGCTGATTTCTGAATCCAGATGGAAAAAATTCCAAAACTGAAATAATTGATATCTGATTTCCTGACCAGCTCTATTTCTCCTGTGGCAATAAGCTGGAGTTCTTGAGAAAATCATCAAGCATGGAAAGAGCTGAGGATTGGGTGTATCAAAAGGCTCAGCCAGTCTCCCACTGTCAATAAGGCACGCAGGATTATTTCCCTGGAGACTCAAAGCTGAACTTCTGACAGTGTGGCCGTTAATAAAACAGGAAAAAATATCAGTGAGGTTTGTCCGAGACCTGCTTTGAGTTTGTGGAAACACTTTTTAGTCCTGTTGGATCCAAATATGTGATTTATTCCCCTTAAATCCTAAATTTAGCAGAAAATAAACCAGACTGGGCTTTCCTTGCTTAGGTAAGGAATTCCTGTATGTTATGTTGCTGGACCTTGGTTTTGGGCTGTAGGGCCAGGGATTGGTTTGTTGGTCAGCCAGACTGCATCTCCCTTGCCATGCCTTGCAGAAAGCCAGGTTTGCCCACCCTCTCACACCCAGATTTTTTCCCTCAGGGGGGAGCACTAAGTTGGCAGTTTGGGCAGATGATAAACCTGCTCAGGACAGGGTCTGGGATGGGTCTGGTGTCTCCTGTTGGGTGGGATCCTAGGGTGGGGGGGCTGATGGAATGAGGGGGCTTTGTGGGAACACCTGTCTGTTTGGGGCAAGCCCCTTGCCTGAGCCAGCCTTGATCCTTCAGAGCCAGCCCCCAGAGACTCCACTACTGTTGGAGAGGTGATGGCTTGCACTCTCCCAAACAAAGCACAGCGATGTTTCCTGTAATTCGACCCGAAGAGACAACTTGCTGCTTTGTAATCTGTGGGTGGGGGAGGCACTGTTGAGTCAGGAAGCCCCCAGAGGGTGCTGGCTTTACTGGTTTCAGCTGTGAAATCAAAACACACGCATGACTCAGGCCAGTGGTTAAGTTCTGCTCACTTTGAGGCCCTGGCTTTGATTAAATTCATGTGTCATTTTCAAAGGTCCATGTTTAGCTTGGTTTTAGATCATGCTCGCATAATTAGTTTATTTAAACTATGTCTCATGTTAAATCAGATTTTGCCTGTGGACTTAAGTACAACTATGTAATAAGATACACCTATTAAACAGATGTTTAATCTTAATGACTATGTTCTTGACAATCAATTGGAATTGAACATCTAATAACTACATTGCAACTAGGCATATCTCTTTGCATTTAATAAGATACTATAGTAATATAATTACAGTAATATGGGATATTATAAATAACATATCCATGGCAATATACTGAAGTTTGTATAATACCTGCTCTATATATATATATATATATATATATAATATATATGCATGTATATTATATATATATATAGTCTGAAAAATGAGGAGGCTTTAGCTCAGCTCATCATTTCCCTGAAGGAAGAGAACAAAAAAAAAACACCCAACCCCTCAAACGTTATCCTCTTACAGAGGAAACAATTTGTATTGGCACTTTGCACTGAGTGTCCTGGAACAGCTCAGAGCCCCCAGGTCATCACCCTGAGTAAGGTCCAAAGTGGTGGTGTCACAGAGCAAAGCTCACCTTATGTTCATGGATTTGGTGACTGGTGGGGTGTTTCGTCAGACTCAATAGAAACAAAGTGGACTAAGAGAAATAAGGGGAACAATTACAAGACAGATATGGAAACACTTGTGTGAAAAAGAGCCAGCCAACCCCATCAATCTTTGTTGGAACTGTGCTTCTAGTTGTGTATAAACACAATATTTCTGCATTTGTGCACCCTTGTCTCTGATTTTTGGTTGTGCCCAATAAATGAACCATTTCATTAACGGATCCCACAGAATATCTAATTTTCCACAAATTTGATCTGATAGTCCCAACTCCAGAACTTTACATCCTGCTACCAAGATGTGCACAAATATGTTTGGATAATACAGTTTTGTCATGCTTCTGTACCGTAACTGTACACTGATGGACATTGAAGTATTAAACCAAATAACTTCATCATGTTCTGTTCAGAATTAGCAAGTATGTGTCAAATAGCCTGTTGAAACAGTTGAATATTTTGGTAGTTGTGCATCATTTTAGGATTTTTTTTCCTAGCTGTAGTTTGAGGAGGCCTTTAAGCCCATGCTTCAATCTATCTTTTCAGTAAATCTGTTGCCCATGTGTTCAGTGTTAAGTGCATGCTAACTAGAAACAAGCTGATTAACTTTTGTCTTATGGTTGGACCTACTCTTCATTTCTGTATAGAAAATTTTCCATTGAATCCAGTGAGCCCTGAGCTAAACATTTTAAAAATGTGGTGGAAAGGCAGAGAGGGAGGGTGGGAAACAGGTGGGTTAAAATGAGCCTCGATTATGTGGTATCTTTTGGGCTATTGAATATGTATAGAATGGAGCTCTTGTTAATGCAAATTACAAACATGTTTCAGAGTCTGTCTTGTGGCACATGCACAGTGTAGTGATGGACTAGAAACATATGAAAGACATATTGATGAGAGTAAACATTAGCTTGGCATTCTGGTCTCCAGCATTGCTCAGAATTGGGGAGAATAAAAAAAGTCTTCAAACTTTTCATATTCCACAAAAATAGTTATCAAGGTCTCTTTTTGCTCAGCCTTCCAGATTCCTCTTTAAAAACTAGCCTGGCTTCCCTGAGCATCTCTTTCCCAGTGTATTATATTTTCCCCACGCCTGCCTGCATTAATTTTTGTTAATATTGTTGTTGCCATCTTTGCACTAAAAAATGCATGAAGGAGAGAGAAGTGTGTATGTGTTTGTGTTCTGCCTTCCTCCTTTCCTCATCTAGCTCAGAGGCTGGGGGAAGAAGAGACTTTTGAGAATTCCTTCCTTCACCTGCCAGGTTTGCAGTGATCAGGCAGTGAATTCCCCAGAGGCAAAGCCTGTTTTGGTGGCCTTCTTCTAAGTGTATTACTGCAGGGCAGGTCTAGCCAACAATGCTCTGGGTTAAATTAAGCCTAGAACTCCTCAAGAGACTATTTTTACTGCTGACTTTATTTAGCCCCCTTCACCCCCTATTTGGTTGGGAGAGGATGATGCTCTGTGTTTTGTTTTGGGTCTTCTTTTTTTCTTTCTCCATTCTGTTGGTAATTTTTCCACACACCTTTATTAAAGACAGTGATTGCAAACACATTTGACTTAATATTCCACTCACACTCTAAGTTAACAAGTAGTTCAAAGATTAATTACCATGTACCTTGCAGTTCATAGATTCTATTATGATATAACTCTAGCAAAGGGAACAGGGGGGAAATCCAGCTGATTAGGCTGTGATTATGTGTTAGCCTGTGCTTGTGGTCTTTGGTTGGTTGTCACTGTGTGATGCAAGAACTGAGTGGTTACACTTTCCCATCTGTACTTATTTTGATGTAGTTGGGGAGTTTCTAGGACTTAAAAAAAAAAATCAGTGGCAGTATTTGTCAGGTTAGTGCTGTTTCAATTGCTAGTGCTTTGTTGGGTGGAATGAATCTCAGTGGTGGGATGAGGGCAGTTGTTAGCTGTGTTTCACACACTGCTCTCTGCAGTGTGGCTCAGCTCTGGCTGGCAAGAGTTGTGCACTGCCCCATCACCCAGGGCACAGACTCCAATGGCATCTGCAGAGGGAGTGCTGTTGTCTCTGACAGTTTCACCAGTCTGCAGGGTGGAAGCTGTTTTCCTCCCAGCCTGCAGGCTCCAAGAGGGGCTCTACAATTTTAGACCTGCACAGTGAGACCACGTTACACTGGGGAACCTGGCCCACAGAGTTTATCTTTAAGGTGCTTTTACACTCAAACCATTCCAATTCTCTGAGTCTGTGCCATACAGATGCCCAGCTCAGTTGGTGTTGTGTCAGGGCACTCCCGATTTGGTAGTACTGCACCTAAAACTGCAATTACACCTGCTCAGACTGTAGGGTCTGGTAAGAGTGAGTTTAGCAATGCTCAGAAAGCCCCAAAGGAAGAGTTCATCCCTTTTGTCCCCCTGTTAATAGCTGGAGTTCTGCAGTTTAGGATTTGCAAAGTGAGACCTGTCAAAGCTGTGATTAGAATTTTCTTCCCACTCTGTTCTCACTGCAAGCTGCTCACTGCTCCCCCTATTCTAGAGTAAATCGATTAGGACTCAATAAAAAGCACGGGCAGAACCTGCTTGTCACTTCTTAAATGTCTCAGCCTGTTTGGAGACTGTGCCTGAATCCCTGAGCAAGTGGGAGCTCTTCTGGTGTGAATTCCCCACATCGAGTTTCCCTGGCTAACAAGGGAAGGCAATATACATAGGACAGAACAGGTTTCTATTCAGCCGTGGAGAAAGCACTTGTGAATGTTGCAGGAAATGAGATCTTAAGTCAGTGCATGAAACAATCTAATCCATCACAGCCCCTAGAATGGCCTCTCATAACTCAGGGGCTGTCATACCCCTTTGTGTGCATGAAGGCAGTTGTGGAAGAAGTGACGAACTGCGCACATATTCTGCTAAATCCGTTCTGGCAGCTGAGGTAATATATTTTCAATGCCAAGTCACATAATTTTACTTTAGCTCATTTGACTCCAGGCTACGAAGCTATTCCAGAAAACAAAGGGATGGTGTTTGAATAATGAATAATAATGAATTTAATTCTGTGGGCTTGTGCTGGGCTGAAGCCTCTAGGAGGTTAAATGCAGATAAAGTAATGGAAAGGAAAAGTTTTACCTTGCAAAATGGTGTTGTTTTACTCTAGTTGCCTTGACTTCAGTAGGCATTGATACATTTGGATAGATGCAGCTGGCATGTAATTTTAAAACTAATATGTTATTAAGTGTGATTTACAGATTTACACCTACAAAATACCTTAGAATTACCCTCACTATCTTCTTCCTGCCCCCTGGGTGGGGTTGTTTGGTTTTTTTATTTCTCCTGTCCTGTTATTTTCTCTTGCTTTTGATAGCTGTAGATCTTTACAGTAGTTGCAAGGAAATCTGAGTGTATCCTTGCAGCATGATGGATACACATGCCCTCTCTTTTTGGTGTTATCAACCATCCTCAGCTGATAATTCAATGCTTTTCAGAAAATGAAGAAGGCAATATTCCCACGGGCAGAGAGGTGATGCCTGCCTCTGCCTATACAACACTGAACATGCACAGTCCTGACACTGTCTGACACTATTGGAATCACTTTAGTGTCAATGCCAGGTGGGCAGACAAGGAGAGGGGATTCTCCCACAGGGAAATCCTGGAAGGCAGCTTCAAGAATAACTCTTGTATTTGTTAATTTGCCACAGACAGGATTAATTAAATACCACTGTGGCTTAAGAGACCACTGAGATCTGGGTGCTTATTGTACCTTATCCATTTGCAAATCCCCCTTTCCTTTAGTATTTTGAGGGAGCATGAATTAGCTTACAGACTATTTAGGTTTTTTTGTGAAGTGGCTCAAAGCTTTTCTTGGGCAGAGCAGGTGAGCAGGGCTGTGGAGAAGTGCTGCAGGTGTTTGTCTGGGAGGCCTCACCCCTTCTGCAGGGGAAGCTGGAGAACATGTGCACAAGGATGTTGTACCCTTTGGGTTTCTTAGCACCTCACACACTTGTGCTTGGTCAGAGGTGCTGCTCCAGCTCAGGTGGGTGTTTCACTGCAGGTGGGACCTGCCCAGGGCTGCTCTGGGAAGGGTGAGCTGGAAGGGAAGGCAGGAGCAGAGCAGTAGCTCAGACTGAGGCAGGGACTGTGTGAGGCTGCAGGGAAGCCCTGCTGAGGATCCCTGGAGCTGGGAAGGGCCTTGGTCAGGGGAGGAGGAAGACTCATTTCTTGCTGGTGCTGCTGTGGGCTAAACAAGTGTCTGGCAGTCCTGGGGGATGTGCTGCTCCCATCTTTCCATCTATTTTGACAGGAGCTATTTCCCAACCTAAATGATTCTATGCAATGGAAATGACTGTGATACCAAAGGTGCAACGTCTCTGTTAATTTACAGCAGAAAATCAGATAAACCAGGAGGGGGATGTCACCTCTAGAAACAATTTGATAAGTAATAAAAAGGAAAAAATCCAGAGGTTTGATAGGCAAAGTGGGCTCTGGGGAACCATAACATAAACAGAGATTTTCTGATCCTATTCAAGAATATTTATTTAATAGCTATGTGTGGGATTTACATTCTTTATCTGCAGCCTGAATGTGGCAATACTTTGTTAATTTGTGAGAATGAGAAAGTGAAGCTGATTATAAACAGAAATGAAATAGTCATTCAGGCACTGTGTGCATGGGACTTCTAGTGAGCTCCATTGGAGGTCCAGGCACTGAATATTTGCAGGATTATGTGTCATCTCGTGGATCTGTTTTCACAGTCCAAGCCATCTGGCATAAAGGAGTAAACAAACAGCAGAAAAGATAATAAGTAAACTGGTTTTTTAACTATTTTTTCCCCAGTCTAAATACCAGAAGAGCCAAGGAATTTTGATTCCTGAAACAGATTAATTTTAGATTACGTTTTATATTAAGTGAAATAATATGAGTATTATTAGATCTATATGTATTAAATCTAAATGCATTTAGATTGCATTTTGTATATAGTGGAATTATATTAAGTGAATGTAACATTTCCACCTTGCAGAAAGAATCTCCTGTTTTTGTTCAGAAGGTTGTGCACGTGTTTTCTCCCAGCTCCAGTTTAGTGAGGAAATGGGTGAGCTCAGCCCTTCCCAAGGTTACTGTCAGGCCTCTGAAGTGATGCTGATGCACCTGAATACCTGGGGCTGGTCCAGGCAGCTCTGAGCACAGTTTTTGGTGTCACTTGGAGGAGTTATAATCATTTTACTGAGGAATATCCATTGGTCACCTCTGCCTCACTGGTCTGCAGCATTTCACCAATGTTGTTTCATAACACAGAGCACAGAATTTCACTACAGGGAGGGAAATCACATTGACCCAAACTTGTTTCTTTCCTGGTTTTGCTGAGGAGAGTCTGGCAGAAGGGTTACAGCACCCACTTGCTTGAATTCCTGGTGTTGGTTCAGAGAAACAGTAACTCAGAGTAGCTAGAAAGGTTCTGCATTTCATCAAAAAGTCTTGGAAAAATGTCTGTTATGGTTGATGAACAGTACATTTGATTTCCTAGAATCAGAGCTGTTTTAGGGTAATCCAAATGTGTGGAGTCAAGGTCCACTGTTAGACTCATACCATTTAATTGGGTACTGCATTATTTAATGACTTTCCTTCTGCTGTAATCTCATTTTGCAAGAAATCTCACTCAAAAAAGAAAGGGAGTTTGTAGTTTTCCTGTCCATAAAGGAAACCCAGAACATGTCATCATTCAGGCTTCCCAATAAAAGAAATTAACTTAATGAACTTGAGTTCCCCTGTTTTGTGGTGGGGAAAGGAGCTCCATCATGTCCATGAAAATATACCAGACAAGAATTACTTCTTGCTGTGGCACCTTTGGAAAGCTCTATCTACAAAGGGCTGTGTGAGATTATCACTTGAGAATTACTGCCACCCCAGCTGGTGAGTTTGGGCTGCAAGGGACCAAGGGGGGTAAGCTCAGGGTGCCACTCAGGAGTGTGATGTTCAAATGCCCAGCTGCAGTCAAAGGGGTCACTCCTGCCATCCCTATCCCCACCTGCCCATCTTTGCCCCATTTTTGGTGTGCATTGGCATCTCTGAGAGAGAAGCCAGGCCAAGGAGTTAAACTGGCTGAGGAATCCTGCAGGGAACAGATCTATTCCCTACCAGTTTAGCCCTTTGGATCCAAAAGAGGAAATTTAGCTACCTTAAGGTATACAAAACTAATTAAAATGAACATTTTGTCTGTTTGAAGGTGGAAGTTTGTAGCTAAGGTACAGTGAGAAAAACTGACAGTCCTTTCCCTCTGGTCAGTAAGATTTTCAAGAAATTTTCTCAATTTTTAGACGCTGTGTGAAGTATCTTCCCACCCTAGATGTTTTTCAGACTGAAAGCCTCCTGTAAAACAGGAAAAAGGCAAAATCTTTTCAAGGTTCTTGGTGGTAACTTTGTCCTTTCTCAAGGTGTGTAATAGCTTTTAATATTTGAAAGTAATCAGAAATATTAAAGAGCAAGAATGAGCTCAGGGGGCAGGACTTTTCTTGATACTCTGGGATTCTTGGGTGCCTTTTTGGTTCCTTGTGTAAGTTGGTGTTTATGCTGTTTGATCTCATTTCCCAAAAGTATTTCCCAAGCCGTGCTCAGACAGAGGCTATGGGAAGGAACCTTCAGTGAAATAGAATCCTTCATTCAAGATGAAATAGGACTTTTTTTTTTTTTTTTTTTTGTAAGCTGTTTCCTGGCAAGCTTTTCCTGTGACATTTGCTGGGAGGGTAACCCATTAATTTGAATCCAAGCACCAGCAGGAGCTAATCTGGATGACACTAGATCATGCTTGGCATTTGTTTCCACACTGGTTAGGTGCCATGTGAAATATTTCCAGTGTTGACCCATGTTTCCAGCTTTGGAAGCTGTGCTGGAAAGTGCAGTTATGCTAGAAGGGTTGTCTGATGATTTTGTTTTATTTTTATGAAAAGTCCAGTGGAAATGTTAACCAGTTCACAGAAAACTCAGGTGCAAGCACAGTTCCACACCTGTGTCAGTACCAGAATGAGGAGCTGGCACACAGCTGCTGTCACCTTTCTTCTATTTATTGAGGAAATGCTTAACTTCCCAACTGAAGATGAGGATTTCACTCAGCTGTGTCTACATACACAGCTTAACCTGCTCTTGAACCTCACAGAATTCCTTCCACAGCCTGTATCTGCTTGCAAAGGGCTCCCAGAACGAGCTGCTTGAGTTGCAAACCTCAGGGAATATTGCAGAGCCATGCCTGGAAACAGTGGGTCAGAGCTGGCACTCCATCTACTGCTGGGTAGACTTAAGAAGTAGCCAAGATTTAAATACTGAGCAGGAAAATATTTTTAATCACTCTGTTCACGTCAGCAAAGCTGCTGGTGCTCTTCCCATGGGCATTGATTGAGCTGAAGTGCTCTTCCCAACATAGAGTCAGGGTATGTGATGAGAGAAAGCTTTGCAATCCCATGGTTGTGGTTATTACCTGGTACCAGTTTCATGCTTATTCAGGCACAGGCCAGGCTGGTTTGGTTTTAAGGGCATGATGTTAAGTGTTTTTATGTGTTCTAATTTTTTTTCAAATAAATAAACAATTGTCAGCAATTTTCTGGGGGTGGTAAAGGAAGGGTGAAGGAGTAAATGACTAAAGCAAAAAAAAAAAAGGCAAGAAATTTGAAATCTTTTATGGACAGTTTAATATGTGTTGAGATGGAAAAAGTGACCATGAGGGTGTGATCTCTTGGGGAAGAAGATTATCTATTTCTTCTGTCCATTTTGCAGTCCTCAACAGAGGGGGCTTCTGCTTCCTGCTGTATTTTAGGTAAAGTACAAATGGAAAAATAAAGTATGGGATGGAAAAATAAGGTAAGAGAATTGCATCAGGTTATGGCTGGGGGTGGTGAATGCCCATGGAGAGAAAAGGATTGGGAGGAACCCTGACCAGGGACAGAGCAGAGAGGAGAGGCAGGATGGAAACTTCCATCTTGGTGGCTGACAAGTGATATTGGCTCAAGGATTTGTGGAACTGATTAATCTGGGCTCATAGAAGCAGAAACAAAATTTTCTGTCACGCAATCCTTTCAGTGCATCCTCTATTAAAAAAAAAAAATAAAAAATTCAGGAGCAGTTTCCAGTCCCTGAATTTTTATCTTTGTAATTTTCCCACTTAGGGTGAAGTCTAATATTCTGGTGCTTGAGGTGCTGTGAAGGAACAATATTTGGGATTCCAAGTTGATCTTGTATCATGGCATAATTTTCAGTGCAGAATCTTAGAATTACCCCACTGCCAGTTCTGGGATATGGGAATTTAACCCCCTCAGTTCTGGATGATCAGCCCAAAGTATGGCCAAGATTTTGAGTGACCAGGTGAAAGTGCTAGTTAGTTTTGAAAGATCCCTGGAGTCTGAATTGAAAGGAACCTGTTTTTTCTCAAATAAAGGGAGATAGGCAAACTGGTTTCCCTTAACTGCTCCTGTTATTAATTCATCCTCAGTTACAATCAGGGGATTCCCATTAATCCAGCACCTGGATTAATTGTAAACCCAAACTTTTTTTTTTACCAGATTTGGTTGTTTCAGGCCCTGCTTTTTGAGACTAGTGGGACTTTTTCAGTTTACTTGAGTAGAAGCTGGGTCAGCCCCATATTAGATGCCTGTCACACTGGTGCCTAAGTGATCTGTAATTCCAATGAGACCGTAGGTTTGATGAAGAAATCTTTAATAAGATTGCTTTTGTGTTTAAACAGCCCATTTGTAAAGGCTTCTTTCCCCACAATAGTAATTGGATTCCTCAGTATTCAGTCATTTCATTGCAAGATGTTTCACTCTAAGAAAATAATTTCCAACCCGTGTTTCTTTTCTTCTTTTAACTTAAAAGAGCCTCTTGTCTTCTTTGTGGTCAGTGCAGCCCATTTGTATCTGTCTGCTACGAGCTGAAATCTGTACATTCTTATCTCCCTTGCTTTGTTTTTCTGTACCAAATTGTAAGCAAGCCCTGAAGTTTGTTCAGATTTGGGATCAAACGCTGAATTTTTATTTCTTTTCTCACAAAATCCTAGGGGGGAAAGAATCAATATGCTAATGCTGTTGCATCAAGCTTTCAAATCTATGCAGACATCAGTAGGCAGTTGTTCTGTTCTTTTTAGCATTTGGGGCCAAGCTTCTGATTCCAAACAGATTGATGTAAAACCAGAGGAACTTCATAGGAACTTCTCTGGGTTTACACCACTGGCTCAGACAAGGTCAAGCTTTTAAATTAATACAGGAACCAGATTTTTGATTTTCATTGACTATTTATATAATAATTAGAATTTTATTAGGAATAGGACATCTGCACTTTCATACCTGCTCCCTCAGGAAATTAAGCCATAATTTTGTGCCATTGTTTGCTGCCCAGTATGTATAGCTGCTCTTATTTGGTAAATGTATATCAAATCACATTTGCTACTTCGCCGATTTAATACAAAATAAAATCCTTTCAAGTCAGAGTAATGTCCTCTGCTTTGTATTTGAAAAAACAAATTAATCCCATGATAGGCTGTGATTTGCAATAAAGTTGATCAATGGGATCTACCTCCACAAATTGCAGAACATACCATTCACATTGTTTTGAGTGATACTGTGGTTTTACCTTGAAGTACATTGCTGTTGCTCCCTTTGTTCAGTATAGCATCTTAAGACTTTTTAATAGAAAGAAACTAAATGAAAATTGATTGATAAAAGCTCCATCAAGGTGTTTATTGTTTTTTGCCCAGGGGTAAAGCAGAAACTTTTGGAAGCCATGTCACTTGTATTAGATTCTGTTTTTCAAAGTGCATGGGCAATGGAGATGTGAACATAAAGGTAGGAAATTGCTTTTAATCATTAATAACTTGCACAGGGACCTTGTAGTACAAGGTAGAGTGTCCACCTTCGTGCTGGATAATGAGGATTTGTTGCAAAAATTAGTGTGCAGAGGCATAGTGGAGGATTGTGTATGCAGTTGTAGTACTGACACTGGCATTCACAGCAGCTTGAAGCATATGCAAATGAAAGAGAAAATACCTGATTAACAAGGGAGCTGTGTTATTGTCAGGTACTTTAGCAGAAGTGCATCAGTACACACAGGATGTGCTTCAGCAGCAGTTGCCTGTAGGGCCTTTAACATTCTTAACCCTTTGGAGCAGGTCCTGAAACAGCTCATCCTTCCCTGGTTCATGGAGTTATTCTGGTTTGATTGGGGCAGGATCCCAATTTTCACCAGTAGGAGAATATCCATTTTCACCAGTAAGAGAATTTTAGTGAGGTTAGGAGCTGTACACTGTTCTATTACATAGGGAATTTATACCCAAAGTGAGAGCATGGAATAAGTAACAGGAAAAGTGATGTGAATGGACAAAGTCTTCAGAGAATTGTGGGAGGACATTTGTTCTTGGCTGTAGTGAAGGGACACAGGCTTGCAAACACCACTCCAGGCAGGAGTTTGCTGCATGACTGCCTCTAACCCCAGACAGGCTGAGGAACCAGCTCAGCTCTCTGTGACTGAGCAGGCTTGGGCTGATCTTGGGGGCTTGGGGTTAATTTTTTTGCCATACAGAGGTAATTTTTTTTCCCCAAAGTATTCCAAACTAAAATGTCCTTAGTTCTGAAGATACCTGAATGTGTATGATCAAAGTGATTTCCTGCTCCCCATCAGTCATGGATGGATAAAAGCCCAGTGATTTGCTTCTTTGGCTGCCCAAGATGATTGTGCACTCTCAGGTCTCCATGGGCCTTTTAGGATCATTAAACCATCTTCAGGATCATTAAGTGATTTGATCTGTGCCCACTCATGACATGTTAAAGGTAATTATTTGAAAAGGTGCAAGGGGGTCTGGCCCCTCTGTAACCAGATATCAAGGCAGTGGGATGCCTGCGTGGTGCCATCCCTGTCCCAAGAACTGGGGCCTTAGTGGAGAGCTGACCCTTGGTAGTGATAAACTGGTTTATCATGGCATCCACTCCCTGACTTGGAAAACCTCCAATCTAACCAGAAAATCAAACCCAGTTTGGAATAGGTTTGGGAAAAAGGCAGCTGGTGTGACTCCCTCGAGACCTTGCAGCAGCCTTGGTGGCAGAACCAGAACTGAGTGCTGGAGCCTGGTGCAGAGGAGATTGCAATGGGTTAATCTGCTCTGTTCCTTACTCCAAAGAGTGTGGCTGAATTTCTCTACTGGTTCTGCTCTATTTTTTTAGAGATTGAGAAAGAAGAATTCTTTACATGAGCTCCTGCTGGCTGGGGGTTGTTTGGTTCTGTTTGTGCAGCAGAGACACATTAGAAATGGCATTGACACCAAGACTGGTTCTTATTGGGAAGGTAGCTATGAAAACCAAGTTGAAAGTGTCTCTGGTTTGCCTTTTACCTGAGATGAATTTCAGTTTCTCTTCTTAGGCTGAAGGAAAAAAAAAAACTTTGTTGAATTTTGCTAGAGAAAAATGAAAAAAAAATGTGTGGAACAGCATTCTACTTTTTGTTTGAAAATGCTGTAATTCATCAGCTAAATAATTTATATAAAGAACACCAAGCTTTGGTTTTAGAAAAGATACTTGTAGTCAGAACACAGTTGAATGAAACTCAGTAATCTAAAAGTGAAAACATGGATTTGTTTCCACACACTATATAAATCCATGTAAACTATTAAGATTTATTTCTTTTATGTTTGGAGAAGGAAGGAACTGTTTAATTGGAGAAAGTTCAAACCCTGTGGTGATAAAACCCACGTTGCTGCAAACACGAGTAGTGTGTGTGTCTGTAATGTTGCATTCTTTTCCCTGTAGGTAGCTTCTGTAGTCCTTACTCAATGTACATATGTTCTTTAAAAAGAATAAAAGAGAATTAACAAACTTTCCTAGCTGTGCTGTACAGCATATCCTGTATGATGGGATTTCACTTACTAGATATTTTCAGGTGTGGTTGCTCAGTGCTCAGAAACAACTGCTGTGCACAAATTAAACAGAAATGAACAATTAAGACCTAACTCTTTCAAGGTCAGGCCTTACAAATCCACTGCACATCAGCTGTGCTGAGAGTTGGCAAAGGGACTTGAATGAAACATGTGACAAACATATGGAAAATATATTCCTTTGTTTTGTACATTTAAAAAATGGATTATACTCAACGTGCTACTGCCTTTGAGGGCTATAAGATAAAAAGTTGCAAGGTTCATTGACTTCAAGATGTGAATCCTGGGTACAGCCCAGATGGAAGCCTGATACAAAAAGCTGCTCTTGTCTTTGAACATTATTAGCCCCAAAGAACTGAAATTCCTTTTAGGTTTCTCCCCACCCACTTTAAAACAATATGTGTGCAAAGAGTTTCCACTTGGTTTTGTTCCTGGGCTGACCTGCAGTTTAAGCACTGAGGAAGATGGGTTTAGGAGAAGATGGACTTACAAGTCCTCTGGATGGCATGGACACTGAAGGGGTTGGGAAGGTGTAAAAGCCCATCTCTAACTGCTCCAGGGCAGCTGTTCTGGTGCTTGTAGAGAAGATGGTTTAAGGAGGTTTGTGTCCCCCATGGGCCTCACTCTCACTGACATCTTGGTAATTCTCTTTCCTCCCCCTGGCTGAGCTGACAGTCATTTGTGGGTCTGATCCCTGAGTTAGATCTTTGAGGTGATCATGTCTAATGTCTGCATTCCACTTACCCCTTTTCATTTTATGAAGTTTATTGGTATGTGGCAGCATTTCATAGTGATTTCTTAGAAATACTTGCAGTACCAAGTGTGAGTGGGAGGGAAGGTAAGTGTGGCAGTGGTGGTGCTGGTACCAGAATCAACCCTCAAATTACACCTGAAGTATTTTGTGACATTTTTGGACTCATAAATCAGCTGCTCACCAGGCTGGTGTGCGATCAGTGTGTGTATTCCTGTGTGATGATATCTCCAGGAGCAGGGTATGAGAGGGGCATGGCAGGGACACACTGACCTCTGGCATCCCCAGGAGGTGTCATTGTCACAGGGAACAAGGCACCCCTGGCATTGCAACCCAGGGGACACAGCAGCTTGTTTCTGGCACCCGCAGGAACAGCCCCCCTCCATCCCCTCTCCTGCCCTTCCTTTGGGAAGCTCCCACTTCCTCCACTGGAATCCTGAGTGGAGGCAATTCAGGCAGGAAAATACTTTATTAAGCTTATTTTCATATTGGTTTTGCTCCCTGAAGTGCTGATTGAAGGGGTTCTGCAGTTCATTCAGGTCACCTCCCAACTTAGAGGGAAGTGGGACCTCCCTTTTTGGGGTCTGGGCTAAACCACACATGGGTAGGATTAGCTCAAGCTGCTCAGTTGTTCTTAGCTGATGTGGTGGTGAGCACAGAAGGTAAAAGCATGCCTTAAACTTGAATTTTTCTTTTCTCCTCGCAGACTAGAGCCAAATAGGGAATGGAGAAATTGGCTCGAAAGCCTTTGTTTTTTCCTGCTCATTTTCTGTTATTTGTTGTTTCTCTTTTCAAGTAGACTTCCAGGCTGAATGCAATTTTCCTGTGGGAGTAGATGCCGAATTCTGTCTGTGTTTTCATCTCCATAGTTAACAATAATAAAAATTCCAAGCAACTTCCCCCCACATTCCCTGCTTTGCTGTTGTCATGTTTTCTGCTGGTTGACAAAGTCACCTCTGTGGCCTTAATATCTGAGTACATTTGTTTTGCAAAGTGCTGGGAGCTGCATGGCTTGTTGATGTTTTCAAAAACTGTTGATACACTGCATGTTGCACAGTTAAGAATTTAGGAATTTTCCACTCCCACTCCCCAACTGTTTTTTTGGATTAGTGTTTGTGTTTCTCTAAAGCACCCTGCAAACACCTCCTGTCAGGAGGGGATGGGAAAGAGGCTGAGGATATCAGTAAGGCAGCCTGTCTTTCCTTGAAATATTACTTGTCCACTGGGAACCTAAAGGAAAATCATCCCAGGAAATCCTTACCTGTGCACAACCCTTTCAAAGGAAGGGAAACCCCAACCCTTTTAGAAAGTTTTATTTTGTGGAGTTGAATCCTTCTCTTTTCCCACTCCCCCTTTGCCTGTTTCCTCCTTCCACCTCTAGGTATTTCAAAGTATGACTAGTCTGATCAGTAATTTATCTGTTTGAAGATGGAAAAAAAAAAAAAATACCCAGGAGAAAAAAAAGAGTCACTTAAGAGATGCTTTTTGGGGAAAAACTGAGAAAACAGGAACAGATTTCACTTAGCCTGCAACTGATGTGTGCCTGGAAGAGGAGCAAAGTCTCCTCTGGCAAAAGGAAGGAAGAAAAAACAGATTTGGTCTGACAGGTTATTCTGGGTGGTGTTGCTTGGACACTGAAGTAGCAAATCACCTGTGAATAAGGAGGGAAAGGAAGACAAATCTCTTTATTTTAGAACACAGTCATGTTTTGTATGTGGGCTTTGTTTATCCAACTGCTTTTCATGGGTTTTGGTCTCCCTACACCACAGTGTTATGCGTAACTTATTCACCTTGGTTATCTGCTCCTACACAGTGGTGTAAGATGTTTTTGATGCTGGAAGAGGAAAGGTAAGATGTTTGTTGCATCCTGAGGAATCCTCAGGAGCTAAATAACATAGCTCCCTCTAAACATTAACTTCTGTGCTCCCAAGTCCTGATTTTTAAAGATTGCATCTTGCAGAACTGCCATGAACCTTGCCAAGCTTGAGCTTCTACACATTTCCAAAATAACAGGAAAATAAAATTGGCTAAATTAACCAATGAACCACCTTCCCTTTTACTATTACCAAGTAATAGCAGTAAACATTAAAACCATTCACTTTTTAGTCAAATATTGTGTGCCTAAAAGATGCTTTAGACCACAAAATACATTCTGATAAACGGAGTTCCAGGCAGGATGCATATAATGTAGTAGTTCAGAAATTCACTGGCCTTCCTTTCAACCCTGTGCTGTACAAATCAAATTGCAAATGAAGTCTGCTTCTGCTGGATGGTGCCAACCATCTGATAAGGAGATCTTGGCTGACTACTCCTAAAGTGTCTTAAGGGGATATAGGAAATGAATATTTTTAATTTTTATTACTCTTTGAAAATGCCATCTTTTTATGCCTTATAAAAACTGCTTGATCAATTTTCATCTTAAATCAATTATCACATGGCCTTTTCTCTTTTCTGCAGAATGCTTTTGTCTCTCAGAGTTTATCTTAATAATCACAAAAAATCCAATGACCCATAACAGGATTCACGTTGTTCCTCATAATGTTTTACTCTGTGTACAATTTGGAGATGTCTGGTTCTGAATGAGGCTGTGATTGAGAGTCATTTAGGATGGTTGGGGCATGAAGAATATGAGCAGAAAGCTGGTAGAATATCTTCATTTCCAACCAGGTCAGCATTTTTTCCTTACCTCCAGACCCTAAGCTGCAGTTTGATTTTAAGTTTCCCTTGGTGGCTGTTCTGCTCGGCCTTCTGTAGTAAAAAGCAAATAAATACATGGAATTTTGTTATTTTAAACGTGGCCTGGCAGTGCAGCAGTGCAGGGGCCAGGGGGATGCTGGGCAGGGGAAGGTGGGTTTTTTCAATGCTGACTGCACCCCTGGGAAATGGAGTGTGAAACTGAGACATTCATGCCTCCAAATGTTCCTGCTCTTCATACTTTGGCCTCAAGAATCTTGGGTGAGTTGGAAGTCAACCCCATTCATGCTGCACTGATTTCTGTGCAGTGTTAATGAGTGTGAATTAGCACAATGGTGAAAGCTATGTAGTTTGTATCATGCATTTGTTAAATTTCTGCTTGGCTTGTAAAAGGAAGAGAGATTATTTCATAAAAATGCTTTATTAAAAAATATTATTTTAGAACCAAATATTTCACTTCCATAAATGGATAATTACACTGATTATTAAATGTATATATCAATTCTATTAATGGATAGTTACACTAATTATTAAATGTTTGCTTAGTGTCAAAGTTTCCTCAAAGTGTGTGCCTGCCATATGCTAATGGCAGGCTGGTTAATATCATTTATTCCAGCCTACATGTTCTCCAGCAATGTGAATTCATAGAAGGAATTTTGTGTGCATGAAAAGTGATGTGTGTTCAGAGCAAGTAATTTTTCAGTTTCCCATCATGTGTTGGAGCCTGGTTTTGAGAACTGTGTTTGCTTATTGCCACTGCAATCCCAAATTACTGAGTTCCTTACAGCTCCAGAATCCTGGGTTACACGAAGGGTTGTGGATGAAACCTTCAGTCAAGGAGATCTGGGTCCTTTGGGTGTTTTACACTGCATTTTCTAACACAAGGAATCAAGTGAGAAGGGGAAGTAGCAAGCCAAGTTCTGAACAGCAGAACTATGGGACAGGATGTCTCCTCGATGATTATCATCATTATCAAAGTGTAATTTATCCAATTAGCCAATTCCATTAAACAGCTTCGACTGACTCTTCTTCTCCTGCCACATTTTAATGTGTTTATATCTCGAGTGAGTGAAGGATGTATTGTTTGACATGACAGCTTGCTTTGTGTGCAGCTATCTCTTTATTTCAACCCACTGACTGACAAAAGGTAGGAGTGGGTCTTTTTGATGTGGTGTAGGGAATTATTTCTTGATTTGACATGCTAATTGATTGGGGATTTCTTATTATATTAAGGAAGATTCATCCTGAATTGCTCAGCAGAACAGCATTGGTGCATTGCAATAGGAGGATAAAAATGAGGGATCAAACAAAAAGGAGACATATTTAAGCATAAATTTTTGTGCTGTGATTATTGCACATGGTTAATAATCTTTTTGCCCTCTCCTCTTGTTAGCTTCAACCTTGTGCTTCTGTTTTCTGAAGTGGCTTCAGGGCTTCTATTGAGAGGTAGTGGAACTTCAAAAAAAAATTTTAAAGTAGTGCCAGTTGAAAAATATGGAGTTCATGTACAAAGTTGACAATCGGTATGTTTTCACTACCAAACTGGAGTAATGTTTTGAATTTCAGATTTTCCCCTCTCTTTTCAATGCCAAATAACAAATGGATGATAAAGGAAGAGGGAGGAGGGACACTGGAGAAGCTCTCTGGTAGGGAAGGAAAGCTTCTGGGCAAAGAAATATTCACGCCTCTCAGCTGGGTGAAATCTGGAATTGTAGCATTACTGTAGGTTTAAGCTATGTGTGATCTGGGCAATTTTAGCCTTGTCCTTGAAATTAAGATCATGGAATCATAGACTGATTTGGTTTGGAAGGGACCTTAGGGGTTGTCTCATTCCAACCCTCTGCCCTGGGCAGGGACCTCTTCCACTTTCCCAGGCTGTTCCCAGCCCCTTCCAGCCTGGCCTGGGACACTGCCAGGGATCCAGGGGCAGCCACAGCTGCTCTGGGCACCCTGTGCCAGGGCCTGCCCACCCTCCCAGGGAAGGATTCCTTTCTAATATCTAGTCTAAATAGAGACTGTCTGTTTAAAGCTGTTTCCCCCTTGTCCTGTCACTCCAGCCCCTGGTCCAAAGTCCCTCCCCAGCTCTCTTGAGCCCCTTTTAAGCTCTGGAAAGTGCTCTAAGGCTCCTTGAAGCCTCCTCTTCTCCAGGCTGAACATCCCTAACTCTCTGTCTCCACAGATGTGGCATTCCAGCCCATGGAGCATCTTCATGGCCTCCCTTGGACCACAGCAAGGTGCAGCCAATGTATTCTGCTGTTAGGTGGAAATAGGAATACCAATGAGGCTGTCAAGATGCAAGCAGGGGGCAAGCTGAGGCTCACCACAGCATTTAGGGGGAAAAAAAAAAAAGAACAAATGAATTGAGTTGATTCTTTTTATGGAAATTTTTTTTTAGGGAAGATGTTGCTGTGACTTCTGGAAGGAGCTGGATATTCCATCACATTCCTGTGTTTCAATAAATGGAAAATACATAGCGATGATGACGCTGATTGTTTTTCAAATGAAACTGTCTGTAGTTATCTCTAGAGATAATAATCCCCTGCTGGTGTAGTGCTTCCTTGATTTGGTTTGTATAAATCTGGAGGATGAGACACTGCAAGGCTGTGTCAGCTCCCCCACGTCACCTCCCAGAGCAGTGTCTCATCTCCCCCACCTTTCCAAATATATTCTCTAAATTAATCCTATAAGGTTTTGCTGGTCTGCTTTAGCTTTCTGATTGTTTAATACTGGACCAAAAGCTTGAACATGGCAATCTTTTCTCCCTAACTAAGTTTTCACTGGAAACTAATGAATTGTGACCCTCTGATTTGCATTGCACAGGAAAGCCTGTGGGGGGTTTTAGCATCTCAGAGGGCAGAACAGCTGCTGCCTGGCATCCAGGTACTCAAATAGTGCTGTGCAAAGTGGGTGCAGTGGATGGATGGTTACTATTTCACAGGTTTCTTTCATTTGCCTGAGTGCTGGTGGCCATGTGTAAAGGAGAAGAGTCAGAATTTGTGGGTTTATGTTGTGTTTGCATCTGGGAGCCTGGGTAAAGCAGCTTTTACTGATGTGACAGTTATTCTTTTCTAGGAACAGTTTGGTCTTGTATCTATGTTTTAATTTTTTTATCCAAATATCTGAAACTACTTTTCAATCATTTAGATTTATTATGTGCAATTTAACAATATAAAAAATGGGAAGGAAACTGGAGAGGGGCTAAACATTTAAGTTTGTTGCTTATAATGACACCAGGATCTAAACCACGTTTGCCTAGCTCCCATTCTTGATAGTTACTTTGGGACAATTATTTTACTTAAGATTTTGTGCATTTATTTCAGGCATTCATCATGGTTTTCCCCTGATAATTTTTGTGTAGAAGCACAGCCGTGGATTGGACAGGGTAGAGGATCTCTGGGATGGGATTTGTAGAGCCCAGCTAGAGCTCTTTTCTCCAAATTCTGTCAGTATAACAGCTCATTTCAGAGCCTAAATATGACAGTGCTTCATTGGAAGAATATATTATCCAAACACCAAGTTGAAAAGGGTGTAAAGTAAAATGTGGGGAGCAGCCACGAGGAGCAAACCCCCCAGGAGTGAGATGTGTCATCTTGGCAGGGTATGAAAAGCCACCAAGGGGTTAATCATCCCCCACTCTGTATGAAATGACAACAAGCTCTTGGCAGCTTTCCCCATTCTTTATATAACACTTCCAAGCGCTGAAGCTTGTATCCTCCTAGTAATGCTTTTAATTTGTGCTCTGCTGGGGAGAGGCCAAGATTTAATCGAAATCATTAGAATGTCTTTGCTTGAAGTAGCTGAGGGCTTGTAGTGAGCTGGAGGAGGTTACTTCAGAATAATTAAAAGAAATACATAAGGTCATCGTTGGTGTCTGAGCTATTCCAGACGCCAGGTTCAAGGGGGAAAGGTTGAGTTTAATGACAACTCCTCTTAACTTAAGTAGGATGCTTGCACAGCCACATAGTTTTAATGATTAAACTTTGCCTTTTCCCCTACCCACACACCTGCCCAAGTGACTTTGTTTCCAGCTTCATCTCAGTACAGCAAAGAAGGGCTTGAACCAAAGCCCAGGAGCCAGATTTCTCAGAGATGCAGGGCTTTGGGGGCTCCACCACCTAGATCCAAATCTTGGTTTTCTGGTTTATCTTTTATCTCCAAACTGGGGTGAATTTCAATGTGTCTGTAAGTGTGCACATATATGTGTGTGAGAGAATGTGGTGGTGTGTGTGTGGATATGAGTGTGTGTTTATTTACAGCCAAAATCTGAAATCAGCTGAAATCTGCTCTTGAGTTTTGACTCCCTTCATTTCAGAGGGGCTATGAGAACACAGGTGCTGCTGCTTTCTGTGTGTATTGGTGTCCAGGAATGGGTTTTAGTCCTGTATGAGTCTGAAAGGCACTGCCATGCTCTGGGTGTGTGCACAGGAAAAAAGCTGCTGGGGTAATTTAGAGGCACGATGCATGTGCTAATTGCTAAGTGTAAATTAGAACATTTCTTTGTTGGTTGTACATTAGACAAAAAATTCTCAAAGGAAAGTTGAAAAATATCCATATTTTTTGCACTGTACAGTCCTATTGTTGTACAGACAGAGATGGAGGGAACTGGCAAGTGATGAATTTGTGTGAGAAACTGTCTTTTTTGAATGACTTTTTATGCCTACATTTGAATACAGCCTCTTACAGCAGAGTAGGTTCAAATAATGAACTAATAGTGAATGTTAAAGATTTAGGGAATTGTCTGTGAACTTTTGACCCTGGGAATATAAGGAGGTTTGCTTTTCAGGAGAATTAGTCTAGCTGGGCTAATGGGTGCCAATAAGGGCTGTAAGCAGTGTGTCAGGGACCAAATCTTTTAATTAACCGCTGAATGAAAAGTAGTTTGGGAAATGCAATAAGTCAGATTCAGGTCAGATCAAGCAGAATAATATGTGGGCAAAGATGAAATTAACATACTAGGAAATGCAAGCTGAAAATCTCCAAACTTTCCTTATTAGACTGATAGAAAATGGGATTTACTTTGATTGCTTCAAGGAAATGTGGCACCTACTTTTACTGACTCATTCTAGCAAGGTTTAGATTCTCCTGGCCAAAGTCATCTGCAGATGAAAAAGATTCAAGTGGATTAAACTGGAGACATACCACAGTCCAGCTTTGAAATGACTGTGATTGTGGTGCAGGCTGGCTCTGCACTGGCCTGTGCTCCAGTGCTTTTGCCCAAGCCTGGGATGCCCACAAAGTTACAACAAGGATTAAATTGCTAGTGAGCTACTGGCTCTTGTCTTTCTTGACAAATAGTCTTGCCTCTGAGCTTCTTTGCATTCTCAATTTTTCTGGGTCTGCTGTCTGTTGCTTTGACAGTGACATTTTAACTTCTCCTGGAGCAGTTTGTCTTTTTGTCCTGTGCTTGTATCTTCCCTGTCACAGCCGTGACATGAAATCATAGAATCACTCAGGTCAGACAAGACCTTTGAGATCACCAAGTCCACCACTAAACCATGGCCCCGGGTGCCACCACATCCACACAGCTTCTACATCCCTCCAGGGATGGTGAGTCAAGGTGAGCTCCACTAATTAACACACCATGGGTAATTGCATTCAGTATTGTCCTGTAGATGGAAGGATCTCGCTTTTAATTATACCTTATTAACAAAATTAGTAGGATCAGAACTACATCTAGAGAGTTTAGAAGGTAAACCAGTGCCTGTCAACGTATCACTACAAAGTAAGGTTTGAATTATTAGCTTAATTCACATCTAATAGGAATTTAATCCTATTCTGATTGTTCTCTGTGCACAGAAAGTATTATTTTATAGGAGTACTATGCCTTAAACTTTGGTGTAGAAAGCTTTGAAATTAATGGAAAAACTACCAGTAAGCTTAGTGGGCTTTGAATTTATCTATTTTGAGTCTTTTCCCTCAACACTGAAATTCAAATATGCCTTGAAAGCTGTGATTGTGGGTCCCTAATTTCCTAAGTATCATTATCAACAATGGTAATGTGGCATTTGATCTGCCAAATAACTTATTCAAACCTCCACTAATATCAGTCTTCACGAGCTACTTAAGTAATTTATTTAATTGGAAACTGCACTAATTCAGTGTTACAGGCACTGCAGAGTAGTGAGGGATTCCATAAGATCAGAAGCAACATCCCAAGCCCCATTGCATTTCCTCCTTGCTTTCTGACTGGCTTGAGAGTTGCAAAGGTTAGCTACGATAATATTTTTTTTCTTTGTAATTGTTGCAAGGTGCACTTCTTGCCAAAAATCAAAGGGCTAAATTCAATTCACTGACTTAAAATCAGTGCTGCTGTCATCTAGGATACATGTATAATTGTTCTGCCTCTATGTTGTTGGGCTGGAACAGTTTCAAACAATTTACCAATCATGAGCAGGAAAAAAAAAAATCATTAGAAAATCAATTTCTGCTTAATTGAAGATCTTTCTTCCAAATGGGAATGAAGCAAGATTTATAACCTCAGATTCACTGGCTGTATAATGATGGCACTTGAGCCTGTCAAGGTTTTCATTTGGTAGCCTTGGCATGGACAGCATTTGCTTTTCCACCTGCCCTGGGTCAGCACAGTGAGGACCCTGGGAGCAAAGGGCTGAGGTATGAGCTGGGAGGAGCACAAGAGGCTGTGTTTGCAAATCCAGGGTGGGAAATAAGGCATTGTACAGGGAGGAGGCAGAACAGCAGAAGGAAATTTCAAATGCATTGTTTATTTATGCATTTCTCCTGGGTGCTGTGAGTGGAAATTACAGTGAGTGACTCTTGGAGACACCCCATTGGCATCTGATTGCTGATGCCAGTCCAAGGAAATCCTGTATCCCAGTGACTGGGGTGGTTCATTCTCTGCCCCCAGAATATAGGTTCACAAAGGTAAACTCCTGTCACTATTCCATGTGAGAGCTTTGCCACTGATTTCAGTAGGATCAGCATTTCACACCATCTGAACATTTGTAGTCTCATTTTCTTCTGCTGAAAACTGAGCTAATCACTATGTGGTTAAATGGCAGCAGGCAAGGAAAGCATAGGGAAATGAAAAACTGACAGGAAAACTAGGCTGGTGATTGTAGATCCTTTCCCCTTCCTGGTTTCTCCTGCTGTACTGAGAAAATGCAGCTCCTATCTCCCTTAAGTCCAAAATGAGTGGAAGAGAATCATGGTGTAAATACCAAGCAAAAGCTAAAAGTGAATTTACCAAAGTTCAATAAACATAAAAATGATGAATTTAGATGTCATATAATTAACTCAGAATTACATGAGCAATAACCAAGTAATTACACCTTTAATAATGCATTAAACTTGTCAGGAATACTTAGTCATTCAACTAGAATTTAACAAGATAGCCTATAGCAAGTTACAGTAATTAGATATCACTACTGAAAACATTGACAGTTCCTAATTGATACCTTTTATTATAAAGTTAAATGCCAAACATTTCTTTTGAGTGTATTAAGGAGTAATATTAGCTGTGTTTAAGACTACACTGCCTGCTCTAATAAATTGTTTGCAGGTATAAGAGCCAGCAACAAACAAAACCCTAAGGAAAAAAAAATAAAATCAGCTAAACCTATCAATCAGTTACACAAATGTGGTTCAAGTTCTCTCTCCTGTAATTTAAATTACAACCTAAGAGAGTGTGTTCCCTGGCAGGTCTGTCAGCAGCAAAGGGAAAAGTGAGGTGGAAGAAAAAAACTTTGGGAAAAAGGTAAAGAAAATAAGATTTACATCACCTGAAGGATGCAGGTCTTTGTGGGAATAGGGCACCCTGCAGCCTTTGCAAGAGAAGAGCAGGGAAAACAAACAACCTCAGGACTTTGTGAATTAGCTTTAAAAGCAGGACTCAGGCTTACTAATGACTAAATCAGATTGTTTAGACTACAGGAGAAAGCCTTCTGGAGAAAGAGATGGAATAGAATTGAAACTATGTGTTTACTTGCTGCTTCTAAATGTGGGAGATATTTCTGCTTGTTTTGTGTTGTTCAGTCTACTCAGTTGGCAAATAATTATTTTTAATTTTTTTTCCATTGTAACCATGCCAAGTAAAGTTTGTTCCAGGGGAAGCAGAAAGAATAATGCAAAGAGAAAGTAAAAAAGAATTGTTTGTCAACTTTAAATGTAGTTTTTCTCAATTAAAAGTGTATTGTTTAATTCTATTTTATCAAAAAAACTTTATTTGCAATTTTCTTATTTACAACAATAACACCCACATTTTGCCTGAATACACAAAGATTTTTGGTTTTTTTGAAGTGCATCTCTTTAGTGAGTTTCTGGAGAGGGAAAGTATGCAATCTTACTTGGGATATGTAGTGGAATCTCTGATGCTTACTGGAACCATCTGTACTTTAAACCAAACTAAGCAGAGATTGATGGTGTCTGTGTGAAGCAGTAGAGATCAGCTGGAATCATCACATACATCTTTTGTCAATTCTTTTTTCATCTGTATAATTACAAGTCTTATCAAGCTGCATGCTGAGCTATGGCTGATTGTCAATAAGACCTCTCTTGATTGCATTGTATATAAATATTCCATGTCAATCTCTCAGAATGCAATTCCAGAGGCCAAACAATTGTGCCTCATTCCATGGATACAAGGTCCTGGCCTTTTTTGCTACACTGATAATCAAATTAATACCCAAAAGAGAGGCTCAGGGTTAATTCCCCTGCACCTTAATACTGCTCCTCTGCTCTGGTCTGTGGTGGCTCTGCTGAGCCCTTCTCAGATACAAAAGATTATTCATGACAATGAAAGTACTACATTTATGTTTGCATGATCCTCAGCCAGTTGCATGGCAACTGGAATTGTCTTTACTTTTATGCATATTAAAAACATGCAATAGATACCCTTTCAATAATTAATTGGTAATGAATGTAGAGGTTGTACAATGATTTATCCAATGTGTGTAGGCTTTATCCAGTGGTTAAACTGGATAAACAAGCTTTGTTTTTCTTGTTAGGACTTCTTTCACAAAAGATGTTCTCAAAAATACCAGGCAATAAACAAAACCCAGGAGGAGCTGAGTGACCTGGGCAGTGTCAAGGCCCATCAAGTGTGTGTGTTTGCAGGGCACAGGACAGAGACTCTGGGCAGAGCAGACTGCAAAATCTATGCTGTGAGGGAGGCAGCAGTGATTTTCAATCCATCTTCACCACTTCTGATGCTCCTGACACCCACCCAGTGCCTGTCTCTCTCGTTGGACTCCCCCAGTGTGCAGGTTCCTCCTCAAAACAGTTGACACCAGAGCAGAGATGCTGTGGTTTGAAATAGCTCTGCAGGGTTTTCTCTCCTTTCTTCACTGACTGTGCCATTAAGGGTTTCCATTGCATGGAGAAAGGGAGCATTTGTAGACTCAATAAATATTTCTCTTGTTTCTTCCTGCTTTTTTCCTGGCCTGCTCCAGGAAAAGGAAAAGGTCAACTCAGCTGTGTCTGCATCACTCGATAATTTCAACTCTCCCCATCATACCTTTGGGCTTCTCTCAATAGAGATTTGGGATTCCAAAAACTGCACTGGCTGGGCCTGGACAACCTTTCCTCCTTGTTGGGAATGTGAGCAAGACTTTTTCTAAAAATGTCAGAGGTAAATGTCTGATTTCTGGGTGGTTTTTATACTTTGTTAACATAAGGTAAAGTAAGGGGTTTCTTTACTCTCCAGAAGTCTCCTCTGGACTTTTTTAACCAGAGTAGAGCCCTGAGGGATGCTCGTGCTCTGTAGAAGAGTTGCACACCTGCTTGTTTGGCCTTGCCAGCACTCCCTGAGCTCCCCAGAGAAGTCAGGCACCCCTTGCTTGTCCGGAGCAGATCTGGAGTCACCCCTTTGTCCCCATGTGGATCTGCTCACAGATCTGCACTGGGGAGGGGGGCACAGAGGAGTCCTTGCTGACCCTGTCAGCAGCAGCAGCACGTGCAAAGCATTCAGCTGATGTTTCTTCCTTCCTGTCACCACCAATGCAACAGAAGTCAATCACATTGTTTTGCTTACATATAAATACCCTCACGTGTGCATTTATATCCGTTTAACACACACAAACCCCTTTGCTGATATCTAAACTCTTCTATCACACATGGCTTTGGGGTTTGAGGTTCCTTAAAACCAGGTGTTCCCAGCAGCTGGGATGGGAAGCCACCAGCAAATCTGCATTTCTGTTCCTGCAGCCCTCAGGTGGGGGCACAGTTACCATGGCTGCAGGATGCAATCATGGCAAGCCATATAAATGAAGGACACTATTGATTGTTCATTTTTGCACACACCATTACATGCACACGCTTCTGAAAATAAGGCTTGGGGCATAATTGGTTGCCAATGGAGCTTCACCAAGTTGGCTGCATACATTTGGTTTCCCTTATTTTTACATTTTAGAGAGCAGTTCGTGCTGATTCACAGAACCTGTCTTAGGGCCTTGAATTTCCTCCTGGATGTTTCTCTCTGCATAGCTCTGGTGTTATGTACCTAAAAGAGATGATGTGGTCAGCCTTTTAGATATGCTGGTTGGGTTCTGCTTTATCTTTATAAAGCATGGAATTGAGAGTTCCCCACAAGGCTTTCCAAGTTTCTTCCCAGAAACAAAAGCACAGGAATTTCTTGAAAGCTCGAGACAAGATATGTGTGGAGGCAAATTTGACAAAGCAGTTGATGAGTTTAGTACTGAGGAAGTTGCTGGGGAAAAAAAAAAGCAGATTCTCTCTTGAAACCCGAAGATTACACAGCTTATAGAGGACTCTGGTGTTGATCCTGAGGGTGGAGTTGCCTTGGGTGCTGTCCTGGGCTCTACACCCATGTGAGCAGACCTTTAGCACAGAGGCCCCTGTGTTGCTCCAGTTGTCCCAGCTGCCAGCTGATGAAGTGACAATGGGGTGTGATAATTTGCCAGCCAGTGCTGGCTTACAGAGCCACTGCAGCCCATTAACACTTCCTAACAATCCTCTGTGGCTCTGAAAGGCATTAGAGTAAGGACTCAAAAAAGCTGAAGCCCATATGAAGTCATGAGTGTTCCCGGGGCAGAAAAATTAGAGACTTTCAGATGATTTTTGGAGCCCGTTTGAGGCTGGGAGACACATGTCTAAAGAATTTTCTGCGTGAAAGCCCAGCACGTTGTGTAAGAGCTTTACATGAGGGGGGAACCTCTGGGCTGCTGCAGGAGTGACCTGCTGATCTTCACTGATGCAGAGAGGAGAAGGGGTACAGTGAAATGGGAATGATCCAAAGAAATAAAGAGATAATGGGGAACAGAATGTCTTAATTGAGACATCCTTCCACTTCTATCATTGCAGTCAAGAAAATGGTGCATAGAAGGGTTTCTCTAAAGCTACAAAAGTCAGTCCATAATTTTTGTCATATATTACCTGTATTCTAGCTGCTGCATGAATTATCCTTTAATGATGGACACTGTACAATAACCTAGATAGATAGATACACCTTAACTATTATCTTTTCCAAATGGTGCAGGAGCACTGGTGCATTACACCACAACTGAAGCAATCAGGCTGCAGGTGTTTGGTCTGGAAAGGTGCAGGGAATATATTTCCCATTCCCCCTACTCGACACAAAATGCTTCCAGTGACTTACTTAAGACCTAATGAAAAAAATCAAAAGGCTGTACTACACTAGAGGAAAAGAGCAGGAGAAGTCAAAGTCATCAGCAGTGTCCTAAAGCCTGGGAACTGCAAGCAACTTGCTGAAATTCCCAGGAAATCCTGGGATGCTGGTAGTGCAAGCAAAAAGTCGTGAGTGATTGCTATCAGTAGGGTTTGGAGGAAAGCTGTCCTTAATCCAAGATCTTGTGATGAGCTGAGCTCAGTGCACACAGGTAAGATATCCCAATAGGTAAACAGTGGTTCTAATGTTACTGTGGGTCCTGATTTGCCTGTCTTGGTGTCCTTTTCTAGACAGGGATCAGGGGAAAGCAGCAAAAATCCTCAATTTTTCCCCCTTTGCAGCAAAGTAGTGGAAGACCTGAAAGATGGTATTAACCCAAAGGTGAGGTGGGCACGCTGAGAAAAGGTTTAAAGTAGCATATTTATTATGTCCTTATTGAAAATATTAACCTTTTGTGACAGGATGAGAGAAATGAAGTTATGGTGACCTGGCTGGTTTATAGCTGTGTAAATGCACAATCTGTACAGATATCCCTGCTTTGGATAGCAATGGGACTTTTCAGTGTCCACCAAAATCTAAATTTCTGTCTTTGTCTCATTAAAGCCCTGACTCAGCAGATCCCTTCAGCATTGCTTTGCTTTCAATTGCATTTTGCACAAACTGGCTTAAATGCTTTGGACTCCCCAGTTTGATTCCAAGTGAGATAGAGAATGGCAAAATTTAGGACATGGAACCAATAGGTGCCCTAATCCCCTGATGTCCTTGGTGCCAAGCCGTGTTTCAAATCTGGCCCATGTGCAAAAGATCCTCTTCCCTTTTTATAGTTCATTTAGTCAGGGGTGTTTTTGACAAAAACCAGCAAAATATTCTGGAATTACCTAACATGCTTGCAAGGGATTGCCCAATGGTTTGTGCAGCGTTCCTGTGCAGGGGTTATATAAAAATGTTCTGTTGCTATGTGAACTGGAGGTTTGTTTTGATGTAGCATCAATACCCAGGAGGGGAGAAAGGGGTGGGGGGAGGGAAGAGAAGGGAAGACACTGGCGTAGTGCCAATCGCTGGAGTTTTTTGTCATGATAAATGGCTCACAAGGAGTCAGCATGACCCGCCAAGTAAACCCAAATGCTCTCAAAGAGCCGTGGGCTTCAGATACTGCTGACAGACAAGCACTCCTTATCAGCCTTTTTGTTTAAACACACAGGCAGAGCTGCACACGCAGGAGATGTGCGGCAGGGAGGGAGAAGCAGGCCAGCAGAGAGGACTGTGCTGGCAGATAATGTCCACCCAGATGTCCACAGCTGATTTCCACCCACTTTGACTTCTGCAGAAGCTTTGCATTTCCCCTCAGCTACACACACAGGTCACAGTGGATCCCCTCTGCTGCTGCTGCCTGCGGTGGATGAGTTGGGGAGTACAGCAAAGGCTTCTTTTGTTTCTGAAGGGAGGAATTCACATTCAAAACTGTTGACTGAGATGGGGGCTCATGTTTCTGTTGTACCTGCATCCGAGGCAGAGCTTCTCTGCACTTGGGTTGGTTTCTGTTTTGTCCTGCTTTTTGGTTTTTTGTGTATTTGACTCAAGTGAAAGGTTTGGTATGTATAGCTTTGAAAATTGATTTCATATTTATTTCTGATATTTTTGCTCCTCATCCACTCTCTCCTAGAAAGTGTCAGTCTTGTTCTGATGGGCAGGTCAAGACATGAGCTCAGTGGTTTGAGGAGCACTTGGGCACCACTTTGATCCCCTGCCTCATTTTATGGAAATCTGTCTGTAAGTGCAGCCCCCACAATGCCTTAAACAGCCTTTTGCTAACAGAGACTGTAATGCACTCAATTTACACTTGCAGGGAACAACTACAAGGACAACCAAAGATATAATTAATGTGAAATAAGTATTCCTCAGCAGAACAGTCTTAGGGAATTGATGAAGCTGAAGAAAACTACTTTTCTCCAGTTACTCTCAGAGGGAATTTCAAAGCAATGGAAAATGTTCAGGAGAATATTCAAATATAAGAAGACATGTTAGAGAGATCCTACCCTTAACTGAAAGTGAACCATTCAAGTCCTCGAAACCTAAGGAGAAAGAAATAGGATAGATTGAGAAATTAAAAATGTCAACAAAAGACAGAAGATAAAAGGATTGAATCATGAGTCTTCCACTGTTTGGGTGAGTGTAATCATCTCTCCCTTATCCACTTTGCTGTGTATACAAAGGACAGGCGACAGGGGAAATAAGAAGGACATTATGAAGCATAAGTAGTCACAGGACATTTGAAAATACGAATTATTTAATAGTAGCAACTGTGAGCAGAGTGGATTAAATAGGTGCTTTGGTGACTAGCTGAGTTAAATGATCTGCAAGCCCAGAGCTGTGAAGATAGAGCCTGGTGTCGGCGGCAGTGAGACGGGGTGAGCTGGCAGGAGACATCCCTTAGGGGAGTGAGGGGAGCAGGAGGAGCTCTTGGAACAAGCTGTGCCTTGTATCCCTGAGATAGCTCGGGGTGAGCTGGAGCCTCTGCACAGCGCAGTGAAGCTCTGGAAGTGATGCTGGTGTGGGCTGCAGGAGTGGTGTAGCTACATCAGCTCTGTGCCAGGGATGGATGGCTCAGCGAGCCAGAGGGGCTGATCAGCTTCTCTTCCTGGGCTGGAGTGAGCTGTGCCAGAGTTAGTGAGGGGCTTTTGTGCTGCCCTTTGCTCTAAGGTGTTGAGGGGTCTTCAGGGCTTGGCCATGAACTTGTGATCAGGCTAAGTCCTCTGTGGTTCCCAGAAAGTGCATGGAGTTAATGGAATAATGGTAAGCACAATGCAGACACAAGAGTTAATGCCTGCAGTCCACACCTGGCTTTTGACTTGACTGACTTTGTCGTGACACTTTATTTATCTCTTTGTGCATCTGCAAAATGAGGAGTGGTGGCAGCAGGTATCACCTTTCTGCATGATTGGAGAGAAATGGGAAAGAGATTGGAGAGATAGGGAAAAGGAGAGTCTAGGAAACAGGTTGACACAAGTGGGTGAGGCTTCCAGGGATGAGGAGGTGGCTTGTCTGATGGGGTAACCAATTGCTTCCTCTCTACTTAGTTATTGTTGCCATCAATGTGAAGACCCAACAGCTGAAATACATATTTGATTTTGTGAGTGGGACTTAAGTAGACAGAAAATCAAATTGGAGCCAAGAACTAGCCTGAAGGCAGGCACATCCTAATGCAAAAAAAATTTTTAAAGGGATTTGAGCATTCCCTGTGGCACAGCTTCCTTGTCCCGCTGCTGCTGATGCAGCATGGACTGGTTTCCCCCAATTTCCAGGAGACCAAAGAAATAAAATACTGTTCTGTCAAAACCAAAGTGCCTCTGGGCAGCAGATGAGGAGGGTTTGGAGCTCTCTATCTTTTATTGGTTTTATTTTTTTCCCCTTTTCTATCCTGCATTTGCTCTTAAAGAAATTGTCATTGAGGGGGGAGAAGGCAAACAAAAGTTGACTTTTGTTAAGCGGTGGAGACTTGGCAGTTGTGTGGAGGTCATGGTGCTCAGTCAGTGTCAGCCTCCATTCCCCAGAGTTGTATCCTGTAATGTATTTATTTATCATTACAGACGGCCAAAATTTTTTTTTTCCCCTTTCAGTTTGTTCTGTCCAAGGCCGCAGGGTTCCGACAGAGATCAACAGCATTCCCGCAGTGATGAAGCAGCTCGTCAAAAGCTGAATTAGATGTTAAATCTTTCTGAAGTGGGGAGGAGGAGGAAGGAGGGGAATCACATTGTGCTAAGAATTTATCATGTGTTGTTTCCTGTGAGATAATGTATAGGAGAAGATTTGTTATGGTGCAAGTTTCAAACTGCTGTTTCAGGGCTACAGTGTCTGCCAAGCTTATGATGTATTTGATCTTTTCTGAAAGTCCTTCTTTTCCTTTGCTACCTTTTAAGCAGGCTGTCTTCCAGGTAGGTAAACACTTAAAAGGCTTCATCTACTGAAACACATACAGGTGAGCACTAAAATTTGCACGGATAAGAGGAATAAGCAGAAATAAGCTAGATTAAACTGTGAGGACCAGTGAAGCTCCAGCTCTGGACAGAAGGCTGGGTGCTCAAGTCATCCTGAGCTTTGCAGGTGGATATGTCAGACAAGCTGTGCAGGTGTGCCTTCTTGTGGAAACCTAGGAATTTTGGTACAGACCCTGAGGAAAGCAAGGCCTTGATTTGCAAAGGTGATGCAAAATGTGCCCAGCATTACTTCATGCCCAAAGAAGCCACAGCCTGATGGTGCTTCTGAAAACATTTATTGAGCCATTCTGCATCAGTGACTATCTCTTACAGTGCAGGTCGCTTTCTTGAGCCCGTGCACTTGTAACCTGGTGGAAATACCCTTTGTGTTCTTTCTTTTCTCATGCTCCTTTTATCCTCAGAAGGACATAGGGCTGAGCCTCATTTATGTGTTCTGATATAACAGTGTTTGCTGTTTGCAGTTGTTGAAAAGGCAGTTCATGTTCCTTATTAATGGACTCTAAAATGCACCCCTTTTAATCTAAATTGAGAGGGGGAATGTGTCCAAAGGATTTTTCTCTCTGCATCAGTACACTGGTGTAAGAACATTTGGGGTAAAATAGCTTTGCTCCAACTCCTCAATAAAATGTCAAGTGCAGTGATAGATGAACGGGCAATCCCAAAGTTTACTCAGTATTGTTTTGTTCCTAGTATCTAGGTCAAGATATTTCTGGTTTGTTTGAATCAGAGTTTCTACAGGTCTCAAATAACACTGTTAATATTATGAGTGGTTTAGTTATCAGGCAGGAAGGAAGCTTATTGATCAGCAGGAAAAGCACTTTGTGCATATGAGCCATCTCTTCCTGCCTGGCTTTAATGAATCTGAAATCCTACATCGGACTTGGAAAGTCCCTCGTGCTGAGGGATTTGGGAAGGAAGCTTGCAACACACCTTCCTCCTGCCTCAGCTCCTTGCCTGGTTTTTACCAGAAGCACCTGAATTACTTTTAATGAAACTTTTCCATAAAGAAAGTGTGACCTACTGTGTGCTTTGCTTAGGAGCGAGTGAGGTGCAGGGGGGAGTCAAAAATTCTCCACTGTTGGATGAGTTTGGGCACTGACTTTGGGTTTGACCCCATTTTTTGTACTATCAAAGTGTTGGTTTGGCCTCTGGACTGGGTGAATGTGCTTTTCAGATGTTGGCTCCCTCCTGAATATCCATATGGGGAAAACACATGACTGGTTTAAGCCACCAGGCTCAAAAAACACCAGCTGACACCAAAAGTGTCAAGGGTGAACAGTGATGTTGTCACTACAACCCCTAACTTCATCCAGGGTTTGGGACCTCAGTCAGCATCTTAGGTTGCTCAATTTGAGTACAAGGAACTTGGAGGTAAAATCCAGGAAAAAAAATGTTCTGGCTTTTCTAGGCTGTCCTAAAATGAGCTTTAGTCCATGCTTTCTTTTGGAAGTTTGTGATGTTGCCAAAGAAGTTCAGGGTAACCTGTCTTTGCACAGAGCAGAAAGGTACATAAGTTGTGACATCATCTTTCTTAAGAAAGTCTCCTATCTCTCACATTATATTATTTACAGAACATAGGGCAGTAGCAGGAATCCCTGAGTGAGCATCACCATCATGAGAGGAAAGAAAATCATGGTGTTTCCTCTGCCCATTCACTCAGTGAAACTTGAACCCCTCCTGTGAAAGCAGCAAGGCTTTGACAGGAGGACAGGTGAAGAGCAGGACCTTTCTGGGGTATGGGAAGTGTTAATTTGAAGCCCTCTGGTTGAGAAGTGGAATTTCTGCAGGAGTTCAGGATCTGCTGAGTAAGTCAGTGAAGCAGCAGTGGCATTTCTGTGGTGTGGCTTGGCTCAGAGGAGGCCCCAGCAGCAGGCTCTGGGAGGAGCACACCCACCTGGGAGGGCTTGGCACTCACCTGCAGCTCCTGTGAGGCACTGGGGGAGAAGAACACCTGCTTGTGGAGTCCATGCAGAGCTGGGCTGAGCTTGGTGTGCAGCCCAGCTCAAGTGGGCACATGCCCAGATGCTGAGCTGCTCAGGGAACACTGCAGATGGGAACAAGGATGCATAAAGGGTTGGGATTGGGAACATCGCCTGTTCCAATGAAGGCAGCCACAGGACAGGTTGTGCAAAGTGGCTGGGCTCCTCTGACAGTTCATCCCTGCCAAAAGGGAGAAGTGTCTCTGTACCACCCAGCTCTTGGTCAAGCTCTGCTGGACCAGTTCACCACACTGAGTGCAGCAGTGGGGAGCTATCAGAGCAAGTATCTCGTGGGACTTCATCCTGCCAGGTGTTTGTAGAAGGCCACAATGAAGCAGAAAAATGAATCCTCCTCTGCCAAGCAGTTTTATTTACCATGTGTTCCTCTTTGCAGTTTCTGAAGGATCTGGAAGAAATTACCAACGACAGTTGTGAGAGGGATGTACTCCAGCTTGGCGGGATTGGTTTGTGCTTTGTTACCACATTGGCTCTTCCTAGCAAAGTGGATGTGCTGCTGGAATTCCCGGATATCTTGAGCTCTCATGCTAACTCTGGTAAGTGTGTAGAAAGGTAATAATGAGCATCATACAGGAAATAGCAGTTCAGGGGTTTTTTTTGTTTGTTTTGGTTTTTTGGTTATTGCAGATCTGTGTTTCAGGCTGGAAAATGCCTCTGTAGCCCACTTGGATAGGAGTGTTGTCTTGCTTTTCCTGGTTCTTTATTTGTTCCATATTCCTTTCTGTTGTATCAAGCTGCCCAGCCCGGGCTTTTGGGCAAGATCTGGTCCTGCCTGTGACACTGCAAGTCACACAGCAAAGCCTCCCAGTAAAGGAGTGTAACCACCACAAGAATATGTTCCCAATGCACAGAAAAGAAATCCAATAGAAAAGTGACATGATAAAAGACAAGCTGTGTTTAACAAGATGTTTCCTGTGTATCACACCCAGACATGGTGTATTTCATAGTACAGCGGAGCACACACCATCAGAATCCCAGGGAAGAAGCAGACCTGCTAAAAGAATAACATTTTGGTGCCAGGGAAATTATGCATTTAATAGATCTCTGCTGGATTTTGTAGAAAGATTTGCAGCTACATTCAGCCTTGGCTAAAATGTGATGGCAACATGTTGTAGGAGCCAGTTCCTCCTCAGGGCTTCCTGTTACAACAATGGAGCTGTAAATGGTGTTATGGAAGTGGCAAGTGTCAGAAGGCAGCAGGATATCATTGCAGTTGGGAGGTGCTTTTGATTAACTGGCCTGTTCAAGTGCTGAGCTGTCCAGGAGAAAATCCACTCAGGTCACTTTTCAGATGCTTGGAGGGGAGGAAGTCTGACTGTGCTCTACACGCCTTGTTGCACTGGATCCTGATCCTTATCCAAATCTACTCTGGCCAGAGCAGAGCCTCAGGGTAGAGTTTTTCTCCTGCATGCAGCCTCCCCTCACTCCTGGCAGCTGCTGATGGGATGCAGCTCTCGCTGAGAGGCAGGATGGATGGATGGGACAGGATTGTTGAGCTTCCTTTAACCTGTCTCCTACTGGCAATTCTTGTCCAAGAGAAACCTCTGCTCAATGTATTGAACAGAAACCTTTCCAAAAGTTGACAGCTTTGAGTGAAAAAACATAGACGTGGTGTTTTGTGTTTTGCATAGAGGGTTTGAAAAATATCACCTACAGCATGTCAGAGTGACAACTGTTTGCAACCTTTTGGGCACTTCCTTTCTGCAGCATTCAAAAGAGTAAAGAGCTCATCCTCTGTCTCTTCTGTGTTTACTTTGGAAGGGATGTTTCTCTAGGAGAACTGGGACTGTCTCTGAAGAGACCAAGCTGTCACTAAAAGATTTGTGCCTTCTGACTACATGAGGAGAAAAGCCAATTTTATAAAGGCATGTCTCACTCCTCTGTCCCTGCCTTCCCACATGTACCTGTCCACTTCAAAAGGAGACTGAAAGGAAGGAGGATGTTAGGTGGGACAGTGGATGGTGCTCTTGGCTGATGCCAGCAGCAACTGGACACAACCTGCTCTGCCTGGACCATCTGCCTTGTGATAGAAAATCCTAATGGATTCATTTTAATTTAGGCTTCAAAGTCAATAGGTTGGTTCTTTCTTCCACATTCTACTCTTTGAGTGATAACTTGACTATTTTCTGGCTGTGGAAGGAGGAACTGTTTGAATGAAACTACTTTACAATGTATGAGTGGGAGAAACCCCTGTGCCAGGGGTGTCTGGGGGGCAGGGGCAGCGTGAGGAGGGGAGCACTGGGCAGGGTGGGCTGTGGATGCTCTCTGTGCCCATGGGGTGCTGAGGGGGAGTTTCCACCCCCAGCAGTCACCACTGGTGCTGCAGGACCTGCCCTGTGTCTGCAGGCTTGCAGGGGAGGCTAAAATAGTTCTTGGCATCAAGTCTTGGATCTTGGAACCTCTTTCCTTAATAGATTGCTCTGTCTCCCTAGTGATAGTGCTGCAGCTGCAAGCCACAGAGGCATTTTGGCTGAAGTCCTCTTGGTTTAAAGGAGAGCATACTGGCTAGATCTGCTCAGCAGCAGCAGGACTGAGTGCTCCCTTTCCACCCTGGCCTGGGAGAGTCCCAATTCTGCTAACCTGAGGGACACATCCCTTCATGGCCCAGGCTCTGGAGATGAGAGAAACAGTGTCTGCAAAAGATTTTGGTTTATATAGAAAGATTTGAGGTCTCTGCTCAAGAGGCTTTTTTTGTGCCTTTTTTTCCTTTTGAAAGTTACTGAGTTTATTTTTGTCTGTGTGAGTTGGCCTGGATTTTTTAATATATGGTAAAGGTGGCTATAGTCCTGCATAGACACTTTTTTATATTTCATATAAACCTAAACAAATATATTAAATAAAAGTCCTTTCACCTCCAACTTGATGGTTCAAATCCAATCGTGCTTGGGAACAGAAATGTTCAAGCAGTAAAAATAAAACATCTCCTGATTTATGAATAGAAGTGTCAAGCTTTGACTTGCTGTGATTACTGGCATCACATTATTTGTGAACATTCAGACAACTGCCAGAAATCCACGAAACACATTTGTGAATCCCAGAAGTTCCATAAACTTCAGCCTGAGTGGTTATTTGCTTTCTGGTGGAGAAGTGGGCTGGCTGGAGTTGTGTAATGAGGCCAGCTCACTAATGTTCAGGTCTCATAGTGATAATAATGAGTGCAAAGCTCTTGTTCCTGTGTTCCTGTTGCACAGCAGAAGGTGGCAATTCTGCTCCACTTTACACTAAACAATTGCCATTTGCTCTGGGGAGATGGTGTCACTGGTTTGAGGAAGCCAAGGAAGAGGGGATACAGCCTGACTTTCAAACCTTATAATATTTACTGGGGCAGCTCTTGGGGGAAAAAAAAAATCAGTTATTTGCTTCAAGGCTGAATTGTCCTACTGGAGAAACCACAGCAGTGGTAACACCAGGTAATGCTTGTAGAGAACAGGAGGTGGTGGGAAATGGGGCTGGGGTTCAGGGCTCTGTGCAAGGCAGAGCACATCAGCCACTCTTTATTTGTACCAGTGTTCAAATGCCTGAAAAAGCATGGGAATGGAGCAAATTCATGTGGATTTCACACCAGGAGAAGAGATGCCACAATTAAAGCCTAAATTCAAGGCATAGCTGTGCTAAGGTGACTCGCTCCCCAGCAGACCCTGCCATAAGCCAATTTGTTGGGCATCCAAAAGCGACGAGTGAATCCTAGGCTGTGGGAATCTTGGTTCAAAGCAATGGCAAGACATGGCCTAGAGTATTACAGAGCTACTCTAAGACTAATTGTACATGATATTTTGAACTTTTTTTAAGTGTTTTCTTCCTTTATGGGAGTCTTCTCTGGCTGCTTTCTCTCCAGCTGCAGAAAGTAAAATTTAGGAAAGGTTATTATAGCAGCTTTGTCACAATGTTTGGTACCTGCTCGGGGAAGTGACAGGATAGGGACAACATGGCATAGTTTGCTTCTGCAACCACTCTGCATATGTGAGACTTTAAAACACTATTTGCAGTTTCTGTTGGTATTGTAAATAATAGATCAGGTCCACAATTCATTTGCTGAAAGTTCCAGCAGATGCGGTGCAATTAACAGACTGTAGTCATTAGGTTTTGGAGAGAGGGTGACATATCAATTTTTAACTGTTTTTCTGCTTAGAAACACATCCAAGTAGTGTTGCCTCCAGAGGGATATGCACATGGATGAATGCACTTTGTGCATGCCATTTTATATACATTCTCACTTTGCTTTCCAAGCATTAACATGTGTAAATCCCTTTGGCATGTGCAGATACGTGCAAGTGGGCTGTGCATCCATAGCATTTATTTGCATATGGAAGAAAGCATATGTGGAACTGTGTGCACTGAGTTACACTTGCACTGAAGCCCTTTGAGGGTTTGACCTTACAAAGTATCTCTTCAAACCTGCAACTCAGCGAGATTTGGTTCCTTTTGCCTCCAGAATAAAGGCAGGGTGACTTTTTGGAGGAATCACGATATTATTTTAGGAAATAAACCTTTCGAGCTGTATTGCTCAGTTGCCTTCCCTTTAATAGAGTAACAGGAAAACCACAGAGGTGGAGAAACCAGTCTTGGTGGACAAATACAGGTGTAGCTCAGTGGTGCAGGTGTTAAGCTGGTACCCAAGTGAGTTCAGGTAATTACTGCTGGGGAGATTGTTCTTTCTACCCACACAAATAATCCTGTGGCTGCAGCTCAACACCACAAGCTCTTTGCTGCTGTGGGTCTCATCTGCTCAACAGACTCGTCCAACAAGTTGATTTGGCTTTCAGAGTCTTAAAACAGGAGAGAGGCTGTGGAGCTGTGGTGCCCATTCCCCACAGTAATGCAGGACATGCCCCAGCAGGGTGAATCTCACAGAGGTGATCCAGGACCATAATTATAATTAGCTTCTGGGAATACTAATGCATGCATTTGAGTTTTGAGGGCAGTTGAAACAGAGAAAAAGGTTTTGAGAACTGCTTTTCCTTTACATTTTAGGAGGGCTTTTAATTATTTTGTCCAGTAGCTCCTAACTTCTGCCAATAGTTCTGTTCTTTGTGCATGGATGTAAAGATGATGACAGTATCTGAGACAGTATCTGTTTGAAATGCCAGATAAAACCTGAGAAATTTTACCGGAGAAACTGCTGAGAACCTTTTGGCAAACTGTTGAGTTTTCTACCTCTGAACACCTACCGCTGATTATTTAAATGATTTTTTAAAAAAATGATAACTAAATGAGTGTAGCCCTGACTTCCCCGATGTAGGCAGTCTTACCCATGTGAACTTTTTCCTCTCTTCTTGTGGAGAAATTGAATGTTTCATTCTGTGTGTTACAGAGGCTCTAATTCAGGTTCCCTACTGTGATATCACTTTATTTAAGGACAGTGCAGGAGGCAGGAATCTGAACTGGCTGCCTGATGCTTAAGAAGGTGAATAATGACTTGGGGAAGACCTTGTGCGTATCTTTTGATCTTTGGGCTTCAGACACCCCTTCACCCATAATTAACTCTTGTGTTGACTGATCACCTGAGTGATCAGGGGAGACTCAGCATGTCAGTGGAAACCAGGGAACTATTACTCCATGGCAAAACAGCAATCAAGCCAGCTCGTCTATGATACAAATCAGATACCTGCAAGAACAAGTCACGTAATGGCAAGCTGTACTGGAGATGGATGATATCCTAAATCATTATCTTCCATAGCATCAATTATGTTTACAGGGTAAGCCCATGCTATCTTCATGGCAAGCCCTGCATCCAGATAGCAGCAGCAGCAACAACAAAAATTAAAATTACAGCATGAATTTCGGGAGGGGCAGTGCACTATGCATGACTGGCTAATAAATCAAGACCATCCGTGGATTAGATGGAGGGGAATGGGAATGGTTATCATTCTGTTGTATAAAATGCATAGCTTAGGCTCTATAGATCATTTAAAATATATATGAATTTGAAATCAGCCAAAAGATATGTCAGGCATTTTTCTCCTTAGAATTATGGCATGTTTTTAAAGCCTAAGTGCTTTTCAGTACAAATTTTAGCATGTTTTGCATTCAAATGAAACATCTACTCTACGTGTGAAGCCTTTGCACACAGTGCCTGTAAAAGTGGAGGGAATCACTGGATTTATAGGTTCTTTTGCACATTCTGTCAAAGTCATTTCTGCCTAATGGAGCCCATGGAACAGGAAAGGCTGTCATTGCACAACTTTCCATGAGAGATAATGTTTGCTGCCTGGCACATCGCAATGCCTAAACAAAGCCTCAAAATAAGTTTGTGTTAAAAGAAGGAACCTCAGCTGGGAAGGGATTAAGTTAATAGCACTTTCTGTAATGTCTTTATCAGCATTTCTGTGGCCAGTTTGTGACAATAAACAGGGGAAAAAAGCTCATGTTTGAGATGGAAGTAAATTTCAGGCTGATATGAGTGATGTACCTCATAACCAGTTATAATTAGAAGGGAGGCTTCTTACAGCGCCGCTCCTCTATAAATCACTGCAGATATTACCCCAACTTGTACAACAACTATGAAATATGCTGGGAAATCTGAAACTCATGAAAAATAGGTTCTTTTGTTGCAATTTCATTCTCAGAAAAGCTCTCATTTGATAAAAGCTTATGCCTTTTTTGACTGGTTTCTTAAAACTAAGGTAACCAGCCTCAATTTCCTAGAAAACGGTTAAAATATAAATTTAGTAAAGTCTTTTTTTTTTTTCTTATAATCACAGTTTGTATAAGATTAAAGCATTGAATGTTTTCCCACACAGAGTACTTACTTGGAAGAGACTATCAAAAGAACTCAAGCAAAAGTTTTCTATAGCAGAAGCTTCTTATTAAACACAATTTTACACTGAAGAAGTCAGAAACACAGGTTGATAGCTAATAGTTGTGTATTTCCCTCTTCTCTTCTGACAGAGTCAGCTTGACCTGGCTGGGCGCCCACCTGCATTATTCCAGACCATGGAAAGTCCACAGGGAAAGCAACCCTAGGGGAGAAGGTCTTGCTGGCTTGATGCCTAAAAACAAAATAAAAATCAAGTAAGATTCCTAGAGTTTTTCTCTTGCACTAAGGTCTAAGTCTTTTTCCTATGGTATTTTATTTTTAAGAGAAAATGAGTTTATTTTAGAAATTGGTTCATAAGTTTTCAGAGAACACTTCAGGACTGTTGGCATGGCAGGGCTGTAGCTGCTTCTATTGATCCTAATTTAAAGCTGTAATTGCAAATAAAAACATCACTGTATCCCCCAGCTACTTTAATTGAAAGGATTGATTCACAGGGGCAAAGCAGGATAAGAACTTCTATGTGGCCCAAGTGCTTATGGCCATTTTAAGACACACCTTTTGGCATGGCCTGGGTTTGTCCTCGTGTGGAAGAATTGGGGAGAAGCCTTCATTCTTCTGCTCTGCTCATTTCTCCACTTGAAGTGAAGCAGGGGAGCTACACGGGACTCTGTGGGCAGCAGGAGGGTCCCTGCCCTGGCCTCCCAGATGTCAGGGTGGCCTGGAGAAGCCACCTGTACATGCAGGTGTCCCTGGTATGTGCTCTAGTTGAGTGAAAGAAGGTTTGCACTGTGGCTGGCTGTGACAAGAGTGAGATGTTGTTGCTCAAGGGAATGTGTTCTGTCAGGCTGGGTTCAAACATGTGGGACATGCTCAGCTGCTTCAAAATGAATTAGCTTTTTTAAAGAATTAAGCACAACTCTTGCTTATGAGGTGAAATTATCAGTTGTTTTGTCTTTCAGAGGTAAACAAAGAGCTGAGGGAGTCTCAGTCTCTCAGTCTTATGACCTTATGGTCACTGTCCAAAATACCAGCAGTGACGTTCCATGCTGGAGAACTAAGAAGAAGAAAAGCAGATCCTCAGCAGGGTTAGCCCAGTGTCTTTCCAAGTAATCCCTTATTTTTACAAAACATTTCCATATGGGAAACTCTATCACTGAGCAGATGCACTGAAAACAGTGTGGTCAGTGCTTTGTGTGGATGCTGATATGGGCTGCTGAATACCCAGAACTGTTGAGAGGCTTCAGCAGAGCTGCCCTGCACATCTAAATGTAAAACTGATGCCTGGGGCTGAAAATTGATCTGTAACATTAAACTCCAACCACAGAATGGGCATCACCATTTGGAAGGGAAGCAGATAAACTGGTATTAGCTCATCTGGTAAAGATGAGTAGCTGGACAGGGTCTGAAGAATTCTTGCAGATATGAAACCCTTACCCTGAACTTTGTGGAAAATTGGTTCAAAACAGAAATTTGCAGCAGATACTTATTTATGTAATGTGCCTGAGATGTAGCCCTGAATCTAAATCCTGTTTTGCAGGGCAGAGCTGAGATCTGGCTCTCCACTGACCCTGCAGGACAGCCTGTCTGCAGTTCACTAATCCTAGAAAGCAGACAAATATGCTCTCAAGAAAAAACCTTCCTTTTTCTCTTCCCTGTTCCCTTGCCTTTTTTTTTTTTCTGTCTCTTTTTCTCTCTCCCTCTTTCTTTCTCTTCTTTTCTTTTCTTGTTTTTTCAGGGAAAATTTGTTGCAATAATACAAACCCATCATGCTCTGTGTGGTTACAGCTGAGTGACACTACATCAGCAGCAGAATATGTACAAATTAAACTGTAACAACGCACCAAGGAGAGGCACAGCAATATCATAAAAATTATCCACAGTACAATATGACTAATGTTGTGTGAAATGCATTCATTGGCCAAATGATGTCTAGGTGTATCTTAAGGAGTTATGCTGATGGAGATAATGGTTATAGAACACAGATAAAGGAAGGAAAGGCGAGTGAAAGACAAAAGGTTGCAGCAAGGGCAGCCTGGCTGGGGAGGAGGCTCAAGCAGGTGAGTTTGAACAGGAGAGCTGAGCTGCTCTGGAATGTTAGAAGGATGTGAGAAGAGTTCAGTGGCACCTTTCCTCCTCACACGTCTGATGGGGAGCTGTGCTGCTGTTTCAGGCACACACACACATTCCTGTGCTCCTTCTCACCTCCTTTTATGTGGCCCTTCTGCAAACATTTATCTAGAAACATGAGCTGCATATCTGTTAAATATTCTCTAGCCCTGTTGCTTATAGAAATGCCTTTGTTTTCCATTTCTAGATACAAAAAAAAAAAAAAAAAAAAAAAAAATCCAAAGAGAAGGGACTGATTTTATTAGCATGTCCAAAACCAAGAAATGAACTCAAGCATAGCCAGAGGATGACTAGAGTAAACACATCAATAAGGTGCACTCAGAGGTTGTCATCTCATTTCTTCATCTGAGAGTCTTTGTGAAATGAGTAAACGTTTTGCCTGTATAAGAAATTTGGCTATTGGTAAGTTAATGTGATGTTTCTTTTTGTTAAACATAGATTTAGGAAAGCAATCTGTCCACTGTCCCAGTGTGCCATCATACTTATCCAAAGATGTTTATCTAGACATGAACATTGTGTTTTCAAAGGAATTTAGGGATTACCGAAGTAAATCTTAATTTACATCGAAATTGCATTTTCCAAAACATCTCAGGTGAGCCCCTACCTCACTGGGTGTCTCTTAAAAACCCAAGTGCTTTTTAAAATCATCAAACTGGTCAGCAAAGTGGACTTGCCTGAAATAAAAACAATCTCTGTGCAGTTGGTTGCTGGAGTTCAGGGCCTTGTCTCAGGGCCACAGCCTCTCAAATTACTAGAAAAATTGAGTACTTTCATGGTATTCCTGATTATTTGTTACCTGGTTGGTTACAAAGAGAGAGCCTAGGCCAAAGTCATGCAACAGTTCTTGTTTCTGATGTGTGGGAGTCATGTTATCCAGGTGTTTTTTCTCATTTATTGATATGTACAAGGGTGGGAGGCAGACCCAGCCAAAAATGCTGGGATCCAAATATTTTCAAAGTCCTAAGATATCCAGAATGGGGAGTTAATTTTGTCTCCTAGTGAAGATAGGGGGTCCCCATGGAACATTTCAATGGGAGGCAAAGCTCTCCACAGACATGGGTTGTGCTGGATTGAGCACTTCTGCTTCAAAGGCAGAAGAGGAGGGAGTGATGCGATAAAATCAATGTTTTCAGCCCTAAACCTGACTTGGATCTGGGGGTTCTTTGTGAACCTTACAAAGCTTTTTCTCCAGCCAACCACCTTCACTCGCCCCTGAGCACGTGCCAGGAATTCCCTAGCAAAGGAAGCTGCCAAAACCCGGGGAGTTGTGATAACTCTGCTCTCACATCCATAAAGCCTCAGTCAAGGCTGCTCTTCCCCCAGGCGAGCAGAGGCACGGCGTGGCCAAACAGGAACATCTTCAGCTTACAGCCCAGGCTCTGATATTTTATTTTATTCCTTCTCTGTGCTGCAGCTTCGTGCTTTTACAGGGCTGTGATGGCTCTGTGCAGAAGAATTTCTGCATTGCCTTTTCATTTGGGAAGCAAACTTCAGCCATGTACTCTGGGGGCAGGAAAGCACGCTCCTCCTTCACTCTGACAGGAGGGTCTGCAGTCACACAGCAACCTCAACCTCCAGGAGGGGGAGAGGCACTCTGGGACCCAGGCTGGTTTATATCTCAGCTGATTCTCCTCTTTCTCTCTTCCCTATCCCCTTAATAGCTTGACAGGAGAAATATAGGGAAGATACAGCCATCTGATTAACAGTGCCGGGGGCTGGGGATGGATGACAAGGAAAGGGAGCGCAGCGTGGCTACCAGCCAAGTTCCAGCAAGAAACAGAATATCTGGCTTCCTCTAATCTCTGGAGGAAAATTAAGTTACAAAAACCTTTAGTGGAAACTTTGCATACATTCAGTACCACTGCTATGCCTGACAGAAGGAAAAAAACCCCAAAACCCTGATATATTATTTAGTTTATGGTTATAGAATTAAAGGTGCAAGCTTTCCCACCAGGAATAAAGACAAATATCCTCTTGAAAACTAAAGACAAAACCCCATGAAACCCCTTGAATGTTTTGTGCTGTCAGAGTTTTTGAGAAATTCTGCTTTTTGTGTTAATGGAGGGTTGTGTGAATTGAGTGACAATGTCTGAACATCTTCCCAATGAATTTTTGCACTTACATAGAGATCCCTTCTTGTTTTCTGAGCCATTTGCTCTGCCTCCTGCAGGAGCAGTGAAGAAGAGGAGAAGGTGGAGATGGGGAAAAGACTCCAACTTGCCCTGGGAAAGGGCTTAGGTTGCTCCTGCCCCCACTGAGCCCAAGAGCCAAGGCCATTGCCTTGCTGTTCATCAGAAGTGTGTGTTACACACAGAGAGGAATTCCTCCCCCTCCTCCATGTCTGTCATTAATGTGTTGATGAAAAATAGTGGAGTTTGATTTTAAAAAAATAGGTTAGGTGTTAAGTGAGCAACAAGCTGGGACCTGTGCATATGAGAGAGAGTGCTGATTAAAATGAAATAGCCTATTTATTGGCTGTTACATCTAAAGCAGTTGGAGCAACCATGATGAAAGTATTACTTACATGTTACTCAGCTTTATGAGAGGGGGAAAAAAAGAAGCCAGATTGGCTGGTTAGAACTTTTCTTTATTAAGATTTACAGTATGTTGATATATATGTGCAAAGTGCAATTTTTTTTCATGTCAGAAACATGAACCAAGGGCCTGAACAGCCATTGCCTGGCTCAGCACCATGCCTTCCCCTGGCTGGCTGTGCTCTCCTCTTGCTGGCTGTCCAGGCTAGTGGGAATCTGGCTCTGCTTTTTCCAAGAGGAGGAAGCACAGATGCATTTTATAGTGCTTCCCTCCACCTTGCTGCAAGCAGCTTGCTCCCAACCTTCCTTCACCAGCCTCGTCTGAAGGGAACATTTTCCATGCAGAGGAACATAAGAGCTGTGTTTACATGCCATTTCCCTTCTGAGAGCTTTATTTCTCTTCAGCCTCAGGGACCTCAGCCCCAGCCAAATCTCAATATGGGGCTGAAATTGTACACTGGCCATCCCCGGCCGCGGGACGGAGGGGTGTGTTTGTGTAAGTGTGCACGTGTGTTGTGTGCACACAAAAACAGATGTGTGCCCTCCAGAATAAATGAGGCTATTCAGAGTGTCACAAAATTGACAATTTATGGCCAGTTGCAGCAATTAGTCCGACCAAAGGAGTGAGGTGGGTCAGCATTAAAACCCGCACTGTTTTGTTTACTTTAAAAAAGCAACGAGGAGTTCCAGCTGATGAGAAAAGATACTGAGAAAGGGTAATTAAAAAGAAACAATCTTTGATGTTTCTCTTATTACAGTTTGTCCTCAATTTGTTGTGCTTCCCTTACCTGGTCTTGAGAAACAGAGCTGCTGCTTTCTTTTGGGGAGGCGGTGTGGGGGCAGCTGCACAGGCAGCTCAGCAGCAGGAATTCACCATTTGCTTCCTGCCAGGCTCTTGCACCTTGCAGTGAATTCAGGTTCTTCCTGCAGAAATGCTGGCACCTAGCAGAAATTCTAGGTATCAGCCTACAGGGCCATCCACTTGTGTGACTATTTTTATTGAGCTAATGGGAAAAAAAGTTCCCCTGAAAAACATTGATAGCTTCTAAAGTACTCCACCAGCCTAAGAGAAGTTTAAACTGTGTAAATTAAACCTTTAGCATGACCTGCCCCCATAGTTCACCACTTCTGTTAGTATAACTATTCTGTTCCATTTGAAATTAGTATTTTTTCTTCTACCCAGGTCTTAGTTCTTCTGCTTCTCACACTTTATTTTGTGCCACAGTTTACAGGTTTCACATATGTTGTTACAAACTCCTGAGCAACCCAAATCTTTGTGCTCTATGGAAGGTTTTTGAGGTCAGGTTGTACAGTAAGAAGGTAAACTTTGCAGGACTTTTTTTTTTCCTGGCCCATGGGCAGCCTTTTCTGACTTGTGCATCAGTTGCAACATGGTGAAGCTGGTTGCTGCTCATGGATGCTCTTTCATTTGTGGGGATGACAGTGAAAGATGAAAAGTGCCATGGAATGGTTGGGAGTTATTTAATCAAAGTCTTTCAATGAAAGAAAAGATATTTTAATATGTGGTTTGATTCACTGCAAATTTTTGGCAGTAGATGGGGCCCTTACTGTAATAAAATTCCATCGAGTTGGGAAGTCTCTTGGAGGTGGTGCCCAGATGCAGTATGTTGGAGCTGACTCCTGGAACATCATCCCTGACCTAACTCAGGCTCTTTGTTGTCTCCATGTTACTTCTCATGAGAAAAAAACAGGAGGGTGAGAAAGGGAAAGCCATGTTCTTATCCCTCTGCACCCCAACTTTTCACTGTCCTCTGTCCTAGTGCTTTCTTTTACTGTCTTTCTTTCCAAAAATCTGCAAACCCAGAGGCTCCCTGATTCTGTTCCTGCTGACCACACTCAGGAAGAACACTCAGCCTGAGCTCAAGGATGAGCAGGAAAGGGAACACACCCCTGGAACAGGATGGGGCAGAGCCAGAACCTCACCTTCTGCCACGGCACTGGGAATTCAACATTTCACTCAAGCAAACCCACATTTCCTGGCAGTGCTGGGCTGGCCTGGAATCCAGACCTGGTCTGCTCAAGGTAGAGCCATTATCCTAAAGTGCTTTTATTGATCTGTTGACTTTCTGTCTCCCTCCTTCTCATCCTCTCTCCACCCTGCCAGCCTCTTAGAGACTCATCTCTTGTCTCATACAACCAAGGTATTTTAAGGGGTGAACAATGATTCTGAAGTCACATTAGACAAACTGTATCTGACCAGTAAAACCAGCTACCCCCTGAATGATATCTGAAGAAGGATCTGTCTACATTTACAAGTCAGTCCCTCTTTCTCTTCTCCTGTTATTTTTTCTCCCTCTATGTCCTGATGTTCTTCAAACAATCAATTTCAAGGGCTCATCCATCTCCTTTGTAGCAGCCTATCCCCCAAAGTGGCAATGCCATATTGTCATGCTTTATTTTCAGTTGGTTTAAGAGACCTATGGTAGTAAATCTATATCTGTGCTGTGATATCCAGCAGTATTAAAGGCTGAGATTTAAAGACAGGCCTGAAAGACTTAGCAGTTGATGCCTGTAGAAAGCCAAGAAGAGCTGTGTGTCTTACTGGAAATTTCAGGCACAATGTGTTAGAGTGCAATGTATTACAGTGACCTGAGCTGCAAATCCTTCTCAGATGGACATAAAGGGAGAAAGGATAATACTGGAGATAATTTTAACAACACTGTGTGTTACCAAATACTAAGAGGAGGCTTGAAGTTGGTTGATCTCTTTCTTATTTCTTATTATTTCTTATTTCAGTGTTCATAATTTCTCAGGTTTGTGGAAAATATCAACTCCTTCCCAATGATATTGCTCATTAACTAATTGGATGAAGTATGAGCATTTAGTCAAGGGTCTGAAAAATACACAGGTAAATACAGAACAGCTAAAAAATGCTAAATTTGATCGTAGAAGTGCATTAACTTTTTAAAAATGGGAAGTGCAATGTCTTTCATAGAGCTGAGTACATCATTGTTCATGAATGCAGTATTTGAAAAATAAAGAAGTTATAAAGATAGCTTATAGTCAGGTAAAGCACACATGCTTTATAATGCACTCTAATTTTTTAATGTTGAAACAACATAAAAGCATATTTGAGTAAAAAATAGAAATTCACATTGAACACTTTTGATAGGCTGGATAGTACTACAGTAAAAATAATGTGTTTTCATTGGGAAATATTAATGAGATCAAGGACAAAAACTTCTATAGTCACATCCCTTTTCCACTTTATTCATATCAGCATTAGTTTTCTTTTAATGGAAATTCACAGAAAAGAAGATTAATTTGCTCTATCCAGTAGTTGCCTGTGAATTATTGAAACTCTCCTCCCAAGTGTAGCTACAGCTCCTGTAAGCCAGGAACAGAACAGCCCTGCTTGTCTCAGGTGAGCAGCAGTGCAGGACCTGTCCTGGTCATGCCTGGTGCTGTGGTCAATAATCAAAGTGGAGGGTTTGAAAGCAGCCTGCTGGCTGAAATATGTCCATGTAAAGAATTTATCTAAGAAATCTGAATAAAGTGAAATGTGGAGGGGGAAAAATTAAAACCTGTTTCTATATTACTGAGGAAATGAGAAAAAAAGTTGGTGGTAACCTTCTCAGACCATGGGATGGCCACTTATGGATATAGGGCAGTGAACTTTGATTAATTTTAGGATTTGTGGGATGAGAAGCAGTTCACAGCTCAATGGATTGCAGATAACATTGCTAATTGTAACACTGTGTTTGTAACAGCAAACTTTCCTTTTGAAATCACAGACAAGGAAAAGGGAATGGGAGTCCTGGGGGTGGAGAATGCTTTGGCAAGCACCCCTAAGTCATTTACCTTTTTGGAGAAACTGCAGCAGGACCACAGCTACAGCCTGATGTGCACTGAGCTGCATCTCTGGAGACTGAACAGCAAAAGCTTTGTGTCCTGCACTGAGCTGGAGGTGAGAGCCAGAGTTGCCTTTTCTTCCAGACAATAGCTTGTACTGATGCTGCTGATGGCAGAAAACATAACCCACTGTATTCTAGGTACAAATCTGTGTTTCCCTATCAAAACTTACAGATTTTGAAGCAATATGTTTTAGAGGAGATATGTTTGCCAGGTCTGTAGAAATCTTGATCAAAAAAAGCACTGGCTCAGCCTGTGAGATGCTCCTGACTACTGCTATATGTAGACTGTGAAGTTTGTTTCTGTGAAGTGTGTTTCAAAACCTAATTGCTCAGTGAAACTACCTGAGTAAACTGGTTTCAGAGCCAGAAAAGGCTCATAACCATGCTTGTCTGGTAAGAGATCATGCAGAGATAAAGCTGATGCTCATTCCAAATAAACTTGTCTTTTTACAGAGCAAGGTGAATGTGTGGACTTTCCTCCTGGGAGATGCTATCAGGACAAGCTGTGAACCTGGATGTCTGAAAGAGATCAAGACAATTTTCTAAACACCAGTACACAAGTAAGTGCTGTAAGTAATTTGCAAGCTAGAGAAAGTGAGCCAAAAATCACTCCTTGAGACATACATGAGTGAGCAGAATTGTGTGAAACTCTGCCTCTTCTGACAGCAACACTGAATATGGACAAGTGCATTTTGTGATGTGGCACTGCTGAGCATGAGCCTGCTGGGATTCAGGAGCTCAGGCAGGTGAGCTGATCTGCTGGGGAAATCCTTTACCAACAGCACCACTGTCCTTGTGGTCTCCTGGCCACGCATAAAGGAACTGTCCTTTGTATTAGAATGCAGCATTTGGTGTGTTGAATTAGCAGGGTTGAAGGCAGTCCCAGGGAAGAGGATCATGAACTGGGAACTGCCTGGCTGTTTGCAGTATCTGCCAGCCAGGGGAGACAGGCAGCTGCACACCTGGTCTGCAGAGGAAGAAGGAAGGGAAATATTCTCTGGTAATTCAGAGGGAGGAGAGAGGCAGAAGGAACCCCATGAACCTTTCAGCAGAACAGTTGTGAGCTGTAGGTGTGAATCCCACAGAAGCCCGTTGTCATTAGGCATCCTGTAAGGTGAGGAGGGGGGTGAGCGCTGCAATAAGCTCATCAGCAGCATCTGCACTGACTCTTGGCCCCCTCTGGATACCCTTTGGAAATCTTCAGTGTGTTTTGTGTTTGTTTTGGAGCCAGAAACAAATGCTGGCAGATGCAAAGGTGTGAAATGTTGGCCGACCCATCCCAGCGTGCCCTACATGGCACTGGAGGGAGGATTGCTCTAAGTGGATGATGAGCTCAGTTCAGAGGCTGCTAAGTTAAAGCTTATTACCCTCATTAAGAGATGTGTGTAATGTGGTTTTGGGCTTCTGATATGGTAAAACCAACATTTTCCCAAATGTTTTGTTGTCCTGTCTGTTATGCTTGGAGGGGAATTCAGTTTCTGTTTTGCACTGGGTTATATTCAGTGCAGAGATAAGATTTCTTCACGGAGTTTAGAATTTGGGATTACCTCTGTGAAAGCAGAGACTGTCTGGGGCAATGTGCTTTGCCAGAACCAGGAGGGAACAGAGGTAAAGAAGGAGCAGGGTGCAGAGAGGTTCATGCCTTTGCTGAGAACCAGTGCTGAGAGCACTGGGGATAAAAGGCCAAGCCATGGAGGTGTCCCTGGCTGTGCTCCCTGGAGCTCTGCACGGCAGGAGATCAGGCTGTACTGCTCCCAGCACGGTGCAAATGAAGAAAGATGGCTCAGGTTTAGCTTTCCTTGCAATTTAATAAGCCCTGCAGGATGAGGAGCACCAAGGTGAGGTGGAGCAGGATCAGGGAGCAGTTTAGACTCACCAGGTACCATTAGCTTGAGCTCAGGACTGACCTTGCAGGATTGAGCTGGTTTGCACAAGAAGATTTGAGTGTCTCTGCCATGTGCTCCTCATCATTTCCATTATCTGTGTGTTTCCTTTATCTGGGGTACCACAGCTCCTCCCTATGATGGAGCACTGGCTCTCCAAGCAGCTTTAATCTCTGGCTGTCTTGGGAGGGTCAGGTTGGGAGAGATTTGAGGTCCTCAGCCCTGAAGTGAAGCCCTCCCTGCTTCAGACAGGCCTGCAATTGAAACCAGCTGATCCCAAGTCCTTTGCAAACATTTCCATTTCAAACCACTGAAGTTTTATGTCTTTCTAATAAATTTTTTTCTCAAGCCTCATAAATCTCATAAAGATCTTGAACAGCTAGTAAATTTGGCCATTCAGATACACGTTTTCCAGTAAAGAGGATAATGGTTGCTGTTCCTGATGCCACCTCCCCTCCCCACCCCTTCAGCTGTAGGAATTCACCTCTTGCCTGTGGGCTGCTTGGGCCATCCTAAGAAAGGCAGCACATGCAGGAAGGATCAGGGCTTTGCTGGGCCTCTGCTAGCTTGGCCACTGACCCTACTTGTGACCTGAGCAGAGACATTTGTTCTCCTCACATCTCAGATCAGTTCATGTGCCCCTGCTCAGAGAGTTGGGAATCTTGCTCTCTTCAGTCTGGACAGAAAATGTTCTCTTAGGCTTGGATTTTCAGGTGGGCTTGAAAGGACGTGAATCCAAGGACAACATAAACCCAGCACTCCTCAGAGTCCATTTGGAAACACCAGGCAAAAGTGCTGAAGTTATTTAGAAAAACATGCTAGAGAAATAAAAAATTGCGAGCATATTTTCCCCTTCATTTGTTGTCTCCCAAATTCAAACAAGCTTATTTCCTTTCCTGCAATGCTGTTTTTGATAATCTTGTGCCAAAGGCACTGAATCTGTTCTTATTGCTGTCAATAGCAAGATGCCTGTTGCTTTTAATGGTTCAGCTATTAAAACACCACATCCCAGTTGTCTGGCTGTGAGCAATCCCAAGCTATCGCAGTGACAATATGGAACCTTTTTCCTCTCTGAATGTTTCTCTGCAAAGTTTGACCATTTTGGCTGGGGTAAAACATGTGTCTATCTGGGATTCTTTCCAAGGATGAGATTTTGACAGCTGTGCTCATGTTGGCAAAAATCCTGACATCTTGTGCTTCGTTGAAATAGCAGATTCTTAGTGGAGAGGGGTGGGAATCCGATTTCATAGATGAACACTTATGAATTGAGGACTGTGAGCCTGGCTGAGCTCTTTTCACTTGGGGGAAAAGGTTGAAGGCATCCTTTGGGAACAGGGTGGAGCCTGCCTTTCTTCCCATCCCCACCTGTGGGCACAGATGGCCGATGGGCAGTGGGGTGGATGGAGCTGTGAGTGCTGCTGCCAGCTTTGTGCAGCAGTTTGGGACATGCCTTGGACTGCGCCCATGGAAGAGGGAGTCAGCCTGCTCGCAGCCCATGCCTAATGATTGTCATTTACATATTGGATGTTTTGGGCACGACTGCTGGGCGGGGTTGGTGCAATTTCAGTCAAAATCCACCTTTGCAACCCTGGTCCAAACTTGGCTTGATATTTCTGCCAGAGAGCTGGTGAAAAACAAAGCCTTGCTGTATTCTGAAATAGCCTGCTTTGGGGGTTTTATTTTCACTATTGGGATAAAGTTGATTGAGTGGTTTTTGTTTGTTTTTTTCACTGGAATCTCCATCTTGAACTGCAGAAATATTTCCCACAAACACTGTAATTATTCAAAGCTGATATATTTTTGCAGTAACCTTCAATCTGACGAACTGTCACTTTTCTGATGAAGAATCACTTATTTGGAGACTAGAATTCCTATTATCTCGACAAATAGGGAATGGTGGCACAGAAAATTGTGTCATGAGGTCACCCAAGAACTCCACATCAGAGGCAAGGATGAACAGGAATGGGTCTGGTGGAAGGTCATCAAAATTTTTTTCAGAAGGTATTTTGCAAATATTATATTTATTTCAAACTTTCCAGTGGCCAGAGAGTTCCTTTATATTTTACCAAGCAAAATAAATTAACGAAAAAAGTCATGAGGTTTTAAAACCATGTCAACAATTATTTCCCATGTCTGGTATTTCACTGGAAGTCAAGGAAAAATACTTTTTAAAACACAAACAAGACAGTAGTCAAACAACAATACCCCAAACAATACATGCCTCCTGTTGAAAACAATTTAAACAGTTTTGCCCAGGAAAGGTTTTAGCTTCGGGTTAGACACACAGAGTCAAACATTCCTGCTTGCATCCATGGCAAATGTGAGGTCTTTTATGTGACAGTTAAAGGAAAAGCAGCCAATCTGTCTCACAGCCATCCTTGCTGTGCATTAAGTGATGTACACAGATATTTATTATCCATCAGAAAGCACCCGGGCAGCTTTTTCATGCGCCTCAAGCCTTTTCTAAGGATTTGGAAGGCTGCTGAAGGACAGATGAATCAGATTTGGAATGGTAAAATTTGGGGCAGTCCCAGAACAAGAAAACGTGGATGTGTGGGGTGGCTGCGCGTGGCTGTGACGGCAGGCAGGCGAGCTGAAGGTGAGCTCTGGATTATTTATCTTTGCACAGCCTGGCCTTGTCAGCTGAGTGGCCAAAAATGGGATCAGGAGCTACAAAATTAAGTTGGAAAAGCTGCACCTCCTGTACTTTGTTTTGGGAGAAGGGGCTGAGGAGGCCAACAAAGGACTCAGTTATTGCATGGGAGGCTTGGTCAGCGGGGACTGCCCGATGGCCTTAGAGGCCCTTTCAAAGCCATGCCTTAATGACAAGCTCTTCCCTGCCTCTCCCACTTGTTTTTTGAAAACTAGGGCAAATATTAGCACAACTGTGAGTGTTGGGCTGCTGTGTTGGAGTGCTTCTAACCTCTGTTAGCTTGATTAAAACTAACAGCACTGTTTCTAGGCTGAGAAATTCCACTGGCGTGTCTACCATAAATTAAACTGAAATTTCAACTTGAAGTTGTCTTCTGGTTCTGCAGCAGATCTGTTTACTCAGGAATAGCATAAGGCAGATGTCTTCATCTTTGCTGATTCTTAACAGGTCACAGGCATTGACTTTAAATAGCTAAAAGCCTTTAAAATAATTTTAAAACAGGCTTTCCCCTCCCCTACAGACCTTAACCTTTAGTTGCCCTCAACTAGAAATGCACAGGAGAACACGATCCAAAAACAGACTATATAAACCAAGGAGCAGCTTTAAATATATAACATGATCATTACCTGAAACCAGCAAAGAGGTTGGAATAATCATTGCTCATGTTTACACTTCAGCATTTCGGTGGGTTGTGTTCAATCCTTTAATGATGATGATTAAAAACATACAGGAAACACACAGTAATTAAAGAGAGCACTTAACCGTGATTCTGAAAGCACAGAGGCAGCTTTGAAGTGGAACTGGACACAGTGTCTGTTGCCAAAACATGGCAGGAATTGGAGCACCAGGTAGCTGGTAATTGCAGGTACCACACCACGTCTGTTTTGGCACCTGCAGCATCCGCCCCCAGCAGCAACCTCAGAATCCCTTCTTGTACGTCAGTGAGACTCCTGCAGCCCCAGGAAGAGCTGGCTGACGGGGGCTGAGGGAGCAGAAAAATACTCTGCTTTGTAATTTACATGAAGCCAAAGTGGAATTTGGGCTTGTTTCTCCACGGGGGACTTTTTGAGGGTGAGGCAATGTTTAGGAAGAGGGCAGGAGGAGGAAATTTGGGGTGACAGCAGAGAGTGGGCACTGGTTCAGGTGCTTTGCCCTGCCAAGGCTTCAGTGTGGGTACTGACATGAAAGGGAGTTCTCAAGCCACAAGCTTCCCAACCTTGTGTTTTAGGAGTGTTTCTGTGGGTGAAGAGAGGGACATGTTTTGTGGAATGGATTCCTTTGTTTGTTTTCCCCATTTAAAACAACAAAAATACTCTTATTATAATAAGTGCAGAAGGATGAGTGATGAGGCTTGTGCTGTAAAATCATGTTTGCTGGAGAAGTCGTCCTGTTTTCCATTGCTTTATTTCATCTGAAAAGGGAGGGCATGGAGGCTGGGGAGAGCACTGCTGCTTTCTTGGAAGTACTTTTCCAAACACTAGAGATGGGCCTTCCCACGAGGGAGCAGTTTAGCTCTGTGTAAGGAGAACAGAGTTCAGAACAGGTCCTAATGTTTCTTTGGGGCTGAAAGAGATTCACTTTTGGTCATTGTCCCTTAATTCTCTACTCCATACCCTCTGATAATTTTCTCTGCAAACCCAAATTCAGGTTCTGCACACACAGAGACCACCATGTGAGTCTCACTTCTGTGCTGCTCCTGTCCCCCCACAATGTCTCCTTGGAAAAGCCCAGCTATCAGCTAACACTCACCATGGCCCAGAGAAGACTTTCCCCCCTAGATCTCTCAAATAACATGGATAATATTATAATCCTGCCTGTCACTCAGACCTGTGGGTGTTGTCTTTGACTCCTGTCTCTAGGTTCACACCTGCAGGCAGACTCTGGCCACTTGTTTCTGCGTAGCCTCTCTAAAGTATTGTCATTTCTGTCCCCCTTCCTGGCTCACATGCCTGCCCAGGCTGTCATTACTGTGCTCCTCAATCACTGGTACCACATTGCTAATTGTGGCTCTGGCAAATCCAATCTCACCCTGTTCACATATGTTCTTTATGCTCCAAAAAAAAATCACTTGCCTCTCCTGCCCATCAATCCTCTCGCTGCGTCTCTCTTGTAAGTGTCTGCTCTTGGTCATATCAAACAAAATCTATTTGGTTTTTTTCCCCCAAGAAGGGCACCTTTTCCCACCCAATACAGGATTTTTGGTTTGTGGTTAAGATGCCAGTTTTGACCTCCGATCCACTCCCTGTGCCACTCTGTGGTCCCCAGCTGTTAAAATCTGAAAGCACCCTCACACCTTTCCCTGTGCTGTCAAGGCAGCTGCATCACTCTCTTCCCAGTTTCTTCACAAAATCTCTTTTTCTTAGCTGGCTCTAAACCCTTCAGAGCAGTGGGGCTGTTGGTGTGATGAGCTCTGAGGGCTGTGTGAGCAGAGGTGGTGTCCCTGGTGTGTAACATCAGCTGCAGGTTTGGTTTGGTGTGAAGGTTCCCTGGTTCAGAGCCATCCATTGTGCTGGCTTTGCATGGTGTCTGCCACCGTGGGTTACTGCCCCACAGAGGGAACCCACAGGTGCTCTGGTAATATGAAATCATAATTTTAAAAGAGAGTATTAATAGCACTGTGTTTGTTGCTGCCCCTGCAACACTGAGCAAGCATTGGTCCTGGAGGAAGTTGGTGGGCTTTACTTGCTTGGGAAAAAATGGGGTGGAGAGAATTCTCACCCCTACTCCACATCTCTTTCACAGGCCCTTTTCATTGCTCCATCAACCACTGAAATGAAGGGAAAGGATTAAAAAGGGTTATAAGTTATAGGACCAGCATTATGCAATTCTTCTTCTGGGTCTTCTGTCTACTCTGTTCAGCAATCATTGCTGGGGACTTTGAGAAAGAGAGCTGGAGTTCGTTTGTGAGAAGAGACAGGGGAATGCCATTGATCCACACCTGTTTCCATTCCTTTTATCTTGTTGGGCTGTTCCATGGAGAAGCCTGGCATTGTACATGGAGTGCCCAGTACCTTGGGCTGGGAAGGACAGGAACAAATGCACCCTGGTGGGACTTTGCAGCACCCTCTGCTACTGCATTGCAGCTCAGAATCTCCTGAAGCTGCCAGCCACGTGAAACCAGAACAAACAATGGTTTTGCCTGTGGAAAAAAAAATAAAATAAAAAAATCAGATGCCAAAATGTCAGGCTGCAAACCCAGACTGTGGAGCAGTTCTTCCTGTGAGAAGGGAGAAACAAAAAAAAAAAAAAATCTTTTATTTAATCCTGGCCCTGTGTTGGGAACAAAGGTCACTGCCTCTGCAGCAGCCAAGAGTGTAGCCCAAGGCCAGGCAACATCTTGAGCCTTGTCTGTGGCTTTGGGACCTTTTACAAAAGCTGGGCATTCTTCCAGCTCTGAGCTGTAGGAAGGACAGTTGACCCATGTTGCACCTGGGGTACCTCAGCCTTATTTCATTTTCACATAAAGCTTTGTCTAGCTTTATTTTATTTAATGGGCTGCCGTTTTTTTTTTTTTTTTTTTTTTTTTTTTTTCTTTTTTTTCCTGGTTATACTGTCACAGGAAATTCTCACTGTTCTATTACCTTTTTCCTGTTGGAACTAGCCTTAAAATAAAATGAACAAATAAATACATATACATACCTATAAAAATATGCAGACAGGAAAGCCATTCAGATCTGCAGAGGCCTTGATAACACTGCTGATGAGGTTGCCAGCTTTCCCCATGTCTGAGCTGAACAATTCCCCACCACCTCCTCAACCCCTGGGAACTTAAGGGGAGGTAGTTGTGAAGTTTCTAATTCTGACTACAGGTGTCTGGTTTGAAAGACACCACATGCCAGGCTGTAACCTCATTTAGGAAAAGGGTAATTAAATAAAAATACAGATGTGTTCCAGTCACAGTTCCTGAACATCTGAAATGCCCATTGGTCTTGAAAAAGGATAAATCTCTCTAGAGGAGCGCTATCCTCTCCCCTCTTGTGATATTATTCAGTAGTAATAGTTTAAATAAGAAAAATAGTTTTGAATGTCAACATCTGCTCTTAACCCTCCCTTTAAAGCAGGAACATTGTGTTTGAAAACAAACAAGACTGGAATGCCTAAACTCCCCTCCTTCTTCTGCTCCATGCATCCAAATATTCCTGTCAGTGTTTACTTGTTGCACATTCTGCTCCATCATTTGGTGTTTTGAAGGTGCTACAGATTATCAAAACCTGAGGAGTTATTAGACCTACTCAGCTTTGTCATAACAAATTGGATAGGCACTGATCTTACCCTTTAGAACCATTAGCTGGAAGAGTGTAAATGCCACTATATTCTGGATAAATTGCTTAAAAAGATTATTTTGAAAAAGATTAGCCAGCTTTAAGATGAACTGTTCCCTGCTCAGTAGTAATGATGATGGTAATAATGATAACAATAAACTAACTACAGAATTCAGCTGGTCTCAATCCAGTAAAATATTTAACCCCAAGCTTAACTTTCCAAGCATGTTTATTTGAGTTGGGCTGTTACTGGTTTTGGCTGGGGAATAAACCTTTGGGATGAGCAAATACTGAAGAATTACTAATATATTAATTTTCCAGCATAATTCAGAGGGTTGCCACAACATCTGAGTGGTGTTTCTGCCCTGATTGTTTAGTACATATTTTACAAAGCTGTTGGTCTCTCCTTGGCACTGCTTAAGCCCCTTTGTTCTTGTGCTGCCTGGGGGAAGGAGATCCACAGCTGTGAGTGGGGACTTGACCTTGGAGGAAGAGTATGGAGGTCCCAAGCCTGGTGGCATTACTGTGAATCTTACTGTGAGCCTTTCCAGGAATGCAGGGGGGTTTCTAAAGCCTGAGCAGTTGTGCTATTTCTTTGAACTCTCACTTTTATTATCTCAAAAATACACCCCAGTACGTTGCTTTTCTACAGAGGTGCCAACCCACATGTTTCTGGTCTTCATGGGGTGGTGGAAGAAAGCTTAAAACACAATGTGGTTATTATGTCCTAGGCTCCAAAACTGAAAAACACATTAAAAAAATCTTCAGTATTTCTTAATAATTTTTCAGGATTTTCAAGCCAATTTCAAGCCTTTCTGGGACCTAACAGGTTTTGAGCACTTTGTGCTTGGCAATTCCTTGAGGCCTGAAGCCTAGCTTATGGGGGATCAGGTTTCTGTAGAACTTTACAGAAAACTCATCCTTCCTTGCTGTGCTGAGCTTTACAGAAACACCACAGGAGAATGGGTAAGGGCCTCAAAGTCTTTGCCATTCAAATGACAGCCAAAGAGCAGGAGCCACAACTGCAACAGGTTTTATCAGCTCAGACCCCACTCTGCAGCAGTCACGTAGGAGCAGGGCCCTAAAGCAGCACCCAGCTCCTTTCATGCACAACTCAGAGATGCTGCCACTCTGAGCTTTAGGCTGCTGGGGGATTTCTCCAGGCTCAGTCCTTCCACTGCTCTGGGGAACCCCAGCAGGCCCCTGAGAATCCTGCCTTTCCAACTGCACTCCTTGGGTTATTCTGAATTCCTACAAACACGTGAGGATCCTGCCATTGTCTCAACTGCTTTTTGAATCAGGGGCTCTTAAACAGAGGATATGCCATTCTTCTTTTGTTCCACAACCCCATAATGCTCTTAAAAGAAAAGGAAGAGAAAAAAAAAAAAAGAAACCAAGTAAAACCCAAACTTAAGGTGTGCCATCAGCTTTACCCCAACAGCCAGAGGTGGAAGGGATGGTTAGCCAAGATTAGTGTCCTAAGCTTTGTCATTTCTCCCTGTGAGTTATGGCTGCATGTCAGTAGCAGTAAGTGAAGCAAAATGCAGTAGCTAGACTGGTGTTCTGTTCAATTGCCTGGGGCCCCAGCTGAAATTTAATAAGCAAATGTAAGATTTTAGTGCTTTGGAATGGAAAGTTTATGGTACCTTCTTTCTGCAGCCCCTGTTTAAGTGATGTATCACATGTATGGCTTGTGCAGTGCCCCTGGGATGAATGCAGCTCTGCTGTTTGCTGCTCCTCTCCCAGGCTGCAGCCAGGTAAATCTTCAGGTCGCAGAGCAAGCTGGAACTGAATACAGTTATGGCTGGGATATCTTCCCTGCAGCTCCATTCACATGGATTAGGAGAATCCTAATGGCTGTGGCAGGTGAGACAATCTGTACTGATATTTTGAAGTCAGGGGTTATCAAGTCATGTTCAGGAGTGGCTTATGGAGCATAGATACTTTGGGGCATTCTTCAGATTTGAAAACACAAAAGTCTTCTTTGGGATTCTCTGAAATTATTAATAATTTTTTTATTATTTTTTGCAACACAAATTTTTATTGCTCACGTCCTGCTCACTAGTGAGGATGGACAACCCTCTCATGGGAAAATGAGAAAAGTTTCTTTTTTTAAATATCCATCACTTCTGTTCCCTGCTCAGGAATGGGTGAGGAGTGCATGCTCTCCTCTGCTGCCAGCTTCTGTTTTGCTGTATCTGTTATTTTACAGTTTCTTCATTATGATGGCTCACAGAGACTTGTCAGCTGTTCCTCATCTCTCTCCAAGCATGAAAATCTAGTCTTGAGGGGTGTGTTTAGAATCAGATCGTATCAGGAGCTGTTGGCAGGAATGCACTGGGATGGCAAAGGGAGATTTACCCTTTTCCCAGCTCCCTGCTACTGTTTCCCATTACTACCAGCTGGCACAGCCCATTTGTCAGGGATTTTCTGCATGTTACTCAATACCTCCAATATCCATGGCTGTCTTTAGGAGATGAGGAGGCTGAACAACTCTCAAGCAGTGGTGAATTCAGCCTAACCAGGTAAAAATAAAAGGAATCTCTTTACCTCACACAATTGCCTCCCAACTTGGTCCTTCCAGCAGATGCAGTTGATGTGCAAAGGGCCAGAAAAACATGGAGACCTCTCTCTAGGGAAGCACATCAACACTACCCGTGATCTTTGTGCTCCTTGGTGCCTCTTGCATGGTTTTACTGGGATAGGGCTCAAATTGAGGTTGTCTCACTGTGCATATACAGCCAGTGAGGACAGAAATTACATAAACTCTTTCAGAAACCAAGGCTGTGTTTCAGCAAAGTCTTTCAAGTTCAGTCACTGAAAGGTCCCCCACAATAATAGGCCCCTGTTCATTCCTTTTGCCTTCTCATGCGTGTGTTTATTTCTGTTTGCTCCTTTCTTTTTCACAGATGGCAGATAAATCTTGTCAGTGCTTTTTTGGCTTTGCAGCCTTTTCTCAATCATCTTTCCTTTTGTATCTCCAGCAATGTGCAAATCTGGTGGTTTGCTATTTCTGCTAAGCGTATTTCTTTTCTGTGCTGTCTCATTGTCCCAGTCTTGTGCTTTTTTGCTGGGTGAAAGAAGAGACAAATTTCCAGTAGGCAAAAAATAAACCAGCCCCAGCTAGTGAAAAAAAATGAACCCTTTTTAATCACTGCTATAAAATGTAATGGTTTGATGCAAGTTCCTTGTCAAGGTTGGAAGACTGACCAATAGGTCCCAGAGAAACATCTTTTGATCTGTCTCCTGGATCAATTGGAATTTTATTGCACATGAGGAGAACAATACTGCACGAGCCCTTGAAGTGGAGCGAACACAGATGACATTTTTATTCATTCTCAGCCAGATTGCCTGGTATTGTGTCCCTTCTGTGAAAAATGACACTCTGGCAACAGGCCACTGACTGCAAAGCATCTTGGCATGGGCCTCCTGTTTGTCTCAGCCTGAGCTGAGCATCACCAGAGATGCCAGACTGCTGGCCACGAGCTGAGGGTGTTAAAGCACCATCTTTATCAGCATCTCACTGCCATTTTTTGGTAGGAAATACTTGAGGGAGGAGGGGTAGTTCCTGACTGTTTAGATATTTGGTAGCATCAGCAGTGGTAGTTGACTCTCCCCTTGGGATGAGCAGCAGCTCTCCTGGCTGACAGTGACCAGCACGTTTGTCAGTCCTGCCAACCCTAAAATAATTGGTCCTCAGAGCTTCTGAGTCTGTGCTTCCCATCCTCTTTTTCTTTCCTGGTGTCTCAAGTGGAATGTTTAAAAGTCTTCAAGTGATTAGGAAGACAAATCTGATTGACTTCCAGTTTTGTCTGAGCCATCGTAGTTGCTGCAACATAGGCAAAGCCCCATGAATTTCTTTCAGACTTTTCAGAGGGTAGTCCCCCAGTTTGTCTGACAGGGAGGTGCCCTGGAATATCTGGGGACAGGTGACACTGAGCTGTGGGTTCTATTGTAGCAGGACTCTTGGCTGTCAAAACTGGGTGTAATACTGAGGCATTTCCATCATTATCAAATAGTCCATACCATAAATCCTTTTTCTGATGTCCCTGTTAAGTCTTTCTGTCTTCTGAGAAAAGAGTTTAAATTGAGAAAGTGGAGGAAGATTTTCTTCTTCCAAGCACAACAGTTTAACCCACCTGGACCCACTCCTGTGTAGCCCACTCCAGGTTAACCAGCCCTGGCATGGGCTTATCTCCAGAGGTCCCTTCCAACCCTAACTATTCTGTGATTCTGTGAACTATTCTTTTGTAGGGTGCCCAGATTTTTATTCAGTTTAAATATTTCTTTTGTTCCATCCAAGCAGGAGAGTGGCAAGGTGTGCATCAGCCTCCCCTGTGCACTAGGAGACACTGGACTGGAAGCTGGATGTGAATTTGTCCTGGCTCCTTCTGTGCCTACTGCTGTGGAATGGGTATTTCCCTAACTAAATAGCTGCATTTTTCTGAAGGAAGGACAGTGTCTTTGCCTTCAGCTCTGATGCAGTGTGACATGTACCGTAGGACCTGTCATCATTCATGAAGTCAGTTCTGTTTCAATGTTAATAAGTCCTTAATCAAGTCATTTGTTTCATACAGGATGTCACATTTAGCAGGGGATTGTCAAATGCTCGAAAACTGGAATCACAGGAGCACTGTTTAATGCTAAGTGGTATCTGCATCATATCTGAAGCTGGAACATGCCAGGAAAACATCCTTCACATTCTGCACTAATATTTCCAAGCTTTCAGGACCAATCATGGGTTGGCTGGGTATGTACATTATTTCTCTCTGTTTATGTGTGGCATATGATTATATCCTATATTTAGTAACTCGTTCTCACATTGCTTATCTGTTTTTTTGGGTTTTTTTTTTTGGCTGGTTCTTTTGCTTTTTAAAATAACACTGTGCAGCATTGCACCAGTCACTTAAAACCAAGATTGGCACTCTCAGTCCAACAGAAAATAACTGAAATTTAAAACTGGTGCTCCTCATTCTAGTGTGTTTGTGATATGTAAGGAAAAAGAAGAGGCTTGAGCCAAGCAGCTGCTGGTGGGATTAAGTGGGAAGCTGTCCAGAGAGACCAGGTTTATGATTATCATCTCCTGTTCTTGATGTTGTCTTCAAGAGGAACAGAGCTAAGGGCTAAAATTGTATCTCTAATATCTAGTTCCTGTAAGTCCTTTCCATGTGGAAAGAAGAAAAGGAAGTTATAGTGAATTCATGGCAAATATTGTCCCAATGAATTTTCCTTCTTTTATTTAAATCACGTTTAATAGTGTGCCTGTTTCTGTCTGCACACAGGTACATCACAGTGTCAGTGGTAATGGCAAACACACCTGTACATGCCCCATCTGCTGCTACAAAGCAGTGTCATGATGTACAAAATATCTGCAAAGGGGATGATTGAGAAGTTTTTTGCCTTAGGGAACCGTTTGTGTTTATATTTTAACTCTGCTGTACTGTTGTGTCCTTCTCCTGAGCCAGACCCCTTGTGGTAGTTCTGTGAAGACACAGAAGGAGTCCTGCTTGTATCTGTGGGATAAAACATTTTGGTTTGGGGTTTTCCCCAGTTTCTGTCCTGAAATACTCAGTAAAGAATAGTTTAAAAAAAAAAAAAAAAGAGTTATAAAATACTACTGCAGATTATATTTTGTGTTCCCACAGTCGTTCCTGGTTCCAATCAGTTGCTCAAAAATACTGAATGTATTAAGGGCCCATGTTTTCTTCAAAAAAATGTTGTGTTCTCCTAAAAGCTCTTTCTCCCTATTAAATGTTCTATTTGAATTTAGTCCAAGTCATAATGAGTGCTGCAGCAATTAAAGTATCAGCCACTATAAGGAGTCTTGGGAGCACAGGAGACAGATAGGATCAGGGTTTAAGCTACTTAAATACCTTTTATGAGAAATAAAGATTTCACAAACCTCAGTTTCAAACAAAATAGTTGACATATGCTAAGCTCAAAGTACTAAACTTCTTCTCCTGCCCTCTCCCACTAAACAAATAACGATCTATAAAATATTTAAACTTTATATCTTGCAGGAAGAAAGAAAACACTTTATTTCTATTTAAAATTTTTTTGGCAGGTGCTCAGATATTTATGATAATGGGATCATAAAATGACATGGAAAGGTTAGTGGGAAGGTGCAGTGGGAATTTTGAGTGTGACTTTGTAAAATGTCACATTTGTTAAATCTCACTCAAATTGTAGCCAGGGTGTTTGTTCATTTGCATGGCCTAATATAGTTATTGTGCACTAGGAAACTCTTAAATCAACAAAGTGTTTGTGTGTAGGGCTGGATCGTGCCTTCACATGCTGCAATCAGTTAAATTCCTTTAAGAAAGAAAAAGCCTTTTAAATATTTTTCATTAACACATACTATTAAGTGGGTAAGTGCTCTAAGTATATTTTAATTTAATTTAGATTTAGCAGCAACATTTTTCCCATACTAATTAAATGCCAGTTTGTTATTAAGAAAATATTTATTGAAGTTGAACTTGGTGATAGATACATATCTATCACATCACTGTTAAACCTCATTAAATAGTGTTTTAATTGCAATTTGTTTTTAATTACCATTCATTAAGCATATTATTAAATCTAAATTGCATGCTTATGAAAGACGAGTTTGCCAATACAAGTGGCTGAGGCCCTTAACTACTGCCTTGCTTTTAGGTTCCCATAATTTGAAGTGTGTAGGGTGAAAGTTTGATCTATTTATATTATTTCTATTATTATCTCCCTCGCTGCCTGTGTCTCCCATTTTTATTAACAGAATTAATAACATCTGAGGCAGTCCACAGATATAAAAGGAAAATAGAGTATGAAAAGTGGAGACAAAGCAGCTCTTTGGGCAAGGGAGCAGGGAGGAAGCAACAGCAAAGAGGGAGACAGGCAGGGAAAATAGCAGTTAAACAGGGCACTGAAATCAATTCTCTAAATTGGAGGATGGGGACTGGGAGCCTGAAGTTTGCAGAGGGATGCTGGTCATTCTCTGAAGAGCTTTTTCTCTTTAGCTTGTCATGGGTAGTCTGGCCAGGGTCAGTCTGAGACACTCAGTGGCTTCTCAGCAAAAAGGTTTGCTGGTCCCAGTCTGGATCTGGCACAGCTGCCAGTGCAGGGAGGGCTCGTCCTCAGGATGAGGACAGAGCATTCTGCTGGTGGCTGCACACATCAGTTCACAAACTGATGGAACAGAGAAAGCCCTTTCAAACTTTGCAAATCTTTACCCATAGGCAGCACTGCCCCCCTTTAGAAATGGCACTCCAAGGAGCAACCACATGGGATGTGTGAACTTGCTTTTCTTAGACATGTTTGCCAGATTTCTAATTAGTCCATGAATCTAAAGTAAGCAGGAAAAAACCTGAGATAAGATCTTTCTTTTCTAAGGATATCAGCTCTTTCAGCAGAAAGACCCCACTGAGTTGGGTTTTTAAAGGCTAGGTGTTTTTTTAAATCTTAAAAGAAAAGAGCCTTTTGGAGCCTTGCATCTAGGAATGACACCTGATTTTTGCTGAGGAAGGAAAGGCTGAGAAGAAAGGTGTGAGATGGTTGTTCTGCTGGAGACCAGCTCAACAAAACCAGTGAGCAGGCTGGAGAACCATACCCAAAGGGAGAAGGAGAGGCAGTAGCTGACAAAAGGCATGGGGTCCAGTGTTGGCATCCTCTATTATGCCACTGTCTGACCCTCTCAGATCACTTAGGGAGGAATTAATGGGAATGGGGGCTGCTGGACAGTGCCATGGGGGTGAAATAACATTTGTACATGGAAACAGCAAGGCAACCTGATGTATTGCTAATGTTCCCATGGGCTGGATAAAGAGAGACAGTCAAACTCTGCACATTGATGCTCTCTGGCTCTGGTTCTGCTTGCACTGAGGATGGTTTTTGTGCCAGGTTATCTCCATTGACTCCAATGGATTATCTCCAATTCACAGTGCAGTTTAAATCAGAGGCAGGACATCGTTTCTCCTCTTTCCAATTCGTGAATCTCTTTCAAAACCTTCTGTACCAGATGTTACAACTGTAAGCAAATTATCCTGGCAAGCCAAAGTATCTCCTCATGAGTCTGTGTCACAGTAGGCCCTGGTGCCTCTATCTGCCTCTGGATCTTTTGCTCATAAACCATTAGTTATACGTTTTTTTTGGCAGTTGGGTATCTTCCATGAAAAAGCCATTTCCATTCCAATGCAACAGTGCTTTTATATGGCCTGTTTCAGTCCCTGTTGCACAACCTTTCTGCACAATGATTCATTATTCTCTCTCCTTGATATGCTGAATCATGGGATGACACTTTGCCAGCCGCTTTGTATGCCAACAATAACTTGCTCGTGTTTCAAAGACAGAGAAGGCTGCACAAATCACTGCAGCACAGGGAGCCTGGACATTTGGCTGAGGGAAGTTCTCAGCAGGCATTAAACTCCTCGTGGATGGGGGAGTTAGCTCTCAGCTCCTGCTCTCTTTGGATGGCTGCAGGGAGCTGCAAATGGCCTTGACTTGTCTTTACAAAGCTGGAGAAGGATGAGGCTCCTGTTGCCTCTAAACTGATGGCAATCAGCCTCTCCTGCACTGTGGCCCCTCAACTGAGAGGACATAAATCAGTCCACATCTCTGTGGAGCATCAGCACTCAAAGGCTTGTCTTAGCAGAAACGTGGAATGGTGGAGATGACTTCAGAATTACCCACACAGATACATCAGGTGCCTCTGTGGGATTTCCTGACACCATCTCCAACATGCTGATGCGAGGAGGCAGCTAAATTAATCCCTTTCCTCCTGCAGTAGCCTCAGGAGTGCACATTCCCCCACGTGTCCCTCCGTGGCTCCTGGGCACAGGGGTGCTGGGTTACAGCACAGCTGCTCGCTCTCCATAATTCAAGGTTTGGGTAATGATTTTTAACTTCTATTTAAAAATTAATTTGCCTTTGTCAGTGATGCACAGGAATCCTTGCAGAGGTAAATGATGCTTTCCCTTGGCCATTTTAAAGTTCTTTCTGATTTGTCTTTGCTAGGAGATTCCAACAGTAGCTATTTATCTGATCACAGAGAATTCAAGTCCATTGGGTACAGTCACAGCTGTTCTGAGAAAAGAGATAAGATTTTGGTTAGAAAGGAATATATTACACTTCTTGAATGCAGGGGTTTTAAAGGAACTGCTCTTGTGTTTTTAATTTTTTTTTTATTTAACACTATATTGTAATTCTCAGTGTACTTCAGTTTGTAGCACAGCACAGTACTGTAGACATGCACTTCAGGCTGTCATTGGAAAGGCCCTTGATTTTCTTTTGAAAACTGTAAACCAATGAAAAAGTCTAGATGGTTGTGTCCTAATAGACCTTGAGGGTACATTTGCACATCTAACTTTTTAAGTGTAATTGCTACAAAAATTTTCCTATACAAAAGTACCCAGTATTTTTAGGTGTTATAACCCGAGATTTCTATAGGACATATTCCTCCCCCTGTCCCTATTGCATGCTCATATTCCATGAGAATCTGACCATGTGCAGTTAGGCTTTGATGTGAGATACAATAAAGATCACATTTTAAGAGCAGTGTGTACATAATTGTCTGACACATGGATGTAAAGAAAAGGTCAAGGGACTTAGTGTTTTTATTCAGGATATGGGAAACATTTTTCTCATGGATACTATATTTCTATAATATAATTTTTTTTTTTTGCTTTGCTACTTCTAGTTCAGTGTCTTCAGCCTCAAGCCTCCTGCATTATTATTCCTTGTATTTATGTGTTTATTTGCTTGTGTCTTTATTCCTTGTGTGTCACCTCCCCAAGTGGTTCTGCAGGGCTGCCCTGCCACAGAAGTGGGTCAGCCCAGCTCCAAGAGCTGCAGAGTGCTTGGATGGAGTATGGGGATCCACCTAGCAACACCACCACGCTAATGCCACATTGGGAAATTTGCCCTACAGGAGTTTGTCTTGATTAAAGGCTTCGGTCTGTCTTTGCAACACAAACATAGGAGCCCCCATGCTGCTCTCTGAAATTTACAGCGTATTTTCTTTTTACTCAAGCATATTGAAGCAGAACAGAAGAAAGGATCAAAGGTACCGTAATGTTTCTATAAACAAGTACTACTTAGTTTGGTTTTTTTTATCTTGGGTTTATTTTTTTCCAAACAAATCTTCTAGGCACATTAGGCTCAGATTACATTTTATTGCCAAATCACCAGCTGGCAACAAAATCGCATATGTCTGTGTAAATACAGTGGATGAGAAGCTGAACAGGAGATGTGAGATGATTCAAGCAGTCATATTGGCTTCTACACCTTAAAATTTGACTGTTTTATCTGTCTATTCAGCAATGTCCCGTACAGACCCCGTTTCAGCATGAAATACTAAAATCTCAGCTTGGGGTAATTCTGTCTGTGGTTTTTCTCTCTTCCAGTGAATTTACAGGAAAACAGATAATTCTCTGGGACTCTCACTCAGAAATTCATTTTTTGTTTGCTCACCAAGTGATGACTAATCCACTCCCTGTTACTCAAACATAGGTGTAACTCTTGTGATGACATTCTTATGAAGCATTTTCACTTTGAGGGCCAGATGAAGCTTTGAAGGTAATGCAGTTTTGCAATTTGCTTGAGGGCCCTATTGCTGCCTTTTGGGTACGTTTGGATTCACTTGGCAATGAAGCCTCAGCATTGATTAATTTATCATTAAGGTCAATGTTGCTAAACAGCTCTTCTTTATTTGTAGTTAGGCATTGGCATGGTCACTTCAATTTGTAAATTCATTTTCTTCATGCACCTAGGGAAAAAAAGCCTGATCATTATTAGGCAAACATAAAAAAGTTAATAATCATCATTGTGCTTCTAAAAGCAGATGAACTAGAGCATCTTTTCTGACCTGGGGTATAATACAGAGTTTTCCCCATGCAGTCATGAACAGTGGGTTTGTTTTGACTAAAATTAGGCTCCTTTTGGGTCCCAAGTGAAAGAATATTTGTCTCATAAGGGAAGATATTCCTTGACAGAGCTGGGTCAGTCAATAAACTCTAAAAAAGCTTAATTAATAAGCAGGGAACAAGCTCCATTATATGGGAGGTGGAGGACAGAAATTAAAGGGGTTAAAGAATAAATGGGGTTTGTTTCTTGCTAAAACTTTTTAATTTTTGTCTTTTCTCTAACATCCTCAGAAGATTTTGATCCTAACTGATTTCTGGAAGCTCTCAGCCCTACCATGAGTTTTGCTTTTTCTGTCATAGTCTGATCTTTTTTTCTGCCAGTATTTCCCTTTAGTTTGTAATACAACCTGAGCTGTGATGTGGGGGAGAGGGGCTCCAGTTTTGGAAATAACAGTGCATACCCCCTAGCTGATGCTTTTCCCAAATTGGCCAGAATAGAGAATACTTCCTGCCCCATTCAGAATCATCTGCATAGAAAGATAAAATGGGAGTTAACAAGGGTCAGGTTTATGACAGGGAAAGAAGGCTGCTAATGACCATTATCTATGCCACAGGTTTAACTTCATTACTTTTGCATTAAGTTCTTAATGCCCAAAGCAATAAGCAAACTGAGTCCTGTTGAACTGTAGTAACCTAATCTTCTCTCCAAATGAAATAGAGGGGAAAGCAGAGTCATTTGGCATGGCCTTTATTTTGGCTTCCCTTTCCCCATCCCCCAGTCACATATTAGGCCTGTTGTGAGTTTCCCTTCCTTCTCAGCCTTTTTCTTTTATCTCTTTTTTTTCTTCATGAGTTTTTCAGACTGTCCAAAGTGGTATTTGGTGCAGGATTTGGTGAGAGGGTTTAGGCCTTCCATAAAGTGGATCTGGGGTTTGTCACAGGGAGAAATCTCTCTTGATAATCTTTTGAAGTACAGCCACGTCCAGAATAAAAAGCTTTTAATTCACAGTTAATAAACTTGAGCTGGCCGTGACATGGTGGGTCCCAGTGAGTCAGATCTTGGAGAGAACATTTGCTGGGTGTTTTGAAGTATCATCACACTTTTGCATCCCAAGGACAGTAGTGGATGATGATATCCCAGTGTGGCTGACTGGCACATACCAGCCTGGACTCCAAGCATGTGTTCATGTTCTGCCCATTCTCCAGTTGCAACCTCTGATGACAATGATGAAGTGTTCAAGGCCAGGCTGGATTGAGCTCTGAGCAACTTGGTCTAGTGGAAGGTGTCCCTGCCCACAGCAGTGGGGCTGGAATTGGATGATATTTAAGGTCTTTTCCAATCCAAGCCATTCTATGATTCCATGATTTATGGCTCTGAAATTGCACCACCAAATGTGTCAACAGTTTAGTCTTAGTGAGCAAAGAACAAATACCAACAGAGAATGAAATGCAATTCATGATTTAGAATGAGATCAGTAATTTCAGCTAATTTCCTACTCTCCCTCAAATTTGACAAAAAATAATGAATTTCCCTCTTCTGGTGTGGCCTGCAGACTTATGCTCTGTAGCTGGGAAAGGAAATGCACTGAGTAAGAAGAGGGAGCAAAACTGGATTTCTTCATATGTGAGATTCCCAGGCCAACAGCCTCAGCTTTTGGCAAAGCACTGAAATCAACAGGGCATCTTTTTAGTGCTCCCCAGCAGAATGAGAGCAAACCAGTGCTGGCAGGTAACTGGTGCTTCTGTCCAGTGTGCAGGGAATATATTACTGCTCCTAGAAAAAGGATCCCAAAGTGACAGGTGCCTGAGAAACACACTAGAATAGATAAATAGAAGAAAATAATATAAACTCTGGAGAGTTAAGCAATGGATGTGAACACCTATGTAAAAACTCTTAAGAGAGTTTTTACACCTGGAATCACCTTGATTCCAGGTGATCAAGGAATCCTCTGATTCCTTGATCAGGAATGCAAAGCAATATTTTACACTAATTCAGTATTATATGGTCACCTCTATATGAGAGCCTTGCACTCTGAGCAATGAGTGCTGAAGGCTGAGCATTCATCTTATGAGTTGTTCCCTGTTTAGAACGATCAGGGTTGCCAGATACTTGGGATTCTGAGAAAATTGTCCCTCTGTAATCATGTTTCCCTGCCATGCAGTACAAAAGGGTTTCCTTTCCTTGCCCCTTTCTGTCTTGGGAAGGACATATCAATGTGTTTTTTCTGTAGCCAGGGAGCTGTGGCTACAGTAAGGTCCATGGTATTACAGCTAGGCTTGATATATTGTCTGACAGGCATCATCTGTTTTAAGAAGTGGTATCTCCTCTCCACAGACCTGTCTGCTTCCTGAATGCTTGACTTGACTCTACAACTGCTTTTTTTGGCTTTTACTGGGTACAGGTTCTCTTTTAAATCAGCAGATTTATCACTATTCAACCAAATGAGCTATTTCTTGTTCTTTTAAAATGAGAGTTGAGCTACAAGGCATGTCAATTCAAGCTGCTGGGAGTGCCAGAGGCAGGAAGGAGGGAATGGTGGGCACCTCAGGTATGTGTAAATGGGAGCAAATGAAATGGTCTCTGTAGTGTCTTTGATACTGACTTGTGAAGCTTTGCCTCCCTTTGATGGGAGGGAAGGGAATTAACTTCATCCCTGCACTGGGATGCCAAACTCCAATGTCTCCCACTTGGATAAGTTTTTCCTCTCCTGCTTCTTTTTTTTTTCTTTTTTTCTGATCGTGGTCTCCTTTTAGACATGGGAAACAACTTTGTTGGATGCCAAATTGTGTATTTACTCACTAAACACCTATTTTTTGAACAAACAAGCTGCCATAATTCTGATATTTAGGGTGAAGAAGGCTTAGGGAGAAGCAAAACTATTTTCTAGGCATGCAGAGCAGATCAAGAACCCCTGTGCAGTGAACTACATCTGATTCAACACAGCCCACAAAATTAAACCTTGTTCATGCTTAAGCATTTAATTACTGCAGATGTTCAGGAGATACTCTGAGAAGAATCACCTACTGGGGCCCTTTGGACAGATGCTGTTTGCTTTGACACTCCATCTGTCACTTTAAAATAATCACTGAAGCTTCAGCTGGCATAACCCTGCAGGGCTGGCATCAAGGCATGGCACAGAAGAGGTTAAAAATGAGGCCAAGGTCACAGCATGCCATGTGTGGTAGAAGGTCAGTGGGTGATCATTTCCCTCCTGCTCTCCATGACTTTCAGCAGAGAGCACTGTCTCTGTAGCATTACACAAGGGCTTGGGTTTTGCTTTCTGGAGGATCTTTCAACACCAGTGATATCATCCCCTTGGCTTTTTATCTCCTTAAAATTTGTATCCAGGGTGTACTTTGGAGATGAGCAAGATATGGCAGCAAAAAATGGGTATGGCCTAAACTAAAAGAAAAACTTGGTTGCTTTATATCAACAAACAGAGATTTTGGACACCATTGGGACCTACCAACAGAGCATATTTATTAACTGGCCTCAGAGAAGCAAGGTGCCTTTGGAAGGTTTATTAGATTTCTGCAATTTGTTAGTGTAGATCAGTTGTTTGAACAGCACCATCCCTTCTCTTGGCCATTGGGTTCTGGCATGTGGAGCTTTTGGCTCCAAATCCTAGTCAGGGTTGGTCAGTGAGATGTTTTCACTCAACTGAATTGCCAGTAACAGTGTCAGAAAGCTGAGAGCTTTGCAGGGCACCAAGTTCACATCATTACTAGTTTAGATAATTTGGTACTGCTGCCTGTAACAAGAGTGATTGGCTCATAATTAATTATACTTGTTGTTTAATTAATTATGTTAATTGTTGCATTGTTGTCAAGACTATGTTGGTAGAGGTTTCCCCAGCCTGGTGACTTCTCTGCCACCTTGCCACATTTGCAGCAGGGATATTTAGTAGTTCTAAAAGGGTTAGAAATGATCTCTCGTGAGGGAGACCTTGAGGTTAGATTGTCTTTTCATTTTACACCTCACAAATAACCAGTTTTTGTATTAGTCACCCTGGTTTCCAGCAGGATGGGAGGATAACAGCTAATATGCCATCTTGCTGCTTTATCCAGGCCATCAAGAAGGAAACATTCAGGACAGCTTTTTTTTTAATTGTCCATGACTTGGTTATAGGTAAATACATCTTTTCCACTCCTCATTTTCTTCTAAGATCTAGGCCCTAGCTAAATAGATTATAAACATTGATTTAAACATTCAGTCATGCAAATCATTCTACGAGGTTCAGTAATAGCAGCTAGGTCAAATTAGTGCTCACAAATGACTAATTCTATTTCCTCTTGTTTATTACCCAGGCTTTCAGCATTGTTGTATAGTTAATTAAATAATTTCTTCTTCTCATCCTCTCTTTGCATTCAGTGTCTTCCTGACCATAGTCTCCAAAGGAAATCCATCAAGAGCAGGGTTTACTGGTGCAGCAGTTTGTAGATGGTGGTCAGGGGCTCTCCTCACCTCCCTGGGGTCCTTGTGAGTGACACCTGAGCACTGCAGCACCAGGAGCTGTTGCCACCTCTGCAATTCCCCTCCTGCATCCAAACTGAGAGCTGAGGGATGAAGGTCAAGGGCTCCCTTTTTGTCCTGTAACACAGAATTCTGTCTCTGTCTCTCCTCTGTTCTCCAGAATTGACAGATTATTGTTCTTTGTCATTTTTTGGTCCTTACCCCTGATTGAAAGGGATGTCTGACTTCAAGGGATGTGCTTTGTGTCAGGAGATCAATTAGGTTTGTTCGGTGTCCCTTCTGAAGCTTCTTTTTTTTTAGTCTCCCTTTTTATGCTCCCAGGTCTGATTTCTGTTACTGCTTATCCTTTATATAGATTTTGTTCCCTTCTTCATCTGAAGGAGAATGTTTTTTCCTATTAAGTGGCAGCTGCTGCTGCTCCTCATCCCAGGATTTAAGTAACTAGCATTTTCCCCTGTTCTGCCAGCACTAAATTCACACAATATAACAGAAAACCAAGCCCATACACTGTCAAACAGAGACACTCCCACAGTGTGGTGACCCTCTTTCTGTCACCTGCCACATTTTTCATGCTCAACCTACAGCTGTGAAACTGTTTTTCCCCCTTCCCTTTGAACAACAAAGTCCAAAGAACACTCCTCAGTTTGATGCCTGTCACAATTTGCAGAACATCCTCGGACAGAGATGATACTGCTAATAGTGAGGGAAGAGTTGTTCTGAAAGCAGCAGCAGCAGCTTTTCATTGCCAGCTCTTCCAGTGGGTCTGAGCTAATCAGAGGCATGCTGCAAACTTTATTTAATTTGTATGGGCCTGGTCCAGAGCCTTCCTCTTGACTTCAGGGCCATTGGATCAGGCTGCATGGTAGCTACAGCTTTGCTTTATGACTCAGTATCACTGTCTTGGAACAGCCTCTGCCAAATCAGTCAGTTTTTCCATTAAAACCTTCTCCAAGGAGAAAAATGAGTGTTCAGCTAGCTGTCTGCTAACAGCAAAGTCTGATTTTTCACTTGTGGGTTTTTCCTAAATAACTTTCTCCTCCTCCATGAGAAACCTCTGGGCTTCAGGTGGGACAGTTGTGAGTGTCTCACACACAGCTGAGAATATCTGCCTGAATCTTTACCAGCTTGTTTGAATGTTCCTTTTTGCTTTCAATACATTTCCATGTTGTTACCTGAGAGGAAACTAAATTTTTAGGAGTAAAATGTGCAGACCATATTTCCAATTAATCTTCTGTGACAGCAGTTGCTGTTGCCTAACTGACCTGTGACTAAATAACTACAACAGTAAAATAATTTTAGTCTAACACCATAAAAACAAAACTAAAACTCTGACTCTGTAAAATGGTATATTTTATGAGCTGAGCATATACTCCATTAGGGAAAATGAGACTCTTTGCATTGCCCAGCTTCACCATATACCTGCCTCTTTCCATATATGTGAATTCCAAGGATGGCTGGTTTAGGCTTGTATTCCCAAGGGAGAACTAGACCTGAGCTTTGCAGTTGGATTTGTGTTTTATTTCAGTTATTTTGTTGCTGGAAATGATGAAGGGTGTGAAGTCAATCTGCCCAAATAACACACCTACTACCTGCTCTGGACATTTAATTGCTGCTCCATCCATACTCCACTCAAGGCAGCTCAGGCCCAGGGAGGAAGGGAATTATTTCTTTATACGTAGATAAGTATGTTACAATTTCTTTACAGCCTCTTTCTTTTTAAAAAGCAGGGACATGTGCAGACCTTTAGGAGGACTTCAGCCAGCTGGAGAAAATGGTTATGAATGTAAGGGCAGTGATGGAGTTACACAAATGCACAGAGAAGTTGTAGGAGATAACTGCTCCTAGAAATTCCTGAGTCATCTGAAATCCATCTATCTTGCCCCTTAATGACAGGGACAGATAAACACAGGGAATTAAATAAATGGACATATCTTCATTGTCTTCATGGCAATCAGGAAGCCCCCTAAGAATGCAAAGTTTCACTTCCAAAATGAAGCTGGGTTTGAACAGAGAAAAGTTGGGATGGATGGACCAAAGCCACAGAGCAAACCCCAGTACATTATGTGGAAGTCAGGACATGACTGGAACAAATTTCCCATAGCACCATGCTCAGAAAAGGAGAAAAGAAGTAAACAAAAAGCTATTGGCAGTTTACAATTTTGCTGCTGTCTGTTCCTTGTGTTGGTTTTCTTCGTCTCTGTTCTAGGAATTCTTTAGTAGTGCTATGAAGAATAATCAATTAATGCTTAGAAAGCAATTCTAATGATTCCCAGTTTACACATGAATAAACAGAATGCAGCTTAGGTGACTGAGTCACAATCATTTTTGGAGTCTGATAGGGCACAGGCAGCAACAAAGAGCCAGCTCAGCACTTGTGTTCTAATTGCTGTTTTGCCAGAAAAGTTGGGGCTGGAGATCAAACAGACAGAAATGAGTTGTAAAGCTCCCTGAATGTAAATGGTTGTGCACTGTTTAAAAAAGAATACTTAAAAAAATAAAAATCACTGCACACGGTAATGATTTCATAACTGCTACATAGCTAAGACAAGACTTGCCTGAGGTCTCACAGGATGACCATGGGTCATACCAAGGACAGGATCCAGATGTGATTCTACTGCTGTGTTTAAGCATGAGGCCATCTTTTCCTCCTCTAAAAATTTGATATTTGGTTATAGAGTCCCTTACCATGCAAGCCCATGTGATGCTTTCTCATGTGTTCGGCCAGAAAGATGGCTAATATAGAAATATCCTTTTTCTGTGCATCATAGCTCATGAAGTCTTGCTTTTACTGGCAGGCTCACAGCTTCAGCTCAGACATGTGGCCTGGTGCAGGGATTGCTCACTGATGTTACTCACAGCTCTGTGTGTGCACCGAGCAAGTGCCTGTGGTACTGTGTGTTCAGACAGCCCAGGAGATATTATGTGGATCACTCTTTTCTCTTCCAGGCATGGAGGTGTTACAATGATGTAAAACCAGGTCATGGTGAAGCTCCCCTTCACATCTGGGGATGTATTTTGTTACTTGAAAACCCACAGAGCCCATATAACTGCAGAAGAACAAGCACAAGCCTTGCTATCCTACTTCATACGCTATCAGCCAAACGAGCAAGCCAGCTTTGAGTCCTCCAGGGTCATTTTATTTTTAGGGCTGTTGCCTCAAGCAGGAAGAAAACAGCTTGATCTGTAGGCTCTGCTTTGAGCTTCCAGTGCTGGCAGCAAAAAGCAAGTTCTTTTGACGTGCAGGCTGAGTTGAACCAGTGGAACAATCAGTATGGGCCAGGGAGTCACTGTGTTTGGAGTGTTCCTGTTCTGAGGCACAGCACATCCCCTTGTCTGTCACAGAGCTGATTTACTTTTCATCCCTTCAGCCTAGGGTTGGCGTTCCAGCTGTTTGCTGTCTCTTTATTTAATGGCAGGCTTTTTCTCCCTGTGCTTTTTCAGGTTTTTCATTTTTCCTTGTTTGTCTGAAATCCATCTTGGAGACACTTGTTGCCTGGTTCTCTGATCTGTTCTGAGCCTCTGCCAGCTGCTGCCAGTGGATAGAACAACTGAATCACCACTTTGTGAATTTTGCATTTGCTTGTAGGGTGGCAGAGCCAAGGCCATCATGAACATGTCAAGGAACCACAACAAAGGCCCAAAACACAAACACTGGGACTTAACCTCAAAGCTTGTGCTGGAGCCTGTCGAGGTGACAGCAGCAAGATTCATAAGGAGGGACCTCCAAGCCTTACCAACCTCAGCCTGACTCTAACCACATCAGAGGCATGCACCTCATGCAGCTCTGGATCAGGGGAGAGGGTGTAAGGGGAAGGTAGAAGTGACAAAAGGACTGTTTTCCTCTTTCCACAGAGGATTTATCACAGCAGATGTAAAAACCAGAAAAGTACGCTCAGAGTTATCGAACTCAGCGAAGCTGCAGTGGAAGAGAGAAGCACTGAGTGCACAAGGGAAGGCAGACTGGCTGCTTCCCTAAATCACCTTCTGTGTCTTTGAGCCAAAATGCCTGTTTTGCCTTGTTTCAGCAGGTCAGGATGGTTGGCAGCTCGTTCCCCACACCAGCACCATGTCCCTGTGGCCAAGGCAGTGCCACCAGAGTGCTCCTGCTGCCTTGGCTGTGACCTGTGCCTGCTCTCATGGAATTGTCCCAGCACCGACGTCCTTGCCCTGTTTCTCATGCCTTCTAAACATCCTGCTTTTTAGCCTAAGAAACTTTCCATCAGGGAAAAAAACCCGTCTCTGGTTGACCAGAAGGACCATGGTGTTTTGGCTTTTCACACCTCTGGTTTTGGGACGAGAGCTTGCCAAAAGTTCATTTATACCCAGTGTGGTGGTTAGCTAAACACCAGGTGATCACCAGTATGGGGTTGCTGATGCTGGTGGAAGTTTTGCTGCTTAATTTTAGCTTGATCAGGGTCATCCCTATGCTGCCAGGAAAGGCATGGGGACATTTAATACAACTTGGGCATCAGGGCTCTGTGGCTACCTCCAGGTTTGTTTGGCTACCTCCAGGTTTGTTCACTTTGGCTGATGGCATGGGGTTGTTTTTAGGGATAGACAGCAGAAAGGCTGAAATGCACTGATCCAATCTTCAAGCAGAGGACAGGACTGTATCAGTGTCTCTTTTAAAATATCCTGGCCTGCTTGGCTTGTAATAGCCTTGTAGTAAAAAGATTTTTCATTCTTGGCCCTGATGCAAAAGGGAAATGGGTTCCTATTTGCATTGTCCCCACAGTGTTTGTGTAATTAATGTTTGCGGGGGTTCTCCCGCCCCCACCCTCTCCCAAGGTAAAAAATGACCTTGTCAAAACTTAGATTACAAAATCTTAGTTACTAAGCAATGGGTAGGGCCCCACTGGGATGGCATCCCAGCTCCTGAAATGGTATGTATAGTAAAAACTAATAAAAATGGTGTCAGAGGCTCTCAGGCTTCCAAGTCCCCTGCTGTGTGACCCCCTGATCCCAATTTATTAGCTGAACCCAGGGAAGCAGACAAACCTTTCTGGCTCCAGACTGTAGGCTCCAAGAAATCAAATAATGTGAGCTCCAGAGCAGTGGCTCCAGAGCAGGAGGGAAGGAAATCCTCATGGAAAACAGGGGGCTGAGAGTAGGGCTGAAGGGAGCTGCTGACAAGAGCCATCTGAGCAGGATAGGAAAGGGAAACTCGCTCTGTGATATCTCAGTACCTCGAGGTTCAGATGCTTTAAACATGTCAGGGAGGAAGAGCAGGAAGGGGGTGGGGAGAGCAGGGTTTTTAAGGAGGCAACCAGCCAAAATTTTTTCCTTTCATGTGTTAGCAGTGCCTTTGCTCCGAGATCACCTTGCGCTGGTGACAGAGGATTTAGCAGCTGGGGGTGGCAGATGGAGTGGCAAAGAATGTGCCCTGTGGGTCAGAGGGGGATGCACCTTCCCCCTTCCTGCTCCCCAACTGCAAGAATTTTCTCTTGGAAGCAATAAAGGTGGTGCAGCTCATCATGTTGCTGCTGCCCCCCTGGATTTCCTCTTTCGTGTGTGATACTCATAGCAATTAAAGCATGTTGCAGAGGGGGGTGAGATTTTTTTTTTTTCCTTTTTTTTTTCTTCCTGAAGAGCTGCCAAAGCAAAGTGATATTGATGAGGGTGGCTCGCTTCGATTAGCAGAGGCTGGCTGAGGAGCAGCCACCTCCAGCCTGTTTCTCTCCCCTCTTCTGCCTTGAATAAGAAACTTCAGTATTTTCTCTTCTTTCAGCAGTTGTCTGTCTGTTCTGCACCTCTAATCTGTGCCCAAATCGAGTTTAAGTAGGGGTAAGAAGTGTAACAATAACTCTCCTTGTTTAATGCCAGCCACTGCACTTGGAGTGCTTTGGCTTCCCAAGGGTGGTGTTAGCAGGAGAAGGCACTGCACTTTGGAAAAGGCATGATTGTACAGTAACACAGCTGAGGATGGAAATGCAGAGATGAAGACACTGTGATGGGTGAGCTATGGCAGTAGAGCAGGCCTGTCCCATTTGCCAGCTCTTTTTTCAGGTGTTTGAAAATATATTCCGAGGTTTTTGAGCAGAGACTGGCCCACAGTTTCTCCTGCTCAGTGACCTAAATGTTTGTGACTAAGAGCAGGCAAAAAGACAGGCCCATAGCTTTATCTGCCTTCATGGTTTTTGGGCTTGCTCAAAAAGGGGTTGTGGTTTTATTCCTGCTTACCTGAAGAGATTTTGAGAAATACTTCCTGATGTAAGACCAGGACAGATAACAAATTTGGGGGCTGGAAAAACATGTGCATACAGGCAGGTTTTCTCCTTCATTCTACGAGGAAACAAGGCTGCAGCTCTATAAATCTGGGCTTTCCTGGCTCTGTGCAGTTTCTTTTTAAATCACTGCCAGGGTGATCAGTTTAAACACCCACATCATTTGCGTTTTCCATAGTCAAACACAGGAACTTTTGGAGCCTTGTCTAAAGGGAAAAAATACAACATGCCCTCCCTCTCTCCCTCCTTAGCTGTGATCAGAGAGATGAGAGTCTGAGAGCAAGCAGAGGTCCTTGGTAGAGGATCAAGGAATGCTTTTTCCACACTACAGCCTAAAGCTGTCGCTGGGCTTGGCTCAGCTTTTGCAGTTGATACATAAAGGAACCTGCAATATCCTTGGGGATCTGGAGCTTGGAGTTTGCCTCTCTGCTGGGCAGTGCAATAGGTGGGATGGAATTGAGACAAAGGGGGGTGGTGAAGGGGCTGCTTCCCCAGGAGCAGAGCCTGGGCTGGAAGTGATGCTGCACTTCCTAGGGCTGGGGGTTTCCACTCTTACAGTGAGGCTCTGGCCCTGCATGCTGTGGTTCTGTACCCGTGTGCCTGAGAAGAGAGGAGGCAGCACAATCCCAAACAGGCTGACTTCCCTCCTGCACAGGCTGCAGTGAGAAGCAGTCTCAGACCTGAACCAGTAAGAGTCACCCTGCTGCAGGGCTTGTGTTGGTGATGCTGTGAGGCATCATCTGGCTGCTGCTCTGGGGGCACAGCACAGCACAGCCATGTCCTGCAAGGGCTTCCTGAGGTCTGGGGAGGGGAAGGCAGCTCCTTTGGATGAGTGCTGTTGTGCAGTTTGGTTGTGTGGGTACTCCATCCACAATTTAGAGCAGCTGACCTTTTGCCTCCCTCACTTGTGTGCTGAATCAGCCTAGGGGTGGAGAGGCTGAGCTCTCCATAACGTGGATCCCTCATCACCTTGGGCAGGTTGCCTTCACTGCACAGCCCTCAGCATTTGTGGCTGAGCTATCACTTTTCTCAAGATAAGCTGGAATTGTGTGTGTTGTTGGATGACTTTTATCTTGCCATCACAGCCAGCGTGCACTTTCAGTGTCAGAGGAACTGCTTTGCTTTATAACTTGCATGTGAGGAGGGATTATTTTGCAAGAGGTCATGGGAGAGTGAGAGAAGGTATGATCCAGTTGTGCCCTCTGGAATATGCTGTGGGATGAAGATTTGGAGAGTGATATTTTCACTTTTCTTCCTTTCCCTTTTTTGATGTTGATTCAGAGCAGAAATGACCTTGGTCATTTTATGTCAGCAAAGATGCTGAGCAGATCTGAAACAAAAGGAGAAAAGCAAGTCAGTGTTTCAAGTGCATTTGTGGTTCAGTTGAATGAAAGCCCAGTCTTGCCAACTCATGATTTGATCATCAGTGCTGCAATGCATAGTCCTTTCCTATGGCTCCAGGTCTTGAGTTACAGAAGGTCTTAAAATACACTCTACTCACCACCCCCCCTTTCCCTGCAGGTTTCATGATTTCAAAGAAAATATAGGAAACATGACCTCAGTGCACCCTCAGGACTGAGGTGATGGAAGGCAATGGATTAAAAACTGGCTCAGACTGTGAAGTGAAGACATGGTGATATACAGATCATAGAAAAAGATTTAAAAAAAAAAGTGATTTCACTATGGGCAGGTGAAACTTTGAGCAATACAAGAGAGCCTCCTGGGTTTGGGATCTGAAAAGGAGCTTCAGGTCACCCATTTGTAGCTCCATGGATTGTGCTAAGTGGGTGGGAGCCGAGCTTGCAGGAGTGTCATGGGATCTGCAAGGCAGATGTGAAGGCAGGAGAGCAGCTTTTGTGAAATTTTACCAGCACTGTGGTCTCGGCCACATTTGTATAAATCCAGAGGAATACCATTGTCTTGTGTAAATGATTTCTTACTACTACCAAATCAAAAAAAAAAAGTGTGAAAAGAGATCTTCTTGTGTCTGCTTCTGACTTTAAATGACAATAAGATATTTGTATTTTCTCTCCTTTTTTCCTAATTTCTTATTGATTAAGCAGGGAGGAAACCTTTAAATCTCTGTGCATAGTGGGACACTGAATTGTCCTTGCTGGCACCAAATTTGTTCTATACATAAATGTAGGGAATACTTTGCTTGTTGCTATCAATGCTGCTGGATATTTGTGAGCAGGATGAACATCCCCACACAGAAAATGTGTACTGTAAGAGATCGGAAAGTTGCACATGGATACACTCAGTGGTGTAGTCAGTCCTACAAAGTCAGTCAACAAACTGATACCCCAGTGGGAATGAAAAATCTCCTACTCCCATTCCTGACCTTGAGAAGAGGTTTGGGAGCAGGAAAGGTGTTTTGTCTCTTCCAGCTAAGTCAGTTAGTCCAGTAAAGAGTTTCCTTGGGGAGGAAAAAGACGAATTCTGTAGTCAGTAAGTTATGGGCTGGTTTCTGGAGGGCAGGGAAGGGCAAGGTTGGGTTAGACTCTATCAGGGATACTTGGCAGGGTGCATTTGCTGACAGTGATTGGAGCTGTCAATGAGGGTGATGCTAGGGAGCATCCACCAGCATGTTTAAAACATGCTCTGCGAATTCAGATGTGAAGGAGGCCAGAGAAGATATAAAAGATGTGGAAGGGACATGGGAGCTCCTCCCTAAGGTGAGATTTTGGATGCTGTGACCCGTTTCTGTCAGGCTGTGTTAATGTAAAGGGGTTAATAACTGGTTTTGTTTTTACCATTAATCCTGCCTTTGATTAGCACTCATGTTTGCTGCTTAGTTTCACTTAGACCCACGTTTACCAAAGGACTGGTCAGAGGTGAATTTAACAAAGAAAAATAATAATTCAATGAATCCACCCTAATTTCAGTGTAACCTGACAGATTTTGCAGGAATGTTGTTGCCACTATGAGCCAAGGTAGGGTTGATGCCTCCTTTATTGTGTGAGACAGTGATCTGGGGTATGGAACAACCAGGTGTGGTGCTCCTCTGATGGGACTGGCTCCCAAATGCACTGCAGAGCTTTGTGGATGCTAAATACCCTCTTTTGCTTTGGGCAGGAAGGTCAAAAAGGTCAAAGGGCTCTACCCTGTGCTGGAGAGTTGGTTTCTGCTGAGTTTTTAGTTTTAAATATAAATTTCTCTGTTGTAAGAGAGAACAACTGTCTGGGTTTAGTGGGCCAGGTTCTCTTATGTTGAGCCTAATTTATGAGAAGATAAGGAATCCCTGGCCCATGCAGTTCCCTCTAGTTCAAACATGAGGGATAAAGCCAAGAGGCAAAGCTGAGCTTGGGGAAGACAGAAAAGCAGTTTCAATGCCATCATGTTATCTCCACAAACCTTGCACTTCATAGTCCCAGTCAGAGCCCAGCACCCTCCTAAAGGGAATGTGTCTGAGAGGCAGAGAGCTGCACAGAAAAACCCAAAACAGGGCAAGAATAAATACTGGTCATTCAGAGCCTGAAGAGGATGGAGCATGTAGTGATTGGATTATCAAGCCTTGGATCTATAAAGAAAGGTGCCATGTTTATTCCCTTTGGGCCCCATTGTCAGAGACCTTTCCCCCCCTTGTCAGCCAGAGGAGACAGACATGGTTTGTCTGGGAACAAGGAATGTGCCCCTTTCCCAGGGCCTGACACAGCTGTGGGGATGTGGGTAGGACAGGGAAAGGTGCACTTCAAATGGACCTTTTCAGGAGGTGAACTCATTGTCACTTCAAAGAATCAGATGATTTACTGTGCCTGTTTATGGGCAGAAAGTAACATCTTTATCTTTCTGTGGTGTGCTTAGGAGAGACATAACAGCCTGGTCATGTGCTGGAAAGAAATGACTCATTTCATATTGGGTCTAAGTGAAACGAATGTATTACTCATTTTTATGCAACTCTAGTAAATTGTACTTATTAAAAAGGAGGGGGAGGGTGGAGGAGGGACTATTACCTAAAGTCTAACCAAGATGTACTAGAAAATTAATTTAGAAATATGGTTGACCTCAGCTTCCTCATAATGAAAATCTGCTGACAAATCTTGTGATTTTGTTACTCTTTTTAAAGCAGCCCTTGGGATTGCTGGTAGTTCAGGTGTCAGGACCAGTTACTCATTCAGATCCTGGCTGGATGATTTTTCCATTGTTCTTCCAAAGAAAGACTTCATATTCAGTCATCCTTTGGGCTTTCTGCATGGCCTGCTGCTAAAGCCTCTGAGTTCAGCCCCATTGCTGAGGTCTGCTGGTGGGCTGTGAAGGAGCTCTGCAGGCTGCTGAGCTGTGAGCAGGGCTTCAGCAGCTCTGATGGTGCTGAAATCCTGTGATGAGTCCATGTGCCAGGTTAGGCTGATCTCTGCCTCACAGCCCCTCGTGGATTTTTTGCTGACTGTCCTCTGCTTAGAGCAAATAGAACCCATTCTCCTTCCCAGCACTACTTATCATTGAATTCTGATTAACTGCAGTGCCATATTCAGAGGAGGCAGGAAAATGGCAGCACTTTTCAATTAGAGTATCCAGAACAACCTTGCCACCTCCTTCACAATCATTGCTTTTATTTGCAAAGGTTAAGATCATTTTTAGCAGCACTGAGAGCTCTTTTCCTTCAGTCCATGTGCACAGAAGCCCCTCAGACTGCTAGGCTGAGATCCAGATGACCAGGAGTTCTCTGTTCTCTGGTGTCCTGTGTTTCCATCAGTGATTTCCATCTGTATCTGCTGAGTTCTCAGAATGGCAGGTCTGTGCTACCTGGCCAGAGCACACTGCTGGGCATTTTAACCTCCTCTTCTCTCTCCATGAAGTTTATGGAGTTGGGATGGAGCTGGTGGCTTGGTCACAGGGTATTGAAATAGGCTGGCATCTGTTCTGCTCTCAGCAGCTGCACCACAAGGTCTCTGTTCTGGGAGCAACCCAGCATTATCTGATGTGGGTTTTGGTGAGAATTGAACTTGTGAAGGGACTAAGAAGAGTGGATATGATATTTCATATCAGGGAATCTATTTCATCTGTGCTTTTTTTTTATGGGACTTGTGTGTTTATATTCTAAATCACACTTTTCACAATTGAAAATACAGGAGCCTGGGAGCAAGCAGAGCTACTAAAGAATTTCAGTGATTCTGTCTGGTTTAAGGAGTGGGCAGACTGAAACTGAAGAGATCTAATCCTTGCCCTTCAGTCAGGTAGGCTGTAAAAAGCACTTGTGCTTCTGGAGACAAGGACTGAAAGCAAACCTCAGCAGAGCCCACAGAGCCCTCCAGCTCAAGGAGTTTCAATAGATTTGTCTTAGTGGCTGTGTAAGAAAGACTGGTTAGGAAGCACCTGGAAACTTGTCTAATTTTCCCAGCTATTCCGGTTCATCTAATGAAAGATCTTATTTCTGCCTACACACACTGTTGTGCCTCAGTCCTTAGACCCTTGGTGTTGAGGCAAAGCAGTGCAAGAAAAATATTTACGAGACAAAATGGAAATATGGTTTCCTCCTGTTGTCAGTCCCAACTTTACCCTAGTTCTCAGAGGACTATGAAATGTTGTGCTTTATTATTGCCTAAGTAATGATGGAAAAAACCCATTATTTTCATTTTTCAGGATTTTGTATTCACTTTACACTTTGTCAGTTAAAAAATATGGCTGAGGTTTGCTGGCAGAGAAACTCTAGTGTGTTTTCAAAGGCCTTGGTGTGTAGCATACTGCTTCTGGTATATATATAAAAACAATCAGATTTTCATTGTTGCATCTCTAATTAAAAGCTCAGTGAAATGTAGAAGGTTTTGCAGCAGAAAATAAAAGTTAGAAAATGATTATAGTCATAGAAAGCAGCTCTGGAGACCTAAGCAAAGTGAAACCAAAGTTCAACAAATTCCCTGCATCTTTATGAAAATCACATCTATGAGTCAGCAAAACAAGCTCCTCTCTCATCTAAAAATGTTCCTCTTGGCCATGCTCACAGCTGTGGTGCTTCCAGGGCCGAGCAAGGCGGGGCTGAGGAGGGCACAGGACTGGGCTCCCTCCCACGTTGGGGTTTGGGGCTGAGCACACGGCTCCTCTCGACGCTCGCAGTGATGCTGGCCATGGCCAAGGGGCTGTGCATGGAGCTCTCTCTGCCTCCATGCCTGGGTGATTCATCAGGAGCTGCTCTGCACGAGCCCAGGGCTGCATGCAGCTCGTCCAAACCCCTGGCACAGGCCATGCCCACCCCCTTGCTCACCCCCTTGGTCGTACACACAAACAGGGGCAGCTCTGGCAGTCGGAGCTGCTGGTGGCTGGTGTTCACATCAGTGGGATTTTGCAGTCTGGTTGTGGCTAGAATTGCACCAGCCCTTTGTAAATTTATTTATTTTTAATTTTTTTTTATAACACTGTGGAATTACTCCAGGCATCTGACTTCTTCTGTCAGCCTTTCCTTGGCAGAGCAGCCTCACCTCCCCAGCAGCGTGACTCAGGATGCTTGTCTTGCTGGCTAAGGCTTTCTCTCCCTTACTCCATGTCACCATACACCCTTTCCCTCCCTCCTAGCTCCTGGTCTCGGGCATGTTTAGCAGCAGAGCTCGTTGAAAAACACAACCATCTCCTTTGGTGTTGCTCTGCCTTTGACATTCCCACCTGCTCCTCCGAGCTGCCCTTCCCTGAGCAGAATCCCAAACGAGCTCCTTCGCCTGCTAATGCAGCCTTAAGACCACGAGCACTCAAATCCCTGAGATCTCTCCTTCCTCACAGAGGTTAAAGAGAATCGTTTGTGAAAACTTGAGCTTTCTGCCAAGTTAAAAGGGAGGAGATCAATGGGATCTGGGCAGCCCTGACACAGTGCCCCGCAGGTCAGGAGCCCTTCCAGTGCTGCCTGAATCACAGAGCTGCTTAGGTTGGAAAGGAACTCTAAAATCACAGAGCCCAACTGTTAATCTAGCACTGCCAATTACACCATTAAACCATGTCCCTAAGTGCCACATGTCCCATCTGGAAAGATTCAGGGAAAACTATGTGGTGGGAAATGCTGGACTGCCTCAGGTAGGAGGATTTGCAGGAAATTTTTTTTTGCAAGGAAGCTGCTGGTCCAGGATGGCTGCCTGGCTGCACTCCAGAGTCAATGCCATCTGAAGATAACCAGGCATGGGTTTCTTATCCTTTTCCATTCTTATTAGCAGCCTGGAAGTGGGCATGGAGGAGAGCACTGGGGTCCTGCTGGTGGGGGCTATGAGCTGTGGGCAGGGTCCTCAGTGTGAGCCTGGCCAAGGGCTCCTCCAGCAGCTCAGCTGGAGGCAGGGGCTGGCAGGGACTCACCCAGCCTGCCTGCTGCTCCCCAGGGCTCCCATGGCTCTCTGCCACCTCCATGGAGGTCGTGCCCCCTCTCCTGATCAGTGAGAGCTTCAGCCAATTTTCTCCCCAGGACAGCACCTGGGTGATGTCCCAGAAGATCAGGGTCTGGATATCAGCAGTGACCTTCATTGGGGAAACCCTTGGGGATGAGGCCATGGAGAGTGAGGGTGCAGCCTGGGAGATGAGGAGCTCAGGTGCTTCTTTTTGGTTTTGGTAAAGGCAATCTCTGATAACCACAAATAGGTTGTGCAAAAACATGACAAATAATAGACTAAATGTTGTTTAAGCTAGACAATGGTAACAAATATAGGGGGGGTTATTGAAATAGGGACTTATTGAAATTGGACTTAATTTAAAAGTTTTAATGTGGTCCCTGTGCTCCATTCATCATGTGGTTTCAGGGCTGCTGACCCCTGAGCATGCAGAAGCTTGTGCAGATCTGGAGATGTATTTTCACCATGTCTGTGTAGGCATTCCTGCTAAAACCAGGGTTGAACTCATTAGGAAAAGGGAGTGAAAGGGACTAAGGAGCCCCCCTAGCTCTGTTTGCAGTAATTCACGTGCTCTCTGAGGGTCCAGTGGGGTTGTGCACACCTTTCCAGTCCTGTCTTTTCCACTCAGATGAAGGCCAGGCCTTAGCAGTAGAGGCTAAGGCAAAGTTCTTGAAAGGCACAAACCTGGTTTCTATTTCAGGCAGTGCCACTGTAACATGCTTTTTAAGAGGGCTGGTGGAATATGCTTTTCCCACAACCAAAGGGAAATGCTCTCAAAAGGGAGAGTTAAGAGGCAGCCAAGGGGAAGAGGAAAGGGGTGATGTGATCTGATACCCGCTGACCTCTCTTGTACAGGCATATCTCCCCTTCTCCTGGGTACCCTGAGAAACACACAGCCCTCCACAGAACGGATGTTCTCTGACTATTCTCCCCCACACCCTTTTTTCCCCTTCCTTTAGCCCTTGATCTGTTTAGAAATTCCCACTTGTTTGCCTCTCTGGTTTCCATAACCTCCCTGACTCTGAGGCACTGAGGAGAACCCAGCGTTAGTGGCTTGGCCATGGAGGTTCAGCTCAGTCCAGCTCTGGGCAGCTCAGTGTTCGCCCTTCCTTTGTTTTTTGGTTTGGGATTTTTTTTTTTTCCACTACCATGTCCATTTCTGCAGAAGCAGCTGACACTTTAGTCACAAGGCCAGAGTCACAGATCTACCAAAACTCTTAATACCCAGTTGTATGACTGTGTGTGCATTTTCTTTTTCAGGGTAAGTACTTCTTTTAGGGATGGAATAACAGTTTGTCCAAGAATCAAGAGGCTTCAGAGAGCCAAATAGTCTTGCAGCCAGGTTTGTGCTCTTTCCTTGAGGTTTTGGGGATGAGTTGCTTCCCTGTCCTCTTACATAAAAGAGGAGCAAATTGTCAGAATAAACACATTTTTAAATATATAACACCATCAGTCAGAGCTTAAGAGGAGCTCATTGGCTGGAAAAGAGATCAAGGCTACTGGGAATTTGGATGGCCTGACTGAGGAGTTTGGACTAAAAGGTTCTTTTTCATTCACTGGAGCTAGTAATTTTTTTCTCTCTATTTTTTTTTTTTTTTTTTTCTCCTTAGGTAATCAGCCAGGAAAGGAAAAAAAAAAAAAAATCCTCCCCCTTCCTGAAGGCAGTGAGTCTGGACTCAGAATCTTATTTTGCTGTTTTATAATTTCTTTTTCTTTTTTTTTCCCCACAAAAACAGATTGCTACTGGGTATGACTCTTTGCCTTGGAGCACACTGGAGAAGCAGCCAGCATGCAGCTCTGCTGTCTGGAGTGGTTCTTTGCTCTCTGATTCACAAGTCAGTGACTAATTCAGGTTAACTATGGTCATCTGCAGATCAGACCCTCAGGGTTAGGTCAGCTTTAATCAGCCCTGCCTGGGGAGGGAGCTCTGGTAGGAATTGGACTGCACAGAAAATCCTGGGGTACTATTTTTGGTGAGCTGAAGGACATTTCTGTATTCTGTATTTCTGTATTCTGTTCTTCCAGTTGATTGCCCCTGTAGGGAGGAGAGGTCCTTGCAGCTGTTCCTTCTCAAGGTGCCATCAGGACTCTTTCAGGACAAATCCCTGCTCCCTGGGCATAGCTAGGTTTGCAGGTTTCCCTGTGATCTCACCAGGACAGGGGGAGAGGCAAGGTGGGAGCAGCTTTCCTGTGTATGCTCAGAGCAGCAGGGCACTGTCTGCCACACCAACACAAAGCAGTTGTCTGTGAAATTTCATTACATTTACAGGCAGCAATTGTTATTCCAGAGCAAGGAGAGGAGGTGGAAAGAGGCTGAGGTCCAGCTAGGAGTTGGCTAGCCTAGTTCTTGGATTGTTTTCCACACTGTGGTTATCCTTATCTTCATCTGGAAACTGGAGTGTGTTGTATGTGTTTGTAAGAGCAAGCGGATGTGTGAAGTGTTCTGGCAAAGTCAGAGACCTCATTTTCCCCTCAGTATAATGCAGCCTGATTAGATTGTTATTGACATGCTGAGAACCTGCTAGGGTTGTTACATCTCTGTGGAAAGGCATCTGTCTGTTCCTTTTCTCCCTTCTGCCTGGAAGGGTTGCAGAGCTGGAAATGGGAAGGACCTTTCAGATGGCAAATCCAGCTGGGAAAGAAATCTGCTGGGAAAGCACAGTGTGCCCACCAGCTGACCAGCAGTTTGACAATGTATGTGGAGCTGCAAGCCAATTAATATCAGTTTGGAACCATTAGCAATTCCCTAGTGGGCAAAAAAGTAAAAAAAAAAAAAAAAAAAGTGAAAATAAATAGCCCACAATAAACCCCTCAACATTGCTGTATTTTGCTGGATGTTTTTTATCCTCTAGATCATTGCTAGCCTGAGTTACTGGCAGTGGTTGGGTGATCAGATTTGTCTGATCATGTCAGAAATGTGCAGTGCTCCACAAGCTGCTACAGCTTTGACTGTTCAGGCTGAAGCACAGAGGTGTGTGCAGGGCCCAGAGGAGGCTGTGGCTGTCCAGAGGATGCTGTGGACATCCAGAGGAGAGTGTGGATGTCCAGAGGAGGCTCTGGCTGTCCAGAGGAGGCTCTGGCTGTCCAGAGGAGGGTGTGGATGTCCAGAGGAGGCTCTGGCTGTCCAGAGGAGAGTGTGGATGTCCAGAGGAGGCTCTGGCTGTCCAGAGGAGAGTGTGGATGTCCAGAGGAGGCTGTGGCTGTCCAGAGGAGGCTGTGGCTGTCCACAGGAGGCTGTGGATGTCCAGAAGAGGCTGTGCAGTCCTGTACCTGCCCAAGCTGCTCCCACTGCAATGTGTGGTGGTGGGGATCTCCAGCTGATGGCTCTGGGCAGCTGAGTGTGTCTGTGCTGCTCTCTCTGCTCCAGCTGCTTCCTGCTGGACTAGCTCAGGGATTTCTACCTAGTGCTGCACAGTGACTTCTAAATAAGAGCAAGAGAGGATGGGGACTAACTGGCTTTAAAAGCATTCTCCTTCCCCAAAACGGCTCTTGTGAGCTTTGCACCCTGAGATGGTCAGACAATGGCAATTCTCACATTCAGGATTTGCCACTGCAGGATGAGGACAGACTCAGTTTAATATCTGTGATGTTGCTCCCTTTGATCACAGCTGACGCAACCTCAAAAATCCTCATCCTGAAAGCTCTCTGAAGACAGATTTGTCTCCAAGAATGGTTTTGGGTTCAGCAAAATTGCATGTTTCAGTGAAATGATATTTCTTTTCGCCAGCTTATTTATATTCATCATAATTGTCTCACTGTGATGCCTCCTATTCATTTGCTGGATCCACTTGTCTTGCATCTTGTTCTGACTCTGAGTGCTTTTTAGGGTAAGCCTGCCTTTTGAGAATATGCATGATTGGTACCATTGGAATAGTTTTCATGTGCTTGCAAGAAGTGCATTGCTAAGCAAAGCAAGCAGAGGAGCTGGGAGAGATGAGTGGAAAATGACTACGTGAAGAAAAGGGAAGAATTAAAATAGATGGCAAGGAGTTAATCAAATAAACAAAGGTTCATTTTAAAAAAAAACTCTTGCTCTTTTTTTTTTTTTTCCTTTGAATAATCTCAATCTGATAATGATTGCACTGGCCAACCCTTGATACCTTTCTGGCTGATTACAGCTGGGTTGTAGTGGTAGTGATGAGTTACCACAACAATCCATTACTGGCAGTGTTAATTAATGCCCCTTATTACATTAAAAAGGGCAAAAATGGGAATATTTTCAGGCTGTTCCTCACTTATAATTATTTATTTTAAAAGATTTTTTTAATTTACCATAATGTTGTTGTCCTGAAAAGGAAAGCTCTTTAGTCTTGATGTTCTCTGTATTTTTTTTCCGTTCTTCTATAAATTCATGCTTTGGGGAGAGTTAATTTACCACGCAAAGAACCTTTGAAGGTCATGTTCAGTGCCTCTAGCATTGTACAGAGGATCTTTGAGAACAGCTGTTTGTCTGTGCAGGTATTTCTGTTGTTCTGTGTTGCCATTTACCTACCAAAAGAATGGGCACCTTTCTGGCCACTGTGTGCAGATACCAGAGATGAATTACTGTATATCAAAACCCAAAAAGCAGAAAGGACCTGTCAGTTTGCCCAGTCCTGGCTTGCAAAGCTCTAAGAGAGGGCACTTAGATGTGGGTGGAAAAGGTTCCTCCAGAAAGGCTGGATCTGTGAAGGAATTATTGTTTGTGTGACTTTAGCAGAACTATGATCAACTGCTGTGGTTTTGTCTGTCATTCTGCAAGAGGTTAGGGGGAATTAGGTGTTTCTGCATCTACTGTAGAGGATGAGTTTTCCTGAGGACACAGATCCATAATTTGGCAGATCTATTCAATGATGGAGGGAAATAGTTTGCTTACCCCTAATGCAGGAGTAAAAAAACCTTTAAGGGCTCTGAGAAGTTTCTCAGAGGATAAGAGCTCTTGTTCTGGGGTTGCTTTAGGCCTTTTAGTGCTGTGGAACTTTCCCTCCATGACCACAGATCCTGTAAATTGCACAAGGGAACAACATAAAAATCTGGTGTTCTTCACAGGAGAAAAGCTGTTGGGAATACACTGAGGACAGCTCCAGTCCCCTACATTTTTGGCCATTATATTTAATGTGGTTAAAACAGAAAATTTCCAGATTATCTATAAGCACGGGATGCAGACAACAGAAGGTGCCAAGAACTTCCCCACACCGTTGAAAGGTGATGTAAAGAAGAAAAAGCAGTCTAGAGTTACTTTTGGGCACTGTGTGAGTAACAGACTGGCATATAAGAACATCTAGTTTCTCTTTTAAGTCTTCTCTGAATGCACCTTGTGTTGAGTGCAGGTTTTTCTCTCCCATCAGACAACCTGCCACATGTGCTCCACATTGATGAATACCAGCTCTGCCACATGTTTCCTGGAAAACAGCACATTCTGTTACTCCTCGTTGTAACTTTCCTTAAAATCAAGTACAAGCTACGTGTCAGTCATCACAAATAAATAGAAAAAGCCCTGAGACTGGAATCATCTGTGTGCTGCAGAGAGGAAAAATACTCTTCCAGTGTATCCTACAGCTGCCCTTGCTCCTTTACTTTCACAGCCTGTATTTATTGAGTATGGCTGCCCAGAGGAATAGTCTGGTGACATGTTTTCCTTTAATCAGTCCTTTGACTGGGTTAAGTGAGTTTTAAAACTTTCTTGTAGCACTTGACTGACTCCCACCATATTAATCTGTGATTACATTTAGATGGTCAAAGTCCCAGCACAGCCAGGGCCGAGGGTCAGTGTGCACCTTATTTATCCAGCAGACAGTGAGATACTGGCAATATTTCTCCATCAGGTCCCAAACCCTGGAAGTCCTAGATCTCACAGGATTTCAGAGCTGTTTCTTTCATGAGGTCTACTTGTGTGGCACTCGTGTGATCCCCATTTCAGGTTTTTGTACCTGCTTACAGTTCATCTGCTCCATTCCTGCAGCTTTTTCTTGCTCCTCAGATCTGGAGTTGCCATCCAGCTTGTGGCTGTCTTCACCTGGCCCAAAGCAAGTGTGAGAAGTGCCTGCCCCTGGTGTGAGAGCTCAGCTCTGACCATCACCTGGCAATCTGCTGGGGTGGAACTCTCAGAATGTAGCTGTGGGAAGGAAGAGGTAGATATGGAGATTGCTCTGGGAGCTTGCATTGCTGTTTTTCAGTCTGTGACTTGTGTGAGGGAGCACAAAGCCTGTCATTCAGTGGAGCTGGTTGGTGGTTTGGTACTGATCAACCACCACTGGGCCTTTTCAAATATAAAGTGCTGCAAATGCTCCATCTGCAGAAGCCATAAAGTGATTGCTGGGCTTCAGTGCTCTGAAGACATTGAGTGGAGCCAGATGAGTGTAACCTGAGATCCTCACTGTGAGCCTTTGGATTCAGAACCACATTTGATCCAAGTTTACACTTGAAGTGTGGTGGAAATAGGTTTGAAGGGAATGCCACGACTCTCTTCAGACTCAGCTGGTCAGCTGTTGGCATCAGGATGCATGGCTGAGACTTACAGTCTTCTTGCATCAGCTCTGCTGCCTCTAAATGAGCTGAAGGGGAAGCCAGTCCATGGAGAGCCTCTCTGACTTTGTTCTGTTTTCAACAAGGCACTCAGAATTACAAACATTCTTGACTCTTCCTGGTGTTTCACATCAAAGTGTCACAAGGTGCAAATACGACACCCAGCAGTCTACTGGTGGGGGGAAAAATCCCAGTTCTGCTTGGCTTTTTGTTGGATGCAGGAGCAGTTGTGTGCTTGTAGTCTCAGTAGCTTCACTATTGATTTTAGTTACAAAAATAAAATATCTACAGGAGCACACAACAAGACTTACAGCAACTCAGAAGCTGAAACAACTGTTTTGTTTCTTAGGAGTGGTAGAGAGTGGGGCAATATCTGGAAAAGAAGTCATTAGAGCTTATTTCCTTTGGGAAATACATTCTTCTACCTCAGAAATTTCTGTATTTCCAACTGCTTTTCTGTCTGTTAAATGATGTGGGCGTATGATTTGAGTCCTGAGACATAAAGGATGTAAGCATGTACCTGACATTAGGCATGTGTGTGCTTTCTGCTGAGTAAGTGTGTCCTAGGCAGGTATTTAAATTTTAAATGCACTGGGGCCCTCACTCATAAAGTAAGCAAATTTCAGCCTTGACAGCAGTGGGAGGAATAAACATTAAGCTCAAAACAAACTGTTATCAAAGTAGCTCTTCAGACTATGTAGAATTACACTTAAGGATGGGCAGAGCATCTTTAAAGCCCTTTTGCAGTAGCTAAGAGCTTACACATTAGCTTTCATGAGAGGCATTACAGATGTCTGTGAATATTATATAAACACCAGCCTGTTTGCAACAGTTTATAAACTTAAATATTTTATAAGAAAATACTGAACATTTAACTTGCCTTGTATTTTTTATACAGCAATAAAAACACCATTTTTATCAAAAGTTGCTGGGAAGCCTGACTAATAATGTAGCACTTCATTATAAACTAGGAGGAAAGTTCACTGGTCTAGAATTAATAAGGTGTATAATCTGTAGAGGAATTTTTACACTACAGGGGGAAGCAGCTAACTTTGGCTTAGCTTCTGCATAAAGATGCATGTAATTTGTGAGAATGTTCTCTGGTGCATCTTTATGTCTCCGTGGCTAAAGAGGCTTCCATGGTTTGCAGCTGGACATTGCTTGGGAAAGGAAAATACCACGAGATAGATGCATGGATCTGGATGTCTTTGCTGGGTGACCTCCCTGCAGGAGACAGGAAATAGCAAGGTTTAGACCTGAGCATTTTCTCCCAATTATAAATATCAATGGGAGCTACATTCCCAAAAGGGAAAGTATAAAACAATGAGTGAGCAAGGTTTGGGATGTAACCCTTCTTTTCCACAATTTGCCTTAACATTTCCAGCAGGAAGGCAAGAGCTTTGTCCCCTCCAAGCAGAGCAGTTGTGTACTGTAAGTGAAGAACCATGCAGGCCTCTGGGGACTTTTAACAGAGGTGTACCAGGCAGCCATGAGTTTCAGAGCTAAGCAGCAGCTGAATGGAAGTTTGAAAATCATAGCTTGAAGGAATACTTCAGAGGAGGAAAAGTTTCAACTTAATTATTTTTAAATCCGTATTTTGTTGTGAGCTCAGTTTTAATTTTTTCATGTCTCTGCTGATTAATGCAATTGCTCTGATTTTACTGATTGATTTGGTAATTTTCATTGTTTTTATTGCCCAAATATCTTTATCAAGATTGACCTTTCATGCAAACATTCACTTGGCTTTCAGTAACAATTCAGCTTCTAATTTTGTAGGTATTTAAGTGGTTGCTTCTTTTCTGTGCTCTATACTAACAGTTCCCCAAGGGTGTTGTTCCCTTGACGTCTATTCCTCAAGAAAAATCCTTGTTCAGCAACTGCTATAGGCCAAGCTGGGATGACACAGTAGTAGAAATTCTTGGTCCTCTCAAATTGTCACTATTGATGAAGTGAAGGTGTGTAACAGCAGGAGAAAACTCTCCATGATTAGTAAATTCTTATCCTTTGTTTTCTCCAGAACACAGCAACCCATCTAGGTTGTAATTCCATTTGCAAGCCTGAATGCTTACTTTTTACTCTAAAATTTGCATAGCACTTGGTCACTTAGAGCAGAAGAATAAACAGCATCTGTGATTTTGAATTATTTAAGAAAATACCTTTATTCATGGAGTGATAAGACTGTCCCTAAATGACCCACCAGGACTAGGTGTGAAGGAATTAACTTCTTGTCCCTTAAAAGGAGACCAAAGCATTACCTGCAAAGATCCAGAGTTACAGGGTATTTGTACCTCTTAATTCTTCCAGGAATCATGGAACTGGCTTTGCTTAATGGAAGATCATGTGTGTTGAAAGGGAAATTCCTTTCAGATCTACACAGACATCAGGTCAAAAATTTGTACTGGCCAAAAATGTTATTGCAGTTGACTAAGGTAGGCTGAAAAATGGTGGCCAGGAAAATGCATGCTCTGGAATAAATGATAGTGTTGATGTGGCCAGATGTCACACATATATATGTCAGGATTCATTCCTCTAGTTATTTCCACTTTCCATTGGCATAAACATTGTAGAAAATAAGGTTAGCACTTGTGCCATCTACAGAGCAAATGCCAGTGCCAGCCAGGGCTGTGCAATGTTTTGTGTGTTTTTCCTATAGCTTGAAGAGGAGTGTGGCTTCCTTAGAGCATGGAAATGTTGGAAGGTCTATAACCAGGCTTGTCTCCACAGCTTGAAGTGTTCTGCAGGCAGTTCTTTTCTATGATTTTGTATCTGTGTTTATATTTAGAATAATTCAGCAAGCCATCCAGTCTCCTTTGTTTAATGATTATATCAAGCCACCCTTAAGCTGTGAGGATGCAGTGGGTGAGAGATGGTCCTTCATCCCCACGAGTTTTCTTATTTTTTAACGAGCTTTGTGAGCTCCATTTGAGTTGTTGGAAGCTGAGGCACTAGATGACTTGGCCAAGGTCATACAGGAAATTTGTGATGGAGAACCAAACATATGATTGCTACTGGTTTCCAAGCCAGCACTCAAACCACTGGGCATCCTTCTTAATTTCCAGTCTTTTCTGGCATTGCTACCAACTTTCTGGTCCAATTCCTCAACCACGTTGTGCCTCTCCTTCACTCCTGTTGCACATAAATCCAACCTCACAAGGTAACATATCAAAGCAATCAATAGGTACGTAGCAATTTCCTCAGCCAGTTTCACTTCTTCACTTCATGACTTGCCCACCAACAAATGTATTTCTTGCTTGGAGCATTTCACTGAACTGTTTCTATTCAAAAGTATCTGTTAGCACTTTGCTAAGCCTCAGATTGAACATCTTTGATCCACCCATTTCAAGATTAGATGGATGACAGAATCCAAACTCTAGCTCCAAAACCATCCATGTTTTGGAGGTGTATTCAAAGCCCAAGCTTGGATTTGGCTCTCAGTGTGGTTACTTTGATCTGTCTTCAGATCTGAATGCTGTGTCCTGTGACATCTCTGTTTCTAGCACAGAATCTCATGTTCCTATCTGTGTGAGAGCTCTGAGACACGACGGGTGCTCCGTGCACCCCGTGTGGGAAACGGTGCCCATGGATCCTCCCAAACTCCATTCAGGTTTTGTTTGTGTGCAGTGGGGTATTTTTCATAGTTGTTGTTTTGTTACTCACCTGGAGGCACAAGGAATTTGGCCCTTTGACAGAAGCAAAAGTGCAAGAAATCCCACTGTGTTGTGGTGTTCTCGCTGCACTCTCCCTCCTGCCTGTTTTCCATGCAGCTGCTTCCCCCTTCCTAGAAATCACATCACCACTGCTCCTCCCCCTTTATCTCCTGTCCCCACATGATGAGGACATGGTCTGGTTTTTTCCCCATGGATGGGAAAGCCAGGGCAAGCTTGGTACTGTGGTCTTTAGCACTAACAGAATTTCAGTGCAATTCACTCTTTCCAGGGAATTATTCTAGATTTATTCACCACAAAGCATCCAACCATAACAACTCAGTAATTTTAAGGCCTAAGGAAAAAATGTAACAAGATGTTCAAAAATTTTGGTTTGGGATAATTGGGAGTTGTTTATATCCTTGTGCTGCTGATTATGTTGTCATATACCACCATTACTGGTGTCCTCAGGAACAGGATTATCTTTGCTTGGAAACAAAACCTCCACTTTAACCACTTAAATGCTGGTTAATGTAGCTGGTAAATGGGAAGAAAAATACTCCCATGCTGTTACTGGATATATGAGACACTCAAAATTCATAGTGGTGAGGGTTGAATAAACAGATAGATGGACAAGTAAAACATAACCACTGTAATTTTTCTGATAAAATGACCAGGGCACCACAATTTTTCTTTAGAATATTTAGGGCAGAGTCTCCCACTGCTTAGTAGAATCAGTTCTTGCTCTTCCTTGGTTTGAAAATAATTTTCTGTGCATTCAGATCATACCAAGCTTTCCAAGCTGTATCTTCCTGGGGTTTTGTACCCTTCAATTATTTCGGCATGCATCTGGAATTCACATCTCTGGGTCATGGTTATTCCCCTGGCTCACTGGAATGCCAGTGCTACCCATGAAGTCCAATGAATAATTCTAGTAATGGAAATGTGTTGTAGAAGGTATGGGGCTTGTCAGTCCTGCTTCTCCTCAGCTTTCCTGGGACAGCTGGAACTGGTATTTCCTACTATTCCACTGGAAAGAATTGTACTGAATAGACTGGGGATAAATATTCTTTGCAGCACTTTGAGAGTTAAAAAGAAGTTTAAGTATAAATTCCATTTACAGTCATGACAGTTTTTAGATTCCCAGAGTGGCATATGTAAGCTTTCTAGTGATTTTTCTTCATCATTATTATTATCATAATTTTGTTGGGTGTTATCTGTTTGTTTGTTTTAAGACTTATCAATAATGCATACAGTAAATTCTAAAGTTTTGTACCAATTTCCAGCAAATCTCAGGTTTTCAGCAGTCATTTTCCTCTGATTTCATGGGATCTGAGACCTGGAATGCAGCAACCTAGATGTACTTTGTCAAGAGAAAGCATTGTCTGCACCCAGAGTTTTCATAACATCTAATTTAAAATGCATCTAGGATTTTTTTGAGGAAAAAAAAAGTCTCAGAGACTGTAGAGAGGAAAATGAGCCATTTCCTTAGCTTGAACCTGCATGAATTAGTGGTAAAGTGTTGATCTCTAAACTTGCAGTTTCTGAACCATAAAATCTGTTTATTTCACCCTATAAAAGAACATTTTAACTTATATGGCTATTTAAGTTTAAAAGCTATTAGAGATGTGGGTGGGGAGAGGCAAAGAAGCAGCTTGAATCAGTAATTTAAGCTTGCAATACAATCTTCATCTGCTGCATAGCTTGCATAGAAATCCCCTTCAATGTGGATTCTCTGTGCTTGTAGCAGTCCCACCATACAGGAAATATACAGTATATATTTCCAACATTATCCATAATTGTAGTAAAGCTTATACAGCTACCCATTCCTTGTGTGTTCCTGGTGATCTGCAATAACTGGATATTCTCAAGTATGCATTTAAAGGAGGGAAAAACATAGCAAGAGCTGGCAGAAATCATCTGCAGTGACTTTCCAAAGGGAGTTTGGGGAAGGAATTATTGACCTGCTCTCATGCAGGAATGCAGTGGCTTTGATTGAAAACTTCCATACCTGTGCTTTCTTTTGTACCTGAATTTCAGGGAGGTTGTGTTCCCCTAGAGGGTGAAAATGCTGGGGCTGAAACCGTGTGGGTGCAGCACCTCCTCGGGTTGGCAGGACAAGGTCACAGCACCTTGAGAGAGAGATGGAACTGACAAGGAGGGGCTGCTCCTGCTGGAGGCAAGGCAGGGATGGAGGGAGCCTGGATCCTGCATTCCTGCTCCCCTGAGCCTCGGAGAATCCTGAAGAAAGCAGAGGAGGCTGTGTGCTGATTCAAATGCAAGGTGAGTGTTTGTCCTTTGTCCCAGGGAGGGAAGGCTTTGCACAGCCTCTGATGCTCACACACCCACACACACACAAACAGCAGCCTTGCTACAGCAGTCACCTTCAGCAAAAGGGAAGAGAGGTTTTGATTCTCTCCCTGCAAATTTGGTAGCAAATTGTCGATGCTTTTGCTCGAGCTGTGCAGGCCTTTTCCATCCAGCTGTCCCTGAACTTGCAGTACCTTTCCAAAAATAGTTCAAAGCGTTAACCGTGAGTTCCCTGAACTGTGATCCTACCACTTCTGTATTATTTGGTTCACCATTCCTTTGAAAGTATTCATCCTTCCCCTCATAAAACTTAAATCAGCTTGTTCTTTGGTCCAAGAGTTGACATCATTATGATGCTACATCCTATGTAATGGTGTGAGAGCTGGAAAAGCATTCACAGCAAAACCACCCGGTGAATTGAATTTGCAGCCCTCAGCCCTTGCAGTCTGAGCTCCCTCCTGCCCTCCTCATTTACTTGTACTTTTAAAACCTGTGCAAGTCCTTGGAAATACCCCACGATCACAGCAGAGCAGCCCTGAGTATTTGTCAAGGGTCTTTTTAATGTTCCCACTTTTCTTTCCATGACCCCACTTGTTTTACAATGTTTGGGAGAGCAAAAGTGATTGTTTTACCAAATTAAGCTAGATTTCTTGCCAGGAACAGTAGATAGAATCTTGTTGACAGATTTGGAAAAGATTATTCTTTCAGTACCTTTTGAATTATTTTTTTAAGTGTGTCTGCCATGCACTGTTTCCAAAATCAGCCCACATTTAACTGTTTAATATTATACGGCGACAGGGACAAATTAGCACCTTTCATTTTCCTATCAAAATTAACACATCCCAAGAAGACATTTCAAGAGCTACACATCTCTTATTTAGAAATAAATGTAGGAATCTACTTGAATGTGTTCACCTCAGAATCTAGACATAAATAAATTTTGGGGGATTTGTCATTGATTTCAAACACCTCCGAATTTTGCCTATTTACATAGAATCATAGAAAGCCTTTGGTTGGAATGGACCTTTAAGTTCATCTAGTTCCATCCCCCTGCCATTTTGCTTGCAGGTGTTTGGAGTTACCTTTTCCTCTCCTGTGTTTTTCATGTGATGATTTTTTCTTTTTGGTGGAAAGCTCTTTTTAGAGTCTGAAACACATCTCATGCCTTTGCTCCAGGGCTTCCTCACAGGCATGAGATGGTGTTTTGTTTTGTTTTTTTCCTCCCCCTTTTCATGCCTAACTTGCCCTCTGGGCTTGTTTTGTTCTGGTTTGCTCTGGTTTGTTCTTCCCTCCTCCTCTGGAGCAGCTGGAATGGGCCACAGCTGACACTGGGCTAATGGGCAGGGTGCAGAGATGCTTCTGGTGATAGAAGGGAGCTCCTCCAGCTCCTGGCTGGTGTGTATTGCCCCTGGTCACATTGGCAGGGATTGCTGCCATTTGCTTTATTGCTGTGCCTCTCTCCAGCAAAGGACACAACTTCCTGCCCAGGCACTGCTGGTATTCAAAGCTTTTTGTCTTTTGTGTGACAAGTCTGAAGTTTGTTAGAAAGCATTAGATCTTCCTGGGTGGCTTGTGTTTAGGTGGATGTTGGAGTTCTGACTTTAGCACCAAGATTTAGCAGGGGGGAAATGAAGTAGACAGTTTTGAATTGTGTGGTGTAGGGGGTGTGATGCTAAAAATAAAGGAATTACACAATATTAAAGTGTTCAGGAAATGTTTAGATGCATACTCCAGGACATGATTTAGTGGTGGACCTGACAGTGCTTGGTTAATGGTTGCACTCCATGATCTTGGAGGTCTTTTCCAACTTTATGACTCTACAGGGCCGATTTTGCTGTCATGGGAAGTGACTCTAGATCATTTGTGCTCACTGAAGCTGCTGTGCACTGTGGGTACAGATTCATATTCTTCCTGCCAGTTTTGGTCTGTGCAGATACCTTGGGTTATCAGAACAGAGCACACGAATCCAAGTCAATATGTCTGTGTATTTCACTTTTCTCTTTGAGAATATTAAGGCCAGATTCTCATTTATACTAAGCCCACTAGCAATATTCTGGCAACAGAAAGATGCCTTAGCAGGAATGTAAATTAAAGCCTCTTTTTACTTTTAATAGTGTTTGTAGTTTCACTTGGCTGCAGTACAGGAATGACACATGTCTATTCAAATGGCATTTGCCATCCTGTTGATGGTTGCTGATATTCTTTGTACTTCTACCCCCTAACTAACTAGACCACGAGTCTGCTGCAGTCACAGCTTTCCAATTTCCCTAAAATGTGCTTTTTTTTCCCTTGAAAAATCTAAACCAGGATATAAGATTAAAGCAATTTTTTCTGTCCTTCCCTCACTATATGATGACCGTGTTTGTGCCTTCATGAATCTCTACTAAATGTCCAGTTCTGCAGTGTCCAGACAGATTATTCTTGCCGTGTCTGTTGCTTAAATTGAGGAGAGAGTTCTTCATCTCACTATGCCTTGTACAATGCCAAACACATTTTTATTTGCTGGATTAAGACAAATAAAACCTATATTAGGAATAAAACCTATATTTTCAGCTATTGGAGCAAGAACCTCAAGTATTTCACATTAAATCATCCCAGCTTATGCATGCTCAGGTCCATTTTCATTTCTGTCCCTTTATATTCTGTCTACAAATGCCTCAACTTTGAAATGGGAAATTATCCTCCAAAAAGCCCAACAGTTTAAGGAACAAAGAAGGGAGACCTTAAGTACAAGGCTTGTAGAGAAGCTACATGTGAGCCATACAGACTTAGGAAAAAATGTCAATATCAGCATCTACTTAATATATTTCAGTAAAATACTGCTTTTGCAATGTCTGAAAACACGATGGAAGTATTTGATTAGATCTACAACTGTAGATCTGACTGCAAGGTCTTGTGCTAAATTACCACACATTCAACAATGCTGGCTCCAGAGAGCTTTGGAAAAAAGCCTCTAACACAAATCCAAAATGAGTCTTTGCTTGTTTGGAATTTTAGCTTTTTTTAAAATAAATATTTTAAGGGATCACTGAAATACCCATTGCCTTGAGACTGGCATAGAAAAAAATTATAATGCTTTTCTCTCTCATGGAAATCTGGAGCTCTCCAGTGATTTAAGTCTCCCATTCCTTCCTATTAGCTTCATAAGAGCTTAGTCCAAAACTTGTCTGCAGCCTAAGACTGACTGCTGACTTTCAGAGTCTCGGTCCCTATTGATATTAAATTGAGAAAATTGTGCACAAAGTAAATAGAAAGGAAAGATATGTCTCCATCAAACTAAAATGACAGTATTTAGAGCTGCTAAGAAGTCAGATCTTAGAATAATTTATGCTGGTGAGAAAGCTTAAGGGTCTCAGTGCACATAAATTGGCTCAAGGCTTAAGAAACGCAAATATTTATAAGATTCTCTAATTTAGTAAATGGATTCTTAAAAACTAAGAGCTGAGTAGCCTCCCCATGTATATAAAACACATGACAGCACTCTGCAGACCTCCACAGACCATAACATGTAGTGCAAAGCATTTCTGCAGAAAGCTCTTATCTCCTTGATGCTCTTAAGTCCTCCCCAAATCTTTCCAGGGCTGTTGTGAGTATTTGCCACAACGCTTTCTATCCAGACAAGCTGTTCCCTCCATTTCTCTTTCACCTAAATGTATATTTTTCTGCATTTCTAGATTAAATTTTCTTCTTATGTTGATGGGTGACTGGAGGAGTTTTCTGAGTGACTGCTAGGATAAAGATGCCCCTTTTTGGGAGAAGCTTGCACAAGGAGCACTGTACAGCTGAACAGGAGTGCTAGAATTTAATGTCTGGTTGTGTCACCAAGGCTCAGCTGTCACCAGTTGTTCCCACGCTGCACCACGCTGCATTGCTATTTTCTGAAGGATTAAATATTCCAAACCCAAACAAAGTCATAACTTCAGGAGCAAGAAGGCCTCTGTGGAGTGTCTGTGTGATGAGGGGAGTCTCTCTGAAGGTGGAGGCTTCTCCCAGCCCTCGTTACTCGGTGCTGGCTGGCAGGGCAGGGGCTGCTGGGCTGGAGTGCTGACAGGGAGGTGATGGAGTGTCTGCTGGAGCCCTGGCTGCGGGGCAGTGCCCGGAACGTGAGAGCAAAACGGGCCGGGCGCTAATGGCTGTCAGGTGTGTGACAAGTGGGGCAATGAGCACAGGGCTCCCCCTGCCAAGTGAAACACAACTGGGGCCTGGTGTCAATAAACAAGGGCTGAGGGAGCTTTTCCTCACGCGGGTTGTGCACGGAGCCCGTGCGCGCACGTCCCATCGCTTGCACGCACGGCTCCTCCAGGGCAGGACGCCAGCAGAGCTCCCTGAGCTGTTCCCATTTCCCAGCCAAGAGACAAAGCCCTCTCCCTTGCCTTGCTGGGGCTGCTAAATCCCCTGGAGCATCTCTTTCCTCTGTTTCCTTGCCCATGAAGGTGTGTGCAAACCCAGGGCACTGGGAATGTTTCTCTGTCTGCCCTGGGGTGCCCTGACCCCCTGGGCAGCACTGACTTTGACCCTCATCCATGGAGAAAGTTTCCCAGACTTCAAGATAGACTGGAATCCACAGAAGTGTGAAATAGATTATAGAGAGCAGTGCAGGTGTGTCACTGGGTGAGAAATTGAGGTTTTGGGATTTTTAGTGTGTTGTGGATGGAAGCAAGATGGAGAGCACAGGGTGTCATCCTGGGTTTCTCCTTCATGCTTCTTCTTCCTTCTTCTCCATGGGTTTGGGTGGCATTTTGTAATTGGACAGAAAAGTCTGCATTGAGGTCTCTTTGGGACCAGTTATTGGGTTAAAAGGGAAAATAATCCAGGTGTCAGTTCTTAATTGGACAGTTTAGCCTTCAAAGCCCTTGTACCAAGAGACTGTTGGCCATTTTGTGCCTTCTGATGAAAAGCTGCCCAACTCCCAGCAGTGAGACTGTTTCACTGATAAGAAACAATAAACACCTGAGTCTGAACATGAACTGCTGTCTCAAGTGCCTTCAGTCCAGACCCAGAGAAACCCACAGCTGGGACCCCAGTGATTGGGACCCCCCACAGGTGCTCACCTTGTAGGGTGTCACCTTCCTTACCTCAGAAATCATCCTCCTGATCTCCCCTTTCAGCCATCACCTCTCCTTTTCTGTTCCCAGCCCTCGCTGATACACACCAAGATTGCATTTCTGCTTTGGCCTGGCTTGTGTTTTCCAGGCCAATATATTATGCCACTTTCACACTCCCCTCCCTGCCCCATCTGGCTTCCATCCTACCCCCATAAAGATTATTAATATCGCCTGTTTCCAAGCGATTTATTAGCAGGGGCCTAACTGGTGCCATTTCCCATTTTAGTAGAGCACTGAAAATAATCCTGAGGAGTGTGCCCAGCTATAAAAATGTACTTATACTGTCATATTTGCAGTTTCAAACATGCACCACTTGATAGTCTCAAAAGTGCTGTTTAATTGGGGTTTACGGGTTCTAATTAATTATGCTATATAAAAAAATTACTTGTCCCATTACAGCTCTCTGTGGTTTACTCTGAAGAGCAATGTAATTTAGAGATAAATTGTCCTTCTCTATCCCCCTGCTCCCCCTCTTCCCAGCAAGTTCCAGAACAGTTTAATTCTGCTCTAACCCAGGAATGAAGCTGAGAGAGAGCTACATTTTGATCAAGGGACACAACTTTTCCCCATACCCATAAACAGCATTAAATGTGACTCGAAGTGGTTCCACGTTCTTTCTGCTGAATCAGGCTGGTGAAATTATGAATAATCCTGAGGCTTTGCACAGCTCAGGTCTGGAGGGGCTGGGATTTTGCAAAGACTTGAACATGATGGCTGCTTTGTGCGCTGTGGATTATTTCCTCTGATTTTACAGAGGTAGCAGTGAAGGAAGGTGAGAATGAACGCAGGATTTTTTGCAGGATGAAGGTCTACGTTGAGATTTCTCTCCATGAACCTGTAGGAAAACAGGAAAAGGGTCTGCCTGCTTTTATGGCATTTTGGTGACAAGCAGCAGAGGAAATATCTCAAATTAACTTTCTGTTCTCTCTTGCAAAATCATGAAACCAGGATTACTCAAACAAATTTTGGGGCAGTCTTCTGACTTTCAATGCTTCCTGGAAAGACTTTGTGAAAAATGAGCAGCCAAGCAGGTACACTTGTGGTTGTTTGAAATATGCTATTAAATTACATCCCTCACTGTAATAAATTTGGTCTCATGAGGCAAAACATGAAATATAATAGAGCTGAAGTAGAAAACAATGTATCCTACGGCAATAGGGGATGGCTTTACATTGAAAGAGAGAAAGTTTAGTTTGGATATTAAGAAAATATTCTTCACTCTGAGGGAGATGAGGCCCTGGCACAGGGTGCCCAGAGAAGCTGTGGCTGCCTCTGGATCCCTGGAAGTGTCCAAGGCCAGGATGCACAGGGCTTGAAGCAACCTGGGATAGTGGAAAGTGTCCCTGCCCAAGGCAGGGGGTTGAAAAGAAATTTCCTTTAAGGTTCCTTCCACCCCAAACCATTCTGTGATTCTGTTACTTTAGCTGGAAGTTAGGGAGTCAGAATGTTAATTAATGAAAAAACACAGGGCAAAGACATCTCTTTAATTTAACTTTTACAGGGAAATGCTACTTATTTTAAAAACTTCATGTCATTCAAACTTTTGTGTGTGGCAGATACCTCTAAAATTATACCCCCAGGCCTGGGAAGGCAATGTGGTGGCCTCTCCATGTCCCTGCTGTTCCTCTCAGTGCTCAAAGGTTATGGTTCCTAATGTCACTGTACAAATGAGCATTCACTGGATCAAAACAGTTTGTTAGTCATGCTCCACTAATTTGCTTATTTTATAAAATTAATAACCAGCATGTCAGTTGCTGGAAACTTGGATCATCCTGGGTGTCCAGATCAGTCTGCTCCATGTGCTGGAGCACAAGCTGTGAGAACTGCCAAATAAAGAAAAAAAAAAAAAAGGAAAAAAAACCACTACAGTCACACACATTACTCATCAATCTGAAAAGTAACAAGATTAGTACTAAGAATTGTTTTTATTAAAGTACTCATTTTGTGCAGTAAAATTAGTTAGGAGAATTTTAGTGCATATATCTACTTGGTTATATTAAGACTAACTACAACCTGCAATGTTTTATGGAACGAGTAAACAAAACAGAAACCAAATCTGAAAAAAAAACTGAAAATATCTGGGCAGTGTTTGGATAAGTCCAAACAAACCTGAATATCTTGCTGTTTGTACAGTGTTTATGTTTGCTTTTACGTGGCTTTTACTGCCTTAGAAAGCCATTTATGGAGAGGAAACAATGTGAAACCTGCTCTTCTCATGTGATTTTCATCATCCAGAGATTTAAATAAGTGTGATCTGCTCTTTTCGTGCTATTCTGTCCCCATAAATTACTCCTGGAGGCATTAAAAGGGCTTGTGAAAAACACAGTAATAAATAGCCAGAGGACAAATACAAATGTTGCAAACTGCTCATGCTGCTGTGGCAGCAGCTCTGCTGTGAATTTATTGAGCAAAACTGATGAGGGATCTCCATACCTGTGTCAGCTCCGCTCTGTGTGGAGCCTCATTTTACACCGCTAAAACCGATGCTAAAAATCCCTTTTTTATGGGATGACTTTTACAACAGCATTGTGATTGCTCAGGAGCTGACTGGGTTCCTCTGGTTATTCCAGAGGAGCAGAGGGTTAAGGAAAATGAAGAGAGAAAGGAAATGTCAGCTGCAAAAGGATTTTGTAGCCCGTGCCACCTGCAGCAGCTCTCTGCCCTGGGTGGAGCGTGCCTCCGGGCAGGGACAGCTGGCTTGTGTAACAGAGGAGAGCTCTGCCAGGTCCTTTCTCCTGACACATCCCAGACCACAAGGATGGCCCTAGATCTGAGGGAGAGGAGCAGCAGGGGCACGTGTGAGTCATGGCCCTCATGACAGGGGAATTCCTCGCTGGCTTCTGGCAGCAGCAGCGCTGAGCGGTTTCCACTGCCCGAGCGTTACGGAAAGAGCCCTTCTCAGCTGAGTGCTGAGCTCTGGTTGCTCACCTCCCTTCAAAATAGAAGATCCTGACATGGGATTTTTTGTTGGTTTTTTGGTTTTTTTGTTTTCTTTTTTTTTTTTTTTTTTTTTTTTTTTTTTTTTTTGATTAAACAGTTCTCATGACCGTTCCTTTGAGAAGCGGGACAAGCCCAGGTTCACACAACCCCCAGTGCATCCTTCAAAGGTGGCTGAGTCAAATTGCCTGTCCCCTTGATAAGAAAACAATGAGCAAAATATTAATCAGTGAAACTGCCAGGCTGTCTAGCTTTCTATGGCATTTAATTAACCCAAACCCCGGGTTCATCTCTGAAAAGTCCCCTTGGTCTGGCCACAAGTGTGTGCTCTGTGCTGGGCTAGCTCTGCCCTCAGTCCATTTCTGGATGGCAACTCAGACCTGCTGCTCCTTCTTACACAAGTTGGTGGTGGATCCTTTAGGTTAAAAAAGTTCAGATTCAGGTCTTTTTTCATAAGTCTATGAAATGAGGCAGACCTGTGTGTGAGGAAAGAACAGAGCTCCACTCCTCACTCAGTTCTAAGTGGGACAGACAGTAAAAGTACCTGGAAAATGAGGATATATTCCTGACTATCACTGTATTGAAAATAACATATAGCACATTTAATAAGTTTTTTATTACAAAATGTAGATGCTACTGCAGTGGTATTTTAGAAATAGCTGGTGTTGTACTTGTAACAAGGATTGCTTGAAACTTTCCAGGCTTCTTTATTTCCTTGTAAGTCTGTCAAGCTCCAAATATTCACATTAAAATTTCCAGAGCTGGTATCAGCTCTGGTTGATTTATTTAAAACAATTTAAACCCAACACAAATAAAATTTTAAGGGAATTTGGAAGTCTGAGGAAAGGGAGGCATAGGTGTTCTCATGATTCAAAATGAAATGAAATTATGAAATAACTGAATTTCCTGAATACTGGAAATTTGGAGTTCTGCTTCTACATACTGCTTCAGCAGGGAATGTTATAAAATACCAGTGGTTCTGATTTACCCAGGCACATGTATCCTGATTTCCTGAAACAGAAAGACACAGTCACAAGGCTGAACTGAAACCTATTGAGCAGATTTTGTTCGCCTTTAATTTTAAACTGAAAACTTGAATCATTTGGGCATAATGTACCATGCCAGGTACCTTTTCCAGTCTTTGGAAAATTTTGACTGATTATGAATCAGGAACAAGAGTATAAGTATACATAAGCTTATATTATTGCACATATGTAATAGCATTTTCATCCTATTTTATATATTTATCATATATAAAATACAGTTCTATTTTAGTTTAAAATTACATTTGTATATAAAATTTATATTTTATATATATACACATATGTGTAAGGGAGACTGTTCTCCTTGAAAAGCTTATTCTTTAGAAATGGGAATCGGGAAATCATGGAATTAAGGTTTCCTGCAAAGTGTTTATTTGGCTTCCTTTTGTACCTGTGCTTGGTCTAGTCTTTAATTACTTGCCCATGTGCTATATTTAGCAGAGGACCCTGGTCTCATTCAGTTGAGAAGGTGGAGCAGCTCAGGACATGAGTCAGAGCTGGGGACAAGATCCAGCTGTACCTTCATGTTTCCTCACATGCCTGGTGGACTTTGCCTGGCTTTGCTGTGGAGGCAGGGAGAGCGTAGTAAAAGGCAGAGAACTGAAAAGAAAATGTCAAATCTCATCGTTCAAGCATCTGAATCCTGCAAAACTTTCATCCAGTCTCAGAGAAGTCAATTTGCACTAAATTCTTCCCAACTGACTATTAATTTTATTTTGCTTTCCATTTGCAGAGTAGACTGCCAGTGCTTTCTCCTGACATATGATGCTGTACAATGTTAAACATTGTGAGAAATCAATTCCCAGACATCTCAGTTTGGGGACTCGACTCTAGCAGAATGTTTTGACCTGAATCTCTTTGTGTTTCAGTTTGCCATCTGTTAAACAAGAATAATAATATCCTCTCGTCTTACAGGGTGTTGTTAGGAGAAACGAGGGCTGTGAAGCACTCATATGCCATACTGATAAGAGCCCTAGAAAAACTCACAAGAAAATTAGCAATTGTGTCTTCCAGGCAGGTTTGGAGTAGTATGTGGTAAATGAGGCCCCAAGCCACACGCTGAATAATGACACTGTAACAAAATATTGAATATCTGCTTATTAAGTGAACGCTGTCCATCCTGAGGTAGAATCTGGTGGAAAACAAGGCATAATCCTATATTTAAAGAATGACTCATAATGCAGATGAATAAGGGCTTATGGTTAACCTCAGTTCTGATGTTTTGATCACTTGGTTTTGCAGATATAAGGAGTGCATGTGCAAAAGGATACCTGTGCCTAAAACGAAAAAAAATCTGAGTTCAAAAATTCTTGTTCAATGAAATGTGCAGGATCGTCATTCTGATCTCTGCTAAGGAAATACTTCTGAGTGCCTGGTGGGTTTTTGGAGAGACACTTTCTCCTGTTTGGGAAACAGTTTTCAAGCAAATGTTGAAGCGTAGCTCATTGCCTCTCCTTTGTTTTTAAATTATGAGAAAAGCTTTACAGCTGGGAGATCTGATAGTGGAAGTAGTTTTGAGATTAGTGCTTGGATTCTTGCATACACCTGGATGGGCTCCTGCAAAATTTGCATGGGGAACTGCAGCACATTTTGTTGTGAACAGCTTTTCCTATGGCTTGTGGAAGAGGGAACCCCTGAGTCCTGAAGCAATCAAGTGCAGAGCTCTCACAGAGCTAGAGAGAGTGCTTATTAGAGATAGAAAAATATTTTGGCACAGGAACAGAAAGGTATTAATTGGCTATTAATAAATTTTGTCTGGAAAGTAAATGAAGGGGGTTTTAACCATCACAGCAACAAGATTCTCTAGTATCTTCCCATTGGGAAGAAACATGGAGTTTCCTTTTTTCCTCACAAGATGTCTGGTAAAAATACTGAAGGGGTTTGCAGATCTGAAGGTCTGTGTGAGGGCAAATAGGGCTTAAGACCCTAAGAAATCTGTTTCTGGTCTCATATCTGGCATTTCTTGTTGCTAAAAGCAATCCTCCCAAGGTTGACATTTCTCCACACAGGAGAAACTGGCTTCTGGAGGGATGAAAGAATAATTCCAATCTCCTCAACTTCATTCATGAGGACTCATGACAGAGCAAGGAGTCAAAGGCATCTTTCCAAATGAGGCAGGTCCTAGTTATGAAAGAGTAAAGTGCTCTGCTTCTCTCTGCACCTCTACAAACCCTTCCCTGCTTTCTGAAGGATGGAGAGCCCCCATGGGAGAGGGGTCCAGCATGATGCAGTGGGGGATGCTGTGGGCTGTACCCAGAGTTTGCTCTCTTCTTCCTTATTCTCTGCTGTTTGCAAAGTAGGGCTGAGTTGGCTCCTCTGATAAAGGATCCTTCCCTGACACAAAGAAGAGAGGAACAATTCCAGGCCACTTTGCAAGTCACTGGGAACAAAACACAGCTGCCCCTGCACCTTGTGAGGGGTGTAAAGCGTGTCTGATTGCTTAGCCTTCAGCAGGAGGCAGCTCAGGGTGAACCATTCCTGCTGCTTTGCCACTATTAAGATCCAGCAGTACCTTGATGTTTCCTCACTGGCAATAATTTGCAGGATTAAATACTTCAAGCCACTCTAAAATTAGTTCCAGGAGGCATTTTTTGCTTTCATTTCAGAGCTCTCGTGAGCCTTCCCTACTCTGTAAATCTGCTACAGCTAATTACCTGATGGTTACTGTGCTCTAGAAGATTTCAAGTATCTGTCTTTTCCACTGCTCTAAAGACCCAGGTGGGGTTGCAGCACAGAACTTGTACCAGGAGTGTTTGCCAACAGCTGTAATGAGCTCAGACAGCTTCATGAGATGGGCAAATAAACCACTGCAAACAAAATTGCCTTTGTCCACTGTGTCCATTCAAGATTCAAAGCAAACCTATTTTTGAGCCTTTAAAACCATCTAAGAGAGCCATTGAAAGTGATTCTTCTATGTCTTGAGCTCTCTCCATCTCTCTAACCCACTGGAGAGCCTCCAGAATCCCAGCACACATTTTCAGCTTCCAGTGCTGTGGTTTAAGAGTTTGCAAGGAATACTTGGTACTTTATTTTGAGAACACCTGAAGTGCATGGTGCTGCTGTTTGCTCCATGCAGGCATGTCACCGTCAGAGTCAGAGGGAGAATAACTTGTGGAGAATTGAGAAATCTTCTCACAGCAGCAAAAGAACAAGCACTGGACAAAAGCCCTCTGCACAAATCCACTGGCAGCAGAAGATTTAGATTTCTGCTTGGTGTTTCTGGCCACTCTTTGGCCCATGCTGACTAAAGCCATGCCGTGATCCTTTCTGTTTTCTTCCCACCCTTCCCTGGCCCCCTTGAGATGATTCACTCTCTGAACATATACATGTGTCATGTACAAAAATTTTACTCTCCTGACCACAGCAGAAATCCAGAGGGGTTTGTTTCTTCAGTTGTGATTTCAAAGGCTGATTTTTTTTCCTCTTGGCACCATGCCCAAGAGAAATTATCTTCCACTCTTACCTCTCCTGGTCATTACACTGTTAGGATCTTTTAAAACCTGTTTGCTCATTGCTTCCTGAGGCACAGGCCCAGCTTCATCCACCAGTTCCCAGTCTTAATTTTTTAGTTTGGTGCTCATGATGTTAAACCCATGGCAATTTGAAACCCATTGCAAGCAGCCAGTACCAGGAACAGATATTTTCACTCTTTGAGCTATCACTGAACAAACTGAAGTTGTTCCTTCATTTACTCCGAATAAAAGCTGTCCATCCCCTTCAGGGAGACACTTGGTGAAGCTGCCCACCACAATAACTCAGTATTTCTCTCATCAGCCTTTTCTGGCAATCTCCAGCACATCTCACTACCTGCAGTCACCTTTTTTGACCATAATGGCCTAATGTGAAACAAACTGTAAAAGCCAAGGCCCACAGCAGGGCTTGGCTGCTTCTCTATGATTGTCAGTGTTTACACTTGGAAATGATGTTTGAAATCCAGGTTCTGAGAGTGAGACCCAGCTCCCTTTGAAGTCATCAGGAGTTTCAGCCTCCACTTGCACAGCCCAGGGGTTGGGCCCTTTGTTCTTTTGTCTGCTGCAATTTGTGAGTAATTCCTACCATCCAAGTGATGGGCTGGATTTTCTAACGTGTTTCCAAACCATGCCCCTTCTGACACCAGATTCCTGTGCCGCCTCTCCCAAAATAAAATGCTGAAGGAGCATGGATGGAGGAAATCCGTTCACACTGAGTAAACAGCTCGTCAGGGTAGGCCAGCAGGATTCATTCATGCTCCTTCAGCCCAGGCTGGTTTGATTCCAGTTGGAGCACTCTCTTCATTACAGGCCCCCTGGGGAATGTTAATCTGTACAGTATAAACATTTATAAACATCTACTAAATCATTACACTTCAGCTGCCCCATAAACACTCCTGAATGCTTTCCTTAGGCAGCACTGGTTGGGTAACGTGTGGCTTTTTGGAATGAGTTTACGGGTGTTTGGTGCTGGTAGAAATATGGGGAGAGGGCACGGGAGGTTAAATAACATTGTTTAAGCTCCCTGACTTTTTTAGGGTAAAGACAGAAGCTGTTTGTGGTGAATTAAAGTGGGCCTAGCTGGTAGAACAAGCCCAGCTTGTAGAGGAGCAAAGACAGCCTGGGCTCTGAACACTGGGTTTTAGTGATGCTATTGCCAGGAACATCCCAAAATGCACTTCTCACTATTCCACTTGACATTTCTGGACCAGGCAATGCATCATTATTCGTCTGTGGCCGAAACACAAAGTGCCTCTGAAAGAACTGCCTCATACAAGGGAAAACTGGAGATATAACTTCAGAAAAAAAAACTGAGCCAGAACTAACTTAACCCCCAGAGCTGCAATCAGCTGGGCTGCAGGCCCAGGGCTCACTTGTAGGTGTTTACAGGACACATAAGAATGTATATATATGTATATATAAACTGGCAAAAATAAGTATGCCTGTGAACCAAAATGAGCATATATATATATATATATATATATTTGTGAAGTGAATAGGAATCACTTTCAAATGCACATGTAGCAAAGCAAGCCTTGAACTCTGTAAAGCTGAACTTCTGAATTCTTGTTTGTGATCTATTCCCTAACCTGAAGGTGCTGGCATGACTGAGATTCCCAGGACTGGGGTCAGAGTGACTTTTCCCCCACTTGTACAAGTTGTATTGAATATAGAAACAGTAAGTAAAAAAATAAACAAACTAGCTAACCAAGCCCTCCCATTCTCAAATGGGTAAAGGAAAATTCTCTCAATTATTATTTTTGTTTGTTTGCATAGGTCTGGAAAAGCTGGGAACTGATAGAGCTGTCATTAATTACCATGAGGATTGTGTTCAAGTAATGTAACCTGAGCAGAAGTTAAACATGTTGTGTGTGAGAGAGTTGTGTTTACTGACAGCCTGATGAATAAGTAACAACTTGATTTCTAAAAAGCATCTTAGGGAAAATGATTTAATTGGCTATAATTATATCATATCCTACATTTGAGTGGATGTGCCTGTGTGCACAGACCTGGTTTGTTGTACATCTCACAGGGACATGGCTGGACACAATGCTCATCTTCTCGAGCTGCTCACCAGAGCCTCCTTTTCCATCTCCTCCCTCTTGCATTCAGAACACACAGCCACTGCCTTCCAGCTATGACCACACCTATTTGTGAAATGAGAGCACAAACTCCGAAGATTTTCTTTTCCTAAGAGGACCTCGATGCACAGTGCATCCTTTTCAGAGCCTCAGGGCCATGGGACTGTGGCTGTGACATCTCCAGACCATGGCCCACCCTGCCCTGACCTGCCTGGACAGCAGCATCAGGTCAAAAATATCTTGCAAGGAAATGAGACAAGGAAACTGGTCTTACTATTCAAATTTACCAAAACTTCCCCAAAACATGAAATCAAACCATACCCATCATAGGCTAAAGGTGAATTTGCCATATCTGCACTTCCAGCTTGCAAATCTCCCTGTGTGTGTATGTATCCACACACACACACACACACACACACATATATATATATATATATAGATATATAGATATATGTGTGTATATATATATATGTAAAATGAGTAGTACAGGGTGATTTTCCCACAGCTTTTCTGTGGCATGTAATGAGGTGAGTACTTTAAAATCTTCTGTGTATGGTCCAGGTTTGAGCTCACGGAAAGCATTACACATTATTAGTTTCAATTGGTCTTTTAACATCCATCTTAAAGGGTCAATAAATGAGATTGCCTAGAGGTAAAGCTGTTGTTATCATGTGTAGGGTTACAGTCACAGCTGGAGGGCACAGGCAGGGACAGGCTGTCTGTCTGCCTGCCTAGGAGACTTCAGTCACCAGTCAGGGTTCTATTAATTTTATAGTGCCTTAAATTCATATTGTAATTATGAGGCATAAGCAGAGAGAAAGAGAGATCTCCTTTTAATATGTTTTAAAAAATCTGGAGCCTATTAACCCACTTAATTCCAATTATATTACAGCTGAACTTTTATCTCAGTGCACTGCAAATAAATTCAGGCCAAGGTAACTTGGATTTATACTTCCCAACTTAAAACCAGGAACCTGTGGGCAGTAGACAGAAGAGAGTAAAGGAACCAGAGTGAAGGCTCAGGAGTGCCACATTATGAATTGTAGTTTTACTTCTTTAAATACCTGGGCTGAAATTTGGTGACCTGATTCAAAAACAAAAGTGAATTCACTCAAGCCCCCAGTGGAAATCATTTATCCACTTGGAAAGATCACCATGTGTTTTACCATGATGAGGTCTTTGATGACAAAGCAAGGCTTGGAATATCCTTAGCTAGGAGGACTGGGAGATGGAAGCTTTTAAAAGTGATGTGAAATGTGATACAATACAGCAATTGCATAGATGTGGGGAAAAAAAAAAAGAGAAGCTGAAAAAGTGAAAGAATTCACATGTTGTCTTGATGAACATTTACTGAAAGGTTCTCCAAGTCCGAAACTATGGCATATGGATACTTCAGTTCTGGTTTAAGTGCACAGTAATGAAAGCTCACACTACATGGTTAGTGTAGAGGCTTTTCCATTGCATTAAAAATATTTAGAAGAGAGGACTGCAATCATTTTGTAGGATAAGTCTTAAGATATCAAGAACTCAAGGTGTTTTGCAAGCACAGTGCTGGTGCTCCCAGCCAGTGCTTGTGCTGCCCAGTGACCAAGACTTTCTGTGGCAGTGTCCCTGGCTCTCTACAGGGAACATGGGGTCATTTAAGATGATTGGTGTTATGTAAACTCCATTACAGCCTTCTAATGTTGGCTGGCCAAGATCTCCTGCAGCCTTTCCTGTATTTCCTCACAGCCCTGAGGGCTGGGACAGTGGTGGTGGGCACTGTGGGTTTAGAGGACTGAACAGCAGCTGCTTAAAACCAGTTTCCAGGTGCTCCGTGTAAATCTCACTCTCTTCTTCCAGCTGTGAGGAAGAGGAGGGGCTGTGCTGCAGCACCATCAATCTCAGGGCTGGGATGGGACACTTTCTGTTGGCTTGACGTGTCTTGAGAGCTGTCCCAGGGCAGCCACACAGTCTCCAGGGAGAAATGTGTGCCCTACTGAGCCACTCCTGCCCTCTGCTCCTCTCCCCAGATGACTGGGTCTCCCTGGACTAACCTTGTCCTTGTCAGCAGACTTAAACCAGCACTTTCTTCTCTTTTTTCCTCAAATGTAAGTACCATCACATGCTCTCAGGAGGCACTGTTGTCACCCTGGGTGAGTATCTGTGCCCACATAGGTGATTCTTATGGTGTTCTCATCAAATTAAGGACCCAGAACATGAAATTTTTATTAAAAAAAAAAAAATCCTTTCATTTTGTTAATCCTCCTGTCCCCAGTCATGTCTGCAAAGTGAAGTCTGGCAGTGCCTTTCACAAAAGATATTGGCCAAATGGCTTCCAATAGCAGCTGGGCATGAGGGAAATTAAAGATGGTTCATGAACAGCCAGAAACTGGGAAAAGAGGCAAGGGCAGCTGAAGAGAGCCTTATAATTCAGTTCCTGCTGAGGAGATAGATAAGTTGTACATAGTCCTTAGGTTGACCTGGTGCATAAAAACAAATCCTGCAGCCAGCTTTAGAGATAAGCACAGCTTCAGAGTTCCCTGGACAGTGTTTTCCAACACTAATGTACAGTCCAACCCAGGGACTTCAAGCAAATGAACAGATTTGGCTGTGGGAACAGTTCAGCTTCCTCCTTTCCTTGCAGTGCAAGTTTGTGCAGAGGGAAAAGTTTACTCTTAAAAATTTAATGCTGTTAGTGTAATTTTGCTCAGTTTTTGTGTCTGTATCTCAGATTTTAGCAAATACTATGTGGTGAAACAGGAGCATGACACCTTATCTAAATTTACCCCTGCTTTTTTATGCAAACACTTTTAGAGGTGGTCAGAACTGGGCTTGGTACAGTCATGTGAAAGGCACAAGTCTCTCACAATCAGTCCCTCATAGTCTAAACTTGTCCCTATCACAAAATCTGTGCTGTGCTTAGCCTGAAGTAGGCAGAATACTCATAGCAGGGAAGGGAGAAGCTGCACAAACCTCTGCCTGCTAGAAAGCTCCTTTCTCATGGCTGCCATGGTTGTGTTTGGGAGAGAGGGACAAAGGGAAAGCACTGCAAACAATGCTCTTGCCAAAGTAATATAAGCACTTCAACTTTTTCCAGAAGTGTCAATTCAGAGCCATTCCTTAAGAAGCAAAGAGTCAAGGGTTTGATCCAAAGGCTAGTTGTCAGTAGCAGTCCTGCCCATTGGCTGCACTGGGCTTTGGATTTGGTCCTAAGTCCTACAGCCATTAAAAATTAAGTAAAAAGCCTTGGCAAAGTACTCCAAGCACCATAAACAAACATGTTCCCAATATGAAGTGCATTTAATGGAGTTTTGCAGCATTGGTCTCCCGGGCAAGCTCTGTAGGAGTCTCTGTTTTCCCTCCCTGTCCTAATGGCCACAGCCAGAGGGGGGCTGGTTTGAACTGTGAAGGAGGCTGGTTTTTATCCACATTGAGTGGAGAGGCATAAATTGGCATTCCATATCATCATAAAAAAAAACTTCCCAGCAATTATTAAAAGATTCTTATCTCTTGCTCCCTACATGGATAATGAGATCCCTCTCTGCTGGACTGAGACAGCCTGTCTCTCAGCTCACTTAATGAAATGGACCCAAGTTTGCAAATTAGCATAGCCCTGACTCCAAACGTAACCTCTTGTTGTCTAGTTGTACATCAAGGCCCCTGGCTTATGTCTTTTCTTATTAACACCCCGTAATCATGTCAACCCTCTTTAGTTTTCATTTCCTGTTTCCTTTTACAAATTCACTTTTGAGTTTGGAGCAAGATGTTGGATGCCTTTGGATGCACTGAGATTTTATTTTTGTCTCATTTTTAACATTATTGCAGTATAAGTTTATCAGTAGGTCCTGGGGTGGATCAGGGAATCTGTTTTCTGTTCCATATTTTCGCTGCTTGGTTGCTATGTGATCTTAAAGCAGCTCCTTTTGTGTGTGTGTGTGTGCTCATTTCCCTTCCACTTTTCAGGGTTTTTATTTTAGACTGTAAAATCTCAGCAACAGATATTTTGTCTTGGCCTATATTTGGTCAGTGCCTTGTAGAGTGGTTTTTTTGTTCCTGCAAGGTTGTCTGTGTAATAGACTATTAATAATCATAAAGAACAGTGATATTGGGCCCTAACAAACACAATATGCTAAAGGCTTTCTGAGAAGTCAAGAAGGATGAACCCTTTGAAACTCTTTTTCTTTCTCTCTCCCCTGATGTGAAACTTCATTGTTGGACCTTGAGAGTAATAAATCAAAGCAGCTGAAAGAAGAGAATCATGATTTCTTTTGCCTATGTGTAGCTGACCCAATCTGCCTTTGATAAAGCAGTGGCCTTCCACTTTATCCACTACCCTACTAATTATCCTTCACTTTCATGAGCAGTAAAATCCACTCACACATTAGAATAAAAAAAGAAACAGGGATGTGATTAGTTGTGTACAGATAAGAAGCAGCCCACAGCATTAGCTGGGTAATAACATTTTCTAAGACTCCTTTTTTTTTTCCCTCTGGAATTCATTTCCTCTCACTTACATCCATAGCAGTAAAAAGTACTTACAGTTTGTAACACAAAAGATAACTCTTCAATGCAAAGCTTTAGTGTGTGTCTTTAAAAGATTTACTCCTTTATCAAGTATTAATTTAAGAAAGGGTGCCTTGTAGGTAAGGCAACGACATCAGTCGTAGTCTTCAGGGCAGCAGATTTATTAATTTAATAGGTTTATCCATTTTACAGCTTGGATAATCATATTTCACCAAACTGGTACACAAGGAGTCCTCAGCCCATCTGACAGCTTTATTCTTGTGTAAGTTAACAAGCACATTTTGTACTCGTGACCTTGTGAATTGTACAAGTGCGAGGAGCTAGAGAGGAATGACAGACCAAATCCAAGGAACATGTCAGCATTTCAGTTCTCCTGAGAGAGATTTATAAAGGGAGCAGTGAGGAACCCCAGCTGAAAAGAGAACTTAAACATTTGTTAATTTATTTGGTTTAAGAAAATATGCTGAAATAAAAAAAAAAAATTAATGGAATGTTGATTTAAAAATTTAGGATCTAATATATTTATTAAAGATATCAATTTAACAGTGGCATTGTTCCTGACTATAGAGGATTTGTTCTTGAGCTGGAACAACTGGAAAAGAATTGGGCTGGGTTTGTCCAAGGTAAATTCCTTTGGTACATACTCGTGTTTACTCCTTGTGTTTATCTGTGCTTGCTGTGGCCAGTAGATTCCCTCTAGAAGTGCCTAAAATTCTTGAGACTGGCTAGGAATTAGAAGATTAAGGCAAGAGTGGAGCCAAGATTTAAAAACACCTCGATAAAAATAATTTTATAGTTAAAACCCACAGGAATATGTGTTGCTTGAAAGCATTTCTTATTTGCTATATGAGAAAGACAGCAAACACACACTTCTTTGCTGCTTGGCATTTCTTTTCCTATTGAAGCTGTTGGGAGAAAAAGAAAATATTTCCCTGTTTGTTTAAAAGCTTCACTTAAAACTACACTTTGTAAAAACCAGGTTTTGGTGTCTTGATGAAAAGTTAACTTATTCAGGAAGGAGATATTTCCTGGGAAAAATAATATTCAACTGAAAATTTAACTTGTGTCAGAAAATTTAACATAAAAGTTGGGGCTAATCCTACTCTGTCCTTTTAATAAAAGCAAAAGCTGAGCTACTTACACTGTCCTAACTGCAAGCTCTTCAAATAAAAGAGCAAATACATGGGACCTCATCATAAAATGGTCCATTTGGCAGCAGGGAAAGAACAGAAAGAATTGTAGACCTCAGGGATTTATTTTCATTTATATTCAAACTCCTTTATGCCATTCTTGACACTTAAAGAGGAGTATTTTGTGCAAATCAGAATTAGGCCACGGAGACAGAAATTTCAAAAGCTTGGAGTATCAGTGGAACATGACAGGGCAGTGCTGAGATGCATTGTGCCCTTAATTTACTCTCCTCTGTATCTCTCACTTGCATTTCACTCATTTCTGACAGCAGGTGATGCCTTTTAAGCTCCTCTTTGCAGGTGTCAAGGTCTGTGTGCCCAATTTGAATACAGAGCAGTCAAACACTTGCTCTAAAAGTTTAGAAAACTTCATGTCCTCTTCAAGTCACTTGAACTTTCTGGTTTGTACACAGCAGTAGTGTTTGGGTTCAAAGTGTTGTAGGAGGATATTTATGTTTGCTGAAGAATTTCTTTTAAAAGGAAATCTTATTAATCATGTTGCATTTTGAGCTGTTGTATTTACAGCAATGTCTGAACTTTCACCATAAAGTACACAAACAAGTGTCACACAGGGAAAACATTTCTCTTGCTGCTAAAAATTTAGTGCTGCTGCCTGCTGTGCACTAGAAAGAAAGAAAAAAAAAAAAAAGATATTGTATGAACTTCTGTTTGGCTTTTTTTTAATTTGTAGGGCCTGAAAATCTAATGGTGTCCTGCCTTTAGCCATGTTCCCTGCAGGTCTGGCAGGACTGCTCTGACATTTTTTGGTTGGTTTTTTTGGGATCCTGTGTTTATTTTCTCAGCTGGAAGTCTGCAAATTGAGGTGATATTTCCAAGGTATTGTCACATAACTGAACCTCCCATTAATTTCTGGCCATCTGAGTCACACGAAGAAGGTGGCCAGTTGTGCTAGAGGACACCAAAGCCCATCTTGCCTAAAAATGGCAAAAAAAGGAACTTCTTGTTAGAGATGACACCATTGTCCCAGCAGGCTCTGGAGCTTTGGATCATTCCTTTTCTCCCAAGCTGGAGGCTGTTTTTTCCAGAAACATGCTCAATCACAGGGCTGTGTTTTACTTGGCTGTGGATGTGTTACCGGTTGGGATCCCTAATTATTATCAATTTGCAGATTGCCTGGAATGCCTTATTAAAATTCCTGTGGAATGATTGATCATAATCAAAAAATTAATCACCAATCAGCCCTGGCAATTAACATTAGCAAGTCTATTTGCATATATCTGGTAATTTATGCTGCTGCTGGAAGAAGGGACTTTTCCTGAATGTTATTGATTAGGGGAGAAGAGCCAGATGCTTCTTTCACTGGGGTATGAGCCTTTATTAATAGGGCTGGGAATGTGTAAGGAACTGAAATCTGCTCTGACATGAGCATCTTCAAGTGTCTGAAAGAATTTTCTCACATATTAAAAGTGTTCTATTTTGCTTTAAAAAGGCTTTTACTTTTGGCTGTTGTTTACTGTGGGTGCTTTTTAAATCCATTAGGATAAAAACACACCGTGGTCTCAGCCCAGGCAATGAGATTTTCATTGCAAGAAGTTATTTAATAGATGTAGTTATTTAATGGTATGAATAAGAAATTTGCAGGCTTGCAATTAATTTGATGAATTGTGGTGTTTAAGCTATGAATAACTGCACAACAAAGTCCTACTAGTGGTTGACAATAATCTGCTCTGTTCAATCAGGGAATTTTTTTTAAATAAATTTTTAATCTTTTTGCATTTTTTTTTCCTTTTTAAACCTTTATTTTTATTAATGTATTTGAGGTTTATTATCCAGTCATCAACATTGATTTTATTTTCAAATTTGCTTGAAATTGCTTATGGGATAATGCATCTGCTTGAGATGTTTTGAGCCTGGTCACAGTTTCTGATATTTATAATCTTTTTTGCACTGTAACCCTTGGTTTTTCTTCAACACTTTTGTGTGTTTCTCATACCTACTGCTGTAACTGCAACCACATGAAAATACACAGTCTGCTATCATAAATACAGATTAGTTTCTCATTTATAACCACTTAAATATGAAGAACAAATTAATTTAAGCCAATAGGCAAAGTGATAACAGTTTATCCTCTGGCTATTGCAGCCCTATTAGTGATAGCAGAACTAAATCTACTCCAATAACCAAAGAAGGTCAAGAATTTAAGTGACAAAATTATATTGAAAAGAAAGGCCAGCAAAACCAGGATTTTTTTTTTTCTTTAGTATCTGAATTTAAAAGGTTGAACAATGAAAAGAATGTTTAATTTAAAAAATTTGCATTCTTTTGAGAGATATTAATTCTTAGTTGTAGCTTTGTCGTAAGCTAGAAATCTTTGTAGTTCATAGAGGATTTTAGAAGAACCTCTTGTATTGAAACTCTAAAGCTCTGTGCTGATTTTAAAACTGAAAAGTGCTCTCTAAAAATACATGAGCAAATAATGGGAAGCTCTATTCCTAACATAGCCAGATTGGTTTGTTCTCTGATGTCAGCTCTGTGCTTATCTCAGTCTTTCTTGAACAAAGATCTTTTTTCTTGTTTATCTAACTGTTTGCACTAATCTGTTTTGCAAGCTTTGAATGCCTGTGTCCTTAATGCCATTAATATATTTCTCTGGGTCTCTTTACTGAATTTTTCTCCCATATTGATTTGAAGTGGGAACAAATCAGACTCCAGCTCTGATACAACACTCGGCCCCACAGTTTCTCCTTTTCCTTTTGATGAGCATTAAGTGATCTGGGAAGAGCTTGGTCAACCCCCCTGTACCTTGAGACCTTGGATTAACCAGTTATCACATCTGGATTTTGCTGAAGTTAGTTGGTAACCATGAGATCTTGTCACTGCAGAGTTCAGGGGTTAATTGAAATCAGAGAGGCATAACCCATTCGATTGTCCCGTTAATTACACCCGGCTCCTGCCTCCCTCCTGCAGCCACAGGGGACAGCTGCCACCAGCTCCTGTCACCCAGCTGGATGGCTGGGAGAGAGAGCTGCAATGCCTGGGACACTGGAGCCCATAAAAAATGCCTGTGGGAGGGGAAAGGGCCATGTGCAGGAGGGGAGGGAGCTGGTGACATGCCTGTACATCACCCCGAGCACAGGGTTACCAGGTGGTGCTGACTGGTAATGCTCTGGGATTTATGGCAGGTGTGCTTTGTCCAGGGCACAGCTTTGGTGGGGGAAAATGGGCAGGCCTTGGGTGGGATCCTGGGAGAATGGCAGTGGTTTGCCAGGATGGTCTTCATGATGCAGGAGTTCATATTGCATTGGTTGAGTAATGTTTTATGGTTAAAATATATCAATTTCCCTTTTTCTATCACCAAAGTGATGTGAATGGTGGAATTTTTGCTAGTAACTATCAATTACCAAAGGCTGTGATGGCAATGCTCTGGGATTTATGGCAGGTGTGCTTTGTCCAGGGCACAGCTTTGGTGGGGGAAAATGGGCAGGCCTTGGGTGGGATCCTGGGAGAATGGCAGGGATTTCTGGCAGTGGTTTGCCAGGATGGCCTTTATGCTGCAGGAGTTCATATTGCATTGGTTGAGTAATATTTTATGGTTCAAATATATCAATTTCCCTTCTTCTATCACCAAAGTGATATGAACAGTGTAATTTTTGCTAGTAACTATTAATTACCCAGTGTTGGGATGGTAACTTTCTCCAGGGTTTCTGCAGTCAGCAGTTATGCACTATTTACCTTACAGTAAGCAGAGAAGCACAGCAGATTTCCAAAGGGACATTAAAATGTTAAAATAGATCTGAATCTTGTAAATCTAAACCTTGGGCGGGGGGCAGGGTAGGAAATCACTGCCTTCAGAGGGAGCTGGTGTGGGTATGGACAAAAGGAAGTTTTCCCACTTGGAGTAGTTGTGAAATTTTGAGAGTAAAGAAAGCAGGTTTGAGGCAGATTGGTTAGAGGTGAGTGGAATGCAGGTGTCCTAAAAATTGGGATGCTCAGATAAAGAATATAAAAATCTCACCTTGCATGTTTGTCCATATTTAGCTGATTTAAACCCCAATTTTAATGAATATTAAGCATAGGCCTGCAAGATCCTTTCTTCTCTTTTCTTCTCACAGCTGCCATTCCCAGCCCCAGCCCAGCTCTCCAGAGTGTCCCAGCCAGCCCAGAGACCCTGCTCCAGTTCCTCCTGTTTCCTGTGCAATTCCCAAAGCTGTGTCCTTGGGAAATGCAGTCTGCAATCAGGACCCTGCTTTCATGTGCTGCACAAACCTGAGCCAAACCTTTGTCTTTATTCCCTGATTTTAATCTCAATTCTTTTTAATCTGGGTTCAGGTGACTGTTCTCAGTCCTAGAGGGTGGCAGTGTGAGTATTGCAGTCTGGAATTAGGGCAGTGTTCCAATCACAGTGAAGTGTGTAAATCACCAAAATGAGTTTTAAGAGCAGTTCTCCAATCTCTTGTTGCTCAGCCCCCAGAAATAACAATATAACAGTGCTGGTAGAAATTCCTTTTTTTTTTTTTTCCCTGCAAACACATTAAAATGAAACAGCTTTGTATCTTCTTTCAACAAGGCAAAAGCAATCCCCAAACTGTTGAAATTTTTCAATGAAAATGAAAAACTTGTGAATTTCATAGCTGTTATTAGTTTTCAGAAAAACAACCAAAAATCTCCTTAAAATTCTCTTATTTTTTATAACCAGCAGCAGCATTTTCTCGTTGTTTCTTTAACTAAAAAAAAAAAATCAAAAAATCAAAGTTACTGGGTTCTACTTGTTTTTAACACACAAATATTACTTTGAAGTGTGACTTAGCTTCTGACAAGCAAATAAAAATTATCATTTCTATTCTGTATACACTTAGAGCTAATACTTCATAAAAGCTTCTCCTCTGATGGGGTGACAACATATATAGACTACACACAACCACAGAAGGTTTTTTCTCTGTAATTTATGTGCCCCAGCCACACACTGAGCCCATACCCTGCCGAGGAGGAGAAGGTAAATCAATCAAGGGTGATTTCCAGTGAACAGCCATATCACATCTACCACCCATTTGCTCTTGGCTGGCTGAGAAATGAAGCAATTTAAACCTATTGGGTCACACTGAAATGGGGGCCAAAATCTTATCAATGTGCTGCACACAATGGAGCCTCATTTCATCTTCATTTCCAGAGGTCCATGGGCTGCAGCATGTCCCTGCAGTCCATCAGTGTCTCTGGCACTGCAGCCAGCCCCTGGCTGCTCAGCTGGTGCCAGAGGTGGAAAAAAACAACTCTTTGGTATGAAAGGGGAGGGTCTAGGTTGGAACTTTTTTGATCTACAGAAAAAAAATACAGAGGGAAAGACAATCAGTTATAATGCAGATATAAAGATAAGCCTGAGAAATCCAGTATTGGGGTGGGAAAAGAAATGTTCTCCATTCACTTGCTTAATGTTTCATAGAATCTTGGAAGTGTTCCACTGCCTGACCCTCGTGTTTTCAGTTTATTTCCACATCTGTCTCAAAGCCGTACCCTCCTCAAATGGACCAAGAACAAGTTTCTTAGTTAAAATAATAAAAATAAAATGTAAGAGCACCCCAAGTGTGCTGAAGCCACCCACAGCTCCTGCTCTGTGCAGAGGAGAGCACCTGGAAAGGCTCAGAGCCCGTCCCAAGCCCCAGGCAGGAGTAACACATGGCATGTGCTCGCCCCTGGCTTTTCCTGTTCCTTGTTGCTTCGTATTAAAAATGAAATTCCACACAGACTTTCCAATGATTGCTTGGAAACTGGATGTCTGGCACCCTGGAGGGACCTATTGGAATTCTGCACCTGATTGCATTTCTCCCTTCTCCCCCACAGGAGGAGTCAAAGGTTATGGTCCAGAGCAGAAGGAGCTCGGCAGCAGCAGGTTCTCCTCAAGCTGAGGAAGCTTCTTCCCTTTAATACTGTGAGTAGGCTCCGTGTGGATGTAAATGGATTTAGGAATCTGATCCAAAATAACCTGACATGAACAAGAAAGCTGAGGCTGACCCCAAAATAAATTGCTCTCATCCTAAACATTGACAAGAGAAGTAAAACAAAGTAAGCAGAAATAGAGGCAGTTCCAAGCTAGGCACAAATCTTCATCCAAATCTCTTTTGTTTTTTTTAACCTGCTTTAGGAAGAATAAAAGGGCTTCTCTGAACTCTAACACTTCTAAACAGCTTTTTGATAACTTCAGAAATAAGAATATTTTGGTATCTCTTGCCATGTTGCTGTCTCCAGTGTGATGTTACCCTTCTCCTGGGCTGCTCTGTGCCAGGGTCACAGGATGGTTCACTGCAAAATCTCTCTGCTGAATCCTCCCCAACACTTCACAGTGCCCTGGGATACTTGGCCTTGTAGTGCCTGCAGGGATGTCACACAGGAATGGGCAGGGACACCCAGTGTCAGCATCTGCTGTTGAACCTGGCCTGCTGGAGTGTGGCTCTGCACTTTATTTCAATAAATCTTCTCTCTCCAATTTAGGGAGACAGAAATCTGTCCTTGCACCTGGGTGCTATGTGAAACAATGACAAGCAGTAACAGCAGTATTTGCAATTCCAACTATTTTGAAATCAGGAATCAGTTTTCCAAATCTTAGAAATAATGACATTTTTAAAAAAAGAATATTTCAGGTTATGTCTAATTTCTGCCTTCTCAACTCTTTTGAGTGCAGTTGGTTTACTTGTGAAGTATTTAAACAGAAATACATGGGTTTGAAGCTTGCTTTTAAAAATGACACTCAGCTTCTGACATATTCCTGTCTTCTAGATCTGAGCTTTAACAGCAAGACCAAACATTCTTGGTATATTTATACGTGCTAATAAATGCAAACTCCTTGCCAAAACCATATCCCCCACAATTTGCAGAGTGCATCAGAAGTGAAAAGTAAATTAAATCTGTGACTGTTTCCCAGTTCTGTACTAGAGGTTGCACAAATGTAAAGCAAGTGTGGGTTATAGCCAAATTCTGTTGCATGGGTTTCATTTACAGTAACATTGCTGTTGTCAGCTAGCCAGTAACCTCTATTCTAGCCATCAAACATCATTAAAAGTTCAAGATAGGTAAGAAATATTTAATACAATCATAATTTTATTTTCTTCTGCTTTTCTGTAGGGTTTACCTTACATTTTTCCCCTCTAAGCTTTGTTTTCATTATTTATTCAAATAGTGACAGCTAAAACTTTGAAAATGAAAGTTGAGATTCATGACAATCACCTAATGGCTGAGGCCAAGGTGGTAATGAAAGCATCAGTCATCTTGAGACCTGTAATATATTCACAGGAATTAACAAAATCACTTGAGCTGGCAGTGAAGGAGAGTTTGTCTTGTCATCAGCTCGTTCTGCCTGTATGTGATTTTATTTTAAGACTGTTGCTGCATTCTTAGGGTGATTAAAGACCCATAGACTTTATATAGATTTTCTTTTTAAATATGCTCTTTGTAACATATAGGCAGGGCTTGCAAGCAGACCAGCCCAATCCAGCTCTTGGTTGGTGTTATTAAAACATGAACAGTCTTCACCTTGGAGCTGGTTCTCACCTGGCCAAAGGATTCCCCCAGCTGCCCTGTGCTGCAGCCTGGCACATCTGTGTCCCACTGCCCTCGTGCAGGCAGGGTTCAGTCCTCAGGGCAGCACAACCCTCCAGCCCTGGTGGTGGCAAAGATTAAATCCCCTTGACTCCAGCTGTAGTTGTAAAACTGTCCAGACACTGAAGATTTCACTACTTTTTCTGTATGTGAAGTCCTCAGAGTTTGATGGAGTTTGCCTGCTCCAAGGAGCTGTGCTAGTGTTGATAGGAGGGGTTTTAAAAAAGAGTATATTCCAATTGTTACCCTTAATTGACATAATATTGTAAAAGTCTGTGTAGCTTATTGGCCTGAGAGAGCAAACAGCTTTTTGGAAATCCCAATATGAAATATTCCAGCCCTTGTATATTTCTTGTACGCAGAATGCATGGAGAAAATAAGAAGTAAAATACCAGATGGATTTCCTTTGAAACATAATTACTATCCAGGTGCAGTCTCTACCTTTCATAGCCAAAGAGTTCCATCTTTTTAATAGTATTCTTTTAAGTTATAGTATCAGCATCTCCTGACCTGAGCTACCAGCCAGTGGGAAAAAAGAGAGGCTTCACCTCTCAGTTCTCTTTTATCCCTGGCTTTTTGTCCTGAGAATGGGAATTGAGATGCCAACTGGTGCCCACCTGGGCAGCTGCTTTCAGTGGGGGACACACCAGGCCTGGGGAGCTGTACTGAAATTCCTTTCTCTTCACAGAGAGCCAAGCAAGAACATTTTCCCCCCTCCTCTTCTCCTTGCAAAGAAGCAGACCAATAAAATAATAATAACAATAAAAGGCATAACCAGTCTCCCCTCCCATTCTGACATGTTGAGTGCCAAAACTCAGATCAAGTCTGTAAGGCAAGGTGAGAATGCAGTGAAAACAGGGCCTTTATTTTAAGGGCAGAGCTGTGAAGTTTTTAACTCTTTCGGGGCTGCTGGATGTGCCTGCTCACGCTGCACACAGCTGCTGAAGGCTTCCAGGGACTCTGGGTGGTGGGTGAGGAAAGGGGAAGTGGGAGTTTAGCTATGCACAATATTTCCCATAAGAAATAAAGCAGCAGAGTCTCACCTCACTGCCTGTTTTTCCACATGTATTGAGACGGGAATGTATTTATATAACCCTATTAAAAGGGAACACTCAGTAGCGAGCTGGGTCTTTAAATAGCTACTGTTCTGCATATTCCTGTCTCCAAACTCCTCAATTTCAACTCACACCCACTTACATTCTTTTGACATATTCCTCAGGTTTGGGTTTTTTTGTGACTTTGGGGTCAAATCCAAAACTTATTGAAAGCAGTGGAAAGACACTCAGTGAATTTAGTGGAATTTGGATAATACTCTTAGAGCTCAGATACCATGGTGATAAATGCAATAAATTACACAGACAAAGGTGGCCCATTTTGGGCTGGCTCTGCTTCGACAGAAACAAATTAAACTGTTGCTATTGACTGCCACAGGAATTGGTTCTGCCCCTTCCTTGGTGGCATTCAAGCAGCTCTCAAAACAGTTTGCAAACAAGGGGAATATCTTTATCTCCCATTTACAGAATGGAATAAACTGAGTCACAGAGCCACGGCTAAACCTGGAAGTAAGGCAGTGCAAAAGAGCTGGAATTAGACCCAGATACCACTCCCTGGACCACCCAGTGGAAAAAGAGTCTCTTAGCTGCCAGCAGGCTGGGAGAGCCTCCTGGTGCTCCCAGATCCCAGTGGATCCAACAGGAGTGGAGAGGGCAACCAACATTGTCCCATAAATCCTGGGTGTTAATGAACTGCACAGCCCTGCAAGGCCGTTTGTTTTTACCACCAGGATGCATTATTTCATCCTTCCCCCACCTCAATGTTCATATTTTCCCTTTGACTCCCGTTATTTTGGTTCCATTTAGCAAGATCACTCTTGGGTTTTTTTTCCTGTGTCCCTCCAGCCACCTTAGCTTGTCTCTTTTTTTGCCTTCTTTCCCTTAAAATCTTTTTTTTTTTCCCCCTCATTCAGTGCACTAAGTGGATTTACGACCCATTTAGGCAGCTTACAGTGGCATTGCTTTTACAGTTCAGAGGCAGAAGGGCCATAAAAAGATTTACAGTTACAGCAAGAGTCTGTTGCATGGAAGTTCGAGATCCAAATTAGACAAAGGGTGCGGGGCTGTGTGAGTGGCCAGTAAAAGAAGCTTGGAAACAAAAACAAATTAAACTGCTGTTAGAGGAGGAGATTGGAGTGGGGGCAGAGAAGGAGGAGGAAAAGTTGCCTGTTAACTAAACGCTACTATTGCAACAGCTCTGTTAATTCTGTTATATAAAGCCCTTTTTCCTCCTTTTTTCCTCTCTCGATGTTGTTGTTGGACAGATTTCCTTTGCAAACACAAATCTCAAACTGAAGAGCAGCAGCTTCACACAGTAGTTGAGATTCCAAGGCAGATATTCCCAGGATGTTGGCAGCTGGTTTTGCTGCTGCTGGGACTCCAGAATACAAACACCAGAGAACAAGCCAAGTGGCTGAAGGAACAGGACTGGTCAGAGTGGAAGCCTTCAGGTTGCATTGCATGAGGATAGTCAGGAGAGGATGGAGACAGAGAAATAGATTTGATCCTCTACCACACCAGATTTTTCCTGCTCATTTCAAAAGAAACAGAAGACCAGGCTTGGCCAGATCCAGAACAAGTTGAGGTAGAGGGGAGACTTTGTCACTAAAGGAACAGGTCAGGGCACAGAGTGAGCCCATCACTGGAGTCTGCAGAAGGTTGGGGGCTGCACCTCTGTGGGACTCAGCCCATGGGCCCTTCTGTCAGAGCTGTGGGTAGAAAAGGAAAGCAAAGTGTCCTTTTTGGGACCCCCCAGGTGTGTGGGGCTGTGTAGCCTCTGGGTTCTGCTGGGAACTGCCAGCTTTGGGGCAGGTCAGCCGTGGGCCAGGGGCTGCACAGGCTGTGCCATGGCACTGCCCCTTTCTGGGGGCTCTGAGCTTCACAGCTCAGGGAAGGTGCTGAGCTGATACAGCTGCAGGGCTGGGCACTGGTTGGAATGCTGCTGGAGCCAGCACAGGTGGTCTGCATGTACCCACTGAGATCCCCTCCACTGGAGTTCTGGCACTGTTTGGTTCCTTGGACCTTGTTTTTCACTGTCTTGTCTATTTACTCACTGTGGGCTCATAGCCCTCCAGTAAGATTAGTGTTAGTGGTGGTGGAGATGCCACTGGGATCCTCTGGATGAAAAACTCTATCAAGATAGACATTTAATCCGTGTGCTTTGCTCCCACACATTCTCACATGGATGTTCACACTCAGGTTTCTGGATTTCTGCAAGACGAGAAAAGAAATAATGATACCTTCCCTAAACCCTTCTAGATCTTGTTCTTCCTCCCTCAGAAGAAAAATCTCATAAGAAGAATGGCCATATTTTAGAGAGTTTTGGCTGTTTTTTTGTTTTTTTTTTTCTCTAGAAGAAGAAGTAGCAAGAGATAAGCTTCAGCCTAAACCAGCAGCAACGTATCACTCAGACCCTAATTAAAATCTAACAGCTAATTGGCAATTGCCAGCTGGACATCTCCTCCCCCTTTTCCCCTGCCCAGCCCTGGGCCTGATAAATCCATAGGTGCAGCTGGCCCCTCTCAGGGCTGCACCCATGGGGTGCCTGCTGCTGGTTTTGTTCCCTGCATGTTCCCAATGCTGGGCCCAGCACCGCTGGGAGCTCTGCTGTGCTGCTGTCCGTGTGTCTGTCCGTGTGTCCCTAAACCCCAGCTGGCCAGGCACTCGGGACACTGATGGATTTCAGTGGCTCCTGCAGGAGATTTTCAGCAGGACACAGAACTGTTCCCAGTTCTGCTGTGTCAGGGCTGTTCTCTCTCCTCCTTTTTCAATCTCACTCACTCTCGCTTCTGCCTCATTCCCTTTTTTCTTCTTCAGCGAGAAGGGCCTTGAACTTCTGGCACAGATTTGACATATGAGAGAGAGCACTGAAAAGGAGAAAAGACTGTATTTTATGAGTGATGGTTAAAATGTATTCTTGAAGTACAATTTTTTTTTTTTAAGCTGAGTATAGCTGGGTGGACAATGCAGCAATTTCCATGAAAAATTCTTAGAGTAGCAAAAGGTTTCATTTTTCTGTGGAAAAAAATATTTAAAATTAATATAGTCTTTTTACAGACCTACCATTTCTGTATTTCTTGTTGATTTTTCCTATACCCTCTTGTTATTCTTTTCATTTTTCTTTTATATTTATACAAGACATATAACTCCCAGTTACAAAGTTTAAAAAACTCAACCAACCAGTAAACCAGTAACTTTCAGACTTTATTATGATTGTATAAATTTTAAAACCAAATCAGTATTTTCAGTTTCAATCAAAATGGCAAAACCATGAAAGCCATTATGGATCTATTTTGAAAAAATCTACTGCTCCTTATAGAAATAGGGATGTATTTCTAGGGGAAGGCTGGTAGACCAATTCTCTGTTTTTATAAGAAAATGGGAATTTGAAAGCTAAATTGTAATGGCCGTTGATATCACAGGTCAAAACAGCCAGGATCCAACACTGGCTGGGTCTGAGATCATCAGAAAAGGCAAATTATTTTTTCCCCTGTTGAAATTGTTTTGACTCCTTCCCCTTTTACCTTCCACTCACCACCTGTTTCAGAACAGACAAAGGGCCAAGCAAGGGACTCAGCCGCCCTCCCCACACCCTGTGTGTCCCTGATGGATCCCCTGTGGCACTCCTGGGGAGCAGGAGGTTCTGCCAGGGCAAATCCCACATCCCCAGCACTGCTCAGGCTGCTGAGGATCAGAAACTACTTTTCCTTACCCAGGAGGGGCCCCCACATCCCCTCTGAGCTGTTTTGGACTCAGAGAGCGCAATGTGCTCCGTAAACAAATAACCTGTGTTTTTTTAACTGGGTCATTACGAGCTGAGTCCTACCTCAGGCACGGGACGTGGGGAGGAAGTGGTGGGACAGGAGCAGGAGGGGAGACAGCAGCAGCCTCAGACCCAGAGGACTGTGAGGAAGCAAAATATGGATGGCTGCCAGAACAAATGCTGAGCCTTTTGGGAAACTGTTCTGAGGTCTGGTGGGAAAGCCAGAGAACAAAGAGGTGCAGGAAGGCACCAGTGATGCCAGACCTCCAGGAGAGCCCTTGGCCATGGGCAGGTAGCTCCAATCTGTGATATCAGCTGGCACATTGCTGTCCTGCTCTGCTAGCACAGCTCTGATGAGGCTGTCTGTGGACACTGAGGCCAGAGCCTCTGGACTTCTGGAGTCCCGGAGCGTGAAGCATTACAAAAATGAATGGAAAAAAAAGGAAAAAGGAGCTTGAAAATAGCAGCAACTCTCTGAGTCTCTGTATGTGCTCTGCCTTTTGGGGCTGGAATGAGTAGCCTGCAAGGCACTTATGTGGCTGAAAGTCAGTGAGGCCTCATCAAAGCACAATGTTGTGTTAGAGAGAGCAGCATCTGGGGGTTTTCCTGGATGTGTTTCCTCCCAGGCTTATCTTCTTGAGTTTATGGCTCTCTGGTTTGTTTATTAAATTTTATTTTTGGGGTTTAAATTATTGTGAAGACTCATTGTGAGAATAAAATGCCCATCTCAGCTTCTGCTTACTCAAAACTGATTCAAAAAACCTCGTATTTTCAATCCTTGATTTCTCCAGAATTTCAGTGCTATGAGTCCCCTTTTTATTCCACGAGTGACTACATTCAGTGTGGGTTTGGAACCTGAAGTTCCAAAGCCTGCAGGCGGCACCCAAGAGCATGGAATATGACTTCTCCAAGCTTTCTGTGTTCCTTGGCCAGATTCTGGTCTCTGTCACCTTACAAAACTTTGCTGGGGATCAGTGACAAGGATCTGATCCCACATTTTAGTAAAATGAGGCTTCACTGATTTACAGCTGAAAAAAATAATGATATCCACCTCAATTTCTTTCATGCCAGGGCTGATGACTTGATTTTGTTGTTCACTGGTCCATGGAAGGCTTTTTGGGTGCTGCCTTTTGGAGCTGGTATGGTAAAAAGGAGTGGCCAAAACAAGCTGGGGAGCTGCAGAGCCTCAGCTCACTGACAGGAGCAGAAAAGACTCACAAACACACCAAAGCAAAATGGGCAGCTACAGGGATACAAGAGTGGCACAGTAAATAGGATATCCTGCCAAAACGCTGTCTAAGTGGCCATTAATGGACATCTGAGTTTTGCTAAATAATTAATGTGTCTGTTGTGTTTTTTTTCCTTATAGATCTTTCAAGGAATTTAGTTTCTGTTCCTTTGCATTTAGTTTCTGTTCCCTGAAATGTTGCTTTTGAGCCTGTCTTCTCAAGCATTTAGAGTCATGGTCTGTGTCTAAGGCAGGTTTCTAATAGCAGTTCCTGTCTGTTTTGGTCAGGAAACATTTGGCCCCAGGTGTGTAAGGAGGCAGATCGCTCTCTTTGTTCTCCTGGGGTAGTTTGGAAACTGAGGTGCAACCAGCCAAAGTGGGATTGCAAAAGGCAAGCTGTAGGTCTCTATAATCAGCAAGGACAGGTCTTGTCCTTTGACTATCACAAAGCTCTAAAAACTACTAAAATGAGCTGTCTGAATCTCAGGCCTCCAGGGGTTCTAAATAATAGATTTTTGGCCATCTCTACCCATAAAAAAATGTCTATTCTGTTGTTGTCTGGACTGAAAATATCAGTGTTGCACTGGCTTTGCAATCTCACTTTGCTGACTCCCACAGTGCAGAAATATCATAGAACCACAGAAAAGTTTGGGCTGGAAGGGACCTTAAAAATCATCTCGTTCCACCTACCTGTGGCAGGGACCTTCCACTATCCCAGGTTTCTCCAAGCCCCATCCAACCTGGCCTTGGACACTTCCAGGGATCCAGGGGCAGCCACAGCTTCTCTTGGCACCCTGTGCCAGGGCCTCAGCACCCTCACAGGGAACAATTTCTTCCTTATATCTAATCTAAACCTACTCTCTTTTGGTGTAAAAACCATTCTCTTTTGTCCTGTCACTACAAATATCATATAAACTACAATATCATATATCATATAGTTGGGGGGATAAATACTGGTAAGAACTAGTCTCCTCTGAATACAAGTTTTTATGTCCTTTTTCAGATTTTCCTTTGTGTCTTTGTGGTTGGACTGGCTGCCCCAGAAAGCTGTAATAGGCTTTGTTTCTTGTTTATCACAACACCTGGATATCTTTCATCCCAAATCCTGGCTGTTGGTCTGAGGAGGATGTCAATGGTAACACAGCAACTTACTCTTTTTATCACCAGCTCTTTCCCCTGAGTACCAATTGACCACTTTGGCTTCAGCTTGTAGTTCTTGAAGGGATGTGAACCAATGTAATCAAACATAGGCAATGCTGGGGGAGTCAGCAGGGCTGAGGTTTTGGGTTGGGCCTGCTGAAGATGGGGGATGTTCACCAACATCCACTGCAGATGTGGATCCAGGGAGTTTTGAGGCAATTGTTGATTATTGACCACACCAGTCCTAAAAGGTGGACATGACACTGAGTGCTCTTGTCTGCTCTTAAAAATACCAGGTAAGTCACAAATGAAAGCATGAGCTTAGCTCCTAATGATGGTCAATTCCCTGAAACAGCCCAAACCTTTCACCATATCCGCTTAGGACAAGGTGTTCTTCCTCTTCTGAAGCACAAAGGAAGGAAATGTATCTTCAGGAAATGTTTATTTTACCCATGGATTGTCTGAAGCAAGGTTTGACAATACCCGGAAAAAAAAAAGTCCCCATAAAATTAATATAAAAATAGGTGGGGTTATTGACAAAATGCAGGATTTTTATGAGCTAGAGAGAAGAAAATGTGCTGCAATGCTCTGTGCCAGCAGCCAAAGTGCACCCGGGCGGCGGCGGTGCAGCTGATGTGTGACCCATGGACCCTCCCGACTGCAGGCCAGGTGAGCCAGGGGACAGGTCCCTGTCCTTGTCCTCCCAGATGGGCCATTTGCACGGCTTGTCACAGCCATTTCAAAGGAGAACCAGTGGGATACTGAATAGTAAACACTGGAAGGAGCAATGCTTCTTAACACCTAACCCTGAAGGGTAATTTAACCCTCCAAATCTACAGGAAGCCTCTTTCTTTCGTCAGACCTCAGGAGATGTGTTAGACATATTTCTTCTGAGCACAGAGGCTCAACTCCCCCTCCCTTTTTTACCACATTTCTTTATCCTAACCATGGAGAGCTGTAGCAGAAATCTTGAAGGCAGCTGGTCCCTGCAAATGAAACCTGTGAGATTTAATGCCTTGCCTTAGAATGGAGGAGAAAGAAAAAGGGAAGGGGAAGGGGAAGGGGAAGGGGAACGGTAGGGGAAGGGTAGGGGAAGGGAAGGGAAGGGAAGGGAAAGGAAATAAAAGGGAAAGGGAAAGGAAATATTTAATTTAATTCCCTGCAACCATGATCTGCCCAGTGTCCTTCTCCCAGCCTTCCACAGAGACATCCCCTGGCTGCTGCTGATCCCAGGCTGGCGTGTCCCTGCTCCCGCCGCAGACCTGTGACCTCCTGCTCCTCCAGGCTGGCTCCAGCGAGCCACGCCGGGGCTGAGCTGCCTGAAATAGGCACGGAGAGAGCCTTCCACAGAAACCTCTAAATGGGTTTTAATGTCTCCCCGCCGTAGGATTCCCGGAATTAATTTGTGTCTGGCTTTTGAAATCAGGGATGTTGTGTTGAAGAAGATGGATGCTCCTAAGAAGTATTGGAAAGAATGAAGGGCTGACGGGGTGGTTTATGCAGCGAGCCTGGCCATGGATACAGAGTAGTAAATGTGGTTGGTTGATTGAGATCAGATTTTTATTTATTTTTTCCAGTGGCGACGCCCATGTAGTTTATTTATTTATTTTCCCCTTTCACTTCAAGGCACATAACAACAACGCTGTATTTTATAAATCCCTGTGATTATAAATCTAGTAGGATGTCATTCTTGGTTTCCTTAGAGGCCAGGAGCCTATACCCACAAGAGACAGATGGGAGAAGTAGCCAGCAAACCTTCTATATTATTGCAGAGAATTGCAGGAACTGGTTTTGGTTTACACCGCATGGGGAACTCAGAGTCTGCACAGAGCATCTCCATTTACTGCTTCCTCTGCAAGTAGCCAAGGCAGGATTGCTGACACTCCCTCCACACAGTTCCTGGGCAGGGAATGATGCCCTGCAAAAGATGCAAAGCCACAGATTTGCATCAGCTCTTTCTGTTCTCCTGCTTTGAGGATACAGCCTAAAAAACTTTAAAAGTGCTTCATGCAAAGCTTGTGTCAAAGTCCAGGCTGGTTCAGCTCCTTCCTCCACTTCCACTCTGTGCCTTGTCCCAGCAGAATTGCTCCAAGAACTGCATGAAAAAGCATCCCCTTGCTTTGTCTTGCAGGCAGCAGTGGCAGATGAGACTTTGAGTTCCACAAGGTGTAGGTAGCAAAAAGAGATTGTTGCTGTAGGATGAGTCAGGTTGTTGTGCAATGTTAGGAAGTGTTTGTTGGTTTTTTTTTTTTCCACAGTTTAGAAGATGATTTTTAAAAGCAGGGGATTTAGTTTACATTTTTTCATGAGCTGCAAGGTCAGTTGTGGAGTGAGAGCTAGATTTAGCTTTAGAGTCATCTCTCAGCTTTGAAGAAAGAAAAAACAACAACAGGCATATTTGATTTTGGTGCTTTGCTTCATTTTCTTGCTGCCTTGGCCATGGGGCCGCCTGTGGTGTTGTGGGGGCAGCCCCACAAGGTCTCTGGTCCTTCCCTCCTCTTCCTATCATTCACTTTCTCCTCCCCAGCCCTACCAAAGTCAAATATAAACTTTCTTAAAATGAGCACGAGGTTCATTCCACTTGACCAGGCCTGACTTCCCAGAAGATAAACAGAGAGAGCAGAGCCAGCCCCCTCTCCTGGAGCTGCCAGCCTCCAGAGAGCTGGCAGGTCACCCAGAGCTGTTCTGGGCTTTTGTAGTGGAGAAGAGGGTGGGAAGGAGAGAGAGCACACCTAAAGGATTTCCAGGGTCTGCTGTACAATAGCAATACTGCTACATGTCTTAATTGTCACAGTTCTGATTTTTTTCCTGTTTCAGTGTCAGTTGGATAGCTGGACACAGCTGTTTCCCTGCCCTGGAAATGGACCCAAAGGAATCAGGTCAGTAGGATCTATTAGTGCTATTGATAGAAGAGGATTCTTCAAAACCCAGCACTTAAATCCAAACAGGTCAAAAGCCAATTTCCTTTATGACCATTTTCACAGTTATCCTTTGCTTTCAAGGGCCAATGGTTTGAACTTAGAAGGAAAGATTTAGATCAAATGTTGGGAAAGAGTTCTCCCCTGTCAGAGTGCTGAGGCCCTGACACAGGTTGCCCAGAGAAGCTGTGGCTGCCCCATCCCTGGAAATGTCCAATGCCAGGCTGGATGGGGCTTGGAGCAAGCTGATCTACAGGGTGACATCCCTGGGGGGAAACAAGACAATCTTTAAGGTCCCTTCCAACACAAACCATTCTGTGATTATTTCTATAAAAATAAAAATTAAAAAACCCAACCCAGAACAAAACCCCATCATCACAGAGGCTGTGTATATTCATTGAAAGAATGACTAAAAAATAAAGAAAAGAATATGCTGAGCAGTTTTCCAGCCCAGTTTTGTCTTCCAGTGGATTGACTTAGTTTCTGCTATGCAGAGGTCACTCAAGGGTGACCTCACCCTCTGGGGTGTGGGGTGTGCCAGTGTTGTGCCCTCTGCCCACGACAATGGACAAGTGAGTGGATACTGGAAAGGCTTCAGTTCCTGCTCCCCAGGGCAGCTCTCCAGACTCTGGACTTCCCCTGGCCCCTGTGCCAGCTCTCAGATGCTGGGACACTCTCTCCTTCAGTGCCTGGCAGTGAAGCTCTGTGGTGCCCTAAAACCACAGGACCAGCCATGACCTTTTGCACTTGAAGTCCATGATTTTTTTCTTAGACTCCCAAGCCTGCAGGTGTATCCCTGCAATTCCCTGGGAGCAGCTGTGTGCAGGTGATTCTCTCTGAAACAGCATGGGAAAGAAACAAGTGTAGACAAAATAATAAATATACCTGTATAGGCCTCCCTTTCCTTGCAGACAGGGGATGTTTTGGGAGCCAGGTCAGAGTTATCTGATATGTCCCAGATCCCCTCTCCCAGCACTCATCACCTTCTCTAAGTGACAATGTTTATCTGACTTTCTTTTCCCACGACAGGTATCTTTGATCTCATCTGGTCTCACTGTTAAACACTCTCTCTTGCAATGAGCTCAAAGCATGAGCTTCTGATCCTTTCTAATCCCAAAACATCCTGTGTGATTGAGTCTCTCGACTTTCTTCATCCTACAAGCAATACCTGAAGTTATTTTAAAAAACCCCAAAACAAACAAAAATACCCAAAACAAAAAAAAGAAAAAAGCCAACAAAAATAAAACTAAGTTAGAGAGTCTTTACACTGCAGCAAACCTGCTCTTTATGGGAAAAAAGTCTTGAACACAGCCAGCTGCAGCATTCTCTCCTGAGAGCTGAGTGCAGAAAGCTGCAATAGCCACAGTGCAAACTCAGGCACCTTCCTTTGTGGGTCTTCTGCTCTGCCTGAGCTGATATTTACAGGCAGCCTTAAGGAGGACAAATATAGCTAATGAGGACTGGACAATATTTCTGCAAATTACTTAAGTGCTGCTAAGCATAGCATTCAAAGTTTAAAAATAAAAAGTCAAGGGGAAAGGTTTATTTTCATATTAGGTTTCAATTTGCTACAATTTTTGTGTCTTTACTATCTGCTGTTTTCCTCTATAAGCATTAGCTATCCAAGACAGAACAGATTAAAGCTAATTGTTAGGCCCCTCTGTTTTTCCTTCCTACTGTTTTATCTCCTAAGCAACTTTATTTGGTACAAGACAAATAATCTGAATTCCTGAAGTCAGAAACAAGGAGTGGGAGTCCGGGAAACTGGCTGCTGATCTAATGTAGTTTTTTGCAAGTGTGGTTATGGTCAGAAACTCTAAATATGGCACCATGTTACTGTACACACAGTGACTGCACCCTGTGTGTCAGGGGCTGAGTCACAGCACTGAAGTTTACTGACAAAAACATGTTTTACTACTCTGGGTACTGAGGATTCAACAGAGCTGGGAGTGAAAGTGTTGAGCTCGTTGCATGGTCACCAGCTGAATCGCAGAATCATGGAAAGCTTTGGGCTGGAAGGGATCTCAAAGGCCATCTCTTGCCACCCTCTCTTGACATCTTCCACCAGGCCAGGTTGCTTAGAATGGGTTTGGGCCTGCCCAGGTTTTGCTGGTGGTGAGAGGGGTGGAAGCAGCAGAAGGGACACAGTTTGGCCAGTGGATGTTGAGGTGTGGGTTTGCTTGTCTGGGATGAGGAAGCCGTGGAGGAGGGATCACTGCCTGGCACCCCATGGTGGGGCTGCCTGAGAGGAGCACTGTCAGGAGAGCTGTGATGCCCATGGCCATGATTCTCCTGGAAAAGTTTTCTTTCCAGCACCCTGAAGAACAGGAGAGTCTTTCCAAGCTTCATGGAACAGAATGGTCAGCTTATGGCTCCCTCTCCCCCTGCTGCAGGAGAGGCTCCCTCCTGGCCTGTTGCAAATGAACCAACAACAGTTTGATTTTCTCAACTTTTGTAAGTGAACTGGCTGGATCTGAATGTTAATGACAGATTCTACATTAAGATAATTTTTTTTTTTCTTTAACAAAGCCCCCCTTTCTTTAATCTTTTCAATAAGTATCCACCAAAGAGCTCAGCTGGCATTCCCAAACTGTCCACATTCATCCTAACCTTCAGTATTGACTGACTCATGCAGTATGCATCTGCAAGAGTTGTTAATGGAAAGTATTAAAGAAATGTAGTTTAATATTTGGTAAATAGGAGGTGTCTTTTCTTTGTGCTTGAATTCATGCTTCAAATGTCTGTGTTTGTGTTATTTATTTTAATATATTTCATGGGCTGCTTAATAATAGTAGCAATTAAGATAATAACAATAAATACTAATAATACTGAGCTCTTCTGCTTTTCATCTAAGGAGGTCAAGACTCAAGGGTGTACCTCTGGGGCTGGTGTAGTGTAGATCTGATCTCCTCCTGCTATTTTTTCTTGTGGAAAGTTAGGATTATCATGTGAAGATCAGATCACCTCTATTTTGGCCTCTGGAATGTCTCTTAGGCATTATAAATGCCAGTAAGAAACAAAAAACTGGAAAGAAAACAAGGACCAGGACACTGAAAAATATAACCACAAATACTGACCTATTTGGGATTTTTTTTCTGGTTTAGCAGAATGCTATTAATACTGTAATTAAAGCTATTTTGTAGCCTGGGGGCTTGAGCACCTGGCTCTTATTAGAGCTGGATTCATATTGAATGGTGAAAAAAGCCAAGAGGACAAGAGAGGAGATGGCCCAAAGGAGAACACAAGAGGGCACAGTGGCACCTGTGGTGCACTTTTTGTTCTCTGGCTTTTTGAATTGTGAGGGCAGGTTGAGCTCAGAGCTCTGTTTACATGACATAAATAATTACGGTAACAGGGTTCATTAGTGGGAACAGTAAAAATTTAATTTTGTCAACTTGGAGTGGATTATTTACTAGAATATTTTTTTTTTGGTGGCTGAAAGATAGATGTGATGACTGTGTCATATAAGGTCAATATGGCAATGAGCCCCACTGCAAGTTTGACAGAATTAATGTGGGCAGCCAGTAAGAATGTACTGATTGTATTAGATAAGGTACAAAATGCACATTCCAGGCAGGTGTTTCTGCACTTTCCTCATCAATTCCACTGTTCTTGTATTGTATTGTGCTGATGGAAACAAATTCTGTGATTTCAGAAACAAAGGACGCTGATGCTGCTTTTCATCCTTCTGCCCAAGGAGAATAAATGTTTGTGCAAACCTTTTTTCATGTGGCTGCCCAGAAATGACCCAAGTGAAGCCAAGAAGCTGAACATTAAGCAACCTCCCCCTGGTGATGCTGCTGAAATGAGAGGTCAGTGGTGAAAACTTTCTTCTGGAAGAGTTGATGGTGTAAATAGATATTTGAAAGGAAGTGACACAGAAATAAGCAGGACCCAATCTCAAATGTTAGGTCGAAGCTCAGAGGTCACAGATGTCCTTAGATGACTCAGTGGGGCAAACAACCTCCCTGTGCCACCATCACCTGCCTGAGTGGGCTTTTGTGGAGGGAGAGCAGGGACAATAAGCCCAGCAAAGGGTTGCAAACAGCCTTTTTTGGGTGTTTTCAGTCACCATTTCTGACACTGACAGGAGGTTACAGCCTGGGCTTTTACGATGGGAATCGTGGTTGAAACCGCCAAAGACTGTAATCCATGACATGATATTATTTCACAATTACAAATTAACATCTCCCTTTAATTTTTTTCAAAGAAGCCCTTGTCCTCAGCTCTCCCATACATATTATTTGCAAACAGAACTTCTCCTCCCATCCAAAGCAGCCTCTGGGGGTTTCTCTCCCTCCCAGAAGCCAACCAACCCGGCGCTGTGCGCGGAGCCGCGGAAGGAAGGTGCGATCCTACAGCGCACGCAACCAAGTACAGAAACAAGATCATTAACATCTTAATATCCTGCCCTGACATCTCACAAATTATTTTAGACTTCATAGCCAATGTAAACAGGTTTGTTTTCAACTCCCCTAATTGCCTGCTAATTGAGAGCAGATGCAGGCCTTAACTTTCGGCAGATAAAGAGCAGCCTCTTCTCTGGGGCTTCGCATCTATCAGGAGGTCTCTGATGTGTGCTCTGAGCTTCCCTGCTTAGTGATGCCGAGGCAGAGGGGGATTGCAGCGGCTCCTCTTGCCTGAACCTCAGCGAGACAGAAGGGAAGACAGAGCTGTGGGACTCATCAGTAACATCATCATCATTATTGTTTCATTTCGTACTCCAGTGCACTTTCTGCAACAGCGCAGGTCTCCTTCTGGGGGGGGAGTTCTCCGAATTATAGATGGGCTTCTCGTTATGATAGAAATCACTGGGTTTATGAAAAATGCATTGCTGTCATATTCCATTATCTACTTCCTCCCATGCTGCAATCCTGTAGCTTGCAAGTCATTAGATTCTTTTTCAGAGTTCCTTTGAAATAATCCTTTCAAAAAACACTATTCATTGGGTATGACCCCAGAGAGATACTGTCTGGTACTAAAGCTCTCTTTTAGTTCTGCGAGGGAGACCTGTAACAACAAGATAAGTGCATGTATATTCCAAGTAATGTCTGGAGTTTGCTGCCTCCCATTAAATGCAATAGGAGCTTGCAGTTCAAATGGTAGAATTTTGCTTTGTAAATGTAGGAGAAAATGGAGTTCAGATATATAGGTAAATTTGCATTTGGTAGTGATTTAATGTTCCATGGTCTGTTTTAGCTCCAACTTAAATATTACATTAAAACCATCAATAAAGGAAAAAAGGAAAGGGAAAAAAACCCGCGAAAAACGTGCTAACTGCTGGGTTCAGGAGTGGATGTGATTTTGTTCTTGCTGTCAGTGTGGCAGTGAGCTGCCTTTTACTTTCTCCTCTTCATTTGGCAAGTCAGCAGCAGCAGTTAAATGATAGCCCTCCGGTCTTTCTTCAGGACTGTTTTTGCAAATGAAAGCAGGAGCTTCAAATCCTTGTGTTTTCCATATCACTTACAAGGTGTTTTGTGAATTTTAACATTTTTGCATCTAACTGTGAAACAGTTGAGGGGATGGAGGTATTTCTGAGTAAGAAGTGCCCTTTGTGCAGGCAGGCTGCATGGTTTCGTACCACTGGGTTCAGGAGGTCCTAAAGGGATATTGAAGAGAAAATGACAGCCAAAAATGAAAATCTTTGGTGGCTTGTGAATGACAAATGGGTTGAAAGAAAAAAAAAAGGGGGAAGAGTTAACATCTAACCAGTGTCTTTCAGAAATACCTAAAGCACCTGGTGTCTGGATTATGAAACATTATTCACTCCCAGAACCACAAACTCTCCAGGTTTTCACTGTGATTTCTTCATGAAGCACTTTTTCTCTCCCAGGCCTGGCTCCAGGCCTCTCTGTGAACACAGAGTCACCCCTGCTCACATTATCCTTCTCTGGAAAATTGCCACAAACCCTGCAGAATCCAGTCCTGATCTACCAGCACTGTGAGGGGTTTAATAGGAGGGCAGGGGGCTTGCAGTCAGTAGCACAAGGCATAACAGAGTAGAGCAGTGGTCCATTAAATCAGTGTGCTGGGGCCCAGGCATTTACAGTCACACAGTCAGATGTTTCCAGTAATTATTTCCCCACAGCATTTTTATTAGGTGCTCCATAAATAATATTCACTTCCATGCTCTTCTCACGGTCTTTTGTTAAAAAAAAAAAATACAGTAGGAGAGAAAAGAAGGGGAATTCACTTAACTTTCAGCTGGATTTTTCAGGTAATTCTGTCTTTGAGCCCTACTGAAGCAGATATGAACTTGGAATATATGAACAAATTAGTTTCTGCTGACCAGACATTGTGGCCTACAACAATCATTGGACCAGCTTAATGCAAGAATCATAGAAACATCATAGAATCACAGAATGCTTTGGGTTGGGAGAGACCTTAAAAGTCTTCTTGTTCCACCCCAGCCATGGGCAGGGACACCTTCCACTATCCCAGGTTGCTCCAAGCCCCATCCAGCCTGGCTTAGGACACTTCCAGGGGCAGCCCTGTGCCAGGGCCTCAGCACCCTCACGGGGAACAATTTCCTCCTTATAACTAATCTAAACCTATTCCCTTTCAGTCTGAAGCCATTCCCCCTTGTAAAATGACCCGCTGGTAGGTTTCTATTTCAGATTTAGATTTGTCTTGTCATGGACCCATGCAGACCCAGGATTGACAAGCAGCCAGCACTGGGGCTGGAGTGGGATCCTTTTTCTATGTACTGTTTGTTTGTTGTTCACTTTTTTGGGTTGTATTTATGTAGTTCAAATCCAGGGTCATCACACCAACAAAAGGCCCTGCTCTCTCTGGTGTGGAAGGACCTCCCAGAGCTCAGCACTGTCACTGTGTGTTTCATCTGCTCTGTACATGCAGCCCCCATTGCCAAGCACTGGCTTTTCCATGTAGGCTACTGTGCAAAGGTTTTTTCCAGGAACTATCACTGCCTTGTCTCAGTTAGAGCATTAGCGTTAAGCAATACCGCTTCTTTCCTGGCACCAGCACTTGTGTTTTGCAAAGGGTTTTCACTCAGATATTTAATTTTCAGCGTCAATTTTCTATCCAAAGTAAGATTCCTCAAACAAATTCAAGGATCTGGGGACTTACTTTTGTGCTTACTGGACTGCAATGTTGTAACCAACCCCAAGCAGAATTCAGAGGAGCAGCAGCAAAAGGACTAGAGTAAATATTCATGGTTCAGGTTTGCTACAAGGGTCATAAACTCTTCCACCTGTGTGTGCAAACCCTCTGAGCAGCAGGAGGTGGGTATTTATACAGATCAACCCACAAGTGCAATACTTCTGTCTCAGCTGAACAGCTGAGTCAGGGCAGGTTTAGGTTGGATATCAGGAGAGAAGTTTTCATGCAGAAGGTGAGCACTGGAAGGGGCTCCCCAGGGCAGTGGTCACAGCCCTGAGCCTGTCTGAGCTCTAGAAGTGTTTGGACACCGCTCTCAGGCACAGGGTGGGATTGTTGGGGTGTCCTGTGCAGGGCCAGGTGTGGAAAGCCAGGGCACTGGGAATGTTTCTCTGTCTGCTCTGGGGTGCCCTGACCCCCAGGGCAGCGCTGACTTTGACCCTCATCCATGGAGAAAGTTTCCCAGACTTCCAGATAGACTGGAATCCACAAAAGTGTGAAATAGATTATAGAGAGCAGTGCAGGTGTGTCACTGGGTGAGAAATTGAGGGTTTGGGGTTTTTAGTGTGTTGTGGATGGAAGCAAGATGGAGGGCAGAGGGTGTCATCCTGGGTTTCTCCTTCATGCTTCTTCTTCCTCCTTCTCCATGGGTTTGGGTGGCATTTTGTAATTGGGCAGAAAAGTCCACATTGAGGGCTCTCTGGGATCAGTTATTGGGTTAAAAGAGAAAATAATCCAGGAGTCAGTTCTTAATTGGATAGTTTAGTCTTAAAAGACCTTGGAACAAGAGACTGTTGGCCATTTTGTGCCTTCTAATGAAAAGCTGCCCAACTCCCAGCAGTGGGACTGTTTTACTGATAAGAAATAATAAACACCTGAGTGTGAACATGAACTGCTGTCTCAAGTGCCTTCAGTCCAGACCCAGAGAAACCCACAGCTGGTACTGCCACAGGCAGGAGTTGGACTCGACAGTCCTGAGGGGTCCCTTCCAACTATTCCATCATTCTGTGCTAGGTGTGGATGTGTGCTCAGGGAGCACAGAAACTGTTCATGGCTGGGCAGGGATAGAGAGGGTGGGTTTGCTGTCAGTGCCTGCTCAGGTCAGATGGCCTTGGTCCATGGGTGTCCCCATGAGGCTCCAGTGGCTCCATGGAACAGGGTATTTACAAGCAGGCCATTGTCATTGGGCTGGAGGTTTCTTAGCAGCACTGCCTGATGGTTGAGATATGTGGTGAAGACAGTGGACCCAAGGCTAGACCTAAGAGATCCCTCAGACCTTGGATAAAAGAGCCAGGTGAGGCAGCTTCCTCCAGCCCTGGCACAGCTGGAAGTTGCTTGCTCCTGGCCATGTGGCAGTGTCAGGGACATGCTGGCAGGAGGAAGTGAGTCCTCTGCTACTCAGAAAACCTCACCTCCAGATCATTTCTCAGTTCCTTTTGTTCTCTGTTTCATTTCTGGACTGGGGAAGTTGCAGCCTGAAATTAAACAATAAGAACCCACTCAATATAAATGTAAGTATCTATTTCGTCTGTAGGAAGACTCAGTTCTGTGAACCCAGGCCATTGGCATTTCATAATTTTTCCTTGCTGTAGCAGGTAAGGGATTAACCCATTGTTATTCCTTTTCAAAGGAAGACAGAAAAAGATATATTCTGCAAAGACATGATTAAAAAAAAAATCCATTGGGTTTTTAAAGAAATATTTTATTGGAACCATAAGGTTTCTTTTTTTTGAGAGAGAAAATTTGAAATCCGGAGTTTATTTTTCCTTCAGTGTCTCTCCTAAGAACCAACAGGAATTGAGATTTTTTTTTTTTTCTTCTCTCTTGTGTTTGTGCCTACTTATTAAACACACATGTGGCCTGGATTCCTTGCGTAGGTGCAAAGAGGTTCAGAAAAAAAAAGGAAAAGAAAAAAGGTGTAACCCAGTCCATTGACCTGTCTCTTTGCCCTTAGGACTCTTTCGAACAGCTGTGAGAAAAAGAAAGGGTGGGGGCAGAGAGGTAAAAAAAGGAGGCAGTTTAAGAAGCCAAATCCAGATGTTCATTTCATACACACACCCTGAACAGCTTTTGCATGGTTTATTTCATTTTCTGAAACCATTTTTCACCAGCCTGTTTTCTCAGCTGGGAAACTTCTGGTGTAGTGTTTTCAAAAAAATATTGCATTTGGCATTACAAGAAAACAGAGCCTTTAAGACATTAAAAGGACAATATCCTTGTTTGACTTGGCCCAGGGAAGCAGGGCTATAGGAATTTTAGATTTTTGTACCACCCAAAGAATAGGTAAAAGAAATTTTCCACTCTTAAACTCAGTTTACATGGGAATTTGAGAGTTGATTTAGCTTGATTTTATTTTTCTCCTTTTAGAGACTTCTCTGTGGACTTTGTGTTGGTGTAGATAGACTTTGTTAGTGGCAAGGAATAAGCAAAGTGACAGCAATTTGCTTCTAGACCATGATGCACCATGGTTCAAAACTGATTCTGAATGAACTCTACTTTTATTTTGTGTTATTCACACCCATCTCCACATAAGGTAGACAGATAAATCTGAAATTATTTTTCACTGGTACAGTTGCTTTTTATTTACCATTTATACCAAGTGTGTGGACAGCACTGATTGCAGGGAGCATAGTGACAGAACAGGTAAAAACAGTAAAAACACTGAGTTTAGAGGTACCCAAAGGCTGGGGGTGATGAGGGACATTAGGGAAGATCAAGTGCAAACCAAATACTGCTCTCACTTATGCAACCAGAGAATATATTTTGCTCTTCAGAACACTCCGTGTAGAACCCTAACTCCACTGAAGCCAGTGGATGATTTGCAGTTTGCTGCCCTTCACAGTTGAGGTAAAAAAACTTTTTTTTTCTAAGCCATTTGGCCAGTGCCATTCACCACCACTTATTATTTTAGAGAGAGACTTGGTCTAGATTCCTGCCTGTAAAGAAAGCTCTGTATCTTTGCAACAGCTTTGAGAAATGCTTTGGTGATCCTTGTTTTCACCTATTCTAAAGAATAAAAAGTTGAAGATATTCTTATCAGAAATGTCACCACCCTGTACAGACCTCAGACCCCTCAGACCCCTGCTCTGACATAAAGCAGATTATAAGAATTGTTAGTGAGAATTTGAAGACATAGATTATGGTTAAATTAAATAGACAATGAAAAAAATAGGTATTGAACAATCCTGATTTATAAAACTTAAACATTATTTAAACAAGTAAATAGAAATCCTTAAGGCAATAAAACATCCCACACCATGTTTTCCTTTTACTTTGCTGCTACTAAACCAGGACAAATCCTCAGGTGTCTCTTGCCCCCAGAGCCTGGCAGGGGTTGGGGGTGTGTGCCTGTCTGTGTGCACACAGGTGTGTGCACCCTCCTGCCTTTCAGCCCCTGGGGTGGGAATGTTGGCACTCTGGTGTCAGAGCAGCACCAAATGGGCTGCAAACACTTGAACTCTCTTCAGACAGAATTAAAAATGAAATAAATAAATCAAGAAAAAATGAATTAAGACTTAAAATGCATTATGCAGGTCATTTTTCTAGGATCTAGAACTCTAGAACTAGAGTGGGAATCTGCTGAAAGTTTGGGATTCCTTTTAAAGCCACTGACTAGGTGCACAGATTGAATAATCCTAGAGAAAACACGTATTGTCTGTCTGTTTCAGGAGGCTGGAAATTTGTGATGTGAAACGGGGCCCTGATGTGCTTTTCCCTGCTCCTCTTTATCTGGAGTGTGCAGTACAAAAACATGTGGGTGTTTCTGTATTTATGTGCATGCATATCTACGTGTACATTATTAGACACAGCTATAAAAAAGGTGACTGCTTGATTAAAAAGAACAGTCTGTTTGTGTGAATATCCAACTTAGAACCCAGGCACCTTCACATCTGACTTTGAGTAATTTTACCTCTTGGTATCTAATATTAGAGATTAATAAATCCATAAACTTCTGCACAGATGTTGTCAAGACTCTGTGCTTGGAATTATTCTGTCATCCAGTGCATTTACAATGAACTTAGAAAATGTCATTTTAGGGGCATCAGGCTATAAATTAGTACAAATACCACTGTGTCCATCTCTTCTGGAAGGATGGCACCATGGAAGTGGTGTCAAGGTTGCATCCTGTGCTTGCACAGCATGTGGAGCCTTAGCCTGGGGAAGGAGCAGTTTATGTACTGCTCTGAGGCAAGTCCATAAAGAGGATTCAGGAACTGAGAAGAAAAGGAGGAGGTAATGTTGTTGTCTGAGGAAATTTGGGAAAACACTGCTCTGTACTGCCAGCCTGGGTCCTTCCAGTCGTGAGAAGGGATAAGACTAACTCTGGTGAAGTGTGAGGCTCTTATCTCTTTTTTCTTGGAGCAAAACAATGACCCAGGCACCTGGCCTCCATAAAATGCCTTATTTTTTTAGACAAAAATTACACCCTGAAAACATTTCCAGTCACAGCACGGAAATGGTTGCAGTTATTATCACAGCCTGCCACAGACTGTGGTTCAGGAGTCTGTTCAGAGAGGGGCTCATACCTGCTCTGGGAACACCATGAGCCATGGTGAGGAGTCCCAGCAGCAGAGTCTGGGGTCTCATCTGGTGCCCCACAACACAGGACAAGCTCAGTGGTGCTCCCTGCACTCCATGCTCCATCTCCCTTGAGTTTCTCTACAGCTTTAACCCAGCTTTGCCTAATATTTGGCAAAATACAGGGAAATATTTCCTCTTAAAATGATCAAGGGAAAATCAGGATATTCCTCTTTGTCTCTCCCTGATACATTTATTTAGATACCCCTCATTGTCACTGCAGGAAAGTTGTGTGTCACCCTTAGTGGTCTTTTCTCCAAACTCCTGCCAGTATGGCTCTGCCAGTGAGAAGAAATGCAGTGAGTTTCAGGGGAGTTTTGTGCCAATATTGCTGCACTGTTCTGGAGACCTCTTTGTCATAGATGATGATGATGATGATGATGATCACAGAGAATAAAAAACCCTGCCATGGAGGCACAAAGGGCAGGTGGTGCAGGCTCTATTTCCAGCAAAGCTTTTCTGGTTTGTAGGAGTGAAAGAAAAAGTTTTCATTTAGAGGAGGACATTAGGGTTGAGGTAAGAGTTGGGGATTTCAGAAGGTGATTGTCTATATCAATGCAGAAATTATAATTGGTACTCTCAGAATCATGGACTAGTTCAGATTGAAACTGGCATTTGTAGATCAACTTGCCCCTGCTTAAAAGAGGGCCAGCTTCAAAGGTAGCTAAGGTTTCTCAGGGCCATGTTCTGTCAAGTTTTAAAAATCTGCAAGGTTAGGTGTTTTACCATCTTTTTGTGCAACCTGTTCCAGAACTTAACTGTCCTCCTTTCAATTTATTTTTTAATGAAGTAAGAATTTGTCTTTTTGCAACTTGTTATCATTGCCTTTCATCCTTTCACTGTATCTGAGAAAAGTTGGAGTCAATCTCCTGTGTAGCCATCTATCCGTAGTAGCAGGCATCAGTTAAAGTCCCTTCTTTAACTTTTAGATTTTTCAGGCTGAACAAATTCACCTCCCTCATCCTTTCCTCATGTGTTTTGCTATCTTGAGAATCTACTGCTGGACTCAATTTAATTTGTTGATGTTGTTCTTGCAGGGTAAGCAAAGAAAACCATCCAAAAGTGGAACTGGGCCTCAGTTGTGGCTAATTTTTTGCATTAATTGTCTACTCTGTTGACATCAGATGCTCAAGCCTTGGCCATAACAGCAATAAAATGGATCTGGTTCAAATGTTGGGAATATCAGGGAGTACCTGCTAGGCCTGCTTGGAAGAGGCTCTCTCCTAACACACTGTGCCCAGGTCATCCTGTCCCATTCCTTTGGCTCTCTGTGATAGCAATACAGTTAATTGCCTTTTTCTCACTGCTGAACTGTCTGCTTTGTCCTGGAGATGCTGAGTTTGTTTTCTTCCTGTACAAAGTGCATGCACTCCTAGGGACTTTTACAAAGGAATCAGAAGCACCCAGGAAAAAAAAGCAGAAGGAGCAGAAAGCCCTCAATTTCTTCTTCTATGAATAATTTAGTGCCAAGTTAACTGAAACGTTTGAAAAAGAGATTTTTGGTGCCCAGCTTCATTAAACTCTCTATCCCCAAATGGATTCTCTATCAGTGTCAGCATCCAACACTTCATCTTGTCCCAATCACTGCAAAGGCCTTGTGGAAATAAAAGAGGAAGGGAGAGGCAAAGCAGATTATGGTTGCCATTAGGCATGTCTGTGTGTGTGCACACGTGCTCTATAAACTCACGGTGAGGGCAAAACCAGGATCTGTATGAAAAGAAGGAATGAAACCCCAAACCATGTAATCCTTCCAAAACCTGCCTCCTTTTTGGGGTGGGCCACACTGTTAAAGAGCTCTGTGCCACACTGCAACCCCCTATCTCTGGAGAAGGAGTTTAAATCAGAGGATTCTGTTCTTGTGCACTGAGCTTTTACCAGCACAGCAGTGGGACCCCCTTCTCTTGGCAGAGGTTCCTGTCAGTGATCTGTCTTCTGCAGCTATTTCCGTGGGAAGGCCCTCCATCTGCTGCTTGGCAGGGAAGGGAACTTTCCTCTCAAATGTTTTCTCTCTCTCTCTCACCCTGTTTAAGGTATACCCTTTGGAAATCTTCAACGTCCAGGATTTATTTTTGCACAGGGTACATACTTTGTTTTACGTGGCCTGGCTTTCTTCTCTCCTCACAAAACGCCACCCCCGTGCCCTGCTTATCCTGGCAGAGGGAGAAGAATGCTGTTTGCTTTAACATTACCTCGGGTCTCAGTGTGCAACAGGTCAAAAGATGTGACAAGTACACATGCTAATCCCTTTCCCTTTCAGTTAATAGAATAACACAGATGGGAAAGTTTACACTGGGATCTGACACTCACTCTGAGCTGAAGCTGAAAAGGAGACAGGGCTGGACATTACATTTCAGATCAGAGCAGTTCCTGCACACACTCACCTTCCCACCCAGCATCAAGTGCTCCTGTTATCCTAAACTCCATTTGCTCTGCTAGGAATGTCCCCCTTAGCCTTCTACTCTCCTTTTGAGAGTATGTATGTAGAGTTGGCTGTGTCTTGGAAAGCTTTTGTAGAATAAAATATTCCCCAAGAATCAGTGATGTTCAAGTGAAAAAATGTCAACATTTTCCACTGAAACACCACCATTGGTGACTTTTTAAACATTTGGCATTTCTGAGCGCTGAAATATCACATTAGAAAATCATTCCCACCAGATACCAACCAAATACCTCTCAGAAATATTAAACTTATTTCAATAAAATTCCATATTTCCAGTTTTGCCACATCTAATCTGAGTGTTAATATTTCATTTGATTCTGTTTTCTGTTTCTTTGTACTCTCCAGAATGCATCCTCTGACGCTGTGTGACATAGTTTACCTGTAAATTTTATTGCCTGAAGATTTGCCCCTCTACATTGTTCCTGCAGGGACCACACAGAAGAATAAAACCTAGGACCATGCCTCCACATCACACCAAATGCCCCTTTCTTGCCACCAGGTATGTACCATTTCACAGTGTCTTTCATGAGAACCTTCTGACAGCTCCCCACGATCCCTCAAGATCAAGGCTGTGATTGAGAACTCCTTAAAATAAGGGGTTTGAGGGTGTCTCTGTAATGAGAAGAATATTCAGGGTCTGTTCTTAGGTACATGTGGATAAACATGAAAAAATTGTATTTCCTACAATTTTTTTCCAAAAATTTCAATTCTATAAACAAGCCTATATGTTAATTATTAAAAATAAGATTAGATATGCAATTAAAAACATATTTTTGACTGAAAAAAACACATGTATGTACTGAGCTTGCTAGCAATGCCAGTACTCTATTTGTATTAGGAACTGTGCCTGTACAGTTTGTATAACCACAAATTTATTGTTCGTGGGAAACACTCAGTGATCTGCTTTCTGATTAGAGAACTAACATTTGGGTTTGAGAATCACTGCCTGCCTGTTTCATCTGGTTTCTTTGGAAATGTGCAGTTTCAGAACTGCTTTTTCACACTTTGTTCACTTCTCCATAGATTTCACGGCAGGGAGGGTGTGTCCCTCTCTGACAACTTCTGATAACTGTGATAACTCACTAATGATTCAGAAATCAAGACCTCAAATCCAAAACTCAAGATCTTCCTCTCCAACCTGGCAACAGCTCCGAGGTTCACTCACAGGCCATGCAGAGGAGAGGAAAGAGGAAGCTCTGTTTGAAGACGCTCCAAGCCTCCAATTTTGGTGAAAGGTCCATCTGGGTCAGTGGAGAAGTGTTTCCCAACAGGCAGCAAGAGGAAGACCAGCTTAAACTGGACACTAGTATTTTAGGCATTAGGATGAGAGGTGAGAGAGATCCTACAATCAGGGCTGGTCTGCAGAATGCTGTGGATACACAGGCCAAGGTTCAGGACACCTCAGATCGGGCAGTTTTCTGAGGTTTTAGCACTTTCTTTCTATTGACATTTGAAATGGGCACCTTCAGGGAAGCTGTGTGTCCCACAGAAGCTCTGATCTGATTTTGGAGGTGCCTTTCCTCCTACTTTGTAGAAAAACTCTGAAACAGCAACTTATTGATTACCTACTCAGGATTAAGCGTGGATCTGGTGAGTCCAGGTGGCTTTCCCTACACATGGACCAGCATTCCCACTGGCTCCTTATTTGGGGCAAGGCACCTAAATGCTTTTGTCACCCTGACCTTAACTCTGTTGTAATTTCACTTCTGACTTCTTGACTGAGATCTCTCACATGGGAGAGCAATTAGTGCCCATCACAGGGAAAGCTTTTGCAACATGGGTGACTGCCCACAAGAAGCACAGTTGAGACCACCAACTGTTTTATTTGTTTTTCTTCCAATTTCTGCTGATTGAGAAGCTCATGAGATACATCTCATTTCCCTGGAGGTCCCCAGGGAAGCAGTGGTCAGACAGTCCTTTTCCATCCTGCTTTGGGCAATGCTGGTGGTACAGCTAAATTCTGCCTAATTGAGGCCTCATCAATGCTACTGGCAGCTTATTTCAGCCACCAAACTCTTATTATTTGATGGTAATTCACTGCTTTTCAGCAGTGAACTTTTTCCACTGCTTTGGACAAGCTAAATGGAGGGAAACAGTTTAGTGTCTTGAGCTACAGTTTATAGAGATTTAAACTAAAAACCCTAATAATGGTTTTGGTGCTGGAGGCTGCATTGTGGGTGGGAGCCACTGTCCTATTTGAAAATAGCCTTTGCTCACTGCAGTGGCAGGTGGAGATTCTCAGAACTGTATCTATCTGCAGAACTAAATTAAACAGCTTGAGATATCCTTGGATTTCTCTGCACTAGGTTATCGAAACTCATAGAATCATAAAATACCCTGAGTTGGAAGGGACACACAAGGATCTTCAATGTCCAGCTCCTGTCCCTGCACAGGACAGCCCAGAAATGCCACCCTGTCCCTGAGGGTGTTGTTTGTTCTGCCCACTGGTTGTGCCCAGGCTCTGCACAGGTTTTGCAATAGGTGACATCTAAACTGCATCATCCTTTTGCCAATTTGGGCAGGAATTTCGGTATCCCTTCAAATCCCACTCCTTGCTGCTTCCTCCAGTTTGAGGGAGGCCAGGAATTTGCTGGTGGCTGTTTAACCTCAGGAGGCCTTTTTGCCTTCCCGTCTCCCACCCCACACAGCCTGAGATGCTCTTGCCAGCACGCTGAGCTGAGGCTTGCCTCATTTCCTCCCCTGTAATTCCACTCTTTGCTTGGATGAGAAAGGCACTGAATAGATTAAATTTACCTCTTCCTCTGTGGCTGGACTATCTGTGCTTCCTGTGTGTGGGAACAGAGCAAGTCACATTGAGTTCTAGGGGTGATTCAGGTAGAGACAGAGCCTTCACTTTCACTGGACCTTGCACATGAATATCTCAAAGAACTTAAAAATTCTGTGTAAATACAACATGCCAACACTTCTATTTTATAAAATTGTCTAGGCTATACTTAGGACTTGCCTCTGCTGATGTTACTTGAAGTATTTCCACCAATTTTAATTTGGGCTGAGTTATCTTAGAAATAATTTTTGATGGAATAATTTATGGTTCTTTGCTGATTTCTTTAATTCGGCCTATTTTCATACAGAAAGATCTTTTCTTCCTAACACAGGGGGTGGAGCACAGGCCTGATCCCTGTAACCTCACAAGCCAGAAACTGCTAAAAGATCATGTTCATTACGAGTCATAAAATATTTTTTTAATTAAAATATCTCAGTTATCCAGAAAATGTGTTTTCATGATGAGGCTAAGGCACAGCTTTTCATGTAAAGCATACAGTTAAATATATGTGTGTGTAGATTATAAAACTGTTTGGGAAAAACAGCCCAAAGATATCCACCCTATGAGTTGTCTGGCAAGATAGCCTGTGTTCATTCTCATTCCAGAGATCCCATATCTGATCAAACCAGATTTATAACAAAACATTCAAAATATAGGTTATTTTTTGGACCAAGAGAATAAAATTTTCCCCTGCCATGATGCCTACAAAGGGAGCTGGCAATGCCAGGGAACAAGATGTGCTGGGACTCCTGCTTATCACAGTTGTTCTCTTTCAGAACTCTTTTATTTCTTGTTTTTGGTCTCTGTCTCTCTCTTGTCCTGCATTTAGATATTAAGTTTCTTGGACAGAGCATGATTTGGCTTTCATTGTTCCAACAGTCACAGATTTATTGCAGAGGAGCTCTTGATTTGGGACCAATTGATGATGATAATAGATATTGAGTGTAGGTCGCAAAAGAAAGCTCCACAGCTGAGCTTGATGCAAAGAGTGCAGCATTAGGAAAGGTTTATGAAAGAGCACAAATTTTGCAGAATCTTGTTTAGTTCCTCTTTCATTCTCTGAGTCTGGATTTCAGGGAAGAGGTGGCCACACACAACAGCAGAGTTTCCTCCTGGTGGTACCTCTGTGAGGACTTAGCCAGCCCCAGACATGGCAGGGAGCATTGGGCAACATGTTTATGTTTCATGTGACTTTCCTGTGAGCAACATCTCTTTTTGTCACCATCCCATCCCATCCCATCCCATCCCATCCCATCCCATCCCATCCCATCCCATCCCATCCCATCCCATCCCATCCCATCCCAGTGCTCACTTTCTGAGCATTTGCTTGACTCATCACTCCCAGGTTCTTTTCCATTGGCAAGATTCTCCTTCCCTTCACCTGAAGCCAGCCCTTCTTTATTCCTTGGCACCACTGTGGTGCATTTATGCATTTGCAGAGCACAAATGTACCATTGGAACAGAGTCCTACACAGAGGTAGGAGAAGGAGGTAGGCTAGAGTGGCACCATTCCTGGAAGACCAGAAGGGGATGGAAAATGTCCATGAATTCACTGCTGTTTCCAGGCAGAGTAAATTTTACCTATTTTCTCGTGCCTAATGTTAGCCACAAGACATTCTGGACCTTCAGAGTTGCCAAACCAATAGGAAACTAAAGCTGCAGTAGGAGAATTAGATGGAATACAGCTGCTGGAGGCCACGTGAATCTGTGTCCTTCACAGTCGTGGAGCTTACTGGTGCAGCCATGGCTGTTTTTATGTTCTGACAATTCTGAAAACATGCAGCAAAATATTTGTGAAGAACTTCCGAGTGCATTCAAAAAAACTCCAAGTGTGTCAACTGAAAAGCTCTCAGCTCCTTCTGGGGTTGAATGGGAAATTGAATTTAATTTTTAAAAATTTAATTGATTTTGTCAATTTAATTTTTAAGCTTGAAATTAAAAAAAAATCAGTGCTTTAAACTGTTAATGAAAAATGCAGGTATTTCCTTCTGAAAACTAAATATTTAAATGCTTTATTGTTTGAGAAGGGTATTTTAAACATCTAGATTTTGCAGCAACTTACACAGAGCTGAGGAACATTTTGGTTAATGAGAAATGAGATTTTGGTGAAATCTTTGATTTAATACTTTGAGCAGATCTAGGCATCAATCTTGTCTTTTCTACCTTCCTGAATATACAAAGACACTACCAACGACAGGAAATGGCTTCATTCAAGACAAGGACTGTAAAATTCTTTGGTCTTCAGCTGACCTATAAAAATAGAAGAAAAGTGTCATCATCTCTGTTACTAGGAATTTTTACCTTTTTAAGGGGTTTTAATATGAAAGTTCCACACTATTGCCAGGAAGGCAAAGGTCTGAGGAAAAAAGGGAATGTGTATGCTCTGAATTACATGGGACAGTGTGTGGCTGATATTCCTGAGAGGTGCAGTTGAAGTGTTGGGAGCCAGGTTAATACTTGGACCTTTACTTGGAAGCAGGCCAGTAGAAAAGATATAAATGAGCACACGGAGTGGAAGGTGAACAATTAAAATTTCTTTAGAACAAAGAGGCTGCTGGTCCTTCTCCAGGAAATCAGGGTCAAGTCCAGGTTCATTCTCACTGTCAGGCTGTACCTCACTGTGTAAGTCACAAACTCATCTGGAGAAGCCATCCAGGGAAATAATTTGCCATTCACCTAGGATGACCCACAGATGACATGGGATGTCCAAGAATGCCATATTATTTCTTTAATAAGAGTGAAGAGGCACTGAACCAGCAGAGAGGCATGTTTGGTGTGTGTGATTCTCATGTGCAATTCATATGTGATCTGTTAAAACCATGAAATAAGGGAAAAAATGAGCCTGTGTGTCTGGAAAGCAGAGAGCCAGTGTCTGGCAGACCTCAGTTGTGACTGGCACAATAGTGAACTTTAGCTGTGGTGCATCTGTGGTGCATCTCAACTCCCAGTGCTCTACTGGCTTTTTTAGATTTTTTTTTTTCACTTCATACAAAACCAAAGGGTTCTTTTCCATTTGCAGATTGAGGAAAACTTCTCTTGGAAAGTGTGGTATCAATTAGTTTAAACAAAGAGTTTCTTTAACACCTTTCCCACTCCTTTTTCCTGCTTAATATTTTATCTTACCTTGGTATCATAAAGATCCTGTGACTACAATCTTTTGATTATACCTACTACAGAATGTAAGCCCTCATCATGCTGTGATAATATTTGGCAAGAGGTGACTTGTAAGGGTGCACTTTTAAGTAAATTAAAAAAAAAAAAAAAATCCTGGGCAAGATTCAGCTTTCAGGAGAGCAGAGCTGTCTCTCTACAATGGTTATAGTGACAAATGTAAAACATTTGTACAAAGGGAATAGATTAGTCACCAGCTGTTATTATAAGCCTTTCACATTATTTAATGACCAGAGGAGGCTTTAGGCAGCCAAGCAGGAGACTGTATGGCCCCTGAGTGCCTCTTAGAGCCTTGTAAAACCAGGGCACGATCTTACCCTCTCTTATCTCTAATGCTACTTGTGAAACAAAACACACTGGTATTTGGCTTGCTAACCATGGATGCAAACCACTGCAGAGCTTAAGGGTGTTTCATTAGAACTCCATTAAAAATGAACAATCAATTGAAAAAAAAGAATCAGAATCCACAGAGCAAAGCATCACAATGTAAAACTAAGCGGTCCCCTTAGCCTTTTGGGTGGTTTTATGTGTGTTTTGCTCTTAATTTGTGACCCTTGCAACTTTTGGGAGTGGCAGAGTACTTTAACTGATTTATCCATGTATTTAATCAGAGTTTTAAAGCACTGCACAGATCTGGGCACAGGCTTGTGAGGAGAGCGATCGCAGAGGCCTCGTGGTGTTTTGTTCTGTTCTGCTTTTAGGTGCAGTTTTATCCATTTCTGCAGCTGGCTGTTCCTCCTGTAACAGCCAGGCTCTCCAGACCATGGGCCTGGGAGGGCTTGCAGGTTGCCAGGCTGGCTAGAGATGGTTGTGTCTGGCAGAATGTCTGTATGGGCTTGGTGGTAAAGGCAGAGCATGTGCAGATCTATCAAATGTGCTGAAACAGGAGACCTGGCTGGAGCCTCGTGCCATTTATGGTCCAAGGGATGCTGGTTCTGAAGTGATAGCTTGATAGTGGGTTTAAGTGTTTTCCCTTAGAAGTGACAGGTCTGGTGGGTATCTTAGGCAAACTCTAAGAGAATTTAAGACAGATGAACTCTGGAAGTTTGGTTTGGGGTTTTTTCAGTTGAGGTTTTTAAGGTGATCATGAGGGTGATGAAATCTGAAAGCTGCTCTGATCTGTGTTATCACCTCTTACTAGTGAGATATCTGCATGCAGCTGCCAAAGATAGGTCAATACCAGGGTGACTAAAAGGAAAACAGACAATTGCTAAGATCTGTTGTAAGACCAGCAAAGAATTTAAGAGTTTTGGGAGTCTACACTCAGGAAGAAGATGAAATGCAAGTGAGACGATCTACATAGTGTCATTGAGACCTTGGGGAAGCAAGTGGCAGAAGCTGAATTCATCAGGGAACCAAATTCAGAGCAATGGTTTGAAACAGCACCCATGTTCAGCACAGGGAACTTCAGCCTTGCTCATTCAACAGCTCCAAAATAATTAAAAAGTTTCTTGCCTCAGTAAGCTCCACTTTCACAGACTGCTCTGTCTTAGTCACACAGCATTCTGCAAACATTTACAATTACTCTGCTTCTCCAAGCTGTCTTTGGAAAGCAGGTAAATACCAAAGTTCATAAACATTGGTAGTGTTGGGATCTTGGCACGGAGTGACTGAAACCATTTTCTTTTTAGCTGTCTGTGTTTCATCAAGGTGAGTTGAGTATTCAGAATCTCAAAGAACTTGGAAAGTAGATAACTTCAGCATCTTTGGGCATAAACTGACTTAAATATTCTGAAAAACTTGGTTTGATCTTTAATCTCTAAGATGCTACTTGTTTATGCATAGACAAATCCACATTTTGAAATTAAAAAGTTGGTTGTACTAAGACAAAACCTGGGGATTAGGGTGCCTAAGTCTGTTAGCACCGTATTTAATTGGTGCTTGGCCTTTTTAATTACCCTGTGCCTGGTTTGGGGAGCCTGTTGCTGGGGGAAGGAGCAGGATGTGCTGGGAGCTCTCCTCGTGCCAGTGGCCAAACGTGCCGGTTTCGCACGGCACTGCTGATGAAGTGATCGTGTGCTGCTGGCTCTGAAGTGAAAACAATCACTCTGAAATCTCAGGGCTTCCTTAGAAATGTAAAAAAATGGGGTGGGAGCATAAGTTAATTGTGCTTTTACACACTGTTATACTTGTCAGTGTGCCAGGCTCTACATTTCTTCCAAGGGCGAAATGAAAACTCCAAATTCATGTGGTTATGAAACAATTTCAGTATGAGCACTCAGCAAAGAATTATAAAGTGGGAAAGACACAGTCCTGTGTCACAGCTGCTTGAGAAGGGTCTGCACTGATCAAGGCTTCTCCCAGCTTGGAGGAGCCTTTTGGAGTGCACTGAGACCATTCTGTGTCTGTATGTTGGATGTATATAAGACCCTACATAAAAGCTGATTTGTTATGACATTTCTTTCTCAGGAGATGAGGCAACTGGCAGAAGGCAGAACCATCATTTCAAGAAATCTCATTTTTCTGCAGCTGGAGATTTAGGATATCTATCTGTTTTGCCCCGATTTACACCAAAATAAATTCATAAGTTGGAAACTGGGCACGACAAGAAATCTTGGGCACTGCAGGGGACTTCTAGAGAAATAGTGATTGCAGTGGGAGACCAAACAAGGACCACACTCCATTTTCTGTGCTGCAGTAGTAGAGCCTGAGGTACCTGAAGTCATTTGTAAGCTAAGATGGGGCGGCCCCTCTTAGTTTTAGTCCTGAAAAGAAGGGAATGAAGCACCATTTTAAAATCACAGTATCAACCCCTGAGATTTTGTGGTGAACCTCATGTGCTTCATAGAGCCTGAATTTCCAAGGTCAGTGCTGATTTGCATCACCAAGAAGCGAGAACAGTCTCAAATTGGAAATGAGTATCTCATTGGACAAACAGCATTTTGCTCATTTTTGTTATTCGAGTCAAGGGACAAAAGAATGCAGAAGGAGGGGGTCAAAATACCCCGAGGCTAAATCCAAACTGGAGCAAATCCATATTAAAAAAAAATGAATGTTCCTGAAATTAGCACATGCAAATCTACTCTTTTAGCTACATAAACTGAAAACCTTAAAGCTGCGTTGTAGCCCAAGTCTCACTTGGATTCTTGACTCTCATTGATAACACCATGTGCTAATTCAGGCACCCAGGTTTCCATGCACTGTTCTTACCAAGAACAGTTGGTCTTGAGGCAAAACATTTACATAGATGACAGCTATTTTCAGGGAAATGAAAAGTACTGGGTGGAAAAGGAGGTTTTGACATTGTGTGAAATATGGGGTTTACACACAGTAGTTTTTGCTATGTGTTTATAAATTGGTGATTTACCATATATTGATTCACACACCATTTGTAAGTGTCTAATTTATTTATTTATAGAGATGTATGGAAACCATGGTTTGAAAAGCAGTTTGCATAACATCTGGTATGTCAACAGTGTAACCTTTCAATTTACTTGTTGGTAAAAATGTCAATATAATGAACCTGAACTCAGCATTGGTTTACACAAATTTCCTGGCAGACAAAGCAGTAATGATTTGCATGTCAGTGTAAGTGACATGTGCCCTCCAGTTTTGAGTAGTTTACACAGCTAAGAGGGATAAAAAGGGCACAGGGTTGGCTCCTCATGTAATTAGGCTGGCAGGACAAATCTCATGTATTTGTGTGGAGTGAAACATTTCATCTCATTTTGACTTCTGATTTTTCAAAAGCTGCCTTTGCATTTTCATTGACTCTGTTGGGGGTTTTTTTGTTGTTTTTTTTCCTTCTTCTTCTTTCTGTTGACTTTTTTTTTGTTTGTTTGATTGTTTGAATTTTTTTGATACACAGAAAAAGATAGGAGAAAGAAGACTGAAGCTGATATAAAGTTCTTTCACAATTTATGCATATTCGACAAAGATGTTGTACTGGAATATGATAGAGGAGTCCAGTGGATTCCTAAATGCTCTTAATAACATGCCAGCAGGAATGACAGCAATAATACATTGTTTACACCTTTTATAGTACTCCCTGTACAAAATGGATCATAGAAATCACATCCCTTTATTTTTTCCACTCCATGACTCATTGCCTGACAATTTTGAAGCAGAAAATAAGAAGTGCTGTTGATATTGAATAGTAAATATAGAAAAGAACCTTGTTAAAGTGTGGAATCAAAGTTCACGTATGGTAGCAGGTGTTCCTTTTCATTTTAGGGAGTGCAGGCTTGCCCAGAGAAGTCATTGCCCAGCTCCTCTCAACAAAATACCTGTGTGAAAAGGCAGCAGCCTGGTCTTAGGAAAGTGCAAGTTATCTCCTTCCTCTTCTCCTGCCCTGGCTCTCCACCCCAAAGCAAGAAAGTACTTCTCAGGCCACGCAAACATTGTCATATGTGCTGAGCTCTCCTGATGCACAGGCAGCAATCACACATGTGATTGCTGCCTGTGCATCAGGAGAGCTCAGCACATGTGCACCCCAGGTGGGTTTTTGGGGGACACTGAGCCCAGTATTCAAAGCCCATCAGCACAAGCTCACCCATGGAGATCAGAGCTGCTTGCATTTATATTTTCAGCAACGCATGAGGGCTGAAAGCAAAGCCTGTGATTAATGTGAATTTGCAAGGAAAGGCCCAGTAGCCACCACCAAACACCCTGAGAGACTCCTTATGCCATAAAGGAAAGAGAAGTGACTAGGAGAGAGTTTGACTCAACTGGGAATGAGGCGGGAAAGAGAAAAAAGAGAATAACAACAACAAAACAGAAAAGTGTTGGGCAGCAGTTAGTTCAGAGAAGAGGCTCACACAGGGTTGAGCTTCATTTTAAGGTTCTGATTTATCTGAATTGAGCATGGCATCAGCTGAAATTCAGAATGAAACTAGGACACAAACTTAATTGCAAAACCAGCTGCAACCACAGGATGCAGTCACAGAAAATTCTCACTCATTTGAGGCTGGCATAGGGTTTCACCAAGCTTCAGCAGGAGGTTTTGGGGGCCCCAAAATAGATTAAGGGAGTTAAAACTCAGTTGCTTTCCCAAATTCAGCCCTGGCCTAGCAGAAGTAGAGAAGGGGATGATTAGAGAGTATCCACACCAGTAGGAGTGATAGCTGGCTGGCACATGACTTGTCCACCTAACAAGGTGAGATTTGTAGGGGTGCTGTTGTAGCTGTCGGTGTAAACAGACATGGTCATCCTAAAACACCTCTATCCAACACCATGGCCATGAGTGACACAGAAAACCAAAGGCCAACAGCTGTTTCTCTTGCAAAACAAGTGAACCAAGAACCTCAGAGCTGCGGAGAGCAGCCAGCCACAGCTCTCACCCTGCTCCTCTAATTGTCAACTGCCGATGGCCGATTCCTGGAAACAACCAGGGAGAGAGAGCTCTGTGCCTCTCATGAGCAGACTTGTGGTTTCACTGAAAAGCCAACACGACAGCTCAAAGCCAGTCATTCCAGCAGCATCTCTCCTTCCCCTGACACTGTCTCTCTGCTGCTCCCTCAGAGAATATTTTCTGCTGCAGACATTTATCCCACTTTGGATTTCACTCCTCCTGCCGCTATTCTGGTTTTGTCTAGAAAGGCAGATTTTGTCTGGCTCTCAACAGCCTGGAGTGTATTTTTTCCTGTACTGGATTCAGACAGGAATGCTGTTGGATGGGCCAAGGCTCAGGAAGGTGTTGCACAGAGGAGGCTCCCTCACATGGGTGCTCACCCTGAGCTGTTGGGGAGTGCCTCCACTTTGCTGTGACTCCCTCTTTGCCACAGGGGACAGACATGCAGGGGAGGGGCTGCAGAGTTTTTAGTTCTCCATGGGATTTTGAAAAGCAAAAAATACTTGAGATATGGGAGACATGTTGCCTTCATCTCTAAACTGGGCTTTCCTTGGTTATCCTACAGGCATGGGAACTTCGTGAGGTCTGATCCTGTGCACACTGGGGGAAGATGAGGATCTCAAGCAATGCCTTTTTATTCCAGAGCAGCAGCTCCTGCTAAGCTGAGTGGGGTTGTGGGCAGCAGAGAGGTGAATCCCATTTCTGGGACAGGTGAGCCATTGAAACATGCAGGATTTTCTCTTGCCTTTGGCTTTTTGAGTTAATGGGTGTGAAACTCCTTTTCACTTCTGCTTTTCATGTGCATGCTTGGTGCAATGCACTTCTGGTGTGGAGTTTTGCAATCAGGAGATTTCCCCATCAAGTTTGGGTTTGTTTCTCTGATTTTTACAAGGGATGAACAGGCTATCACTTCAGGGCAAAGCAGACATGTAGCACATCAGGGCAGGGTAATCCAAGAAAAATAGTATCTGAATACTATTTGTGTTGCAAGCACATGTAGGCGTTTATTATTTCTGAGAGCTCTCTCGTCAGTCAGACACTGAACAGTCGTGACATCTGTTGTAAGTTACTGTCCCCCAGAGTCGTTTTACACAGTTTGGCGTTTGCTTTTTCAAATCCACCACAAATAAAGCCCTGCATTATCTCTCTGTCCCCACAAAGGCAAGTGAGAACCTCCTGGGGAAATGCTGCAGACTGCGAGGAGGTGGAGAGGTTTAGCAGAGGAGGCTGTTTGGGTCCTCTCTGCCTTACTATGGGTTGAGCACTGAACCCCCCAGTCCACACCATCAGAGGGACCCCCCTGAGGTCCACAGGAGATGAGACAATGGTAATTTCATAAAAACAAAAACAAAGACCAAGTGCAAAGGCTGACCTGCAGCTCCAAACTTTCTGAGCCATCATCCTGTGCTGCATTGGGGATCCCTGTGTTGGTGTTCACAGGTTTGCACTTTGTTGGTGCCTCCCACACTGCTGCTGGGAGCTGGGAAGGCCAGAGCCAAGTCAGCTTTCCCTTTCAGCCCATCTGCCTGTATCAGGGAAGAAATACTGTCTGTTTGTTTAGGTGAGATATTAGTCTGCCCCCAGAGCTCCAGGTCACTGTAAATGTAACACAAGCCCTATTTCCTGTTAGGAAAGGGGAAAAAATATGCCTGTGAATTGTCTCTGATGTGCTGCCAATTGTCAGGGAAGATTCAATTTGGTGGAGAATTACTGTGCTCTTAAGGAGCTGCACCAGTGACGGAGATTTAGGGCAGCTACTCCTTCCAGAAATGGGAGATTTGTCTGATTTCCACAAAACCAGGATTGGGACTGGCAGCCAGCTGCCCACTCCACAGGCATGAATGGCTTGGAGGGGAGGCTGGAACAGTGGCTCAGGTTAAGGGGACCATATTGGGACAAGAAGGGGACACCTGTGCATGGCTGAAGGAGAGCTGGACAGAGGTTTGGGGTGAGGCTGGCAGGGGCTGGGGTAAAGCTTTCTGTCAGTGTTTCACTATGGTAAAGGACAACTGGTATTTTCTTGCCACCTAGCCAAAAATTCAGACCAAAAGGGACAAGAATTTTTCTGTGTGTAATGCACACATGTGTTCACTTGTAATCCAATAAAGCAAATATGTGACCTGTGGAATGACCCAAAGCTGCCACAATAAATAATGTTATAGATCACTCATGCATTTTGCTTTCTTTTGCATTTCCTGTATCAAGGCCAATTTCAGCTGTTGTCTAAGCAGCCATGTATAAACAGGTACAGTAGAAATCACCCTTGCCCTTCCAAAACTGGCAAAAAATGGGTTTCCCTCTCTTTTCATTATGCTTATTGCAAAGAGTAGTATTTCAATTTAGGACTGGATAAAGGTGCAGTGCACTTAGGCAAAGCTTATGTGTTTACACCATGTTGTTTGGCCTCCTCTGTAGGCCTTGTCTCCAAAGATATTCACCCTCCAAAGTTTCCAGTGGCAAAGAAATACAAAAAAGCCTATGGACCGTGTCCTGTGAAATTGCCCAGATGTTAACTGGACATCAGAGGTGCTTTGCAACCTGGCCTTGTCAATGTGTCCATGTGCCAGTTTGTTCTCTTCCCAAAAAAGAGAACATCTAAATCATGTTAGCCTTAGAGGCAGAGTAATTGTTAGCTAAAAGCTGTATAATCCATAAAAATAACCCTAAAGAGATTTCATTTTTATTCAGCTTACTACTGCAGCAAACAATAGCTTGGTTGGCAGGAGACCAGGAGAAATGCAGAAAATCAATTTTAAGGGGTATAAAAGCATGCTTTTTTTGCCATTTGGTTCCCTCTCTGAGTTTTAGGGAGCTAGTGGGGCAGCTGGTGGGAGTGAGCTGATGGCCAGCAGTGTTTCTTTCCCCAGTGCTTGCAGCTAGCAGCTCACTGTGGCCTCTATCTCCCAATCTCTGGGCACTCTCCCTGGTACTGAGTATCTCTGAATCAGCCAGGGCACACCCAGCACCAGCTAAATTATCCTCCCTGCAGTCCTTGGAAATGGGGGAACTCCTGTGCCACGCTCCAGGCTTCCAGGCAATCCCTGGAGATGGAACTTGTCCTCTCCAGCCGTCTCCAAAATCCATCAAGGTTTTTCCTGGAGTGCTGGAGCTCAGCAGGGCAGCTGAGCCCTGGGTTGCAGTCCAGGGGTACACACTCCCAGGGCTGCTCCGTGGGGTCATGCCCTTCCACTTTGTCCAGAGGTTCCTTCTTCTATGGAAAATGCAGACACTGTTCCTGGTATAAATACAGATCTTTGTTCTCCTTCTTTTACTGTGCCTCTGTGTTTCAGAGTTATGCTGTTGGAGCAAATATTTAAAAATGGAATGGCTTATTCCATGAAAAGCTGCTTGGCAGAGGCATGGGGTCAAAAGCCAGTGCTGCAGCCCAAACCAAGGCCTGTGGCTGCTCCATCAGCTGCTGCAATCCCTGCATGGGACCAGTCTCTCTCCCTGAGCCTTTCTCAAAAACTTGCTGAGCCATCCTTGGCTCCTGATAGAGCTGATCAGCTGATGACTTCTCTCCTGCTCCTTCAGCCTTTCTCTGGTTGCCATCTAAGTATCTCCCTGCATAAGGCTCCTCCTGCTTTCCCTCTTTGCATCCCTGCAGCCATAAACATATGTAATAAATATTAACTACATATGTATTTTGTATTTGTATACTAACATTTAGGGAAAGAAGTGACTTGCAGTTTTGCACTAAATGAAGGTAGGAGGGTATTAATAAGAAACATGTTAGGAAAGCCCCCTCTTTCCACCTCCCTCGTCTGTAATCTGAAATTTCCTTTAGAGACTGCTTCTTTTTTTTCAGTCATCCTAAATCCTATTAATCCTTCTTTTTATTTTAGTCAATTGAAAAAAATGCTATTATTGCTAAGGAAGTTTGAGATCTACTTAGAAAGAGTAAAATGGATTTAATCTGGTTCTTGTATGATAAATACATTTTAAGCTTCTTGGTGTGTCTGCATCAAAGATGTCAAATGTAATCCTTTAAAATCAACGTGATAGATCCTTTAATACACTTTCTAGCCCATTGCTCTAAAATAATTCCTACATTTTAAAATGTGTATTCACAGGAGACCAGTATTGTTTAGGACATAGGTGGGCATATCTGAAATACCCAGACAGAAAGTGTCTGCTACTACAGTGTCTTGAACTGTTGGGAAGAATAGCTATTACTCACTAAATCTGGTATCCAGTTCCTGGAGAAAAGGTATTTGCTCCTGAAAACACCTGCAGGGTAAAGTTTATTTCCCTTTTGTCAATCTGAGCAGCAAAGTAAGGATGCTATAATAAATGATGGCAGGGGCTGAAAAAGATGTGAGGACAGAAAAGAAATCATTAATCCACAGCACCAACTCTGATGACAGCCAGCAGATACCAGACTGCCAGCACATCTCTTTTATCTGCGGGTTTATCTCCTCTTGGGCACTGTTTGTTTTATTTGGGGGTGTTTTTGTGTGTTTGCTTGGTTTGGTTCTTTTCCATGAAATTTTGTCCCCTCTGTGGAGATCCCCAGATACACAGGAGTGCCCATCTTTATCTCCTGTAAAAGTATTTCCTAAAACTCTGTCTCTGCTGCTGCCCTGGCTGTGATGGGCTGGGGCTCTGTCAGTAGCCCAGGGAAAACAGCTTAGCAAGGTTACCACAGTGTCACTCTGCAAGTAGCCAGCAACTCCTTGCAGTTTATTCTTCATGCTCTTAAGTATGACCTGGAAATTTGTATCCTTGTATAACCAGATGTCAGTTCCCTCAATTCCTACAAAGCCACTCTTTTTCTCCCCTTCCCCCTCCCTCGCTGGCTATCCAGAGACATGAAAAACCAACAACGTGGGTTCATGCTCCTGACAAGATGAGCCCTGTCAGGAATATACAAGCTGTGGTTTTTCCTTTCTGCATCTTGAAAGTGAAGAAAAAACCCCTTTGATTTATCTAAAGTTCTGTTATTCTTTTTTTTTGGTCTTTGAGCTAATAAAAGGTGTCATTATATTATCACACTTGTGTCCCTTCCATGTTTACCCTGGCCCACATTCCACTCTGCAACAACAAGAACATAAAACATCCCATGAGAAACTCTAGGTTAAGTTTATTTGACTTATTTTTTCTAACCTATGTTGTAATCAGGATTGTTTTGCTAACTTAGTTCACCGAGGTAGTTTTTGGTAAAGCCTAAGATTTGCTTAAGTGGCCAGAAAGAAAATACATATGACTGGTTTATGCCTTGCCACCCTGAATTGTAATGTTTTGTTTATTATGACTTTGAGCATGTTTTATTGGTGAGTGGAGAGGTCACAGCCTCGCATTTGAAACCTGTGTTTGTGCTTTATGGGTTCTGGGATTTGAAACCACAGGCAGGCACTGAACTTTTTGGCTGCCTTAGGTAGCTGTGACCAAGTGGCCAGACCAGGTCCTCTCCTCTGTGGTCACCGTCCTGGGAGCAAAAGTGTGACATTGGCCTGGGACAGGAGGTCTCCAAAAAAGAACATGAGGCTGAAATAACCCCACTGCAGTGTACTCTGCTCTCCTCATTCCCAGCCTCTTGTCATTCTTAATATTCTTAAATTCTGAGATTTCTAGTCAGTCTGTTCTTTTGGAAATAAATGTGTTTGGAAAGAAATATGTGTTCATACCCCACGTAGAAAATATGGCAAAGATACACCCAACTTCTGTAGTGGTGGGTCCAGTTACAACAACTCAGTAGAAAAGACTCTTCATTCTACAAATGGAAAAATGGGTTTGGGATGTGTCCAACACCTTGTACTTCCAAAGAATCTGGTGGTGGAACAAAGGTGCCTTCACTTCAAGGTTTTCAGCCTCAGATTGCTCAGAGCAGTAGCACTGCCAGGTATTACCTGGCAATGTGGCAAGCGTGGAAAGATCTGAGGCAAATTTGCTTTAAATCTATTTAAAGTAAGAGGCCAATTTTTCCATATGAAGGATTCAGTGAAGTGGGGGATGTTCAGGTGTGTGAAGTACACTCCCATGCTAATCGTTTTGCTGTTTGATTTGCAAGATGAGCAATTATGGTATAACACAAACTCGCTGATCTTACAGGTCTGCTCCAACCTGCACCACTCCATGATTCCACATTTCTACTGCTCTCAGTGGCCTTGCAGCATTCTCCTCTGGATGCTCAATGTTCAGGTGTTTTACTGCCAGATATTTAATGTACAGCCTGTGTCAGGGGTGTCCAAGATGAGCTCAATCTGAAGTCCCCACCCCTGAAGGTTTCCAGGCCAGGCTGGATGGAGCCTGGAGCACCTGGTGTGGTGGAAGGTGTCCTTGCCAGGGGGGTGGAATGAAAAGGTTATAAGGCTCCTTCCAACCCAAACCATTCTATGATTCCTCCATTCTTCACACACATTTTGTGTCCATGGCAGATGCCAAGTTCAAAGAAGCACCTAAGAAAAAATGAGTTCTCACCAACCTTTTTACAGTGGGGAAAAATGAGGTCCAGAGAATTCATTGTCTGCATTATGCCCACAGGAACTCCCAGACTTATGATCTTCTGCCACTCTCCTAAATTCTATTCACCTGATTACATTTTATGTCACTGATACTAATGGTACCAAATTTCATGTAGCTGTTCCCTCACAAAACAAATACTGCAGTGATGCTGCTTTTGACCACCATTAACTGGTAAATTGCTTTTAAATATTTCTGAATTCAGTATGTCCAGTTTCATCCCTCTGCTGGAAGATTCCTTTTATTAATTACATTTTTTTCCAGGCTGCGGTGGGATGGTTAAAAAAGCTGCATTAGTCTGTAAAATCACCCAGGGGAGATCTTGGTTCAGTCCTTACCTCCAGGTGTTTTGTACTAGGTAATATGGAATAGGATACTGAGGATCAGGCTTTTGACTTCTGTCTTTTTTTTGTCTTGAAGGGAGTAAACAAAGCAAAATTTTCCTGCCTAAACGGAGTGATCTCTTCAAATGGAGAACTAATACATCATAAATACAATGAAAACACACAGACTTCTTGTCAAAATAGATATCTTTTCTTCCATTGTCTGTGTTTTTTGATGTTATTTTTGTCATGTCCATTTACTGACTATATATATATATATATATATATATATATATATATATATATATATATATACACACATATATATACATTCTTCTTATTTACTTCAGTACCCAGTCTCAATATTTCTTGTGGTTTGCCCAGAACTACACAAATAATTCATAAGTCATCCCTGAGAGCAAAGATGTGGCTGAAGCCACCTGAGGGAAGGGATCACCCACAGACTCCAGGAGGGCAGATATTGATGAGCTGTCAGTGCTGGACACACCAGAGGGGTGTGGGATTGATGAGGAGAATAATGAGTCCTCCAGAAGATATTTACAGATCTTTGGTTCCAATAACTTTACTGCTGGTCTCACAAGTGGATCAAAAATTAGAAGCAAGCAGTGTGCAGCCATACAGAAAAGTGAGCAGGCATGTATGAATGAATGAAGGAAATATGGTTAAAAGCAGGACCTTCAGAGAGGGGAAGAGAGGGATCAGCCATCAGGACTGCTGTCTCCTCAGAAGATATTTGGGATGCAAAGGAAACACAGTACAGTACTGTGTAGCAGTGAAAGCTTTTTTTGCACGGATTGGGATATTTTTTACATTTGCTCCAGTTCTCTCTGCCTGACAATGGTCCCTTGCCCATCTGCCCGCAGTGGGAACTCTCTCTCCACCAGTCAGTGTACATTGGCAGTGATTCTGCTTCCCACTCTGAGAACATCCCACTCTGCCACCAGCAGAAGCTGTGAGAGTTTGGCTTTGCTTGTTTTCCTTAGCCCCGCTCAGAGGAGGTTGTTCCCGAAAGTGCTCGTAACTGATTCTCACTTCAGGTATCTGCTCCTCCCTGGCTTCTCCAGCTGTGGTCTGTGGAGTATGAGCAGCACCATTCCTGCTGGTGCCCACAATGAAACAGTAGAAAATCGTGCCAGGATTGGCATCTCAGGGGAGAAGCAGCAGAATTGCCCTTTCTTTATCAAACTGAGTCCTGGAGCTCAGCTCTGGCAATTGTATATGGCAGATCCATCACCACTGGGGCTTTCCCCCCTCTTATTTGTGCATTCTTGTTTATTCCAGCTCTTTATTTTCCATTCCCTTCTGGGCTTGGTCCTGCCAGAGGTTGTGCAATCAGCACTGCAGTGTCCAAAAGTGCATGTTCTTCGTGGCAAAGCAGCATCTGGCCCTGGGCTCAGCTGGGCTCTGGTTTCTCCTTGCTGCAAGGCACAGCTCTCAGCTGTGTGTGCTGTGCAAGGGATGACAGTTTGCTGGCCTGGGAGGGGACCAAGCCCTCGTCCCCTGGGTGAGCTGGCTTGCACGTTAAGTGGAAACTTTCATTATTTACCAACTGGTCAAAATGACTTTGCTATTGACATAGGCTTCATTATGTCAGCCATTCCATTCTTTGAAAACGTGGGCAAAACAGAAAAAGAGTGATGGCAGGGAGGGGGAAATTCCATTTCTTCCTAAATTGAGTGGAAACCTCTTCAGGAAAATTAAAGAAAAACCCGAGAGAAGAAGAGCAAAAGAAATAACTGTGGCCAAAGCCACTTTCCTTTCTCTTTTTCAATCTCTTTTCCAACATGCTCCTGGTAAAATCATTACAAAGGCCGTTTATTTTTAAAATTGAAAGATTGGGGAGAGTCATAATGAGATATTATGTGTAAAAGTTGCACATAAATTTCCTTCTGTCATATTTTGGGCTCACCTAACGCATCCCCTTGGCAGGCCTGAGGGAAGCTGATCACTTTAGTATAGATTGTGTGTGCTTCAATAATATTGCCCAAGGACAGAGCTACTGGGTGGCTGAGTTGGCTACATGCTGATTTAAAAATTAGCTGGGCTTTTATTTGCCACAGTAAATTACTCTCTCTCAAAAAAAAAAAAAAAAAGGAAAATAAGAAAGTTTTGTAGCGGAATGAAGCAGCAGGTTTGGAGCAAGACCTTTCTTCTTTCCTTTCCTTTTTGAGGAATGCAATTTTTTTTAGTCATTGGAGAGTTTTTGTTGTTTCTCACCTTTTTGAAGAGGGAGAAAGGCAAAGGGATTGTGGTGAGTGATGCAGAGATAAGGCCAATGTTCTGTGTCTGCTCTGTGGGGTCTCTCCTTGCAGGCTGCCCTGTATGGATCTCACGGATCTGGAGTTGGACAGTGTCACACAGCACCCTGGTCCTGCTCTCAGCTCAAACACATCTGTCATCCCCTTTTAGATGTAGCACAAGATGCTTTAAGTTTCTTACACAAGTGCCTTGAAATGCTATTTAAAACTGTTTTTATGATTAGGCAAGTTTGAAATTTCTTGTCACATCTGCAGCCTGGGGTCTGTGTCTCCTCTTTGAGCCATAGGGGTCATGCCTGGCTTTTCTGCAGAATTTGGTGGGCCCTGATTTTATCACTTTCTTCATATTTTGTTTTTATTGTCCCCATCTCTCTCTTTCTGAGGTTTTTGTGCTTCCAGGATCTCAGCTGAGGAATTTCCACAGTTGCCAAGAGCTGGGACATTTTCATTTCCTACCCTTTCTTGGTTGAAACCAAAAACTGGTCTTCAAGGAGGCAAAGACCATCAAAGAGCATAAGAATAAATAGTAATTCATAGCAGTCTTTGCTAATATGCTCAATTTAGAGCTCTGGAGTCCAAGTCCTAGCCACATCACCTCTGTATTCCATTTTCTATGAAACACTTGACCTATTTACTCACTTTTTGACCTAGCAGTCTAAGAAATATAAGATGGAAAAGACATGACCAAAATGAGAGGTTTAAATAAACAGCTTTTAGTGTGGGAAAAAGGCCACATTTATTCTAAATGTAAACATGTATTTTAAAAATCTGAATACCCTCATACTTTGGGCAAATCTGAGTGAATCTGAGCTTTACATTTAGCCTGTGTCTCAGCCCTGTGCCAAACAAAAACTGGAACTGGAATTTGGAAAGCCAATACTTTAGCTCAGATTCAGGTAAATATGCTCTGCACCAAACCTCCCAAGCTTGCTCTATTGGGAATTGTAGTTAATTAAATTAAGATTTCAGTCGTCTTCACTGGTATCTTCATCTCTGGGTAGCAGCCTTGGGCAAGGTTGAAAGTGAAACTTGCTTCCTTTGCTCCAAGGCAGCTTTGTCTAAAATCGACTCTGGAATCAAAAGCTCCATGTGCAGCTATTAAAGCTCTCTCACCACAAGCTGCTCTGCCAGCATTTCTGAATGCCCCACTCCTGCAGGTATCCCAGCAAGCTTTCATCTTGTGTGAACTGTAAAAGGAGGCATCGGGGTTTATTACAGAGTTTGTGCTGCTAACGTGTCATACATCATGCCATTAATTAAGAGAAATTCCTCTTTCCCCAGTTGGGTGGCTGCACAATGCTGCCAGCGTGTATATATTACCCACCCTGGCCTAACCCAAAGGCTGCATGACTGATTGCACCCCAGAGATCTTCCAGCCTCCTCAGGTAATTCCACTGCTGAGGCTCCAAACCCGAGGAATTAAAGAAACCTCTGCACTGGGCTCTGCTCCCCTCGTAATTGGTACCAGAGTGGGGTGCGGCGGGTCCATGTGTTCCCAATCACAGCCCACACAATGAAAATGTTTTCTTTCTGGGACAATCTGCAGAAACCTCACGGGGATCTGAGGGTTTTATGTATATATATGTGGACGTAATAATAATAATTATCCTCATTAGGATGTTAGCTCCAAATCTTGGTGATGTGCTTTAGAAATCGGAGGGAGAGCTGGAGGATGTGCCGAGGAATCGCTGCCCACGCACGGCCCCTGACATCACCCTGGTGTTGGGGAGCACTTGGAGCCTGAGCCCCAGGAGCTGCTGCCTTCAGCAGGAGACTGATGTTCACCTGCCTTCAGCTGGGGCTGGACAGGTGAGGTGGGGACATCCTTTGTCTGTCTCTTTTCCCACTGTGTGCACAGCTGCTTTTGTAAAAATTTTCCACCCAGCTTTGTTCCTGCAGCAGTGGCATAGGGTTTAATTTATCCAGGGTTTAATTTATCCAAAGTTTAATTCATCCAAAGAAGCTGCATGGACTCAACTAACAGCCCCCCAAATTTCTGTGCTTCTCACCAATGCTCCTCCCTCCAGGCTCCTGGGGATTAGGGACACATAATGGGATGCTGGAGTGCTGTTTTACAGAGGATAACAATATTATCCCTCAGACTGAGCCATAGGGTATAATTACAGCTGTTCAGGAATTTTGTCATTAAAAATCTTTTGGTTAGAAAATGTCAGTTCTTTGAAACAAATTTTTGGAATAAAGGGGGAGGTTTCTAGTGTCAAAGAGGAATAAATTCTGGAACAACCACTGGCCCTGGGTAAAGGAGAGCTGTGTTCCAGCCCAAGTCCCAGTAAAAGTGCAGGTTACTTACACAGAGAAACCAGCGCTGTAAAATAAAGGATTCTGAAGGATTCTGTGCTCTCCTGGTGTTCATACAAACTGTAAAGCAAGGGTTTCAAAGATATCTGCCCTGACTAAGCAGGGATTCTTGGTTATTTCCTCTATTTCAGGAAGCACGACCAAGTTTAAGGACTGGATATGTAGCTCTCAAACCTGAGAACATTTCTTTAAAATGAACTATTGAAAAGCTGTGCAGGAGGGTTAACCTTCAGATGAGCTCTTGCTGAAGTGACCCCACTGCTGGTGAGTGCAGGGCCATTCACAGAACAGTAGAATCATTTAGGTTGCAGAAGAACTCTAAGATCATCAAGTCCAGCACTTCCCCCACCACTGCCAAGGCCAGCACTAAACCATGTTCCCAAGTGCCACTTCCAGATGTCTTTTAAATCCTTCAGGGGTAGTTACTGCCTTGGGCAGCCTTTTCCAGTGCTTGACAACCTTGATATCCAATCTAAATCTTCCCTGGCACAATTTGTTAGGGGGAGACCCAAATCTCTGCAGTCACAGCAGACCTGAATACCAAAAGCACCTTGTGAGTGATTAATGAGCAGCCTGGCACTATCATTGCATTGTTAACTCAGTTATTAATGCCATTAACACAAATCCCACACACCACTGGCTTAAAACAACATTTCACTCCATCATGAAGAAAAAAAGGGTTCTTTTGGACATGGGATGCCTGACCCAACAAGCCATTATCCTACAGCCTGCAAAGAACAGCTCCCAGGTGAGCATCACCCAGCACTCACTGCAGTTATCTCCTCCTGCCCCAGTGGGGCACCCCCAGCAGCAGCCCCAGCATCCCAGTCAGCTGCAGCCATCCTGGAGGAATATTTCTGTTGAGGACCCTCTGTGCCCTGGGCTGGTTGGGGAAGGAAGGTGCTAGAAAGCTGTTTGGAAGGCAAGTCAAGTTTCCAACCTCTGTGCATTAGAGGATATAACAAATTAACCAGAGTAGACAACCATGCACCATACTTCATTATGTGCACTGAGCTCACCTCCTGAGCTGTACAGGAAAGAAAAGGCTTTTTTCATTATTTTAATAAAGCTTTTTGCTGTTGTTCAAGGACTTTGGTTTAATACATGATTGTTACTTCAGTGAAATCTACCTAATTCTCTGAGAAATGCTGGATTTTATAAACACTCAGGAATTTTGAAAGAAATTATTGAACAAGGACTTTTCAACATTTTCATAAAGAAAGCTGTGTTTCTCTTTTGAAAGTGACTTTATAATTTGAATATGGAATAGTTTTTCTTTAGATAGGAAATAGTCCAATTATGAAATAGCAGTGCTCTAAATCTTTAGATGTCTGTATTGACCTAATGATATCATTATGGTATGTATAATTTAAATTTATTATGGCAAAAAGGAAAAGGTTTCAGATAATCCCTTCTAAAACAAAAATCTGTTGAGAGAAGTGATTCAGAAATTTCAAAAAGTCTCGAACATAAAAAAATCTTTTCCCTTCTCTTTCAAGTACCATTTGCTTGGATGCCATTTAATGTTGGTTTTACATTTGGCTGTATTTCCCCTGTTCTAAAGATTTTTAGTTTGCATTTAAAAAAAAAAAAAGCTTGGGAATCCATGTGGTGGCCACTGAGGACTTGCACTACTGGCAAACATTGCTACAAGCTGGAGATCCAAGAAATCAAACATAAGAAATTGACTCCTAGAGACTGAGTTTCAGGAAAGTTTTCACACTAAGCCTGTTTTGACTCGCATAGATTTTTGCTCTAAATTTGAATCAGAAACAGAACTCAGTCCCATCTGAGGGAGCAGACAGCTTCTGACTCAGAATCCCAGTCTGCAGCTGATGCTTGTGACTGTGTCCACCATATCTCAAACTGCAGCTCATAGCTGAGCACCCACCAGCACAGAACCACCACGAACTTTTTTGCAATAAACCCTCAGTGCTCGGTTTAACATGCTATTTTTAAACTTGGAAACAAAATCCCCCGAGTTGCACATTCACAGACATGAAAAATGAGGCATTTCATGCACACAACTTTAATTTCAGGAGTGTTTGTGCATGTGCCCACCCTGTTTTGTAAGGACTTGTGCAGATGGCCAGATCTGCAGGGCACAGCCACTTTGGGAGCACACTAACTGCCTCTGAGCATGTGGATTAGGTGCACTTCTCATGTGCACAATTAACCATTCCAAAATTTTGATGACAAAGGAATCATTACGTTCCTGAAAATGTTTGTTATATATATATTGTCCTTTCTGGTTCAGCAGTGTATTATTCTCATTCCTTTTTGTGCAGCCATACAGCTTTCCTTGCTTTCCCAAACTGGTGTAACTGGCATGTGGAATGCAACAGCTGGTTAGGTCTGCAATGATCCAAGAGCAGCAGAAGACAAGGAGTGCAGAGGGGGCTGCTGGCTTCTGCCAAGTGTAGAACCAAGCAGCTGCTTTGTATTTTCACATGCACAAAAATGTTTTGTTAACTGCCTCACTGCCGAGGCACACGGTGTGGGTAGCTGGGTGTAGTTGCTGGCCTGTGGGGCTCCTCAGTGTGCAGAGACTGAGTGATTCTCCTTCTGTTCCAAGCAGTGTTTGACAGCATCTCATCCAAACCTGTGACAGATGGAATGATTGTAGGACAGTGTTCAAACAACTTCATCTTCTCTTTATTGCATTAAGGGTGCCCATATGTGCAAGAATCTCCCCTTAAAAGAACATTCTTGAGATTACAAATGCTCAAAAGCTGGGAAATGCCAATGGAAAATATGTTCTCTGATCATCTTTCATTGGATAAAATAAAAATTTACAATACAATGGTGTAGAAGAGGCTTTAGGATGCCATGTAGTTCTCTGTGACTCAAGGCAGAATTGGCTCCATCATTAAACTGTTGTCAAACTTGTTCTTTACTGTCTCAAATTCTTCTGATTTTTTCCAAAAGAACAGTGTTTTTTGAGATCCTAGGGAGCTTGCAATAAACCTGTCCAGAACTAAAGCTCTGCATCTTATTATGAAGATGGGAAGAGATTGAGGAAACTACTGGTGATTAAAAGAAAAGTGAGACTCCTCTGTTTTAAATAAGAGTATCAGAAGTGAGACTGAGAAGAGAGCATTTTACTCTTCAAAGAGAATATTGCCTGGAGAAACTGAGATAAGAGTTACAAGGGCAAGAGTTGAACCTTCTGTGGTATATTTACATCCACTGTAAATACTTTACTGGTCCATGAGTGCTGTGGTAAAGGCAATTAGGAAAAGGCTAATCAAGAGTCTTAAGGTGTTGTGTCTGATGTGTGCTCATGTACAAATAAAAGAGATGGTGTAGGGGGGGTTCACTTGCAATCTTTAAAAGGGATTCTGGAGGAAGTGGAAAAGATGCACAGCAAATATTCCTGCTCCAGGCTCCATCTACAAAAGGAACAAAGGTCATGAGACTGTGAAGTGCCTGAATCCAGCCCAGGGAAAAGGTGCTGGCAGGTGCAGCATGTGCAGCCTGCAGGTGTGGAAGAAGCCCTGAACTACTGGCAACTCTGCTCCTTAGCAGCTGGAAAAGCTGGGACGAGAGTCCCTGATGGGGCACAGCACTGGAGCCCTGAGCAGTGTGGAGCACAAGTCTGTGGTCACTGTACTCATGAAATTCTGTAGGAAATTAAATTAGTCTAATTGGGCTGTGAAACATGGTGTGTGTAACTTTGGGTGTCTATGTAATGGGGTGCTGAAAACAAGATCTACAAAGCCAGAAGATTGCAGATGGGAGGGAAACATTTGCTTAAAATATGATGTGAGGAAATGGGACAGCCTTCACCCCCATGGGCATGTGGCAGGGGATCACAAAACACCAGGTTTCAAGCTGAGTATTTGCATTTATCTCCCAAAGGCTGCCATGTGCACTCTGGTGTGCAGGGCAAGACCTGCTGAATTCTAGACAAAGACAAGACAATTAGAGAGTGATCCATGCTAAATGCCTGTGCTCTGTCTTCTGTTTATTCATAGCCTTCTGTTGGAGTTTAATTTGCTAAACAAACCTTTCTTATTCATAAGTCTTGAAGATGGAGAGGGGGTGAAACAAGGTGAGACTGACAAAGAGGGTGAACTCTTTGCTGAAGACAGTGACTCTTTTTATAGAAATAGCAGCTTCTCAAGGAATATGAACCCAGGAAGATGGACCTAGGAATATGAACCCAGGAATATGGACCCGGGAATATTTTTGGGGAAGCTAGGACATAGAGAATGGTTACAGCCAAGTCTGAGAAAGAGCTCCTTCCATCAGAATAAAGAGAACTAATAGTAGAGAAGTCCAGAGTGGACAAAGCCATACCCCATTAACACCCAGTGAGTGGGCAGCAGCCAAGAGCATTGCCAAGAACTGGGAGGACAAAGGCATGGGACCCCAGGCTCCTCTCCTGGAGCAGGTCACAAAGCTCTGAGTGAACAAGGCTGTGAACAGCACAGGTGGGAAACAGCTCTCCCAGGGTGCACTCCTGGACCAGCCCCTGCCATGGAGCTCATTTTGTGCAGGTCTGAGAGGTCACTGGGCTGCTGGGCCCTCCCCTGCCTGGAGATGTTGGAGCAGGGCCTTGAGCTAGGAAGTGCCAGTAACTTCAGATCTGAAAACAGCTTCTCCCTTATCTCACCTTGGACACATCAAACTCACAATGACTTCTCCTGGTCTTCACCCTTCAGGACCTCAGTGACTTGTCCTAGTTTTCCTCCTTCAGGGCCTCATCTTTTCCCATCCTCATCAGCTTGCTCTGAGGAAACATCCGTGGGTATTTGAGAAGCATTTGGATGCTGTCCTGATGAGCCTATTGAAAAGCCCATGAGGAAATGAATAATTCTGTACTTGATGAAGGGTTTGAAAGATGTGCCATATATAGTGCATGAGGCCCTGTGTTTAGGCAGGGGAAACATAGAATATGGAGGAGCTGCTCTTTCAGAGACAGCATCTGACCTTTATCCTCAAAACTCTGAGAAGGCTTTTGGAGAAAACCAGTGGGTGACCAGCTGTGATGCAGCACGTGTGCCCAAGTGGCTCAGGGTGCTGCTGTGGCTTCAGGAAAATGTTTTGCTGTGTTTTCAGAAGAATGGCAAAGTGTGTGTTTAGCTTTGCATATAGTGAGAAGCTTCTCTGAGGATTTCACTGCTGTTTACTGCAGATGAAGCACAAACTGATCTTTGCCAGCCTAAGGGACTCAGCACTGGTTTGGGTGAACTTAAGCTATTGGCTTTGAAGCTTTGGTGAAACTTCAGGTGTTTGTTTGTTAGAACTTGGCACTCAATTAAATCACAGCTCCAAGAATGCCCCACAGAAGGGAGGACTTATCACATCCAGATCAGGTCCCCAGCTGAATATAATTTAGAGATTATATTTGCAAAATCTGGTGTGTGGATGCACTGGATTTTGAGTTTTGGATACTCAGTGCAAACAAATCTCAGTTATGTATCACTAACTTATTTTATGACATGGCTTCAGGAAAATGAGGGGGGAAATGACACTTGAAACATACATTTTTTACAACAAACTTCAGTTTTGAGAAAACCTAGATAAATTATGGGCTGATTCTCCTTCAGCCATTCTTTACTAGACGTTTTTAGAGAATATCTATTTATTTATTGTCCTCTGAGACCACTAGAGAGGAAGGAAAATGCAGTTAGTCCATCACTTCAGTGGATAAAGAGGGATGCAAACTCTTAATAAAGTATCGATGGCACCCCAAGGGGACAAGAAGAGATTTGCATCCCCGTGGCCCAGCTGCCAGAGCTCATGAGTTACTGCAGCAGCAGCCAGGCCCTGTCAGACACAGGAGCATGTTGAGAGGAGAGGGAGCAAAACATGATTTGCACCGGCATGCAGCGAACAAGTGAAGCTGTGTAAAAATGAATGCACAAAATTAGAAGGATTAATGGAACAAGTTAGTGCAGGGCAGCAGGGAAAGTCCCCTCTCTAGGCACTTCTGCCAGGTTCCACCCAGACAGGTTATGTTGTTTTTTTTTTTAAACTGCTTTCTTTTGTAAGTGAAATTTCACCTGGAGAGCACCTCATGAAGAAAATTCAATTCTACCCTCCCAGCTCCACCTGGATAAGCCCTTTGAGCTTTTATATTTTTCTTTTATTAAGAAAATCATGGTGGTTTTTGCAGAAGCCTGAGATGTTGGCTTGATCTAAGGAAGGCTAATGGCATGTTAGCCATCAGAAATCATCCAGTGAGTTCATTTGCATCGAATGCTCCTCTTAACCTCATGTTGTAAATCACTTTTAAATAGCCCTGCTGCTTCACCCCAGGGCTGGCTGCTGTTCAGGATGGAGCAGGAGAGTTTCTGCTTGTGTTGTGAAGGCCTTTGAAATCACTTGTGATAAAGCTCTGGAGATGTAAGGATTTTACTGTTTAAATCACAAAGCAGGGCCTAAATATTTTTCTACAATAGCAGTTTGCTAAGGAGCAGAGGCTGTTCCTTTCAAGCCAGTCCACTCCCACCACCTCTGAAGTTAAACAAATGCTATATTTGCAGCATTTTCCCCATTAGGTGGTTGGGCTTTGGGGGTTTTTTTAGTCCTATACCTGGTTTTGATCTTGCAAAAGGCAATTAAAACATTCACAAGATGACAGTCATTTCATGCAATGGAAGGCTGATTAATTGAGGGAAAGGGATGATATTTGGGAATGAAAAACAAACTGTGACATGTAAAATTACATGTGAAGAGAGTTCTTTTTTTTGCTCCTCATAAAATTCTCAGCAAGTGAACTTCAGATGTCAGCATTTAAACACTGTCAGGTATTGCTTGTGTTGCTTGGTGCAGCATCTGCAGACCAACAGGGAAATGTCAGATGTCACACAATCCTGACCTGGAGGGGCTGGTGTGCACTGAAGAGATGGACAAGTCAGAAAAAGGGAAGAGCAGGAAATATTGGCACTATTCCAGCTCATCTCTTTCTCCATTTAAATATAACTTCAACCAGTTTCAGCTACCTGAGACTAATCAGAATTTAAGATGATATAGAATTTGGTACCAGGGAAAGAGATTTAAGAAATCTTATAAAGACAAAAATCTTGAAATGCACAGGTGCAGTAACAATCCACTCATGTTCTGCTGAGTAGGAAGGAGTAACACAGAATAAGCTTGGGCAGCTTCAGTGCCAGCTGTTGTCATTTTTTCTTGGAGGTTTGAAGCTGCTTGGAGAGATCTGCTCATTTTGGCAGAGAACCATCACTGTCCTGCAGGTCAGATCTCCTCTCTCACAACCACAACCACTCCTCAATGAGTTGTTGCTGTCCCTGTGTAGCTGGGATAGTTTGGGTCACAACACTTTGAAAGCTGAAGCAGCTTCTCTGCTGGTCTGGGGAAAAGGCAGTTTGAAGGTGGTGCTGCCACACTGGCTCTGACAAGGGTCTGTGATGTTTTAATGGGTTTTTAAAATCTCTTTCTATGGCTTATCAGATTTCTTGATCTAGAAGAAAACTTAACTCAGGCCTGGAGGTCTTACATCTCCTTGTGTCTTCAAAACAGACTGGTTTGTACCTACTAAAGGAGATTTATTGAACAGCTTGAGGATTTGGAAGCCTGATATTCACAGAGTCCTGTCTCAGGAGGTACTAGCATGAAACCTGAAACAGATCCACTGGGAATGTCAGCTTTTCCCCTACTTAACCTGACAAGGTTTTGTTCAGAAATGCAAATCCTTCCTCCCCTGCTCATCAGCCTTATCCACCTTCATGCATCCTGGTGGGAGCACACACAGGCAAGGCCCTGCTTGTGAAGAACTTCCCAGAGGGGCTGTCACACCTTCATATCCCCACTGGAAAACAGGGTGGGCAGGGATCATCCCTGACTTTTGTCAGAAGAGAACTCTTGGCCTGAATGGAAAAAATATTCCAGGAGTTATCCATTGTAGCAAATTCTAACACAGGAGCCCTGCTGCTAGGGAGAATTAAAGTTGGACATGGTCAGAAGGGTAATGGGAATCAGAGGGGGAAGAAGAAAAATATGTATACTTCAAAAATAATGGGTTTTTTTAGATCATTTTTTAGATTTTTAGATTTAATGTTTCTTTAGATTGAGATTTTTAGACTGTTGAATTGTGGTCAAGGGAATGAAAAAGGGGACAGGGCTGTTGCTGGGACTTGCCCTGTGACAGGGAATGTATGTGCAGGAAGATCTGGTATGCTTGGTCCTAACACTCCAAGTCTTTTACCATATCCTGCCCAGCACTGCTGAAGTAAACCAGGTGTAAGTGGTTTCAACAGAACAGCCAAAACCACATCTTACTCACAGAAATCGTGTCTTGAACATGAAGGCTGTGTTCTCCAGGGCCAGAGCTCCTCTCCCTGCACTGGTAGTCCATGAAAGTGTTTACAGAGGCCAGGAGCCCAAAGGAATTGAATTCAGGATCTTGAAAGCTTTGGCCTTCACAAAATAAACCTTCAAAGGAGATTTAGAACTATCAGCAACAAAATACTTTCTATTCTCATCCATGACAGCCCCCTCCATTCCTGTCCCATGTTTATTTAACAATTTAAAAAATAAATCCATTGGTTTGAGCTCAGGTAATTGATATTTTTAAGGTCTGTGGTGTTATTTTTCCATGTACACTTTCCATAATATTCTATGTTTTCTTTTTCCTTTCGTTGTTTTACTTTAACCATCATTTGCTCTCGCTGGCAATTACAACCCTTGCTTTTTCCTTAAATAATAAGATAGGTGAGGTGAGGAAATAGTGATGACAAAATCTCCTACACACCTCCTCCTTACCTGAGAGGTCCCAATTGATGCCTCTTTTCCACATGGGAGGTTTGGCCTAAAACAGACCCAAAAGGCCATATTTTCAAGTATCAGCACTAAGGCTGTTTCTACAGTGCCTGTTCCCTGTGCTGTTAGCACAGCTCAGTGTGAGCTTCACAAAGGGTGTCATCAGGAGCCTGTTTAAGTTTCATTAAAAAATAAATAAAACTCAGTTCCTGGGATCTACTTAATTGCCCCCTAAACTGGACAAACACCAGAGCAAATCTGAACTATTTGCTACAAATTACTCTTGTGAGTTTAGCTCATTCCTTTCTTACTGGATATCTCAGAAATCAGACCAAATATACGGAGCAGATCTACAATTCTGGAAAAAAATTGTGAAGCTTTTTTTGCTGCATCCAAGTAGTTGGATTTGATTATTATTGTCTGATGAGACTGATTGCCAATATCACATTATGTTGTTTCTATTCCCTCCTTCTGTGGCTGAAGCATTCCAAATGGGAGGTAGGGAGGAGGAGGAAACAAAAACTAAGAGCAATTAAAAACAAACAAAAACTCCATAATGACTTTTTTAAGCATATTTTGAAAGGGAGTTCCAGCCTGCTGTTTTAACTGTGTATCCTCTCTAACAAACTGTATTATTTTTGCTGTGAGCCTTTTCTCTTTTGTTTTAATGAATATATAACAGAAAGGCCCCTGCATTACTTGGGTTTTCTTCCATGCCCATAAGTGATTACAGTCAGTCATAAACACCAGAGCACCTTAAAAATGGAAACCAAGAGGAAAAAAGGGCCAATTCAAATATTTACCTAACTGGTTCTCATGCCAGCCAAGCCACACTGTAGATGAACCCCAGCAGCTTCCCAACTCCATGTTAAAAGAAGAATAAAGCTTTAAGTTGTCATATCATTGGTGTTTAACTCACTTTTCTCACTCAACAACATCTTGGTGATCAAGTGTTGCTAATCCAGCTCTGTGCATGAGCTATACAAGTTTTCAATCTGGAACAGTCCCAGCAGGAAATACTTCTCCAACTGAGAGCATCTTCTGTGACTGGGAGCATCTTCTCCTGCCCTTTCCCAGTGCAGATGCCAATGCCTTTGCCAAGGCTGCGGGTTTCCCTGGAAGACAAGGCAGCAGTGAAAGATCACATTTCACCAAATCCTTCTGTGGGATGAGGACTCAGGGGAGAATTAGCAAACCCCATCACCCAAAGGTAACTGTTTGAAGGAGATGATGTCCATTGTGTCAGCTGAGAGGAGATTAGTGCCCAGAAGACATTGGGCCACATCAGGAGACTGAGCAATGTCCCTGTGCACGGGGCAGAGCTGCAGTGTGGACACACACCTGGCACACACACCTTCAAAGGCTGCTGCCTCCTGCAGCACTGAGCACTGCACACCTCAACTGCACCAGGGTTTATCAGATTTTTAGAGTTCTTTCCATATTTACTGATCTGATAGCAGGAGGAGATTGCAGTAGGGAAAATTAGGGGGGAAAAAAATCTGCATGGATTAACTTTTCTCAGCACAGCCACATTATCAGGGCTGCAAGTCAAAACTACTGACCAGAAAAAAAAAAAAGTTAAAAACACACAGTGGGAAAAGAAGAGAAAGATTCTGTACATCAGTGTAGCTCTTACAGCTTATACTCCACTTGTCACCTCCTTAAAACTAGTTTTACAAGGGAGCTGTGCGGGCTGGCCCCATGAGGAGGATGCATGGTGCACCTTGAGGCTGAGCACGTGGGAGGCTCCTCGCAGCAGAGCATCCGTGGGTCCTGTGCAGGGCTGAATGTATCACACAGGGTGACTGATTCTCCAACCAGTTCACATGCCATTGCTTGTGCAAAACACGTGTCCAGCCACCAGGCTTGCATAAATTGGCTGTAAATAGTTAATTAAATGCATTTGTACCCCACCACCTGATTTGCATGCAGAATTGTCAAAACAGCCTGCTAAGATTAGACACAATGTACTCCCCAACACAATTGTACCACTGAAACGGGCTGAAAATCTGGCGCATTGAGTTAAATTTTCACATTGTGCCTTCTTGTGTAATAACAATAATCTCCTCTGCCTTGGAGTATAATCGCAATAAAGAGCTTTTTGTGATTCATTCAGTGTTTATTCACTCAGTAAACAGCCCTTTATTGCTTTTTATACTACAAAGCAAATGAGATTATTGCTTAAATTGTCCGGTAGCGACTAGCTTCTGTCCTCTGGCTTGCTTATTCAGTTTGTTTTTGTGTTGTGGTTTTGGAAAAGAAAACTTGTTTAAAATTAGCTCCCCAATAAATCACAGTAACAATGAAGTGAGAGTTTCTGCAGTGTGACAGATTTGTAGCTTTTTATGTTTGTAATGATGATGATATGTTTTCTATCTTATTTATTCCCTTCTGCCTTTGTTCTCCCAAACTCTGAAGTCTACTGCTGTGAAGAAAACTCTTAAGATGCTGGAGTTTGGGAAGGCAAAACTTGCAGTCCTTGGACTGCACAGATGCCTTTGCAGTATTCCCAGGAGAGAACGGTGCAGGACAGAAGAAAAAAAGTAAACAGGCAGGAGTCTGGAGCTCAGAGTCCAGAGGCATCAACACTAATTCACATCCTACCCTGTTCCTAAAAGCTTCAGTGAGTTCTTTCCCTGTATAATAAGGTAGGTGATGTTATCTGCTTTGAAAAGTGCCCCAAGACCTTTGGATGGTTAGCAATAAACACTTCTGTTATTCAGTGGCTCTCCAATTCTCAAGAGCAGCTGTTCTCAGCACACCATCTCCCCAGGAAGGTGTGTGGTGCAGCAGCCCTGCAGGCCCTAAAGGAGGGCTGGGAGCTCTGCAATGTTCATCACGGAGAGCGAGTCAGCTGTAGCCAACATTTGTTCATTCTCTCCTTTTCTGAGTGTGCAAATGGAGCAGCCCATAATTATTCCTCATCACGAGGCCAAGTGGAGTATTCATCAAGAGAAGGGGAAGGATATTTCTCTCTTTCAGGCAGTAGCACGTAAATGGCATTTCTTATTTCAGTCCTGCCAGCTTTGAGACGTTAGCAAAGCATTTCCTTGATAATTATTGATCTTCTGTATTTATAGAAAGCTGGAACCCAGCACAATTCAATATTCAGGAGATGCCAATTTTCTATGAATACCTGAGAATGACTTGGTCATTTTCCATTTCTGTAATTGCTTCTGTATTGCTGGGGCACGAATTGCATTCTTTAAAATCCACCTAGAAATGGAACATGGGCAAGGAAACTCTGCATGATTTTCTTTCTTCTTGCTGAAGCCAAGCATGTTGTTTTCAATTTGGGCATTTCAAGTATTAATGTCCAACTTCATTTACTCACATCTACTGCCAGCCTCCACACTCAAATGGATACCTTAAATTAATTGATCTAGAATTGCAAACTGGGGCTCTCAACCTGTTAAATATGCAGCTGGGTCTGTATTTTCTCTAATGGACTCTATATTTTCTAGAGGAGTTTTGAATTTAGCTAGTCTTGACAGCTTTTGAGTGACCATATTTCTTCTCTGGGTAATAGAGTTTCCTAGATTTAGCTTTTTTCCTTCTTCTGTGTTGTTACATTCAATTGTATAATTAGTTTATAGCACCTATTTTTAGCATAACCTAAACAGTGACACGGTTCATGAAAAGCACAGGCCAAGGCCCAGCTCCACTGAAGCTGTCCTCAGTAAAATCTTTGCCCATTGGCACCAGAAATGAGATGGTACATCCTCATCCCTTGAGCCTGCAGTGGTTCCATATGTCAGAGCCAAAGGACCTGATCTGGTTTTTCCAAGGATAAATTTGACACGTGAGCTGGTACCTGTCCTGTGCCTGAGATTGCTCTCTGTGCTGGCTGGGGAATTTTCTGCTGCAGAGGTTGAGCTCACTGGTTTCCCAGTGCCTGAAACTGGGAGCAAGGCCTGGAGTACCCTGGTAGCCCAGTTTTGACAGCAAAACCCCCAGAGGTTTCTCCTTGGGGGTGCTATGAAAGCTATCCTGACCCTGGGCATGAAAAAAGTATTTAAATCACCCCCATACCCCTGATGATAAAATAAGAATTAATTTACAAATACTGCATAACATCATCTGTATATACATGAAAGGGAGATGTCAGAGTCAGAAGTGGCACCAAGCTGTCAGGGAGGCTGTTGGATTTGTCCCCTCTGTTCACCCCATACCAGCAGCTGCTGCAGAGCCCACAGCCCAGGCAGTGCACTGTATTTCAGGTCTCAGAGCAATGCTCTGTGCTTTCCAGGCCTGGGAAATGCTGTGCTCCTGGGCAGGGTGTGCATCCCCCCGTGCCTCCAGCAAGAGATTTCCCTGTGACATTTCTGCCAGTCCTGGCACAGGCTCCCCTAAGGATGTGGCATGTTTGGTTTCCCTGGGTAGGAGCACACCCTCCTTCATAGCTGCCATGCATAAGGAACTTGCTAAGTGCACAGCCCCATCTATGATTAGATTTTTGTTTCACAGGGCAACAGTGATTTATGAAGCATATTTTCATGTGGTGACCAGAAAAGGTTTCCATTTAATGACTGGGCAGTGTAGTTCCCTTCATCAAACCTGCTTGAAAACATTTTATTGTTTTAAGCATCTATTTTCACAGGAGTTTTGCTTCTTTAACCAGATTTCTTTTTAAAGGGGCTCTGCTCTGGTTTGCCAAAGCTCACATGTTTCTGGTTAAATGTGTGGTTTGTTGGAGCAAGGTGAGGTAACACAATCTGATTGTCAATAAACCATTTTCTGCTGAGTAGGAAGGTGTATCACAGGATAAGCTTGGGCAGCTTCAGTGCCAGCTGTTGTCATTTTTTCTTGGAGGTTTGAAGCTCCATGGACAGTTCTATATCTCCATGCTGCTCCTTTTGGCAGGAGAACCATCAGTGTCTTTATAAGGAACTTATATTATTATTGTCCTTACAAGAATTTATAAGTTCTTCTTCAACTAGTAGCCCTGACACTGAGATTTTGGGTGCCCTTGGTCATGTCACTTTGCTCCTCACCTGAAAAAGAAGAACAGCCCTGCTCATTTCCCTTGCAGTCCCTCAGCCTGTTCATCCCTCCAGACTCTTCACAGGCTCTGCTTCTCACTGGGACTTGCTGGTTGCCCAGCATGGCAAGGGTTTGCAGTCCTGGCTGTCACAGGATATTAATTAATCATTCAAATAAATCATGCCAAATAAATATTAATTAATCATTGCTCCAGAGAAGAGCTCACCACAGACACTCTCTGTGGGCCCTCAGTACAGCCTTGGAGCTGCTGGAAATTCACAGTCTTTCACACAGGGCCCATGGACATGATTAAAAGAACTGCCTCAAATCATCCCAACTTCCTCACTATTAAACAGCACCTACAGCTCCTTCTCTTTTTGATTTTCATTTCTTATTCTTTTTTTTTTTTTTTTTTTTTGAACCTGGCAGCCTTAGTCAATAAGCCATAAGCACCAAGCTAAGAAGAACTGCTGTCATCAGACAAAAAGGCCTCCAAGTCCACATCCCTAACAACCTATTTTAATAACAAGAGCAATAACGGGATTTATTATGCATGCGGCTTTCTGCAATCATTTCTGAAGAGAAAATTAGTTTGAAGCCTCAGGCGACAGTTGAACTCTCAGAGGCGCCTAAAATAAAATAAGGAGGGGGGGGAGGGGATGGGAGGGGGCTGAAAAAATAATAACTGGGGGAAAAAAGTGTGATGGGAAAAGTTATTGGAGCAAGAATGGTGGTAAACTTTATCTGCGTTCTGGTGGTGTCCTCCAGAGGGAGGGTGTGGTGGCTGGGAGCTGAGCAGGGTTGCTGGGCAGGGCTGTTGGGGACACAGGTGACATGAGAGCTGGCAGAGCTCTCATGGAGTGGGAGCAGCTGGCAGAGCATGGTCCATCGTGGAGCAGCAGTGGGACAGCCCCAGAGCCTTGTGTGCAGTGAAGTGGTGATGAATTCTAGAGGGGCTCTGGGCCAAGGAGTTTATCTCAGCTCAGGCAGGGGCTTAAAAGGAAAAGATAAAACCCAAAAAAACCCAAAACAAAACTAAACTAAATAAAAAAAGAAAGAAGAAGAGGACTAGGGCCAGGTGAGCTGCTGGAGGCAGGAGGTGTGAGGGGCTGGCTGCAGGTTAGGGGCAGGAAGGCAGGGACACTCCTGGGGTGGACATTTCCCCCCAGGACCCACAGCCAGCACACCCACACATGCCCCTTCACAACCACCAGAAAGTGCCTCTCTTCCCAACCAGCTGCAGGTCCAGCTTGCAATTGAAGTTTTTTGGTGCTAACATCAGCTTGCCCTGAAAGTCCTGCACCATCCTCTGCTGAATGCAGGGAGAGGGAGTGCAGTTTGGGAAGGGGAGCAGGGAGCTGTTCCCATTCCCAACACTGACTCTGTGCTTTTCTCTAACCAAGAAGAGCTCCAACTACAAACTGCTCCCTCTCAGACATGCTGCATTTTCCCCCAGCTTGCACCTGCAGAGCCCATGGCCAGGCCCCACCTCAACCTGTTCCTGTGGCACGTGAAGAGATGTGAGGGGCTGGAGGTGGATGATGTTTGGGAGCTGGGGTGGCTGAGACAACCTGGAACACAGAGATTACTTCACCAGCATGATTCTGGCAGCTGCTTCCCAAGGGGATTCCCACAGCCCACCACTGTGCAGGGTGGATTCTGTCTCCAGCAGGCATCCAGGGAAAAACAGGGTATTTCAGGGATAAAGCATCCCCACTTCAGACAAATCCTTGACAGAGCAGCAGGACTGGATGCAGATCAGCACACAGTTGTTCCTTCTACAATCTAAATGTTTGTGTTTATGTGTGTCCTCTTCAAAGAAAGACAAAACCAATCACGCCTGTGTATGTAGGACTCCTTTTAATTAATAGGAAATTTTTTCCCCCTTCCTGAGGCAGTGCCTGAACTTGACTGCTGAAAATGCTGCAGACCCAGCTGAGCCCAAGCATGCCAAACCTGCTATTAGATGCTCCTTGCTTTTGGGGCTCTGGTTTGAGGACACATTACTTTACTTCAGCTCTGGAGTCTCAGGCTGCCCCTTTTGACCTGTAAGAGGTGGCCAAAGAAAATAACATGTGGTTATTGTTTAAAAAGTCATCCTACCAGAAAAGTACATGATCACTTAAAGGCAACATCAGAGAGTGGGGTCTTCTGCTGGCTTCATCCAGGGCCTTGGCTAACCAGCTAATTCCATGGTGATATTTATGGCTTGTTTGTAAAAAAGAAAATGGTCTGGAATCCTGTGGCTGTTTGGTACCCATGTCTTTAATGTCTAACTGCTTATTCATTCTAAAAAGTGGGATTTAATAAGACAGTTATTGTATGTTATTTAAATACCAATTGATTATTAAAAACATCTTTATTTATAACTGCAAATTATAAAGTACTTGGGGAAGTGCAGCCAATCAAATCAGTGAACTGCCTGATGAATATCCTTTTCTAACCCCATCATTTTATATATAGAAAAGAAGTTGACTTATGCAGCAGGAATAAAACTAACTTAACTGCCTTTATGGGTCATTTCTTTCTTTGATGAATACTTGTAACTCCCTGGAACTGTAATAGGACCTTTGCTTTCCAACTGAGCAGAAAATAAACAGTCCTCACTGTAGGAGCTCTACTGCCTTTTGGGGGGCTCTGAGCAGGGGTAAGCAGAGGATGAAATGTTCTCTGCTTTAATAATGCATGCCAAAAATACTCCTGAATAAGATCCCCTTTCCCTATTTCCTGGCAAATGCTGCCCAGAGGGTCCTGTCAGTGCCTGAAAAGCAAAAAAAAACCTGTCCTCCACTCCTTGGTAGTCCCACCAAAAAGCTGCACTGATAGTAGATAGACCTTCTGAAGACTTTTCTCACAACTGTCTTTTAAGATTTTTCCCTCTAACATACATTCCTGCTCTTTGGTGGTTTTTTCACTGGAGAGAATAAAGATATGTTGCATGCTAGAAGAAATGAGATGTGCTCATCCCATCCCTCTCTTCCCTTTGGTTTGGTTTTTTGATTTGTTTTAATTTTTTTTTCTCCTGGTTAAGTTATAAGATTAATGAAGGGTTGGAGGGAGTAAAAGATTTTTTAAAAGTATTTTTTTCCTGCCTCCTTTTCCAAATGCAAAGTGCAGCTGCTGATGCAGAGACAGGTTCTGCAGCTCCAGCAAGCACTCACAGCACAGCAGGCCTGACTCACAGCCAAGAAAGAGAACATCTGATATGGGATTTATGTCTCTGTTTAGGGAAATTTACCCAAAACAAGGTGGTAGCTGAGAAAGGAGACAATGAAACAGGAGAGAGGAAACTTGCTCTTTAAGCAAATAAAAGAGAAAAGAAAAAGGAAGCCGGTTCAAGTGGGCTCCTAAATAAATACAAACACTTTGAAATCCTGTATCCTGGTGGCTTTACAAATTAGCTTTGTAAGGAAAATGGCTTGTTTGTCCTTTGTGAGCCTCGTTAGCACCTGAGGGTTAAACACCAAGGTGTTGTATCACCAGCAGGTATCAGTCAGCACAACTCCCCTAAAATCACTGTAACTACACCCACTTACACAAGGTCCAGGCCCAGGAGCAGCAGACACATCCCTGGGAGGAGTTAAAGCCAGAGCAAGCACCAGAGCCTACTGCATCAATGTGCTTTACTTCCCACAGCTCTCTCTTTTTACTTTATTCATGCTTTTAACCTACTGATGCAGTTTTCCAAAACGTGTTTTTATTCACTGTTCCAAGTTATTCACAATTAACAGATCTATTGACTCAATCATTCTTCAGTTGTATCTTTTTCCCTTTTAGTGTAGTGAAAAAAAAAAAAATCCATTCCTAAACAAGACAAGATCTTTAAAAAGATCTTCATTATATTTCAATGGCGATCTTGCTTTTGTTGAAAGAAAATACATCTGTTTATTAATTAGGAGGAATTTGCTTAGGTTAGTTCCACTGAACAAACACTTTGTTTTGCCACATGAGGCCAAATACTTTGAATTTTCCTGTGCTGTGGACTGTAGCTCTGCTGTTACTGAACTGAATGCTCTGTAACTCACAGCAAAATTAAGAGTGGGCCAAGTCCTGCAGATTTTATGGACATCTCTGTAACCTTCCAAGTATTTCTAAGATACCCATTCACACCAGCAACTGAGCTCCAGATGAATCAGTTATTATGAATACTTGGCCTGTTAAACCTCCTTTTCTCTGCCCACAGTCAGTGAAAAAAATCTGTTATCGTCTTGCACTTTGCTCAAAATTTCATGCTAACAAATTTCAGTCTGGCCAAACCCCCATTTTTTTCCTAAGTCGTTGGCATTTATATGGCATAATGTGAAATTGGTAGTATAGATCATTAATGTCATTTCCCATCTGTGCCACAGCACAAGGGAGGCTGGGAAGAGCCCTCTGCAGAGGTCTCACTGCATCTCTGACCTTTTTGGGGTGAGATGAGCGAGAGAAAATCACCCCAAAAACCAGTCCAAGTATCATCTCAGGATTTTTGCAATGAAGAGAAAGAGTTTCTGCCCAAGTCCACCATGATTTGGTTGGTTTTGTCCTCATCTTGCTGAATGAGGTTGGTGTCAGAATAAGCTGGAGCATACCAGGAAAAAAATTTTTACCGAAAGAATGATAAAGCACTGGAATGCTTTTCCCAGGGAGGTGGAAAAATCACCATCCCTGGATGTGTTTAAAAAAAGACTGGACATGGCACTGGGTGCTATGGTCTGGTTGAGGTGTTAGGGCATAGGCTGGACTCGATGATCTTAGAGGTCTCTTCCAGCCTCATGATTCTGTGATTCTGTGACTCTGAGAGGCTGCTCATCCTGCCAGTAATGCAGTAGCTTTAACAGATCCCAGAAAAAGAATAATGCACATTGTGCCTGGCAGCAGAGCCCTCATTCCAGCAGGATTTTGGCTCTTGAAAGAGGAAGGTCCCAGCTAGAAGAGGATTTGGACCTTGACCCAAGCCCTGCATCCATCCAGGCTGGCCTTCAGCAGTGCTGGAGGAGGGCAGGATTTAGAGCAGGGCTGGATTTTCTAACTCTGCTCTGACTGCAGGCTTGTGTGTGAGGAGGGCTCTGGATGGATTTCTATTATTCCTCTGTGAGTCTGGGCAGCACGGTGTGGGGGGCTCTGCACAGGCACCTTGTGCTCAGGCAGCTGATGCTCTGGCTGCTTTATGGGCCAGGCAAAGCCACCTGAGTGCTGGGGCAGGCGTTCAGATGTGCATTTTTGGACAGCTAACCCACACTTAAATGCCATTTACACTTATTAACAGCAGCACGGTGACATCTGGTACAGTAACTCTGGAGGATTTTGTGAGGCAAAGAGTGAAATAACTTCACCAAAAGGCAAATGCTGGAGTGCTCCCTTTTGTGTATTGAACATTCCTGTAGGCTCTCTACTTGCTCTTTTCAGACAATGCTTTCTTGGCTGGCTGGATTATTGCATATCACCTCTCTAACCTGCAGTATTAATTTCCATTGACTGTGAAAAGAACTCGTCAAATAAGGAGGAAAAAGGAGGGGGGAGTCTTTTAATCCATAAGGCACAGTTCTTAAAAGCACCTTGTTGTGTAGTAGCTGCACACAAGTGAAGAATTTGTCAAGAATACAGGGCTGCTGCTAATTGTCTGAATAAATTACAGCTTTGTAGCCTGGAAGCCACAAATCATGTCATTGTAGCACTAAGCCATTCCTTTATGGAACTGGTCTTTTACAACCTGGAAAAAAACTTTTTAGAAAACTGCCCCGCAGTAAAAATTAGAGAGAGAAACTCTGTGTGTGTGTGTCTGTGTGTATGTGTGTGTCCATGGGGATGTGAGCAGGGCAGCTCTGCAGTTCCCAGCCCTTCTCAGAGAGCAGGGCTCCCAGTCTGCTCACCTTCTGCACCAAGCCATCTGAAGCTGCCAGAAAACAGGAGAAGCCCTTTGGAGTGCTGGAGATACAAGCAGGACTAAGAGAATTTTTCTGTCCATGGAAGGGTGGCTGGTGGTGACTTCTGCAGGATGGATGCCAGCTCATTCCTCATTGGATCATTAGAGCAATCCAGCCTTGAATGAAAAGTTTAAAAAAAAAAAAAAAAAAAAAATATATATATATATATATATATATAAAAAACAAAGCACATGCTGCAGTTTCATATGGCATTCCCTTTGTTGCAGAGGACTTGCAAAAAGCACTATTGATTATTTTATCCATAAGATTTAATATTTTTAATTTTTTTTTTTTACAAATGTGGAGCAACAGGTTCATGTTGCCCTTGTAGTGCCACAGGATCAGAAAAAAGAATAAAGGTTTTTTTTTTTCATTTTCTTCTGCAGTATCTGGTTTCAGACTGTGGGCTGAGTCCTGCTCTCACTGTTGTCATTTGAAAGACTCCTACTGAGTTCAGCAGCCTTTGGATGCAGGCAAGTCCATGTGCAGTAATCCAGTGTGGCACAATCTTTAAAGGGGAGTTTAGTTCTGTGTAAAGAATGACTCCTCAAGATAATTCCCAGTTCATACTGTGAACTAGACAATAAAGTGGAAAGTGCTCCCTGGAATTTCCTTAAGGCAACCTGAAGCTGTGCTCAGGCTCTTTCCCAGTTTATTAGTAGTGTTTGGCAAAGTACCTCAGGCTTCTTTGCAGACCACAGTAATTGGTTACCAGACACTGGAGGACAAGCTGCCTGATAAAATTCAAAGTCTGCAATGAGGCAGACAGGCATGATAACACAGCAATAAATCACAGCCAGTGGGGCATATTCATGGGATGGCTGGCACAGGGGTTTCAATCAGAATCAGGAAGGCTCCATGTCATACTCCCCTTCATGGTCAAATCTCCCCCTGGATCCTCTCCAGGTGTCAGGTCAAAGGCAGCACTGAGGAACTAACTACACATGGAATTCCTGACAGGAGATGGGCTCAGACTAGTTCTACAGAGGATGCACTAAAAAAAAATAGTTATTATTATATACTTCAGGAAGTTTAGTTCCTAGACCAACTATCCATTAGTGCACTACATGAATAATTAATTGCAATCCTGGTACTTGCCTGGGATCATTCTCTGCACAACCCAAAAGTGACATGGGGTAAACACACTGTGCTGATTCAGTAAGTTGAGGAAATGCTCAGCAAAGCTGATGAAAAGTCTCAAAGTCGTCAGTGGTCCCAAATCCTCAATATCTGCTTGGGACAAGCAGCTTGGGGACAGGGGTTTTGCCCCAACAGCTGCTCTTCCCACACATATCCCTGTCCTTCCCTGTTTCAGTAACCTCCATGGGTAGGCCAGTCCATGTGCCAAAGGTAATTAATGAGAAGAAAGCCTTTCTTCTTCCAAAACCACAGTAAATCATTAGCTTTATTGCAGAACTCTTTGTTCAGTAGAACTGTTCATCAGGACATGCCCTTCCATGCCAAAACTCATTCTAAAACAGTAATCCTGTCCCCAAATCTGGCAAATCATAGATTTCTCCATTACTGCTTGTTTATAGAGTTACTTCCACCTTCCTTAGAAAAACTGGGTAGGCAAAATGCTGACATAGCTGAGCTGGAATGAAGAGCAGATGTGATGGTTTTGACAGAAAGAGGCAGATGGCTGCATCCAGAAGGACCAGCCTCCTATGTAGGGGTCACAAATCCAACTCCCATTCTCGGGTTCTGTAGTTTGACTTTCAAAAGCAAGGAAAATTCTGAGTTTGAGAACGATCTCCAGGCACTTACAGACACTTTTGGATGTGCAGAGCAGCCCCTGGAGAGCCCAGGTGCCAAAAGGCTCATTCCCTTTTATTGCTGAAATTACAGGATGAGCTGAGCCTTGCCTCTGATGATGCCAATATTGTTTAATGTTCTGTATTATGGATTTACCTGAAGGTGAGTGATAGTCTGCTCAATGTATTGTGTGTTTTCTTTGATGTTCAATGTTCTCTTGATGTTAATCATCACAGCCCTTACATAAGGTATGGCTTTACAAGAAAGGAGCCCCGTGGGGGATATCTGCACCAGGGATTTGCACCCAGCTGTGAGGCAGGCAGCAGAGTTCCAGGCTGTCTGGAGCCCTGGATGTCAGCAGGGTGTTGAAGAAAGCCCAGAGGAAGCCATGAAGATGGTCCATGGGCGGGAGCACCTGTACTGTAAGGTGAGAGAGCTGGGGAGATTCATCCTGGAGAAGAGAAGGCTCAGGGGAGACTTTATAGAACCTTCCAGGACCTAAAGGTGCTCCAAGAGAAGGGGGAAAGGACATTGGATGAGGGCACGAAGAAAAAGAGAACATGCTTTCAACTGAAAGTTGAGTAGGATTAGATCAGATATTAGGAAGAAATTCCTCCCTGTGAGGGTGGGGAGGCCCTGGCAGCTGTGACTGCCCCTGGATCCCTGGAAGTGTCCAAGGCCAGGCTGCACAGGGCTTGGAGCAGCCTGGGATAGTGGAAAATGTCCCTGCCCATGGCAACTACTTGCCAATAGATGACCTTTAAGGTCCCTCCAACCCAAATCACCCCGTGTTTCTATGATTCTATATGCTTCTTATACACCCCTAAATGAATTCAGGTCTCTTCATACTCTTGTGCACCAGGGTGAGTTGCTGTGATACCATGCAGGGACACTGAACCCACACAGCTCCTACACCCTTGGGCATCTTAATCCCAGTTATGGAATTTTTCCTGTGGGATGTAATGGGATCTTTATCTCTGGTCTCAGTTTGGTGCAGTGCAAACTAATTCTTTTGGCAGATTTTTCCACTGTCAGTGGGGGTTTGTATGGTGCATTATCAATGCTCCTCGCCCTGATGATGCATAGCACTAATCCATCATTAGAGCAAGAGTGTGCTCTGATGATGGATTAAAATAATTTATCATAAGAACAAGGGGCTATAATGTAACACCGTCAAAAGATGGCACCATGCAGAGACAAACAGATCAACGAGGAAATTCAGTAATGCTCATCCAATCAAGTGGATCTGCTGCCAAGAGCCTCTTCCACAGCAAAAGTTTGGCAACCTGCAAAAATACCATTATTCTCCTTGCTGAAACAACTTCTTGCAGTGATTTAAGGATTTACCTTTTTGAACAACGAAGGCAGCCCTCCCATCGCTAGCCACCCATTTTGGGACTGAGTATTCCAGGTGAAATTACAGATCCCTTTTTGCCCTCTGCAAGCCCTAATTTTTCACATAATGAAATGCAAATATAACAGCTATTTAAGCCATCAGTCCAAAGCAGGTTTGCTGCAGCATGGTTAAGTGACTGAGAGAGGATTTAAAACTCAGGAGACATGGTTATAGTCTTAGCTTTCTCTTGGAAGCACTACATCTGTAATTCAGCACTTCATTCCTGTCTAGTGCACATATGCTTAACTGTAGCCATATGTTTACATGGATTCTTCCAAACTCTGTTAAATTAAGGATTAACTGAAACACCTATTTAAATGCCTTCCTGGACATAAGTTTATAGAATCTGGCCTAAAAGCAAACATTGTACTAAAGGTTTAAGAAAAACTCCAAAGAATCTCTTTCTCTGCCCGTGGACAGCCATATTTTGAGCTGCTGCTAAGAAATGGGTTGTCAAAGGTCCTGTGTCAGGTGAAATGCAATAGAAAATGGATCTGCTGAAAGAACAGAACCAATAATTCACAGAATCATAGAATAAATCAGGTTGTAGAGGGCCTTGGGATGTCATTCACTATATTTCTGTCTGGAAACCCAATAGTCTATGGATAAATTAAAAAAAAAAAAATAAAAACCAGAGTGATCTGAAACTTTCCTTGTGATTCCAGAGTATGTGCATCTAAAGAAGGAGGCACTCCACAGAATGAATAAAAGTACCTCTGTGCAACATTGATTTTCCAGTCTGAATGACAGTGGTTGCCAGTCTTCCTATTACTGTAATTGCTGGCTAAATGAACTATAATTGTATTAAGTGGTAAGTCTGAAATATGTATGTACTGTAAAAAGGAGCTCAAGCATTGCAGGCATAAAAATTTGATTTGCAGTATTTGGAATAAGTTCTGGGGGGAGGCTGGTTTTACAGAAACTGGTGAGAGAAAGTGACTTAGAGGGGTCTGGGTATGTGCAGGGGACATGGAGAAGGGTGTCAATAGTAACCACCAAAAATTGTAATTACTTACATAATATTGAACAAAATCATGGTGGATTACACACTGCTTAAGATTTTTGCTGCCTCTTTCTGCTTCTTTCACTGTTGCCACGCTTTTTCATAATGAAAGAATTACATAGTTTCAATATGACTTTTCATCTTGATATGTGAACTAATGATAGTAATATTTTTATTACAGTTTTATGAACAGTTTTCACTTATCCAAACCAATTCCTGCAGCACTTGGGTTTGCTAAAATTTGTCGTTTCAGAATAATATTTTTTTCTAATTTCAAATAGAAAAATTATTTCCTTCCTGGGCAATTTAGAATATATTTGGGAATATTTGTGGATGCTGTGCTTTGGAATGTGACAGAAAAGAGTATTAGTGAGGCTGAAAACATAACAGAAAGTGATCAAAAAATGCTGCCCATGAAAATTCTGTTGAGAAACCCCATAAAATGGCAATAATAGTCTCATGAAAAGATTTCTGAGTAAAGCCCCATAAAATGTCATCTCTCCTCCTGTTAGCCTCATGCAATAGTGGGGAACCACATTCCTTGCCCAGGAGGATTTGCTGCCAGTTTTTTCCAACAATAGTCCAACAATACACATTATTTCCAGAATGGAAAGAAAAATGGACCTTTGTGGAGAAATGCAGCAGAATTCCAGCAGCCATGAAAGGAAGGGCAGCCTGGCCATTGTTCTCAGGGATCTTGGCTGAGTCCTTGACACAGTTGCTGAAAATCTTACAGTAACATTATTGTAAGCAGCAGGGAAAAATAATCTGCCCTCAAAATCTTGCTCACAGTTCCTATTTCACCAGCAGCAAATTGATTGCTTGGCAGGAGGAATATCCCCCTCTTTCCCTGTCTGGGGGCACTGGGAGGAGCTGCCTGCTCTGCTCAGGGCATGAGGGGCTCCCAGGTCTGAGCCACCCTCACAGGAGCATCCAGGGCAGGGTTGGACCCAAATCTGAGGCTGTGCAGCCAAAGCATTCTTAAGGCAGGGCAGTTGTGTGCCTGGGAAACAGCCCATTAGGGCCACTGGAGCAGGGATGCCAATTAAAGCAGTCCTCAGGGTGACCTCAGCCTCCCAGGCAAATGCCAGCCCAGCACCAGGAATGCCAGGCTAAGGGAGAGAAAAATGGAGCAGCCAGCTCCAGGGTGAATTGCACTTGGGCAGCTGAGGAGGAGCTGAAACTCTCCCCAGAGACTGCTGCAATAAAGACATTTTCTCACTGTCTTAAAAACTCTGTTTTACATGAAGGTGGTGGAAAATTTATTTCACCGTGCTCTGGGATGCTTGGGGGTGTTAAAATGACTTTTTCAATCCACCATAAGGATTTTTCAGGATCCAATCCCAATCCCTCAGCAGTAAAGAGGCTGGACATGCTTTACTATTTGTACATTAATACTGAGCTTGTTTATCTAAACTTCCTGTCCAGGCATTGTCTAGGCAACCTGGATGGATGGATGGATGGATGGATGGATGGATGGATGGATGGATGGATGGATGGATGGATGGAGGGATGGATGGATGGATGGATGGATGGATGGATGGATGGATGGATGGATGGATGGATGGATGGAGGGATGGATGGAGGGATGGATGGATGGATGGAGGGATGGATGGATGGATGGATGGATGGATGGATGGATGGAGGGATGGATGGATGGAGGGAGGGAGGGAGGGATGGATGGATGGATGGATGGATGGAGGGATGGATGGATGGATGGATGGATGGATGGATGGATGGAGGGATGGATGGATGGATGGATGGATGGATGGATGGATGGATGGAGGGATGGATGGATGGAGGGAGGGAGGGAGGGATGGATGGATGGATGGATGGATGGATGGATGGATGGATGGATGGATGGATGATGGATGGATGGATGGATGGATGGATGGAGGGATGGATGGATGGATGGATGGATGGATGGAGGGATGGATGGATGGATGGAGGGATGGAGGGATGGATGGATGGATGGATGGATGGATGGATGGATGGATGGATGGAGGGATGGATGGATGGATGGATGGATGGATGGATGGATGGAGGGAGGGATGGATGGATGGATGGATTTTCAACAAGAGGAGTGAAATTCTCCAAATGAACTATAAGCAAAGATTTTAAGTCCTGTCCCTCCCTCCCTCCCTTCCCCCTACCCCTTCTTAGTGTTTAATTGAGTCATCTGTAAGCATTTTGGTAGGTCAGGAATGCAATTAAATAGCCTGTCTATCGTAAAATATTTGAGCAGTAATACCTGATAAAATCATCATTATCTTGGAGTAATTGACCACATCAGATAATTAAGGCTCCTGAGGCAAAGCTTCACCCCCAAAGGAAGTTCAGTGATATTAGAGCAGAGTCAAGACTGTGTTAGTCTTTCTATTATGAGCCTCATATTTTAGAGTTGTGTAATTCTATCAGTAAAATGGTTGTAGTCTGAGAGTGTAGTCATGATTTGATTTTTTTTTTTAATAACACAGTAAGAAGAATACAATGTTGATCTGAGAGACTGGAAAAATCCTGCTGAAAAATGAAGTTTGAATGAGACTTCACTTAAAAATAGAACACCCCACCCCATTCCCCACCCCACCCCCTGAGAATGGCAAAATTGCATCCTATCTACAGCCTGGTGAATATTCAGCCTAAGATGGGTAAAATAATTAGCCCAGCAGCTCTCCAATGCTGTGAATGCCTTCATAGTTTGAAAGAAAGATAATTTTGACCTTGATGCCTTCATAGTTCTAAGCATTTTTTTTTCCCCAAGAACAATCAGAAGAAGTTGTAAAAAGTAAAACAAAACACAACAGAAGCCTCCAGTCTCGGCTGTAAAAGTAGGACAAGTATTTCCCTCTCTTCAGACATGATGCAAGCAACAGCTTTGTCACAGAATTAGTCACAAATGAGACACATCTTAAACTTCATTCCACACAGTGGAATGATAGCTTTTGTTATCTGTTAATTAACCATTTAGGGATTTCTTCAGCTATACACCTTTGGATCAGAAGGGTTCCTGTAAAAAAACACCATTTGTGTCTCAATCTCTGCTTTCAAATTCAAAAAGGTGGAAAAGTTCCAAGTGCTGGAATTTGAAGACTGTTACATCCCACATCTGTCATGCTAAGTAAAAGCACCAAGGCATGAACACAAAGCCTGGATTCTCATAGTGTAGGATGGTCCTGCTTGAGCAGGGAGCTTAGACCACATGACCCACTCTGCTCCCTTCCAGCCTTACCCATCCTGCAGCTCTGTGACTCATCTCTTTTTTATCTTTTTCCCAAACAAAGGGCCAGGATATTCCACTGTGATTTTAAATAGTTTTTCTTACCACAAACTGGGAGTTCAGAGCAGGATGTCGTGTGTGTCGAAGCCTTTACATTTCTGTGCAATCCTTGGTGCTGCTGCTATTTTGTGCTTTGCAGGTTTTTTCCTCTGGAGTCACTCTTGAACCTCTTTGATTTTTTTTTTTTCTCTCAGTACCCTACAGGAATATTTTTTTTGCTGCACTTGCGTTCTCATCTTTTTTTTTTTTTTTTTTTTTTCTGAAAAGTGACTTAATGAAAAATACCTACCAGAATGCTCCCTGTGAGTAGCCTCCAATGCTGAAGATCAATAACAGTTTATTTGATCACTGACAGCAAATGCTCTTTCAATTAAGCAGGTCACATAAATAACTTTCTGGTTCCAACATTATTTGGAAAGGTTGAGTGTAAAATAAATGGGATTGCGTTGGTGCAGACGTCCCTCAAAAGGATTGGAGTAAAAAGCCACCTAAGTACTTGGATGCTGATCCTTGCTTTATCAGGCTGTCCTAAGACAGCCAAACTGAGTTTGAAACTCTGCATAGGCTACACTTTTGCAGAGATTGCCATCACTTTGCTGATTTTGAGAAATACAGAGGTTTCTTAAGAAAAACTTTTCATCTGTTATTTTTGTCAGTTGTTTCAGCAAGAAATACCATAGAGCACATCCCAAAATTAAATTGCATGCATGTGCACATGTTTTTACCCCTCTTTCTTTAATATAACTCAAAAAACTATCCCTTTCTGCCTCTGGGATTTGTTTAATCCCCACAGGTTTCTCTCATTCTGATGGCCACCCTTGACTGTGTTTTCCAGCCTGGGAAAGAGTTTATACTCACAGCAATGTAATTTCACTGTGTGTAACTATAGACAGACCAACATTAAAAATGCCAGGCCAGGTCCAGTCATACTTCACTGGAATCAGACAGTGTTGTGCAAGTGAGGTCAGCATCCTTAGAATGAAAACATATAGAACAACACATGGAAAATAACTGAAACACGGGAAAAACTACACATGACATTTTCCTGTTGAAAGCTTGGAAAAAATAAAGTCTGCACACAAGAAATAACAAGAAATCTGTATTTCACAGTGGAGACCTGGACTAAACAGTGGGGATTAATGATCTGTAGGAGTGTCCAATATTCAAATCAAAATCTAGAGACAACTTTTGCAGTTATCCTTAATTCACAAATATTATTAGCCCAAAACTTCATCAAAGCTCTTTTGGATATTTGATTGTTCACAAAGCAATGGGGATGATCCCTGCTTCAATTGAGTTGGCTCTGCAAACAGTGCTGCTGTCCTTCCCCCTTTCATTTTTCCAATACCTGTTTTCAGTGGAACAAGTTGTGGGGGGAGAAACAGATTCTGCAGCTGCTGAGAAAAAGATCAGAGGCACCAACCTTGTTTAAAAATTCCACAATCAATTTAGGAAAAAAACAGTGAAACCCCAGGAAACTTTCCAACTTCACTAAGAAGTCCTCAGTTCAAAGATAGCTGTACTGGGAGGAATCCACAGGATCTGCCTGTCAATAGTGTTCTTAGAGGAAGAAATGTTGGGGGTTTTCTTTCTTCTTTCTCTGCCATTGAGAAACAGCTTTATAACTGCAGAACAAGGTGAAACTAGTAACAGGGGCTGGTGGGAGAGAAGGAAGGGAGTTCTTGTCCTGAGGATGACTTGCCTCTGTGAACTACTGCTGTTGATCTCACAGCTGCTGAAGGTCAGACAGAATAACATTTTTCCACATCTTAGGGTCCATATCTGGAGGGTGTCAACACCTCCAGGTTGTACAAAGCAGCTTGCAGTGCTTTGGACCCTGAACTCTTGGTTGGTATAATATGACTTTAATGTCACCCCAAGAAGTGCTAAATGGATTTAACTCTGCCAAGTCAATACACTCACAGACTTATGTGAGAGCAGGGGGTTTCCAGTGCAGCCCATGGAAAAGCTCCATGAAAATGCAGAGCTGATACACTCCTATGATTTGCTTTTATTGCCTTACTTACAAAAATACCCCTCAATATTAGAGCACCTACAGCTTCTAATTTCCTGAACTGCTGTGGCAGGCACTGGGGTTTGGCTGTCATAACCACAGGGACTGGGGCAAACTCCAACCTGTTCCCCTTGTTCAGCTACACCAGGGTGAAATTGTGGTCCTGTGCCCACTGCTGGCTTCCACGTGGCAGGGGAAAGACAGCAAAAAGGCAATCTGGGAGTGTTGATCCCCTCAGCACATCCTCCCCACTTCTACTCATCTGCAGCTAGCAACAATAATGTTCAATAGTCACTGCTGTGTTTGTCCTCTGGGATTTAAATCACTTTCTAAACCAACTGGTACTTTTGGACATGAGTTTCATCCCTCAATAATCCACTCCATGAACCAAACTTTCTTTTTTCCCCTTTAATTTCAACTCTTAAGTTATGAGTAACAGTGAGTAATCCAGCTATGACTACGATCATTAGTATGGCAGGATTGCTTGGAATATGAGGAAACCAGTCTTGAATCCTCTTTTGAGAGCCACTTATCCCAAAAGGCTTTTGTTGTTCATGAAAAACCAGCGCTGAATGGCAATGCACAGAGACAACACTTAACTTTCCGGCGCAGGAGTGTGATCTTCTTTGCACAAATGCATGTGGGATGAGTGCTGAATAGAAGCAAAATGAGCATGCAAATCACCCCATGCACCAACTGGTGTTTCAATGCCTGCAGAGCTGGGTGTTCACACAGGATCCTGCTTGCATGCCTATCTCCAGGGAATTTGAATGCTGAAACTGGCTCGGTGCCAAAGTACATATTCACTTTTGCACATGCCCTTCACAAAAAAAAAAAAAAAAGAAAGAAAAATCAACCTTCCTGAGGATCAGCCTGGTGTGCTGAATAGCACACCTGGCCATCAGGCAGGAGGCAGGAGGTTGATTCCAAGCTCAGTCACTCATGGGAGCTCTGTCGCCTCAGTTTCCCTCCTTCCTCTCTGCTCTGTTTTTCTAGTTAGACTGTAAATTATTTTGAGCTGGTGCAATGCCTTTTTATGTGTTCACCCTACCCTAATCCAAATCATAATGATGACAATTGTATTCAATTGATGGGCTTTTCTGAAATTTCCCTATCACTAACTTTTATACTACCCATCACAGCTGCAAATTCCTAAGGTGACAGCACCTATTGCCCTGCCATTATTATGCATAATAATAATTTAACTAAAATAGCATCAGAAAATGTGCATTGCACAAAATGAATTTAAATTGATTTTTTTTCTCTCCTTTCTCAAAGCTTATTACTAATTGGTATTTTTAGAGCAGAGATTCATTTTCATACACTAAAATTAATGGGCCATAGCAGCGGGTGTGAATCAGGATAGCTCCATTGAATTCAATGGGTCCTTTATCATTTACTCCAGCTGAGAATCTCACCTACCATTCCAAAGAGCATTTTCTTTTTTGTAACTCACAAAGTAATTGCATTTTTAGCCTTATGTCCTGATCCTGCAAATAATTGTGCAAGACATTAAGTTTATGTAGATAAGGAGCGCTGCTGATGCCACAGCAGCTCCCTGTGTGAAGTTATGGTCTTGCAGGATCAGACCTTAAAATGCAAATGAAAACACTGCAAAAATCCCAAGTGTTCCCTCTAATATTTTAAGAATGTCAGCAGCTAATATTTAGCCCATTCTAATACCTAAAATTACTGCAAATTACGTTGTACAATAAAAGGGCAGAAAGTAGATTATTTAGGTGGTTTAATGCTTTTTGTTTACTACAGAAGAAGGTCTGATCTTTTTCTCCTGGAAGCTCTATATCCCACACTGTCTGCAGCAAGTCTTTGAAATTCAGCAGGGGGACAACTCTTGGATTAAAGATGTGGGTTTTTTTTCCTTAGCCCCCAAGAAATTCCAACTGTAGTTTTGCTGAGACAAAGTGTTTTGAAATAGCCAATTCACTTCTCACTAGAAAATTTGGCAATGAGCGCTGATTGAAATAGGAATTTGGAAGACTTGCTCTTTTCTTCCCCCCTTTCCAAGAAAAAAATCCTTTGCTGCTGGGTGTCCTGGATCTCAAATGTGATGTGTGTTAGCTGATGTGCTAACAGTGCAAGCCTAAATGCTGCTGATGGTGCACAAAGGACGGGTTACCACAAGTTCTTTACACAACTAGAAAGCAGACCTTTTAAGGGATCAACAAGAAAGTTTTAGGTCACAAAATTAGGCAACCAAAATGTAAGAATTAATAGAAATTCAGGTTCCTTTATTAGCTGGCCAGCTTACAATACTACACATGCTGTCTTCAATGCCAGGGTCACACCTACTCCTTCTTCTCACCACTGGTGAAATACTGAGTGTGTCTGATGAGCACAATTAACATGGAATAGGCCTGAATTAACCATGGAGACTACCCTTCCCCCCCCCAGTTTTTATATGTAATATATATATTACCATGTACATTTCTTCTGCTTTAAGGCAAATTGAATTTGACATTTATACAAGAAGCAATAAAACTGATGCAGTCAAAGTATATTCCTAAAACAAGTTCAGTAATGTCTCTTCCAAACTACATTTGAGTTAGTGGAATAAATGCCTTTTCATGTTTGCAGTTGAAGCACCGGCCAATTCTGCCAAATGGTTTTTGGAAAATTGCCTTCAGAATTGACTTTCCCTGGGGAAGATTTGCTTGTATGGAAAGAGGAGATACTGGGAAAATTTGAAAGAGAAAGAAAGCAAAAGGGAAGGCAGAGGGAATAGGTTAAAGGCTAACTTTAAACAGGTGGCTCTAGTTTTTCTTTGCCCAAATTGTTCTATAATTTTTTATCATAACACTTTCTGGTTAGCTATAGCAAATTTCATTTTAGCAAGAGCAATTCTATGCTAATCCACCTTTGCTCTTACCTCAGCTCAGGTTGGGTGTTTTGCTGTCTGAGCTTCCCAGTTCTCAGGAGCAAATTCAAGTTTGGGAGTCATGTAATTCCAATTCAGCTTACCTATCAGGGAGTCCTAAATCATTTAGGATCCTATGGATTTGCCTCCTCTCATTGAAAAAAGGAAAAGGTGGGGACTTCTTCCCACAAGCAGCTGTTGTTAGCTGGCTTGAATAGGGGGTGTAGGTTTGAACTCCCATTGACCACCCAGTTTCCTCCCACTCTGAACATGTGAGAAATGAGTGTCCTTTTCTCCAGTTGTTATAATCTATTTTGCTACCTGGAAGAGAATGTCTGCATAAGACAGTGCAGTAGCTACTGCAGGATGGTTTGGTTCATATAGAGCCCTTCTGGGCTACTTTACAAGTTGGCAAGCTTTGGGAATCAGCAAGTAGTCATCGCTCAGGGAAGGAATCTGCTCTATTTTATGTGTGTTAAATGCTATTTCCTAGTCCATCTATGGATGACCTGACTGAAGGAAACATATTGCAAATGTATGTGTCATATCTAATCAAGCCAAATAAATATCTCTGGTAATACATAGCATTTTCCATCCTGCATGGAGGATTTGGAGGTGAAGCAAAAGCAGAATAATTCTGCACTCATTGCAACACGATGTCTGCAACTCAATGGAGAGATCTACAGCAAAGAACATTCCCATGAGAATTCCTAATGTCAGTGTCTACACCATAACTTCTGCTCTGCTGTCTTGGGACCAGCCCCACACAGACACACCCACTGCCCAGCTGAAGGGTTTGCCATTTGCACCACTTGCAGCTCCTGAACACACAGAGGCTGTTCCAAATTCCTGCACATTTCCTCCGAGGTGTCAAGGCACATCCCCCTCCTGCTCCTCAGATCCCCCAGAGGGACTGTGCCCACCCTTGGACTCTGACCCTCTGCACTTGACATCTTGGGTTTGGGTTGGCACCCATGAAACTGATACGAGCAGCTAGGAAAGGAGGAGGGAGTTTATTTTTAAGTTGCACCAGGCAAACAGCTGCAGCATTTTCTCCATGGCAGAAGAGCTCTCTCAGGACAGAGGGAGGCCTGTGCAAATTTCTCCCCTCCAAGGAGTTTCAACCTTTCAAGACTCCTCCTGTGCAAACCTCCAGCTCATGTGCGCTGGTGAACGTAACTCTAGAGTGTCATGGAGGAAACCAGAGCTATTTTTATTTTTGGTTGAGTAAACATTTAGCATTTAACAGTCAGGTGTTTATTTCACTTCCCAAACTGCCTCCGGCTCCAGCAATGCTTAGCATGATCCTTTTCTCAGGGAGGGGGAGAAGAAAGAGGATTGAGTTAAATGCTCTCAAAATGGAGAAGCCTGAGGAATCACAAACTTGCATCCACTGCCACACATCCCACCTCAGCCCTCCTCCTTCCTTGCTCCAACCCTCCTTGGAAGGAACCTGACAGGAAATATTTTAGAGGTAGAGAATTTTCAATGAAAATATTATTTCTCCATCTGCCCACGCTTCCGCCCTCGCAGGTTGTATGGCTAAGTGACATTTAGGAATGTGGATCCTGCAGCCCGCTCCGTCGCCTGTCTTCTCACATCTTGCTTTCCCATCAGAAGCACATCCAGGCACCAGGTCCTCCTGCCTCCCAAGTGTCACAGGAGACACTTGACCTTCCTGAGCACGTCCCAGCCTTTGGGGTTTATTTCAACCCTCAGTGGTTCCTGTAATTGAAGGGGGTGACCCCCTCTCCATGTGCTCCCCACAGCCTTCCTGGGAGGTGCAGGGAAGGGTGGGGTCCACCACTGCTCCCGAGTTCTGGGATAAAAACCCAAAACCCGTGAAACCTACAGAAAGTTGGCTGATCTCACACGTGTGGAGCTATTCAAACCAGATGCTCGCATGCCTTCCTGCCCACGCTACCTTACCCACACTGATCCATTCCTAGCCCAACAGGAAGTTCAGTTTTTTGTACCTCGAGCCATTTTCAACAAAAGTCATGAGAGGAGAGGGACACACGTGTGCTGCAATGACCTACGAGGGGCTGCAGTCAGCAAGGAAGTGCCTGCTCCTCCATCCCAGGGCTGCCATGTTGCACTTCTTTTTTCTTGGGCAGGCTAAATTTATCCCAGATGGTTGGGAAGTGTTAAGGCAACATGGCTTGACAAATAGTGTGTGTCTTGGAGGGAAGAGGAAAATGACTGAGGTTAATTTGCGCTGGGAATTAACACTGGGGAAAAAATTAATTTTATTTTGACACATTTCAGCTGTCCCACCATCCCCTTTTTGAGCTGGTTAATATAAAAGAAGGCACCCATATCTAGTTCTGTCTTGCTCTTCAGCCATGTTTGTCTGGTCAGAACTACTCTGCCTCGGTGTTTAATCCCTTCATTCCTAAATCTTGGCTTTAAAGCATCATTCTTATCCCTATTTCTAGCTTATTCCAGTCAATTCGTACCAGTGGTTCTAACATGCCAATTTTAATACACATAGGCCTCTCAGAGCAGTGGTCACAAGAAAGCTGCAGCAGATTAGGGAGGAATTCCTTGCCCAGAACCCAAGTGAATCCATCCAGTCTTGGCAAGAGGAAGGTCAGGTCCAGAAGTATTTTTTGCCTTCTTGTTACTGGAATAAGAATAAAAGTGAAGGTTAGAGATTATAAAAGGACATTGCTGAGGCAAACTTTTTTTTTTTAAGCTGAACATCTCAAACCATACATAAGTGAGTTGATTTTTGAAGAGTTCTGAACATGTCCTGAAAACAGTGAAATCTGCAACATTCAGCTATGAAGTATAAATGTGCAGCTAAGGGCCCAACAAGACAAGGATCCTAATGAGGCAGAGAATCTGGGCTACCATTTTGACAGGCTCCAGGAAAGCAGGAAATATTGAGCCCAGACTTGCTAAATAATAATCACTTTGCCAATGTTTCTGTTTATTTTTCCTTTAAGTGCTGATTGCATTTCTTAGCCTTTTATTGCCACTTCTCCCCAAGTCCCTTGGCAATTACTGTCTTAAAAATCAAGCCTGGTCACACTCACACCTGACTTGACAACATAAAATGGTGTGAAAACTGCTAACAGAGGAGTTAACAAAACATTTTAAAAGTTCCCACCCCTCAAATTACTAATTAATTATCTATGAGGCTCAAATCCAAAGCCTTATATTAGCATAATACCATGAGTTTTCACTGGTCAGATAAACCAGTAAGGTCACTCATTGTTCCATACACAGAATTTAGGCTTCCAAGACACTTTTGCATCAGCAGTGAATTGATTGCTGCCTGTGCCTACCCCGAGTGCATGGTGCAGCTGCTGTGCTGTACTCTGGACCACTGACATTATTTTGGTGAGAAAAAAACAAGAAAAGGGTTGGTTGTTTGCACCCCACAGGCTGATGCAGCTGCACAAAGAAGCAGAAATAGCTGTGGCAGAGGGGTGGGAGCAGAGGAGGGGTCCTGGGGGAGCCTCTCACCCCACATCTAGGCTGTGGTACTTTGCCACTGTGCCTGGCTCTTTCACACCCAGAATACATTAGCCAGTGCAATTAAAGACACAGGAAAAACACATGTTAACAATTTTCTTACTGCAGACTTGTCAGGTTTTTATTTATTACTTTTTACTCCCTGTGAAACGTGATTATTCATTGGTAAGATTTTGAAGCTTCTTATAATGAGTAAGGAAGAGAAAAATCTCTTTGGTTTGCTACACGAGTTCATCAGAAAGGTGATCAGCCACATAAACACAAACCCCTCTACCCCTTCCCATAGCCATGCATTAGCTCACAGCTGTGTGCAGACAGGCTTTGAGAGCTGAATAACCCATTAATCTCCATGTGGAAAATCAATAAATTGAAAATAATTAGCTGGGTATGAGAAGCAGCAAAGAATCAGACAGCTGTTATTTAAAGCATGACTTAGGCATGTAGAAACAAGGTAGAACCAGACATACAGGGAGCAGAGGAGGGAGGGGGAAAGGACAGGAGGATTTGGAAGAAAGAATGGAGTGGTGAATGCAGAGGTGCTGAAATGTGTGTTTATGTCCAACCCATTCCAAGCAGCTCCATGGCAGCAGGGAGGGCTGTGCAAGGATCAGCAGGGCTTTGGGAAAATGCAACCCCCTGGGTCAAACTCCACACTGACAGGGCTGGAAGGGCTCCAGTAGTCACCAACAATGGAAAAGGGAGCAAATTTCCAGCCACTGTCAGGAATTTATCCATCTCCAATAGGCAGACAGCAGGGGCTGCAGTGGGAGGGCAGAAGCAGCAGCAGGATGGGCACAGGATGGGCCACAGCCACCCTGGGCAGTGCCAGCAGGGCAGACACTGAACGGGGCAGGCACAGCGTGTCCCTCTCCTCCCTCCTGCTCCCTGCCACGCTGACTTGGTGACAACTGCTGAATAAAAACACTCTGAGAGAAGCAAATAAGGGGAACGAGAAGAATGTGGCTCACCAGTGGGGAGACAAAAACAACAGCACAGTGAGACAGCTCAGCCATGGCCCAAACTGCTCTGAGCCCAGCTACGACAGATGGGCTCATGAAGGGACATTCCAGCTGAGCTCTTGAGTGCATTATTTTTAGGCTGAGACTTAACACCCATGTCCCTGGCCAAACCAAGGATTCTAGGAGCAGTTTTGAGTTCTGAAGCACCCGAAACTTTACAATTTTTTTTTTGCATTTTGTTTATGGTGGAAACTTCATGGGATCCATGAGAAAAAATATACAGGGCCTGAACTGCTAGACAGAAAACTGCCAGACAAGGTACAACTCCTAGACAGAAACCAAAACACAGAAAATACCCTGTAGAGGCAGAGACTCTTTAGAGGGAGAGATTTAAGCAAAAAGCAGTACAGGCCATACCCAAGGATGCCCTGAGAAGGATATATGTTAATGGGAATGTAGAGTTTCATTTGTTTGAAGAATAAAAGTATTTCACCTTCCTTGTAAGTCTCTGATCAGAGCATGAAGCAGGTCACCACATCTGCCAAGAGCCTGAAACAAGACCTTTGAGGGCATTATGCACTTAATTATCATTTAATTTAGGATTACATTTAGATTTAATTTCTCCAGAAAAGCCTACCAAGACTTCTGTCAGTCCACCTGAGATGATTCAGCAGGGATGAAGCTCTGCCTGTCTCAAGGGGGGCTCCTGTGGTCACTCACCACCATTTCTGTGTGTGGAGAGACATCACATGTGAGGGGATTCCCAATTTCTATATTCAGCTAAGCATGGATATGACAGCTGCCATAAACCTGAAAGAATGAAGGATAGGAAAGGCATCTACTTCCAAGGCTGCTCAATACTCAAGAGTTTCTATCTTGAGCCTGATACATCTTTGAGCTCAGATTTCTAGCTTTGAGCTTCTAGCTGGAGGCTGGACACAAAATGGGCCCATTACCTTTCCCCCTTTGTATCTTCAAACACTGGAGAGCAAATTCCTCCACATGTGGCTCAATAACCTGTTTGGATGAAGGTCAGGAAAGGAGCCACCCAGCTCTGGGATGACTTTGGAGCTGTGCTTCAGGAAAAGATCCAGAAGCTAAAAATTAATGTCTAAAAATTAGTGACTGTCCCAAAACACTGAGGGAACCAAGTTTTCATGTCCTGGTATTGACATATCCCAGGTCTGTAGAGTATTTGGATTTAATGCAAATTGTCTTGTTAGATTGGAGTTGCTTTTTTAATCTCCATGCTCTGCTTTCTCAGGGTAACAGTGCTTTCCTCCTCTATTAATCTCACTTCCACTGACTGTTCAAAGCCTGGAATTTTTCTTCCACAGCACTTCAAACCTCTGAAAATCACAGACTAGTTCTTGCAGACCTCTACGAGCATTACATTATCTAGATTGTGAGGACTAATCCCTTCTGTTCAACCTAATGAAAAGCTCTCTAAATATAGCCACTACCTTCTCATTACTCTACTATCAACTTCTCTTTCCAGATTTAATGACACCTCTATGCCATTTCTTCTCATTTATAGGAATAATCTTGGGGCCTTATCAAAGTGTGCTCACTACAGGGCAAAAATCAGGTTTACAATTCTTGAAGTGCAAAACTCATGTCTTTAGATGCAGCCTAATGATGGGGGGAGAGAGGCAGCAATGGCACAGCTCAGATCAAATTGCAAAATCTGAGATGTTGGCATGGGGTGTTTTTCCAACCACTTCAGACACCCAGACAAGGGAAGGATTCCAATTCCAGGTTGTGGGTTATTCTTATTCTGGGCTGGTTGAGATAGCGAGAGGAAGAGGATGTGTTTCATCACCTCCACTTTCTAAATACAGTGTTTCCCAGGATTTTTCATTTTATTAGGTAGGATGACAGTAAGTTCTGCCTTTCTTTTGATATCCAAAGCTAATGTGTTTGCCCTTCTCACTCAGGTCTGTATGACTGCCCTCGTGTTAAGGGAACAGATAAAAACTTGAATACTTCTACTCTGAAAAGGCTGCTTTTAATAGTTTGGATGGATCTATTTGACTAACTACAGAGAACAGGAGACAAAAAAAAAATGGGTTACAATAGGAAATAAAAGGACTTGTCAGGGAAGAAGAGGATAAAAAGGGCAGCTGAATTCTAAGGATGAAGGCTGTGCTAGTTCCCTGCTCAGACTCTGTGCTGTAGGAAATCAGTGAAAATGCAGAAAGAAATCCAACAGGTTCCAGAGAGTAAATAAACCTGTCTGTGATATGTGAGTGTCATCAAACACAAAAAACAAGGACTCAGAAAGAGGGGGTTGCATTAAGGAATAGAATGACTCAGGCAAGTGGAAGAATGACAGCAAAGGCTGTATTAGGTTGAAGAAGAAATCTGGCCAACTCCAGTCAGCTAAAATATTGTCCCTGAGCCCTCCTCCCTGCCTGAAGAGAGGCTGCTTGGGGGCCAAAGCAAACCTGGGCTTGGGAAGGCTCCAGCATCTCTGCTTGGAGCAATAACCATGTCCAGGATTACCCTTATACTGTGTTTCTACTTCACTGACACTTCAAGCCACCAGGAAAAAATAAAATAGAATTAAATTACATGAGGAAAAAGGCCTGGGTTGAAGCAAATCACCAGACCTCTGCTTCTGAAAAGCTTCAAACTCCCCCAATGCAGTTGTGTCTGGGTGACAGAGCCCAGGACGTGCTGAAAAGAGCTCCTTGGGAGTACAAGTCCAGACAGCTTTGCCAAGCCTGGCGAGCAACAACTGCACTCCCTGAGCAAGCCAGAGCCCAGCAATTTCTCCAAGAGCAGGCAGTGTGAGGCTGTTACTGAAGGTACCCTGCTCCTGCCTGCAGCCCTGGGCAGCAGCACAGCTGCAAGTAGAGTCTTGTGGTGGAGGGAAGGGAGAGACGGGAGAGCTCCCAGACTGACGAGCAGGTTTTGCGGTTTTGTTTAAGATGCTGAATCAGAGTTTCACCTGGGGGGAGGGGGGGGGCAGAAGGGGATGGCTCATGGTTGGCAGGTGCCTGCAGGAGCACTGGGGCTGGCCTATCTCAGAGGCTGGCACACAGCCCTGCTCGGCTGGTTTCTGGTGCTCTGAAGGGAGTGAACGTCACTGTCAGAGCCGAGCGTGCTGGTTCTTGTCGTGTGGCCCTACCAACAAGGGACGGCTCCTTTGAACAAATCTGCAGCAATTTGGAGATAATGGAATTCAGCATCCACCCAGGCTGCTAAGCATGCTGAATTGTGAAAGCTTCAGAGCTCAGTTTTGTCCTGCCAAGCTGTCCCTTTCTACCTCCAAGAGCAGCTTCTGGCACTGACGGCACTCCCCAGGTCCTGGCAGTCACTTTTTGGGGATGAACAGTTGCTCTGTATGACCACAAACACAAGCAGCAGTTCTTGGTCATTGGATGCAGAGTGGAAGAGTGTCATGTAAACCTGTTACCAGCAGAAACAGCTGTGCCATAATCACAGAAAACACTGAACATCCCAATGGGGATCGGCTGGACTTCCATCAGGAGCACATCCATATTCTGCCCACTGCAGGGAGCACTGGTAAACTTCTCACCATTTGGCAGCACTTCAGTTATTGACTGCAGTGAGCTGGTCTGTAATTTCCTGCCTTTGGCCTGGCTCGTTCTCGTCAGTCCTGTCTTGTTGCGCCATCGAGGCTGTACCTGTGCTTCCTGCCCTGTGCTGCAGTGCCAGCTCACTAGATGGTGTGCAACCATGCTCTTCTGGGGCTAAGGAAACAAATCAGGAGCACTCTGAGAGGAGGAAGTAGAAATCAGATGGTTTAGCTCAGGGAGGAGAAGGTTAGAGCAGGAGCAATGCCTTCAGGTCAAGATCAGGTGCAGGAGCAGAGCTGGTTGAGGAAAGCCTTCTCAGCTCCCAGTGACCGAATTATGCCAACTTTCTTCCAAGCTTCTTGTGCCCTCACTTCCCCACGTATTAAAATTCACCAGGAAGATAAATAGTTACTTCATTGCCATCTGGTTTTATTCTGCTAGATAATGTAATCAAGGCTATTCTATACACGAGAAATATGGCTTAACTAAATATCATCCAAAACACAACCTACGGATTTTTGAAAGTCACCATTATTTGTTGACATTTGAGACTGAAGCAGCTGGACCAAGGCAGGGCAGGTTACCAGGCATTTCTCTGCCCTTTTGCTATTGCTTGAAAACTTCCATGAAAGTTCTCTTTTTTCCTAAAAAGAAAAAAGGAAAAAATGTAGCTGCTGAAATAGAAATTTCTTTTTTGCATTTTCTTTGAGAAGCTGCAGTTTGGATTTAGGCATGATTTATTTTCCAGATTTCAGGAAACAGGGAAAAAAAAATTGTTTGGGTAAAACTTTGTTTGTTTTTTTTTTAATGTAACATCTCCTCCCTGCAAAAATAAGGCATAAATACTGAGAATACCTTTTGCATTGGCTGAAATTTTTGTCAGGGTCTTACAAGCAGATAAACGAACACGTTCTCAATCAAGTTCAGTGACTCGCCCAAAGCCACAAGGACAAAACAGCAAAGCAAAGCACTGAGCACTGAGATCCAAACCCCACGCTCTGCTCTGGCCACCAGGCCTGGCAGATCCCAATTAGCAACAAGGACACAAGATCCACCAAAGATAAGTGGGCCCAGCTGAGTGCCTGACTCTGCTAAGTCTGCCCCAGAGTGGTTATGTGGGTGGTGCAGAATTTGTCAAACAAGATGTTCACAAAGATGTCCCCGAGCACAGCCAAGAAAAAAAAATGAAGACAACCCTGCCATAAAGTGACACATAATTCAGCTGAAGTGAAACACACTCATACAACAGCGGAGGATAACTCATTCCCCTTAGGCAAAACTCATCCAAAAAGCTAATAATGAAAACTGGAGGACTCCAAACCATTATTTTGACTTTGCAGGCCAGCAGCAGGGATAGCTTATGTGGTTAGCAGCTTACTCCAGAGTTTTATTCTGGTTTCCACCACCACGTCCATGATTGATCTTGCAGCATCACTATTCTGGGCCTCAGTTTACTGATCAGTGGGATGTGGGTGGAGGTTGATAACAGAATATTTAAGTCATACATGCAAAATATCCAGGATGAATATGGGTGGGTCTGGATTGTTGAGGCACATGCTTCTCTACCTGTTTTCCAGACAGATCCCTGAAATTGTGAAGTAACTCACATGTTTCGAGTTTCTGCAAGAAAAAAAAGAGTGAATACACCTGCAGATGTATGGGATGCAGAGCTCAGATTTGCTGGTGTCAGTGGTTATGACTCAGAAATCATGGGAAAGAGGTCAATGCCTTAACAATGGCCCATTTGAACATGCACTCTGCTCTGTAGTTTGGGAATGGAATACAAATGCAGCTCTTCCTTGGAAGGTCATTGAATTGAGCTGAACTGACCCAACCAGTTACTACTGGCTTGTGGAAAACCGTGGACAGCAATATTTATGATGATTACCCTGACAGGCTGAAAAATTGCTTTGCAACTAAAATGCTAAAAGCAATGGAGCTGGGTTTTCAAAAGAAGTGTTTCATCAGAGCTTCCTAAATAAAATAATTGTGGGAAGTAACTGGAAAATGGAGCTGGTGGCTGGATTTGTGTTAATATATATGTGGGCATATTTATGCACAGATATTTCTGTATACATGTGTAAAGCAGAGCAGATGAGGAAAGAGAATAAAGCAATCTCTTTAGACTGAAGGATTCTTCCTGAATATGTTTATTGGTACTACTGTCATTAGAATTATTGTTTCAGTGGTAGCAATCATATAAAGAAACATATTTTCAGAGGCCAAAAATGTAAAAAAAAGATAATTAATCCATGGAATTGAGTTCTCAGTGTAGTCTATAGGATGAAACTACAGCTTTTAATATATACTTTAAGAGTTAATGAATAGTAAAAATAATGGCATTTTTTTCCCCAAGTGTTAGGGGCTAAAGTAAGAAACTACTTTTCAATCAGTTTCCTTACTGGTCATGGCCCCCATAATATAACTGCACCCTTTAACCTCAGCAGCTTCTCCATCCAACCCACTAAAAGTTTGCATTGGAGAATTAAGAAGGTGAACTATTGCAGTGAGTCATCTTCCAAACATTTCTTGTGTGAGAATAAAATCTGGAAAGGACCATTTCTATACACTCATGCTGTGAAGAAATCCCTACTAATGAGTTATCTTTGTTTCAACTACTAAGAGAGTTTCAGCTCCCCTTGTTTCTCAAATGAGTTGATGTTAAAAAATAGGCTGTGTTGTGCAAGTGCTGATTGGAAGCTGGTTCATGGAGTTGAATTCTTTGGTGAATGGATCTCCAAGATGTTTAGATGCTGAAGTTTCTAAAGTGCCACATTCACAGAAGGACACAACTGCCCATGCAGAAATGGAAAATGTACATTTGAGTGCTGAGATGTGGAAACCACTTCTCCAGCAGGTTTGTGACCAAGGCATGTGTGTATCCACATGAACACCTTCACGAAAATGTGATCCTCCAGGCCCAGCCAGTTTCAAAAATCAGCAGCCATCTTCATCCTCAGGTACCTCTTTCATGCAATGGCTGAGAATTTACCACAGGCTCTTATTAATGCAAACCCAAAGCTCAGTCCTGCCTGAGCTCACTGCACTGCAGCAGCCCTCCAAGGAGCACTTCTTTTTCATAAAGGGATTTCCTTCAGTGCTGGCTCACAAACCACTCTGTGCAGTGCTTTGGAGCCACCCTTCTGAGCAGCTGCAGCAGCAGCAATACAATCACTGCTCAGGAAATAACCATTGTCTGACTTTTGGGACAAGAACCACTTCTGTGTATTCATGGATGCCACAAAACCACTAAGCAGTCAAGTTAAACATAGATATCTGGACACACATGTGAGCCAGACTCTATGTATTTTTGGGGTTATTTTTGCAGGCTTTGGATTTGAGAGTAACTTTGGTTACTAAAGTCTGCTATCCCAAACTCTGCTCTGTTCCTTGGCTCTGAATGTCATGCCCAGCTTCCTGGGCACTTGCAGAACACAGAGGAGAAATATTCCTCTGATAGATTTGGCAGGAATCTGTTTTTTGTTTATCAAAGGCAACAGAGGTGGGGGATAAAGGCAGAACTTTCCAAATTTGCATCCAAAGGGACCCAGAAAATCTGCTGTGCTCTCAGAGATGGAAATACAGAAACTTCCATGGTTGGTGAGTAAATGGGACAAGAGCTTGGGATGACTTCATCCTTTTTTCCCATTATTACCAGGTATTCTGTAATAGCACTTGCAGGCTATAACTAAGACTGGGACCTGCTGTGCTTGCACTTGTATGGACAAGCAAGTAGACACTGCTCTTGCCCTGAAAGGTTTAGACAGAGATCTTGAAAGCAAGAAGATTTCAGGCTTAAGGACAGTATGACAGACAAAAAACAGCAAAAGAGGGTAGTGAAGTGACTTGCTCAGTATCAGGAATACTTTTGAAGTCTCCTTCTGCCTGTTCTGCTGGTTTACCTGTCTCAGATAAACACCACAGCGAAGTGGAAGTCAGTGGAATTAGAAGCAGAAGCTCCTGTGATCACTCATAGACCACAGAGTTCCTAGATACCACCTACTGTTCTTTATCAATCACAATTTTAGGGTTGATTTTTCTTAGTATCTCTCTGACTTCCTGCTACGTCCCGTGTGAAGAAATCACACATTTGGAAAACTGTAATCTAAGCAGCAATAGTTACTCCACATCCTGGAAGTGATTTTGATATATCTGCATATTTTTGCTCTCTGTCTCTATCATGACACATGAGAGCATTTGCAAATCAGTCAAAAGCATCGCCCCATATCAGATATGAATAACTATGAGTTCCTTCTCACCCATCCCCATCCTCACTGGAGGCTCCACTTCCCAAGGCAGATTTCTCAGGAGGAATCTGAGTGGATAGCCAGGCTTGCTGGATGCTTTGAAGGGCAATACAGATTAACTTTGCCAAATCCTTAGGGAAAGCAAGGTGTTGCTTAAGCTGAAGGTCCTGATTAGGAAACGCCTTCCCCCACAAAGGTACACGCCAACCCCACCCACACACACAGAGTTCAGATCACTCAGATGCAAGATTGCAGTTGATCTCAGCATCTGCAGAGATGAAAGGAGCTGCAGCATCCAAACCATGCATGCTGGGCTTCGTTTAGGGAGATCCAAACTGGGAATTTGGATTTCATTGCAATGGGAAACAAACTGGTAGCCAGTCCAGCCTGCCAAGCAATGCAGCCATTAATGAATGGTCCCAGAAGCTCCCTGCTGGGTTATTCCAGCAGTGTGCTTTGCAGTTTGCTAAAGTTTCCTTCTGGAAACCTGCACAGCAGCAGCTTGACACAGTCCCAGTCCAGAGTCCTGGGGTAAATAAATCACACCCTGGGCTGTCACTAACAGGTAACACTTCCTGGGCTACAAACATGTGCTTCAACCTGAAAAAAACCTTCAGCTGCTGTAGAGTGGAGGGACAGATGCAAGAAGCCTTGGACAACCTTCCACGGGGCTCATTTGCCTCTGCCCTCACCACCACCATCTTCCTACCCATCATCTGTGCACCCAGAGCAAGGAGGATTCTCAGCTTCCCACTGCCTGAACTGCTGGCAGCTAATCACTGCAGAGATCATTTCACTTCCAGCACTCTGAGGTCAAACTCCACCTTATAAAATACTTTGTCCTTTGAATGCTCAGTGCATTTCTGGAATCACCTCAGTGTCTGGCCACCTCGACACATTCTCCAGGCTCTCCATGCCATGACATCCCCTGACATTCCCTATAACCTGTGACTCTCATATGTGCATCTCACATACAGACTCTGGGACACTGTGTTCCCTCTCTTCCTGGAGCCCTGCACTCAGTGCATGCTGAAGCTGGCAGCTGATTCAGGTTCCCAGTTCTGAGGGGTGCTGAGAAATGAAGGGCAGAGGAACCTCCCTGCAGCAGAGAGGGTTCCCCTGACTGCAAATTTCTTAACAGAAAAATGTCTGTTTTTCTGGGCAGGCCATCAGGAGAGGCAAAAGTAAAAACACTTCTTCTTCTTCTCATCCCACTCACTTCTGTGAAGGAATTTGGTCTGTACTTTTCGAGGTCCTGAAGGATTTAGAAACTTTTCTCACTATTATATTTTGGACTGAGAATATCCCTTGATTCTTCTCTATTTCTTTCAACAGAATTCTTCCTGTTTACATAAATTAAGGATCTGGCCCCTGGTTTCCAACTCAAGCAAGGAGGACTCAAGTACAATGAGACAGATTGTCCTCGTAGAGAATCCAAGGTGCCAGAAATCTTGTGGGAAGGAGTGTTTGCAGGGAAATTCCACCCCATAGTTTCCATACATGTTATATAAGTAATGTCACCCCAGACTACAAACCTGAAATCAGCCTGCTGCATTCAATACTTCTGGCTTTTTTCTCATTTTATATATACATATATATATATATCTATAAAATTTTATTTCCCCTTCTGCTTTAAACTGCTTTGCTTAAAATTAAATTGTGACACTTGTGGCACCAACACTTCCCATTTCTTCTGGAAGTGTGGAAGGACAGGATTCATCTGAAGCTGGTGAAAAAAGTGCCAGTGAAACCTGTTGTAGTTGTGGCATGTGGTGTGGTACAGCTAAGTGATTGTGAGGTGCTCTGATGGCATCTTTTGGAGATAATCTGACATTTTTTAACTGGCTCAGAGCAGCAGGAAGCTGCAGACTGAGACTCATTTCTGGATCTGTCCTCGCTGCAAACTCTGAGCAGTCGGTGGTGATTTGGATCAGATGAATTCCTCCTATCAGGAAGAAAGGCAAAGTATGCCAGAGCTTTAATTTCATTTCAATTTGCTTTAGCAGAGATTTATAATTATTATAAGGAACGATTTTATAATGTAATTCAGTGTTGTCAGAGTAGGTTAGCTTTATGACCTGCTTTAAAAAATAAATGCGGCTTTAATTAAAACAAAACCAAAGAGAGAAGTAGAGTCTTGTACCAACATGTTGCTGTCAGCACCCTGCTAACTGTCTGAATTGAGCTGCAAGGCTCCCTCAGAGGCTCCTGTGCCAAAAACAAAGCTCGTGGCACATTTAAAGGTACCGCTGGCTTATTTTTAATTTATAGCTCAACTCGCTGTTGCTGGAGGTTTCCTAATAACAGCTGTGATGACTGCAAAGAATGAGGCATGAAAGAACAGCCACATTTGGTGGCTGACAACTCTTAGAGAAGTGAGGCTGGATGCAGCAGTAAACCTGACCCCCTTTTGCTCAGCATTTCCACTACCTGACATGGAGCCTCTTTTGGTTTAACCCAGCACAAGATCAGAATCCCAGTCATTAAATTTAGTCTTCCAAGCTGCCTTCTTTCATGAGGTAAGACAATTCTGCTTCTACATAATGAATGTCACAGAGCTCATCTTCAGTACATGCTCACACTACTTGTAATTTTCTGTATTTGCATTGCCTGACACGAGACAATATTAATGCTGTATCACACTGAAGGCTCTCTGGCATCAGCAAATAGAGCCACCACACAAACCAGAGCCTCTCCAGCCCCCTTTTTATCCTTGTGCCTCCTTCACAAGGTCACTGGTATTAGGCTGACGTATTAAAACATTTTAGAATCACTTTATCAGAACTTTTTATGTCTTAGTGTTCATCACACATCAGGATCCAGAGAGCTGTTGCATGGCTGGCACTAAATGGCTTGGTTAGGTGGTTGTATAATATTCTGGAGGGTAACATTTCAACCCCTAGGAGGCAATGGAGATTTTGATTTCACTAATTTTAATTTTGACGTTAATAATTCTATCAGTTTCCTTCTTATTGGCTTCAGAGTTAGAGAATTATCTAGTTCATAAACCACATTTTGGTATAGGGATTTATTTTTGAATTATTTTTACTTTTTCTTGACAAAATGATTCTGAAATTGGATGAAAATGCAAATAGGCAGCAGCTTTGAGGAGAATAGCAGGAGGTAGAACCAGACAGGTGAGGGACAGATTGCAACCTTTGCCTCCCACCCCTCTGTGCCATGTCTCATCTGGGTGCTGAGATCCAAATGAAACTCCACCACCATGGGTTTTCCAGTGGGGGTCCCAAGAAAGGGGTCTGCTGTAGCTGTCAATATTAATTGAGGCCATGTGTGGGGAGGTAAAGTCAAATATTTGAGGGAGAATTTATAGCATGAGAAACATCCTTTCTCATATACATTAAAAAAAAATAAATAAAAACATCTACAGAATACCTGGGTGAAAAGAGTGAAAAAGAGGTAACACTGTAAGATATAGTTCTTTAAAAGCTGTTCTGGGGAAAAATTGTACTTTTCAGAAAAGCTGTGTTTTCAGCTAAGATTATCTAGTCTGGCATTAGGACAGACAGCATCAGATATCATAAAGCTTCCTTTAAAATTCCTTTTACTAATTGCCTCAATATTTTTCTTGTGAGAAGGATGCACTGAAGTCTTCTGTCTTGGTGTGAGCTGAGCAATGTTCACTTCTGTGCCAGATCTCAGCTGGATTTGAAAAGTCTCACATCCTAAATGTTTTGTTCCATTAGAGAGCTGGTAAATCACTCCCTCTAAACATTTCAATACATTTCTTGTCTTGACAATTTATGAATCATCAAATTGGTGAATATCTAAAAACCTCTCCAGAAAAAAAAACATTTGTAAATTGTTTTTGTCACCATTTTCCCCTCTGGTTAGGGCATACCTGGTAATAGGGCCAGGATTTAAAAATTGTTCCTTTTTTCCAAGCCTTGTGAATTTTAATGGCCAAATTATCAGGAGTGCTCAGTGCACAGTGTTTGACTCTCTTGAGCTACTCATGGCTGTGGACACCCTTGGACAGGTGCCACATTTCTGCTCTGTGTTATTCTGTCAAGCACTGATTCACAGCTTTATTTCAGGCAGCATCATGCAGTAAATAACACTGATCATTGGCAGCTGTACGTGTCTCCTGAGGCACCAAAACGGGCCAGGAGAGATGCAGAGTGGGTTCTGAGAGCTCTAATAACTCCTGAAACCTTTCCCAAACACTTCTTATCACCACACACCTGTGATAGGTTTGGAGTTGTGAAATCCCACCAGGATCCATGTGGGATGTCTTTGCCCTGTAAGGAGGGAGAAGCCCCTCTGTGAGCACAGCTTGCACTCAGCACACGCCCCATGTGCCACAGCAGTGGGGCTGCTGCTCCTCCCACCCTCACCAGTCTGTTAAAACATAAAAAATACCCCCAAAATACTTCTTTGTGTACCCCAGGAGTCATTGCCTGGCAGGAAGCTTTGCTCTGGAAGGCACAAGAGTCTAAACCAAAAGATATTAAACTTCATCAAGTACCATGTTAATGTTCCCTGGGGCTGGCAGGAATATTGTTTGCAGTCATGGACAAGGAGAAAGGGTCCTGATCCTGCTGTTTGAGTAACAGGTGAGACACAGTCCCCCAGATAAGAATATTCTCCCTTTTGTCACAGCTTATAAACCCATTTTCCCTTCCTCCTACCTTGGGTTTTAGTGTATGTAAGAGCTCAGTGATGCTGAATTGGCCTTAATTAAACTGATTAACTTAATATGTGTAAAAGGGAAATAACTATTTTCTCACTTGGTATCCTGTAGCAGAACAACTCAATAGCAATAAAATGCTTTCACTCTTGCTTCACAGGCCTGTCCAATTGTCCCAGTGGTTCAGAGAGTAAAGAACAAAATAACCTCAGTTTTGTTCTGGACCTTGTTGGGCACACACAATAAAAGAGAATCCTTAGACCCCACGTGAGAACTGGTGAAAAAAGCAGTTTGAAGCTCTGTCTCTGTGTTGATTTACACTGGATTCAGTTTTCTGTAAACATACAAAAAATGGTGGCTTTATTTCCAAAGGAGCAGGGAGTCTTCCTCTCACTGCAGTCAGTCACACTTATGTGGACTCAGCAGTGAACAGGGTGGGAATGATGTTGGGATAAGGAGAAGAAAAAAGCCTTTTGGTGTCTTACAATCATTGTTTCTCCATTTATTACTTTTTTTTTTCCAAAAGCAAAAGTAGTTTAAATGCCCACACTCAAAAATCTCAGCCTGCTGAACTCCTTTCAGTTAAATAAAATCAATTTAACAACATCTTTGTGTTTGGAAAGACAAAAGGAAGAAAACAAAGTGCTGGTATTTTTCCTGTCCAACTATAAGTGAAACAAAACATCCTCCTATTTTCCCATTAGAACTAACATGAGATATTGAAGAAATTAGCCCTCCCTTCCTGCCCCCAGAGCTCTGTCTATAATGAACACAGGGAAAACAAGTGCTAGCACAAGTAGACTTTGTGCTGTGTGAACGACTTCTCCTGTATTAGCAAAGCAGACTGCTAATATGATATGATGGGACATTACTAATGCAGCAGAGTGGAGCTAATGCAAACAAAATATGTTGGAGTGCCTGGTTGAACTGAATAGAGAATTTGTTTGTCTGGGACCCAGATTCTGAAAATCAAAGCCTCAGAAATAAATCTTACAGATAATTCAATAAACACACAGAGCCCAAGAGATGCACCAAGGTGTTTGTGGGGTACTGCAGGTACAGAGAGATCCATGAACCTCACTCCCACACTGACTTTTGAAGGGAGCTGGGTGCCTGGGTGTCCTTGGCACTTTGGAAAATCTCTTCTGGTATAAATAATATATGATGCTGATTTACATGGACATAATAACTAAGTGTGTGTGATTATCAGTAAAGGCTGGAAAACTGCTGTCATTGAACCTGAGCTGTGTCTGCATCAGGAATTGCAGTGACAGGACAGGGGGAATGGCTTCAGGCTGAAAGGGAATAAGATGAGATTAAATTTGAGGAAGAAATCCTTCCCTGTGGGGGTGAGGAGGCCCTGGCACAGGGTGCCCAGAGCAGCTGTGGCTGCCCCATCCCTGGAAGGGTCCAAGGCCAGGTTGGACAGGGCTTGGAGCAACCAGGGATAGTGGAAGGTGTCTCTGCCCATGGTAGGGGGTAGGACAGGATGGTCTTCAAGGTACCTCCCAACCCAAACTATCTTGCTATTCTAGAGCAAGTTCCACTCTGAGAAACAAATAGTTATAATGCACTTTAAAATCTTAACAGTGATTTTTTTTTTGCCTCCTTGCCCTCCTCCCACTCTCAGCTGTTAATGAAGATATTGTCTGCTGTGAATGGATAGGTCTGAGCAAAGGAGAGAACCCTATCCCCAGTTTCAGCTGAGGGTAGTATCTCCCACAGCAAAGGGTCTGCTTAGGCTTTGATGCATTTCCCTCCAAAGGCCAGTTATTAAATGGAATCCTTGTGTTCTCTCACCACCTCCAGGGCCCTGTGCTGCACTGGGAGCTGCTTTGCAGCCAGGAGCAACCAGTCACAATTTGTTATTAAAACTGCAGCTCCCCACTGCTTGCTGCTGCTGACTACCACGAGGCTGGAGTCTGCTCAAGAAACACAGAGAAAGCAGAAACTGAGAATATTCCCAAGCTCACCTTTTAATGAAGGCATATGGCAGTCAGGATATTGTTATTCATGTAGTAATTGGCAAGAGCATACACATATTTATGGTACCGCTCATCATGCTTAGGAAATTTTGGAATTGCTCCATTTTAATGGGCCATAAACACTTACCTGAAGTTAAAGTAGAGAGCAAATACAAAGAAACATGAATAATTCTTTATAATTACACTCATATATTTATGTACACACACACGCACGTAGCCATCAGGCAAGGCAATTTATTCTTTTAATAATTATTACTGAAGTAGAGCAAACTGTGCCTAAACTGTTCTAAATCCAGATTTGCAAATTTAATTAAGTCAAGTGAAAAACAAATGCAAGGTCCTGAGACTTTTTCTAGGTATTTGGGGCCACAGAAAATGAGTATAAGAAATAAGATAAATTGTCAGCAATTATCTGCAGAACTTGATTCCAACATTTGCAGTGAAACTGGGGCTTAACAAAAAGCCTCACTTTATACAGGAAAAAAGCACCACTTTTTAATCCTCTTTCTACTGAAATATTAGAAAGAGGTGGTGGTTTTGTTGATTTTTTTTTTTTTCATGTAATAAGTAGCTGGAATTTTCTCTGATCACTATGGAGAGATGTGAGTGTGTGGTTTACATCCTTACTAAGGAAAAATGATAATCTGCAATTGTAGAATTAAACTCCTGCTATACCTGTGAGCTCTCCATATGGCTATTCCAGCTCCATCTTTATTTCAGAATTTTTTAAAATTAATTTTACTTGTTTAAACCAGAAAAAAAAAAAGAGTAAATGCAAAAGTGAAAGATTCATAGGGAAAGGAACAAGAGTTATTTTAAACCCACAGATTCAGATTTCTGCTACTATGTCTCATCAGCTTGAGGGCAGCCTGACTGAAAAGAAAGGGCTTAGAGGAAGGCACAAAAAAAAAATTCTATGTGACAGCATTGGAGTCTAAATGGACTAAAAGGATGCATATTTTAACACAAAATAAATAGAAATTCTTTTTTAAAATTAAAACAAGTTTGTTTCCAATTCCCCAAAATTCACCCAACAGCCCACACAGATTTTTAAGATGTATTTTCAGGAGGGTGCTCAGTTGAACACTCAGAGTGCCCATGCTCTGTATACAGGAGTTAAGACTTCAGTGCTGATTTGGAAAATGATCTGCAGCCACAGACTTTTTGATTCCCACCCTTAGTGTTTAAAAGTGGCTGTCTGAGACTCTCCTTTCCTCCTCACAAAATCAGAAATTGAAGTACCTTATTCCCAGCTTCATATTTGAAAAATAATCCTTTCAGAGACCGTTCCAGCAAGGCTGGATTTTGTGTTTCTCCATTAGAACCACAACTCCCCTCTATCTTTCTGCTTCAACATCTGGTGCTGCAGGTAGGATACTCTGCCTCACAGCATCTGGCCTGAGAAATGTTTTCTCTCCTCAGAGTCCCAGATACTTCCCAAAAACCCTCCAGAAACAATTTGTCAGGCTCAGCACTGAACTGTTCAGTAAAATTTACAGTGAACCACCTTCTTCCCCTGCCTGCACAGTTGCCCCAGACTCCCCCCAGCAGAGCAGTTGTGAACAATTTGGTTAATTGCTGGTGCTTTGCTGATGTTTGCTGTTCTGAATCAGGGATAGCCAACCCGATACTGATCTGGAAATTACCTTAACCTATTGTTCAAAAGTAAAATGGGATTTGTTTTGTAGTTTTAGAATCTCTCTAACAATTATTTCTTCTGGTAACTGACTCTCAGCATCCATACTGATGCTTCTTCATTAGCAGAAAGAGGAAATTAGGAGTTTTATCAATAATGTGCTGGCTGGCATCTCAGAAGAACTGCTGCAGTTCCTGGCTCTGTCACAAATCTCACTCATGATCTTAGACAAGTTCTGTCATCTCCCCATGGGACTGGAGTGATGTTACTTCATTTCCTGCCTTTTAAGATGTATTCATCTAGATGGGAACCCCTTCTTGGGAGCTCTGTAGGATTGGATGGAACCTGCCACAGTTACCCTCATTAACATCACAGAATTGGATGATGCAATAATATTCATGAAAGGAATTAATGGAGGTAACAAAGAGATAGCAAGCCAAGGGGTGATCTTGCAGCCTCAGACTGAAAGCACACATTTCAGAAATCTTGGGAAACGACTTGTGCCCCAGAGTTTACTACTTGAGCTTTTTCAAACAGCAGTATTTCAATTGTTTGGCTAGAGCTGGAGAAATACCCAAACTTTTGGGTGCTGACGGGAAACCTCCAAACTTTCTGAGGTTTCTCTGTCATTGACAGAAACCATGGTCTGTGGCTTTCAACAATAACATTTGTGCTGATTTTAGCAATTCAAATCCAGATGCAGCAACTGAGCTTGTCAAAACAGAGGAGCCACAGACCACTTCTCTCTATGTGAATGTGCTGTTGTTTTTGGTAACTGATTATCTACACAAGCATGGACAACCAAACACCCATCTGGTTTCTCTGATCTGCAGGAGCAACATCACTGCCATGACAGTCTACAGGGGACATAAATAACCTGCAAGACTTTGCTCTGGAGTATTTTACTTGCATATCTAGCAAGACTGACTTCAACATGAGGCTGAGTGGGCTTTTAGAAGTTTTACTGACACAAATTCTCTGCTGGAAAAGGATAACACTCCTAAAAATTACACCTGCCAGAGGGTCAATGAGCATCTTCCATAAATGCCCATGGAATAGCAATTCATAGAGCAATGGTAAATGCAGTATTTAAAGAATTGCAGCTTTCTAGGCTCACCTACATGCAGCACTTGCTTTTCCAAGGCAAGACACTCACTAGTGCAGGGACTGTGTGTAGACCACCATCAGCACCTTCTGGCAGGTGCCAGAGTTGCCCAGCAAAGCAGCAAAGCCCTCATCCCTTTTGTCCAAGAGTCAGGAATCAGCAGCAGGTCTGTATGGAAGGGCTGAGTAGAGAGCACATCTCATCAGCACCTCTGAGATTGCCCCCAGTCCTTGGATGTGAGATGATATTGAGGCCTGCAAGGGAAAGTATAACAATAATTGACTTAACTGAAGCTTTGATTCAACTTTATGAGCATGAGAGAGGCAATTCACACTCCTTACCCAGAAGCTACACTCACACTGGGGAGATGGAAGGAGATATTCAATTAGAAGTATCACTTCACAGGGGAAAATTATACCTGGAGTGAGAGAAGAAATGGGAAATTTCAGTGGGAGCTGCCTTTTCTTTGGGGGAGTTCAAAGGAGAGTTTGTTTTGGTAGCCAAGCTCCTAATGGAAAGATAACTTCATCCTGAAATCTCCAGTGATTTCTGCCAATTCATAACAATTTACACCTACAGGGCATCAGCAAATTAAGTCCAACTACATCACTGGCATTGAGGAAGTATTGGGGACACTGGAGCATGGCAGGACTGACTTATGGAGTGATGTATGTTAAGGAAAAGAAATAAAATTCAGGAGTCCCAACTCCCAGTTGCCTGCTGTAATCACTGTACCTTGTTTTTTAATACTCTTCCACTGCTGGAAATAAATGAATTATTTACATTCTGCCTGACCATTTCTCTCTTTCTTTTTTTAGCATTTTATGCCTCAGCTTTAATTCATCCCCAGTATTTTTTCCATTTGAGTTTCTAGCAATAACATTATTAAATTTCATGTCTGCTTCCGTTTTTATTTCCATCTTTCACCAAAAAGATATAAAGTGAAATGAATCCAAATGAGAGAGCTTTTCTCTTCAAACTGCTCTGGGTATCATCGTTTCCTTAATTAAGTAATTGAAGCTCTCCCAACACACACAACGTCATTCAATCCACTGTGGTCTCTCATATGCACTGGCACTTACACTGGTTCCTACAGGAGACTCTTTTTCCAGTCCATCAGTCTCTTCTGCATCTTTCTAATAACCTCCCAGGCCTGCTCCTCCTGGTACCCCCTGGTGCACAGGGACCATGGCTTTAAAGAAGGAAATCACATAAAGACATTTTTTTTTAGCATTCCTATGGGTCTCTATTCCAGGTCTTGCATGGGACCAATCTTGAAAGGCCTGGCAACCTCATATTTCTGTTGAACAGAGAAATTCCTTGCATTAGTTTCATGTTTGTGCCCTCAGTTTCTTCCTTTGAAACTTGAATTCTTTCCTTTGGAAAAAAATTTACATTTTTAATTAATAATTTTACATTATTAACTATTAATTTCCTCATTTTCACACTTTAGGCTGTCCAAACCCCCTTTTGGCATCCCTTTGCTGAGCAGTTGCTGCCTTTGCTGGATTCTGGAATGCTGTTTTCTATGCTGGGAATCTGAGCCAGAATTGGTTCCAGAGCAGAAATACATTTTTAAAGGATGAGCAATACCCAGGCCATGCTAAAACTTGATAGATCCTCAATACCTTCACTCTTGAATAGGTATGGCTGTAGATGTTGGGCATTGCAGGCTTTTTTTTTACTGTTGAATATTTCTGAATGAAAATTAAGATTCTGTTTCACTATATTTTTCAGAAAAGGGCTCCCTTCAAGAGCCTAGATGATATTTTTCCTGAAGGCTGAAGGGAAGGAAGAGCAGCTAATGCTCTGTGTTCCTTCTCTTGAAGGGATAATGGATCAATGTCTTCTCTCCTCACTCCCCTTGCATCCTTGCACTGCCAATGCTCCTTAGGGGTGAGGAGAAAATGCCCCCAATTGTTCTCTTCCCCTGAATTTAGGATGATAAAGCAGTTCCCATTGCAATGGTTTCAAGCTTGGGAAGAGATGTAAGGGAGCCCAGGAGAGGGAAGGGAATGGGACTGAGCTGAGGATATGGTGTAACAAAGCTAAGCAATGGCTGGAACCAATTCAGAATTCCCTGCATAGGTGAGAGGGTAAGAAAGGAAATGAGAGAACTCAGACTTGGGGTCTGGAGAGGAAGAGCTAGAGAGGTTGCACTTGTATGGAGGAGATATGAGATGCAAGAGCACTTTATAGGGTTCCAGGCATAAAGTCTCACACCAAACAGCTCAATAGGATTGTTTAGGCTCCTTGGTCTCAGATCCTTGAAACAAATGTCCTGAAGTCTTACAGCCAAACTCATTTTTCTGTGAACATCCTCACTGCTTCTCCCTGAAGTCTTCATTCCCCCAAATAGTACATTTGAATTACTTTTGTTCCATAATTTTATCAGATGGCAGCTGTGACAACCTGAACATGGGGAGTGGATCCAGATCCACTCAGAAGAAATAATTCCTGATGTAATCCATGAATGTGGGGATTGTGACATTAGCAGAATTAATTTCACTCTTATCTTGCTGGGAGTTTTGCAGGGTGGTTTTGTATGGTGTTTTGTAGGCTGAGCATCCTTAAGCCCAACCTGTGACAGTTCAGCTCATGACACTTCTGGTGAGTGAGTGACCTCCCAGCTTATGGCCACTAAAGCAGAGGAATTTCACCATCGATCTGGAGAAGCACTTGAGACAATGGTAGTAACAGGGCAATAAAGATTGCAATATATCACAGACTCAGCTGCTGCCTTGTATAGATCAGAGCTGCATTAGGACTATCACAGCCTGCCTGTGACTGATCTAAAGAGAGAAAGACAACTCTAGGAAGGCAAAGAGCAGCTGATATAGGAACAAAACCAAACTAACTAATGAAATTTTTTTTAAAAGTTCAACATGACAAAATTTCTTTTGCCAGCCCAGACAAATGCCTCTGCATTCCCATTCTGTCACTGTTCAGGGAGTCTGGGATTGATCCCCTGATGCATAGCCAGAAAAAGGAAATGTTTGCTGCACTCTGAACTGAGAAAAAGTGCGCAGAGGAGTAAATCCCACCAACATGAATCTACCTACATTTACTGCTGTGGAAATACAGCTGAGGATTGGCTCAGCAGGTATTTAGTTTTCCAGGGCACATGTTTGTCCCCTGGGCATTTTCTTCTTTCCATGTCCCTGCAGATCACCTGCATTGTCTGGAGCTTTTCCTGTATAGCAGATCCACCGATAACCTGTAAAGGAGCCAAAGCAGGAGCAAAAGTGATTGCAAAAACCCAGTCACACATGGTGACTCCTTATCACTGCAGACAGTCTAAGAACAAATGCCCTTTTCTGGCCCCTGATCTTTCATGGCCTGTTAAGAAATTTGCTGACATTGTCCCCTTCCTATGGAAGTAAAAGATGAAATTTGACACTTTGTTGAGGAAAAAATCTCCGTGAATAGGGGAGAAAAAGGAAGGGAAAAGGAGGAGAAAAAGGAAGGAGGAAAAATGCTCTCCCAAGTCACTTCCATTTGCTATGGGTTTGCCAGCACCCACTGGATCCTTTTAACAGGGATAAACCGGAGCATCTCCCTGCAGTACCAGGTGTGCTGAGCCATTGAAAGGCGTTTCTATCAGCAGGCGAGGGCTGCGAGTCAAACTGGGGGAGCCTTCATTCCCCTAGGTAGAGCGAAACCTCCCTGCAGATAAAAGACTTGCCTGACTTGTTCCAGAGGGAGTTGGTGACATGGCTGCACCCTCGCCCCCTTCTCCCTTAGGAAAATATGGCCCTGAGGGCAGAGTGGAGAGGGATGATCAAAGGCAAGTGCAGTTTGGCTGCCTGCTGCCAGCAGCAGAAAGGCCAACCTGTCATTAGCGGGAGCAGCGCTGTTAGAGGTGGACGTCAATGGAAGGGAAGCACACACAGGAACTGGGGCTCTGCCACTGCGTAGGAGTGGTTTGGGCTTGGGAGGGGACTTGTTTCTTCCCACTCCTTTGGCAAGGTAGAACCCAGGTGTGTCCCTGGGAATCCCTAGGTTTTTTAACCCACTTAGGAGGAATAATGAATGGATGGTGGTTTTCACCTGCACAACTCGTAGGCAACTCTTGGACTTCACACTTAATTTCTCCTCCACAAAACCCCTCACTCCTGCTTCTTATGCCCCCCTCCCCAAAACACAAAAAACAAATGTCCTCTTCAAGAGTTCTGTCATATTCCTTTTCCCCTCTGGCTCTGGAGTATACAGAGGGAAGAGGGCAAAAGGGCAAATTTCCTCGAAGTTTTAAAGCAGAGCTAGGAAAGTGAAACGATTCTCAAAAAAACGAGGCTGGAGTGGGAGCAGACTGAGGAAGTTCTGCACTTTCTCCTCTGAGTAAGTGTGGCTGCCCTGGGACAGGGTCCAGCTAATTATCACCTTGAAGGAGTTTTGGAGGGTGAGCAAACAGCCTTAGTGAGACACTGGAGGGTGTTGGTAAAAGCTCATTTTTCATCTGGCTTTTTAAGGCAAGCTGAATGGAGATTTATCTGTTAAAGAGCTTGCCTGCACAAACTTGAAACCTAAACTTCAACACATTTATATTACCTGTTCCCCTACTGTAGCGTTGGCAACTTACATGTTTCCAGCACAGATTTGTGCTGTCAGCCCCAAGAATCAGACACAGGGAGCCCACAAGGAGCCAAAGGGAAGCTGTGGAGCAAACAAGGATTGTTTAGTGCTGCTGCAGCCCACTGGGATGGGGAAGGCTGGATGGAGGTTGAAAGGGTGCAGGGAGGGGGTTTACCTTTATCCTGGAGATGAATCTGCCTGTGGGACAGACCTATTGGATTGGTAGTTGGATTTTGAAAATGCAATTGTTGGCTGAAGACCATGCTGGGTAGAAAACCCTGGGTAGAAAACCCCTACTGTTCCCTAGAACAGGGACACAGTGCGGCGCCCTCTGCCAAGACCAATTGATCCAGGAGCAGACCCTGCTACCCTCTCTAACAGTCTGTGTCCAGGATGAAACCCAGGAGGAAATCCAGTTTTTCCAGGTGCAGCTGAGCAGGACACTGAGCCATGGTTTCTCTGCTGCTCTTTTGGGTAGCCCAGCATTCCTGCTGCTTCCAGCCTGGAGCCAGTCTTGTATGTGAATACAAGGAGTGGCGTTGAGTAATGACCTTTTGGGAAGCCCTCTGGTGTCTCTAGCAATCCAGACCACAGTCAGGAACAACCAGGCTTTTGCTTTGTAAAAATTCATCATCTGCCCATTTGCATTTTAGCCATCCCTTGGATTGTCTGACTTTAATCCACCTTCTACATAGGAAACTGTTTAATTTTGGAGTTTTGAACTCTCAGACTGGAAGCTACACATAGGAATTTCCAAAGAAACAAGTGGTTATTAATAATAAATAAAAACAACCTCTTACATGTATGGAGCACCTCTCAAAGAAAGAAATAGATCCCAAGGTGTCATACAGACATGTTTCTGCTTTTAGAAATCACTCTGATACAGATTTACAGCATAGGGACATTTTATGCTCTACAAAAGAAAAATCACATTATCCATCACTGAAAGCAGCTGTCTCAGGGGCTGAATGAAACTGATATTTTCCAGAATTAGCAGCTAATAGTGATTATGACTAGTTTTGCATATTTTTATGAATATGCTTCAATCTCATCTAATACTTTGAGTCTGGTTTTCTGTTTGTCGTGATGAGCTCTATGTCTCAAACTTGGTTTGAGCCCAGATTCCACTTTTATTAAAGCACTCCAACAGGCACAACCTTTTAGCCTTCCCTGGTGAGAACAATATTTGCTTTCTGATAGGCTGGATTTCCATACTTTTCTTTCAGTGTGTGCACGCGTGTCACGATGAGAAGTTTTAAAACAAATGGAGTTATCCCCAGCTGCTAAGTTCTGACATGCACTTTAAACAAGTAAACCCAGGGATGTGGCAGGCTCTGAAGGAAGGGAGAGCAAAACTGGTGTACGTGTTGCTCTGATCACAGAATTATCATCTGCTATCACACAGCTTACCATTAGACCCAGCTGCTGCCAACCTGACCGGTGCATTTCTCCAAGCTAAGCTAACAAAGCACTTATTTGTTATCCAGGGAACTACCTCTAATAGACTTCCAGTGAAATAATATTTGCTTTCCAACCCTACTTTGAATCCCACTCACTTTGTTAAAAAGATTGCCTCTGGCTGTCTCCGCTGGTCTAATCTAATAGTTTCTAGTTTGTACAAGCAAAGAGCTTTCAGCCAACTATATAAATAACTTAAAGAGAAGAAGACACTTTTACAGCGCTCTGTGCCGGCTGCTATAGAACATGACAGATTAGTAAATGACGCCTCAGTGGAGCTCATCTGGGAACCTCTGTCAGTTGAATATGAGCAATTACAATATTGTATTTGGGCTGAAAGGGTTGTCTGTCTTCTTACAAAAAGGCTAACAAGAAAAATAATTCCTGTCTTGCTTCTCCTGTGCATGAAACTGATCTAAGTGGCTCTGGTCCCTTTTCCCTTCCCTCCCATTGCTGGAGCAGCAGCGGGAGGGGAGAGGGGGGGAGAGGCAAGTGAGGAGAGAAAAGAGAGTTATTTTCTTTCTGTTTTCACTTTTGGTTTGAATTGAGAATGAAGAAAGAATAATATTAGGAGACGGGGCTCCCTGAGGTTTGAGAGGGGACGTTATATCACTATATCAAAGCTCTTTCCCTGCCTCCCACCTCTGCCCCAGCAGCCCCAAGTGCTGCCTAAAGAGCGAGCGCCCCGAGCCCCTCGGAGCTGCTCCATTTATCCCAGCTCACCTGCTAAGATCACCAAGGGCCTAGAGTTTCAAAGAGTTGCCCAAGGTTTACCCGTGCTATTCCCACTGCTGAATGTTTTTTAAATAGAAATTCTGAGGCTGAGCCCCATGCAACAGAGAATTTACCATCCACGCTGTGATTTCCAAAGGAAAAATTTTTGCATCCCATTGAAGCTTCCTTGAGGCTCTTTTGAAATTGCCTGTAGGACTGGAGGGTCAATACCACATGGGCTCCCTAGGATCACTGAGGGTACATCAGTGATCATTTGATGAAGGATTTTGCAAACACCTACAGCCAAAGCTTTTTTCTTTTTTGTTCTTTTTTATTATTTTTTTCCCTGAAGAACCACCCCAACACCACAAATTTATTTTGTTTACCTCTGTCTTTTTCCCACCACAGCCTGTTACCGTGGCTCTTTCCAGGCCCGTGAGTAACTGCATGCAACTGCAAGCCCATGAATGTGCACCAGCAGAAAACTGTGCTCTTATTGAATTATGTACTCATGCTACAGAGAGGCAAACAGTGTCATTCCACCTCCATTCTGCTATTAAAGCACTGTGTGCCATGTGCTGGGCCACCCTGAGGGTGACTACAGGCACAGGTCCACAAGCTGCATCTGCAGGTGCATGGGGAGGTTTGGAACAGGATGAAGCCACAGAGATCTGAGCATTAAGCCACTCACTGCTGTGTCAAACAGGCCCTGGCATTCCTGGCATGGAAATTGCTTTCTGAAGTCCAGTAGCTTCTCTGGAAGAAAACAGAGTCATGTTGGGTGGTGACCAAGACACTGCCATTCACTGAGAGCAAGTCATGGTCCCTGGGAGGAGAAAATGGGGCCACAACACCATATTTCACTTGGGCTAATGCCAGGAATAATATAATCTAAAACCTGGACACAAATCCATGTAGAACAAAGCTAATACAAACCATTGAGGTCTAAAATCTGCCTTTGGTTATGGCCATGCTGCTGCACCTGATGGCAGCCCTGGGCAGAACGTGACCCACAGATTTCCCCACACTAGGCAACCATGCTGTACCAATGCTGAAAATATCTCTGAAAGCAGGTTTATGAAACTGAGATCATCTCAAGCAAATCAGCCAGTTTTCATCCTGAAATGTGTATGAAGCCACAGGTCCATTCATGGCTCATGGGCAGTTGCAGTGGCTTAGGGACTCACTGCAACCCCTGTGAGATGAGAGCTGCAGCTTAGGAGGTGTTTAACAGGATTTTAGTATCTGATTTCCTCCTCATTTTGCTTCGTTTGATCCCAGCTGATTTAATCACAGATTATCTTTTGCCAGATAGGAAGTACCTGCACATGAAACAACAGCAATGAGTGTAAAGTTACCTCCCTGAAAATACAGCCTCGATGGAAAATTAGAGAACATGACAGGAGAGGATGGAATGAATGGACCAGCAGTTCTGAATCAAAGGGCCTGGGCCACAGTCACAGGCTGGGCCACCAAGTTCATGTTTGATCTTGGACATGATTTCATCTCTCTGTGGTCTCCTTAAACTGTGAACTCCATGGGACAGGGCTTGTCATTCTGGCTGTAGAGTATGCAGAGCACAGAAAGTATTTGGTTTTAGATTGCATCTGGCTTTGCATTTTAAAATAGGAGTGCAACCTCTTCCTTTTGCATGAAAAAGTACAAAATAATTTTCAGAACACAGTCACGCACATCTCCAGTTCTAAAAACCAGATCTGGTAAGTCTTTGTTTTCAAAATGCTGATTTCCATATTGACTGCCTTTATTTCAGCCTTGGACATCATATTCTCAAATGTAGGTGAATTCAGTTTTTTAAAACTCTGAAAAACACATTTTATAAAGGAAACTTTGTGGGAAGTCTGTTCCTGTGGGAAGTGAAAAAGGGAGAATTTGGCAGCCTTGGCAGACTTAGGACTGTGTTGAAGGGATTAATCTGCTTCAGATTGGATGCCTTACACATTTTGCAGTTGCTGGAGGGGAGCACTGGCAGCAGGATAGGGACTGCCAGGGCTAAACAAGGACAGTGCAATGTCCAGGGAGTTCACGTGTGTGAGGCCAGAAGTGCCACAAGAAAGGGCAGGGGCAGCATCTGAGTATCATCAGCATATTTTTCCCATCAAACCTTCTTTAAATGAGTGGTTAGATCTTCCAGCTGGTAGCAGGCTGAGAAAAGCCAGGGCTCATACTCACAATGCAGGAATTCTCCTGTAGCTGTACCTGGTCAAGCTCAGCCCATACACCTCTCCTGGCAGGACCAGCCAGGGAGCAATCCAGCCTCCAAGACCTGCATTTCTCAAACTCAGGGTGGGATGAAAATAGCATCTATATATCTTTCACATCCTTAATTGTAAAGTTGTTAACCTTGCATTTAGAACTTGAGTACTCCTGTGATGGGCACTGGAGATAAACTTTTGAGAGCCAGACATTGAAATAACATTGTGAACATTTTTTTTAACTCAGAGAGCTATTATTGACAGGGTGTCAGCTGCTGATGAAGGGCTCTGCAATATTTTATGGGATGTGACAGCTAATAAAACAGGTTGCTGTTTTTAATTGTTTGGCAGGTTGCAGTGAATTGTGAACAGATGTGAACTGGGTGCAGAGGAATCTGTAGGTTTCCCTGAATTTCTTACACCTTTCACTGCCACCACCAACACTAACCATTAAAAATATTTGTTTCCTTGTTTTCAACCTGTGCCTTGCTGCTTTGGTCTTATTTGAAAATTGCACATTGCAACCAAAAGTGCTCTGTAAAAAGCCTGTGTCCCAATCAACAAAGGTAGAGTTGCAGTACAGGGGGATATGAAACCACCATAATTTTCCACATAAAGTTTTGCAAATGATGCTGTCACAGCTGATCTGCCACTTGCACAGATGGTGTGACTCTGCTGCACTGAGAAACACTCAAAAATGTCCTGAGACCTGCATCCTCCCGAGGCTGCCCAAGCTCAGAATTACCTGCATGGCACTGTGGATGGGCAGGCTCAGGGCTGGGCCAGAGGACACCTGGGGAGCTCCCATCCTTCTGTGCAAAGCTTCCAGAGCTGCTCTGGGGACAGAACTTATCCTTGGTTTCAGCTGGGTGCCCTGGCTCCTTCAGCTTGCTGCATAATCAGCTCCTGACACTTCCCATAGCTCAGTGTGCTTTTGGGAGGCTCCAAGGAGCCTCTCTTCAAGAGACCCAGAGGGGCTGTACAGGGCTTGCACTGCCTGAAATGAAAGATGTCTGATCAGGTTACACCTTTTAGCTCCTATCTGTATAAGCATGCTGATAAGTGGTGCTTTTTCTTCCTCCATCTCCCCACTCCCCTTCTCTCTAACATAATCTTTGCCAGATCTAGTCAAAGCAGAAGAGCTACAGGGGATTCATTAATCCAAGTTTGGAGGTAACCACCACCACTGTATCAAAAAAATAAAGATTTGAAGCACCCAAGTTTATTATTCACGGACCTTAAGTCCAGCCTTTCTGCTCCCAGGGTACATTTCCCCTCTGTGTGTTGGGGCTCCTGCAGTCACTCCATCCTCTCCCCCGATGCTGTGTTAAACAGTTATCAGTTCCTGAGGGAGACTGGGGATAAAACGCCACTCCTCCCATGTGCTGAGAGCTGCCAGGGTTGTGTACCCTGGCACAAGTACAACAGAAACTGAGCCTTGGCCTGCAGCAATGTAACACCCAGATAAACAAGTCTGCCAGAAAGAGGCCGGGCTGAGGCTGCAGCGCTGGGGAGAGGCTGAACCAAACACTCCAGAGCTGCAGATAGCTGCAAGACAGGGTGTATCCAGGAAACCCGGGCTGCTCCGTGCTGCTCCATCCCTCCTGGCAGCAGCCCAGTGCATCCCCCACAGCCAGCCCTCCCCACACCACGCCTGCCAATAATGCAGGGCAAAAGACACCGTGCAGAGCTGGGCAGGGGAATCCTTCTGCTGTGTGGCTTCAGTGTATTTGGCCATGAGAACATGCTCAGTGGGGGAGAGGGGAGTCACTCACTTGCCCAAAACCCTGGCTGAAGGTGAACCCATGGCTGGTTGAACCCTGGGGGTGGTGGGGACAGACCCCAGCTGTGCTCAAAGTTCAAGGGAGAAAGGAAAAAGATTTGCTCAAAGGAGAAAGATTGAAGGAACAGCAAAAGACCTGTTCTCTCCTCCACAACCTGAGATTATTTCTGCCTTTCTTAGAGCTGGGCTCCAGAAGCACCACCTGCCTCCTGCCACAAAGCCTCTCTCCCACTCCTGGGCACTGGAACCAGGAAGGAAAGCCCTTCCTGCAAGGGGAGCCAGTGGAAGAGACCTGGGCTGGCAGAGCATCCTCCAGAGAAGGAGCAGGCTCTTTGCACACAGGACAAGGAGAGGGCCTGTCTCTGGGTCACTGGGCACTCCCCCAGTCCCTGGCTCCTGAGTTACACACTGTAGATCAGGTAATTTTTGAGAAGAATCATGATCTCTAGATGTCTGAGCACTGGATCCCTGCCCGTTCTACCAATGAGAAGAGGTAGAGCCAGAAGATGCCCCCCATCTTCTCCTCCTCCTTCTCTGCTATGTTCAAGTTGGTGTCCTTCTGCTTTTCCACAGCCTTTGGAAAGACTTGCAAGGCTCCTGTGCCCAAGCAATGAAGATCAGAAGTCCCCAGCAGTGACAGGCACTCTCCACCCCCAGTGCTCCCCGGGCAGCAGCCGCCCCAGGGCTGGCTCAGCTCCTGCACCCTAATCCCACCTTGCCCTGCAGAGCAGCCCAGAGCTGCTGGCACCCTACACACAGCCCAGATGTGGCTGCTGCTGTCCACTGTGGCTTAGATTTCATTAGGGTTTGGATGGATTAGAGGCCAACAGGGACAGGCTGCTCTAGGCAGTCTCTCCTGCCTTTCACGTGCTAAAGGGAGCTGCAGACAGCCAGGACATGCCAGGAGCTTCAGCAGTGCCATCACCCACCCCTGCCACCCAGCACACCAGCTGTGGGGAGCAGTGGAGGCCCTGGAGGGTGGTTCCATTGAGATCAAGGAACTTTTTGAAATTGGGGTTATCCTCTCCTGCCATGGGAACTGACCTGCTTTGTGGAAAGCCACGAGCAGCAGGGAGCTGGCAAGGCTCAGTGTAGACAACCTCTGCCTGAGGGGTGCACAGAGCAGAGGTGTTTGTTCACTAAAGTGGGCTGCCTTCAGTGAGGAGAGAAAGGACACCCAATTAAAAACAGTCAGTCAGGTTAGAGGCATATGCACAAAACCAGCAAAGACCAATCTTGTTTGCAGTGGAGACTGGCAGGCTTATATGGAGAAATGTACAAGGCCATGGGGTGCCTTGTACATCACATATGTTCAAGGAATTATCTGGCAGAAGTGTGAAGGAGCTCTGTTCACAGACCCCATCACAAAGGACTGCATTTTCCTTCTGAAGCCAGTACCAGGTAATAAAAACACCAAGCCAGTTTTTCTATGAAGATTTTTCTTTTGTCTTCAAAATGGAGAGGGTGCCAAAGTTGAGGAGAGAAAATCAGAAAGAATGGTACACCACAGCTTGACTTGATTTGGGGGAATTTAAAACTGAAGAATGACTCAGGAAAAAAGTTTCTGCAAACCTTGACTCTGATTTCATCAGCTGAGGGACAAAACCCTGTCAGCTCTGCTGCAGACTCTGGCTGGAGCAGTCACATGCTGCAGATATGAGAGGGAGGCAAGCTGCCGTGAAACTGAGGGATAATTGGTACCTAATAAGTTTAAGTGCTAGCAGTGGTATTGTTAAATATAGTTAAATGCAGTTTATCCACCTCTAATTCAGTATTGATCCACTTCTACTGTACACCAAGGAGGCCAAGTGTGCTTGATTTTCAGTGCATCACTTCAGCATCACTGACTGCCCTGGAACCTGTGGGACCTTTTGGAAACTCTGGTTGACCTCAGCAATCCCCACTCAAGATTAGCTTAATGCAAGTCCAGTGATAATTGCAGTTTCATTAGTAAAGCTCCAGCTCCTTGAGTCATTAAACCCTGTGAAGAACTCTTTTTCTCCTTGTTTCTTTAAACATTTATAACCTCCAGCACGACACTGAAAAAGGCACAAAATCCTGAGCTCTAAAATCTCAGGACCTAAAAATCCAATTTAAAAAAGCTTTGAAAATTATTATTCTCTAAGCCCACGTGCTTGCAGTGAAACCCACTGCCTATTTGCAGCCTGACTCAGGCTGCCCCATTGCCTGGAGCTGGCAGTTCTCCTTCCTGCTCCCTTCCCAGTGCTCCTGTGGGCTCTTGCATGCAGAGGGGAGATGTGTGGAAGGGGAGATGGGTGCAGAGGCTGAGCTGCCCTGCTCCCAGCACTGCCTGCAGCTTTGGATCAGGAGCAGGCAGTGCAGGTGCTCACTGCAGATGGTTTGCATTCCCCACTGCCAGGACTGTCTTGGTGAGCCTGAGGAGCAGAGAAGAGCCAGCTTCCCAGTAGCAGCATGCTGAGATGTCCCCTGTGCACTTGGAAGCATCATCCCTGCTAACCCCCCACCTCCATGCAGAGTGCTGGGGGATGTGCCAGACTGCTCATGATGCAGAGAGCTCACAGGACATCAAACACTTGCACCTTCCTGGCTTCCCTTCAAAAGCCATGTAGCAAACCAGGGCAGAGGGAGAGCAGGAAACGTGCAAGGGATCCATCCTGCAGCATGCCAAGCCCCCTCCCCTCCCCACTGGCTCCCACCCCCAGCACCTTGCAGGATCAGGCCCTTCCTTATGAACTGTCAAGTCATTATCGTCTCTCCCTGCTTGGCATTTAATGCCTCTTGGCAAAAGATTAATGAATTGACTGGCTTTCAACAGGTTTTATGAAGCAAGACAAGAGCATGCCAGCACAGACAGAATATTAAAGGGAATAGGCAGGGAAGCCTCTCCTGCCTGGTGTGTCTGTGTGCAGGCATGAAGGGCTCCCAGGGAACTGCTGGGCTCCAAGCAAGGGGGAAATTGCAATAAAACCAACATGTGGCCTTCAGCTTACTGCTTTACCTCGGATGAACCCTCATTAAAACTGCTCCCAGAGTTCTGATTTCACACTAAACCCCACACACACACCCCATGAAGATGATTGTTGTATATACTCACATGATGGAAACATGATTTGGGGATTGGGGGATTTAAAGCACTGTTTCTCTCTCTGTGGTTGTTTCACCCCAATGATGCGCCCTCCCAGCCACGCTGTCAGAGTTTGGGTGCACAGGATTGCTCTGTCACAGAGCTGTCTGCCCAGGTGAGGGGAGAGAGGAGTGAGAGGTGCCTGCATGATTCATACAGAGATAACTCAGCCAAAGGGTTCTTGTGACTTCAAAAAGCCTCTGGAGCAAAGACCTCCCTGAAATAGATTTCACGCCATGTAACATGTCCTTCAATATTTTTTATAGTTTTTAAAATATATGGATTGAGTGTTGATTTAGGTCTTTAAAACAAATGAACCATTTTATTCAAGTAATATCTGTGTTAGCAGTGACTGAAACTATTGCAGTGATTATTTGCACATGAGAGTAAAGTAATGGAATTTCAGGCCTGATGAGATCGAGCCAAAATACTCCTAAGTGCTAGAGAAATTTCAGTCCTGGACCTACTTTGAACTCCATGACTCACATCCCAGACCTAGATTTTTAATCCTCTGTAGTAATTGAAAATATGTGGCACAGAATATCTGTTTCAGGGAAGTTTAAAGGCAGAAAGCCATAGCCCATTGTTCTGATGTTAGAAGGTCCCGACACTGCAAAGTGCTGAGAGGTGCAAGGAATTTCTGATTCCCATGGATGTGAATGCTATATAAATTTGGTCAGCCTCTCACAGGTCTAGATTTATTAAGAATATCAGAGCCATGTGATGGTTTCTCAATTGCTGGCTCTCCCCATATAGCATTGCATGGTTATTGTTTGGATAGAAGTTAGTAGTGCTGATTCCCAGCTGGAGTTTGATGAACCAGGTCCATGGGAAACTAAGGATGACACTTTCTACTGTACCTCTAAAACCATGCAGCATTTGTAAACCTCTCTAGATCCTTGGCCTAGAAACACCTGCTCAAATAACCAAGAAAAGCAGTTCAGAGGCAGGAGCTGCTTTGGAAAGCACCTGGGAGAGCCTGAGGATCAGCAAAGGCGACAGCCACTGCTCTAAGAGGGGTGCCAAAAGGTGTAGGAACTGTGATGGCACTTGGAATGGCCCATGTGAGTGAGCTGTGGAATGCCAGGACAGTGTGGTGAGGGCTCCTGGGGTGGCACAGCCCTGCTCCTCTCACAGCAGTTGCCCCAGGGCTGGCTGCTGGTGGCCAAGCAACGCTGCCCTTCTCCTGCTGCAGCACAGGCAGAGCCTTTGCAGCCACACAGCAGATCTGTGAACCTAGAATTAACATCAGGGCTGCTCTCCAGCACAGGCAGACAAGAGGGAAATGTCAGAGATCTCATGCCATGTGCTTCCTTAAGAGCCCCTGTGGAGATTTATGGCACAGGGCATGTTAAGCAGGCAAACATTTCTGCTCATATTTACAGGGAAGTTATCCCACACTGCCACTCCTGCCAGCTTCACAGATGACTGGAAGAGTGGGGAAGGTCCTTTTCAGGTGGCAACACTCTGTGGTAAAACTTAGAGGCATCCTGTTTCTGTTGGTATTAGCAAAAAGAGGTGCCACTCTGGGCTGGAGCCTGGCTGGCAGGAGTTGCTCCTCTCTGGCTGTGCTCCTGAGACAGCTGTGGGGCACTGAGTGCAGGATGAACACAGGCAGCACTGGGGACCCTCCCTGGCCATTCTACAGGGGATAGTTTCACACCAGTGTAGAAGCTAAAAGACATTTTCCCTCCACATGGGCTGGAATGAGGCAGTGTCATCCTGTGAGGGTCTCTCCCTTTCAGCAGGCAGGTAGGGGGATGCAGGCTGCCACAGGGATATTCAGTGGATACAGGCACACACAAAGCATTATGTTCCCTTGCACAGGGTTCATCTGACAGTCATTTTGCAAGCAGCTCTCTTTGATAGGACGTCGTGAGCAGCATGTTCCAACTGGAATGGTGACATGGCTCCACACCTCCAACCACCCACGTGTATATCAAAACAGCCTCAGCAGATGTGAGGTCCATGTAGAGGCAGGAGTTTCCCAGGAGGAAAAAAATATCCAAATAAAACCCAACTCTGACTGAACCTTGCAACACTGTGCTTTCTATTGTAGCTTCGACATTTTCTGCCATTGCTGCTGGGGACATTAAATGCCCACCCACTGCTGTGGACATTTTTAATGCCTAGGCAGAGACTGTGACAAACTTCTACCTGCAAGAAGAAGAAAGGACACGAGTTACAGTTTCTGTAATGTCCCATTTTTCCAAGGACCAGTTCTCCACACTCACTCTAAACCTGTATTTTTTACATAGATGCATTTAAGGCTGTATTAGTGCAGTCTTCATGCTGTTTTCATGCTGACAGCAGCACCAGGGTACACATAACACAGAGAGACTTTCAGGCTTTTGTCTTCTAGGGTTTTGAGTTCAGAGAGATGTTCATGCCTAGAAATGGGAGGCACTCACAATGCATATTTAATTGCAGCTTGGGTTCATTTATTTATTTATTATTTAATTATTACATATTTATTTTCCATCAGGATGCTTCCTTGAGGCTGGCACTCACAGCTTGCACACGCCAGCAGGTGCTGGTGACCACATTGCCCTGTAACATCAAAGCACAATTTCAATACCCAGGAAGGTTGGATTTTCTGCTCAGGGGGAAAATTTGCAGGTATTTATTTGTATGTAAAATCCTCTCCATGCATTTTGTGTGGGCAAATGATGGGGCAAACCAACTGCTCCCCATTGTCTGCCTTCAAAAATATTCACTTTGTGAGCCATCATTGAGTCTGCATGAGGTGGGTGTGAGCACAGGTGCTGCCACACCTGTCCAGTGGAAGCTGAGGTCCCCTCCAGCCCCCTGTGCTCCCTGCCACTTTCCCACCCTGTGCCTGACCTCTGGGGCTGCTGGGTGCTGAGAATGCACAGGAGGTGTCACTGCACAACAAGTGAAATGGGATTCACTTGCCAAGCAGAAGCAGAGGGGAAGAGATGTAATTCCCCAGTTCACACAGGAACACATATCTGTGCTAGTGTTCTGAAAGCACAGTTTGAGGGCATGTGTGATCTCTGCTTCAAAATGCATGGCTGTTCTCAGCCAGGCAGGCTCAGATAGCTGTGCAGGTGACAGATTTGTGTGCCATTGCTCTGAGATAAACCCTGTGTAAATACAGCTCAGGGACTCCGTGTGCAGCAGCTCTGTGCCCTGGCTCACACCCATCCACACCAGGCTCACTGATGTCCCCACAGTGCTCACATTCACAGCCTCATCTACAGCACATCAGCCTCATTTGTACTGAGGTGGGATGTGAAATTCCTCCTCCTGTAGTCTCCATCCCTGCCAAACCCCTACCTGACATGCCCTGAGCACAACCCACCCCCAAAGTCCCCATCACTGTAGCATTAACACCTCTGAGATAACAACTGCCATCAGGCATTGCCCCAAAGGGCTCTTCTGTCCAGGGAAGGGTCGTGGTCACCAGCTGCCCCAGGAAAGAGGCAGGAAGCCATCTCAGGCAAAGGGAATTTCACCCTCGGCCACACAGCTCCCTGCATCCCCCTCAAGGAGAAAGGCTTCTTGCTGCTCAATATGAAGCCTGAAAAGAAGGGATGGTGCTCATTGTGAAGTCTCCACGGGTTTGCATTAGGTCAACTCACTCAACTGCCTGCTGAAACACGAATGACCATCCTGGAGGATGCTGTCAAACCTTTGTGCAAAGCAAGACCTGAGCCAACTTCTAAAGTTCCTGAGAAACCAAACTAACTCCAGGGTGGGGAGGGGATTGCAGCCAGAGGACCTGCTGGGCTATTTTCAAGAGTATTCTTTGAAAACACAAGACCAGGAGAGAGAGAGAGAGAGTGTGTGTGTGTGTGTGTGTGTGTGTGTGTGTGTGTGTGTGTGTGTGTACACATACATATACATCTCTTTCCTCCCCTTCCAACAGCTTTTCCTGCTCATCCTCTCCCTTAATTGAGATTTTTTAGCTCTGACAGTGGATCAGAGCAGTAATTATTTTCTTGATCTCTTGCCACACACTCTCTTTCATCTCAACTATTTCACCCACTCACTTTTGTGCAACTAAATGAGACACAGCAAACATGTGAGTGGTGCATTCATGCAGCAGAGGGAAGAGGAAAATTCAAATTGGGGCAGCAGGGCTGTCTCCAGCCTTGAAGGACTTCATGGAAAGGGCTTTTGGGACTCTACATAGTTTCTTCTTCAACTGTAATTTTTTCCCCTCTGTTCTAAAACCTGTTTCTAACACTCATCATTACAGAACTTGTCATGGCACTTAGAAATGAACCTAGATACTCTGTTAAAATTACTGGAAGGACACCAGAAGAACTCCTAACCTCTGGAGCTTGATATAGACCTTTCCTGGTATTTTTCTTGTTTCTTTAGCCTGAATAATCTGTCCAAAATAACTGCCATTGATTCATTTCTGTTTTCAGCAAAACACAGGTTGGGTTCTCTCTGGCGGAAATATATTTTGTCAGAAATATTTTGACTTTATTTCCAAACTGTGAAGTGCTTGCTAGTTCCTTTCTGTAATTATTATGCATTTTTTACATGTCAGAGTGAACACTGAAATGAAAGGGATGAGCTGCTCTTGGCAAACCTGATCTCCTTTCCTCATTGTTTCTTTTCCGTAGCTTAGGGAGGAATATATCATTTTGTGCAAGAAGGGAAAATTCCTGCTATTTTCAGTGCTGGGAATGCTGGGAGCTCGATGACATGCAGTCACCGTGCTTGCCAATGCAACAGGACACCAGCTCAGCTGTACTTTTGGCTCAGTCCTGAGCTTTCTAGGAACCATTTCACAGCACCACCACCACGGATGAGGAGCACGAGGGAAGGGGCAGAATCCTCCTGTTGCAACACCCCATGCTGGCTTTTTACACCTGCACCGAGCCGGCTTCTGACAAAGCAGCGAAACAACACTTGAGGGAGGGCACTGCCAGCTCCCAGCGAGGAAGCACAGCCCTCCTTCATGTGGGGGGTGTTGCAGGGATCCAGGCTGGGCTGCCCTGCAGCTCCTGGCTCTGCTCCTGCACGCTGGAGCTGGCACCGTGGGCTCCAGCTCCTGACACCTGTGCGTGCCAACACTTGTGCTGCCTCTGGGAGCAGCTCAGCACCTGCAGCGTGCTCAGACATCACCACCCGCCCTCTCAAACCCCCCTGCAGGGCTGCTCCACTTGCTAAAGGCTTTTCTTCCTCTCTTCCACTTTGTGCCCCCCTCTGGGAGTGGCAATGGCAGAAGGCAGAATGGAGTTTGAGGCTTTGATGTTTTGCTTTTCAGCGTGGCTTCCTTGAATGTGGCTGGTGACAATCCAAACTCCAGCTCTGCTGTGTGTTTTAAGTTTTTTTAAGTTATTTTTACCAGGCTTCCCAGGCAGCAACTCTGTGGAAATGTAGAGTAGTTTTTCACCAGCAGTAGTTCCTTCACTGGCAGTCACTGAACACTACCTGCAATGAGAGAGCAACAGGTCTGAGAGCTGGGTTGATGTCTGTCCTCTTTATCTGGAGGTTGTTTTGTAATCTGGGGAAAAAACCCAACAAAACAACTCACCCTGAATAACTGTACATTAAAAAAGAATGCCTGGCAATTTAGAGGATAAACACACACTCAGCTTCTTACAGACATCATTAAAAGTGTCACTCTGGACATTTTTCTGGATGATTTTTTAGTTTCATGTAGTTTATTCAGTGATAGGCTAGTCCATATGGAGACCACAAGAAGGTTAGGCCTGGGACTTTAAGGATTCTCAGGGAATGCTCTGGGAGGGAATTTAAGGTAGGCTGTTCAAGCCACAGTTGTTACTGAACCCAGAATGCTTCAAATTTTCCCTAATATCATAAATTGACTTTTATAGAAACATAAACATCAATTCAGACAGTGCTGGCAGGTGTGCCAGTGGAAGTGCTGACACCCTGCCAGGTGTGAGAGGTTCTAGAAATTGCATCCTGCAAAATGACTGACATTGGGATAGCAAAACCAGGTGAGGATCCAGACCCACAACCAGAATCACCTTTGCACTGGCATACTGGCCTGGCTAAAGGAAATTAATCATCCTTCATTGCTGTTATACTGTTACTAAACAGGTTATTAAGGTAAAAGGGAAATTAGCTTTGCTATTAAAAAGTTATTTTGTGATGCTAGAACCATTCTTTACCTTAGTATTACCTTTCTGGGAAAGTAAACCACCTTCCTGAATGATACAAACCCAACAGTAACATAAAAATAAAAGGTGAGAGGTGATGAGTATTTCATTCAGTGTGGTTGCCCCACTTCCAGGTCCAGAACCATGATACCAGACTGGGTGTCAAATTTCCCAGCAGACATGGAGGAAATAGAAGAGACTGTTTCTCAAGCTGCAGAAAAGGTATTTGTAGGGTTTCTAAAAAAATTACTAAAACTCTAAATCTGGAGTTTCTTGGGGTGAATTACAATGATTCAGTGTCGCAGTAGCCCAGGTGAACATTTGCAAAATTGGTCACTTCAAAAAATCAACATCTGCCCTACACACTGAGGTGCAAAGGCAGGAAGGAGGACTTACCCTGCTGAAAAAAGTCATTTTCCCTGAGTGCATGTGCTTAGCCCTGGCTGGAGCCATCTGTTCTGAGGAGTGTGCTGCCTTACAGAGAGTGTGTGTACACAGGAGTGTGTGTTTGCTGCTCCCTGACCCAGAATCATGCTGTTATATAAACCCTGGGATTATCAATAACCTCACAGTACAAACCAGCTCCTGTTCAACTCGTTAAAGGATTGTGTCTCTGCCTGCTCTGACTCATTTAGCCTCTTTGGCATTCTTTCTGTTAACAAAGATAGCAACTCATTACTCTGCACAAGCTGAAACACCCATAGGTTAACTCACTTTTCCCTTTTGATACAAGTCTTTTACAAGGACATTGCTGCAGTTCCTCCTGCCCTGGCAAAGCAGGCACCAGGCCAGCCAGCAGCTGGATATTCTGACCTCAAATACACGGTCTGAAATCATGGCTGGATGTATCTAAAGCACCCAGACCTGGGTAACCCAGGAAACTTTCACCACTCTTGTGTCAAGTTCAGGTCCTGGCTTTATCACGTACAGCATTACATTGCCTCCTTGCAATGAAACATAAAATCAAGAACACAAAAGCTGACTCTCTCTAGGGAGTTGGGAAGAACCAGTTTTCAGGAGAAGCTGAGATGTGACCTTGTTTCTTTAAGCTTTTGCCATATTGAATTAACTTGTCTGTAAGTAATTTCATACCACTGTCCTTTTTTCCTTCAACCAGCTCTAGTCCTCTTTGACCAGGACAATGGGAGCAGCAAAAAACTCTTTCTTGGAAATCCTAGGTTTTGCTTCCCTGGTTCTTCTGGGCCACAGCTCTTGTGCAATCTGCTGTCTTGTATGGAGCATTGCTCTTCTTCCCTCCCAGCAACTCATCCCACACAATCCACTGCAAATGCTCAAGGTCTGCTTTACACACTGAAAGGTTCCTTCATTTCTGGGGTTTTTTGTCTCTTAATAGGCTTTGTGGGATTTGACTCTAAACCCAAGAAATCAGCCAAACTTGAAGGTGTAAAATTCTTCAGTGCTGGCCAGTGCCGTGAATTTAAATCCCAGGGCAGCCAGGATAGAGTTAAAGGTGCTCTCAGCCTGAAAGTGATGGCTCTGTATGGCCAGTGCCACCTGAAAACATACCAGAGAGACTTTTGAGGAAAAGCATTTTGCTGACTGAAAGAATGATTGCCCAGTTAAAAAAAAAAAAAAAAAAATATATATATATATATATATATATATATATATATATATATATATTAATTTCCAGGTTATTTTGTAAAAGAATAACCTGGACAAAACCAGAGTAAAGAAAAAAGAAACAACCCAAATCCTTTAGAAATCTCATAAATTTAGTGGGTAATGTCGTTGGAACTTCAGGAAGAGAAGAGAAGAGAAGAGAAGAAGAGAAGAGAAGAGAAGAAAAGAGAAGAGAAGAGAAGAGAAGAGAAGAGAAGAGAAGAGAAGAGAAGAGAAGAGAAGAGAAGAGAAGAGAAGAGAAGAGAAGAGAAGAGAAGAGAAGAGAAGAGAAGAGAAGAGATTAAAATTAGGAGGCAGCTAATTTATTTTTTAAGCAAAGCTACAGGACTACAGGAAAAACTAAGGAAAATTATGTTGCTCTTCCTGTGGAAAAGTTATGAAATTCCAATGGAGAGAGTGTTCTGATCCATCTGAGGCTGGCATTTTATTGGGGCTGCTTTCTCCAAGGCAGCCCATTACAGCTCCATTCAACAGTTCTAACCATTGTGGAAAAATGCCATGTGCCAACAGCTATTTTCCACAATTTTCTTCAGAAAATCTGAAAGAAATGCAGAAAATTGATTTGAAGCCCTGGCAGAGAGATAGAGAAACAGTAGCACAAGGCTGCAAGCCAGTAATTTATGTTTCGAATGTCACTGAGTGCTCTGCCTATAATTTCAGGGGAGAATGATAATAATTAAAAGCACAAACTCTCCAGTCATTTCTTACAAGGGGAAAAGTTGAATGTAATAAGTGTAGGGATTTCTTTAAGTGCTTAACTTTTCCAGTGGAGTTTCAAAAATTAAATATAGTAATAATATCTGTCCTCCAAAGTTATCCCAATGAGCTTTCCAAAGTTGGGAGGGGAAGCACTTTCAGCAAATGCAGACACTGCTGGGATGAAATGTGGGGCTGTTTGACAGCAGGCAGCTCCCCATGAGCCCTCAGATGGCACCAGCAGCAAATGCTCCCCTGGGACCTGCAGAAACTGCCAGTGGTGTCACTGGGAGGGCAGGGAGGGCTCAGCCATTCCAGCACTCTGAAGGGTGGTGAAGAGACACCAGAGTCTGAGGTCAGGAAATCATAGAATGGCTGAGTTGGGAGGGATTGTAAACATCACCTCATTCCACCCCCTGCCACGGGCAGGGACATCTTCCACGAAACCAGGTTGCTCCAAGCCCCATCCAGCCTGGCCTGGAACAGTTCCAGCCACAGATCTCTGGGCATCCTTTTCCAGGGCCTCACCACCCTCTAAGAACTTCCAATGAAGGTCCAGCATGGGGATTATCTGTGTCAGGGTTTGCTCATTTGGATGTAGCCTGGGATCCCTCCCAGTACAGTGCCCCACCAAATGAGCTGCTCCTGAGGCAAATCTGAACTCAGAGCCAGGAATGCCAGGCAGGTTATCAGAGCAACCAGCTCTGCTTGTGGCTTAAAGCCCTTGAGGTGTCCAAGGTGACCTCTGGGCCCCAGCCTGGTGCCTGCAGTGTTTGCTGGAGTGTGTGGTCACTGTGCAGGGGCTCCAAAGGAGGTATTCATTTGAGTCTACACCAAGCCCAGGCCTCCTCTGGGCTGGTTCTGCAGCACCTGGGATGTCATTGCCAGGTCCCAGCTGACCTCAAGGTGCAGGGCACTCACTGCAGGAACACCCAGACCCCTAAAACTCCCCCTGGCTACAGGGAACAACAGACTGCCAAACTGCAAACCATCCTTTGCCACAGCCAGCTCCCCACAGGGGTATCCCGTGGGAATCTCTGAGGATGAGTGCTCACCCTGCAAACTCAATGTGCTTTCATACCAGTGGAGCAGAATCCCAAAGAGCTGTTGAAATTGCAAAGGACACACACGAGCAGCAAGAGAATTTCCACTCCTTTGGTAAAGTCTGCAGGAATTACATATAAGCAGCAAAGAGCAAACTTCCTGTTCTGCAAACAGGGATCATCTCCTCTACAAATTATTAAATTTGCCATTGGCTTTAATCCATGCAGAAAAAAAAGACTTTTTTGACATTTTACATCTGTTCTGACAACCATAGGAACATTTCTCAAGGCATTTATGATATTCATTGAGGAAAAATTAGACCTGGAAGTAGTACTTCACATACTTAAGAAAACTTAAACAATGGTCATATTTCAGTAGATGTTGTTAAACATACAGCAAAAACTAAATACTTTATTTATGAAGACAATAAAGTCAATAAATCTAAGAGAGATCAAAGAAAAACTCAGGACCAAGGAGATATTTCTATTTTTTCCAAGAATGTGCCCACTATATCAATACTGTATTTTGCCTAGATTTTTTTTCAAACAAAGTAAATCATATAATCTTTCTGGATGCTGGCAGGGTCATTGAAGAGATAAATAGTTCTCAAGTATTAGTTTCTAACTGGGTAAACACTGACCCTTTGACCATTGACCATTTGTCCACAAATCATAATATTTACTGAAATACAAAGGAGATGTATGTACAGCTACATATGGTCATCTTTATTTTCAGCAGAAAATCCCCCTGTCTGTACCTCATATTGATTATGAACAGGACTTGAATTAGGACAAATATAGTAAATTTGTTTATCAGTGCTGCCTCCAAATGCCTCTTTCATTCCTCAGAATATCAATATTCATAAAAAATAAGGAACCAACCAAATTAATAAATAAACAAGTAAAAGATTAAGTATGTCTTTTATAGGAAGAACATTTTGGAAAACTGTGTGACTGTGAGTGACATAATCTATGCCTGCCTGAGTTTGAAGACAGCCTGAAGAAAGGTGTAAATACCTAAATCTTGTATTCATCTCAGTCAGGTATTAACTCATTTTTCTTCTTAGCAACACACGTCAGAAGGTGAGCTCACAATTTGCTCTGCCAACTTGTTAGAAATTCCCACTGGAAACATTCAGAAGGAAAATTATCCCTCAGAGATATCACACTTTGAAGTTCCCAGCAGCTTCCCTGGATACATTTAGCCTTGTAGAGGGCTCCCAGCAGCAAAAAACCCCAGAGGAATGCAAATTCCATGGAACAGGATACCCAAACGTCCCTGCTAGAGTGGTGGTGTGCTTTGCAGGACACAGTAATCCCACCTCAAGCCATAAATACACAAAGTAGCTGATCCTGCTGCGGGCAAGGCTTTTGCCCACTGTTGGAATGGGAATGCTGAGAAGTCTTTAGCTCCAGTTTGTGACTGCACCAACAGAATCGACCACTTTGCTGATTTAACTGAGGGCAGAACTTGACCCCCCGTCCTCATTAGCTCCACTCCATGTCAGAGACACTTCAACCACCAGATCTGTGTTCCAAACCTTCTTATGGTATGTTATCATATAATAAATATGTGATTAATGATAACTGAGCACCACTTAATGAAAGGTTTTCTTGCTTTTTCTATTTATATTACCGCACGTAATCTGAACCTCTGATAATTAAATGTTACATAAAACACTCCAATACTAGCAATGCTGGGAGCATCTTTTTGAACACTTGGCAACCTTGCAATGGTTTGTCATTAACAAGCATGCCCTAATGTGACATTCCACTTCAGCAGCCTCTCTGAGAAGGTCTTTTTTTTTTTCTTTCTTTCTTTTTTTTTTTTTTTCCTTTTTTCCCATTGCAGCAAGGAGCTGAAGGCTGAGTTCTCCAGCAGAAGAAGCAGGTGTTGCAGAGCTGCTCCCTGTGGAGGTTATTTCAATACCCAGACGTCATTAGCACTGAGCTACAGGACGTGGCAGTGCAGTAAATGCGTCACGTTGCGCTGGCTGCCGTGGTCCTCCGGTGCCTCCTGCCATGGATCACCCTGGGATCCTGTCAGCAAAGGTTGTTTGAAAGGGAGGGACTGGTTCTTGTGAGCAGGAGCTGCAGAGCAACGAGGAAGATTGCAATCTCTCCCCCCTTTTATAGACACTGTCTTCCTTGCACGCACTTGGCACTGAAATAAGGGAAAAATACTGTGAATTCAGGGATGGTATATAGAATAAACTACAGAATAGTTTGGGTTGGAAGGGACCTTTGAAGGTCATCTCATCCAACCTCCCTCAATAAGCAGGGATAGTCAATGGGTCCAGTTTAGTATAATTTTATAAACAATTGTATGTATACACATGAATATTATGTGTATTTATTTATATGAATATTACCTGTATTTATTTTTTATATTCATTACATGAATATTACGTGAAATTACCATGTAGAAACATGACTATTAGCTGAAAAAATGGCATTATAAATAATAGAGTTACTGCAATGTCCCTGATGGTGCACCAGTGTTCCTGTGGTTTCACCAGGGAAAGGTTTTGCATTGCATTTGATTCATGATCCCATTTCTGAACAGGTAACATCTTGCCAGGGAGGAGATGGCTGGGACATGGATGCAGCTCTCTGTGCAAATTCTTGCTTGCCATGTTAGAGAGACTCTGCTCATTCTGGGGGCCTCCAAGTGCCTTCAGCTCCTTGTCCCAGGAAAACCTACCCCAGTTTTACAAGGCAGGTGCCTGCCTTAGAATGACAGAATAATTCAGGTTTTAGAGGACCTCAGGAGGGCCTGTTCAATCAGACCAGGTTATTGAGGGCTTTATCCACTCTTGCCTTAGCCTGGATAAACAGGGAATTCTCTCCACTAAATGAAACTTGGTTTTTGTAGTTTTGTATCAAGTCTGGACTGATTTAGCAGAATCTGATGTAAGCAACATGAGGAACTGGATAGTCTTACTGTGCATGGTGGGGTAGGAAGAGATTACTAGCACAGCAAGGACAAAAACACAGGTGTCTGGCACGTGGAAATAAAGCCAGGTAGAAACAGGTACTGAATGAAACAGTTCAGAGCAAGATGCTGCTTGAGCTCCATAGCCATAAATCCCAAGTGAGAGAAGGGCCCTGCAGACACCCAGCCAGCTGATGGAGCGATCTGAAGTCACTCCAACCAACATCTGCTGCAGCAGGAGCAGGACTTGCCTTGGTGTTGTCAGCACAAGTCACAGTTTACACAGCAGGAAGTGTTTCCATCTCAGAGTGAGGTTTGCATGTGAATGCTGGTCTCTGGGAATTGAAGAGAATAATTTTATCCAAACCAATTTTCCCACTCCTAACAGTTTTACCCAGCAGGTCTCAGGTGCCAAGTAGAGCCACTTCAGTGGTTCTGCCTGTGTGTTCACAGGAGACAGGTTTTTTAATTCTTTAGCAATTCCTTTGTTACTGGAGGATGGGAATTAAAGGCTGGCTGAATGAAGGGAGGCATGACCCCGGCGTCTTAATGAAATAAAATCCTCTGGGGTTGGCCCAGAGGTTATGCTTCCATTGCCACGGGAGAGACCTGGCTTAATTCCTGCCCTGGTCCTTTGCTCCGAGGCGCAGCAGCAGCAGGGCAGGGTGTTGCAGAGGTTTTGGCCAGCAATACTCAGCAATGACCTTTCTGACTGATTGCAGGGCAGTGTGGATGAGCCCCTGGGGCACCCAGCCCTCCTCAGCTGGGCAGGAACGCCGAGGGGAGTGAGACAGATGACAGCCCAGGTTAAGGAAGGGGACTCAGGGCCCTTCTGGGGGCAAAGGACTTGTCCTCAGGTTTAAAAATTTAAATAAAAAAAGCAGAGAGGGACACACCCCACTGCCACAGCTAGGCAAGACGTGGGATATTCAACAACATGCTATTTGCTGGAAAGAAAATGTAGGTTTTTTTATTTAAAATGTGGCTCTCAGTGAAAACCACATTTATAAAATTTCAAACAATGTATGTTTTGTGGTTGTTGGGACTGAGCACAGCACTCCTCACGGAGCTTTAAATCATTTCATATGAATGCAAAAGCACTCGCTGCTTTGCTGAATCGAGAGATCTCCAAAAGAGCCTGAATGTGAAAAAAAATGTAACAGCTGAAAATTCCAACCAGCAGGCTCGAGTTTTCCAAGGCCTGTTTGCTTTGGCCTGCCTCTGCCATTCCTTTCTTTCTTTCTTTAGAAGTGTGAAACTGGTTGGTCGCTGGTATTTGTTCTGTGGTCTGCACTAACTGTTCCATCTGTGTAAACTCCAGCTTGCCAGCCTGGGAGTTTAACAACACTTTCCCTTCAGCTGGAAGGAAAATGAAAGTCCCGTTAAGTGGCACTTTGAAGCTTTGCAAAACACACTGCACTGGGTTTGAACACGGAGTGGGAAGGTCAGCTCCTGCCTGGGCCATCAGCACAGGACCCATCACAGCCCAGAGCCAGTGGGCAACCCCAGAGCTCCTGGTGGCACACTCAGCAGGCAGGAGCAAAGGGAGCAGCTGAAACCTCGTCAACATAAGGAGAGAGAGACACACAACAAGTCACCTCTTGTATTAGGGGTATCTCTTTGTCACTGGCTACCAAGATTCTGATCTAGGGATGTATTCAGGCCCTAAAATCACCTCTTAGGCTGCCAAATAGGAGTTAAATGCCCAAATATCTCACTAGGCCTGGTTTCATGTCATGCATCAGACTTGGAGATTTTCTTTTTTTGATGCCCAGCTTAAACCGAAAAGGAGTCCAGTTCCCCTTTTCTTTGATGCCCAACTTAATTCTAAAAGGAGTCCAATTCCCCTCTGAACAACCAGTTCAGCTGTGCCCAACATGACCAAATCTTTGATTGCCTCTGATTCATAGGACTGAAGATATTTCTATGGTGCTATTGTCATTTCAGGTCACTACAATAACTGATATTTTATCTGTGGGTTGTGATTCCAATTTGAGTCCAGCTTCCAGATGAGTTCTGTATCATTGACCAAGTCCTGGGCAGTGGAGGCTGAGGAACAGCCAGTTCCAGTCCCCTTTGGTGGAGGAGGGACTGGCTCTGCCATGTACCAGACTGACCTTGATGAAGGGCTGATCCCACCCTGCCAGGACTCTGGGTCCAGCTCTGATGGCACCTCTCCCTTCCTAGGCCAGTTCCAATTTGGAGTTTAAACCTGGCTCAGTTCTTCTCCAAATATAAAATATAAAGAAAAACTGATTAAATCCACTCTCAGCTTTTTATTTACACAGAAAAGATGACTGAAGTGCTGTTTTGCCTCCTATTTCCATGCTGGTTCTCTTCTGCCCCATGATGTATATTTGTCCTTCCCAGGGTTCAGCCCTCCCTAGCTTGTACTCCAGAGCCCTGGGCACAAGGCTGCCTTTTTCCCTTCCTCTTTTCTCATGTTGGTTTTTTTTTTTGTTTTGTTTTGTTTTTTTTTTTTTTTTTTTTTGTTGTTTCCTGGCTGCGTGCTTAGCAAGGGTATATTTTTAAAGCTGTGTAGGGGTTTTAGCTGCCTGAATTCTGTGATGGCTAACAGAGAAGCTGTGCTGTTATTACACAAGTAATACTTTGAAAATGTGTAGTAAAATTCAGGATCAGTTACTATCAACATAAGAGAGGGATATATCAGCTCAGAAAAAATCATTGCTGCTGAGAAAGCAGAATTCATCAGATTCTTCTAAAATAATGTTTCTGAACATTCATATGAACTCCCAACAGCTGTTGAGTTCAATCGTGTTTCCTCCTAATCAAAATATATACTGTTGTTTTTTTCACAGAAGATTTAGAGGAGGAGAGAGAGGATTGCAAGTGTTTTAAAGAAAACTACAAGTGACACTGGAAGTAAATGTGTTTTTGAAGTTGACTTTCAATAAATAACCAGCTTACCAAAAAAAGCCTTTTCCTGAAATTCAAACCAAAAACACATCAGTGAACATTTTTCAAATTTGTCTTTCCCCTGCTGCCTTTTTCTGTCTAAAACCTGATTCTTTTCAAATACATTTTCCTTCAGCTGCGACATCTTATTTCGGCTGAAAATAAACTTCTATTGAAAAATCCAAGCAGCTTTTCTCTGCAAGGATTTGGAGATTTTGCTTCAAGAAATGTTCACAAAATATTCCATCACATAGCTTTTGCTGTAGGTAACCAGAGATATTTGTTCTCTGAAGAAAACTCCACTGCATAACGCAGACACCTTTCCATTTTTGCTGCACTCCAGCTCCAACACCTGTACCTGCCAGCCTACTTCAACCAAAGAAAGGTCAGTTGTACATTTGCATAAAATCGAATGCATTTGCATAAATCAAGCTGCAGCTATATATGTTGCATTGATCTGGAATGCACATTGTGTTTTTTGTGGTGACAGGTGATGAGAGGCAGCACCAGCCAGTTTTAAGAGTGTCTGTCCTGGGCTCTGCCCTCACTGGGTGAGTAGGGATCCATCCCCAAGCCCACCTGAATGCTCACAGTCAGTTCTCCTTCTGCTCAGCCCACCAGAGCATCAGAGACTATTCCCCCCCCATTCTTTATCTGTTGTGCTTTTCTGAAGTCATGGAATCAAACCTGTAGGTATCAGAGGTTCATGTAGGCTGAAAATTCAGATTAAACTATCCAAAATTAGGCTTTGCCAAGATTAGCAATAAATTGATGTACCCAAGGTTTTTATACAATAAGTTTTAGTTCATTTGAGTTTATTCAAGATCATGATATATTTGGGTCCAATTTTTTGTCTGATTTGAAGTGGCAGAGAAAATCTAGACTCTCCTGACTTTTAGGAACTTAAGACTTCACATTAATTTCAAATTCCAGGAAATATCTAATAAAACCACTGCAGCTGGCACTGTTCAAATTGCCAATATATTCAGAAGCAACTCAGAAGTGCCAAAGTGATGACATGGCAGGAGAGCTTCTGCTCCTGCTCTGAGTCCATACTGGCACCAAGTCCTGTCCTGGAAAGTCAAGGGGCCAGGCCACCTGCTCTTTGTGCTGACCTCTGGCAAAGAAACCACCTGAGCAGCTCCAGCTCGGCCTCTCAGATAAATTATGTCATTCCTTTCACCCTTAAATCCACCTAAGCAGGAGAGCTGCCAAAGGATGGGTCTCAAAACCAGACTTTTGCAAGGGAATTTTTTTCTTTTTTTTTGGTTTGGAGAGGAATAATTTTGTATCAGAATCAAAAATTGCTTTCAAACACCACACCAGGGCTGTGTAAGTCGGGCAGGGAGGATTAGCCCTTTGCAGAAAACCCCTTTTTAAAATTTCTCAGAGGACTGAGGTAGTGCCTGAGCCTGTCACCAGCATGGGGGTTGGCAGAGGGCATGGCCAGTAGTGTAAGGGTTTGATTTACCTGAATGCTGACCAGTCAGCTCTGCTGTTCTGAGCAGAAATCAGATTGTTTATCCAGCCCCTCTGCTCTGCTTTTGGGTTCATGCTCAAAAGCAAAACATGCAGCAGCCAGGTCAACAGCCCAGACAGCAAAGGTCACCGAGCCTGGGCACTAAAACAGGACACAAAAAGGAGTCCAGCTGAGCCCCACACTAACCCCAGCACACCATTCATTACTGGAGTGGTTCTAGCTAATTAAGAGTACAAGGCAGGATCCCCAGGCAGCTGATCAGAATCAGGAGACACCACAATGATAAATGGAATTGCCTAAAAATCAGCAATATTTTTACTGAGGAACAAGGCCTTGCATTCCTTTTATTTGCCTCTGCTTTCAAGGTCAGCAGCCAGACATTTTTGGTGTCCCTCTCAGCCTCAGGGGCAGTGGCAGGTAGGAAGCTATGCCTGGGTGCAGTGGGACAGGGACAAGCTGGGCTGCCCCTCCTTTGTGCCTCCCCTTGAGCACCCACTGCTCTCTGGTTCTTTGAGGGGAGCTGCTCAGAGCACACTTGATGGAAGGATTTCCACAGGTACAGGACTGTGGTGGTGCTGGTGGGACAAATGGAAGCAAAAGCATCTCTTGGCCTGGGCACAGAAGGCATTTCCTGCAGCTGGGATTACCTGCAGATGTGATGGGCTCCAGGGAACACTGTGATGACCAGCTCAGCTTCCACAGCTGTGGAGTGTGAGCTGCTTTACAGGAGCAGAGCAGGATTTGTGTGTGCCAGGATCTGAGGCTCCTCTCATCCTGGAGCAAGTCAGGAGAGCCTCTCTCAGGTCCATGAAGAACTTGGCTCTAGAAATGCTGCCCCTGCAGGGAACAGTTCTTGAGATCTAACCCATCCACCACAAATAAAGCAATAATGCTGTTAGAAAGTGATGTCCTTGGTGCTATCACCCAGACTCATTTCTGCTCCAGTATTCAACAGGAGTTTTTGGAAAGGCAAGATAATGACTTGGGAATTGCAGCTGGACTTAGCATAGTGCACTGAAATAGTGCATAGTGCAATGAAATTTTAATCAAGACTAGCTGAGAATGTGGCACATTTAAACCAATCAAGTGTATTTATTTTACAGTAATCTCAAAATAGCAACAATGACCTCAGTGAGGGGACCCTTCTGAGCACTAGAGGTTAGCTGGGGTTAACAGTCCCCTGAATGCTGATCTCTCCCAGGCAGTGATGGGGACATGGATCCTTTTAAAAGGATTCAATACTGGCTGCTGAAGTCTCCATGAAGCAGCCCCATAAGGCCTCAGCATGGTTTTTAATAAACCAGCTCTGGCCCCATTAGCCCAGGCGTTGCCTCCCAGCCAGAGCTGCTTCCCTCTGGCATTTTTAGCAGCGTGGCTGGTCTCATTGCAGATTTGTTTCCTCTGTGGTTTTGTAGCCTGTTGCCTTCCATGCTGGTAGAGCCAACATAAGGGGAAGTAGGTGGGGAAATGCCCCTCCTGTTCCTGAGCCAAAAGCAGGGGAGAGCTCTGCCTTCTATCTTTGGCTGGGGGAAGCAGCATTCCCTCGTGCTTCCCTTTCCTGCCCCTGTGTGCAGCCAGGGCTCCCCATGCTCCATCTGGATGATGGGAGGAGCTGGTGCTGCTGCTCAGCTTGGGCACACTCAGTGCCTCTCCTGCTGAGTGCCTGCCCTGCCCTGCTGAGCCCAAGGGCCTTGGCACCGAGGGCACACCAAAGAATCAGCCCAGGGGAAGTGCACATGAGATTTAATTAGGGAAAAATCTGCCTTTGCACAATGATTGAAAACCAGAGGCCATTCAAAAAGCCTTGCCCAGGCTTTGAAAGTGTGAAGAACACTTGGGAAGCTCTGCTGCCTGTGGTGTATTTCTCAAGTCACTGTGTGATGTTGCAGCTCCTGGCTAGATAATAATCAGACAGATATCCCATAATGCAGAAACATAAGTCATTATCAGACCCTGGAATAAAAAAGTAAAATCAAACTAAATACAAGATGCACCAATATCCTATGAAGGAGTGATTTGTCTGATACAATTCTGCTCAAGTTCCTGTGACAGCAGATGAAAGGACACAGACAGGACTTCTTGGAGCTTGTGCAAAAGTTGCTTTTAACTACAATTACAAAGTCAATTAGAAAGTCATTTCAGCACTAATGAAACAATGAATGATTGATGCTGAATGGTTCTGGCAGGAAATACAGCCTGGTAAATACAGCTGACCAGGAAAAGGCAATTCAAAGTTATATCAAAAGTTTAGGGGTTTTGTGTGTGTGTGTGTGTGTGTGTGTGTGTGTGAGTGTATATGAGACTGCAAATTTACAAATTCAAAGTGCTTCAGTTTGGGGGTGCAAATTCACATCTTTAACCAGATGGAGTTCATACTCCCAGTCATTCTGGTGTAACCTATAATATGCTCAAGATGCCAAATGTGTTTCCAGATCCCAGGCTGGACTGGGAGAGCTTCAGTGCCTAGGTCAGGTGTCAGCTGGTCATTTCACCTCATGTCCAGTGTGCCTTGGGCAGAAGCAGAGGTGAAGAAGGCATAAATCCAGTTATATATTATATATAACACACAATATATTATGTATTGTGTATTAAATATATAGATATTTCTCTATAAGTATTATAAGTATAGACACATAAAGATATATATATATATTTCCAGATGCTCCTGCCTTGAAAAGGTGATAGATCAATGCATTATCCTGTTCTCTTTCCTGTGGCTCCTATTGCTCTCACTGGGTTTAAAATCAATATGGATGCTGTGATGCCTTGGCCTACAAATTTAATCCCAGGTGGGATTAGAAATTCTCTCTGTAGCAGGAAGAGAATCCTAGGAGATGATTCAGACTAAATCCAGCTGCTGAGATAGAGAGAGGTTTCTGAGCTTTGTCCAAGCAGAGACTCTCAGATTTCAGTCCCTGGATAGACCAGCTTTTCCTTCCCCATGGCACAGAGCTGTGTGCCTGCAGGGCACTCCAGCAGGAGCAGGGGCAGTGCCCAAAGCTGATGCAAGAATCAAGGAAAATGCTGCAGAACAAACTAATTGAGCAAAACCTCTTTAATGTACTTACACCACACCACATCCACACACAGGCCTGGTGTAAAACTTACTGCTAGAGCAGAGCTACTTGTGTGTTATGGTTGTGTCATAGAGGCTTGATTGAGCAGGACAAATTCCCTGACTTTTCCTGTAATCCTCCTGAAAGCTGGTGGCAGTAAGGAAAATGAGCACTCTGGGAAGGGCCAGAGCATGGTGGCAGTTGCAGCACTGTAGGTGCAGGGTCACTGGACATGGTAAAACTCCCTTCCCACACAGCCTGTGCCATGCTCCATTGGCCATGGAGCCACTCCAGGGCTTTTCCCTGTGAGGATGGCATGGATGTCAGGGTCAGTGGATCCTGACAAGCATCAAGGATGATGTTAGGTCACTCATACAGCCATTACCTGGCAGAGCCTGACTACTCATTTTAACCATATTTAATGCTTCCCATTTGAGTGTTTTAATGTGGCTTAAAGGTGTGTTCATGGTGCTTGGTCCACTCTGGGGCAAACACCTGCTTGAGGTCTCAGCTTCACACATCTCACAGCTCTGTGACTGTGTGGGCACCATCTCTGCCCCCACCATGCTCTTCCCATCCCTCCTGTGCCCGGTGTCTCCTTTCCTTCAGCACTTACACAGAAAGCTGCAATTTCAGTGCAGAACAGCAGTGCACAGACTAAAATTGGCCAGACTGAAACATTTACCTAAGGCCATTTGTTTACAGCACCCTCGCACTCACCACGAGATCCTTTTCTTGTTTTAATCCAGGCACATGGGTGCTGCATCTTGTGGTTGTTCCAGGCTTAAGGTGCCCGGTGAGCAACACCTTCCTTCCTCTGGGACCTGTGAGCTGGGTGAGCTCACAGTGTGTTTGGTCTGTCTCTAGAGAGGCTGCTGTAAAATGATTGCTGAACCCATCTCCAGTTCACTCCTGCTAATTAAACACCTCTGGTTCAGTGCTTGCTTGCTCCTTTGTTTTCCCCTTTCCCCTTTTTTTTTTTTTTCTTTTTGGCTAGTTCCAAGAGGATATTATTTTTAGCTCAGGAGGGTTAAAGGGGAAGGGAATTGTGCCAGAATCAGGTTGTTAGGAGATGGGGAGAGAGGAAAAAAATGCTGGGGGTGGGGGGAGATCTGCAGTGATTAAAATTCCATCTAATAATAAGACAGAAAGCTGCAGTGCACAGGCCTAGCCTAAATTAAGCTCCTGAATTAGAAGCGCTTTCCAAAATTCCTCTGTGGACAATTTAATTAGGCGACAGGTATTTCCACAGTCACACAGTGCTTCCTCTTGGCAGTAAATAAAGACTCCAAGAATTCTTACCCTAGAAGCCAGTGAAGAAAGCAAAACAAAACTTCCAGCAGGACACAGAGCAGCGTGTGGTGAGACTGGCCCAGCTCCCCTCCTCCCCATCCCACCCTGGTAATGGATGGTGCAGGAGCCCAGTCCTGACGAGGGGCCAGGAGGTTAATCTGCAGCTGGCTCTCTGATAGAGTCCATAGGCAGCACTGTGCCCCCCAGCCTATCCATAATCTGGGCTTTGCTCTCACAGTGTCAGGGCAGGATTGACGTGTGCAGCCCCCCGTCCTGGCACAAACAATGCTGGAGCAGCTTCCCTTCTGCTGCCCCCCTCCTCCCCAGCCCTCTCTGGAGCTGTGTTAAGGATGCTGGATCCCCAGCCCCTCCCTGGCAGCACCGGGGAGAGGACATGCTGTTGTCTTAGACAGCTTGGAGCAGGGGAGAAAGAGGAATTTGAGTGGTTTCCTCCCCAAAACCATCATCACCTGTTTGTGAGTCCCCAGGACAAGGGAAGAGATGAGAATCTTGACTCCATGTTCCAGAAGGTTGATATATTAATTATATTATATTATATTAATTATATTATATTATATTATATTATATTATATTATATTATATTATATTAATTATATTATATTATATTAATTATATTATATTACATTATATTATATTATATCATATCATATTATATTATATCATATCACATCATATCATATCATATTATATTATATTATATCATATCATATTATATTATATCATATCAATTCTATTGTATTATATTATATTCATTATAAGAAAATTATATATTAAATCTATACTAAAATAATAGAAAGAAAGGATTTCATCAGAAGACTAGCAAGGGATGATCATAAAAAGCCCATGACAGACTCAGAGAGCCTGACACAGCTGGACCAGGATTGGCCATCAAGTAAAAACAGTCCACAAGAGACAAATCAAAGATGCACTTGTTGGTAAACCATCTCCAGACCACATTCCACAGCCATCAGATTGTTATTGTTTGCATTTCTTTTCTGAGGCTTCTCAGCTTCTCAAGAGAAAAATCCTAGCAAAGGTATTTTTCAGAAAATATGTCAGTGACAATCACCCTATAGTCACCATTTATAATTAATAAATCAAAATAATTTTAAAAATAATAAAGTCACTTTTTTCTTTATATGGTATAAATGCTCTTTGTAGCCCATGAAAGCAAGAATTATTATCTTCCCTTTAAAAAAATCAAAGAATTAGTGAATGGTTTGGGTTGAAAGGGATCCTAAAGGTCACATCCAAACCCCTGCCATGGGCAGGGACATCTTCCACCAAACCAGATTGCTCCAATGCCTGTCCAGCCTATCCTGGAGCACTTTCAGGGAGGATGTACTCACAACTCCTCTGGGCAAATCTGCCCCTGCTGTGCTGAAGAATTCAAAGTACCAAAACAAAGGACATGTACTACTTTAACCTGAAAAGTGCCTTTATTATCACACAGCCTTTATTTAACACACAAGTGTAACAATGTAGGCCATGCACTGATAGCAACAATGGGAATTTCCGGAATTCCCAGAAATATTCCTTCTTTCAGCACTGTTTTTCTCAGGATTCTTTCCACTGGCTTCTCTTGTACAAACCTTCCTTAATTCCTCTCCCAAATATTTGATGCTGCCTTACCATTTTCTTGGAAACACTCTATGTGTGAAAACATTCTTAGATTTCCTTGGGGTGAAAACCAGAGGAATTAAGAAGAAGGTTTATCAACTAAGTGTCAGTGGTAGGCACCAAGCTCCCATGGAATATCTGTTTGTGTGGCATCCTTTAAGTGATCCAGCAGTCCCTCTGGGGGGGTCAGGTCTTCCCCAGCAGGATCAAGGGCTGGATGGACAGACAGGCTGGACAACCCCAAATCAAAATAAGCATCCAGAAGTAGTGAAAATTTGGAAAATTCTTGAGGATTTTTAGTGTGTCAGAGTTCACTCAGTGCTCATGGGAAGAGTGCTTTTTGCTCACATGGGTGTTCCCACCTTCAGCAAACACAGTCTCTGGTAACTAGCAGCTCCTGCCAGGAAGAATTGCCCAATTCCTCAGGAAATGGCATCAGTGTGCATTCTTTCAACCTCTGAGCAGTCCTCTGCCTCTTTACTGAGTGGGGGCCTGAGTGCCCAGGTTAGGAGCATGCTGGGGATACAGCATCAATTTTTGCACCATGATGGAAGAGAAGAGAGTATTTCAATTCATCCTTGTTTATAGAAAACTTTGAAATTATTCAGAAGTATCTGTGTTCTTATTTAATCTGTAATAATGATTTCATGTAATCTGTAGGGATTCTTCTAACTGCAAGAGTTCTTACCCCATGTTAATTAAATATCCATTGATTTCTAAAACAAAGGAAAACACTTGTGCTCATTGAGATTTTGCTGTGATATTCAATTTAACATGGTTCTATTGTATGGTTTAGTCCTCTACAAACTTACCTTTAATAAAGAACAGCTAATATGTAGAGAGATTAATTAAGAAAACATAATCAGATAGCAAAATAATCATTGAAAATGACAAAAAGGTGAATTGATGGTTACTTTGATTTTTTCCCTTTGCCCAATATACAGTTGAAAATACTAAAAAAAAAAAAAAAATTTAATCAAACTAAGTTTTGTTTACTCTACAAGGGAAACATTGAGCTCTCATGTACTTATACAACTAAGACATTTTAAGGTACTATTTAAAAAATAGCTACTAATCTGAGAGTCAAGGCTGAAAGCATTACCCCAGAAATTCTCTTTGATATGGACTTGATGATCTGTGCTCTAAAGCCATTGCCTGGAAATAGACAAAAAAAAGAAAAAAAAAGGAAAGAAAGGGAAAAAAAAAAGGAAAAAAGGGGAAGAAAAGAAGGAAAAAACCCTCTCAGTTCTCAATTACCTGAATTACAGCTTCAAACTTTGTCCCCCATATTGACCATATGCACTGCTCTTTATCAAGTGTTGGCTTTCCCATGGTGCCAATCTGGAAAGTCAAATATTAAGGCCTGTAAAAAACAATGAATCCTGCCTGTTAATTTTTTTTTTTGGTTTTTTTTTTTTTTTTTTATTTGGTTACTGCCTAGCACAGCATCTCCCATCTGAGAAAGCCATCAGCACTGGGAAGCAGGCACTGAATAAGCTGGAATTGTGCTGGAAATGGGACATGCTTGCTTTCTTTGGAAGGGGAAAGTAGTGGAAGTGGAATGTGACATTGGGGTGAAACTGCAAAAAAAAAAAAAAAAAAAGAGGGTGGGAGGTACATTTTTAAAAGAGAAACCACTTTTCTTACCATTCAGAATTCCACTTGGATTTCTGTGTGTGTGTACACACTCCCACAACTTAACAGCTGCTTCCAAATACCCTGTCCTGGTGAGAACACTATGGATTCAAAAGGCTCTGAGCTTTTTGCTAGTGACACTATCTCAGGTTTGTGTAGCTGGACTTGGCTTTAAGGTGGAGTTGGGGAAGAGCCCTGCAGTGAGCAGACAGCCCCAGAGGTTCCCTGTGCAGCCTGTCCCACTCAGCCCTGCAGGGCCCTCAGTGCTGCTCTGCTGCCACACTTCTCCTCACAGAGAAAAGCAGGCACAATTCCACCTGAGAATATTTCTGGTGTCACATTCTCTGCACCTCAGAGAAAGAAAGCACAATTCCTACCATTTGCTGTGCCTGTGTTTGTGCCAAAGTAGAATGCAACATGGAGATTGTTTACCCACAGTGATGGAGTTTTGTTTCCTTGGCCTGTCAGGGCCAGGTGTGTGTGTTGGGTGACAGTCACAGATTCTGGGCAGTGTGAGCAGTTGTGTGCAGAGTGAGTGCTTGGCAGATTCACTTTAGATGAAATGTACATAGTACAGTATAATAAAGGAATTAATTAGCCTCTGATATCCCTGGAGTCAGATGCATCATTCTCTCCCCTTCGTCAGAGTCACCTTTGGTTTACAATCCTGCTCGTCCACACTTTGCCCATATCTCAACCTAATTCCAGTCCTGCATTTCAGAGAAGGCCAGACCAGCCTTGGTGATGCTGCAGCAGGAGAAATGACACTGCAGCCTTGGCTCAGGTATCAGTTTGATTTGCATGATCTGCACTCACACCTTTTCCTGGTGTCATGCCATGCAAATATTTGAGGGAATTGACTTCCACTTGTACAGAACCAGGTAAACAAAGGCAAACAAAGAACTACAAGTGTCTGCATTTAAAAGTCACTTGGGTTATCCTTTTCTTGGAAGAGTCTCAGGAGATGGAAGCCTGGAATAAATTGGGTTTTGGCCAGGACCTGGGCAAGGAGGACGTGGGGATCTCTTATGTAGTGACCAGTCACAAAGGAAGGAAGCTTGGGAGATTGTCTGGGCCACGGGTTTCCACAAAGTGGCATTAATTCAGTGGATGTCTTTCCTGCCAAGTGGTGATTTAACCCACCCACAGCAGCCTCTGGCCCTGGGGAATCAGCAGCTGCACCTTGCCATGCACTGCAGAGAAGGAACTCTGTCCCTCCCATGACCTCCACTGGTCCATGCTTTTTGAACTATGGACAAACTTCAAGGACCTGAGGGAAGGGTTTTGGTGTAAAATCCCTCAGCTCAGAACAAGCTCTGCAATGACACTTAGTCTCTCCTTGAGCCACAATTCTTGTGTGTGTTTTTTGTTTCCACCAGGCTGTAGAAATCTTGCTGTTGGCTTGTAGCAACAGCAAAGCAGAATCCTTTCCACTGTGGCTGAGAACATGCTGGTTGGACAGCATGAAGGTAAATCCAAGATTTGGCTGGATTCTGTATGTTTCTTCTCTTGCCATCAGTTTCCATTCTGCAGTTTTGAAAGGTTTGGAACTAGTTAGGATATACAAAGATTAAAGGGCATTTCTGTCTCCCTGCTGTAGACCACTGTCTGAGATAGGGAAGGAAAGAAAGTTAAATATAAACTCTACACACAGCCAGCAAATCTCAGGAAGGCTAATTTTTCCTCTAGGATGCTCCAAGTTTCTAACTCCCTTAACCTGTTTATTAGATCCTGTTCCCTTAGTGTCTGCACCACTGTTGAATTCTGATTTTCTTCCTGACTTGCAAGATTTATAGCTGTCACTTGCAGAGGAGAAATGATGCTGTGTGATCCATGTGACCAAGTCATTAGCTAAATCAGACCATATTTTGCATACTGAACAGCATGTCCTCACAGAGAATTGTTTGTAATCAGTCAATATTATTTATTTTTAAAAGTGCAAAAGATACCATTGAGTAAATTTGAATGAGAAACAAATTTGGAGAAATTGTAATCAGCCTGTGAACATTTTGCAAGCAAGGAGAAAAAGAACCAGGCTAAATTAATTGATTAAATTACTTGCAGCAAGTTCCTCTTTCTGTGCTGATCCTCTTCTCAAAACCTTCAGTATTTTGGGTGCATACCTCAAGCCTGACCTGAATCAAACTCTGCTTTTCCAATCAGAGCTCTTTCTTCAGGGGGGATTGCCAGTCATACTCCATGAAGTGATGGGTTTGCATTGCCAGCAAACGACCATTAAAGAACCAGGCTGATAAATAACATAAATCTCATTTTCACCTATAAACCAAAGCTGGTCTTCAGGTGCAGTACAGACTGATCTATTTGCTCTTTGCCTTGCTTTTTTTTTTTTTTTTTTTGGCTTCTCACCCTTGAGACAGTGGTGCAGTTTTCAGGAAGGAGTTTTCCACACTCAGCCTCTTGTTTTCCACCTACTGAAGAAGAGCCAGTAACATCTGATCAGCTGTAGCTTCACATCCAAGGATGGCCCTGCTATGCAGGGAGATTCCTGAGGATAATAACAGATGGGGGCTCCCATTTGAGCCAGAATAGCACTGAGGGCTGGAAGACCTGTTGATGTCAGCATGGAGCCTCCCACACTGCAAAGCACTCACCAGGATGCTCACCAGACTGAAGTGTACGTGCCAGAGGCCTCATCCACTCAAAGAGCTTCCTGATCTTTCTGTGTTTTTAAGCTCAGCTTAACTGCCAGGAATTCCCAGGAAGGAGGGAAGGAAGGAAGGAAGGAAGGAGGGAAAGTAGAATATCCTCTTGCTCTTCAATACCCCTCATATTACAGCTCAGCACTCTGCTTTGATGCTTTGCTCTAAGAAATCCTTGGCCTAGCACTAGAAGGTGTCAAGAGACAGTCACAGCACACATTCTCCTTTACATCTCTGATGGATAAGGAGGCTCTGGACCTTCCCAGTTCCTGCCTTTTGCAACTGGAAGATGAAATTTCCAGAGTAAGAGGGCCTGGCTGCAGCAGCAAGAAGCTGAACTCTGCAGAAGCCTGTGCTAGCACAGCAATCTCTACTCATGACACTCTCTTTGATCCATGGGTGCTGAGGACTCAGCATGGGTTTGGGTAACTGCATACTGGGAGGGGGAGATAGGAGGGACTGTATGGAGGGAAAATAAAATGTTGAAAGAAGTTTGATGCTGGCAGTTCTGACCCCAACATCTGCACAGGGAGAGCAGCAGCAATTTTTCTCTAAAGAAACAAAGCAAAATCCAGCACGGCTTCGACCCAGCCGGGGGGATGCTGCTGGACAAAGAGGGTGAGTCTGGAATTTCAAGCACAAAATGAAGAGTGAGGCCAGTTCACACAGACAAGGTGCACTGCAAGTTCTTCTCCCCTCCTGCTGCCCGTGCTGCGGGGGAGGAGAGGAACAGCAAGCCTGCTGCAACCTGCAGGGATGGTTTGATTTGGTTCATTGAGCCAGTGAACCTCAGAAGGAGTGAATTATGGGCAGTTTTGTGTAAACCACTTCAGGTGAAGAAGGAGGCAGTTGTGATTGATGCCAAGAATTTACTGAGCTGAGGTGAAAAGTGTTTGTGTATTTCAATGTGGCGTGACATCTAAGCCCTTCCAGTTACAAGGTATTACCCAGCACAAGGGCTGCTTTTTCGTAATGCTAACCAGTGATGATGAAAGTTTCAGCCTCCTGTGAAGTCTCTTACTCGAATTTTTCATCCCCTTTCCCAGTAGGGTTCTGTTCCTCATTCTTGGAATGCAAAAATGGCAGTAAAAAGTCATGGTCTGTCTTCATCTGGGTGTAGGCTTGGGATTTCCTGCAAAACACTGCCCAGCATGGCTTTTCCAAATCATGCAGCTCCCAAAACTATCTGCACTTACCCCTAAGCACTGTAGCAGTGCCACAGAGCTGTCCAGCTGTGCTTCCCACATCCTTTCCCAGCTCTGAGGCACAGGCAGAGGTAGATCCCCTTCAGTCAGGGAGTTCCTGATTGTGTTCTTCCACTGAGAGGGAAACTAGCAGAGCTTGGTGGAAAAACGTGCCCAGAAAAGGAACCTGCCTTTTTTCTTGTTGTGGGTACAAGAAAGCTGTGGATTTGTTTTATCAGCATAACACAGAAACAGCTGACACTGAGGCTTTGAATGCCCAGAGCAAGGGGCAGAGGGTATCAGTGCAAAGGAGGAAGAGCAGAACTGTGAGCCACATTAGCAGGGTGTGCTACTGCACACACCTCCTTACAAACAGGCTGCAGCTTTCCAAACAGCAAGTTTTCCTTCTAGCATGTCATTTGAAGGCTAAATACTGTAAAATGGAAAGTTAAAATACCTTAAAGAGAAAAATATAGATATATTTTGTCTATATATCCAGAAATATATACCTTATGGACGGCCCTACACGAGGCATTCTAGTTAACAGGGGTTCAATAATGAATCCAGGGTGACATACACCAAGTCCTCAAATTTATAGACTTCTGTTAACCCATGGGAGAGACAAATGTTTCAACATGCTTTAGCAATGAGTCTGAAAGATGAAATTCAGCTCCAGCCAGGAGTGCAGAAGACAAATTCCCTTGGATGTCAAGCTTCCTCAGCAGATGCAGCTCCTAGCACCATTTTTAGATGTACCTTAAAAAACACCAAAAATTAGACAATTACATATTTCTCCCTCTCAGACAAAAAATTCTTTGCCTTTGATGCTAATAGAGAGTCATTTCCTCAAACATGCTGTGTTTACACTCCTTTGGAATATAATTCAACTTTCACAAGACACAGATTCACAAGTTTTGCTTGGTGGTCTCCAAAAGACATGCAAAATATTATTCACAGCTGAGAATTACAATTCTCCCATCAGCTTCCCAGCTTCAGCTAGGAGAATCTCGAGTTGTAAAATGAGTTCTTTTCTGACAGGTAACATCTATGAACACTGCTGGATTTTTTAGTTATTCTTTGAACTACTATTAAAATATTAATATCTGATATCACATATTACTGCTCTGGAAACATATTGGAGTTTCAGAGGTATGACAAACTATATTTGCCTCTGTAACACTATTAGACAATATAAAGACTTATTTTTTAAGTACTTTTGTTCAAGCTCCTTCCACTTTCATTTTATCCATTCTTTTTGTTACTTTTGTAAATCTAAATGCAGCTGGCATTGGCCAAGCTCTGCTTATGGTGCTGTAGAGAACAACAAAATCATGTTATTTCCTGAAAGGAATGATCCACTGGGCAGAGAGAAACTGCACCATTGTTTGTTTGAGAATGTTGTCCCAGGGAGGGCAGTTCTAGTTTGCTGAGAAATGTGCTTCAGGGTAAGGAAATGGATAGACACAAATTGGGTTCCAGTGTATCTCCAGACCTTTTGGCCCTTCTGCCTCCCTCACTGGTAACTGAATATTAATTTTCACTGTGGTGATGCTGCTCTGAGCAGTCATGAACACTTGTGTGCCTGCACAAGCCAGAATCTACCAATGAACAATGAATATTAAAACATGGATTTTCACTCCTCTACAAAGGCATCTGTAGTAGTCATGCACAAAATTAAACATGTCATAAATTAAAGCACCTATTGGATATCAATGCCTCTCTTAAAAGTGTATCTGTCCCCAAAAGGGGAAAATCTACTTATTTGATCTCATATGATATTTCCATTGGACTCTGTGGAGCAGCACTGGTGGAACTCATGCATATGATTAAAATCAGCTCTCCTGGCAGAGTATTTCATATAAATAGTGTTTCTAAAACCACAATTATCCTTAAGGAAAGGAAAAAAAGAAACATTCTACCATAGCAGTCAAGGTGAAAGAACTTTTTCTTCGTATTTGAGGAGGAGATTTTGAATACATGAATGTGTGAATGGAGGACAAGAGCCCCTCACAGACTCACCAGAGCTAGAGGTCATGCCATAAGTTATTGGAAAGGTTATTTTTTCTAGAGATGTAATATGGTTTTGAATTTGACCTATGACTTCTTAGTTGCTACCCATGACCCCAAATAATCCAACTTCAGCTTCCTGAAGGCCATTAGGAGTAGAAGGTCACGCCATGTGCTTCTACATTTACAAGGTAAAGTGTTAGGCTGAATTACAGGTTGCTCAGAAAATCTGTAGAGAATAAGCTGGTGAATAAAGCATTTCTTTATGTTTCCCACCTCATAAGATGTGATTTCAGATTAACCTGTGGCTGAGCAAGCCTCTAGCAGATTCTGCTTCCTTACTTTTTGCTGAAGAGAAGAAAGAGATGCTAATTAGTTACTAACTGTTGTTATAATTTTAAACATTCAGGTATTTTTTGATAAGGAAAAAAAAAACTGTTCCTGTCACCTGTGCTGATACAACTACCCAGACTTTTCTATTTATTGTGTTATTTAGGAAAAGTTGAGATTCACTTTTTGCAAACTTTCACTGCAGATATACATAAAGTAGAAATGTCTAAACACCTCCATATGAGTCAGCTGTGTAAGTTCTCCCACAGACTATGGTGAACAGTTAACAGTTCTGGGGAACAATACATTTGTCTTGATGTGCTTGACAAAAATTGGTCATTAATCATGATTTACAAATCCCTACAAATCTCCATTGACTCAGCCATAAGTGAATCATGGATGACTGGATCACACCATTGCCCACACTGGAGCTCTCTGGAGTCAGGTGAGATGAAACCCTCTGCAGGTTTCTGAAGAGAACCAGGGACCTTCCAAGGAAAGCCTGGGACAGATCCTAAATTGTTAAATGCTCACCTTTTCTCTCCTCTGTTAATTGTCTCTATTGTGATTCCCTTCAGCAATTTATTTGTAAAGACATATTAGGCTCTTTTCAGCTTTTGCTGCCTTTGTGATCTAATAATTTACATAATTATTTTCTTCTTAAGGAATGCTGAAGAATATCTGCCTTGAACACTCATGGAACACCACACCACAGCAGCAGACAAACATAAGTATTTGCTATTTTTCAAGTGAGTTTCAGCCAGGAGAGACTGAACCATATTGTTGGGAGTGACTGAAGCACAAAAAAATAACCCAGTCTTTCAGAACAGACTTAACAATTTGCTATTCTGTTAAATGAAAAGTTGGAAAACTAAAATCTCTTTTCTGAAAACAAAGTTCCCCTACAGGTCTCAGAAATACGCACTGGAAACTGCTAAGATTTCAAAATCTTAAACACCATAGCCTTTGAATTCTTTGTTCTGTTCAGTGGGATTTATCAAACTTATTTTGTTTTCTCCACATTCTCCATTCTTTTAACTCCTCTTATCCCACTTCCCAAAAGCCCACATACTTAGTTTAATAAAAGCAGTGATTACTTCCATCTCTGTCTCCTCCAGGCAAGGTGTACCACATTTTTGGAAACTCTGCTGCCTGGGAAGCAGAAACACACGTGAGAGCTGAAACAGGCCTGTGCCTCCATGTGACTTCTGAATAACTGAGGCAAGTGAACAGAGATGTGAAACTTTGAAAAAAAGGGGGGAAAAGGGGGGAAGTTAAACCCTGAATGAGTGGCTCATGTTGCCTCATTCTCACTCTCTGTTACCTTCTGATGACTCAGCATCACAAGGGGAATAGTGACTCTGCAGTTCTTGTAAGCCCTGTCTGGTAATTCCTTCCACGTATCAAGCTGAGGTGGAGTTTTCTTCAAAAGCAGCTAAAACTGGTTTGATATCTGTCTTTGAATCCTGCCCACAGTTTGTGTTGCTCTCTTACAATGTGGAGTGAAATGTAGGATATACCAAAATGTGGATGCCTTTTATTCTGGGTGCTCTGGGGAGAAAATAAAAAGGAAAAAAAAACTCTGCAAAAATTAACTCTTTATCTCAATGACTCTGCAATGTAAGTGAGGCAAATAAAATAATCCATACCATTCTGAGGAATAGCTTTATACTGTGTTGTTGGAAACTTTTTTTCTGTAGAATAAAGACTGAACTCTCCTGGGGAAGTCAAGACAGTTTAAGTACATGGTGCAGCTCTCACATGACAACTGGTACAACTTCTCAAAACTCCTGGTAATGCCAAGAGCAGAGTCAGCAGAAGTGGTGTACAACCAGAACACCCTCAGCCTCCAAGTTGAGCAACCTCTGAAATGCACTGCTCAAGTGTGCCTTGGGAATTTTTTATTGTCCTGTTAGTTTTGACCTTTGCCAGCAGTATGGTGATGTGTCTGATACAGAGCTTGGAAATGTTGCAGGCTTCTCTTGAGAGGTGGCTTGGAGAACGTGCTTGTGCACATGCCTTGCAGGCAGCACTGCTGTCCAGCAAAACATCTCTGCAGGGATGTTTTCAACTCATCTGGAGCCAAAAGGTTCAACGACAGGACATGCCCTAAAGCTGAGCCAATTTGCTGTAAGCTGCTCCATCAGCTCCTGATTATTTTTTTCTTTTGTTACAGCTTGGTTTTCTCTGAGGGATGTGGCTTTTTCCTGTGCAAAACCTCTTCTTTCACACCACCATGTGAACCCCTCCAGGAGGGTTCATCTGTTCTCCTGTAAGATGTGTTCTTCTCCTCTAGGCTGCTGACTCACCAAACCAGGAAAGCAAAGGTGGTTCCTCCCTAGAAGGAGAGTATAGTTGAGCTAATATGCTTTATCTAAGAGAGAGAATAAATGGGAACTTTTATTTCTGATGAAAAGGAGAAAAGAGCCCCCTCAAGCAGCATTGCACTAAAAGAGAATGAGAAGATTCTTCTACTCTCATCCCTCAGGTGCTTTTGAGGGTAGTTTCCACTCACTACCAGATTTCCCTTCAGAAGTTATCCTGTCTTGCCATGATTGTAAGATAAAATAGGATGTCTAGTAACTGTTTCATGTTTCTGCAGACATGCCTTCACTATTAAAGGCCTCATTTTTAATTTTAATCCAAATACCTGAGTGATAAGAACTAAGCTTGAAGCTCATAGGAAATTATTTTGTTTAGCTACTCTTTTGCTTCTGCTACGAGTGGGTGGACAGCAGTAAGAAAACAAGGAGATTCAGCTGTCCCAGACTGCAGTGCTCCCAAAACTCCAGCTTCAGTTGGAGCTAAACCAGTGGGGCACAGCAGCATGGACCCAGCATGTCTGTGTCTGGCTGTGATGGTGCCACTTGGGGCAACAGAGCCACACACAGATCACCTCTGCTGTGCAGGGGGATCCAGCTGTTAAACCTTAAACAAGCACAGGAATCTGAGGGCTCTGTTGGGGAATAAAGAGAATAGTGGGAAAACACCAAGACATTATTAGCTCAGCCAAAGATTATGCATTTGCACTAGTAATTAAAGTATTTTGCATTGGATGCAGGCTTTGGCAAGTGCCACCAACAAAAGATTTCACACATGCATGCATGAGTACAAGTCCACAAGAGCTTTCTGTCTGTCTCACACACACACTCACACACAGGCAAACAGAGAGAATGAAATAAGCCATTAAGAAATATTTCCGCATAATGCAATTATTACAGCTGTATAATTGAATGGGGAAACCATTGATCTGTAGTAGAAAGGAAATTGCTCTTTTCATTGTGTTCCTATGAATATGTGAACATTAATCTCAATCTATAATCAACGTTCATTTCAAATCTGATTGCGTGCCACTAAACACCCGTAGCTATGCTAACATTATGTTAATACGGTTCAACATCATAGCTCCCAGCTTCACAGCACAAATATTTTTCTTTGGCAATCAATAGTAATTTCAGCTGAGTGGATGGAAGTCACGTTTTAATGGTAATCTTTCCTCCAAGCCTCCAAGTGGAAACTCGACTGGTACCTTAACACGGCCGCAGTGCATTGCATGTAATCAGATAAATTAACCTAAAAGAGAGAGAGAGAAAACACAGATCAGGAATAAAAAGCGGCGCCAAGAAGCTCTACATTTTCCTGATGGATTAAAGTGCTCATTATCATGAGAGAGAGAGTGGGTTTCAAGAGGGGAGCTGAATTCCCTTGGCTCTGAGCCGTGGCTGGAGAGGCAGCAGGTCACGATGCGCTCGGCACAGCCGGGGATGCCTCCAAGGAGGGGGAAGCCAAGCAATTCAGCCAGGGCTGAGCTGGACTCTGCTGCTGGGAGCCCTGCTGGCCTCAGGGCACCAGTGTTTGTCCAGGAATAAGGAGTCTCAGTTTTAATGCTGCAGTGCACTGCAGGCTTCCTGTGGGACCTTGGGTAAATGGCTTATTCTGCTTGTGCTTCGCTCCCCTGGTTCTGAAAAAGGACATAACAGTGCTCTGCTGTCCCCTGGGGATGTTGTGGAGATTTGGGGGTGATCAGTTCCTGGGAATGGGAGCTACAGAGCTATGATGCATTGCTTAGATCTCTGTTGGCTTTGCTGTTTCATAGAGGTAAAGCTGCTACTGCGTTATATCAAACTGCTTTATTTCCTTAATGGCATCTATTTTTAGGTATTTCCAAAGCCTTTTTTTTTTTTTTCCCTGCATTTGAGGGGCCAAGTTGCTGGGCTGAGTCCCTTAAGATCTTGTTTGTTTTTAAAGTAGAAAAGACCTGTGATCATTGCAAAGCCTAGAAAGAAATTACCAGGTGCAGACAGTGCCACCTTCACAGTTATCAGGAGCTCTATAAATCCTTACCTCCATGAAGGCGTGCAGACACATGAACATTAGGATAGGAAAACACCTGCCCTGGTTAAGACCAGGGCTTGCTTGGCCCCATATCCTCTCCTTGAAAGTGGATGGATGGCAGGAGTTTAAGGGAGCATGGGAGACCTGACCAGACATATGGAGATACTTCCCCACAGAACTCTCTCAGAACCTGATGACTCAGGTGCTTCTTTAGATTTAAATGTTATCTTTATCTACAGTAAAGAGCTTCATTTCTTTATTATATTTTTTCTCTTTTTTTTTTTTTTTTTTTTTTTTTTTTTTTGTTATTGAGCATGTACTTCTAAGAAATCTCAAGGGGTTTTTTTGTCCAAGAGGTTTTCTAACCCCTCTTTGAACACTTTCAAGCCCTCTGCACCTCCAGCTTCCTCTAGCAAGAACTTCCTCACATCTTCTGTGTACAGAAGTGAATTGCTTTGGATTCTGCTGATCTTAAAAAAGATTTTTCAATAGCAGATATAGACTGTAGGTTGCCTTGGTAGTACCCATTTTGAGTCATTTTATTTTTATTTCCTACCTTGAGGCAGCTTTTAAAGAACCTGATATGTAAATCTGTTATCCTTAAATCTGTTTCTTCCTGAAAGTCAGGTCTCTCCTATATTCCTTAACAGATTGAGGTGTCTTGGCTTGTGTACCCCAAAAGATTCTCCAAACAGTGAGTCACTTAAAAAAATCTTATCTCTGTTATTTTCCTTTGTGCTGCATAAATTCCCAGTGTCCCATAAATCCAGGGCTGCTTGCAAAGACATTCTCTATGGAAGCCAGTCTTCTCTGCTGTCACTCCAGGGTCCATGGGCTAGGAGAGGTCCTTGGGCCTTTGCTCCAATCCCAAATGCCTCCCTGTTTCAGTAAATTTGTTTTAGGGGAACAGGACATCCTGAATAGCTGCCATATCTAATTTTGCAAATCGTTTTTTGAGCCTTTTCTCTTTTCTAGTTCCCTCAAAGGTATGGGCTTTCAGCAACCTGCTCAGATTCACCAGGGAGGAAACCAAAAGCAGAAGGACAAGCTCTGAAGTGTCTACAGGTTCCACATGAACTGGCTCCTTTTGTCAGAGGTCACCAATTTTACATCCTTTGGGCCAAAACAGGAATCCCTCAAACTATTAGTTGCAGCTTAAACATGTTGAATTTTCACTCTGTGTAATACCAGAAATTCTGAGTGGTGTTATCTTTACCTGCTGGGGCTCTCCATGTGTAACCATTTGGTAAATTTGTGGTACTAAAAGTGTCCACCCGGGATGTTTTTGGTTCAACAATGGTTTTCCACTGCCTGGGTGGGAAGTGTGTTGGAATGTGGGACTTAAATCCACCTTGGCTAACTTGGATATATCTAAGGTAGGCTCTTAAAAGCCATGTTATTTCAAAATTAACAGAATGTACTTTTGTGTGTGCAAGGAGTGAGGTCACAGCAAAAAGCAGTCCCTTCCCTCCACTAAAGCTGAGCCAGTTTCAACTGGCCTCTGGCTTTGCCCAAGATCAGGAAGTTGAAAATGTGACTGAGAGCCAACCCTCTCCCTTCTCCTATTTGATTCCTGTGCCCAAGCCACTGTGGATCTGACCCCAGGACCTCTTGGCTCTAAAAATGGATTTTGTACTGCCCAAGTGGCTCCTGTAAAGTGCAGAATTGGAAATGCAGTGTTTGTAGCTGTAACGATTTGCAGAAGAGGTGGGCCTTTGGAAACAGGGAAAATTGGCTGCCAACACCTCAGTGGCTTCTAAAGTGGTCCAAAGAAAAGGAGAACCATTATCTCCTATTTGCAGCAGATTATTCAAGCCTTCTAGCAAATGGGCTAAATCCCCACTGGTGTAAACTGGATTAGCTCCACTGGAGTCAATGGAGCTGAGCTGTTTCCCACCCTGTATCAGGATTTCTCCTGTTATCTCTGAGCATGGCAAGAATAAAAGTTGCAGCATTACAAATAAAGTCCCTGCTATGCTGTGGATGATAATCCATGCCTTTCCCTGTCCCCATGGAGCTGAGTTGTGTTAAGATTATGAGCCTTAGATGTTTAGAGCAATTTTGACTAGATCAGAGGTTATAGCCTCTGCTTTTTAACATTCTGCTTTTATTTTCAGGCTATGAAGTGTAATAGTTCACCATTTTGGTTTAAGTATCACAATAAAAGTCAGTGAGATGGAACAGGCAATAAGCAGCCGTTTTACATCAGTGCTGCTGAGACGGAGTGCTTAAGTCTTCATTAACCTACAGAGGAAGGAGCTACAGAAAAGACACTTGAAATAAAACACCAGGGATGAGGCTCAGATCATTCCTGGATCTGCACAGGCAGGCACTGTGGAAGGCTGGTCTCTGGTGGGAATATCTCCTCGTGTCTGTGCTCTCATGCAATGAATAGCAGGGCAGGGGAACCTCACCCTGCTGTGTCCGGGGCTGGAGTGCCTGGGCTGTGTCACTGCTGCTGGACATCAGGAGCTGAAAGCCAGGCAGTCTGTACTGCAGGGACTTCATAACTCAGGGGTGGCATTTCTGCATTTACAGCATCTCTTTGTTCTTCATTAGGCCCTTTATTAGAGTTCTGAGACTGCTGGGTCTCTTCTGACACGTGGTGTTCTGTTAATGGTCCGTGTTTCTACATATAGTCCAAGAGAATGTGGGGAATACAGTGGTAGTGGAAAGATTTTCAGATTTCCCTCAGCCCTTCCTCAGAGCAGAGAGGCTCCAGGCCTCAGAAAACCTCCATGGTCTCTGGATTCACTCCAGCAGGTCCATATCTGCCTTGCACTTTACCTGCTCTCTGCTGGGGCAGAGTTGAAGATGCCCTATGTGAGATTTCAGACTCATTTGGTGAAGGACAAATAACACTTCCCCTGCAGGTCAGAAACAGCAGAGCTCAGATAAAGGCATTGCTGCTTTCCCTCTTGCTGAACCAAGCCTTCTCCCTGGTCCCAAAAGTGCAGAATCCCAGCCCTGCTTTACACAACACTTTGCTGCTGCTCCTGTAAAAGGTCTCCTCGAGATTGCCTCTATTTACTCTTCAGTATAATGAAGATTGTTTCCTCTTGCCTGGGGGAAGAAGTAGAAATGTTGAAAATTTACTGTTCTGGTTTATTGCTTGAAAGAGATGTTGCTGTGCCATGAGTGTGCCTCTTCCTTGTCCCGGGTTTTGCCATGTCAGAGCACTTCCAACATCTTTTGCAATCTCTGCAGGATGTCAGTTTCCTGGGCTTCTATTTGAAACCCAGAACAACTGTGACAAACTTTCCAAGAAAACAGCCACTCCCTGTGTTTTTGATTCATATTTCCCCCATTTTCATCCTCAATTTGTCCCTTTTCCAGTTAAGTTAAATACCTCCTCCTGAATGCTGAATAAAGAATGATAAATTTGTTTGGGGTTTTTTTTTCCTAAGATAAAACCAGGAATTAAAAACACACAAGGAAAACACCTATACAGATATACCTGTCTACTGATGTGGAAAACACAATGAAATGAACGAGGTGCAAGGTGAAACACAAGGTTTAGAGTCTTTTCTTTTTTCACCTTTCTTAGAGGCTTCTTAACTCGTTTTCTTACTGGAAAAATTCAGTGATATTTTTTACGTGTTATCTAAAGTCCTCATATGAAGGATGAAAATGAAAATGAAACATGAAAATGGCTGGTTACATGGAATTTTCTTTCAGTTGGAATTAGAGGTAGTAAAGTCCTGGAGTACACCAGCTTTGTCAGTCTGCCTTGCCAAGTGGAGGTTTGCAGCAAGGTGGAAATGAAGTGAAGCAATATTTTCACATCATTGCAGGTAAACCTGGGCCACTCACTTACAGGTGGATATTCAAATCATGGCCTCAAGTCCCTCCTCTTATCAAGGGCAGAAAAGTACTTTATTTGCATGAGAAAAGCAATGTATTAATGATAGGGAAGAGTCGGGACAAATACTTAAAAGACTATGAGGAATTTTGATGCTACTGGGCTGAATATAATGTAACTATCTTAGATAAATGGTGGTTGGGAATAAGTAATAAAATAAATAAAAGTAGATAAGTAAGTGCCTCATAAAGCTGTGCTGTTTCTTCAGACAACAATGAACTTTCCTGATGTCCTAAGATTAGAAGGATGTGTGTGATCTTAGTGGCTACCAAAATTCATGTAAGAAAGTGAACAAACCACAAAAGTTTTACCTAATTTTTGTTTGCGTTTTTAGGTCTGCATTGCTGAGTGTCCTTGTCTTGAGAGACAAGGACATGCTAAAGCTGAGCTGAAGCCTACATGGTTTTGAGCACAGACTAAATGAAGCACTTTCAACAATCCAGCCAGTGACTCAGTGTAAATCTTATTCACTGCTTGGAGATAACATCTGAAATAAAAGTGCTTTTTTCCTCTTTTTCTTCAGGGCCGCTGTTGTCCTGTGAGAAAGGGCTCTCTGTGTATTTAAACATTGATGAACTCTTAAGTAAAGAATCAAAACAAAGAGAAAAAAATAGTCCCCAGGAGTGTGTGAACAGCAAGGGCTTCTCTGCCTTTGCCCTGATTCTTTCCCCCTTCAAACAGCTGTAAATCTTCATGATCCCTCTCCTTGTCCACTGACTCTGCTAGAGGCAGATGGGCAGGGACAGGCACAAATATTCAACCCTAGAGAGAATGACAAAATAATCCCCCTCTACTCCCACCCCCCATTTACTCTCTCCCCTCCCTGAGCAGCCACACCAGTGCAGAGATGGGGCAGAACATGCAGGTTTGTCTGATTCCATTTTGGATCTCTGCCGTTTGCTTGCAGGGATTAAGCAAATTTTATAATGGGCTGATCAAAGATGAATGGAAATCTCCTCTTATTCCCACCTCAATTTCCTGAATAGCAGCATCTCTTTCTATCCATCAAGCTCTAGAAAAGGGACACTGCCTGTCCCAGAATCATTTCTCTTCCCACAATTTTTTTTTCTTCCAAAAATTAAATAAATAAATAAGGGATAAAATCTCTAAGAAGTGTATAGCAACCCCATCCAGTTTGTGCCTGGGAGTCCTCCTGTGGAGGTGACAACACATCACATTCACAGGGAGCTGGGAAGCATCACTGGGATGTTGCATTTATCCCACCCAGAGATATCCCTGAGGCCAGCACAGTGCAGCAATGGCATAGCTGCTGCAAACCACATCTGGAACTACAAGGATTTTAATGCAAATAGAGAAAAACAGCAACTGAATGAACTTTTTAAATCGAGAACTGAGACTCCAGAGGACTCAGACTATGTGGCTTTGTTGTTTGCTTTTGTGACAAGGTTACTCTCTTTGTGCCAAAGAGAATTTTATCATTGCTTTTAAGGAAGTTTAAGTTCAAACAATATTAAGATGTCCTTCTCTTTAACCCTCTTTGTCTTTTCTATACAAAGTACAAGAGGCAGTGTGTCATATAAAGAAAAAAGAGCTTAAGAACTGGTATTTTTCCATCCAATCAGACATCTAGAGGCCATGAAGACATCACCTAGATGTGTATTTAGCAAGAAATTCTAAAGTTGATTCAATTCTTGGCATTGAGCACCTGGGGCCCCAGTGGTTTGGCCTCAGTGGTGGATTTGAACACAGAGCAGGGCGGACACAGGGGTGACTCCAGATGCCTTCTAATGCAGTGATATCAAAATGAAAAATCCCTTATGAGCTGCTGAGTGCATGGGGTATATTTGAGTCCCCAGTTAGATGGTCTGTGCAGTGAGCAGTGCCAAAATATCCTTTTATTTCTCTGTGAGAGAGCTCCTGTGCCTTTAACCCAGTGTGACAGTTCCTTAACCACCATGCCCCTCACCAGAGGTTCATTTTCTTCCCCTGGGACATCACTCAGAGTAATTGTCCCCAGTAATAATCAATAAATCCAAATTATCTTGAATAAAGCCAGATTTATTTAACACAGTGTAACAAATAGAAGACCAGAAAGAAAATCCATGTAAATACAATTTAAAGAAAACAGGTTTGTCTGAGACTATGGACTATGTAGCAAGCACTCCAGCTGGCCAAGATATTTTACAACACTGTAGAGACCAGCACATTAACCCTTTAGATTAAGGGAAGTGGATTTTTGACTTTGGAAAACTTCAGGCTGCACAGGACCTTCTTTACTAAAAAACTTTCTCTTAAATAAAAATTTCTGAGCACTCCACTTTGTAAACCTGCTGAGTAAATAAAAAATACTAAAGATGAAGGCTTTTCTTAAAATATGGAAAGTCTTTTTTTTTGATAATGCCACTCTGGAACTTTTTGTTGAAATGCCTGAAATATTTTTCATTTTCTTCCCTCAGATGGAAGGCCATCAGAATATTCTCTAGAATCATCTAGTGGCCCTACAGCCTTTGGATTCTAATGACACTGGGATCAAATTCATGCAAAACAAACTTTTACATCAGATTTCTTTCCCGTAACTTAGAAATCAAATGCCATTCCTGGTCCTTTCATCAGCTGTTTTTATCTCCCTTTTCCTAGAAGTCAAGTTTCTCAGAGGCTGTGATTTCAAAATGTCTTTTTCTTGGGACTGCTGGCTTCCAGTGCCACTTCTCAGTTTCTGTGGTGACAGAAGTTTCTCCCAGAGCAACACCACTGAGGCTCTTTCTCCAGCTAATTAAAATTTACACCTACAAATTATCTCTACTGTTTGCCCTTTGCCTCAATCCCTGAACACACACTCATGGAGGTGCAAGTGAGGTTCCTCCTCCCCTGGACCACTCCTTCAGCTGCTCTTCCCTGAATGTCCTTCATTCTTTCATTCACTGTGCAGTGAGAGCCTGCACCATTCAGAAGCTATAGGGGATTTCAGCTGGAGATGCATTTGTAACTTTGTTCTTTCAAGGACTGGGTATTTGGAGGCTGATTTTCCAAGTCTCCCTTGTAAGATAATTGTGCTATGATGCCATCCCTGAAGTAACCTCTGTTGGCATCCCACAGATCAATTACTGTAAATCCATCTTTGAAATTTTGATGGCAACTTGGTTAGAAAGGAGGCTTCCGAGTTCAGTGGTTTAATTGTGATTTTTTGTTGTTGTTGCTGTTGTTATAATTTACTTGAATGTGTTCATGCAGGTAATTTCATGAACTTTGAGAAGCTGATTTTATTTTATGTGTTCATGCCTCCACGTTGAGGTCCCATGAGAATTCAGCACTAAGGTATCAGGGCACACTGCAGCCTTTCCCTTTCCTCTGAAAGCCTTTAGGACCTTCATAACTTTGAGAAGCATTCCTCTGCCAAGCACAGTTAAAATTAGCCAACTGTTTCAAAATTTTGGTGTGCTTATGTGCGTGCCCAAAGCATGAGTGTGCAAAGCTTATTCCCTCAGAGAGCAGAGACAAAAGGAAATTGGCCACTATAATTGAAAGTGATAAAAGTATTCAATGTTTTTAACAGAGCAATTCAAAACTACTCTTATCACATTCTTCCTTTTTTGCAAAATATTGTAATGACCCACATCCTCATATTTGTTTTTGTCGCTGAATGCAAGATTGTGATAAGTAAAAAGTATGCAGTGTACCCCAAAATAACTGTGGATGTAGGTAATTGTCCCTCTGAAAACCTTGTTTGACCAGCTTATTGTGCAGTTCTCAATGTGTGCATTTAGAATTCGTGGGCAGCTTTTAGCATGCACACAATTCTCTTCAGACACATTCCTTCTCACGCCTGACCTCCGTTTTACATGATTTTAAGCTGTTTTCCTCTTAACGTGAAGCTATTCCCAGTGCATTTCAACAACATATTTAGCATGCCATTAATTTTTTCCCCTTCAAATCTCATTCCATCTGATAGCCTGGCAGCTCTGACTATAACCAATTTCCTTCTCATTACCAGTCCTTTAAAAGGGTGGAAGAAGACTTCTTCAGGGTTTTGTTACCTTTCTTCTTTCCCATTGTGAATTTCCTACTTTGTGAAAAAAAAACCACAGAGATTGTTGTTCACAGCACACATCCCACTGACAGAGAGAGAAATAATAAAACCATAATGCTCAAGTTGAATCAACTGCTGCCATTGTGTTGCAGATAATTGAGCATATTTTTAAATCCTCCTCTGTGGAGGTTTTGGGGGGGTTTTCTGTTAAGTCATCCTCTGTGCAGGTGTTTTTATTTGGGGGGAGGTACTTTTTTCTTTGCTCTGTTTCTAAGGGCACAAATGTTACCACAATTCCACCACAGCCTTTGCTGCTTTTCTTGGGGTTTAACAAGTTGCTACAAGGAAGGCCAGGCCCCATCTTTACCCAAGTGCTAGTGTCAGCAGAGCCTTAATAATCTGTGTAACAATTGTTAAACATTTTTGTCTTGGTTGCTTTCCCCAAGAAGAGATGCAGTTTGGCTTCTTGGACCTCTTCTTATCTTTTCACAGTGGCCCTTGGAAGTGGAGTCAGGAATGAAGTCTCATCATACTCAGCACAGGAGAGGCTGATTCATTAAAATCAGCCTTGTCTGAGTGAAAGGGTGAATTTGAGTTTAATTTTTTCAATTTTAGGTGTTTCCCAAGGATTTGCTTCAATTACCAGAACAAGCATTCTGTCTGAATTTTTAAATGAAAATATTCTGAATATGGTTCCAAAGTGATTTTTTTTGCATTTTCAGAATTGCCTTTCATTTTTACTAGAAGATTTTACATGTTCATTGGCCAAATTCTGCATTAGGGCAGACTTCTGTTTGTAAAAGTACTTGAAGAGAGTTGTTTTTATATTGTCGTCCTAGTTTTGGATAGGAAAATATTTCAAAGTACAAAATCTGATGGCATGGAAAACACTTTCCTTCCACTTCACTTTTTTGAATAACTGCCTCTGTTGAAATACTATTCTCCTTCTTTTACTTTTTCCTGGTGCCCATCAATAATTCATTACATTATTAGGAAATGGATAAAGATGGAATAAATCATTTAATACAGTATTTTCCAAATTCATATCAATGTGAGTTTGAGTGTGTGGGATATAAGAAGGTGATTACCATTTCCAGCAAGTGAGAGAAGCAGATGAACTGTACAAAATACTCAGTAAATGCTGAATGCTTGGCAGTGCAACTTTCTGGCTCCCTGGATATGGCACAACCCAAATCACAAAAAGCTATGAACATGCAGACCCAAGCACTGGCTGATGTGGCTGTGCACAAACAGGCTGTGAATTACTAAAGGATTTAAAGGCTGTCCAGGGCTGATAGTTGCTTTTTCCCTGAAATTTTCAGTGCATCCTCTGATGTTGTACATTGTCATGTAAAGCAAGAGGGTTTCTGCCCCTCACACCTTTCAGATCAAACATATGGAGCAGATTTTTTAATAGAGCTCCTGTCTGTATCACCACTGTGGAGCTGCACCTTTGTAAGTCCCACAGGCAGCAATATCAATCAGATGAATAAAATTGTGCATGTGCTGAAATGCTTTGCTGAAGGGGAAATGCAGGCTGCAACAGCTTACAACCTGCACAGACCTCAACTGGCACCTGAACACGAAAAGCACTATAACATCCTCTCTCCCAGATAATTTCCTCACCTTTCAGTCTTCATGAAGAAAGGCTGAAAAGCCTCCCAAACCAGCAGACTCTGCCCAGAGAGCTGATCAGACCTCAGCCAGTGCTCACAGATTCACAGGAGCAGGGAGCAGCACGTGGTACCTTCCTGGTCATTTAGGAATTGCAGAAGGAGCTAAGCTGAGACTGGCTACTGAACCTGAGGTCAAGTTTAATTGCTCTAAAGTAGTGCTGAGGGAAGGAGGGGTTTAGTTAGTTTCTCCAATGGAGCTTTCAGGAAAGCAGGCACTGACTCAGCTTATTTAAAACTACCTCAGGAAGATGTGGTCCATAGGGCAGAGGTGCCCACTTTAAAACACTTTGGCCATGGGTGTCCATTCCTGTTTGATTTATAGGAATGTGGAACAGGTTGTCTGACAAACCAGAATGCATTCATTCTGTGCTCCTTCCCCTGCTCATAAGCCATGCTAATGGTATTAATCAGGATTAAAGGAGGCTTGAGAGAATTGGGAAAGCATCCTGTATGTCAGGCCTTCAGCAAAGCCACGTCTTAAGATTTATTACATTCACAAATGCTTCTCACCAAAAAAAAAAAAAAAAAAAAAAAAAAAAGATCCCCAAAACCCCTCCTGCAAGCTCAGAGCTGGGGCAGAAGAGTTGTTGAGCTGAAAGGAGGTGGAGAACCCTGAAGAGAGGAGAGGAGAGGAGAGGAGAGGAGAGGAGAGGAGAGGAGAGGAGAGGAGAGGAGAGGAGAGGAGAGGAGAGGAGAGGAGAGGAGAGGAGAGGAGAGGAGAGGAGAGGAGAGGAGAGGAGAGGAGAGGAGAGGAGAGGAGAGGAGAGGAGAGGAGAGGAGAGGAGAGGAGAGGAGAGGAGAGGAGAGGAGAGGAGAGGAGAGGAGAGGAGAGGAGAGGAGAGGAGAGGAGAGGAGAGGAGAGGAGAGGAGCTGTGGGAGTGGAGGAGCTGGCAGGGCTGGCTCAGCCCCGGTGCCAGCGTCGTGCTCTGTGTGAGCCAGCTGGCAAAGGGGAGCTGCAGAGACGCTGCTCTCTTGCTCAGCAGATCTGCTCTTAATTACCTGCCTGTAAATCAGGATTCATTTAATAAGTCTGTGGAGCTGGACAAGTGTGTAGGCAACAGTATTTGCAAGCTGAATTTCTCTGCTCTGGTATGTGCAGGGTTCAGCAGCTACTGTGAAGATCTTTCCTCAACAGTTCTACATTTTCCTTCTCAATCCAGAAGTGAAACTGTCTTAAAACATAAAGCAGAGTTTGGATAATGATTTGTTCCACAAACAAGAGGTTTTCAGCTGCAGCAGCAGGGCAAAGACACCAGCTCCCAGCTGCACTGCAGGGCCAAGTGGTGCCCTCAAGCCTCCTGTGCTGAGGTACCAAAATGAGCAGGAATGAAATAGTGTAGCAGTCTGTGCATATGAGAAATATAAATGAGGAGAGCTTTTCTGAATGAAAGAACAACAAACCCCAAACCTGATAAACAAATGTTTTAAAAGGCCCTTGACACAGGTCAGTTCTAGACATTAACAGTCCCTGGTAAAATTGGCTTAGATGAGACAAGTCAGAGGTGCTGAATCCAGCTGAAAACTCAGGTGCTGAGTGCTTTGGGTACCTTGTGTTGCTTTTACATCATTTTTCAGAGTTGTAGAATGGCATATTTTATCTCAGAAGAGCTGACCCTGTAAGACCCTGCTTTGGTGACTTTAGAAATATGTTTATATCAGAAAAGTACTTCCTTCTCCATAACCCTCTTAAAAGTAACCCAATCAACTTTTGACTGCAGAGTTTATCCTGTTTTAGGCCACTGTATCCTTCCAGCAGCAGCCCTTTGGCTTCTGCAGAGGATGAGTGACTGGCTGTCTATCACACATAAAATGAGCCTTTTCCATCATTGTCTTCATTTCTAATTTACATCCACTGACACTTTCAGTTATATTCCTTATTTTTGTCTCCTGAGAAGGAAGCTTTTCATATATCCATTGTTTAGTAGAATCACCAGGAAATTCCAGAATAAGGAAAGAAAGAGAAGAAAGAAAAAAAAGCAACCTTCTTTTCCTTCTTTTTTTTTTTTTAATGTCTTTTTTTTTTTTTTTTTTGTACTCCAGCCAGATGGAATTAGGGCAATTGTTCACTTGAAGTACTATAGAGATTAATGAGGTCCAGAGGCAGAGCCATGAGAAAATAGAAATGTAAAAAAGTGAAGTTTCCAAAAATACAGCCTCCACGATACCATAGGGATGGATCAGATTGAATGTTTCATCTCATAGCCTGACTGGGCAGGCTGCCTCATGTTCTTAGCTTATTAAAAACCTGAACCCTTTTTTCACCCTCTCAGGCCAGCCCCGGTGCAGAGCTGATGCTCAGGACTTGCATGTCTGCAGCCAGAGAGTCACAGCCCTCACCCAGCCAAATGTTTAACACATTTAAACTCCTCTAAAGGTTGTGACTGTTCTATTTGCATTTCTTTGGTGACTTTGAATTAGAGTGTGCTGTTTAGAGTTCTGTGAGAGAGGGAGGGAGCACTGGGAGGCTGCTGTGATTAAACTGGGGGTCAGAGTTCCATCTGGGCTTCCTGGCTTGGAGCACTCCACTGAGGCACCCTGTGAGCCCAGCAGAACACTCAGGCACTCAGCTCCCCCTCCTGCAAACACAGGCTCTTTGAGGAGATGCTTACAATTCATGGCAGTCTGAAACTCCAAAGGGTCAAGTCTTTTTCATCTTCCTAACCAAGGCCAAAACAGCTGTAACCTGCAAATGCCAGGATTGCACCCTCAGTGGTTATTCCTGCCTGTGTTGGGAAGCTGCCCCAGGCAGGGGGTGAGGATAAAAAGCAGCCTTGCAAAGGGCTTGTGCCCCAGTCTTGCTTGCAAAGTGATTTCAAAGCTGCAGAGGTGATGTGCAAAGGAAACAGCAGAGACCCACCTGCCCATGATCTATCCAGAGAGGTGTGAGAGGTTTTAGCTGTGTGCTTGCACACACAGAACAGCTCTGATGTGACAAGTTTGGAGACAATTGCTGCCCACTTGAAGTTCCTGAACACTCAAGAGTCTGTTACATCAAGCCATTGGCACAAGAACATCTGCAGAAGAGTCACTCAGGTTGTGGGTCCAGCTTTCCTACACACCCATGGGCAGTAGGGCACCTGAATCTAAAAGTTGTGTGTAGAGAAGGAACAGAGAGAGGGGCTTGCAAAATAACACATTTATTTTCATGCCTTGTTCCTTTCAGGTGCTTTTTAAACAGTTCCTATTCTTCTAGTAAATCCAAGACAGTCTTTATTAGAGCAAGAAATGCTGTTTAAAAGTGTTGCTTTAAACCATTGGATGTGGTCTGAAACTTGCTGTGTTAACAAAGCATGGAGAGGAAAACTCAGGAAGCAGTTACTAAAAAATTTCAATACTCAATACATGGGACAGATAAATTTGAAACAACTTAAATAACTCCTGTGTTTTACCTGCTCTTGCTGCCACACACAGATCTTGTCACTTTAAATCTTCATTTGGCAATTTTCTGTTCCATAACTGTAGGGTATATACTTGGATCCACAGAAGTATAATATTCTGACAGCTGTTTCCTTTGCTAGCAGTTTATTTAAGCACATTATTTGGTGCAATTTAGCCCTCATTCAGAACTACTTCAAAAACTTAAAAAGATTCATTTCTCCCCCTGCTTGTCTGTCTGTCTGATACCACTCCAGTCATCAGAGCTTCCAGTTCACTGTATCATTTCAGCCATAGTTAATCAAACTCAAAGAGGAAAGGCATATGCTTTCAGGCTAGATTTAACCTTTATATGGGTGCCAGAAAATCTTTGCATGTAGAAAGAAATATGAAGAAAATGCTTCTGCTGAGAATATCAGAAAGGTATCACTTCCATTTATAAGGGCTGCTCCAGAATTTGAATTATATGAAGCAAATTAGCTGCTTTGAATGAAATATGATTTGGTTTAAGACTCTATAGGAAATTCTTGTTCTTTATGCACTAGCCCCTGGAGCTCAGACATACTCTCAGACCTGCAGATACCCTTGGTACATAACTCCTGCTGAAACAGTGGGAATGCATTTCCTCAGCACGGGGAATAAGGAGGGTTTTTTGGAGTGAAGTGGTTGTACAGGAGCAGGAGGAAAAAGAGTAATCTACAAGGCATGGCAGAGGTTTGTGTGACAGGAGAGGTGGCAGAGGAGTCCCTGGCCTTGCTGCCCAGGGGCTGGGAGGGAGCAGGGTGCCTGACCTGGCTCCTGAGATGACACAGCACCCAGAAGTGGGGGAGGCACAGCTGCTTTCAGGGGGGTGCAGTACATCCATGCAGGTGAACAAAGACCCAGCTCAGTCTGGACTCATGCCCAAGGTTTCCTGAGGCCTGAGTAAGCATCATGTCTTGTTGGTCTTTGAGCCTCTCTGGTGTGCTGGGAGCAACCAGGAGCCTTTGGAGCCATGGCAATGGAATCATTTTGAAAATTGTGCAAAAGGAGAGCCACAGCACGTTCACAGTCCTCCCCACCCCAAAGCTTTGCATGAGACTGAAAAGTCCAGGTCTGTGCCTTGAAATCCAAGTTTCCTACCTGGTTCCTGCCCCCTGGCAGATGGCAGAAGCTGCACATTGTCATGCACCCCTCCTGCAGCCTCCAGCCCTGCTGGCTGCAGCCCTGCACCTCCTCCTGCCCCAACCTGCGTGTGCCGCAGGAGGGGCTGACATCAGGCTCACTGATGTGGCTCCACAGGCAGAGATAGCATCTCCCAGAGGTAATTAAATGAACCAGATTTACGCAGGCTTTCACCGCACACTTTGGGTTTTCCAGAGGGCTGCTGAGAAGTGGGGCTGAGCTGGGTGCTGGGAGATGCAGGGAAGCTGGAGGTGTCCATTGTGAGCACAGCATGGAGGAGATGCCTTTGTCCACTGCCTCAAATGCCTGGATCTGCTGGTGGAAGCAGGTTTGCCTCCTCCTGGCACCTGGCAAAGGGCTGTGGAGTTTTGGGAGGAGCCCTGTCCCACTGCAAATCTCAAGGCAGCCTTTGACTGGGGAACAGGTCCTCCCAGGTTATGTCTGCTCCTACCTTCCCTGTGCTATCAGGCTGCATCTGCTGTGGGAACTCTTCCTCAGTTATAAACTAATTTGTAGCGGGCAGCAGAGTGTTTGGTGGTTAGAGGAGGGAGGGGAGGCAGGAATCCCTTCTTCCACCAGCAGATCCGGGCATTTCAGCTGGCCCCCACAGCTCAACCCAGCAGTCTATACCTGCCAATCTGTTGCTAATATCTGGATTAGCTCATTTTAAAGTTAGTTTAAGTAGATCTAATCTGCAGTTCAGTCACGGTGTACAGTGTGCACAGTCACTTATTCAGCGCCACTTCTTTCTCCTCTCAGCAATTCCCCCAGACCTGCTCACCATGAGGACACTAATTGCCTGGGTGAGGTGTGTGAGATGCAGCCAATGCTTCAAGTATTTGGGCAAGTGGTGTTAAAAGCCCGATGAGTCAGTTTATCCAGCTGTGTAATGGGGCATTCCCTTTGTCTCAGGGCTGCTGAAAGCCATAATGAGATCTCACAGAGATGTTGGGCTGCAGGTATTCAGCGTCTCCCAGGGCTTGGTCATTAGCTCTTGATGAAGCCAACCTTGCTCATGAAAGGAGAGGCAGAGACTTCCAAGAGTCCAGCAGGACTGCTCGGAGGAGGAAGTGCTGGAGAAGTTGCTTTGTGAAGTTCTTTGAAGCTCTTTGGAGAGCAGCAACTAAAGCATGAAAATTCCTGCCCTTGCCAATTTTAATGAAATATGACCAAGTTTGTTTTAGTGGGGTTTACTTCAAAAATGTCCTTTTGTGTCTTAAGAAAGCAAAGTGGCTTTGTCAGCTTGGCTTGTGAGGTAGCAAAAGTATTACACTTGAAATGGAGCTGTAAAGGGAGCAGTCTTTTAATTTAGTGGCATTTGGTATCATTCAATAAATGATAGACTAACAGCAGCTAGTGTTTGTCTCAGAATTTCACAGGCAGATTTCTCCAATCTTGGGGGAAAAAATGACAGTGAAGAATAAATTTCAGGAATATTGAAGACAAAAATGCCATTACAAGTCCCTTCTGTTACAACAGTACAAATTCAGAGCAGTGAGCAGTGGGTGCTTGCCCTGCAGAGGTGAGTTACTGCTCTCAGCTCTCCCAGGAGCAGGGGCAACTCTGGTCTAACTCACTGTGCATGTGTTTTTCTTCTGTTTCTGCTTTGCCATTTTTATGACAAGTGCTACAGTGAATGGTTTGCTTCTTTTTGTTCATTTTTCACAGCTTTCCATAATTCCTGGCCCAGTTAACTCTGGCCTTGTTTGCACATGCTACTCCTACTGCAGCTCTGATTTTCACCATGGAGCTGGAGAATGAGATGGTTTCAAATGGCTGGAGGGTGCTGTCAAATAGGCAGGATCAGCTTGGTCCCTCAGTCAGAATGTTTGGGATCACTGAAGACCTTCCCTTTTAGTGTCCTTATGGGGACACTACTTATGACACTTACTTCTACTCTTAAAAATGCCAGGTATGGGACAAAGGCTGTTTTCTCAGGGAAAAAAAGGTATTAGCCTGTCTAAGGAAACTGGCACAGCTGCTGAACAACACAACTTCCTGAAGGACAAGGAAAACACATCTTCTGGCATCTTTGTTCATTCACCCAGTTCCCCACCTGGCAGTGGATGTGTTCACTTTGCAAATGTCACTTTGTCATAACACTTTGTCCTTTGCTGTCTACTAAATTTCATGCAACGACAGTCATGGTGAACTAAAGTTTTAAAGTCCTGAGGGCTAGTTCCATTCTCACATGAGATTCTACCTAGTCTTTCCTGAATATTTTAATTCATCTCCACGTCTTGAATAACTCAGCACTTCTTGGCTTGCAAAATCTCAGGTTTTGTACTAGGAAGAGGAAGAAAACAAGTAGCACTTTACATTGCTCACACTCAGATAGTAACTGTGATGGAAAAGTGCAGTGTTTCAGCATCCTGGCCCCACTTGTTGGATTATGCTATTGCATGTCCACCTACTGTGAAGCAAATAAGCATGCATGTCTGGCTCTCTGTCCCCATTAGCCTCTCCATTTCTTATGACCTCCCAATCTCTTCAGTGCAGGTGTACCAGCAGGTTACCAGCCAGTGACTTCATGACAAATGAGTCCCTTCTCCACCTGAGCTGCCTCCGTGTCCCCTGTGCTTCTGCGCTTGACGGAGCACAGCTCAGGATCTGTTGCAAATTGTTTATTTTATATTGCTCTACCAAGCACCATTTTGTATGGCCAGGATTAATCTGCTGCCCAGGCAGAGCACTGGAGAGGAAAACAAATATTCAGCTTCTGAATGGAAAGGTGACTGGGAGGGAGATTGTGCGAGTTCACTGAGCGTTACTGTTACGAAACATCTGTGCTGTTTTGCAGGATTGTGCAGATAACCAGAATGAAATGACTGGCCCAGAATGATGGGAGAGAATATTCAAGATATTTCTATATCTCTCAGACTCAGGATGTTGTACCTCAACCACAAATATATCTTTGGGGATTTCCCTTTCTGACCATAGTATCAAAGCTAAAAACAGATCAGAAAAATGCCTGGTTGAAAATGAGATCTATTTTGTGGGTTGAGAGAAAACCACTGCAAAATCCCAGCTCATTCTGCCAAGCCTATGAATTACAAATAGCAGACGTGCTGGCTCAAGCAAATCCTCAGTTGCCAAATGCTCACCGTTATCTCCTTTGCAATGCTCCTTGCAGGTGTCAGGCTGCCGTGGGCTTAGCAGGCACCACAGATTTCCTTGGACAGGCTAATGCCTTTCCTGAGAGACATCTCCAGTCAGGACACAGCTGGAAACAAATGTGTCCCCTGTCTTCTCTGTCATAACTCATCTTTCCAGGGAGGCTCATGGAAGGACTCTGTGCTATGACTGGTTTCATGTTTAAAGGAGGAGAAAGCACCATCCAGTGCTGAGGCCTTTCAGCTTCTCCAAGACCTAGCCTGTAGAATTTTCCTCCTCTCCTGGAATGCAGAGTTTCTCCTTCTCCCTGGCTGCCTGTTGGCTGTGCCCTGGTGCTGAAGGGAATTTGTTCTTTGTTTCAGAGGTTAGACCTCTGCCCACTCTTCTACAATATGTGGCTGCCACAAGCATCAGGCTTTGTTCCCTCGTGTTAGATTGGGAAGGATTGTTGTGGGAATTTGGTGTTCTGCAGGTAAAGAGCCACTTTCAGCAGTGCTTCCTGTTCCATTTGTACCTGAGGGTCTTTATGATCACATATTCCACAAGTGGCTGAACTGGCTGCTGGTTTCTGGGGCTCTTTTCTCCCCATCTGGGCTTCCTCTGCCAAAGCTCTCTGCTCTGGGATCTGGTGATGGATATTCACCCCCTCTGTTCTGCTGCACTGCAGAGCTCTCCTGCAGGGACTGCTGATGCAGCAACTTCTGAGTGGGACCCTCTACAAGAAGAAATCTTGCACTTAAAAATCCCTTGTTAACAACATTCAAAATATGATCCGTTAATCAAAAGCACATTGCTAAAAATACTCCCAGTGCTTCTCGTGCTAATTCCAATAAAGAATAAACTTTCACAGCAATCTGTAAGTCGAGTGAGTTTTCAGTAAAAGTATACACAAAGAAAAGAAAATCTATAACTTTCAAGTAATTTAATCGAGAGGATACATTTACAACTTGCCAAGTATATTTTGGGAATGTTGTTAAACTAATGAATTCTGAGGAATGACACCACTTGGATTCAACATGATAATAAGCACAGAGATATCCCTTGTTGATCTCAACTTCTTCCCACTGGGAGCCTTATTAAGCCTGGCAGTGAGTCTCAGAAAGTTTTTGCTAGGAATGGGCTGTTAAGACCAAAGGAATACTGTGCCATTAGAGGTGGAAGCAGGCAAAATATGAGGGATAGGCAATAATATTTTGAGCAAGTTGGGAAATCTTGAAAAGAAAAAGTTCCTTTTGAAGGACAAATCAGAGGAACTCTTAGCATTAAAATTGCCTTTGTTCCATGTTTTGTTCAGCCAGCCTAGTAAATAGAGAAATCATATAACTTTAGTGACCAGTCACAGTTTCAGTGGAGAGCTCTTGAGCAGAGTCCTGCTGTGATCATGTCATGACTAACTGTGCATAATTTGTTTGCACCATTTCCTTGCTGAAGAAATCCACTAAAAAGAGCAAATCATAACACACACACACACAAAAAAAAATCATGATATGATCATGTAAAATCTTTGAGTAGAAAAACTAAGGAGATACATTCCTCCATAAGAAAAAGTTCATAATGAATAATTCAGCTTGCTATACTAGTTACTGCAAGTCCTGCCCTAGTTAGCCAGGCTGCAGAGTGCTGAGTTAATGAAGGCTACTGCTCTGGCAGGGAAGAGAAAGAGCATTGTTTCAGCAGACTTACAAATATATCTCTCTATCTATATTTTAAACTTCATTAAGTGGAGTTAATAAAACTATAAAAGCATATCCTTAGTGTGCAGTACATGAGTGCTCCCATTAATTCAAGTGTTGTTCCTTATGTTTAGAGTTAAGCAAATGCTTTTAAGGTTTTGCTAAATCCAGGCTCTGCTCCATGGACTGGAAGTTACCTTTGCATTTGTACTGCCCAAAAAGTCAAGAAATGATAAAGGAACAACTCGTGAAATTATTAAGAGCTTGACCTGTCTGCATAATACTCCTAATAATAACAAGTCTTTTGTCATCAAAGAGATTCTCACTGAAGCCTGGGAGGGTGTAATTTTCTCGGGGGCCATTGTGTGTGTGATCCACAACGCTGTCTCATCAAATAATCAAGCTCTGTGCTGCCACTGGGATGTGTCAAGTTACACAAAGAAAATTATGCTTTTTGTGTGTCCATAAAACAAGAGTTCAGGGAGGCTTTTTAGGGTGGGAAGTATTTAAAAAAAAATAAATTCCATCTCCAAATGCACAGCAAAAGAAGAAAAAATCCTTTTCCTTTCTCCTTAAATCTTTCTCCTCAAATAACAATGATCACAAGCAGCAGATTGTTGTGACAAAAGAGCAGAAAAAAGCACTTAAATGCACAGCCCCAAAACAGACAGAGGATAATTACAGGGTAGACATGACATAGGTGAAGTGGCTTCTGCTTTTAAGGAAAACAAGATTAAGGGAAGCAGTAGGGTTCTCTTTTTTTTTACCCACCCAATCTAATCCCAACTGCAAGCAAGGAGTGGCACAGAGGCATCACAGTTTGGCACTGTGACCCCAGCTGAGGAAATTGCCAGAACAAGAGTTTGTGTGCCATTAGTGTGTTGTGCTAAATGTTCAGCACGAGCTTCGAGGGCTTTGCTGAATTTGGGGATTTGGAGCGTTTTAAGCAGTGCTTGTTTAGAGCTGGATGCTTTTAATACTGGTAGTTATTTGCAGTTAGGAAGAGGTTTGCCCCATAAAAGATTCTCTTAGCTGTATGCATTCTAGTCTGTTCCTTAACACTGTCACTCTCATCTTATTCTGCTTCTCTTTTTAATATGGACAATATTTCAATTGTTGCTTTTGTCTTCTGTTAGAATTTAAGCTCTTGGCTTTGGGAATGTGTAGGAGCTATCTGCAGTTATTTTCCAGTTACAGTTATTGAGGTGGAATTTAAGAAGTGTTCAGCTCCAGCCCAGCTCTGCTGTGCTGAGTCAATGGGAGTTTTCTCATTGGTAGGGTGGATGAGATAAGTAGGGTAGGTCTTGGTGTTCAGGAAATTTCCTGCACCAATGCAAATAACTCAGCAAGTCAATATGGCAATGGTCAAATATGTTTTATAGGGTTTTTTGTCCATGTTGAGTTACTGAAAGTCTTGCTTTGACCGAATCCAGGATTAGATGTTTGCATTTTTAGAGCTCTCAGATTTAGCTCTTGTTCCCGGTGGACAGGCAGAGAGTCTTTACTGTAAAATCTGTAACTTTGGTGTGTGCCAGATCATCTGACTCTGCTGAGAGGCAGAGTTTGCTGCAGCGGGTGGCTTGAGAACCTGCCTCTTCAGGTCAAATCAGAGGTCACTTTTCCAACCACAAGCTGAAAAATCACTACAGCTGGGCAAATATTGCAAAAAGCATTTATCTAGGAGAGGCCACGTGTTTGCCTCAGTGACACTTGCTTTCTGCAAACATCCATGTAAGCAACCTTTTGTTTGCACAGTAAAACAAAATATTGCAGATCATACTCTAACTGTGCTCACTTTTCTGTTTGGAGAGCTCCTCCAAAGGCCTGGACTATAAAATTATATATGGAATAATAGAATGAAAACATTTGAATATCATGAATCTTCCTTGACCATCAGAAATGGAAAAGAAAATCTCAAAGTATTGCCGGATTTGTGACAGAATTATGACAGCTGGTAACTAAATTTAATATCTTTATGCTTTTTGATCTTTGTAAAATGAAGATAATACTTTCTTAATGCTAAAGGGCTGAATAGGAGGATGATATAATTTAAAACTTTAGAGTTCTCAGCTTTTGAACTGGCAAGGGCTGTGTAATAGGTGGACAGATTGAAATGTTGATCAGTTAATGGACACACCAGTTAATGGATAAGTTGTTCATAGAATAAAAGAAAAAATTCAAGTGGAGCTGGGTTTGCCCTATGGGATTGCAGTGCTAGTATCCAGCACTCTCAGTCACAGCTTCATTCTGCCCCTGAAGGACGTGTCTCCTTTACCTGTGGAGAATTTTCTGTTATCACCATTTTGCAGAAAAACAATCCCAAGTGTCCTTTCCCCAGCTTTAACACTCTGAGCTGTTCTTGCAATTTCTCCAGTTTGCGTTGTGTTATCCTGCCTGTCTTTGGCTTGTCTCCTCACATGTGGTCTCCCTCTACTTCCTCACAGTTCTGTGTGTCTGAGGACGTGCACACTTCACTTTCCATCCCCCTCTTGGGTGGGTCACTGATGCATGAACGAGCCCCCACCTCTGCTCCCAGAGGCACTCCACTTCTCACCTCTCACCGTTACCCCATCTGTATCCATTTATCACCAGTTTCCAACTTGTCTAACCTCGGTTACTGAGCCATTCTTTTTTGTAGCCAATTGAGAATTTCACTATCAATGCCAGATTATTAACCCTAAGTCTTTTATGCAGTATTGTATGGAGAAAAAAAAAAAAAAAAAAAGCCTTGTGGAAGTCCAAGTCAATTATGTCTGCTGCTTCAGCCCTGTCAGCTCTCATCGTCACCTCCACTCCAAGGAGTTAATCATATTTGCTGAGGATGACCTACTCTTCATAAATGGATTCTGCTGGCTGCCCTTGCTTAGCTTCCCATTGCAAGAGCCCGTGTGGCATCTATAATCTCTCCCAATACTGGGGGTTATGGTGTAATGACTCTCAAATTTTGTCATTCCCCCAGCCAACTGCCCCCATGTACCATTTCTTTTGTCACCAACAGGAGCTGGAGAGGGATTTCTCCCTTTAAGGACTGTACCAAAATGACAGGCACAAGCACACAGCACAAGGTGGCAGCTGATGAGCTGCTGGACTTGCAGAGAGAAAGAGAGAATTTGCAGGCACCCAGAGGGAGAGAGAAGATGCTGGGCCGTGTCCCTGCCAGGAGTCAGGAGCAGAGCTGGGAACAGGACTGGCTTTTCTGATGTCCTTGGGCCTTGCTGTGGCTCTGACTATTTTTATCTGGGAGCCTCTTGGCACTGGTGTCCTCCAGCACACGAGCAAAAGGTACACAGCTCCCTGTGCATCATTGGGGGGCTGCTGCTAACAAAGGCTGATCAAGCAGAGATTGGAAAAGCAAAGCTGACACGGGTGATGAATGCACGGCGGGGCAGAGGGTGATCCTGTGTAATGAAAGATGTCAATTCAAGTCATAACAAAAACAGGGAGAGGAAGAGCTGACAGGGAGGGTGGGATCCATCCCGGTGAGGGTGAGCTGTCTGTGCCAGTGCCCACAGGCTGGGCTGCCCCTGGCAGCAGGGGAAGGAGACTCGTGTCCCCAGAGGATGGCCTGCCACCCGTCACAGGCACCGAGCTTGAGGTCACCTGTCCTCCAAAGGGCCATGGCCTCATCTTCTGTGGTGGCTGATTTTTTGCATTCTAATTCTAGGAGAAGGCAGAAAGGCTTTTCTAAGGGTGTGGCTTGATGGAAGTTAAACGCTCTTTCAGATTTCTCAGAGCTAATGCAGTCCTTCTCCTTCCTACCCCCACAGCAGCACACAGGACAAAATGTGATCCCAAGGCTCCTCAGGCAGAGAAGAGAGCACTGTTGCCTGTGGATTATGATAATTGCATCAGGGGAGGTGCTAGACTGAGCTTTGTATTTTTACTCCCATGCTACCCAGAGCCCCAGACAGTGCACTAAGGCTGTGCCCTTGAGGAACAGGGAATCCTCACGCAGCCACAGCATCCAGCAAACAAGAAAATCAACCTGGAACTCCTACAATGAGATTCTCTTCAGTAATAACTGAATACATGCTTTGGAGTTTCATGTTGAAAAGAGATGAGGCTACTTGCCATAGACATAGACACCTGGTAGAGGTTATATTTTCTACACTGCAGTCTAAAAGATGGGAGATTTATACTTATTATCTATAATTATTTTCCAGAATTGCAGTCAAACCCACATTGTGGTACAGCAACAATAACTGCAGCCTGAAAAGTCATATTAAGGGAAACTGAGCTTAAACTCCTCTCAAAAAAGGAAATAAAAAAAGAATTCTAATGATAATCCTTGCACATCTCTGTCTTCAGTAAGAAAAATTTTTATATCAAAACAATCATTCTGACAAAAATACTGTTAAATGTCACTCCTTGCTAGTTAGTCATGAAGTTGTCCTTAATATAAGCAGGTATTTCAAGTACTACATAAATGTCATTCCATCAACCACTTCTCTTGTATATTTGGACCTGAATCTAATTGCTGCATTATACCAGTAGCAGCATAATAATTAGATTCTCATTGTAAAACAAGGAAAATTCATTGTATTTCAAGGGATCAGGTCTAAATAAAATACTCTAATTTTATTGAAAATAGCATGGATCCACTTGCTCATTGTTAAGTAAGATCCTGAGATCTCAAAAGACCTTCATAGAGCAGGTTCACATTTCCTCTGTTCCTAACAACACAAATTAGGAGGCTTGTGTTTAAAACTTTTGTGTTGGTTTCAGTTTATGCATCTCCTCCTCCCCACTCCTAGTAACTGAATTCTATGTAAAACTCTTTTTTCCCTTTTCTATCTCCCCCCCTCCTCAGTTCTCCATCTGCCTGCAGTTAAATGTAGAAGCCATATGAATTCTGTGTTGCCTTCCTTGTGTTCTCACAGCAGACTGTTACTGCAAGGGAAGCTTCCATGAGGAGCCAGAGACCATGCACTGCATTAGCATCTGAGCAGGCAGTGCAAAAAATCACATCTGATTCTGCCTGTGGAAGATAAATGAGCCAGAGTCCCCAGTGCCCAAGATTTGGTCATCTCTTTATGAGTTCTGAAGTACCTATTAGCAGCTTTGATGAGTGCTAGGGGAGATGAAGTCTACCTTGAACAATGTTAGAAAGCTGAATCAAATAACTTGAAATCTCCCAGAGGGAGAAACAGCCTGAACTGGTTATAGGTTTATATGAACACTCTGATGGTGGGGGGAAAAAAGAGCATTTTTTTCTTGAAGAAAAACCTCCCAAGGATTTACTCTTATCTATAAGAGCTACTTCTCCAGCCATTTTGTAGATGTAGTTAGGCAGATTTACTGAAGATTTTATCCCTGTTCTGTGTCTTTTCCACTGTGAGGTACAACCTGCTAAGTTGAAGCAGGTGAAAATGAACTTTTCACGTGCTCTGCCAAGGGCTGTTCAGGGTGGCCCTGAGGAATATTTCAGGACAGAATGTCATTCCAAAGCACTACACAGTCAAGGAATGTGGATCCTGTGCTTGCTCGTGTGTGGGTTGCTGGACACAAAAGTGTATGAGCACACAGTTAAAACTGAGTTTCTCTGACTTAGAAGTCACTGTGTGTCAGTGCAGCCACAGGAGCTGCTTTTGGATTTGTTTTTAGCAAAGCAGGATTGCTGAAAGTGCTTTCAAGCTTCCAGCTGGGGTTCTGCTCATTCCTCATTAGAAATGAGCTCATCTTCACTGATAGCAGACCCTACAATCCATTTGCATACCTGTGCCACAAATCTCTCTGTGCCAGGCACTTCAGAATTGCAGTTCAGCACCCCTGAAGTTTGTTGGGGTTTTTTATCTGTGTTTCTGATAAACTGACCTCAGAGCTCCCAGACACTTTTTTACCAGTTTTTGGCAGAGGTGGCTGTGGCAGAGAAGTGACAGCACAGAGGCAGGGACAGTCACTCTGTGCCTTAGGCTGCATAGGTGGGGCCACACATCTCTCCAGCATTTTCCTGCTCACCTCTCCATTGTGGACTGGGAAAAGCAGGGTGCTCTGAGCTCGAGCCCACAGACTGGGTGGGAGAGGGGAAGAACTGCTACATCCTTTTTTTGGGGGAGAAGTGGAGCCATGGGGCTCCTACCACCTGAGCACAGTCACTGCAGAAGCCTGTGGTGCAGCCAGTTAGTGTTTACCAGTCCCAGAAAGGAGAGATTCCTTCCTTCTGCAAGCAGATGTTTCCATGGCTGTCCCTGTCCTTAGTCTGACATAAAGGCCAAAACCAATGAGCTGGGAGGAGCTGATGTTTTTAGAGCAGTTGAAGATAGGGAGCACACTGCTATCAATGCCCTAACTCTGTTTGCATCAGGGATGCTCCAAACCCAGCCAATTTGCTGGCAGATAGCAACTCTCTCATCCCCCTCTATTACAGCTTGCAGAGTCACTGGAGGCCTTTCCTTAAAATCTTGGTCTGGGAGGATGGACTGGGATCCAGCTGAACACAGTTCATTCTCTTTTTTATGCATTCAGTGGATGCTCTGGAGCAGATTTTGATGCCAGACATCTGTGCTGCTTGCATGCACACAGGAAAGGCTTGTTCTGTCATGACAGAGCTTAGAGCAGGATTATCTGTGTCTGATAGTGATGCTTGGGAGCAACTCCTGAAGCCTTGAACATTGCAGAGCATCAGAGGCTGTCACTGCCAGTGCTTTCTTCACTGCAGGGAGCTATGTAAGTAATGTTCAGCCTAATTTAGAAGAAAAATGAGTTGGATTTGCAGCAAGAGTGATTTTTCTACAGTAGCCAGTGAAGTGGAACCCCAGGCAGTGATGAGGAGATCCCATGTGGGGCTGTGTGTGGTGACTGAGGGGCTTAGGAGGAAAAGTGTTGTACCTGAAGGGCAGCCAAAGGGTGGGTGATGGCAGCACCATGCAACAGATCCCTTGCCAGCAGCTCAGCCCCTGCTCTGTGCCTCTGGAGTCAGGACTGTGCATACGGGGAAATGGTTTGTTTATTTGTTTATTTATTTACTTGCAGGTGCAGGATAGTCCATCTAAAAGCTGTCACACTAAATCTCTTAAAGGGTCTTTGGGCTTCTCCTTTGCTCAGTGTTTTCATACCAGGTGTTTGCTTGTGCTCTCCCTCTGGGTTGGGGTGGGTGGGACATGTGAGAAGTTGAGGGCTGACACAGAAATACAGTGAGTCTATTCTGACTTGAGGAAAAAGCATCAGACAGTCAAAAGAGATTTCAGCTTCAGAAGATACCAGCTTTGCCTTCTGTTCTTTTCCCCTCATTGCATGGAGCAAATGGTCAGGGATGAGTTGAACTTTAAGCCCAGACCAAGAATTTCAGGTATATAAAATGATCTGAATGGAAAGCTTGGGATCCTTACTGCTCCACTTCCCCCGGGAACAAAAGAACTTTAGAACCACAAGGGGAAGCCAGAAAAGCTTAGTTAAGCCCTAATGATTGCTGAAGGAAACCAGTAAAACTAAAAGAGGAAACAAGTCCCAGTATACACCTACCCACCCTCTCTGATCTGAGGAGGTTACTCTGTGGGTTGTGGTTTTGAATGCCTACAGTTCACAAAGACCCCCTCCTCCCCTCCTGCCCCTACAGCCACGGTGCTGCAGGGTTGGTAGGGCAGAGGGACTGCTCAGCAGGAAAGGAATTTTCCCACTGGGCATTAACCAGGGAGGAAAACTGATCACAGGGTTTCCCACAAGTGAGGCAAGGCAAAACAAGTAACACAAACATCCCAAACCATTTAAAATCATGGTCCTTCCATGGCACCTGCTGCCTGCACAGGATGTTCCTCAGAACTGAGACCTCAGCTCTTTATCCCCATAAGAATTTTGAGTCAGTGTCACATAGCCACTGGCAAAACCCAGACCAGGGGTGTAGCAATGGAGAGCAGCAGGCACTCTGATGCTGTGAAAGGAGATACAGACTGCTGGGAGTCAGCTACACAGCAGAGGGTAGTAGGTTGTACCCAGCTGGAGCAGTGTCCATCCCCCTGAAGAAGTGTGAGCCCTTTCCTGGACTGTATCACTGCTGAGCACCTAGAGCAAGCACGGTTTTGGTGTTTGCCCCAGGAGCAGAAAGCTCTCTCGTGGTGCAAAGCCATCTTGGGCTGGTGGATTGTGGCCCGTGTTACCCACCCTGATGTCCATGCACTGCCCAGTGCTCACCACAGGCTGCAATCCCACTTGTCCTGAAGGGCTGACGGATGGATTCTCTTCCTTTTCTTCTTTGTCTGCCTTTGACTGAAGAGTGATGAAGGCAAGAAAATCCTGCAGAGGCTTCTCTAAACATGTACTACACAGGAGAGTGCAAGAGGGAGAGGTTTATGGCTGCAGGGGTAGATCTCTAATCCTCCACAGCATTTTTCCATGGAAAAGCCACCTGGGGTCCCTAAAACTTTTGAGCTGCCTCAAGCAGCTTTTATCAGCCCTCCTTTGCCTGCTTGGCTCACATGTATTCCAGATGCTGGTTTGAAGGGTGAAGGGAGGCTGCTGATTCTGGAGCCTGGTGGTGTGGGGTCTCTCCATCCACCACTTCTGCATATTTAACTGTTACCTTGGGTTCTCAACTGCTGTTGGGGTTAAACTGCCACTAAACTGTGTGCTCTACAAATCCCTTCCCAGAGTATTCTTCTTTTCCAAAGAGAAACTTGGTTAGAAGACATCATATGTACCTTCTTCCCCAAAGCACTGTTTTTCCATACTGTGGTTATCCCAACATTCAGAATTCCCCCAGGACAGAACATGGATGAGCAGCTCCAGATCAACATCCAGCAGCCTTCCCAAGCCTTCCCAAAATCAGAGCATATTAACAAGTTCAGGTAGATGCCACTCATCCTTGTGTTACTGTAACTCTTCCCAGTGTTATCCCAGCTTTGCTATCACTAAGATAAAGCTGCAGGTTTTGCAGGTAGACGATGCCTTAGGCATGGTGCCAGCAGCCAGAGGATTTTAGCAAAGTAAAGTACAGATCAAACACTGTTATCAGCTGCTCTAAATAAGAGTTGTGCTCCTTTGGGATCCTCAGACACAAGTAACTGAATGCTCCATTGGGTTTTTACACCTGGGTCTCCCTAAGAAAAGAGAATTCTTGGAATAAATGCAGCTTGTCTGACATACAGAGAGAGAGCTTTAGGAAAATTATTTCTCTGCAACATTAAGGGTACAAGGCTTATACTTGAAGCTTACTAGTGTTATCAAACCCCCTGAACAGCAGAGGTTTGTTTTTGCTTTAAAAATCTTGCTTTCCTTTTTCCCCTCTTCCTTTCATTTCTCATTCTTTCTGCCCTCTCCTTTGCTTCTTTGTTTTTTTATTTTTGGTCCTCTCACTCTCGTTTTAGTTGATAAACAGAAAAGGCAACAGCACAGGAACAGTCAGTGCATTGTCAGGGGGGCTGCCTTAATCCCCTGAGGAATAGGAGGGCTGTGTTAAGTGGGCTTCAAAGGCAGAAGGTGGAATGAGGTGTGATAGGAAACCAGCTCTTACTAACTGGTTCACTTCAGGCTAGCTTTAAATAAATTGCAGCTCTGAGCTGCTTGGACGTTGACAAGAGGGCTGTGATATTTGTGGCTGCACTACAGAGAATTTCAGCCTTTTAAAGCAGGAATGGGAATAACCTGAAAGGACTTAAAGCCGTGAAATTGCAAAGCAAAAAAACAAAACAAGCCTCACAGTGTGGAGGCTCCCTGGGTTTGTTCCTGGGTTGCTTCTCTCATAGACAAACTTTACCTGTCTCTTAGGAAAACACATCCTGCATTCCTTGTAATTTCCGCTGGGTTTGGGCAGTGGCTGAGCCCTTTGGCAGCAGCTTTGAGAAGTGCCACAGATGCATTTTCCGGAAGAACTCGGGATAATGGGAACTGAGTTTTGGAAAAAACTGCTATTTAGCACCAATTCAGGAGTTACCAGAATATGACTCTCTGAAAAATACCCCAACTGACCCCTACACTGGGTGCTGTGAAGTGAAACTCTCAGTCCTGGAGTGCAAATTGAGCACTGCCAAAGCAGGATGTGGAACCTTTAGGGATTGTTGGGTGTCACCTTCACATTTTCTGAAAAATCTCTTTGCCCAGGATTTTTTCCTGGGAAGCTGAGAAGCCTCAGAGAAAAACAAAAACAATAATTATATGATTTGCTTCTCCTGGGTTTTGCTGCTTTGGAATGTGTTTGGAGATTGTTTACCAACAGGTGATTGTTTCACTGGTTTCTGCTGTGAGTTGTTTTGACTTAATGGGCTATCAGGGCCAAGCTGTGTCAGACTCTGAGGAGAGAGTCATGAGTTTTCATTAGTATCTTTTAGCCTTCTGTCTGTATCTTTTCTGTATTCTTTAGTATGGTTTAGTATAGATTTAGTATGGTATTCTTTAATATAATACAGATCTTGAAATAATAAATTAGCCTTCAGAGAACATGGAGTCAGATTCCTCATTCCTTCCAATGATGGGGGTCTCAGAAAACACCACAACTGGGGTCTCCTCATCAGCTCCCATTACTGCCATGGATATCTGTGGGTGTAAAACTGCACCTGTTTTTTTATTTAACCCCTTAAGACCAGGCTGGGGCCTGGTTTTTTGTCCATTCAAGCTAAGTAAAATCTTAAGTACAGCTTATTTCCAGCAGGCTCCCAAGAACAGGAATCAGGCTCTGACTCTCCAGGTTTTCAGTCAGTTTGAGTATTAGATTCTCTCTTATACGCTCCCAGCTGATTTTCCATCCTTAATCACCACCAGTCAAGATGCAGATTATTACAGATGTTGGCACAATTGCTGATAGAAATCAACAGAGAGAGCAATAGGATGGTGCAGATGTATTTCACATGAGGCTATTTTATAAAGGTGATTGTTCAAAGTTCATCAACAGCTTCTACACGTGTAGGTCTGGAACGGAGAAAATAATTTTATTTAATTAAATAACATCTGTGTTTGCAAATCTGGCAGTTGGAATATCTTCATTTTTAATAAATTTGACTAATAAATATGTTGATGGAGGTGAAGAGCTCTCCTACATGTAGGTAAAGATGGTTGGTGGCCATTCAGTTGGGTGACAAGTGTTCTGTATTGCATTTTCCTGGCTCTGCTTGGAGGGATATGGATGGTGAGAGCTGCTACACCCACATCTGCTCCAACAAGATCAGCAGAAACAGGTCTCTGCACATCTTTCATACAAATTATATCTGACCCTCAGTCTCCAGCAGCATTTATTTAGGATGAAGTAACAAAATCCCCATAGGAGGAGTAGGAATAATCACTTTAAATGATGGTGGAAACAACCTAAATTGCTACCACAGTTTGGAAGGGTGGAATATGGTTTTAGCTGTAAGACAGCTTTTCATTGCTCTGATAGGATAAAGGGGCCTTAAGGTAAATAGAGTTGTAACTTCTGTCTCCTCAAGGGCTGATTTGCATTGAAAATGGTGCAAATAAGCTGGTTTGGGTGATGGACAAGCCAGTTTCTACCCAGTGAAGAGCACCATGTAATTTGTGTACACTCATCTCTCCAACCACAGCCATCCTCCAGTTTGGCAGCGTCCCTTTAGGGGCCACTCTGAGCCAGCCCTGGTCAGACACAAACCCAGCAAACAGAGCCTGGGCACGAGGGGAAGGACAAGGAGGAGAGCAGTGAGCTGAGTAAACACCAGGGGAAAGAATGCAAACCTCACAGCTGGACTCCTGCTGGATTTCCACAAGATGTGGTGCTGTGTCCCGCACATCCGCTGCACTTCCCAGCACGGCTCTGCTCCCTCACACACGGGGCTTTGTTGGCAGGGCCGTGACTCAAAGGGAGCTGAAGCCACACCAGGGTTCAACCAGAGACCAGAGGGAATCAGTGAAAACAGGGGGAACTGGCAAAGCCAGCTCTGGAAGGAAAGCCAAGCTCACCTTCTGCAGGGTCAGGCTCCATGGAAAGCTTGGAACTCCTGGCTAGGTCTCCTTTCTACTGCAGGATTGGTCTCTTTCCACAGCTCTTCACACATCCCTGTTTTCCCACCTGGCTGTGCTGTGGGAAGGCTACTGGGAGTGCAACCTGTTCAGCAGCAGCCACTCATACCATTCCCAAGATGGGGCAGGAGGCTCCCAGATGGCAGAGCTGGCTGAAAGGACAAAGCCAAGTTCAGTCACGTGCCACATGCAGTTCCTCACAGGCTCCAAGACTGGAGGACACCCTCCAAAATACCCTAATTTGAAAGTAACTTCAAATGGCAAGGAAAAGTTTGGGCTTTTATGGGTTTTTTTTGAGAGAGAATAGGGGAATATCTATCTATCTATCTATCTATCTATCTATCTATCTATCTATCTATCTATCTATCTATCATCTATCTGTCTATCATCTATCTGTCTATCTCTCATCTATCTATCTATCTATCTATCTATCTACTTTTCTATCTATCCATCCATTTATCTCCATTGATATACATGTAGATACTTAGTTATATAGATGAATGTGCAGATATATTTTGTGAACACATCAAAGACTCAACTAGCCAGCTGTTGCTGAAGCTGCAGCTCCAAGGAGAAGGGTGGGCTGTGGGAGTGGTGGCCAGCTCAGACCCATGGGGAAGAGCAAACCAAAGGAGAAGAAAGTCAGAGCTGCAGGGAATGTTGCCAAGGGAGGGGGCAGATAAGGATGGGCCATGATCCTGCCTGTTCTAGCCCATGCCCTGCTCTGTCCCTGGGGAAATGCAGATGGATGTCATCCCATCAGGTCAAATTGCAAGGCACAGCCAACCCCAAAGACAGCCCATAGCTCAGGGCTGTACCTGCCTTTCAAACACTGAGTCAGCCCTGCTGCTGGAGGAGTGTGAGTGTTAATGACAAAGAGAAGCAGAGTCACAGAGCTGGTAGAGCCCTCTGTGTTATCAGTGTGATGTATCCTTCCTGCCTGGATGCTGCCAGCTGGCAGAGCTCCATCCCCCAGGGATGGCCTTGCAATTATGCAATAGTTTGGCCTTGCAAATACTCCTGCTGGCCCTGCTGAAAGCTGCTAGGGCAGCCACTGACCAAGGCAAGAACAGCAGAACTGTGTCTCTCAGGTACCACCAGTTACCTTGGTGGTAATTCCCACTAATTTTGGGCTAACTGTTCCAAGTTTTCAATATTCTATTAAAAAAAAAACGAAACAAGAAAGGATTCCCAGGATAAATGGATGGATAGAAATCCAATATGCCAAATGCCCCACTGACATTTAAAATACTACCTAATCTAACCCAAATATTCATACTTAGGGGGACAAATGTGTGCATGATGACAGCTCTGATGAAAGGAGACAGTTACCAACACTGTCCCCATGACATTGGAGGCCTAAATTGTATCAGGAGCAATTCCAGTTCAGGCCAGCTTCAGGCAAATATAAGAGTTTTCTCCTTTCAGCCTTTCCCAAAACTTCCTGTCTCCTGAAATCAAGTCATTGAAAGATACACTTCAGAAAGCCACAGAAGCATTGATTCCCTTGAGATTGCAACTGGAAATTTAACTTTGGACACAGGCTGACCCAGTTCACTCCAGTCCTGCCAGGGAGGGGTGTTTGGATCCCACTGCCTTGACCAGCTAGAGCACAGGAGGGGTTTCTACCTTTTGGTCCTTCCAGCTTGCACTGCTACAACTGGATGGATGTGGGTGGATGACCAAGCCTCTCTGCCTGCAGACAAGTGCTTGGTGCTGGATCTTGAGCAAATTGTTGATGTTTCCACAGCTCAGATCTGGAAAGCTCCTCCACTAATTGGGAGCATTAGCAGTTTCCAAACGAAGAACTTCTTGGAGGTTAATGACACCACATGCTATGGTCAGGAAGGTCCTTCTGTCATTTGCCTTCGGAGCAATTACTGTATTTGATTTTCCAAGCTTTTAATCTTTTTAATCTTGCACTGAGAGGTTGATCCTTCTGCTGTTGAAGTCAGTGGCAGTTTTGTGATTGACTTGAATGAAGTCTGAGTCAGGACCAAAATCACCTTTAGGTCAAGGGCCAGATGATAATATAAGTGATAAAGAACATGGATGGGAAAGGGAAAGGTTGGTGAGTTGGCTGAACATTACCTAAACAGGTTTGTTTCATGGTTTGGAATTGCAAAGATTTTACTTTGTACAAACCACAACTCATTCATTTCCCATTTGGATGTGTAAAATATATTAGTTCTTAAAAACAGATTCAAACTTGATCATAGAGCTCTCCATTCATAATAAATCCATTTTTACTAAAATTGAAGCGATGGGGAGGGCAATCACCCTGTGTCCATTTTCAGTTGTTTAGTTCATAGACTAATCAGCAGCAACTCGATGGTTTAAGGTTTATGACATAACAAAAATTAAACATATCCTTTTCTCAGACAATTGTTCTGGAGAGGGTAATTACACAAATACAGTCTAAGCTTATTATCTTTCCCTTTTTTTATTTTTTTCCTTGTGCTATCTTCCCTCCTCCTCTTCCTTTTTACAGTACTATGTTTCCTACATGTGTTCAGTGAAGCTGAAAATGATATTTTGATAATGGGCACACAATGAACATGTAAGAGGACTAGCTGACAATGTGAGACTTTGTTAAGGAAAAGAGGATACAATGAATAGCTATAATTGGAGTCATTAATGGACTGCTTTTTTTTTTTTTTTTTTTTTTCCTGAGGAAGGCTGCATCTTAATGCTTCTCAGTTTCCTCCTCTATTTATACAACACCGTGGAGGTCAAACCTAAAGTTAGGTCTTTCCTGGTGATGTGTAATGAAACTTAGGTCACTAAAGAATTTGTTGAGCACCGTTTAGCTTACATGTATTCTGTCTGAAAGAGATTCTATCTTACTTTTGTGGGTGTTCTCCTCCATTCTAAAATTTGCAGATGAAAAATTAAATAAAAGTATCAAAAATGCTTGCATATCCCTGGCTAAAATCATTTGTATTCCAGTAATATCTGGGGTTTTGGTCTGGGACAGTGCTGGACAAAGAGCTGTATAAACACTTAAATACAGATAATTCCCATCTGCAGAACTTTACAATCTATTTCTTACAAAACTTTATTTTAACCTTTAAAGCGGCACTAAGGTCATTTATCCTCATGACTTCAAGAGAGCTGTTCTTGTGAAAATTTGCCTGAAAAATTAGAGGCACTTTTCAGTTCAGCAAAAGCCCAGTGGCTTTCATTCCAGTAGCTTGCCAGAGCTGGCTGCTCCCAGGGGTGACACATCTGTTGCAATCCCCTTGGTTATCACAGGTTTTCCCAAGGCCAACAGGAGCAGCAAACCCAGATTTTCACTGCTCCCTGTCCCCATCTCAGCCCCTCCTAGACAGGGACATCCTGGCACCAGCTTGGCTTGGGGACCATTGCTTTTGGGGTGGCAAAATCCAGCTCCAGCCACATTTCTGAGAAAGCTTGAAGCTGCTGGCAAGGTTGGTGCCTGGATTTGAGGTACTCTCCCATGTTCAGTAGCTGTGTGAAGCTCTTGGCCAAACACCTCTAAAGTGGCCACAGAGTGTTTCTGTGTCTGAGAGGAGGGAGCACACCATGGAGCAAGCAGATATTAATGTCTCTGCTGATTGTGGGCCTGAGGAGCAGGTGCAGGGCAAGGAGAGGAAGAGAGGGAAAGTTTTCTCCTTAAGCAGCAGCAAAGTAGTAGCATTTAGCCTTATTGCTGAATTGCTTTTCACTAGAATAGCCTGCAAAGGAAACCCACACTTCAATACCTCAATTTCCTTAATGACAGAGAAATCCTGAGATGAGTTATTCAGTGTCCACATCCTTCCTGTTGTATGCATCCTGTCCACAGCAAAGGGGGCTTCTTAATGAAATAAGTATTTTATTTTCTTTTTTTCTTGTCCCCTCTGTCCCTCTGCACTGCATGTTGTGATTCACCTCTTCTGTCTGCCCAGAGGTGAACAAGAGGAGGCACGCCTGGTTCCACAGTCCATCAAGCTCAGAAATGCCATTCTGGAGGGCCAGCACCTTGTGCCTTAAAGATTTTCCATCTGGACTGCCAATGTGGGACTTTGAGATGAAGCTGATATGCTCTTCAGGCCAGGGGCACTGAAGTTGAGATTATTTCTGTACTGCCATTGCTGTTGAAGAAAGTGAACCAAATTCCAGGCTCAGATTCCCCTGGATAAGAAAATACTTACACCTACTCTCTGCAGAGGAAGAGGTTTGCTGCTGTAACAAAGTGCTGTGCTGCTGCTCCCTTTAACCACCTTTTCCCCCAGTTTCTTTCCCCATATTTATTTCATATGACCCACATTGTGATAGAAACTTCATGTTGACACAATAAGGCCAGAGTACACACTACAGAGAGGGAAAAGCAATTTATATTTTTATTTTTATTAATAATATGCTGGATATGAGATTGTTTCCATGCTCAAACATTAGGCCATGTCATCTAAAGAGCAGAGCAGTCAAGGCCTTTTAATAAATGCAGCCATTACATCTAATTAAATATCTTCAGAAGATGAGAACACTTAAAAAAACCAATAACCACATGAACATGGAAGGGATGTTGAAAAACCCCAACTTGCTGATCTTCAACAAGCAGGCTTTTCTTATTTTTAATGTAAAGCTATATTACCACATATGGTTCCACATGCAGTGTTGGGAAGCTATCTCTGAACACAGCTCTTTTACAAGCTTGCAATAACACCAGATGTCTGTGTGGTGAGAGGGAGGAAGGGACTGCAATCGAACTGGGAATTGGACCCTGTGGACTACTTGAGCCCCAAAGCTCTAAAGAAACTCTTCCTTTCATACAGCACCACCTGGATTATTAACTGGCATCTAGAGATGGAAGATGTTCCAGGTTTTTACATCTCATAATTCCCCAGCCATCTGTTTGGTTGAGGCTAACTTCACAATACTGCTGCTTCTGCCACCCTGAGTGTTGAGCCATTACACAAATATTGCAACAAAACCACTCTGATTTCTGTTACTGTTGGTCTTTTTCTCTAAAATACACAAGTATTTTGTTGTTCCAGCTCAGCAAAAGACACCAGATGGGCCTGAGAGACGAAGTGCAGATTTATTCTCATGATCTCACCAAAGTGGAGGCAGAAATCATGCCCACCTGTAGGGACACTGTCACACAAGTCAGTGGTGGAATAGAGAAAATTTCTGTGCTTCAGTGTAGTAGAATTTCATCCATACATCATCATAATAATACATATTATGTATAATATATATATATATGTCATAATTCTGTTTTCATAGCATAATTTGACTCCAAAGTGAAGTTATATGTTAAATAAACCTGACTTCCTACCTGCTGTTTTCCACAGAAAATTTAGTTATCTTGCAGATTTACCAGCTTTCAATGTGGGGCTTTTAAAACCATCTTTGAGAATTATTCCTTTTACTTTGGAGGGTTGTTGAAAGGAACTGGGGACAAAAATCTTTTTAGATGTATTCTAAAATCTCATTTTCTGTATTCAACAACAGAGTTAAACATTAATTAGTTCACTCACTGATGTGGCTTTTATATGATAGAAACAAAACTCTGGACAAACTCTAGCAGGCTGTTCTGGCCAGGTAAATACAATGATATTTAAGTATTTTTAGCTGCATCCTAGAAGATCACAGAGTCAGAATTGACCAGAATCCAAATCAGTCAAGCTGAGGAGGGATCTCTACAATGACCCTGAAGCAGCTGAGATGGGATCCTGGTGATGGGAAATGAGTGTGAATCAAAGCATCTGCCCCTTGAATCAGCCCAGTCAGAACCAGTCTCCCTCCATCCATCCTGCTGGGAGCCCACAACGCTCACAACTGAAGCCTTGGTGAGACGTACAGAGCAAACCTTCAGTCTTCCAGCACCTACTCCCGTCTCCAGTGGCTCCTGGCTGGTGGCAAGTGTTGGATAGGAAGTGTCTTCCAGGATGGGAGGGGTGCAGAGCAGCTCAGCTGTCAGAGCCATTCTCTATCCAGAAAGATGCTCACATTGATCAGTGCATTGATTTTAGTAACAAAACACTGTGAAGAGTGGCTGAATTCTCTTTATGCCTTCCTTTGCTCTCTACTGAAGGTTGAATAACCAACCACCTGATGCCCCTGAGAGGAGAAAATGTGAGTGGACACAGCTGTGACCAGAACGGTGGGACAGGGTGTGGCTGAACCATGTGGTGCACCACAGCAAAGGGACTCCACTCACCTCTCCTGGTAAACCCAACCCACGGAAGGAAGAATGTTTTCTGTGCACCTCACACTCCTGTTTCTCGTTCTTTGGAGGAGGATGTGGCCTGGAAACCTGTGGTACAGCCTGTGTGTGAAAGGGTGTGCACCAGGGCCCCTCTGTGAGTCACAGGATGAAATGCTGTCAGCAGCGGGGCACAACAGATGCTGCACTGTTCAGCTGTTGTCCATTGGGAGGTGAAAGGTGGAAAAGTACCATAAACCCTCATGTGTGGTCACTCCCCTCAAGCTGGTTTGTATTTGCCTTCCAGTGTGCTGCCACAGCCTGCCAGGCCATCTATTTATCACACACTGCCAGCTCCAGGGTCACCCCCTGACCCGTTAGCAGCTTGGGTTTGCTTAATCAGAGAGTTTTTGAGGCCCATAAAATAAAGAATCACTGACAAACTGGAAACTGATTTCTCCAAGTTTTTAAAGTCATCCTTTCCAATTCAGACAAATATTTTTTGTTGCTGCTTGGGAAGCTAGTGCTGACAAGTGTCAGGGACGTTTTGGGTGAAGGACAAAGCTCAGCGTCAGAGCTGCTCCAGGATGAGGATGGGAATTGGCTGGTGCAAGCCATGTGTAAAGTACAAGCACAAAGCTCTCCTATGGGGACAGCAGGGCTGAGCTAGACCTGAAATGTATGGCAACACTAATGGATACCTGCTGCCTCCTTCACTTCTTCATGAGTAGCTTCCCACTCCCAGGACCAGACTGGTCTTTCCTCCTCCCTGAACATAGATTGCAAGGAGAATAAATGAATGCAGAGCAATAAAAGCACATGGGGGCAGAACAGGGACATCCTCAACCTTCTCAGAGATCCAGCATGTGCCTTTTGGAGCCAATGGACACTTTGGCCCACTGGAGATTTTAATTTTTGCTCTTGTGCTCTACCTTGCTGTTTAGGTCCAACAGGCAGACACTTGTGGGAACCACTGCTTTTGAGGAGAAAAAAAAAGAGGGATGATGAGGAAACCTCTTCAGTTTTTCAGATTGTGCACTTTTTATCCTTCTGCAGAGTTTGTAAACAGGCTATAAAATACAGAACAGCAGTCCCCAGACATAATAAATAGAACATGGATTCAATCCAGCATTTTAAGAAAAGATAGTCCTACTTACTGCAATGGAGAACAACAATGCCAAGATGAGAAACAAATAGCTGTAATAATTTCTGTGTTTTTAAAGTTTTAGCAGAGAATAATCATAAATCAGGCCTTGAAAATCTCAGTGGTTTTAGCCACAGAAAACTATTCTGCAGCAGCAAGTAGGGCTGAAGGCAGATCACACAGCCAGGCTTTTGTTTAGGAAGTGACTGTCAGGTTGGAGTCTACATCCTCTCACACAAACCATCTGCAATCACACCTTGTCCAGTCTGTCTCTGTGCTCTGTGTTGAAGGAAGCCACTGCACAGAAACATTGTCACCTATCCCTGCTGTGTGGAGAGGCTCCACCTGCCACTTCATCTGCTTCACTCTGCTCCTCTCTGCTTATCCCCTGCTCGGGATGAGGGCTCATCCTCAGCTGTGTATTCCTGAGAGCTGATGCTCAGGTTGACACCTAAGGGAGGAGACAGAGCCTTGACTGTCCTTCACCCTGCAGCTGGTTTGGTCATTTCCACCAGTGCAGAATGGGCTGGAGCCCCCACTCAGGCAGAGCAGTGAATGCTAACACAAGGAGCACTGGCAATGGGCAACAAGACACTGGCAGTATTGATTTAGCAGACCATGAGTGATTTTTTTGTTGTTGTTTCTTTTAGAAATGTTCACAAAGTTTGGTGCCAAGAGCAAAGATAAATAAATTTATCATCCAACAGTGGAAGGGGGAAAAAAAGTCACCACTGTGGAAATTCAGTCCTACAAATTTCGCAATGCTAAACATAAAGGGATGAAGGAAACAATATTCATTTTATTCCTTGCTATGGTAGTGGACATATATTAGCTACTAGAAGCCTCAAAGCACTTCTTAAGGGATTACAAACTCTGCACATGCAGCTCAGCAGCCACTGAACTATTGCCACCTCTAGGCTGCAGCCAGGCAGTCATTAACATGGTCCTGAATACTGATTGGGGTTTTCTGGTAATTATTTTAAATTAAAAAATGACAGTTGATGGAAGTCACATCTAAATGTTTTACTTTGGAGGAGGAAGTGAATTAAAAAAGAATGTTTTGCTCTCATTGTTACTGTGATTTATATTTAGTGAGTTAACATTCTGAAAAATGAAAATATTTTATATCCACACACAAACATATATATATATATATATATATATATATATATATATATATATATATATCTCCATATATAAGGAAAGTTTGGACCAATTTTTTCACTGATATTTTCCAAACAGTTTAAAATTTCGTATTTCTACTTTTCACCTGGTATTAGGATGGGAAAAAAACCCCAAACTGAGAAGTGCTTGTGGATAGGAAAAACTCTTTCCTGCCCACCTCTCTTGGCAAACCACTATGTTTCTGTTTGCTGCTGAAAGTTGAAAAAACAACAGGCAATGGCTGGATCAAAGTGTGTTCTTCCAGTGAGAAATCCTCCCAGGATACAGATTTGTTCAGCAGCATGTTCATGGCCATGGGAATGTTTTGAAAGGTGAGGTTTCTCTAATAACTCCTGTGGCTTCTTCCCCGTGGGAAGGTAAGGGAGTGATAAACATGCCCTCCAAGTCCCTTTCCACATTTGTGTTTGCTCTTCTGCTGGAAGAAAACATTTGTCTGATTTTCAAGAGGGAAATGGCTGTGCCATTACAGCCCCTCAGTGTGGCTGTGGAGGCTTGCAGGGACGTTTGGGTGCTCTCCACTTTCCATGATGTCTTTACTTTCTTTCCTCTATGAGGAAGAATTCCTAAAATAAATGCAAATCAAAACCATACCAAATCACCTGTTCTGACTAATTCCAAAGGACCCATGGAAAAGTGTGTTCAGAGGAGAACCTCAAACCAGAACTCTGTCTCATCTCTGCAGGAGAAAGCAGAACTCAGGTGTCTGGATTGGTGCTGTTTAGATCTCAACAAAGCGAATATTTCTAACTCCAGAGCTACTTGGGAACCAAGCTCCAATGTCTCTGCTTCTTGCCCTGTAATGACTGAATCAGGGTGATCTTTGCACTTAGCCACTCCTCACTAACACAGCACCCATACATTTCATAGTTCCCATCAGGGAAAGGAGAGCTGAACCTATCACTTGCCTGGAGGTTTGATGCAGCATCTGCCACCACAGTGAGTAAAGCCAACGGCCACAGTCATCTTGGGAAAGGAAAAATATCCAAATATAGCAAAAGCAATAAAATATTTTCAGAGAGGAAGAAACAATATTGGCACAGAGCAGGAAAGGAAAGACCAACACAGTCCTTTGAGCTCTCCAGAATCCCTAAAGAAACTGAAGACACAAGGCTCTCCCCTCTGATCCAGGAAGATCTCCTCTTCTTGAGAAGGCATTTGACCTAATGTCAAAGCTCTCCAGAATTCAGTGCTCAGATACCCAGAATTCTGATTCAGGGCTTGATCCTCAGACTTTAAGTCATTTGCAATTCTGATCTGTTGATTTGCAGACCAGGGCTGGAAACACACATCTCCTCTTTTGGGGGTGTTCTGAGCCAGTTCATGTTCTCAGGACACTTGGGAGAGGTGGATCTGGGCAGCACACAGAATCCTGGGTGAGGAAGAGCTTCCTTCATCAAATGGAGCATGACACTGACCTGGCTGGCTGGGAAATCAGGGCCAGGTCCCATCTGACAGCTGATCTTATCTGCAGAGCCCTGCCAGGAGATGAAAGAGCTCAAGGCTTTAGCGGGCGGTTCAATTCCTCATTCCCCAGAACCAGCTCATGTGCACGCCTTTGTTCTCCTCTGCCCCTACAAGTGCAGGGAGGATGAATCCCAGAAATATTTAGAATTAAGAGGGGACTTATTTTTTTCTCTCTTGCCATCCCAGGCTTTCAGACCTGGGGGAAAAGGAAGGAGGGATGCAGGGTGTCAACAACAATAAGCAGGAGGGGAAAAGATGCCTGGCACTGGGAGAGTTCAGTCTGGGACAGTTTGATCTCTCCCAGAGCACTCTCAGTGCTTGAAGATCAGTGCTTTTGACACGTTTCTCCGGCTGCTGAATGAGAGGATTTACTTGGGTGAAATTTAGGCCCGAGGGGAACATGAAAATCATATTCATAATTTGAAGTGACATGTGATTCAGGATTAAAAAGCTGGCTGGCAGAGAAAAGAGCTGAGGTTATCCTTTTGAGCTGTGCTAATGCAGAGAACTGTGTTTTTAATCCTGTTTTAAAAAGGCCTAGAAGGTTTCCAGCTGGGGCAGTTAGAATATAAAGGAGCAGAAAAGATGAGGAATCCCTTTTACAAAAGGAGGGGAGAAAAAAAACGAAAACAACAACAAAAGATCAAGTTCTGCTTTTGTTTTTCTCTGATAGCAAGCGGCTGAAAGCCAATACAGGAGATTTTTTAACTACCCTTCCTTTGTCTGACTCTTTAAAACACCACAAGCAGCCAGAATGATCAGTGGGACAAGGCAGAGGTGACTGCTAAAGGTGACACTGGTGCTAAAGGGAAGGCTCCTAGGGGCTGGGATTGCAGTTTCCCTCAATTTGTGCATTTCTCTGGGGAAATGAGGATCCAGGAGTAGCTTCTTCCTTTCTGTCACTGCCCAGAAGTCCCTTGTCCCTTGAACTGAGGACAGAGCAGAAAGGTGCCCCCAACCCCACCAGGTTTAGGGTTGTGTAATTAATCTCTTCTCCTTTTCTTGCCACTTTTCCCAAGAGCCCCTTAATTGTAGGACAAGGGTAAGGTGACATCACTGCTTACTGCTCTTATTATACTAATTTCAAGGTTTTTGTTGATTTTCCTCTACATCCCTATTTGTATTTTTCTCTACCATTATTGGCTGTCCTTCCTTTTATTCTGATAATATTATTTGACTTTGTTTATCAGAGTAACTTTCAGCATTTTGAGGCAAGAACTCACTTTTCAGTATAGATGTTTCCAACATAGTAGATGGAAGTTCATATTCCAATCACTATCTTAAAACATCACATTTACAAAGTTAGCAAAAAGCCTCTTGAAGCAATGTGCAAGATGAACAGCAAATTGCATGCTCGTCAATTAGCATGCAAGAAATGTGGTTTTTCTATATTTACCTCAATATTTTCCTGAAAAATGTAGGTAACTTCTGCTGTAGTTTTTTAAATTGCATTTCAAAAGGGAAACTTCAGGCTTATTTGAAATATTTTGCTATGATACACTTGAGTTGATTTGCTTGCGATTTTTGGGGGGATTTTTTTATCTTTTACTATTTCACCTAAAATTCATTTCAAAACATAAATTTGAATGAAATTAGGTGAAAAAACAAAGTCACTGTGCTCCAAAAAACATAAATTTGAATGAAATTAGGTGAAAAAACAAAGTCACTGTGCTCCAAAAAACATCATATTATTTTCCTGGTTTTCATAGTCGACTTTCATTCTCGCTTCTCCTCCAAAAAGCCCTTTTTAATTTAAATATAATTTTTTAATAAAAATCAACACTGACAAAACTTCTGTCCTGCTCTGTTCAAAGCCTATCACTGGTGCACTGGAACAAATCACATTCAACTTCCCTGTTCCTCAAGGTCCAAGGTATTTCCCACACTTCTTTTCCCCCTCTGGAAAACTTCTCAGCTCAGAAAAAAGAAATGATCCAAAGCTGGAGGAAGTCAATGAGAGCTCTTCTCTGTATTGACTTTGGGTTTGGGGAAAGCTCTGGATCAATAGGGTGCTATTATTAATCTAATAACCTATATATAGAATTCAAGTGTACCATCATATTAGGTGTTTTAATCATCATGTGGAATTCAGTGGAAGGTTATTACATTACATTTTCATGACTAAAAAGGAATACTTACTATTGTTATCCCTCCCTCACTCTGCTGAGGCAGTCTGGCTAAGGCACACACAGCCTCTGTCTCCAGCACCACCACTGGATGCTGCAGTCCCATCATGTAGGCTTCTTCAAATTCTTTTGATAAACAAGAAACTGGAGGAGAAAAAAAAAATTAAGGACTGTAGGAACCTATCCTTAGGACATGACCTGGCCTACAAAACCCTTCCCAGAAGAGCAAGCTTTGTGGGATGCTTCCATTGCTGCATCCACACTCAGGGCAGGGGGAAGCTACACCAAAACCCAAACCTCTGTCCCAGCACTGTTTTCACTGTAAGCTGAACATATCTGATACCAGAACATTAGGAGGCCATAAACACGAAATGCAATGATGCTATTTTTCACTGAGACACTTTTCAGAGTAGAAGAGCACTTTGAGTGTGACAGCTCTGGCTGCAGGCCAGCGCATGGCACAGTCCTCCAGGGAGCTTCGCTGCCGTTCCTGGGTACACGGAGAGTACATTGTGCATATTGTATGTAATCAGGGAAGCAATGTCTCCCTAGGGTTCTTAATGGATTTTCCTGCCTTTACAGCTTCATTGGTAATTTTTGTTTGTTTTCTTGCTCCAAGTGTTGGCGCATCACAAACTGGATGTTTTTGCCAATTGCTATCTGCGTGGCTGTCTCCAAAAGGCACCATTTTGGGGGACTGAAGGGAAATGCCTGATTAGGTTGTACAGTTTGTTTCCCGGCCAGAGAATGACAGAGTGGTACTGCTCAGGGCTGCATTGACTAAGGAGATCTTGCTGTGGGTGCTCAGCCAGCAAGGTGTAGCTGGAAATGCTGTTTGGAGCTCCCTGGAGGAAGTGCCATCTCCCAGTCTGGATGTGTAATTGATTGTTTGCCCGTACCATTACCACAACTGTGGTCACAATTACAGTAATTACATGGGCAAATAAACATGCAATTGCATGTTGCCAGTCCTGGAAATCTGGGCACAGATAATTGCCAAAGACCACGGGGAGACTCTGCTCAGAGGAGGAGATGCAGCATCAGCCCCGGGCTGGGCTGGAGGACGAGCTCATCTCCCTCCTGGTGCCACGAGTTTCACATCCCCTCATCGACTATCTCGGAGGAAAGTGAGCTGGATCCTGTCCTGAGCACCTCCTCTTGGACTTCCACACCCAGCCTGGGCTTCTGAATTGTCTTGTGAAATCCCAACCAAGGAGGAGGCCAGCCTCCTTTGGATATCACTGGATCTGCACAGGGAACATGCTATAAATAGCACCATCACACATTATCAACTGCATTCCTTGAGAAACCCAAAGCCAGATGAGATCATCTTTTTGCAGGAAAAACTCCTAGGCATATTTGCAGAGCATTTCTCTAGGTTACTCTGTCCAGTATTATTTAACAGCTGCCATTGCTCTTTGGGTACAAGAGCTGGCTTTTTGTCTGTCAGATTCCAAAATGAGATTGGAAATCTAATTCTAAAATATAGGATGCATCCAAAATTATCTCAAAATAGAAAAAAAAAAACAAAAAACAAATCTTAAGCTTAATAAAAGTCAAATATAAGATTTTTAAGGACAATATTTTCTGAAATATACTCACAATTCCGTTGTTAAAAATAAAATTAACATTTTTCTTTTATTCTATCATTAACACACAGGGTTATAAAAATTGCATGAAACATTATTTAAAAATCCTTCCTATATTTTTTACTTTTTCATTTCAGAGTGTAATCATACAATCATTACAAAAAAATCCAGAGAGACATGCACATTCAGAATTACTGTTTTATTTGAAAACAGCCATAAGTCTGTTTGTCTGTAGATTATTTTGTGTTCATGGTGATCAGAGTGCAATAAAGCATAATAAAAAACCAGTGAAAAATGATGAAATAAAAAAACACTCTGCTTTTATAAGTAGACTGTTATAAGAAAGACAGATCATTTTCTCTGAATATGTAATTTTTATTCTGTCTCTTTAATTTACATGAATAATTAAAATAGATTCAATAAATCCTATGCTCCTATGGTTTTTCAGGATTAGAAGAATATGTACTATAAGAAAAGACTAATTAATGAATTGCAGCAAATCATAACAGGGAGTCTGATTTGGGTTAAATGACTGATCTGAGTTTCAAATAAATATTGAATGGGAATGCCTTCATGTCTATTGATTTTTCATCCCAAATTTCAAATTATACAAATATCTAATTTAAATCTACAGTCATGAGAAAGAGAAGGAGGGAAAAATGTCCAAGAAATTCAGGTTTAAATCCTAAAATTTGAACTCAGCTTTCAAAGCCAGTCATAGTTTCAAAATAAATGTTTTCAAACAAGATTAGATATTTGCTGTGCACTTCATGAAATACCTAGCAAAGGTGGCTGAAAGTGTAGTAATATGTGTTACATGCACATGTACAGGATTTAATTAGACAATAAATTGGTATTTCATGTGGCCTTGAGCCACCAGGTATTGCAGTCTAATGGAAATTTTCAGTATTTTTCTCTATCTACCCGTGTCTGTCTGTCCAGCAGCACGAGGGAATCTTTTACATCCCCTTCTGGGCTGGAGGAATAACCTACAGGCAGCTTTTGCAGAGGAACATAATGGGAAGCAGCTCTTTTGTAGGAGATGTTGCTGGGGTGCTCGGGCATGCCCAGGAATCCCACCAGGGTTGCCCAAGGTTGCAGAGCTTGGGCTCTGTCTCTCCAGAATTTGGGGTGTGCCAGCCTGGGTGCCTCCATCTCACCTCATTCACAAGCTCCAGGAACTCTGCACATTCTCTGCAGAAGTGCTGGCTTTTCCCCACCTATTCCAGGACAGGAGGAGCTGTGTTCTGGAAGTGTCCACCTCTCCTCTTTCATGCCTGCATAGGGAATAACAATAATGAAATTCAAATAACCCTCAGGCTGTGAAATCTGGGTGGGTGAGTCCCAGCCTGGGGCTGGTCCTGTTCCTCTCTGGAGGTGCTGCAGCAGCAGCCAGGCTCCCCAGCAGACACCACATCCATGCCAGAACCTGGCCTGGATTCCTGGGACACCCCTCCTCTGTCCAGGTGGAGCTGTGAATCCCAAGCTGAGCCCTGAAGGCACCAGCACAGCCCCACTTACCATCAAGGTTCACATTTTGCAGCACATTATCCTGCCTGGCCTTGGCAAAGTGAGGTATGTCCATTGCAGGCAGAGCAGGAATTATGATCAGCTTTTCCCAGCTGGATTTCTTGTAATCTTCAGAGGGATAAATAGTTTCTCAAGACTCCAGATCTTTTGCTGTCAGGCTCTAAGCCTGTCTCCAGCTCTTTTGAGCTTGTCAGGGGTTTTATTTACAAGATTCAGCTAAAAATCTGTCCTGCTAGACTAAGCCAGGCTGTTTCTGCTTGTTCCCTAATCTCCAGGCTTCCTCCCTCTGCATGTTAAGGAACACTTAGTTTGTTTAAGGCCTGAGGCAGGCATAATTACAAAATTTAGGCAGAATCCTGAACTGACCCCAAAGGTCTTCCTACTCAGACAGAAATCATTTGTCATAATGAGCCTACTCGTAACCTGCTGACCCCTGGAGCTCAATTAATTTCACGCAGGAGAAGTGCTCACAGCCTCTGGACCCTGCTGCAGGAGGGATTTGCACAGTGGTGTCTCCCACTCACACAAGCCAGTGTGGACAAATGGGCTTAGAAATGTCTCCAGAGGAAACAGGGAACAGTGACAGGCATTGTGTTTAAAGCAGGATGGTAAAATCAGGTATTTCTGTGTTTGGTTGCAGAGTAGATGTGTACTCCATGGAATAATTAATTTAAGAAAGGCATATTTATGCTTACAGGTTAATTTTACATCCCTTAAACTCCTGAAGAGACACCTCTGTCTAGGAGAGAAGTGGGCATTAAATGAGCCTGATTTGCCAGCTGCTGCAACAGCTCTGTTCCAGAGAGTGCTGCCCTGCCAGCTCTGCCAGGCACAACTCTGGGACAGGGGTTGGAGACAGCATCAATGATCTACAGTGGAAATAATGAGCTTTGGCAAAATATTGCAGCAAAATGTCCATCCTGCTTCCCACAGGCACAGCTGGGGGTTCTCTGCATCACACTGCACTGAGTCAGGCCAACCCAGAACACATTTTGGGGTCAGATCTTTACTAGCTGAAGATGAACTGCCTGGACTTGAACTCTTGGTCTTTCTCAGCTACTGGCATAACCTCTGGATTTTTGTATTGTTTTGCCTAAATAACACACAAATTGCAGCAAAAAATAGAGCTTTAATCTAAATATTTTTATGTATATTTTCTGGTCTTTGTCATCTCAAATACTTCAAAGGAATATCTGTGCAGTTCAGCAAATGAAATTAAAAACTGCCTAAACTACCTAAAATTAGCTGTCTCATGCAAACTGGGTGTGGAGATGACAGGGAACAGATGAGAAGGGGGTTGAGAGCACTTGGATCAGTGAATATAGAGTCAGATCCTGTAGCCAGCTGGTTTTTGGTTATGGGAGAGGTTGCACTGGACCCACTTGTGTTGGAATAGATGTTCCTAGCCATAATAATAAAAATCTGGCCTGTTCTATCTCTTGGCATGGTCCAGCCAGCCTATTTAATTAAGATGAAAAGCACAGTCAAGAAGATAATTCAAGAGACATCAGTCATCTTAGACAATATGAGGCAGTGATTTTTTGCAGCAAATCATTGAACCTGATTATGCATTTGCGGGAATGCATGAGGCTGGACTGGATAACCCTGGAGCATCTTTCCAACAACCATAACTATTTGCACTTACATGGCACCTTTTGGCCATGGATCCCAGGCTCTATAAATCTGTAGGCTCATAGGTGAGAGCTCAGCAGTGAATTTGAGAGCTGTGTGATAAATTGTGTTTATTATGCCCTTTCCCTCTGCAATGCTCATTGTAGATTTTCACTAGAAGCGACTCCTGGACTGTGTAAACTCTGTGTGAGCTCAGCTGCTCCCTCTGAAGCAGCCAGAAATCTGTCTGAAGGAAATCCCCAGATGGCACAAAACTGGCATTCCCTGTTCTTTGCCACACAGAGGCAGTGGGGGGGTGAAGCCCAGTGCACAGTGGTTCGGCCATGGCAGTCAGTAGCTGCAAGCCCTTCCTTTGGGTAACCCAGTCACACTTGTCTGTTATACAGGAAGGGACTTTGGATGCTACTGGGTCAGACCTTCTGAGGGCAGGAAGGTGGCAGGGAATTGCCTCTCCCTCCTGTTCATCCCATTTGGTCTAAAGAATAGGCTCACCATTTAGGACAGACCCCCCCTGAATTGTACACAACATATTAAATAGTGCAAGTATGCAACAGCTCCAACACAGCCCCCTCTCCCTGGCTCAATAATGTCTGCTGTTTACATGGTTTAACTCATGATACAATATTCCCCTGCTTTTTGTCACAGTCTGACAACATTCAGAAACTGCTTTTCCCCTAAACTGTTGTCTCAAGTGTTTTCCCTCCTGAGGATCATAGAAGATAAAAATAATGCATGTTGAGTGTGTGGAAGTGTGTATATATATATGATACACGATTGCTGAGCATTTATGACATTAATCTTCACTCACAAAGACAGAAGAGATAACTCATAAGTTATCCCTCTGCTCAACCATGAATATAAATGTCAGACTCCTAATGGAGATGTTGTCTAATGAAATATCGTGGATTATTGAATCTCCTGAGCCATGTGCAAATTTCATTTCTTCTTCCCTTTTGGGTTCAGATTGGGTATTTTTGAGGTGATGCTATCAGCACTGGGAAGAGCAGATGAAAAGATTCTCCATGTAGCATTAAAGATATAATCTCCATAGTGTGGGATGCCTGGGGGGATGCTGGCTGCCCACTCCCATGGCAGCCATAATTAAATGCACTTCAAATTTACATTAAAAACCAATATTTTGGAAACCTCTTCCTTTAAGGATCCAATTGAAAGGTGAAGCTAAAGAACGCTGTAACAAACAACAGCACATTCTATAAATAGCAGTGGTGTAATTAAATCAGTGTAAAGCAGATCAAGTTACTTTGGTGCCAACTCAACACACTTAAAATGGTTTAAGCGTTGTTTAAATAGGTTTAGCTTCATTTAGTAAATTAGTATAGGCAAGCCAAAAATCCTTTGCAATTTGCCATTGCTTCTGGTCTGTCACACTGGCTTATATCATCTTCAGGACACACTTACCAAGGTGCAACTTATTCTCCCTGTCCTTATTCTCCCTTTCTTGCTTTGGCCTACAAGAAGGGTGGGATTTGTGAGTTGTACATTTGGCTTGTTCCAGAGAGAAAGCTTGTTCAGAAGTGGTGCTGTGTCCAAGGGATCATCTTGGAAACCTTTGTGAAGGTTCTTGGGAAAACTTACACCTTTTTCCTAGAAGGTCCCATCTCAGACCAGCAGTTGTCACCAGCAATAGTCCTGTCTGCTCACTGGTCTGCTCCTGGTTTATTCCCAGGCCCACTTCAGTCTAAATTGCACTTGTTCATGCAACTGAGATCAGAGATTTCTGCCCCTGTGGCCCATTTGAACTGAAAGGATTCCAAATGCCTCCGAACAGCCATCTCTGCTCACAGATCTGAGGTGGCAGAAACCTCACCAGAAGCAGTGGGTGCTGGCACACAAAGTTCCTTTGCTCAGTTTAACCTCCTCCTTTTATTTATCTGCTGGAGAAACACATCATTTCGTTTTGCTGAATGCCATCATCTCCTGCAGGGCTGAGCTTTTATTTTGAGTGGAGAATTGGAACTTGCAGCAACCCAATCACCATGCAGGACGTCTCAGTAGATGTAAAACCTGTGGCAGATAACCTGAAGTTTCAGTTTCATCTTTGCAAAGTATAAATAACCAAGAGATGATGGTTCAGAGGGCTGGGCAGCTCCCAGGGAGTGTTTGGAGACAGTAATCCCTCCAGCCCACCAACACATTATGCAATAGTTGTGCTGATACCATCACGCTTACCCTCACATTTGCCCCGTGATGTAGAGATCTGTTATTATCCCTGCTTACAGCTGCAGCACAAAGGATGAGGGGAGAATAAATGACTTGCCAGAAGGCAGATGGGGAGTCTATGGCACAGAAGATTATAGGAGCCAGGTGACCTGTGTCTTGGTTTGGCTCTATGCCCAGAAAATCTCCTTTTCTTCTTGTAGCTATTGTGCCTTCCTTCTGCAAAATGGAAATCTCTAGCCTTTTAAGGCTACAAAAAAATATCATATAATTCCCAGGTTTGAAAAAAATACAAAGGAGCCCTTTCTTACCCTGTAGGCCAAGGCATGCTGCATGGCTATACTATATATAAGAAATGACCCAGCTTGAGCAATGCCTGCATTGTGATGTGGCACAGTTTTGGCCAGAACATTCCCACTGGCCTCTTTTTTCCACGGCCATGAGTCATCTCAGTGTTGTACACCCACAACACTGATGGTGTCAGTGGGTGCTGATCCCAATTGCCTGGAGAAACCTGATAGATGAGGCACAGCATTTGTGCATGGGATTGCCCACGTGGCACTGCCACTCCCTGCTGCAGGAGCCTTCAATGGCAGAGCCAACGTGAGCTCCAGCACATCCTCATCACCATCCCCTGACACAGGGGCTGCACCAGGTTGTTAAATTCCGTAAGTATTTATTGGAATCAGCAGTGCCTGAGGCTCCAACCCCCCCTTCCACATACCTAGCTGAAAATTACTGCCAGCCTTTGCCAGTGACCCTTGCAGGGAGCATTGAACCGATCCCCCCTGACAGGCTGGGAGCAGCGGCTCGGCCTCGCCGGGTGACCCGCGCTGAGCTCGGCCTGACACTGCAGGCAAGGATTGATTGCAGGTAGCAGGTGAGACCCTTCCTCGGGTCTGACACTGCAGGCAAGGATTGATTGCAGGTAGCAGGTGAGACCCTTTCACTTGGCTGCCCCTGGGACGTGGCTGAGCGCTCCGTGCTCCAGGCAAGGCACACCGAGCGGGGGGATGGCAGCCCCAGATACTTTTATTAGGGCTGCCTGGCCACTCATTATCTTTTTAGGCTTATAATTGCTGGGTGTGTCAATGCTTTTCCTTGAGCACAGCTACTGGGGAGCAGCAGAAGCGTTTCATGCTTCCCTGGGCAAAAATGGAAATGAGTAGGATCTCTCCCATCTCTTGCCTTTTCATCCTCCTCGTACCTGACTGCCTCTGCTGTGGCTCCATTGATCTGTGGTGAAGATGCTCCACATTTACACCCCTGTCCAGGAGGAGAGAATTTGATTTGAGGTAATTGTTGTCCAATGCAGTTGATCGGGCCTCTATCCAGGCTTTATGGGAGCAATGTTACAGAGGGAGTGATTTTGCTGTTGCAGTGGATTTCATCAATATATGCTGGACCTGATGTGTTAGGATCAGGAAAGTGACATTTACTGTAGTAAAGGGAGTATGTATTTGGCCCCAAATTTAGCTGGGAGTTGAGAGACATAACTCTACCTTCATCTGGAACCATTTATCCCAGCTCTGGGTCTTGCCAAGACAAATAAGTGCTTCTTCATGCTCACATGTTAATGCTGTTGTGATGAGCAAAGGGCTCCTTTACCTTTTAACTGTTCAAATTAAACTGTTAAAATCAGGGAGAAGCCCAAATTTGAGGGACCTGGTGTATATATGATACAGTTCTTTACCTGCTCTCTGTAGCCTAATATGAGTGGGGTACATTTCTACCCTATTTATATTAAAATTAGATGGAAGACAAAGAAAAAGAAAGAAAGAAAATGCCTGGTCTAAATCTGGTCAGGGTTCTGAATCCCGAATCAAAGGAGCAAGGCATCCTTCATGATGAATGTTTTATGAAGAGCACACACAGCATGGTAATGCCCACAGAAATCTGACAGTTTTCTCTGCTTTCCCTCTCTCTGCTCTGCTTTCCCATCCGTGCCTCAGGTCACACAGTTGAGCCTTGTTGCTCCTGTCCTTGCCTGTGGTCCCTGATTCATCACTTTTCAACATCACTGTGTCTGGAAGAAGCAAGCAGGAGAGACAGAACTTTCCCTGAATTTCCTCATCTCTGTTTGCACTTCTGCTCCCATTTTACTTGCCAATCTTTCTCACTTCTTTCTCTCTGTCTCTCACGTGGTGTTTCCTTTCTCACTCCTGGTTCGATGTTTAGTGTCACTTGGGTGGAAAATGATCTCACAGAGCATTGGGAAGGAGTCCAGGTCCTGCTGGCCTTGACTTTCCTGGGCAACTTGTGTGTGTGTCTGCAAACCTCTGCTTTTGTGATGGTCCATATATTTCTCTGGGGAGTTGGAAATTGTGGGTTTAAGGTGCCTTGTAATAACTGGGGTGAAGGATCTCCCCATCCCTTGGGCCCTGTGAACCATTGCCTTTCCTATTACAAATGGGCTACTGTTTTCCAGTTGGAGCAGGCTTAGCCATAGTTACTCTTTTTAATTTTAATGCACCTTTATAGGAATTCTTTCATCACAAATAATTTAAAAATTTGAGGACTCATCCAATTTTTTCCTCTTAGCCACTTACCACACACCATACCATAGAGAGAGAGGAGTCTCCATGCCAGTTCTGCCCTTTCTTGAGCTTTGCTTTAACCCCTTTTTCCATTTCTGCATCAGAAAAGGGTACAGATTGAATGGCCTAAGTTGTACATAAACCCCCTTGGGCTTTCTTCTACCAGCAGACCAGGAGAGGAATCTCCAGTTTCTGACACACCTTCTTCACAGTGGAGTCCTGTGTCACAGCCTGGCCCCATCTCCCTGCCCAGATGAGATGAAATTGTCACCCAGCCCCAGCCAGATTCATGCTGGGGCAGCAGCAGCCAGTGCAGCCTTCTGGACATGCTTTTGCAAAGAGATAAAAATTGAAATTCAGTATATTTACTGCAAATGACAAACGAGAGCATAAAGCTGAATAGAGAAATTGCCCAGGAAAAAAAAGGATCCCCTCAGGAATCAGATCATATTTGAAAATGTAACTGGATCAGACAAGCCACAGCCAGTGAAAGTAGAGAAATTTATTGTGCACTGAAGAGCTGCAAACACGGACCTGTGGTGGTTCTGCCCAGCCTCTCCTGCCTGCTCTCTCCTTGGCATCAAAAATGCACATTGTGCTCTCCTTGGATTTGGAGTTGGACCAGTTTAAAGAGAAGGCACCGTGAGTATGCTTGTCCTGAGAAATGGAATATTCTTCCCAAAGTGTATTTTTAAGGCATGGGCAAGGCCTGGGCAGCCTGACCAAATGATTTATTGGCAGGTCAACATCTCCACAGCCAGCACTGCAGAGCAGAGGATTCTCAGGGTATTAAATATTTCATATCCACTTGATGAACTAGTTTTTGCATGAATTGTACCCAAAGGATCAACCCAAACTACTCTGTGCTAGGTTCTCAACTCTGCCTTGAGATCTGCTCTGTGAGGCATTTCATCTCTCAGCTTCTCAGCCCCATCTGCCAAGGCAAGACATTGATTTTTCCTTTCCTCTGTACTTTGTCTTACCTGCTCAGATTGTTGTGGACTTTTACACCATTACATATGAATATCAGCAAATTGTTGTTCCAAGTTTAGTTTCAACCTCAAAAAAAATTAAGCCTAACAAAATCCCAATAATAACTGGGAATCATTTTTGCCATCTTGGGGAGTTGGGGGGTTTTGCCTTTTGCTGGTGTTCCTCATAATTTTTCATATGAAATCTGTGCCTTATCTAACATGGAAGCTACAAAGACTTTACTTTTGCTCTAAATAATAAAAACTGTGCTATTTATATGAGCAGGGCTCTTCAATGATCTGGTCATGGGATTACAGGATGAGCTCCTGGAGCCTATGAGCTGGGCTATGGAGAAATCTGTAAAGAAAAAAGTGGAAATAAGGCAGTGATGCTGGGACCGGGGAAGAAAAATTTTTGTTCATTCTTTGCACCAGGAGTTATGGCAACCCTGAGTATTTATTTGCCAGCCAGGTGGGGTTAGCAGTGTGCAGACAAGAAAATGGGGAGCTCCTTCCATCCATGGTGGACAGCAAATCCTCAAAAGAGGGGCTGAGCCAGGAGGTTACAGTCATGAGGATTCCCTGGGAAAAGAGGTTTTTAGAGTCAGTGAGAGAGAAAAGTGAACAGTATGGAAGGTGAGGTGAGTGAGTGAGACATCAGCTATTCAGGAGATGGGAATGGAGGAGACACAATCACTCAGGGACTGCAGATATGAGGAGCAAAACTTTGCTTGGTACAAAACACCAAAAGGAAACAGATGAAAAGAATCACAGAGAATGTGGGCACAGTTAAAAAAAAAACAAAAGTGTTAAAAGGCTTGAGGCCATTGTGACCTAAATGGAAAAAGATAAGTGAGAAGTCTGAAGACAAACATGAACCATCCAAATTCTTCTCCCTGCTTTTGGACTTGTACAATAGGCTGACTACAGATGGGTTCCTACAATGTGTGGGTATTGGTTTTATCTGGAATTTATGAGCTTTTCGACTTACTGTCAGAGCACAACTTCCCTGTGCTTTTTATATTTATTTATTTTTTATTTTTTACTTTTTTCCCAGAGCTGAATGGGTGCATGAAGGGCACATAAAGGTTTATTGAGTAAAAGCCCTAAATGCTTGCAAAGTTTTACTATTCTTCCAGGGCCTATAAATATTTTTCTCAATCTTTCTCTTCAAGGCAATAAAAAATTAGTTTAGAGGTTAGCTGTGGGACGCTTGACATGAGCCTGGGTCTAATCTCATTTTAAGTTTAGAGAAAGTAGAACTGAAACAGTTCAGAGTGCCAAAATATTGCAACAGATAATGACATGCTCCTGTCTATAAGCCCATACCTGTCTGTGGCACCACAAGGTGCATGGATGGTAAAGACCAAGAACTTGTGCATTGGAGAGGTGCTGCCTCTCTCAGGGGCATTGCTGAGGTTTGCAATTGCAGCAGAGTGGTTTTCCTTTCAGAGGGCATGGTTTGCACCCCAAAATGTGGCCAGATTCAGAACAAACATCATAGATTCTCATCTCAACAGTGTGTGGTGCTGGGCATCAGGGACATAGCTGGGGATTCAGAGGTTCAGACACACAGCTTTAGAGGCAGGGAGGTTTTTTCCAAATGCAAAATTATATCCAAAAATAGTTGTAATTAAAAATAAACAAAAAATCCCACCAACACACAGGGAAAAAAAAATCTGTACTCATTTCACTGTCAAAACATATCTTGCTACTCCAAAAACTGAGACTGTAAGTAGGTACCTTTACTTCAAGACTAGCTTAATCACATTGCTCACAATAACCAGACTCCCAGAATCCCACCCCTGGCCCCTGGATATCTCTGCAGTTTGCTGTGAGCCTTCAGCTGGGGGTTTGCTTAGCTGTGCATCCTCAGGAGAGGAGGAGATGTTAAGAAAGCAAGTGAGAAAAGCCAGTGTGTGGCCCCAAGGTTCAGATCCGTTGCACGAGGCCCTTCCCTTCCATGTGAGGGGTTATGTGACAGATATGGATGTGGCACCTCCAAACCACTCCACATGGAGCTGGGCTAACTCCCTGTCAGGAGAGAGCAAAGGAATTAATGCAAGCTGACTTTGGACTATGTAAAAGATGTTCCTGGTGAAACAGCAGACGTCTTCATCTCTCATTTTCCCCTCCCTTCTAGGTCTCTCCCTTCTTGGTTTGGTGCCCTAAGCTGGGAGATTCATGGAATCATAGAACAACTTGGGTTGGAAGAGATCTTAAAGATCAAATCTGCCGTGGGCAGGGACACCTTCCACAAAACCAGGCTGCTCAAAGTCCCATCCAGCCTGGCCTTGGACACTTCCAGAGATGGGCCAGCCATGGTTCTTCTGGGCAACCTGTTCCAATCCCTGACCACCCTCGCAGGGGCTGTCCCTTTTGGGGGGTGGGTGATCAGCAATGTCAGGGATCTGGCACGTGTCACAGTGCCTGTCACTTCCTGCAAGGCCAGGAGGCTTCATTCAGGTGCCTCCAAGGTTTTTGGCTGCTTTTGGGGTGGGGATCCACTGGCTGGGAGTGAGATCAGTGCTCCCTGGTGTGTAAGTCAGCAAGCCCAACGCCCACGCAGGAAGCCGAGCTCCTCAGCAGAGCAGCCCTGTGAAACTCAGCACTTTTGGTTTGCAAGGGGACCTATGAAAATATTTTTGGTGTCAGTTTTCCTGGACGATCCCAGCTCGTGAAAATTGAAGGCAAGCACTAACTTTCCTGTTCCGGAGCAGTTTCTTCAAAAAAAAAAATACCCTGCAACCAGGAGAATGTCATGGGAACGCTCCCGAGGCCCCCCAGCTCAGAGGTGGTAGGAGGCTTGCAATAACACATTCACTCATTTAAAAGATTGTTTTGGAGGTAAACCCACTTCCTCTGTAGATGCCTACACCGAGGCAAAAAGAGCAGATCAGTGTCTATTTCACAGGGGTTTTTTCATATAAGAAAACATATTTTTAGTAAGAAAAACTTCATCTATCTATGAGGCATTCCTTTAGGAAAGCTGATGTAAACATACTTAGCTGTTAAACATTTAATGAGATCCCACCAGTATGTGTTGTGCATTTATCTAATGAGATCACACAGGTTCTCCTCTCAGCACCTCCTCCTCTATGAAATCAGGCACCTTCTCTGCTCCAGCTAGGCCCCCAGATTAATATTGCCTTGACATAATTGTTCATTCAACACGACTGCTAATTTGTCAGTGGAGCTATCCCAGGGTCTTGCTCCAAGAGATATGAAAACAATAACCTTGTGACCAAGAGGCAGGCCTGATGTTTTCACTGCTAAACTGTTGAAAGGGTGTTTTATGTGAAGGAGAAGGGAATGAGTCATCAAGCAAGGGGTACAGGGGTAGTACTTCTGAAAAGAAAGAAAAGGAGCAGAAAAACACCCAAGTTATCCTTCCTTAATACAAATCAGAGGATTGCTAGACAAGAAAAAAAAGCAAATATATCCAAAGTGAACCAGAGGAATGCATCAATCTGCAAATCAAAATAATTCTGGGCATAGTTATTAAAAGTTTGTGTGATCATAACCACACACGTGCCTGCTTTGTCTTGCACACACAGATGCACCACTAAAGCACTGATGTGCAGCTCCCAAATAATTACCTTCTAATAGCAAAAATGTGCCCCAATCCAGTAATGACAACTTCAGCACAATGAAAACCAACTGCCAGTAAAAAACAAAAATCATATTTCAAAGCAGCACTGTAGATTAGCCTGTGGCTTTCACTAAACTGTGTCTCTCTGATTCCTGCTGGGTGACACAACAGGCTGGCTTAACACGGCCTGGCCTCTGAACTCAGCCTTGGATCCTTGAAACAGCATCTTCACTGTCTCTCTGATTTTCAAAGCTGCACATATTCTGCACAATATTCCCTTCTTTCTCTGCCCCATTTGTCTGTGGCACATCTGTATGCCCCATCTCCCTGTTTTTTATAAAAGTCCTCACAGTCTTTTGTGTGTGTATTCCTTTCAACATCTGCAAAAGAAATCATTTCTCTCAGAAACAGTGTAAGGGTCGGGGAATATACACAATAGCTGGAAATACTGTTTAAGGCCCAGAGGGGAGAACTTTTTTTCTCCCATGAAAATGTGCTTTTGCAATGCAAGGCAGTGTTCAAACTCAACCTCCTTCTCTCCTATCCGTCCCCCCCAATAAAAAAAAAAAACTCACAAGGTGGAATAGGCTCATCTGAAGCAAAATATACTTGAGAGAACAGATGTGGCAAAACAAAACCCATAGCTTTCCATGAAGAGCTGCCAAAAATAACATTGGCTCGGCAGGCATGTGATCTTCAGAGGAGTTTGCTACTCGAATGAGTCAGAATGGTGATTCCATTTTTACCTCTTCAGTGAACAGGAAACACATTCTCCTTGAGCACCAAATTCTCCTGCAGTGGCCCACTTACACTGGATTATGTCAGTCAGCTTTGCAGGTGCTGAGACAAAGTGGAAAGAGTGTAATGGTTTTCTCTAGTTTGGGAAGCTGAGCTGAGCTGAGGTGAAGTCCAAAAGGTCATCTAGAAGTGTTTGTAAAAACAGATACCTGTGTATATGTGTCTGAAATGAGGAGCTAAAAGAGCAAGGGGGAAGTAATTTAAAATATCCTTTTCCAAAAAGAACCATCTGGGCTCTGCCCAGACAATATACTTTACTCCAGGTTACAAAGGTTGCAAACTTTAAGTAAAAAGTCTGTGAGGTGACTAATGCCACCAATCCAGCATGTGTCCTTCAGTTCATTGTAATTGAATGAAAATGCTTTGGTTTAATTTTTTACAGAGAAATGGAGCAGCAAAGGCCTCAAAAAGCTTCAGGTTTTGGTATCCAACTCTCAGAGGCTGGGACTCTCAGAATCAGCATGTGTATTCTAATTGCTCAAGTTTTATAGTGAGGAAGTAAATTGCATTTTGATTTCTATGTCACAGGAGGATTTTGCAGAACTTCTATTTGAGTATGCCATCCGTTGTCCAGTAAAAGTAGAAAATGTCGAGGTGGAGTTGATAGGAAGGATAAATAGAAGTTTTTGCAGTTTCTTTTTCTTTAAGAACTACATTTAAATGGGGAAAAAAAAAAAAAAAAAGAAGATGATTCCATGAAAAACTGTCACTCTCTCAAATGCCTTCCATATCTCTAGGAAGAATAATTTTAATTTTGCAATAAATAAACATATGGTACCCCAGTTCCTTGAGGGAAGCACAATGATTTGATTTGCCTTTTCTGCAAGAATCACAATGATCCTTTTTGTGTCCTCTCATTTAAGTATTTTCAAGTTTCCTGTGAAATATCTGGGAGATGGTTTCTGTATTCTTGACAAATGACTACAATACCAAAAGAGTAGAGAAAAGTCCACTTGCAGTGCTCGTTGTAGGCCTGGTGGACATTTCACCAACAAAGATAAAGCAGGAGTTGGGAAGTATTGGTCAATTGGGTCCTGGGAAATTTACCTTTCATTAAAAAAAAATAAACTAGCACTGAAATATCTTGGATGCAAGTACTGAAAACAGCAAAAGTAATGGATCATAGACCAGCTCCAGACAGATGCAGTCTCTCATCAGACATCTGAAGTCATGTTGTTTCTGTTGGAGATTTCAGCAACTTGAGCTGATGTCCATTGCCAAGACTTTCAAAAACAACTGATGGGGAAAGGAGTTCAGAGGCTTGAGCAGAGCCTGATTTTCACCGAGTTTGGGGACTCAGCAGTTTCTAAAAATCAAGCCAAGAGCTTTCCAAATTGAGAAAACACATCTGACAATTAATGGCTGGAAAATGTGGTCAGCACAGAGCTGTAGGTGCTCACGTCTTCAGAAAATCAGTCCAAGGCTCCCTCGAGTTAGAAAGCTGACGTTTCCACAATGAGAAGTCTCTTTGGAAAATGTTAGCCTCCAACTCTGTTTTAGCTTTTCTAGGTATTCACATGGGAAGAAAAATATTGTCTAATGTCTAAATATGATTATTCTGTAGTGGTTCATTGAGCTGAGAAAGTGCAATACCATGTGGGAAACAACAGTGCCACGCTAGAGGTGAGGTGCAGTTCAGTGGTGAAAAGGCAGTGACAAACCTGTCTGCCACTGGCTCTCTGTTCTAAAGGAGCCTCTTGATACAAGAAATAGTAACTGTCCTGTGACATTGTCACTTTCCATCTCCTCATTGCAAGATTTCTGGGTTTGTGTTACTCTTTAGTTATTTCAATACAAATGCGACCCTTCCACACTCAGGGGGAATAAAAAAATCTGAAAGCACCAAGGATTTCCAAATTGGTTTGTCCTTCTTGTCCACAGAATTCTGTGGGACTTGTTTTCTTCTTATTTTCCAGGGTTTTTAGATTTAAGAACTGACTTCAGGGGGAAAAAAAAAAAGGACATTTGTGTTAATATCTAAGTGATAGGTGTCTTCACCAAAAGATTTAATATCTAAGCAACATGAAAGAAACTTCCTTTCACTTTGATAAAGCATTTGGCAGTGAAGTCTGTGCTTGCTGACCAATTCACTTGTCAGAAACACCAATTCTTTCATACTTTCCATGGCCTTGTTTATAAGTGTTGGTGCACCTCCCTGTTCCATCCAGCATTGCTCAGACTGCTTCACCGTGTCAAAGCAAAACAATTCTGGACATTTTGGTAGACCTTAATTTCCAAGAAAACAGAATGAGCCAAGAGCAAAGGCCAACCTGCACAGGGAAAATAGACCACTTTTTGGGCTTCTTTCTTGGAAAATTCATGGCCCAGCACCTTCCTCTTTATCAGCATCAGTGGGAGCAGCTTACAGGAGAAAACATGATCAGAACACCTGTATATCCACAGTTTGATAACAGGAACATTCATCATCTCTCCAGTTTCCTCCTCTTTGGTTTAAATTTAAAACAGACCAGAAAGTTGCTCTGTCACCTAGTTTTTTCAAACACAAAGGGTGTTGTAATTAATTCCTGCACATTACAAGACCACAGAGATATTTTTGTACAACATCAAAATTATTATGTAATGTTCTGACACATAATGACTGATTCTTTACTGCTGCCTAAGTAAATCACTGTGCACTTGGGTGGCATCAGCTGATTGCTGATACAGTCAATCTCGTCATTATTTTTTTTAATTATTATTTCTTTTAAGGTGGATCTTTCTGGTTTATGCCAGGGCTTGTGTTCTTCTCTCAATTTTAGAGGCAATGTAGCTTTTATAGATTGATTCTTCTTTATTCTTCCTTGTAAAAGAGAAATCTACTAAAAGATCATATTTTTATTAAAATTTATAGCCCACAATGTTGGCAACTTTAAGGCCATTTTTTACCACCAAAAAAAAAAAAAAAGAATCAAAAGAAAACTGAGCTATGAGCCAGAAGAAGACTCTCAAAAGGCTGCAGTCATGACAGAGGGTTAGTAAGACCTTTTTTCCCTGCTCTGGTGAAAGACTCTGCCTCCAGTCAAAGATTTGACTGAGTTTTATTAAGTAGTAATTGTTGGTCTCTGCAGATCTTTGAAAGCTCTGATTTCCCTGTCCTGTATTACACAGAAAATCCTACTGGTGCTTTTTTCAGAATGTTTCACCATGAGGTCAGTCTGCCTGAAGACATCTCTATCACGTATCCAAATACACAATTTTGGCCTTCTCAGTGTGTTGAAGGGCTGTGTTTTTCCCTCTTCTCCTAACTGCACGCTCAGTTGCAGCCCACACGGCAGCTGGATGGTAGATGAAGCCCTGGGAAGCCAGAAGGAACTGCATTCCTGGAAAATGATGAAACCAAGGATTCATTTTTCATTCCCACTGCTCTCATTAGCAGATAGCAGCCACTTTTATCACTCTGAATACATTACTCAGGAGGCTCTTACCACATCAGGGCTTCACAGGGCTGGATGCTGTACAAACACTCAATGTCTGCGTTCCTCCCATGCAAAGGACAAGAAAATCATTACAGCCTTGCCACAAGCACCTCCCCTTTCCTAAGGCACCCTCTCCACTCCCTGTGTCTATCTCTTGTTAAATCATGCCATAGATCTCAGTGACTGGTGGAAATTCAATAAACACAGGTCTGATGCATGTTGATAAGGGAGACTCACAAACCAAAACAAGTACAGAGAAGAAAAACTCTATTCCTCTCTACCCCCCCTCAGCAGCACTCAAAGGAAGTCTCTCACACTTCATGATGCAATTGCTTTTCAAGCCCCAACAAGAAATTTTTCTGCCCCACTGTGAAATGAAAAGACCCCAGCACCTGTTGCCCCATAAATTCAACCAGCATGAATCAGAAAATCAAGAGATGTATTATTGCTAATAAAAATAAGAACAACGTGAAATGTTTTATTCTTTTCTTTCAAAGCTTTGAGGTCAAAGTGACATTAGGAACTCAATGGTAGGGCTGGAAAATTGAGGGGAGGATTTTCTTTTTGCAGGAAAGATGAAGCTCTTTTGTAATTAATTAATTGTATCTCTGGGAGCCAGGGTTAAACCCAATCTGCAGGTAAATGCGAGGCGTGTCCTCAAGCTGAGAGGACCATGATATGGAGCTTTCCATGTAAAGAAACCCCCCTTTCTTCTCAGCAAATTTGCCTTTTTTAACCCCAGAAAATCTGACTCACACAATGTGTCCTGATTAAAACCATCCACTTACTGCAGCTGCCCTTTTATATCCCTTGTCAAGGAGACAGTCCCAGACATGTTCTGGGAGGAACAGGCTGTCTGTCTCTGACACCTCCCTGAAACGTGGCGCTCGGAGAAGCTCCTGTGCTGCAGGGCATGGCTGCTTTCCCCAGAGCAGGCAGCACGTTCTAGGAACACCCCACCCACGGGCTCAGCCTCTTCCAGCACCCACTGGTGCCACCCAGGTAATTGCCAGCCCAGAGAGAGGCTGGGCCTGATCCACCATTTAGGCTCCCTGCATGGTCTACGTGGCAGGGTGATGCCTGTCCAATGGCTTATCCATGCTGGGGAAGGAGATCCTTGTGTGATTTGTCAGTGTGTTTCAAAAACGTGTTTTTGTGTGTTTACAGAGGGGAAGGACAATGGTGTAGGAGCTGAGGAAGCCAAGGTTTGGCTTGTCATTCTGAGAAAGTCTTCTTGGGTGACCCTGATGTGACACAGCATCTCTGTACCCCAATTTCATACCTCTGAAATGAGAATAGGAGCTGCCTTGACTCAGAGGTGTGCTGGAAGGACACCAAGGAACAGTTATGAAGTGTTTGAATGCCACAGCTGGGAAGGAAGGGGAGCACAGAGCCACACATGATGAGAGATTTACGTTTCCTTTACAGTCATAAGTACGAGGCATCCTTTGTGCCATTCTTCATCTCCTGATCCCCAGATTAAAAATTCAGTGGGTGCACAAAAGGAACCAAATTCTTTCCTAAAATGACTGAGCTGGCATATAAATCCCTTAATAGTCTGGCTCAGGGCAGGATTGTGTCTCCTGATGAACAGAGCAAAAAAGCAAGTGGAACAAGTTTGGGTGACACCAAGCTATGACGCGAGTGATAGTGGCGTGTGTGATGGTGTCATCAAACACAATTCTGCTGCCAGAAGCTCCACCTGGGTCAGTTCTGCTATGGGAGGCAAAGAGAAGAAATTCATTCAAGGCACCTATAGCCCAGGAGATGCAGTTTCTGCCTCTGCTGGGTTATAGACTGATCAGAATGTGTGTCCTTTTTTTCCAGAGATATGTTGAAAAGGTCTCAGTTTCATTCCGCCAAGAAACAACAGCAAAAATAGTCATGAAATGTAAGGCTTGGAGTTTTGCCAATCTAGATTTTAGAGGTTTGGGGAAGAATTTGAGTTCTCACAGGGAGGCCAGAAGGCCAAGATCAGCTGTAAGTGATAGAATCAGATGTTACACATATAAACCAGAATCCTTTGGAAAACAGAAGCATCCCATTCTCCGCGCAGCTTTGCTATGATGCATCCTGACAGAGCCCAGGAGCATCCTCAGCACAAGGCAAGGCAGCATTCAGCAGAAGCCCACTTGGGCAGGAGGACAGAATAACTTTTCCTTGATTTCAGTTGGAGCTGCATGCGCTTGCAGCCTGATAAATCTGTCCCTGTGTAAGGTAGCACACAGGGCCGTGTGTGCCTCTCTGGTTCTCTCACACACACCTACACAAACACAGACATGGGCCTGTGACTCACTGCCTTCCCAGCAATCAGGGCTCCTTGGCTAGTTAAAACACGCTGAGATACTCTCTCAGCCCTGTGGATTAACCCCTGTCTCCTCTCCACACCATCACCTATGGCTCAGCAGCCTGATTTGGGCCTGATGGGCACTCTTGGTGGTGATGTGGGTAGACAGACAGATTTTTTTCATGAGCTCACTTGACCCTTCAGGGTAAGAAGTGGAAATACTTGTTGTGTAGTAAATTGAGCAAACATGACATGGATGGTAAAAGAGAGAGACAAGGGGAAAAGACACAAATAACTGTGAGGGTTCAACTTATTCACATGCAGAAGGAGGCTGGGATGGCTTCACCAAAGGGAAAGGGTCTCTCTTGAAGCACTCAGAGCAGAGCTTATACCTGCAAAGTCAACCCAGATAGCTGAACACTGACAGCTGATAGCCTAAATAAAATGCCCTCCAATCCATTTGGTTTGCTAACATTCAGCTGTTCAAAAAAGCAGGATTTTACCTGTCTGGATAGCACTTGAGAATGCTTTCATGACTATGGTTCTTTTGTCTTCAAGGTTCAGAGGAGGGCGAACCTGCCTTTGTTGCTGTTTTCCAGGTGAATTTAGTTGCAAGAGCTCAAAACCCTATTTTCCTAGTCCAAGAGAGCCCTTCAAATATGTTTGCAATGCTTGCCAGGACACAAAAATGGCACAGGGCTGCTATTATTGCACAAAAACAATAGCATAGCACTGGAATGAGTGACAGATATTAGAACTTTCAAAATCCTTTGAGATGTAATATAATCAAACTCAATATCCTATTTTACAAATATGATGGCAGGTTATGCTATTAATTCTACTCTGATACTTGCAATTGCATGTCAGGCAGAGGTCTCTACTCATGAATTCACATTTCAAAGTATGCAGAGCCCTTCAGTTTGCAGAAAGGGGGTCTGGACACATTTGGGATGAAACCTTCTCTTTTCCCTTAGGCCTACAGAGCATGTAGAACTTTGTCCTGATACAGGAAGTTTCCAAAATGGGTGTTATTTCATCCCAGTGCCCCACCAAGGAGCAGCAGTTGGGCTGGTTGGAAGCTGCTGTATTCAAATCTCCCATTACCACCCAGTTGCTCCATCTCGAGCTGGTCCTGTTTAATAACAGGTTTGGCACAAAGTGTGATGGTGCCACCTCAGTCTAACACCCTGTCACTGGTTTGTGGCACCTGAGACATCAGGACATGAGCAGCCCAAGGTTTTGTTGTTAACTCTGGTGGTTTGACAGGGGAGAGAAGCCACTGCCTTGGAAATGTCTCAGTGAAAACCGGTTCCAGAGTTTAATGTTTCTGTGACCGTCTTGCTTCAGCACAGAGGGGAGACCTGCAATTTCCCAGGGTTCAAGGGTGAGGATGGGAAAGCTCCATTTCAGTGCTGAGCTTTCCTTCTCCACGTCCCACTGGTGCTGGCATTCTCCAGTGAGCAGCAGAGCCTCTGTCTCCTGCAGAGCACTGGGTGTTTCCCCCTGTGGGAGATGCACCCGGCAGATAGAGGCTGCAATCCCACGTTGTGCAAGGAGGCAGAGCTTGGCCCGACAAGCAGGGAGCAGGCTGCCTGCTGCAGACAGCTCCATCAAAGCATTTCTATCCTCTCCTGAAACTTCCTCCACCGCCATCCCTGCAGCCACAGTGCATCCCTGCCCATGGCTCCACGGCTTCAGCTGAGGCTGCCCCTTTATCTCAGCCACAACTGATGCAAGATAATCCCTTCTACCTGGAACCTCAAGTCCATTTTAAGAGAAATTGTCTGTTCAGACCTGTAGGTGTAGATTCTATCACGATTAATTTCCACTCTGCTTTCTGACAGTTTCCCTGAAGAAATAGATTTTGTTAGGAAAGGCACTTTGGGGGAGGTTCTGATGGTGTACTTGCATCTTCAGTGGTGTAAAAACACCACTGAAGAATCTCACTTCTAACCACTCTGGCTGTATTATCAATAGAATGTAGACAAAATCTGGCCCAAAGGGAAAGTACCAGGCTTGCCAAGGTTTAAACATATTTGTGAACCCGAGTCTGAAAAAAGGAGAGAAATTAGTGATTTAATCCACCAGTACCACATCAGTCAGACAGATGAAAGGCTTGCAAAGAGCAGCACAAAGTTATCTGGCTATTTCATTCCCACTGAGCACCAATTTCCAACAGCCAGAGACAAAAGACATGAAAAAATATCCTAATGTAAACTGGCACGGGGGCCAGAGCACAAGCAGTTAACGTTAATTATGTATTACCCAAGCACTATAGATAGCACCAAACAGGAAGGGGAAAAACTCATAAAGCTATTAATAATGAACATAAAATTTGTAAATGCACTATGAGGAATAATTTGCATAGCAATATAAACACGATCTCTAATGCTGAAGAGCTGGAAACAGCACTCTGGTTTAAAAAAAAAATCATTATTTTATATGTTTAAAGCTATAGGTCTATTTATTTATTTATAAGCATGTACTATGGTGTCTTATTTTCAGATTCCTGACTGTGTGGAACCCATCCACTTGGCTGCTGCAGACATTCCTGTTTGCTGGACACACACAAAAACAAACTTGGAGCATTTGCTTTGCAATGGTCTCGGATGGACAGTGGTTACTGGGGATACCTGTGTGTGCTAGAAGACAAAGGTCAAGAATGCCAGGTAATTTACTCCATCCTTGTGTTTTAGTTTGCCTTACAAGAAGTCATTGCCTTGGATTTTGTCATATCAAAGCAGCCAGACCTCTGTCAGAGTCAGCCCTGAGTTCTCTGCTGAAATAAGGAAATGGCAGCAGTGACTCTCACCCACCCCATCCTTGAAGAGCTCACATGTTTGACTCCAATGGCATATCTTCCTGCAGCTTGCTGGAATTTCTCTAATCATCAACGTTTTGGTGGGAATAAAAATTCATTCAGTGTATGTGGAGCCCAGCTGGTGTAAAGTTTCAGGAGCCCCAGGATTCTGGCAGTGTCCTGACCTGGCTAGGATGGAAGTCTGGACCATGAGCAAGGCACTGCTTCCCTCATCACCCTCATGATTAACTTCAGGCTCTTACATTTTATCATGGGGAAAAAGGTGCCAATTTGCCTCTATTTTAACCAGAACTGTTCCAAAACTTGCAGAATTAGTTAAAACATGTGGAAAACAATGCCATTTGTTGTATAACCCTCAGGGTTTGCCAGGCTTCCCTGGACTGCTTAGGCTAACCCAAGGGACTGCAGGAGCAGTGCACACCTAGGAGCAGGTCAGGCGTAGGAAAGCTCAGAGTTAATTCACATCTAGAGATTTCAGCACAGAATCCTCTTCCCTGGCAACCTGCACCTCAGGCTGTGACAGAGATTTCCCTGACAAAGCAAGGAATGGGTCAGCATCTAATTCTGGTGTGGGACCATCTCTCTCCTTGCCTGGCACTGGTGCAGAGCAGCCCTGCTCTGCCCCTGCCCCTCGCCAGGAGCACAGCTCTGCCCACTCCCCTTGGCTGGGGAAGTTTTCTGAGCTCTTCACAGCTGGAGGCTGCTTTTGCATATATCACAGACACCTCTTGGTGGGTTGTGATTTGATTTTCCACAGAGGCCTCCTGGGAATGTGTCTCAGGAACAGGGTGTGGGGGAGGATGGGGAAGGATGTGGTCGCATGCTTGATCAGAAAAGCAATAATGAAAAGTGGATGGAGAAGGGGAGAGAGCAGTGGGAGTTTTCTCATCAATCCTGGGCCCTGTTGGGCCAGCAGCCCCTCTGGTATGTTTAGGGATGCTGTGTGCCTTAACAGCTCCATTTACTAATGCAGTAATGACCTGCTGGAGGAGGATTTGGCTGCTGTGCTAATTGCATTCCTCTGCTGCACAATAACTTAACATGTTATTAAGATTCCACAGAAGAGGGTCAGGGAATTCATCTCTTTCCAGTGCTCCCCTGACCCCAGCACCATCTCATACACACACACACACACACACACACACACACACACACTCCTCTCCTCTCTTCCCCAAATCCAAATGGATGCTTGCAAAAGCTGGAAAGGGAATACTCCATCATTTGTAATGCTGGTATAGTCACTTTCTTTTTTTTTTTGCTTTCATATTCAACATTTTACACCCAATTCTGAATAGCAATCTCTAGCTCTCCTGCTTCACACTGTTCTTGCAGAGCACAAAAGCTCAGAGATGGAATCCATGGAGTAAGATGTCACAGCTTCAGGAGTGAAGGTCCAAGATATGTTGAAGATATGGGCACCCTTACCAGAGCTCAGGTTTTCCCAAGCTCACCCATCTCTGGGGGAAGGACAAAGCACAGTAGAGAGAGCACACCAGAGAGATGGTTTTTCCTTGGGAGCTTTGCTTTGCTTTAGTTTATGGGTAGCAAAATGCACAATCTGACCCAATAATTTTCTTCCACTGAATCAAGGGCTGGGGCATTGCCCTGACTCACCAGTGAGGCAGAGACCAGCCCTTCTCCTCCCAGTGCCTGCTCTCAGCCCTGCCCACCCCAGCCTTGCACTCCAGGCTGCACATCCTCACCCTGCTCAGACACCTGCAGCAGCTCCCCTACTAATCTACCTCAGCATTCTATGGTTTATTTCTTCAGAAATCTTCTTGGGAACCTCCCCTGTACCACCCCATGGCCAGGATGTCAGGATGGTATCAGGTTGTGCTAGATTTAGTTCTTATCCTGCCACTTTTGGACCACTGGATTTCAAGGGAAGAGATTGTTTATTTTGTTGGCCCTTAACAGAATAATAGGTACATTCAGCTCACTAAATAAATTAATCAGTAATCATCTTAAATAATAATTATAAATGAAGGTGTGTGCAAGGTTAAAACTCACTCAGTAGAGGCTTTCCTCTGACTCTGTCTGGTTTGTACCACTATTTGGTTTGTAATCTAGTATCTTCTGCTTTTTCTTTATTTATATATCTCCTCACCTATCTATGTAAAAGAGCAAATAAAAGGCAGCAGTTTCAGAATATTTCCACTGCTGACATACCACAAAGCTTCGGCATTCATCCCTCACCTGAAATGAGCCAGAGAATCAGAAAATCACAGGATGGTTTGGGTTGGAAGGGACCTTAAAGATCATTTTATTCCACACCTTCCACTATCCCAGGTTCCTCCAAGCCCCATCCAACCTGGCCTTGGATATTTCCAGGGACAGGGCATCCACAGCTTCTCTGGGTAACCTGTGCCACTGCCTCATCACCCTCAAAGAAAAGAATTTCTTCCCAATCTATAATCAAGAACTACTCCCTTTCCATTTAAAGCCATTCCCCCTTGTCCTGAAAGGCCAGTCACATGTCCTTGAAAAAGTTTCTCTCCATCTTTCTTGTAGGCCCCATCAGGCACAGGAAGGCTGGAATTAGGTCAGGTAGCTCAGAATCAAGCACAGTGAGCTGAAAGCCAGGAGCACCCACACGACCATGCTCCAAATTCCTTCCCCTCACAGCTGGCTGCAGGGAGGCTGGGAGCCTGCACCTGTGCAGGTACACTGATCCCAGCTCATCCCCACTCACTGCCACCCTCCCCTCCCAGCAAGGTCTCAGCAGAGACAGTGCCTGAGTCATCCCAGGGGCTGGATCCAGCCTGGCTCACTCCCAGGAACTCCCAGGCAAGGTGACTTCTGCAGAATAAAAGAGGCTGTAGGGTCATCAAAGTGAAGTTAACTTATTTTGTTGTAATTAAAAGTTCTCCATGAGTGTTGGGGTTGTATTTGTTCTCTGCTGCAGGGAATGGTCTGGTTTGAATGTGTCAGTCCCCTGCTCTACTGGGATCACAGGATCATAAATTTGTTTAGGTTGGAAAAACCTTCCAAGATCATTGAGTCCAAGCCTCAACTCAGCACTGCCAAGGCCACCACTGAGCCGTGTCCCCAAGTGCCACATCCACACACCTGGGAGATCCTTCCAGGGATGGTGACACCACCACTGTCCTGGGGCAGCCTGTGCCAAGGCTGGAGAACCCTTCAGTGGAGAAATGTTTTCCTGATATCAAACATAAACCTCCCCTGGTGCAACTTCAGGCTGTTGCCTCTTCTTCTGTCACTTGATGCTTGGAGAAGGGGCTGACTCCCTGCTTGCAGCTCCTTTCAGGTGGGTTTATAGAGGATGAGGCTCTCCCTCAGCCTCCTTTTCTCCAGCTGAGCTCCCCCAGCTCCCTCAGGCTCCCCTCACCAGATTTGTTCTCCAGACCCTTCCCCAGACTCATTCCCTTCCCTGGGCAGGTGCCCTTCATGCTCAAGTGCAGAACGAGGTGGTTTTGGATTTTCCCCAAATAAGCTCATTATGTATTAGTCACAAACATGCTCCTAGGACACTTGACCTCAGTGTCTCCACTTTCCTCTGTGATCATCTTCCAGCTTCTGCTTCAGCAACAGAAAACTACAAAGAAATGAGATGGCAGAGTCAACAAAAGAAGGAAAAGCCAAAGATTAGGGCTGTGGTTGGCTCAGTAAAGCCCAGCCTTTGTGCCATGATCCCTGTAACTGTTTCCAGGTTACTCCCAAGAAGTAAATCCAGGTAGTTTAATAAGGAAGGGTTTTGTCTCTTCCTTTGGATAACTTTTTACGTCTCTCCTTGTGCTGAGTTTTAAAAAGTTGTGCTCAAAAGGAAAGCACAGTCATCTTAAATGATTAGTGCTTTATTGAATGATAATTAATACAACTGGGAGAAGTCTGACAAGCAGATTGGGTAAACAGCAAAGGAGGCCATGCAGAAAGAAAGGGGAAAAAAGAGCAGCAGACAATCTAGGAGAAAACAGAGTGACTTCTGAGCTGAAATTTTTTAACAAAGAGCTTTTCTTCCCAGCTCTGCCATTCCCCAATTGCATTAAAGTGGTTGGCAAGATGAATAATATTTTTAGATTAAATATACTGGCAGAACAACAGGAACTGCAGCCCCTTTACTGTTCTGCTGGAAATTTCTGCTGCTGTTTCTGGTAAATATGGCTGGTGGCAGGACCTGGCTTGTAGCTTTAACCACATGTGGGAAGTTCATGGGGCAAGGATGCCAAGTCTAAAATTAACCCCCTTAGAAAGAAAAAAAAAAGAATTAAAAAAAGTGCCTGGAGCAGGGTGAGAGTGTTTAGGTTGTTATTTTTAGGTTTTCATTATATTAAAACATGTAAAGATTTAGATTAATTAAGGATAATAGAAAAAAATAAATCTCAACATTTTCTGGATTGAAATGAATAAAACATTTCCATGGAATATTTTAGTTTAAATCCTTAGACAAGAACCAAGTAAAAGACAGAGCACTAAGGGTGAGGACTCTCTGAAGCTCCCAGTGTTGCTGTGGAGGATGAATCCAAGGTGTTGCCAGGTTTTGCCATGAGCTGCACATTTCTCAGGGCTCCACTGTTGGGACCCCAGGAACACCCAGAAAAAAATGAGTGTGATGTCCTCGGGCTTGGTACAATTCAAGAATGCAACAGGAAATGATCAAAATCTCTAAAGCAAGTAAGAAGCACAGCACCAAAGCATTGGTGTTTCCTCAATTTTATTTTTGTTTCTTTCTCAACTTGTGGAATATGATTCCTGATTTCAGGGGCAGTTTAACCCCTGAGCTTTGAACTGGTAATGCACACACCAGTAAAATAACTTTATTAATATCACCATTATCACCAAGGTTAGTCTAAGATAACCACTGCAACATCTTTCACTCCATGCAAAACATTCTCCTCAATGTTTTGTGCTTTTTCTAGTCTATCCTTTGAAACAAAACTCTTATGGGAACAGCTGTTGTAAAGCAGAGGTCTGTGCTAATAAGGGATAGAATGGAGCTATTTAAGTACATTGGATTCCAAAGAAATATTAACATGGAACTGCTGAGAAACCAGTATTTATCAGTTCCTTCATGAATCCCCACCTTTAAAAACAATCTAAAATAGACATTTAATTATGCCTCTCTGCATATATTCTATCAATTTCTTCATGTCAAATCCCTCCATGTTACTCACTCTATGATTTTAAAGCTTCAGTCAAAATACCAATGTCAATTTTCAATTTAATTTTTTTCAATTAATAAGTCCCTGTTAAATCATTTATTCTGCCAGTAGACATGGACACTGCTGTACAAAATGCTACATATAAAACTTATAGGAAATAGTCCCTGCTCCAAAGAAATTATTCTATGAATGCTGTTAATAACAAAAGAACATCAATATTTTTGCTGATTTCCAGAGATGTCATTTTCAGCACAAATATTTCCCAGAAGCTGCAAAAGAAATTCAAACAGCTCAGAGTCTGAGTGCAAATCTCTGAAACCTTTGCTCAGACCTCAGCCCCCTCCATATTTGGGTGAGGAAGGAAGGAACAAAATCCCAAAAAATCTGTCTGATCTCAGACAGAAAATATGGGCATCACATGTAGGGCGTGTGATGACTGAGCAGATCCAGGCAGTAGAAACATGAGAGAAAGAATCACTTTCCTGGGGCTTCCTGTTGTCATTCAATAATAAAAATCATCTCAGGGGAGAATTCCTGGCATAAGACAATGGTGATCAATAACCAGGTCCCAGCTGTTGCTGGAAAAGGTTTCTGAGGTATTGCAGACGGGACAAAAGTGTTCTCAGTGTCATTACTGAAAGCAAAGTTTTCAGGGAGAGAGCTAAAATGAAACAAAGCAAGCTTTCAATTAACTTCTCAAAGTGCTCCCAGTTCCCAGGTCGGGGCAGATGAAGAGATAAATATTGAACCAAGAGGGTTGATCTGTATCTGAACCATCTTAATGAACACACAAACTTATACAGCATATCCAAGGAGTGCTTTTGCCTCACATCAACTGCTCCTTCCTCCACGCCAGGGATGAGATCATGGCACCTCACAGGTGATCAGTTCTTAACAGGGATATGGGATGATTTACTTCATGCCTAAAGTCAAGATGGAGCTTCCCCCTGAAGTATGGAAGACCAGATTTGTCACTGATAGGAGAGGGGAAATTTCTGATTGAAAAAAGCACAGTTTTCTGAGAAAAGGGGGGAATATATCCATGACTAGATGTTCTCATGACTCTTGTTTCTGAGTTATGTGGCATGGGCAAATGACACAGCTGCTGCCTGTCTATAGTCAGTATTATCACCAGCCATGGTCCCATCTTGACTACTTAGGGAAAAAAACACAAACCTCACCACTGAGAAAGATGCTATTGCTGAACAGAACAAGCAATATTTTTCAGAGCCTGAATAAGACATCTGCAGCTTCCCAAAGATTATTCTCTTTCTCTCTTCATTTAGTAGCACAGCAAACTCAAGAAGAATACATTGGAGGGTCAGGGACATTAAAATAATATTTGAGGTTGTACTGCAAAGGCCAGAAAGGGATTTCTTTAAGAAGCCCAGTAAGAACCCCTGGGGGTTTTGCTTTAATAAATTATTTGGGGAGAAAATGGATTAATCCTTGTCTATGCTATGTAATAAATAAGCATGTTTGTAATTCATCTATGGTGTATTCTGATCTAGTGTTACAAACACTGATATATTACATAGTGCAATCATATCAATTCAAATAAGAGAAACAGATTTTTGTGGTTCAAAAAATCATTGACATCAAGAGGGAGGCTTTCTACTGATTTCTGTGAGATTAGGACTCCATAAATATGGGCAGGTTATTTTATGGCTAGTCCTGCAAAACCAATGAAACTCAGGAGAACTCTGGTTTGTGTCTCAGGCATCATGAGCACATTCATGAGCTAAATTGTGACTATCAGAAAGAGCATGGCTCTGCTTCTAAATCCTCCACTGTTTGCAGAGTAGTCCCTAAAACTTTTAAGAACTGATTTGGGATTGAGATCTGCAGGGACAGCAGAAATACCAAACCCTGTAATTCTGAGTATAACTTGTAAAACTTGCAGCCATTGTTATTCCTTCTTAATGATCAAACAGACAAACCCAATATTTTTTTCTCAATGCAATTGAAGATTCAAAAGACACCCAGAGTACAAATAATTCCTGGCACTAAGTTGCCATGAGCTGAAACCTTGAAGCTGCAGGAGTTTTGCTGCTGACTTCATTGGGTTAGAATTTCACCCAAAGAAATTACCACAACTTTAAATCTCCGTAAATGTTGTGTAACGTTGGATTGTCTAAGCCAGCTCTTACAAATGAATTAAGTAGAATTAAAATTAGAGAAACTGGAAACTGCAGTTGTGGTAGAGAATACAACAGTAAAATTTTGACAGTTATAGTTTGGGGCAACCCTCTATGAGCTGGTATTGACACCACAGTCTTGCATGAAGTGACAGGGGAGCTTCACCAATACCACTCAAACAAATAATATTTGCTTAATTTTCTTTCCCCAGCAAAGTGTCCCAAGCACAACTACAACCAAGGTATTCCACATTGACCATAAGAAGAGAAAGAATGACTCTGCACTTTCCTCTCATGTCCAGACATTCCTTTTTTGTCTCAATGTAGACATTTCATTCTGTAGGAGTTGGAAATGAAATCTCACGTTGTGTTGACACTGAGACCCTTTCATGTGAACGTGCCAAATAATTCTCTGTGGGTGGGTGCGTGGAGAGGAAGATCAGGAACTGTCAACTTCTCTTCTTTTTACTTGTTGTCTTTTACTGGTTTTATTTTCTTCTGGTTTAATGCTTTGCATGTGGGTCTTTCGTGTTTTGCTCCAATGAGTGAGAGTGAAAAAGAGAAAAAGGGAAGGACATCAGCTTCACTTTTGAAATATCTCAAGATGAGCAACAGATAAAATCCTCAAGAATAAAATAAACAAAAAAAATACCAACCAACCAAAAAAATAAAAAAAATTAAAAGAAGATAACATAAACCATCTCCAGCACTGCAGTGTCGACTGCTGGATCCACTTTTCCATCTCATGACAGAACAATTTTTTTATTTACAATGACCAAAACAAAGTTGGGCTTTAAAGCCAAGCCAGTGCTGTTGGGCTTTATCCAAAGAAACCTTCTCACCACCTTTTCCAGCCTGTGTCTTTGCTGCAACAGGCTTGTTGTACTAAATCCCTTTTCATCCAGTCTCATCTAGATTTAGGTTGCATGTTAGAGTTGCCTGTATGGGGAACCCAGGTTCTCTTTTTTTCTCTGCAATAGGAGCCAGCTGTTGCAGATCCCCTGCTCTTTAATCTTCCTGTTTTAGAGAGAAACAAATAAATGTTATTTCCACATGTTGCTTTGTCTGGTGTGATGCCATGGCCAAAGAGGCTGCCCATGTAATCACTGCTGGATATGACAAAAACTAAATTACAATGAATTCTGGCATGATGAGGAGTCCAAGATCCAGTCCCTCTACTCTCTTTTGAAGGGCTGTACCAACACAAAGCAAAAGGCAATCCCAGGGAAATAGTGAGCAACAGTACCTGCATGCATTTTAGGGCAGCAGGATTGTCTCCACTGGGCCACTCCAAACAGTTCCATGTGAGATGAACAGTGATCACCCAGAAAAGAACAGAGCTGAAGTTCTGTCACAGACCACAGGCAAGGAGAGCATCCCAAAGCATATCCCACAGGAGATCTCTCTCTTTCAGATCATGGCAAAGTCAGTATGCAGAATATAGGGGTTGACAACAATAATTGATCAGAAATGACACAATCAGTTGACTCAAGTGGCTACGTGATTAATTGCCAGGGTCCAAAAATGCCATTAAAAGCTGCAAATGATGTGAAAATTTGAAGTGAATTTTAAACAAGTGTACATTTCCTGACTCAAAGGCACTTTAGCCCTATAGCCTGCAGCTTAGAGACATCTATCTGGCCTTCTTCCGTCAATCGATACCATTAAAGCCCTAAGAACCCCCTTCTCCACACAGTTATAAAATATCAATTACATACATTTTCATTAGCTGAATGCAGTGATCAGGACTGAGACATTGGTTGTTTGTTTCTCAGTGAGGCACTGCTGGCATTCCTCCAGCCCCAGCCTTATCCAGTGGGAGCATCCTGCAATCACAGGGATGGGGACCCACCCCCTCTGCCCATGCCCCGTGGCACCAGCTCTCAGTCACTGAGCACAAACTGGGGGTGCCAGGCTGGGGATCCCCTGGACCATCACCCCAACAGTGCATTAACCTCTGCTCTCTGCAGAGGATTTTCTGCTGCAGGATTTAAAAGCTCGGAGCAGACACTAATGAGTTATGCTAAACTCACTGACACTCCTGTGGAAAGTGCTTTCACCTCTGTTTCACTGATGTAGACGTTTAGATAGAGGAAAGATAAGTCACTTGCCTGAGGCCATGCACTGATTGAGTATCAGAGACCAAATTAAACTGACATTTCTTGGCCCTTAACTCTGCATTGTGGAAGTTCTGTCTTCTGGAGAAACTCTTGCAACAGAAACTAAAACACATCATGCCCACATTAAATATTCCAGCTTCTCTGTGCTCTCCCATTCCTTTGTTTTAAATGCCACCCTGGCAGCAGCAGTGTGCAGATTCCTCTCTGTCCATGAGAACCTATCTCCTTTTTGGCTTGGCTCTTTCCCACGTCCACCAGTGTGCATTGGCATCCAGATCACCTTCAAACGGGCCAGCACTCAACTGGAGACTTTTTCTGAAAAAGGCAGGAGCTGAATGTGTCTAGAAGTGTAGAGATATTTTTAAACCAAGCACAAACGTGCACTGCCACCACCAAGTGTGGTTTTGGAAAACGCAATTTTGTTTTCACCCAGCACTTCTCAGAAACAGCACAAGAAAGGGAAGGCAGTGGGAGAAGGTTTGTTCTCCAGAAAGAACATGTTAAACAACAGCATTAATTATTACTGGGTTTTTATCCTCAGGGGAAAAAACACATAAACAAATAAACAAACAAATAAGATGACACACCTCTCTCCCAACCTGGTGGAATTTATGGCACTGCAAGACTCATTTCCACTGATAACCCTCTTGCTGGCAGCCTACATTGGAATAAAAGGTCTCCCTAGTCCCCAGATCCATCCTGTGCCAGTTCAGAATTATAAATTGCAACTGGAGTCCTAACGGGAAGGGACAAGGGCATAACCAAAACACTGCAGAGGGGAAAAAAAAGTCTGCATTTTACTGCTGTAACGATGGACACAGAAGGGGGTAGGAAATTATTCCCCTACTGCAAAATTGTTGAGGTTGCACAGACTAAAACTATTTTTATTGCAAGAAGAAGAATCCATTGATTTTTTTTTCTCCCTGTTTTCAGCAACCAAAGAAGATATCCAGCTAAACCTTGCAGGAAATATCTGCATGACAGACTGGAGACTTCCACTTTTTGGTTGTTAGAGAAATGGTTTGGTTACTGCAAACTGAACGCTTTCAATTACATGGGGTTTATTTCTTTGGAAGTAATTAAAAACCTGACATTTTTCCTTGAGGTTTCCTTCCATTTTAATGATAGAAAAATATACCTAATGTCAACTAGCTCTTCTTCAGAGCAATTTGCAGCTTCCCATGATCACCAGACCTAGAGGCAAAACATGTCTTAAATAGACCCAGGAGCTGCTTCCCCATGCGGTTATACAGGAGGTTAATCAAGGTTACATGGGCATGTGTGCTGGAGATTTGGAAATTTGACTTTGGGTGGACCAGAGTGCAAAATAGAACAGACCATGTCCGTGCAGCCCTGTGCTAACCTGGTGCCCAGAGCTGAGCAGTGCTGGGAAACCTGCACAGAGGCTCCTCCACGCTGCCCACACGCTCAGCTGAGCCCTCTCCCCAGCAAATCCATCACTTCCAGCACAGCCCATGGCTCTGTGCCTGCCAAAACCAGAGCTGCCCTCACTCTGCTCAGGCACTGCTGCAGACTGAGCTTCAGCCTCCTTTAACTGTTCCAGGAGAGAGTGTGGTTTGATCTGCTCTGCCTCTTGGCTTCTGCTCCACATCTGCCAGGAACTGAACCTGCTGGGGTTACATCCACACAGGGATATGTATTTATAGGTAAGCCCACTGCCTACAGCCATAAAAGGAACTGAGTCAGTGCTCTGGATCTGGCCCTCCAAGGCTTGCAAGTTCTTCCAAGCCCATGTCTCACTGGAGAGGTTTTGGACAGATGGAAAGAAGTGAGATGTTTAGTGGTAAAAATGACACCACTGTTGATTAAGAGAAATGGTGAAGTTTCTCTTGAGGGCAAAAAATTGTAAATTCCCATGAAAATATATCTTCCTCAGAAACTCCTGAGTACAAGAAATCAGAATTTTATAGGGCTTTTTTTTTTTTGCCAAGGAGCTGGGCAGATGTGACTCACTTGCTCTCCCCAGGCCAAATGTTGGTTGATGCCTAGAAAGAGGTTTAAGCCTCCCTCCAGATTCACTGAGACTCTCCATTAGAAACAGCATCCCAGGCCAGGTTCCTGCTGAGAGAAACCTCTCCACAGCTTTCTGGGGCTGTCCACAACACCAGCAGAGGATTCTGTGACGTTCATTGCACATCCAACAGACCTATAACTGTCCTGAACACCTTCCTCTGTTCTGCTCTGTGCCTCATGAAAAACAAGATCTGTGTTCTGGAAACAAGCCTTCTGTGGATGTTGTAAGAGATTTAGTGCTTGGCATCAAGAATTTCACTTTATTCTCTCTGTCTTCAAGCCAGTCAAATTTGATAGGCAGGAAGGGGCCTTGAAAACATCACATTTCTCCAAGGTTTGCACAAAGACTCCACCACACTCTTGCTCCATCTGCTTTTCCACAGGGGAAAGTTTACAAAGTGGGGAATTTCTTCAGTCCTCTGTCCCCCTGGGGTGGGAGGAATCAGGGACCTTGTGCTCCCTGCTCAAGCTGTGCCCAGGTGAGGGCTATGAGATGTGAGGAGCCAAGGGTTCCCCACAGACCCACAGGCACATGAATTGAAATCAGAGGATCTTGGTTGTTTTTACAAGCAAAACAACTTTGGGCAAGATTTAGGGGTTTTTTAACACCTGGCTTTCAAATTATTTATATTATTTTGTAATCAAGAACAAAAGTTTCACCAGCATGCACTCTGTCATAGGACAAGCAAAACAGATCTTCCACCACATGTATTTTTGAGCTTATTCTTTGTCTGTATAGTACCATTACACATCATTTCTATTATTATGCTTATCATTGTTAACATGAAGCTTTCATACTTTTATCAGGTGCCTTGGTTTTTTTATTTCCTTAGGTTTTTCTGTGCTTTGCCATGTGCTTTCTTCAGAATACTTCCAGACAGCTTTAGCTAACAGAATCCATGTTCTTCTCTAGCAGGACTCGAAGTCTGTTAGAAAACAACACTTTGTTCTCCAGAGAAAAAACTGCATTCCTGTGTACCTAGGCCATTAGCACATAAATTTAATTGCTATTAGAGGTGACAGCAACAAAATTCCTGTTGAAAATGTATTATGCAATGCAACATAAATGAGTTTTTCTTGTTCCCTATACAAGAATAGGGGTTATCCCAAAACAGTGATGGGGGCCATACTGGGAAAGGAATTCAACCTTGTTCTACAACAAGTCTGACACTTGCTGCTACTTATGAAGATTTCATTTCTCTAGAGCTTTATTGCTGTTGGAGCATTGAGTGTTTTGGATGTGAAAGAAGATGTGATCAGACATTTGACTCTGAGGGTTCAGCTTTTCAGCTTTCCAGGCAGTTTAGGTGTCTGTCAGGGTAGTGTGGTCCCAGCTGAGCAGGCTGAGCTGTCTGAGCTCCTGCTCCCACTCAGACTGGCCACTATCAATCAGAACATCTCAAATCCACAGCTCATTGTGCTCATTCCAGTCAGGATGAAAGGAGACTCAGGCAATGCATTTTGTACTTGGCTCAAGCACCAAGGTGGGTTCAGCAAACTCTAGGACAAAAGCCCCACTGGAGCAGCTGTCAGAGCAGCATAAAAACTGTGTTTGATCTCCCCTTTGCTTCCAAGGAGGGTTTTGCAGCCTGGATGTCTTGATGAGGATTCCTGCCAACTGTGACTCAGGAAAAGAATTTAAATGTGATGGCCTCAGCCTAGTCCTTGGTGGAATATTTGTCCACATCATAAAACCACTGGACACAATATGGAAATGCAATTGACATTAAACCAAATGATATAATCCCATCTAATGATATTATAATGAATCCCAAGTGGACTCAACATGATTGGGCAAGTATTTCAAAGTGTTACTGAAACAGCTTTTATAGTGTAAAGGTCTGCATTTGCCAACCAGTGGCCAGACACACAGCACAGACTCTCAGAAGTTAGCCAATTCCCACCCTGTAAACCTGTGGCTGCTTCTTAGAACAACATGTTTTTTTAATTAGTGCTTTTACTTTTTGAAGGATTCGAAGGCATTTTCTGAAGTGTGTTTCATTGTTTTTAAATACATTGCTTCTATTCCCAATTAGCTATTTCTGGTCTCTAGTGAAATCCCCCGATGAGTAGAAGGGGATTAAATTTCTGTAAATCTACCATTTATGAACTTGTGAGTTGCTAAATGATGTTGGCCTTTCACCTAATGGCTGGTTGTGCCTGACGTGTCTGCATGGTTTGCTGTGTTATTCCTCTGCTCTGGTGTTATTGTTTTTACTAATTTTGCATAAGGTACATTCTGGCATGGCTCTAAAAACCTGATCCAAATGTATGTGAGCACAGCTGACTGTCTGCTTGATTGAATGCCTTCCAAGTGTAATTTTCAAATCTTTGCTCTGGAGAAATGGGGAGGGAAGAGAGAGAGAGCTTTCCCTCCAATCTGGGATTGCATCTTTATTTTTGGCCAGCTTGAGAAATTCATCCCTACAAAAAAAAATAGAAAGATCATTTTTTAGCTCAATGCTGCTCAAGGACCTGGATGTTCTTGAAAGCTGCCCTTGGTGTCCCTGTAGATCACTTGAAATACTGAACACATTCACAAAATTTGGAGATTGTGTCTGATGTCTTCTAATGTGTTTCACACACAAGCCTGAAATAGATGAAGAAGGTTTTTTTTGATTCAGCAACATTTGCAAAAAGCATGTGTTTTACATTTCCTCTTTATTGATCTAAAGAGCTGCAGAATATTCAAGTTGATAGAAAAAGAAACTCTGTATAGGTGGCCTTACTGCAGCTTGCATTCTATTTTCTGATAATTGTTAAATTATTTTCCAGTAAAGTTTGCCTGGAGACAACGATTGTCCAGAATTACAGTGTTACAGAGAGCACAGGCATTCCTCCAGTTGTATGGGGTTGTACAAACTTCCACCAGTGACCATCTCAGCTGCAGGTGAGCTAAGAGCCAAGGACCCATTGAGTGGAGTCTGGGCTCCTTCCTCCCTCCAGCCTCTAGGGCAGACAATTATTCCTCAGAGTTTTGAGAACATATTTTGGTCTCTGTCCAACCCAGACTGTAGCTCCGAGAGGCTTTAATCTTTACCCCTGTTCAAGCTGAAGCAAAAGCATCCTTCATCTTCAGACCTTTAGCTCTGAGCTTGCTCACCCTATTAGACCTCTCCTAGGTTCACCTAATGCTCACCTAACACCCAGTCACCCTTCTGTAATCCTGCCTGAATTCCTCTGGGCTCCCTCAGGAGCTGGTTACAGCTCTTGCACCTCCACTGTGGAACAAGACAGGTCTTCTGCTGCCTCCACCCATGTTTGGTTCTGGGGCAGAGCAAAAACAACCACCCAAAAAACAAAAGGCTGTGAACTGTACAGAGCTGTGTTACACACTGGGGCAAACACGAGGGCAGGACACTTTTAAAGCACCTTTGCTGTTGATTAAGAAGTTCAAGTTCAAGACTTGCTCTTCAAATAGACTGGAGACTCTGAGCTGATCAAGCTGAGGTTACCTGATGCCAGGCAAATGTTTGTGCACACTCTCAACCACAGAGGACAGCTTGTCCACTGCTCTCAGCAGCTTAGCCTACCTGAACCCTGGGATTAAGAAGATTAAAATGTAAGAATCCATAATCAGTGATCAAAATGATCCCTCTTGGCCTTGAGACACAGTAATTCTTTGACAATCTCAAACACCCTTGGAGATAGCAGTGGATGAGAAGTGCCTCTAGCAGGCAGTTTGAAATTATCCCCACAGAACTTGCTTAACCAGTTAGGTTTCTACACCACAGCAATACCTTCACTGAGACTACTGGAAGTCATTAGAGTGCTTTTGAGTTATTTATATCCAGTGAGGATTTCCCCAGGAAAGGGAACATGAAAGATGATCTTGTCCCAAAATGCCTGGAAAACAAGCAGTGAGCTTTTACTTGAGAAAACAAAGGATTTGCCATCTTTGCAAGCAATTGGGGTCCCTTCGTGATGTATTCAGCAGAACATTTCTGGTCAGATGTGTCATAATGCTTTTGACTACTATGATAATGTTAGTGGCTGAAGACAAAAACAGAATGATAAATGTATTAGGCTCAAAAGTAAAATTCATCCTGTTTGCAGATCTCAAGAACAAATTTAGCTAGACTTGTTGATATTTCCAAGGACACGGCATAATGCAACACCAAGAAAAAAATTTAAGAACTCAGTCCTCGATCTCTGCTTGGGAAAGGTCAAATTCAAAGAACCTTACTTGGTTTTTTCCTGATTTCAGTGATTCATTGGACTTCTGTGTTGTCCCTTAGAGTACAAATCCTGTATGTTTTAGTGGGAGAGTAAGCAATTTTCAAGGGCACTTTTCCACCCTAAGTGAGGAGAAAAAGGTGTGATCACTCACAGATATATATCATGTTACCAAAGTGTCTGCCATTGCCATAAGGTATTGACTACTCCAGGATTTTCACCTGTTCCTTTTGGGTTAGTGAGTCTGTGTAAGAGCAGCTCACCATCACACAACAGCAGTCTTTCAAACAAACAACAATTAAAACAAGAAAGAAATGGAAAGAAAGAAAGAGAGAAGGAAAGAAGGAAAGGGCATTTTGCTAGAGAGGAAAATAAAAAACCAAGAGCAGGCAACAATCAGACAGTTTTAATCTTTTCTTGAGTAAAGTGTGGTAGGTACAGATCAACTTTGTTTGTTCAATACTTACTCTATTTTCCTTTAACCTGCTCTGAAACGAGGACTGGAAGCACTTTGCTAAATGGATTGAAATTATCCTGGCTTCACAGCATGCCTTGTAAGTGCCCTGGTACTGTCTGTGGTCCTGCTGTTTGGAGACTGCCTGCAGTGATGCCCTTTCAGGGGTTTCCATAGATCCCCTCCCCTGCTATGGCAACAGCACACTCAGCTCTGCTCCTCCGCAGCTCCAGAGCTGTTTGCACCAGCCAGGGGCTGCTCCTTGGGGAACCAGGCCTTCCACTGGCTCTGAAAGCTCAGACCTGCCCAGGAGCAGAGTCCCCTCAGAGTTTGTGGGACCCCAGCACACCCAGCACCTGCTGCCAGGTGTAGGAGGCACCTGAGATTTGGCATCTCATTCCTGAGGCCAGGCTTGCCCTGAGAGGAGGGAACAGGTCACTGGATCTCTCTATGGGACTTTCACCATCTGAGCCACTTTCCTCTACACATCATTGCCTTCAGATAGGGGTTTCCTTGCAGAAAAGGCAGTCTTGGCACCAGGGAAGCTGAGAGATGCTGCAGCCTCTCCATGGCACAAACTCTGCTGTTTTCAGAGAGGCAGAAGGACTCAATGACATCATGTAAATTAGATGCACCTCTGTCTGCTTATTGCCTCACCTCATTGATTTTAGATCTGGTAGAAAGAATTCTGAACTCCATCCATAGATATTTTGTCCACAGTCTCATGTTTCTAACAAATTTTCAGATGTTTTGCTGTATTTAAAACTTTTAATTGTGGGCTAATTGCACATCTCCTGTGGGCTATTACCTCCTCCATCCCCCTAGCCTGGAAGATAATCTTGTGGCAACCTCTTTATGTGAATTATTTGCCAGGCATTACTGATATTTTCTTAAATTTTTGAAACTGATAGATATCTAAGGGAGCAATCTACACACATGCACAATACTCACCTCCCCAGATAAATGGAGAAAGTTCCCACCTATTCCAGGGTGCCAGGAACAGATGGTGGGAGACTTCATTGCTGCTGTATCAGTGCCTTTTCCTCCTAAAAACTTCTGTACAGTTCAAGGCCCAGAGATGGAATGATATTTTTGCATTCACTGAATTCTCAGTCGATGTGTGTATCTGTTGATTTAGTGTTTCTCTTCACCATTATGTGGAGGGAAGTTGCCTGAGGCAAATACAGTACTTAGAGGTGTAGTGTTCCAGGAAAGCCCCAGCTGGGAAGTCTGGCCTAGACCCATGGCAGTGTCCTCCCTACCAAACATCTCTCATTTCTTTTCCCCTCCTGCCTTGAGTTTGATGTGAGCTGCCCCTGTTTGTGGTATCAGAATCACTGAAGAAGATAAATATTGGAAAGAGGAGCTGAGAGAGATGCAAATGTAGCACTTGGCCAGTCCTCAGAGAGCCTACACCTTCCCTCCAACCTTCACACAATATTGATGGTTTCATAATGGACATGCAGGAATATGGGATCAAAGGGAATATCTGAGTGTTATTGGTTCTAACTACCCAAGCTTAGCCACACTTTTATCTTTAAAAGCCTTGGAGAAACAGCTTCTGGTTTGTTTTCCATTCCATCTGATACAGCTTGCCTTAGTAACCAATTAGCATTTTGTGATTACATGTAATAATTCCACATGCTCAGGCTGTGCACTTGGTGTTTCTGAATGCTGTGCTTCAGGCTGAGGTGACACATGGGGGACTGTGACCCCGGCCCTGGCAGCTTCAAAGCATGTAAGGTCATCATGGTTAAGAAAATCTTTTGGTGTTCAGTCCAGTACAAATTGCCCCATTTTTTTTGCTTTTAATTTTTTTTACATCACTATATTGAAAAAAATATAAAAATATCTTTATTCTGTAGAGGTGATCTAATAAAGGGGACACTGTGAGGTACAGTTCTTTCCAGAACAGAAGTCAAGATGCTTTTGTGGTCATGCATGGGGAAAAAAAAGAGGGACAAGGAAAGCAGTTATAGCTTTTTTACTAATCTGTATCTTGTGAGAGTCCATTTTGTGTGCCTATAGCAATACAATTTGAGGACATGCTTTATTTTACTGCCATTTCTCTGTATTATAGATACTAATCATTAAACTCCCAAAACTATTACAGTTTGTGAACCACTTGAAACGTTCAAGCCATAAATCAGCAAAAACCTGCACCAAAATCAGAATTCACCTCTGCTTCTTTACTTAATTCCTTTTCCCTGTTTCCTCCAAAGAAAATGCCGGTTGTGACAGACGCCACCAGGGGAAAGGAGCAAGTCCCCAAATCCCAGGCTGCAAAGTTTACATGCCAGAAGTGCCTCCGTCCCCTGGCGTTCGGTGGAGCTGATTTGTGGCTGCCAGGCAGCCCGCAGGACTCCTGGTACCCCCCGAGCCGGGAGCGTGTTCGCTTTCCAGTGGCTGCCCGCCCTGCAGCATCCCTGGTGCTCGGTGCCAGCCCGCATCCCAGACCGGCCATCCCGGCTTCTCCGGGGAAAGCCGCGGAATCCAGAGCCCAGAAATGCGGGCTGGGCTCTAACTGCTGGCCCCGACTGGGAGGAAAGGGAGCGGTTGTTTGGAGTGGGGAATGAAGGAGCAGTGCTGAAGTGGCTGTGAAGTGGCTGGTGATAACTGGAAAACGGGGGTGATGCTGCCTGCAGGCAGTGGCACTCTTGCAGGCTCCAAAAAACCAACTATTTCCATCATTTGCTGCCTGTCCTTCAGGATGCAGAATAGCTCTGTGTATAGTATCTTTTTCTTTTTTTCTCCCTTTCTTTCCCCACAATTTTTTAATCTCCAGATTTAAACCCGTTTCAGTTTGCTTGTGACACTCTCCCTGACTGAGGGGGCAGCTCTGAAGGACTGAAAATCTGGACTATAAACCTGGTACTTGAGTTTCCAGCTGAGGAGACAGCAGAGGTGAGTAGGGGTGCAAACTTCCACAGCAGCAAGATAACAGCTGGAGGTTTGAGGAGCCTTCTTGGAGCATGAACCTGACCCCTGAGCTGACACAACAGCACAGAAATCCCCAGGGGCCTTTGTGGGACCAGATGTCAGGCTGTGGAAATCAGTTTTATAGAGATTTTCAAATATCTGCATCATGTCTTGTTAATTGCTAGTTGATATATTTTATGTTTTTCAGGCTTTACAGTGTCTTTATTTGCCTATATCAATATGGAATGGGTACAAAACAAACACAGACCTCCTCATGGACAACCTGCCTACAGGTGGAAAGGTTAATTCAGTGGAAACCTTGGCTTGAAATGAATAATTGAGCCATCCATAGCTACATCCATGTTTAAACACTCTCACCACTGCCTTCTGCCAGCATCCAGCTATTAAAAATAGCAACAACATAGAGTAGCTTGAGCCAGCTTTGTATTTACTTGTGTGTGGTTTACAAGAGATATTTATTGAATGGTTTCTGATGGTCAACAACCACTGTGAATAAATATCAAGGTCTGTGTCATTCATGAACTATGATTAAAAATCATTGCTGGACTTGGCCTGAGTGGTGAATGAAAGATATTTGCAGTCTGATCTCCTGGGGGCCATGGTGTGACACAGGGCACTGGCCCTATCAGGACCTCATCTGTGACAAATCTGTGCAGAGAATGTGTCACCTGCACAGCTGGGATGGTGCACAGGGGACTCTCCACATTAAAATGGGATGTTTGCCAACACCACTGACAGCCAGGCCAAAGCCTGCTGCAAAATCTGCTGCTGTGCAGAACATGGACAATTTACCAGCAGTGCTGTGCTCTTACAGAAGGGGCTTTAGGAAAAGTGCTTTTAGTCATTATTTACAGAAAACCTGTGAAAGAGCAGGACTGTCAGTTCAGAATGCATGGATCCCACAGTTCCATTTGTCTAAGTGCTGGTGAGTCTTATCTGGTGCTGTTTGGAGGATAATAACAGTGATATTCCCAGGATAAAACCTGGAAAGCCACTGGACAGAAGGGATAAGAACTTCTCACAGGATAAGAGGAATTGTGCAGATAAAGCAGGATGTCATTCCTCTTAAGCTTCTCCCCTTAGTGCTCCCCAGGAGCTGAGGTGAGATCTGTATTTTACTTGGCTTCCAGCTCACCTTGCTCCTTGACCAAATCATTTATCTCCCTCATATTTCAGCCCAGCAATCCAAAGAAATGCAAACTTCCCAGAAATGGGCATGAGCTATGTGCACAGACAATTGAAGTGGTGAGGAGTATAAGATGTAATTCCACACCTTGTGCACATCCAGCCTGAAACTAACTGCAAACCTTTTTTTATTTTAATAGTGCATGGGAACCTTGGTTCCAGAAACCACTTTAGGTCACTGTCAAGTACCTAGTTTCCCCACATTTCTAGAACACTGCATCAGGGAAGTTGCTAGTTTGTGAAATACAGGATTACAGAAATGAGTCACAAATGCTTACTGATAACAGAAAATAATTGTAGAAGTCTCATTACTATTTCTATATTTACTACTAATCAAATTAAAGAAAGCAACAAGATGAAAGTTTTAAAGTCTGCATAGAAACAGAGAATCTTTCCTCTAAAAAGTTTAATTTCCTGTGAGGAAGATTAGACTTATTGATGCATTTCTGCTCTGCTCTGAACTGCACAGCTCTGTCACCAAGCTGGGAGTGGAGTCCCTGTGCCTCCTCCAAAAAGACTGGGAGAGCATCCTTGTCACCTTCTTTGTGTATTTTACAACACTTGAAACATAAAATAACCACTTTTTTCATCTTAATCAAAGGCCAGTTTCTCCATTTATACTTTTCCACACCACTGAATGAAGTGGAAGAGTTTTGCAGGTCCCTGAGGTGTACAGCTGGAACCAATGCAGGACTGCAGAAGGTGCCTTGCTCTCTGCAATATTGATTGTGCAGCCTTTCAGAGGGAACATTTCCAATTTTTTTTTTTCCAAATAATTAAAGTATAATATTTTACAGCCTGATAAAATTTACAGGGACCCTTGGCAAGTAATTATAGTGCTTCTTTAAAAGAGACCCCATAAAAGATGCATGATTAGAAAGTTAAGGATCTGGATAGAATTACAACGATGTGACAAATAATTTACAAGTGATAAACCATCCCAAGGAGAGGGGGAGGGTGATTAAAAGAAAAAGGGGGAAAAAGACATTAAACTAACCAGTGGTGAAATATCACAATTAAAATAATAAATTTGCCCCCTGTGTTTAGTGTTAAGTTTTTGTAACTACAAGTCTCTGTGCTTTGGCTAGAGAAAAGATTCTCTCTGGCTAGAAAGCTCCAGCTTGATGTTGATGTGAGGCATTTCTTTTCATCATAGGTTGTTCTGAATTTGGCACTGTAGCTTTCATTTTATTACATACTGTATAGATGTTCTGCAGTACTAATGATCCCTAAGACTGTGGAACAGTAGCTTGGAAGATTTTTATCTGCCTCCAGATGTTGGCCAAACTCATTTTTTATAGAGCACGTTTATTAGGTTTCAGCTGGGGAAAAAAAAAAAAAGGGATTCCAGCTTAAAACACTTTGGGGAAAATGCAAGTTTGGATCTGGATTGGAATTTTGATGGCAGGACCCACGTAGCAAGAGATGAAGGGCAGCTGTGACAAAATGAAAAAGGGAAAAAATTCTTTGTCATTTTTTCCTCATATTAATTTCTCCCCCTGATACAAATACTGAGGTCAAAGTAACAATCAGCACCAGACCAGACCTACAACGAGTGGCTGCTGCCACTGGGACTGGTGACCATCAGCTGTCCTGAGCTGGGCAGGGAATACCAGCTCCCACCCACATGAGGAGGTGGGAGGCAGGGGTACAAAATGGGCTTCACTCAAAAAGTGATGCAGAACGTGACACCCAACATCCCCTGTGTGAAAGCTTTTCACAGCACAGGGCAGAGCAAAAGGCACCTTACACCAGCTGAGGATCCATGTGGATCTTCCCACTCACCTTTCCCCTCACATGGACAACAAAATCAGTAATAATCCAGCCTGTAAAGAAAACTTCCTTAGTTTTAATTCCTGTGTTGGCTCTGTCTCCTATAGCAGAAAGACCTTCGAAGAAAACAGCAACATGTGCTGAGACTTCCAGCTGATTTACAGAGCAGGGAGACTGATTCTCCACCAGGTAATCCATTGCATCCCTCATCACTTTAAGAAAGATGTGTCCTCCTTGAGTCAGTCTATATTTTATATTATATATATACATATATATTTTTTATTTACATTTATACATATTTCTATTTTGCCTTGACAACTTCAAGTAATATCTAAGAAGCTCTAACAACTAAATGAGAAAGGGATATTTCTGCCTTGTTAGCACACAAGATAACTTGCAGCCATTTTAAAGGCACTGATTTTTTCACTGAAGCCCCATTATTGATAACTCCAGATGTCAGATCATCTGAAATGCTCCACGTCCTGGCACTGAGGATTTTATTCCAGCTCTTTTGCATCTAAAGAAGTTTCACAGAGCAAATACCTAAGTCAAGACAGGCTGGGTGCTGAAGGTGTAGGAGCATGAATTTGACACCAGGTTGATTTTAGTGCGCTGCTGATTTATCCTGCAGTAATTGCAGAATCAAGCACATTAATCAGATTGATTTGTGCACATCTGTTTTTCAAAAAACCAGATGTTGGATCAGAGGAAAAAGAAGTGCAATTCACCTTAAACCAACTGACGTAAATCAGGAGTCAAATAATTGAAGGTACCTGCAATAGATGCCCTTGGCAATGAGAGAATAACGGTGCCTGAGATCTCATGGTCCTTGAGAAGCCCATTTTGGGGCTCACTTTATTTTATTAAATCACTCACATGAGTAGCCCCAGTGTCTGTAGTTTATTGATAGAAGAAGTCTTTCAGTGGTTTTGCGAGACTCTTGGTGGGACATAACCATCTCTTCTCATATTCTATTATGGCAAAAGAATATTATATTATATTTCTCTTCCGAGCATATGTGATAATTCCTCCCTAAACTCCTTTATTGGGGCAGACTCTAATTTATTCACAAGTAACAGTGAATTAACAGGAACTGGAATAAAGTGCATTTTTGCAAATAAAAGGTAAAATACTTCTCTAGAACTAGCAAAACGCTCTGGGCTTATCACCTCCCGAAGATGATCTGAAGAAAGGATTTCAAGGCCTCAGTTGTCACTTGCAATATCAATCAGACCTTACCTTCCCCATGCCCTGAGTGCAGAACAGTCAGTGAATAAAATCAGAAAGAGAGAAACTACAGGAGAAACTAAGGAGATTTCCCAAAGAAACACCTCTCCTGCTTCTCTCATTCTAGCCCTAGGATCCAAACGTTGTAACCCCGCTGCCTTATTCTTGCGGTTTGCTGAGTGGAAAATGCACATGTGTTCAAACAGCTGTATCGTCGGGGGCTCCATCCCAAACGCAGCACAACATCTGTAGGACAAGGGAGAGGTGTCAAGTGAAGTGTGTAAACCTGGAGCTAACGGCAGAGAGCCTTCTGTGAGGGCTGAGATTCCCCTCCCGCAGCGTGGCAGGCGGCTCGATGTTTCCCAGACGTTCTCAGGGACACCTTCTGCGGCATTGCTCGTGCTTCCCTGCCCGCGCCTCGCGCGCGGAGATCCCCGGCAGCTCCGCGGCAGCAGATTGTGGGATCTCGCCTTCTGGGGGCTGTTTGTTCGCACCGTGTCTTCCGAGCAGCTTGAGAGTGGAATTTTGTTACTCTCCAGCCCTTTCCTTTCCTCAAAGGATCCTGTCAGGGGTAGCACGCGCCCAAGGAGCTCTCGCTGCACTCACTGTGCCGCATTCGTAACTCCTGCGCTAAAGGCATTGGTGGTACTGGTGGGATCAATGGCTGGGGAAAGAGAATTCTGTCCCAAATTTTTTTAATGAGGCACTACTCTCATGCTCTGAAGCCAAAATGCCTCTTGTCTATCCAACAGGCAAATTGAAAGTAAGATGGTTTTGCAGTTGAAATAAACACAAATACATATTTTCTTTTTCTTCCTTAATCTCATTTTAAGAACTGAAATGTAACAATTGCAGGCTTAAAAATGCACCAGCTGTGGAAGAAAGCAAGGAGCATCCTAAAAAGAGGGCAGTATTTCATCCTTGTGATGATCCCAGCATCAAAGATGGACTGTGAGTTTCCCCATAGTCTGGGAACGTTCTGATCCAGGGTTTGGCTCCAATCTTTGAGTAAGTTACAGCCATGTGCTAAGCTTGGATCCAGACTGGAGTCTTCCCAAAATCTGAGGAAGTTCAGACCCAGGATTTTGGCTTCAGCCCACTGCTAATTCAAACCAAACTGTCATCTAGATTCTGAGTGGGAATGAGTCAGAAGGCCTCAGCAGCTGACGAGGTGTCCACACTGTGTAATCACCACGCACGGTTTGGCAGCCAGCACGGGCCCTGACTCAAGAGTGGAGATCACGGTGGCACCTGTGACTTGCAGACCTTTCGTGGCTTCCAGGGCCCCTCTGTGTGCCCAGCACCCACACCACAAGCAGTGCATCTTGGAGGAGGTGATGGTTTAGCCCTCTGAAGCACCTGGACTTCATCCAGGTTTCAACCAAGAACCAAATGAAATCTCTTCATGAAATATGACCGCCTCCGTTATTACACAGCTGGAACCCTCTGCTCCTGCGCAGGGAGAAGTTACTGTGTGTTCCCATCTCTTTACTGGCTCTACTTGCTTGCTGCTGGGAGTCTCCTGTCTGAACCTGGTGTTACTCAGAGAACATCTTTATTCCAGAACACTGGGGAGACCTAATTAACTGAGCAAAGCTGCCCTGCATGGCAGTGGGGAGGTTCATTGTGCTGCTGGCAGCGTCAGATCTGAGCCTGCCTTGCCCTGTGGCACCCACTCACTGCCTCCCTGCTGCCTGGGGACTCCTGTGAACCTGCAGTGGGACTGGGTCTCGTCATGTGAGAGAGGTTTTACATCAAATCTGCAACAAACACATCAAGGATTGCTCCCCTACATCCTCATTTGGATTTCAGAAGCAATCTTTTTCAGAACACCGCCCTGCACACACAGTTCCTTGTCCCAGTCTCCACACATTTGGAAGCAGCCATAGCCAACTTTGCCTTTCTCATGCAGCACCCAGTTTCTTCCTGCTTTCATTATTAACAGTGTTTATTATCAGCACTGTAGTAATACAATCAGATCATTAAGTGCTTTGCAAACATGCAGGAAGACAGTTTTACAAGATATTCCCCCCTCTGACCAGAGCCTGGGGTGGAGGCAAACTTAGTTGGTCTGCTTTTTCCCACTAGCAAAGAGTGCTCAGTGAAGGAGAGGACAACTTCTCCTCTAACTGCCCATTGCCCAAACATCTCTATTCAAAGAAAGCAGGAGGGGGAAAGCAGTGCTGTAAGAAAGCACATACTTGATAGAGAAATTTAAAAGAACAGGATTTCTCCATGTTATGCCCTCCCAGGATTTCAGCTTTTCTAGAGTAAGAAAAAATCTGTTTCATGCCAGACTCTGTTTCTCCCTTCCTGCACCCATACCACGGGACCCAGATGCCCATCCTACAGTTTTAGGAGAGCCAGTGTGCTCTGGGCTGGCAAACAGGCACCACGAGGTCAGTGCTGGGCTCTGCCTGTGCACAGCACCTTAGCTGGAGTCCAGGTATCTTTAGTGTATCAAACAAAAAGCAGCAAAGCTCCTTCCCACAGCTCCAGCCATGGCACAGCCATGCACTGCTCTCCAAGAGTGCTGCCCTCCTGGGGCAAAACGTCTCCACCCCGGAGGGCACTGCCAGAAATTGCCCAGCAGGGGTTCCACAGATAGAGGGGCACATCAGTGTTTATCCAGTGCTTTTCCTCTGTGAGGAAAGAGTTAAAAAAAAAAAAAACCAGGCATGGAGTGGTGTCTCTCATGGAATCACGTGTGGGGAGAATAATGCAAGCAAACCGCTTTCGCAATGATGCTGAGGTCACTCGACCACAAGCCTCCATCTCCATTATGTGTGAGGGAGATAATGGGGCAGAACTGTGGGCAAAAGTTCTGCTCCTGGGAATCCTGTCAAACCTCCACAGGCCTTGGAGACACCTGGAAGAAGATAAGCATGATAATTATTTTCTAAAATAAGAGGCACTTCTATTCTTTCCCTCCACCCACCCCCACCCCACAGCAAGTCAGCAGCCTGTTGTGGTTTTGTTCCACGTGATTCCTTGAAGAGAGACAAAGAAATGCAACATCCCATCAGAGTGAATCACACAACTTGGAAATTACCTGATTCACACGTTTTTTCCATTCTCTGTCGCTGATGTGAGTCCTGACACAAAAAGAGAAATGATATGTCATGGTGTTCAGTCTGTGAACTGGACTCTGTGCTCCATTCTGCAGCTCAAGTCACAGGAAAACACTTTGTTCTCCTGAAGAGTCTTCTTTTCAGACATGGCTGAATGCCTGCACAGGGCAGACACTCAAAGACCTTTTGGGGGGGTCAGAAAAGCAAAAATGTGACATTTGTGTCAGTGTGACTCCAAGACATGAAATGCTCAAGATGTGGGCCCTGGTTCCCCATCAAACACCTGATGACAAGGTGCAGCCAGAGGGATTCACACAGGTTCTGCTCCTCTGCATGATGATACCAACCTGCCTCAGCCTCAGCACTTCTGGTTGCTGAAGTGCCTTTTTCAGCAGATGCTGAAAAAAGGCCCCTAAGATGGGGCCTTTTTCCCTGAAGGATTCTCACCACAACACAACTGGTTCAGAGAGACTTTCTTCTCCTCAGCCCTTATTGCTGCTTTCAAACATTAGTCACAAGCATCTCACTGGGCATTTCTTTAGGTCAGAAACTGTAATTTTTTTCCTTTTTATGAAACATCAAGTGTCATCTCACTAAGGAGCTGCCCCACAGAATAAATCACAGACACAAATAAGAAAATGGCTTATTTCTGTATCTAATTGCATAGAAAAATCTTATTGATTACTTATTGCACAGAGAAATCTTCATGGTAGGGGCACTGGAAGCCAAATGATGCAGCTTCTTTTGCATGACAAATCTATGACAAAAAACTGGTCTCCATAGTCAGCTGAAAATTTCCTGCTGACTGGAAGAGGGAGTCAGGCTCCTTGTGACTGGAATAAAGTTGCATAAGAAGCTCATTCCAGGAGTTAGCCTGGCACAGGAGGGGACACAGGATCTGGAGAACATGCAGAGTGCATGCTAACTGCTGCCTTGGCTTATCTTGGTTTCAGTGGCTCACTCAGCCATTCAGACTGACACATATGTACTTAATGTATTTCAGAAAAACCTGTTTCCAAACCAGTGTGAGCCCCGTGGCTGGCATCTCCCAGCCCAAAGTGCCAGCTGCTGGCAAGTTGCTCTTTTCATGGTTTTTATTGGAATTGTTTACACAGGGTGGGCCAGCAAAAGGGGAGGAGGGAACAGTGAAAGGGAAAACAGCATTTCCCCCTACCCTTGTTGTCTTCAGTTTGTTTGATATTTGCCATTATTATGTAACTCTGTTTGGGGCTTCCAAAGTTGTTAGTACCAAGTTTGGTGGCAGTCCTGCCTTGCATCTGTGGAAAAGCCAGAGCGTTGGTTCTGCTTGGGGTTTTTTATAATTATTTAGTTTTAAATGACTTTCTTCTAGGACATGTACCACATTTGGAGCAGTATTTGTTCCAGATGTGCCTGAGCTTAAAATCTGGGCCTAAATTATTTGGAAACTCAGTGAATTTGAGATGTGGCTTTACAGTCTTTCTCCAAAAGGCTTTTCCTCCCCAAAGATACATGCTGTCTTCCAGACTCACTTCTGTGTCTGATCAACCTTTTCATTTTAGAGATCACCTGGGTCAGTGTGGATGATAAAATCACTGCAGCCAAGCTGTGCCCAGGCCAGCTGGACAGCCAAGAGCTGGATGGAGAGACAAGGAGGTTAAAGGGTTTTTAAGGGCAAATGGGCACAACCATAATGACAGTAGTATCTTGGGTATTATGACCTACAGCCCAGTGGTCCAGGCGTGCTCTTTCCTACCCAAATAGTCCTTTTGCATCACTGGCAGCCAAAGAGTCCCACTAGATCTCATCTCTCCCAGGGCACCACTGTAAATAACTCCTGGTTTGTCCTGAAGCATTGACGCTGCATGGGTAAAACCAAGGTCAGGCTTTTCAGTATTATCCTGAACTGGCCACTCCCTGGCTGAAATCTGCTGTGCCACAGAGTGTAGGCTCTCAATTCTATAACATTTAGACACCCCTTGTAACAGTTACATACCCCTTTAGAACCAAGAGCTCTTGTGTCATTAAATTCTGGATGTGTGTTTCACATGCTCATGTCTAAAAAAAAGGGAAAATAAGTAAAGATTCATTATTTTAAGAGAATAAAGCCTAAAAATAAGGTAATGAATGAAGGGGGTATAACATCCCTTGCAGATGACTAAGAGTTTATAATTAATATGTGGTGGTTTACACAGCCACAGAAAATAATACCTGTGGCCTCCCACACAGAGCAACAGAAGTCGTGTTGGTCTCACCATAGTCAGCTGTGATGGACTCCCACGGTGCCTGCTGGAAGCCCCCCTCCTTTGCAAGGGGAAGGAGACACAGTGGTTGTATCTTCCCTGAGGTTGGAACACGAGTTTTGCACAAAATAATTTTCCTGCACTGTCATAGCCCTGGTGGGGGCAGAGGAGACATCCTCTGGAGATGGTTGGGATGGAATCAGCAGTGGCAGGCAGCTCTCTTGGGAGCAGCTGGGCTAAGTGTAGGTGTAGGTGGTCCCAGTGGTGAGCCCAGTGTTTAGAAGGGAAAGCACTGCTCACTCAGGGCAGCACACAGTGAAATTCCTGTCATCCTTCAGCCTGCAGGCACGGAGGACTGAGAGGGAAAATGCTGCATCCAGCTCTCACTGGTTTGGAAGGCTGAGTCTAGTTCAGTTCTCTGCTGAGAACTCAGAGAAAAAGAGGAGGCACAGGCAGCTGAGTACAGCTGGTGGAAAGGAACAATAGAACTCCTTCCACTTCCCCTTGAGCATGGTGTTAAACATGGACAAATCACCCAGAGAACCTTTCAGGGACATTGGACACCACCAAGAGGGTTTGGGTGTCAGTCCTTCCTGCTCTGACCAACTGCACTGTGCGTGTGGCTCTAGGGACTTATATTTTCATTCCAGGTATTTGTGTTTACTTTTTTTTTTTTCTTTTTGCAAGCACTTTGAATCACTCAGGGAGCTATTTGTGGGTCTGAAATAACATCAGATCAGACCTTCTCACGGTTCTTCAGTTCCCTGGGAGCCAAAACATGGGGGACAGAACAGATCTCACAGTAATTTTTGCCACACAAACTGCACCCAGGGGAAGGCAGGGTAGAAGTCCATTAAAATATATAATCATAAACAATGAGATATTTAGGTTTAGAGGGGAGTTTCTGTAGAGTCTAAATACACAGGGTAAGGATCAGAGGATGATGGGGATTCCTTTCCTGGTTCCATACATCTTACCTGCTGTTCCCCAAGCTTTGTACAGCATCCTGTGCTTCATCATTGTATTTACACCCCAAAAGCACACTGGAAGGTGCTAGCTGTGGAATGGATTCCACATTTGTAGGGAAGATGTGATGGATCTGGACCTTGTGGAACTGCTTGAGAGCTACTTCAGTGTGGGTTTTTGGAGGATCCAGTGTTTGCTCATCTTGGCTTAAAAGGGATGTTGCAAGATAATTTTAACCCCTTTTAAAAGCAAAGAGCTTCAACTTGCTTTGTTTCCATTCCTTTCCAAGGCTTTGTTACAGAATAAAAAGACATGGAGGTCTCCTAGATTTCAAGTGGATTTCCCTCAGCTGTAGGGTGAGGGAGGGATTTTAAGGAACAGGCAGTGCAATGGTTCCTCTGTGACAGTAGCTTTTAAAGCCCTTGTGCACAGATTCATCACACCAGAGAGGAAGGTAAGTAAATGAAGACCCACATTGAGCAGTAATCCCCTAAAACCCCTCCTGCTCTGGAACAGCTAGACCAGAGCTAGCAGCACCCAGCACAGCTCTGTAGAGCTGGACAGGAGTACCCTGTGGAAATTTGGCATCATTTTGTGGCACTGGAACACCACAGAGCAGTTTCACATATATGGAGCCACAGAAAAGCTAAACTTGCCAATATAAAACAACTCCAACATTGTTAATATTGTATTTTTGCAAAGTAGATAGGAAATGTAAAGACAGTAGACTAAACAATAGCAGGAGTGCTAGAATTAGATGGGAGAAGATGTAAATAGGGAAAAATTGAAAAATGTAAAGGAGAGTTATTGTGATATTGAACAAATGCAAGCATGAAGCTATTGGAATTAAAAATGTTTGTGATTTAGGTCCTTTTGTATAAAATGACTAGAAAAAGTATGAAAGCATAAATGAGGAAGCATTACTGAGAGGCTGGTGAGACAGGCTGAGACGAAAATGAAAGGAAGGTAGGGGTGTATCAGACTGAAGAAAATCTAAAGAATCAAAGGCAATTTATGGCAGAAAACATTTTGCATTCAAATTGTCCCATTTCAGGAAGATGCCACTAAATTCTGTAGCAACCAGCCAAGCCCCAGCCTTTGGACTCAGCATATTGAATTTTTTACCAGAACCACCAGAAAACATTTGCATGTTTTTGCACTGCTATCTTCACTGAATGTGTTAGCTCAGGATCGCCCCCATTTTTTAAGGTCTCACCTTGACCTCTCCCAGGCACAAAGGTGCTTCAGCTCTTTTGGAGCTCTCATTTAGTTTTGCCCCAAGGTTTTACAAGCAGGGTGGCAATTAGGCTCTCCTCTCTTTAAGGCAGAACCTTTCAGGGCAGGAGCTGAAGCCATAATTTGCTTCACAGCAGCCCAATGAGGCACCATCCATCAGTGGATTTTGACACATGGCACAGCCATGCTGAGGGCTCAGGAGGTGGGACAGCTGTTAGATTTTGCTGTGGAACCATCAAATCCTCCCTTCTTCTCAGTGTTGTGAAATTTCAGGCCAATTTTAAGAGATTTTACATCACCAATATGTGAAACAAAAAGCAAAAAAGCACGGCTCTATTTTTAAACAGCAGAGAGAAAAAAAATTGAACTGAGTTTTCTTATAATGCGGAAAATGAGCTTGTGATATCTTGAGCTCTTAAGAAACTTGTGGAGGGCAGTAACTCCCCCTGTGCTCATGCTCTGATCTCCACAGAGAGCTGCCACGGGCACAAACACAGGCCATGCTGGAGGAGCAGGGTGATGGGGGTGAGTCTGTGGGTTAAACTGCTGGTGATGGCAATCTGACCTCCCTATCTCACATATCTGGGGGATATCCTGCAGTAGATCAATCCAGTGCACTGGACTGAGAGCTCTTTAGCAGTTGAAGTCCTTTGAATTCACCAATTTTGGTCGAAATTTCCCCAGAAATAATGTAATTTGTACATTTCAAGGCTGTTGTGCATTTCAAATGTAAGCATAGTAAGTTAAGAGATTTGGGAGATTTCCTTCAAAAGGGGATTGTGAAAAGGCTGATGTTGAGATATCTATTTTATTAGCAGCTGGTTAAGAAAATAGCCCAAATAACACAGTTTGGAGAAGGAAGGTGTCCTTGTCAAGAGGTGCACTGAAATCTGACCTGGCTTCCTAAGCTACAGAAAAGTGACCTCTTAAATACCAAAGGTGTGATGGTGAGAACACAGCCCCACTTATCAGCATCAGGTTGTGAATGTAAGGATGAATAATCACCAGTCATGCCACAAATACCTTGATTATATTCCCTACATGCAGAAATTATTGTTTCAAACCTCATTCACATTGTGAATATACTCATGATGAATAACTGCTAACTTAATTGTTTACCTAGCAAGAATAGAAGACAGCTCAGTCTCCTCCTTGTTTACTGAAAGAAGCATTTCCATGAGCAACACAAGTAATGAATTTAGGTTTCTTTGTGATATGTGGCTTTCTAGCTTACTTGAAATCTAGGAGAGCTGCATCAATGTTTCTTCCCTCAAAAAGCAAGTCTGTGAGAAGGAAAATCTTTAAACATAGGAGCAAATATTTGAGATCCCTGTAAGAGAGAAAAAATTTCCCTGAGGAGTGGAGTATCTGCTGTCTAGGACCAGAAAACTGAGCCCCCTGTACTCTGCAAGGGGACTAGCTGGGTTCTCTCCCCTTCCCCTATCCTCTCCCCTCATTTTTAAAAAACCTAAAATTTTGAGACCTCTGCTGTTTTATTGAATTTGGTTGCAATTGGCCAACAAGTTCAGATGTTATTGAAGGTGGCTGACAGCTGGACACTGTCACACAGCAAAGTTTGCATAAGCCTTGTATTGTTTGGGATGTGCCCAGCAAATAAGCCTGGGTTTTTCAAGTACGTGGGGGGGTGCTATATTCCCTGTTTCTGGGGAAATGAGCACTTTTTGACTGCTTCAGAGATTCCAGTTTGAACAGAGTAACTGTCCTTTTGCACTGAAGCTGCACAGATGCTCCTCCATCTGCCCATTGTCATGGCACCAGGAATGGAAATGCTGTGCCCCAGCCCTGGCGTGTTTGCTCAGCCCGTGCAGCAGCGGGGCCTGAGCAGATCTTTTCAGATCTGTGGATCAAAGCAGGAGGTCACTGCGGTCAGCCAGCAGCCTTGGTTACCACCACACCCAGCCCAAGCATTCTTCCTTCTCCTCTGCTGACAGTCAAGGCTGACTCCCTGCATGTGACTCCCCCAGCATCCCCTCCCCACCACAGGTTTCTGGTCTTGCACAACTGACACTACAGATTGCGTGGGCAAATTTGTCACACTGCAGGGCAAGAGTCCCAGAAAACGTTTCCCCTTTTCCCCATCCTCTCCCCCCAGCACACGAGTGCACCCACCCACCAGAGGTGCTGGAAGCTTTCCTCTGCCCTGCTTCCCCCAGGGAGCAGCTCAGGAAACATGCAAGGAGACATTTTGCAAAATCAAAAGGCTAAAGGTTGTCCCCTCAGATTTGTCATAGGCAAAGAAACATGAGTTAATCTTTCCAGGAGTTCTTGAAAGCTAAGATGAGAATATGTATATATAATTTAAAGAGAGAGAAAATTGGTGGGAAGCAAATAGCTCTTTGGAAAATCCTCAAAATGCAATGGATATCAACAGAATGTTTCCACCACTCTCGGGAAGTACTGCCAGCCCACATCTTTCTGCTAACTCCTAATGGGTCCATTAACTACTCCTAAATAATGATGGAAACCATATGGGTGCACAGGTGGTCTCTCAATAAATACCAAATGAATTCAGTATGATCACCATTAACACAATTAATACCCAGCCAATCTACAATGATGGAACTATTAAAATTAAGCGCTACTATATTTCCTCAGTCCCACGGCAATTTTACAATGGAAACAAACAAAAGACTAGAATTAACTTTTTTTTTTATTACAGTTATTTGGTTTTATTTACTTACAGGAAGATTTTAGGCTTCTGTGCAACCTGCTGTGTCTGTGCTCTGTGCATTTTGAGGCAAGTTTTGACTCTGAGAAGAAATAATTTTGGGAGAAATAATTTTAAAAATATATGTATGTTTATTTGGGGGGGAAAATTAGATGTATTTGGGTGTTGAAGCACAGTGCTTCCTACTTTCTGCAGAAGGCTGTAAACACAAGTAATGAATATAAGATTGCTACAGCTGCTCTTTTTATCATCTACACTGTGAGTTCATCGCTGTTCCCTGATGGGACTATTAGTGTGGTTGGGATTTTAATTTTAATTTTTTTATATTAGTACTGTTCCAGCATATATGGTGGTCCACCCAGTTGTCAAAGGAAGGGGAACATGTTCACACGTGACCTTCTGTAATGAAACACCTGCTGTAGGCCCGCTGCTGCAGTGACATTTTGGCTTTCCAAAAAAAGGAAGAGTTTGGGTTTTATTTTTTAGGATAGGACTAGAAAGCTGGTTTAGGTCAGATTGAACCTCCATTCTCATGTTCCCCTTGAAATCACTAGCTAAGCTCCCTAGAGCTGAGCAAGGCTGTACTGGTTCCAAATCCTGTGTGGTCGAGCACAGGTCACATTGAACACCCTGGGGTTTATTCATTTTGACAACCAATGAAAAAAGAGTGCTTTACATTTTGAAAATTTATGCCTGTTTGTCTCCAGAGCCTGTTTTATATGAACCACTTAAGCCTGGTTTGTGGAAGAAGATTCAGAGAGGAACATTTTGGATCTTCTCAACCATAATGAAGTTGGTTCTGTTGTGCAGGGCAGTGGGGTCAGGGAAATGTTGATGACAGCAAAAGTGTGACTTGAAATCAGTGCATTTCACCACTGGGGCTTGTGAGAGAAAAGCAGTGTCTCATCAGTTTCATGGGGCAGCTCAATGGCAGTTTCGGGCTTGCTGCAGCTCATGCCAGGTTAAAGGAGGGATTTCTCAATTCATGGGTGCAAGTCCTGTTCTGAAAAACACAAAAGACTCCTTTTTTTGGTGCTGCAGTGAATGAGATGGATCCTTTGCTCTGTGGCTGGAGAGATCCCAGGAAATCTTGAGTTTCAGCATGGACTTTTAGATCTGCTCTGCTCAGCGAGGCTGGGATTTCAACCTTAAACTCTCCCTGGGGTGTTCAATTTCTGCAACTTCTCTGTGCTCAGTTTGAATCTATCTGGCAAAATCAAAAGGACCCATGCAACCCCAAACTGCCTGTGATTACACTTGTGCTTGCTGTTCTTTGTGTCCTTCAACAACAAACCCTTATTTCTCTTTATTGCACCAGATTTACACTTTTCCTCAGAACAATCTCTGCGAGGTTTGGGAGAGCTTGGAACTTCCCTAAAGTTCTATGAAATATGCTACATGTGGAGCACAAAGCTCATTTCACAATTCCTTCCTAACTTTTCTAATAAACTGTCTCACATCTATTGCTCTTGAGTGTTTCTGATTAACTCCCAGTATCAATGCTCTTGTTCTTGAAGAGAGAAGTCTGTGTTTCTAATTTGAATAACATAATTTCCAAATGTATTAAGGTAAATAAGGACAATGCACTCTTGTTCCAGAACTCAGATGCCCGTGAAGTTATTCATCAATCTCTTTTTCATTTAAATTCACTCTTTAATTTGTGTTTCAAATGCAGATGAGGCCTTAATTAAATAAAAATTCAGCAGATGGTTTCAAATTCTCTGTTCAATTTACATTTCTTGTACCTCTCTAAGTGCTGGACTTTATCTTTGGAGACAGAAGCATTGCTGTTAGACCTCTTCCTTTAAACAAATGTGTAGGAATTGGTAGCTGGAGCTGTCTAAAGGAATAAATTGAATATGGATTACCATATCTGAAAAGCCTCAAGTTTATGTTTTCATAAATTTCCCAAACATTTCTGAACCTTAAGAGATTATCAAAACTCAAGCATGTATCAGAGGTCTTGGTTTTTTTCAGTTAAAAAAAAAAAAAAAATTGGAAGAGTAGCCTCTACCCTTAGGTTTTATGATATATTTGATTATTGACAGGTCCAAGAAGTTAATTAGGCAGAAGTGCCAAATGACCTGGGGAAAAACTCACTAAATATTTTTGGTCTCTAGAAAAAGTTTCTGTATTATTCAAGCTCAGCACAGGAACTGAGTGACTCTGAGTGTGTTTTGTTCTATCTGAAGCTGTTCATTATTAAGAACTGTGAAAAAGTAAAGGAGAGTAATAAGCAAAATTACAGGATAAAACCCTTCTATTATCTCTGAATCAGGACTCTGCCTATTGAATAAGTAAATATGTCCCATCCTTCTCTGACTGGCTCCTAGGAGAAAATAATTTTCTTCTGCAGCAGTTGCCTCCTTCAGAGGAAATTATGAAGGAAAGGAAAACACTACTTGTTCATTTATGTGACTTTTGAGGTGGAGGTATAAAATACAAAAAAAACCATTTTTCTTCCCCTAGTTCCTTTATTTTGCACCTAGTGTTGCCCATGACCTTGCCACACACTCCCTGGTAACACTGGGCAGCATTTCTTCTTCTCACTTCAGTTTCCCATTCAGCACTGATTTACAAGCCCACGTACATTCATTCTGGCACACAGGCTCTTCTACCTCTGCATTGCTAACCATATCACTGGATTACTCAGAGCTAACTCATAAATTGCTTCCTTCCAACTTCCTTCCTTTGCATGTTGTGCAAGGGGAGCAGCCCTGCGGCGGGGCCGTGGATGGGGATTCCAATTTTACACCCTGCAGCTGTAAACCTCCATCCCTGCCCAGCCCACAGGCTTCATTTATTTATTTTGAAATAGCCCCAGCAAATGTGACAATATTTGTGTATTTCGGCAGCCTGGGGGAAAAGAAATCCACCCCACCTCTCCCTTAGAAGAGAGAGCCCCTTGTGAGTGATAAAAACTTTAATAAAAACTTACTTGATGTGTTGCAGATGTCTCCAAGAGCTGAACACTGGGTGGGCATAGTGGAACTACCAGGTACAGGGAGACAAAATTTGGGTCAGAGAAGCAATTTTATGGCTGCTAGAATTGAATGTGAGTGAGAAGGGTGCCTGCAGGATCCAGCTGGGGTTGGTGCTCAGGCAGAGGTGCAGCATTTCAGCTGTGTGGCTGAAGCAGGGCTCTGGTTTATGTTTGCAGCTACTAAAATGTCCTTATTTGTTCTGACTGGGCAAGTATTCCTTCAGAACAGGGGAAATGTTATCAGCTTGGCTGTCCTCGTGAGATTTCTAGTATCTGTGGGTATATGCAAGAAAGCATTTCACAAAGCAAGTTCCTCTTTTGGGATCATGGGATTTGAATCTCCTTCTGCGGCCCTTGATGCTCACAACATCTGTTGGCTGTATGTTTGAAGTTCCACTTTGGACCTGCTCTGGGCTCAGATAAAAGAGGAAGAGCATGGTGTTGCTCTAAAGGAGGGTGCCTGACATGAAATCTTGAGCAGTCCCTTGTAGCAGGGGGCCATGCTTTGTCCCTGTCGTAGAGGAAGAACACACATTTGTGGAGCTCCAGGGCTCCAGGCTGCTCAGAGGTCCAGATTTCTACCAGAGTCAGAAGACTCTGAAAGATTTGTCTCCTCCACAAGCCAGGATACAGATACAAGTGTCATATTTGGGGTGGAGGAGATCAGGGGATTTGTCAGGTCTTGGTAGTAAATTGCTTAAATGCAATAAACTGCACAGCAAAGTGAGTGCTTGCCTTAATTCCAGCACTCCTCATTTCCCAGTTAGCTCAGAGCAGGCACACTTAAAAAAAAAAAAAAAAAAAAAAAAAAATCAATGTTTTCTTCTTCCAGTGAGTGTTTTAAGAGTACAGACATGCAGGGCTGGGGGAAGTTCTCTGGCAGTGGCTGTCAGCTGTGCTGTGTGTGCTTAAATGAGAATCAGGACCTGCTTGAAGAGTTCTGCTGCTCCTTGTCCTGTTGGGAGAACATCACTGCTCTGCATGGCTAGAAATATTCCTTTCTCCAGCACATTTCTTCATGTGGTGGCTGGTTTTGTTTCTTTCTCAGTTAAGGCTGTAAAACCCTTATTCATGGACTACTACTCTATTCCCTGGCCCATCCCTGACTGCAGTCACAGACCACGTTACTGCTGGGGTAGCACACACAATTTTCACTGCCATTTCTTTCTATGTCTGATTTTTTATTTGACAGCATGTTATACCTTTAAAATAGAATCAACTATTTTGGCTTCTTGATGACATTAAAAAAGAGCATGGATACCTTAATATATCCAAAAAGAAAAGAGGTCAGTTATGCCTTCACCAATATTCATGCAGCCCTTGCCAGCTAAAATTCTAAGCAATTAAATTTGTATGAAAGTGGAATGGAAAAAAAAGCTGAGTGTAAAGTGACTGATTTTGCTCAGTTCAGGACAGCTTAATTTTGGAAACAGAGGCATGAGAGCAGTTGAGATGCCAAGAGAGACTTTCTGAGGTAAAAGTACTTTTATTTTTCCACTGAACTTTTCCCATGATCTCTTGATAAAAATGTCCTCATTTGAGAAAAATGAGATCAAATAATTTATTTAATTCTTGAAGAAGTCATCAGTGAAGATAGGGTTAAATTTGGAGTGAGTTCTGTTGCAGAAAGAGATTTTGGGAGAGCCATCGATCTCTGGAAAACAGGGAAGTGAAGATATTCACTGCTGGATAAAAATAAGCCACTTGAGCAAGAGATGGCACAGTCTGTTGTGGTTTTCTTTCACGTGATACCTTGAAGAGGAATTAGAGATGACTTGGAAAAGGCAAGGTAGGGCAAAGCCCTCAGAATGATTCATACAATTTCAAGGCGACCTTTTTACTTGTGTGCAAATCTTGTGTCGTTTGACGTGAGCCAAGAGGAGGAAAGGGACAGTCTGTCTTGTGCCATTCCCCTGCACACAGAGCCCATTAATCAAAAAAATGGGCTCTGTTCTGGCTTCAGCCACACTGAAGTATATGAGCCCAGGCTGGGTCAAGTGTTTTTAACCCAGATTGCCTACAATATATATGTACACACAATTCTTAACCACCTGTCTTCCCCTGGTTCTTCCAGAGGAGAGGAAATATGTGGTTTAGGCATCTGAGGGGAAAGTTTCCCTAAAGCCATGAAGAACCACACCAAATTATCATCAAATATCTCCCTTCCTGCCCATCACAGGTGGAGAGGGGAGTGTGGACTTCATGCAGTAGGAAGGTGAAGCTCTCACCATTAATGAAAACAAGAAGTAAATGGGAATTGGGAGGTAAGAAGATAAAAGTAGAGCTCAGAGAGGCTCCACAGCTGGAAGCCAACCCAGGCAGACACTGATCTGAACTCAGAGCATCTTAGAGAGGCTGAAGGACTCCTGGTATTCTACCAGGGCTCTGCAGCCTTATTTCAGAGTTCTGGTTTCTCTCTGGTTTCAGCCAAGAGAGAGGGGCTCTTTCTCTTTGAAAATAGCATTCAAACATTTTATCCAGCAGGTTGTTCATCCCCATGCCTTGGGTTTGTGTGCACCACACACAAGTGCTCTCACACATCAAGCACAGGAGGCAGAGAAGAAAAGAGGGATGGAGGCAAAGTGGATCCAAGGTGTGAGCTGCACCCTTGTGAAAGACAAACCAGAGACTGTGTAACCCCCAGAGCAGCACATAATGGGTTTATCCCCCTTAGAAGCAACAAGACCTAAGCCCTCGTGTGGATCCCGCAAACCTGGAAGCTCACAATGGCTCACAGTGAATTTTTTGCCTTTAGAAGAGAAAGGTTTGGCTATCCAAGGGCCTGGCCTGGCTGGGGCAGCCTCTTGCTCTGCTGCATTGTCAGCTGTGAGACTGCCTTCCCCAGGGCTTCTGGTCTGGCTTTCATTCGGTGGCCTGCAATGACACTGCTTAAAAATCAGAAAGAAAATCTAAGATGGCAGCAGCTGGGGTGGCTTTGTTGGGTACTGGACCAACAATTAAGCATTTCCCTGGTGTTTTCAATATCCCATTTCTCTCTTAGAGAGGAGTCTGCTTGTACTCTTGGCTACACCCATGCTTGGCCCACTGGAGAAATGAGAACAAGGTCTAGTGTTCTAGGGAAGATCTGTGCATCCTTCACTTACCCCAGTGAAAACACTATTAGCCCCAGCATTTCAAATATCAAAAGATACTGAGACTGGTTTTAAAAATTATATTTTTCCCCAGTTAAAATAAATAAATAAATAGGCTTCCACATATTTGTTTATTGTTTTTGGAATCCACACCATGACTATTTTGAAGCCCCTCTCTGTACCAAAAGTGCCCTCCAATCTCAATTACTGAAATAAATGAAGGCTGGGATTTCTGGGTAGATGGAGCAGCTGGGGACTCTCTGAAAGGTCCCTGAACCCCACAGCTGTTGTCAGCATCACTCCTCTGTGCTCCTGGCTATCACGTGGAGCCGGTGTAATTCCCCCTGCTGCTCTGCATGGCCCTGCAGAACCCATCCTGCAGCCCAGGGACAAGGAAAAGGAGAGCCCTGGGAGCTCAACCCTGCACTCAGGGCCAGGAATGGGGCATTCACCCTGTCAGTTACAGCCTGCACCATCAGCAGCACAGTCCTCAGGCACCAACCAGTGCTCCCTCCTCTGTCCTCTCTCCAGCTGAAGAAAAGACAAAACTCTTCACCATTTCTCCTTCTTCTTCTTCTTTTCTCCCCCACAAAGAAGAACTTGCCAGGTCTGCATCTTTTTTCCTGAACTGTTTCCTCTTTCTGATGTTAAAAGCATCCGCCAGACAGCTCAGTTCCATGCTGAGATGCCAACTCTTTTTCAGCACTGCTGTCCCTGTGGCTGCTCCAAGGGGTGGCAACAGCTCCCAGGGCACTACAGGACGTTGTGTGGGGAAACTGAGGCTGTGAGGGACAGGACAGCTCTGCTCTGGCCAGGTGAAACCAGGGGCTGCTTTGCCCATCTGCAGCACAAACTCACCCACAGGAAAAGCAAATCTTCCTCTGGGTTTTGTGTATCTGTCACAGGGTTTGTTGGCTCTCGAGCTGGAGCTTTGCTGCCCTGCTTGCTTGGCTCCCAAAGGGAGCTGGGGTGAGTCCTTTTGGCTCAGAGCACGAGCAGAGCACACTCAGGTTTGTACCCAGCACCTCCCGTGGTGTTTGGCCAATTCATTTGTCATTCACAGCTCAGCTGGATGCACAAACCAGTGCTGGGGCTGGGCACCAAGCAGCTCCAGAGGAGGGGAAAACAGCAGCAGCAGGATTCCCTCAGCCCAGCTGAAGTCACCTCAGCCCTTTTACTCAGAGTGATTCAGCTGCAGATGAAGCATTAAAGCTGTATTGGAAATAGCTTTTGTTTCCTGAATAGATGTTTGAAGTTTTGATTGGATTTTTTTTTCCTCATCTAAATCAGGATGAAAGGGGAAAAAATTGAAATTTCTTTGCAGATCTGTAATTTAAATATAAGGGGAAAGGCTGGGCCAGTGGAATTCCTTTTTTATGTTGACCCTTTTTTTTAAAATGACTATACATTATGTGAATTTCAAACACAAGACTTGTTTCAAACAGAAAAATGGAAATTTTGCTTTTTGAAAATATAGAAACCACACCTATTGTTTTCTTCTAAATATCTTTTAAAGACAGGAATCAGAAACCAGCCCTTTCCCACAAAAAGGTCTGGTTTTCACTGAATTTGCATTTTTGACTGAAAGCCTTGTTTCAAAGTCTTGAAATTAGATCATGAAGCAGCATTTATATCTAATTGGCCTCGAGGAAGAAGAAAGCTCTGTGGGTGGGATCCATCTCACTACTTACAGGTGTTTAGTCTAAATTATATGTCAATAATCAGGGGCATCTCCAAAAGACTTTTCTCTCTATATTGGTGGTAAAAAGTGCCTGGAGAGGTAGTTTGCACTTGATACCCACTTTTTCAGTGGTTAAAACTACATGGGAGAAATCCTGTCCTTGCTGTTCACACTCTGGCTGAGGAGGGAAGCTCAGCATCACAGCTCTGATGTTTTCAAGCTGGAGCATGTTGGGAGAAGAGAAAGGTGCCAGGTCCTTCATCAGTTCTTCAAAAAGGAGCCAGATATTTTTAGGTGACAGAAAATAGAACAGTTTTGTGGAGAATGAATCAGCTGAAGAACACTGGTTATTTCCATGGTCAGGTAAAACTTTAAAACTCTATTTTTTTTCTGAATGTTCCTTGGTGTTTTTTTGGGTTTTTTGTTTTTGTTTTTTTTTTGTTTGTTTGTTTTTTTGTTTTTTTTTTTTTTTGCGATTCTTTGTAATGTATTTCTGATTGTAGATGGATTTTTTTTTTTTTTTCAGAGTGATGTTTATTTTTCTGCCCTGCTGAGTTCCTTCCCTTTTTTTTTGTCTTTCCAGCAAAGGGCTTTGAATCCATTTGTAATGCTGCATCCAGGACAGGTAACATCACCTGCAAAGCTCCCATGTGGGACTGAAGCAACCTGGTATGGAAATCAAAAGTGAGTACAACAGTGCATGCATTTTGCTTTATTTAATAGTTTCTAAAAGGAATATGCTCTTTTTTTTATTGTGGTTGTTTGTCCCTTTTTGCAGGGGTGTGTGGCTCCTGTAATGTTTGTGCTCCCAGACTGGTTTGTAAGGGGCAGAGCTGTAAAGCCATTTGCCCTTTAATTTGAGATGCAAGGCCAATTTATAAACAGAATTCTTCTGATTTCATTTTCAGACACCTGTGCTGGATGAAGCTTGGCCTGTGCCTGGAACATGTTGGAAAGCACATGTAGGAAGTGACCACAGCAGAGTGTGAGCAGCAGACATTTATAGGACAACCTTTCATAATCACCAGGCATATTCATGGTAATAAACAGCCCATTGACCAAACCCTGATGACTTTGATGGCCAACTCTTTTGAAATCTATGGTGATAAACACAGAAACAAAGAGCAGGGTCATAGGGCAGCTCAGTGAGAGCCTTAGCATACACTTGACCAAAGAATCATGGAAACATGGGGTGGTTATGCTGGAAGGGACCTTAAAGATTCCAGCTCCTGCTTGGGGGTGTTTGATGCAAAGTAACTTGGGGTTTCCTTTGGAATGTGTGGAGTTTTACAGGGGATATATTTAGTTAAGTGTTCCCACAGGATAAAAAAGAAAGCAAATTTGTAATCTACAGAAGTTGGAGAAGTTTCTGGTTTTGTTTTTTGTTTGTTTCAGAGAAAAGAAACAGAAAGGGAAAGGCAATTCCTCTATGTGTTACAAAACAACACAAGGGTCTGTGTGTAACAACACAACACAACACTCTCTTGCACTCTCACCTTTGCTCCGTGCCCAGGGCACAGCCCTTAGCTCTGCACTCTCACCTGCCTGTGGGAAGGGTTTCAAAAGCATGTTGATCCACTGCAGACATCTTCTTCTTTTACATCCTAGTGTGCAAGATTCCTCACCGTGGTGCCTGCAGTTCCCTTCCAGCTGTGCCATGGCCAGGGGGAGGCAGCTGGGCAGCCCCTCTCACACACTGAGCTGAGGTGGCACAAAAGGGATGGAAATTAAAGTTTCCCTTCACAAGCAAAGGGCCCACAGCTCTGAGGTGTCAGGGCCCAGCAGCCATTTCTGAAGACCTGCCCTGCTGAATTTGGTCTCTGCTGAAGGGTGACAATTGCCAGGGCTTTGTAGAGTTTGAAAAAACAGACTGGTTTTGTCAGCTGGGAGTCTCATGTAAGTACAGCTTTTTATTTAGAACTGACCACGAGCTTGGAGATAAAGGCCTAGAGAAGGGTGTGAGGCCTCAGAATTAAACTGAAGGACTACTTTTATTAATATATATATTTTTGACAGACTATTTTTAAATGTGTCTCCCTGCAGCAAGCAAGGAAAGACATTATTTCTTTGGCAACAGAAGGACCAGGCCTCAGGTCCATTCTATTTTCAGGGCAGACACATAACTCCCATTCACGTTAAAGGGGAAGCTTCTCCTGCTTCCAGGAAAGACCAGACCCATTGGAGATCTAGGATATTATTTTAGACCCCCCATCCCCTGCAGCAGTGGGAGCTGGTGCAGAAGTAGGGTGAGTGTCAGAGCTGTTCCCTGCTGGTTTGTTCCTCAAAATTCTGTCCCACACCACAAATCTCGCTGCAGTACAAGACCATGGTGGCTTTTGACATTGCATTGTATCAACCTGGTTTGGTGGGGTTATTTTTTCCCTTCATGACATCTCAGTGAGACAAAAAATGAAAGGTCAAACCTGCCAAACCCAGGATTGCCTCCTAGAGGAGAGCCCATTGGAGATAAGGCAAAGTTCCATGAGTTTGGGACCTGGCATGACCCAGTTGAGGCAGAGCTATGAGAAGCCCTGCTAGGACAGTTTGTTTTTCAGCCTGGTTTCTCATGGGAACGAGGCTTATGCAATCGTTCTGTCTGTGTGTCTGTGTCTACATCCTCCTCCCCTCCCCAATAACTTTTGGACTCATTGCTCAATTTCTACAGGGGGGTAGAGGTTCCAGGACTGCTTCTGGTCCTGCAGGCATTTTAAAATCAGTAGAGGAGAGTGAGGCTACAGGTGCTCACTGCAGCAAAGTTGGTGTGGCTCACCCAGGGGAGCAGGGCAGAGCTGAGGCAATGGCACAGCCACGGTGCAGCACATTCTGCTGCTCCTTCTGGCACTGACACACTCACTGCTGAGCCTCTCAAACCTCATCTTTGTTATTTTTTCTGTAAAACAAGGTGAATTTCAGAGGTTCTGTTCACTAAAAGCCTTTTAAAACACGCCGAGGAATGGCAGGGGAGCATCCCTGCTGCAACCTGAGGTGGTTAAAGCAAGGTTAGAGGGGGATGAGGAGCTCCTCTGGGTGCCAGAGCACCTGATCTGAGCAAAAGTTCCCTGTGCCAGGGCTACAGGGGATGTGATGCTGCCGAGGATTGTCACTGTAACATTCACCCAGCCAGGAATCAGGAATCAGCTCGAGTCAGGGTCTCAGACCTAGAGCAGCTCCTTGTAACCTCCCTGCCTTCCCAAAGATTCCTTGCCAGTGCTGCCACGTGAACTCAGTTAATCACAGGGGTGGAAATTACAGCCCCACAGACTTCACAGAGAATGCTCAGCACAGGTACAGCACTTAATGATAGGCAATTAAAGCACTCTATATCTAATTCCTGAGAAGTGGTGGCTTTGGAGAGGGACCACTTCCAGTGAGCAGGTGATAATGAACTCCCCAGATCACAGAGGCATCATTTCAAAATGATAGTGTGAATTTATTAAACATGCTACGCAAGACAAATGTTATTATATCAATATACAGGGAAAGACAACAGATCAGGAAAACTCCTTGGGTCTCTGCTAGCATATTACATGCATGACAGCTTCTTTTGGCTCATAAATAACAATGGAGGAACACACATGAATACTTTTAATGATTTGTAGGGGATTTTAGGGATCTTCTTTTCATAAATTCTCATTTTTTGGGCAAACTGGGTTGCATGGTGGATAAACAGATGAGGATGTTTCCTTTTATTTCATTTAAGTTTCCTGAAAGAGCTTGGGAAATGTTGTTTTAAACATTGCAGTGTTAGATAAAAAAGGTATAATTGATTAATGAGTTCTTTGGAGTTAGTGCAGGAGGAAAAGGACCCTCCCAGGGCATAATCCAAAAATTGTGATACCTTTTGAAATGAGCTCAGGACAATCTCAGACTGCTAATTTTTTTCTACAGCAGATATTGGAGACTGAAGAGTTTGTCAGAAAAGTCTGTTTGTGACCCTCAGGCTTATTTGTTGTACCTGTCTGTGTCCCCCTAACTCTAGAAATTAGAGCTGAAGTTCCAGGCTACTTCTGCTTTGTCCTGAGAAGAGCCTCAGTCAGAGCTGGATCACATTTAGGTGCTTTTCCTCTTCACACAAAACTCTTTATAACAGAAACATTCCCCACTCTTCTGAGTGGTGATTGGCTCTGCTAGGGGCTCTCTTCTCTTCTCTTCCTGAGTTGTGTAGACCTGGTACAGCTCTCTCTGGATGGTTTCCCCTCCTTCCCAACCCGTGCATCTCCTTTGAAGTCAGAGGAGCTGCTGTGATTTTTTGCCCCATTGAGATGCTCACTATGGAAGAAGGATATAAAAGACTACTGCTCACAGGGTGGGAGCTGCTGGTTTCCAGTTTCTCATTAATTTTTCACTTGTCTTTCATTTCAGTGGGTCAACACTATGCTCCACCTTTGGCACAGACACAACTGTGATTTTTTTTATGTGGTTCAGTGGGAGGAATGGTTTTGATCATTAAAAGCAAAGCAAAAATTATTTCAAGCAAAATTCCAGAGCCTCTCTGCATCCATTTATCTTTCCATGGCTGCCTTAAAGCATTGCCTACTTGCTCTCTGGGGAATATGTGCTCCAACTGTGTTTCACCACATTTACAGGAGCAGTCACATATGACCAAGACTAAAATTTAACCTTAATTGCCCACAGGCTACTGCCATTGAACCCTGTTGGCATGTAGGGGTTTTAAAGTGTTGAAATGAACCCAGCAGAAACAATAAGAAAGCCAATACCATATTTAGTTGTGAACCATCCTTAAAAATATTAATATGCTAAAACCTGAGTGAAGAATGCTCACATCCCTTGAAACAATGTGTGATTTCCTGTAATCATCTCCTTAAAATATTCCTGATTGGGACTTTGAAGCAGTCAGAGAAGAGAGGGGTCTCTGGAGAGCCCACCACTGCTCCTTGCTGAGGCAGGCCTTTGGAAAGTGAATCACTGCTGGGTGACTGGATCCCTGCCACCACCAAGGATCAATAAAGTTTTATGCACCTTCCTGTCAGCCTCAGGTTTTGGATTCCAGGTGTTCCCATTAATCTGGGACACAACGGAAGGAAGAAGTTGCTATGGTTGCATGGAGATGGCAGCACAATCTGGGCTGACTTTAGTCAGCAAGTGCAAGAAGTTTAATTATCTCAAAAAATTTCACTTCTTGGAGCCTTTATGCTGTTTGCTTAAGTCCACTGAGCACTGATGTCATGGGTGCCCCAGATACCAGAGGGTTTGAGGTCTCCAGTGCCCAGTAACACCGTACCCTACGAGGAAATCTTTGTGCCTTGCCATCCCAGCCCTGGCAGAGGTCAAAACAATGAACATCCTGGTGCAGAGGTGTGAAGGGAAGTCATGGCAGAACAGGACATAAATTCATTTTAGATTTGAATTTTCCAGCTGTGTGATCTCAGAGTGTAAAATCAGCCCTCAGCTCTTAAGAGTAAATCCCTCCTAGGGACTGGAGAGTTTGCATGCTTTTGTAGATTTAGGGCATCATTTTAACCCCTGGGCTTGCGAAAATTCTGTTTAATGACACCTGCAACTGTTAGAAATTATTACAGCCCTCAGACTGTAGTAATTGGGGACCACAATTTGTGCTGCAAGCTTTGCTCTCTGGAGCTGCCCTTCCCAACTAGAACTCCTTGCTGGATGGCTCCTGAGAGCCACCTCTCATCTCCATAATTTCCCTCTCCATAATGTGCCCTTTTTTGTTTCATCTGACATTTCTATCACCTTTAAGAAGCCTCACAGAGAAGGGACCGTGAAGTTTGGATGCAATTGGCATATGGATGGTGCTTAGATTTTTTAATACATCGTTTTTATAAGACTGCTTTTATGGTTGCCTTCGCTCTTTGATCTCCACTTGAAAAATGTTTTTCATGGAGTTTGCTTGAAAGCACAAATAATCGCTTACCACAACTAAGGGCTAGCAAATAGTTCTAGCAAAGAAAGAAAACCAAAGAGAATCATGAGCTGATGGAGATGATGCCTTGGAAGATGTTTTAGAAACAGCTTGTAGCGGCACATTTCGCAGGACTGTTCATCAAGTTAATTCTCCTGCCACACTGGCATTCTTGGAAATGCTAATAACAACAAGGAAGGTTGTAATAGATTTCTAAAATGGGAGGGTTTTAATAGATTGGAGTAAATTACTTGTATTCAATACTGTAGTGTTGTGATATGTCACACTACAATGAAAGATAAAGTCACTTGCAGATATAATCTGTGGCTCAAAAATAAATATGATGATTCCCATGTAAGATGATATTTAACAAAATATGTCCTTGGAAAGGGAGAAGCCCTGAAAACCATAAAACATCACTGCTCTGGTCTGATAGAAGCAGGAGCAGTCACAGTGGATGGGGAGAGCTATTCCAGCCTTTTGCAATGCATTTGTAACAGAAGCCACTTTTGTCATGGCATATGAGCTGTAAATTGAGATACTCTCATGAGGGAAAGTCCTCTCAGGGTGACTCAGCAGGACTAAAAGTCCCCAAAGCCTTGAAGCACTCCTTATGCAGGGCAAAAACCATCTGCCTCACCCTGCTGATCTTGTGGGTCTTCATAATAATCACATGGGGTGCAGGTGTGTGTAAGAAAGCCCATGCTGAGACAGGATTTATTCCCTTCAAAATCTCTCAGCTCTGGAAGACATCCCCCTGGCAAAGGCCAATCAGATGGCAGAATATTTAAAAAATGTTAAAAGTCAATTCTTTCTGTCACTAACATTAAACTACTGTAATGCAGACCAGTTAATGATGAGGCTTCATGAAATAAGACATTAATCTCCACTTGTAATTCAAGAGCCATACAACTTGCTTCAGCCTTAATCTTTCATGAGCTATGGACTCTTCTGTGATTCATAAAACAAATAAATCACACCTCTAAGCTACCATCTATTTATTACCACTTTTTAAATGTTCAGCACAGTATAAAAAGGGTATGTTTTGCTTGCCAGAGGTTGTCAGCTACTGAGCAGCATTTGGGAACCAGAGGCCTGGTTGTGCATGCAGTTGGACTCAGGTTTTGTCTTTGTTCCTGAAGACAGCCAGCTCTGTGGAAGTGCACTCATGGGGCTGAATGTGCAAATTTTATCCCATTCTTTGAGGCTGTGCTTATAGTGAGGAAGCCAGCTGACCTAAAAGATGACAGAAAGTCCCTGGCCTTCCTTTTTAGAAAGAGACAAAGGCTGGTCAGTAAATAGGATTTGCCAAGTTATGAAACCATGGGGAGAATAAGGGAAAAGAGTAATTTGGAACAGCAACAATCAGACTAGGGCAAATATTCTAATTATTAGGAGACTTATTCAAGCCAGAAATCACAGTTCCTCTGGTACTTGAACATGTCCTGTGCCCATTTCAGTGTTATTCTCTTTGCAGTAGAACCAAAACCTCAGAGTTCATAGGCACAGGCTGTCAGTCCAGCAGACCTGGGAGGGGTTTATTGCTGGCAGCAAACTTTGCACCCAATGTTTACAGTGACAGCAAAAAAAAAAAAAAAAGGGTAAAAGCATCTGCTTTTAGGAACCTTCTGTGCCTCCATTTTTGAGGAGAGTCCTCCTGGTTGGTTCCCAACCTACATCCCAGGTTGGCAGTCTTGTTGGCTTGGCTGTTCCCAGATCCTGCTGGTGTCAGCAGGGAATTCAACTCACTCCTTCCACCTCCTGCCTACAAAGACCACAACAACTCCCATTGTAGCTGCTGACCTTGGCCTTAGATTTCAAAACCTCAGGGACTCAGAGGAGTTGCTGAAGTAAATAAACAAAATGGAACACATGCCTCTAAAGTGCACAAGGCATGAAGCACACTCCCCTGAAACATGCCCATGTCTGCCCCTGCCCAGGTGGGATTTATGGACAGGGGGTGTGCTTTGGAGCTCTTCTTCATATTTGTCTTTTCTGTGATTTGTTTGAAGGAATTGTAAAAATATGGATCTCCCAGGGCACTTCTTGTAAGTTATAGTGAAACCTTGGCTGTGTTGGGATTTCAGCATTGACTGCACTGCTGCAGAAAAACCTGGTCTGTGGACTGAAGGAAAAGCACAGCAATTGCATGTCCTTTCCAGGAGTGTTAAAACCATATAAATACTAACCAAGTGCAATCTTTCCTCTTGTTATATGCTGCATATTCCATTAGACAGCATTCAAATCCTGTGTCATATCGGGGTAGTTTCTTTCTGTGAAATGCAGGTGGAATTGGAAAACTGGAGCTCAGTTACCCAGACGATATTTTCTGCTTCCTTTGGCAAACAAATAAAAATATTTTTCTACATAAAGGACTACTGTAATAAAGGAAATTCAAGAAACACACTAGTCAAACACAGTCTCTCAAGAAAATAACTGCTTTCCCAAAAAAGAGGGAAAAAAGCAGAATTCAGAGAAAGAAGAAGAGGAAAAGAAGCAAATTCAGAAGAAGGATTTAGGAGAAACACTCCTAAATCTCAGCATGAGTAAATGCCTGCTGCTGATCTACTCCTCCTTTTGTTTTTAAAGAACTGAAGTTCTTGGGGTGTAATGGTGTAGTGGTGGTTGCAACTTGAATTTCAGTTCGCTTTTCCCTCAGAGATATTTCCTCACTCCAAGTCCGTGGTGGAGCTGTCTGGGGGAAACTCCCACTCTAGATGCTGCTCAGATATATTTACAGAAAGAATCATGGATGTTCATTTTAAAGAACCTATGCTGTTTCCTGTTCTTTAGTATTAGAAAAATTCTGGAGCAGCTTCTTGTTTTCAGGGGAGCAAAATGAACAAGTGGAAAAAATGTGGTCATTAATGACAGCAGAGCTGCCTATGAGTGATCACTGCAGCATTCCTCAGGTTCCTGAAGCAGCTGTTGATAAATGACACCAGAAGGTGTCTTTTGGCTCAGAAAGCTGTCCAATTTCATAAAGATTTTGTTCTGAAACCCCTGCAATTATATTATACTGCTCTTGCACCACTCCGTGGAATTTTGCTTTTGATTTCTTACAGCTTCATGCAGACTCAAGCAGTTTGGCCTCTTTATTAAACTTAAGCATCAATCTGCAAAAAGCTTCTTGATTGTCTAGACAACTACTTGTGAAAGTCAGCTTTGTTTCATTGGCTCTGCATCCCTGGGGGTACCACACTACTCCTTCTGTTCCTGTCTGTCAACACTCTTTTGGCCAAAATTTCTTTTTTTATTTTTTTCCCTGTATCTGCTGATTATTTTTTGTTTTGTTTTGTTTTGGAAACCAAGTGAAAAAATATTTTAGTGCTGTTTCTTGATACTTTTTCATTTTTAATAAATAAATGCCAACAGCCTGGAGCTTATGAGCAGCCCTACAGTAATAAAAGGATGTACACAGCAGGCAGTACTCAATTTGCAAAAGAAAAACAGATTAACATTTCAGGTTTCTGAGGGCTTTTTGTCAACAACAGAACATTTAAAACCATCAATCTAGCAGTAATTGCATTTATCAGTGCATTCTAGGCTGATTCCTTGGCTGATTCCCTTAATATCATGGAATGGAGTAGCTACTGGAAGTCCTTTTTATAGATGTAGATATAGATGATATAGATATAGATATAGATATAGATATAGATATAGATATAGATTTGTAGATATATAGATAGAGATAGATAGACAGATCAACAGATAGATAGATAGATAGATAGATAGATAGATAGATAGATAGATAGATATAAAGGACTTCCTCTATATATATTTATATTTTATATATATAAGAAGCCCTTTTAATATATATGAATGTATGTATATGTATATATGTATATATGTATATATAGAGGAGGTCCTTTTACTATAGATATATGTATGTGTGTATATATATATATATATATATGTATGTGTGTATACATATATATATTTTAAAAAAAGTGAAAACTTGGTAACAGTGAAGTAGATTTGACTGCATGTAATTCTCATTTCTAGAATGAGAATTACATACACTAGAATGGTGTCAATATATGGGTAATTGTGGGAGAGTGAGCACCCATAGCCAGACCCTCAACAGCTACAAAAACTGGCCCCAAGTCCTATTCCTGGGCACTTTTAAAGAGAGAAAGTTCATTGTAAGCCACAATGAAAAAAAGCACTTAAAAAAAAAAAAAAAAAAGGGAAAAAAATCCTCAGCAGAGACGTTAAGAAAACACCACGGGAGTATCATTTCCCCGTTCCTTTAGCAGATGCTCACCAGTCACTTTTCAGGTATAATACCACTGATTGCATCCAGGCAAGGAACAACACGGAACGAGACGCTGCTCTGCTGCTCCGAATTCCCTATGAGCCTGGAGAGCCGCCGGGAGCGCCCTGAATGCGGCGGGCAATCAGCTCCGGGGCACCTGCTGCTCCTCAATGCCAGCTCTGAGCACCTTCCCCAGCGGGCTGCAGCTCCTGCCCCTCTGAGAGCAGAGCCGGCATTCCGGGCTAGCATCTCCCGGGAGCGCCACGGGAATACAGACTGGCTGCTCTGGACACAGGAGATTTTCTTATTCCTTCCTCACACAGCTGCCCCAGCTGTTGGGGGTTTTGTCCCCTCTGGTGTTTCTCCCCTGGTGGAGAACAGAAATTTCTTTTTAAAATTTTGTAGCATAGAAAAGTAATGGGAAGCCTGATCTTACAATAACTCGCTTAGGTACTTCTGATAATTTTGTCTTATGTATATTTATTAGGGTTTTTTTTCCTTCTAACATCATTAGATTTGTTTTGAACTCAAAGGTCAGTTCCTACACCAGTATAAATCAATGTAACTACATTGATTTCAAGGATTGTGCATCTTTCATTAATTCCCATTGCTAGAGAGAGTGAAGTTGTCTCTGAGGAAGAAGGTAGATATACATATATATATTTATATATATGAATTTGATTTAAATCACAAAGAAAAAAGAAAATTCTGTGAAGGATGTCATTCTGTGGCATGTCATTAACCATGCAATTAAGGCAGAGTTGTGTCAAATGATCAATACAACAGAATCTCAGCCAGCCACCTCCAAAGATTTCTCCATGCCCTCTGCTGTTCCCATTCTATCTTCATAAAAAAGAGCCCTGATTCTTGCACAGGAGACCCTCCCATCTTTTTTTTTCCTACTAAGAAATATGTGGGGTTTTTATTTGGTTGTACTCCATTAGCAGCCTAAAAGATACATTCCCCAGTAAAATAACCTAAGTGTTGTTCTTACTCATTTCGATTCAATCATTCCAAAATGAATTCCAATTGCTCATCTAATTATATTCCCCTACTTTTATTGGCCTGCTTGTGAGAGTAGTTGCCTGTGTTTTTTGGACTATACATTAAATATATAAAGAGAGAGAGGAAGAGAATTAAAATTATGAAAAAGGTTTCAGTGTTAAAGTGAAAAGTTATGTCTTTAAAAATCAATTCTGTAGTAAAGGTATCTCTGTGGTTACACAGAGAGCTTTCCCCTCTTTACAGGGAGTTCCCAGTCTGTGCAGTTCTGCAGCTTCTCTTCCATGCAGGCAAAAAAAGCAGCTTCCCATGAAACTGATAACCCTCTCCAGGGAAAGAGCAGCACTGCCTATAGCCAAAATATGTTCTATTAAAAACAGAATCTGCCTTGTCAGGTCACATCACTCCTGCTGAAGCTGAGGGACGCCAAGCAGCGGTGCCAGGTTTGCCACCCGCTGATAATGCCATCCATGCCTGGTGCACAGATAAAGCAGCCAGAGCACCCAGCCACGTCTTCCTCTGCAAACCAACATTTTCCCTTGGGTTTGTGTGATAACAGGCATCTGAGCTGGTGGTTGAAAATCACTTCAGAGAATGAGGTGCTGCACTTGATAAGAGCAACCCTTCACGGCTCTGTGGGCTGCTGTGCGGTGGAGAAGGGGAAGTTCAGAACCTTAGGAAATGTTTTAGATACTTTAAAAAGTGTTAAATGTAGCATATATGCACTTCCTCTTTCCACACTGATCTGCCAGTGCAGGTCCCAGCTGAGGTTGGGACATCTCCCAGCACATCTCTGCCTGAGCCTCCAGACATCTGGGTGAGGCAGGCACGGACCAAAGGGCTCTCTGAGCCTCTTATTTCCATGGAGGAAGCAAGGAAAAGAAAAGGAAGCCATAAGCTGGCCCTGAATTAATTTGTTCAGAACACATGACATTAAAAAATCTATTCCAGTGAGTAGATGGCTTTGAGCTACATCTTGGGAAGGTTTGGTCTTTGGTCCCTCTCTCCATTTTCACTCCCCAGAGCCCCTCTGTGTCTTTGCATCACGACAGTCCCGTGTCACCCACAGGGCTCCCAGTGTGGCACTGGAACTCTGCCATGACTGGGACAGTGACTCCATGGCCTGAGGCTGACAAATCACTGAATTAACTTTCCCCCTGCCTGATGCACTTCTCTACCCGCTGCCAACAGTGGAATCATGAGATCTAACAAAAGACCAAGATGAGGGACCTCAGGCCTCTACAGGGCCTTGGGCTCTCTAGTTCAGAATTTATTTTTCCCATTTCTTTTTTTACCCATGTCTAGGTGTACATATAATTGATTTCACATCAACTGGCAGAGTGACAGTCCAGTGTAAAAAGGCTTTACTGTCACTTGAATTCAAAGAATTAACTTTGCATAGGAGTTTGTTGGGATTTTTTTATTCTGGTTTGCTCTGTTCAGGTCCACATTTTCAGCCCCTGAAGCTGAAAGAGGTGATGACAATACACGGGTATTGATGACTCTGTCATCCCAGCTCATTGAGTTGGAGAATTGGGCCCATCAGAAAGTTTTCTGCCTCCAGGTCTTTCCCTAGGAAAACTGGGCTGTCCCTATGGGGTTCTGGGGAGAAAAAAACCTATTGGATTAAAGTTGCACAAAGAATAGTCAGCACCAAGAGCCTAAGCTGCTGTTCATTTTTCCTTTAGTGCCTTTAACCTGAGGGCAATTAGAACCATAATGTGGACATTAACTATCACAACAGACATAAAGATCTCAGATTAGATGGATTTTACAGCAGGCCTCACACCAGTTCCTTAGAAAGGGCAATTCTCCTGTGGTTCTGTCCCTGTGATCTAAACCATGTTTGCCAGATCCCTGTGCTGGATGTTAAGCCCCATGTTTTAGGAAGTCTTCTGGCAACTTTTAAATCTTTACAGGTGCTATTATTGCAGTGTCAGTTGTCATGGAGAACAGGATAATATTTCATGACATCAAAATACTCCGTAATCATTTCAGAAGGTTGGTGATATTGCTGCTAGGCATAGTCGAACTCTTCTTCACATCACTGCAGACTGAGGCTTTCCCTCTGCTCCACACAGCCCAGATATAATCCCTTCTGATTAGAGCCTTTTCTCTTTGATGCTTTCCTTTGTCATCCACACACTGGGAAAATTGCTCTCTGTTGAATTACATGCTCCATGCCGTTTGCATAGTTGTCTTTTTCAACCTGGAAGCAAAGCTGTCTGTGCCTGAGCAGCAGTAAGATTCTGACTTCTAGTAAATCTTTGATTAATGAAGCTCAGGTAAACAGATTAGTCATTAACCTTTGCTTCTCATGATCAAATTACTTATTGATGTAGAGTGGTTGTGCTGCTCCCATGCTGCCAGGGATGGGAATCTTGCTTTCCCTTCAGACTTCAAGAATCTTCCCACCATCTCAAAAAACCCCATTTAAGGATGGTGATATTAGGGAGCTGCTGCCTCTGCAGGAACTCATCTGTTTTGTATGGGATCTCACTGCAACCAGGGCACTTACATGCAAATATTAATTGGTGCTGCCCACTAGTAGAGTGTGCTATTCATATCCCTGGTTCTATATTTCAGCTGGACAGCTGTCAGTGAGGGGAACTCAGCTGAGGCACACAGCAAATACACACAAAGTGAGACAAGTTCTTTTAAATTGTCTACTCTGAATCTATGGTTGTGCAGGACAGTTGCTTAAACCCTTGGGAAAGGCCAAATTCTTGGTCAGGAAGTCATTGTATAATGTCCATGTCTGTAGACAAACAGAAGGCTGCTTTAAATCCATTCAAAGCTGACTTAATTCTGGCTTCTTTATCTGCTGTACAGGTCTCCCAGGATGGGCAAAGGCAATCTATGAGCTGAGGGCAACAAGAGAACCAGGAACAAGAAATCTTTTATCCCTGCCAGCTCCATCAGGTCTTTGTATATGCCATTCTAATTCTGGCCTCTGTGAAAGAAAGGAATGATGCTCCATCATCAGTTAAGGACAGTTTCAGATTCAGACATTGGACAAAAAGCTGGGCACTCCTTCATGACCATCACTCAGTGCTGCCCATCTAGAAAGACTTTGCACCCTCCTTAATTTCCAGACCATCTCTATCAGTCTCCATGGGTGCAGAGGTTCATTTACCAGAGGAACAGAGAGAGATCCAGACAGGGATCTTATTTTCATGACCTGCAAGTTTAGATGTGGGAAGGTTATACAGGACAAATGAGCAGAAGTGACCTGTGCCTGCCTGCAGCCTACAAAAAGCAGAGAGGGAATTCCAATTACACACCAATCTAATTCATTGATCTCTAATGCTCTGGATTATATTTAAACCTGCAGACATTTACACTGCAGTCCTGAATGAAGAAAAGTACCATGAGAATAGAGAGATAAAGTTTCATATTTTCTAGCTCATCAACAGACTGAACTTCATATTTGCACTTTCAGTTTTGCATCTTGCAAACCCCAGCCTTCACTCCCATTTCCAGTCCTGGGATCCCCCGTGCACACAGCTATTAGCAGATGGAAATCTAGCAACCTGATCTGTGGGCCCAGTTGGGTAATCAAACATTTAATTACTAACAATTATCCATTAATGCTTATAAATTAGGTTGCCAAACTACTTCTACAGACTACAAATATTTGCATCTAGGCTTGTCTGCAAAAATGGAAGATGCCTGTGAAAAGCTACACCACAGTATCCAATGCTGGCCTTTTCATCTGGGCTCTTCAGACTGACACAGAAAATGCAAACATTTGCTGCATCAGAAAGGTATGAAAACCTAGGAAATTAGAAGCTGAAACTGAGGGAATCATGAAAATCAGGTCCTAACTCAAATTCCAGGCTTGCCTCATTTCTCTCACATAAGATTCTTCTTCCTTTTCACCCTTCTCTCTTGCTTCTTCCTCTGGAGTTGATTAAACATTTGCCTCCACCCTACAAATATATATTGGTCCAGAGGGCTCATTTTATTCTGAATTGCTTCCTGATAATAATAATGGGTTTTTATTACTCATCATGCATCTAGGAATGTTGTTTATTAAAATAAAGTCTAACAACATGATTTCAGGAAACACTTCAGAGGTGAACATGTGCTTTTCACTACCACTCCTAGCTAGCAGAGACTGTAACCCCTCCAGTAAGAAGACACTGCATTGCTATGCAGAAAATGTAAACCAATTCTGTAAAAGGGTTCCAGTTCCCATCCTGTTAAGTAAGTTTTGCTTTCTATAATTGCCTGCTTTCTACTGTCTGTTTTATTAAAGTGATGTGGTTATGATCTCGTCCACGTGACCTCTCCCTGTGCTCACAAGGGAAATGTTGGAGTGGTATTGCAAGCATTGGGACTTATTATTTATTAAAGTGATGTGGTTATGATCTCGTCCACGTGACCTCTCCCTGTGCTCACAAGGGAAATGTTGGAGTGGTATTGCAAGCATTGGGACTTCAAGGCTACATTTAAATTAGTAAATTCAAATGTGTCTGGAAACATTCCCAGGACTAGAACAAAACTGTTTATACAGTCAACTGCTAAGCTGTTCTCTGGCACGAATTTGGCCCATTCCAGCTCCTTTTTTCCCTGAATGGATTGTGATCACAGCATGGCCAAGGAGCAGTGCACATGAAACTCACCCTTTTTGAGAGGATAAATGAGTTTACTTGCATGTATGCTGTCTACCTGCTGGCCTTGGTGCTTACTCCTGGGTGCATTTTATTTACCTGCTGAGGTAGAACCAGAGCACCTTGAACTTTGCACCCAGGAAAACAATTTTCTTTGGAGAATCACATTGATTTGAGGCAAATGCTGCACGTGGCAGGGACCAAAATTAGCCACTATCACACACAGTAAAAGTTGATGCATATGCAAAATTAGGCTCCCAAAGTCACAATCTGGATAAGTATCAGTTGGATCTGAATGGTGCAAAAGCTGAGCATAATAAAGACAGGGTCCTCAGCAGCAAACTAATGTCTCTTGTTGCAGTATCAGGCTCAAATACTCTGCCAAAGAAGTAGTGCCAGAGGAATTGCAGAAAGAAGAGGGTGTGACGGTTTAATGGGATTTTAGTAAAATATGATATATTTTTTTTAATTTGCCTGAGTGTTTTATTCTTTTTAAGTAACTCTGAAGGCATCATCTAATTCTATAGATAAGCCATGTATAGTCACTAGCCCAACATAAATTAATTGAAATGGCTGCTGAACACAACACTTGCTTTCACTGAGAATGCAAGAAGTTCTTCAAGGACTGCATACTCTCAATCTCTTTTTCTACTTCCCCTGGGGTCTCTCTCCCTGCTTTTTCCTCTTTTTTTTCTCTTCCTTGATGCCCAAGATGGTTCCATTAGTCTTGCAAATATTAATTCCCAATGCAAACAGAATGTGTCAGGTGCAGGGGGATGTAAATGGAAAATTAATTGAAGAGCAACGCGTAGGCTTGTGCTATACAGTGTCCTCAGCAAGAATACTCAAACAGAAACCTGCCACTGGCTTGCTGCCCCTCAAAAGCCCTTCCACACATAGAACACAAAGCTGGCCTGCTGGCACAGGGGGTGCACAGGAGTTTTCTGAGCAGTGCCTGATCACTGACTCCTCTTTGGGGGTTTGCTGTTCCAGGGTCACTGGTGCACTGCAGGGTTGACTGCACGGCCAGGACAGAGCTGCTGCCCTTCCCTTGCTCAAGGCCTGACCCAAACACGGCCCCAGGAGAGCCATGGTGCAAGGTTTTGTCATCCTCCTCTTCCCAAGGCAATCAGTCCCTCAGGAAAGGTCAGGCTGCCATCAGCAGCAAAGTTCCTGTTAACCCTCTCCAGTCAGGAGTGGTGACAAACCATTGTTGACTCCTGATCAGAGCTGTGAGCAGGAGCTTTTGGAGCTTCTTGCCAACCTCTGACAATGCAAAGTCCAGAAAGTGATCAATGAATTTTACTGCTTTACCTGTTTCATGAATTGTCCTCAGATTATGACGCCGTTCAAAACACTTTCTGCATGCAGATGCTTTGTGAAAAAAGAAATTTCTTCAACACTTCATAACAATTATCAGTAATCCATGTTATTTTGACAAGACCTTGTTGATGATATCATGATTTTTTTTTACATTTCTGAATTATTAGAGTTTTACATTTCTGAATTATTAGATTTGAAGGTGAGAATTCAGAATTTGGTTTCAGTTAACAGGCTTTCTATCCAGAAGAGATAATAGTTCACTCATTCCATGTCCTTGAGCAGCACAAGCCAGAGGTTTCAGGCAGTTCTTTCCTTCCATACTTTGATGTATGAGTACATTTGACAAAGCTTTATCTCCTAGAAAATTATTCAGTCTTTCTTTCAAGCCATATAGAATTCTCCTGCTTTCAATAAAAACCCCAGATGTTCCCATGACTTCCCCCTCATTAAAATAATTTACTACAGTATTCCTGGGAAACTAATAGAAGTAGTTGAGAATACAAGCAGAATTTGTAATGAATTTTCACACACTTTTAAAATATTTTCCTAGCAAAAAGTTCCAGGTTTTGGGCTGTTGCTGCTCATTTTTATCCAGACTCATTATACCTGGCTTAGTGACATCACCAGTCTGGATCCTTCCTCTGGTCAGTGAAGAAAAATAAACTTTCCCAGGTGGATTGCATTTGCCAAGGCTGGTCCCTCTACTGACTAGAATAGGAGGCTGGAAAAACCAGCAGACCTGAAGCACCTCAACAAGATATTTAACTTTAGGTGGGAAATGCCCTGGCTCTGCTTGCTCATCTTTAGGGCTGCTTCTTGGAGTGAAAGAATGGAGCACAAATCTGGAAAAACCCAAGGAAATCTATCCCCCATCTCCAGCAATCTTTACTGCTCTTTTCTGATACCACTGAGATTTATTTTAAAGAATCCACCAGGGTCAAAATTGTTTCCACTCTCACTGAAATTATAACTCTATTTCTCAGCCTCATCATCAGCTTCCTGAGGCTTTTTTTGCTCACCAGGGGAAAAGCAATAGGTCAGATCTTTAACATGCACAATATTAACTTTCTACATCCTGCCTTCTCTCAGGATTTACTCGACTAGATAATTTCTATTTATTTTGGACACATTCTGATATCATGTCCATAGAGATTTGTGGGGAAAGTACAGATGATACAAAGAATTTTGCTTTTTTACTCTGAACCACCCCCTGATCACCACCACCAAGAGTCTTTCTGTCTCCTTTCACATTTCCATTTTCTCTCTTCCCCTGTTTCTCTCCACTCAGCATCCTGCAAGCAGTGCTGCACAGTCTTCCAGTAAATATCTCATTTAAAGAGTGAGGAAGCCTGAATTAAATAGGGCAGGGACTCTTGCTGGCCTGAGTTAATGGAGATGTCTTTTAGTGAGTGTCAGCTCCAGACAGTTCAGCTCCGCCAGCGTCGTGACAAACCTTCCTCCCACATTTAACAGTGTGTGAACAATGAGCCACTAGGAAGGTGTCTGGTAGCATTTGGATGGGGCCATGGCTCATTTTTAGGTATTTTCTTGTCATTCAGGGCCACAGCTTATAGCCTCATGTAAGTGAATGAGAACAGAGAGAAAACCAAGTCCTGGAACCAGGAGCAGCTGTCATTGGCTCAAAGGCAGACAAGAAACCACATCATCTTGGCCCAGTCTTGATAAATTATTATGGTCTGTCCTGCAACCAGTGGAGAATGTGGATGTTTCTCCATGATAGCTACAGAAGACAACCCAACAAGTCTGGGAGGTGAAATTGTTCTAATTGGTGTAAATGAAGGCAGAATTTGGGACAATGTTACCCAGCAGCTGGAAATTTTGTGATCATAATGGTGGTCCTCTCCAATCTTCAGATAAAAAGCATCTAATAATGGATCATGTACTCCTAGTGAGGCATTGCAATTAAAATAGTGGAGTTCAGAAAAATTAGCCCTGCTCTTGACACGCCCAAAATTGTGCCACCTTGTACTCTGGAGCAATCATTAGGGAAATGAACAATTTCTCCTGGGTGGTATCTCCCACCACTTGGCAGTTTCATAAATGTGATCATTTCAGAAGTGACAAAACTTCCATCCTTGCTGGGGGAAAAATAAAAAATAAAAAGGTTAATTAACCCCAAGCATTCTTTTCTGAAGCACACCCTCCCAGAGCATCAGCACACACAGAAAGTTGTGCTACTGATGCTTTTTTTGGTGCAGAAAAACCATCTTGTGTTTTCACATATGCTTCCAAGACGAGAAGTTTCCTCATTTTGACAAAATGTGTTCCCTATATTTTTAGAGCTGGGTTAAAACTCTGCTGCTGAGGAGAGGACACAGGGCAGTCACACAGCTGCTCCCAGAGCAAATGTCAGAAGTGCTGGCACTAATGGGGAAGTGACAATGTCCTTTGCTTCCCTGCCCCTGCCCTCCACTTCTCCCTTCCTCCCTGGGCCTGACACCCTGCACAGGGAAACCTGCCCCTGGTTTGCAGATTAATCTGCTGTTATCCTGCCCAAAAACAAACAAACAAACAAACAGAGACTCATCTGTGCAGAGAAGATGCCATTAATATATAACCACGAGGACCAGAAAAGCAGTGAGAGTGCAAACCCAGCCAAGAACATGTTTGCAGTGTGTTCAGGGTGGATTGCCCAACACTGAGGGAAGCAAAACACCAAAGTTACGCTTCCGCCAGACAACATGAGTGTCATTTTTTGTCACCAAAAAAAACAGGTTTAAAGGCCACATTTGCCTTCCCTCATGCACTCCTCCCTCTTCTTCTTATTGCATTCCTCTTGTCCACTGAATAGGTTGTGATTAACTCTTCCTAAATAGGAAAGTAACACTACATCTATAAATTTCTTTACAAAAGTAAAGATATGTCAGATGAAAAATGACGGTGGCTTTGCAAAGGGATAAGGAAGAGCTTCCCAAGGCACACAGAGGTGATCCCAGCTCACAGCACACCACCTGAGGTGGGATGGATCACTCCTGGAAGTGCTGGCTCACACTGCACTGAGCCCTGAGCAAGGTATTGCCCAGCACCTTCCTCATCAGGTCTCATCAGGACCAACCCACACCAACATCTGTTACAGGATTCCTGAAAAGAGTGGGTTAATGGTTCACAAAAATCAATAAAAGACTGCTGTGGTGGGAGAGCCATCCTAGAATGACAGAGTGGTTTTTCCCTGCCAGCAATACTCTCACATTTACTGAGAGAGCCAAAGCTGTGATATCTAATTCTGGCTTAAAGTCTCTCAAAGCCTCGTGTTCTCCACCTCCCCTGCTAGTGACCAAGCAGGATTTTTTCTGTCGAGTTGATGGTGATGTTAAAACAAACAGCTAGGACTGTCCCTGTGCCCCAGGCACACAAAACAGTGAGCACAGCAGGGTTCATGCTCCTTGGCTGAATTTGCTCACTATTACCACCCAGCAGCTGCCCATGCAGCAGTGTTTGGGGTGTTGAAACACTCCCAGCCTCTTAGGGCTTCCCCTTTGCATGGTCTGTCATTTCAGACCTCATCTTTTCCTGCCTGTTTATTTATTTATAATTGTATTTATTTATAATAGTATTTATTTATTTATTTATTTATTTATTTATTTATTTATTTATTTATTTTCAGCAATCTCACTAGAATATACACTGACCAGTGCTCTTTAGATCTAATAAAAAGGCTGCAGGCAAAATGGTTTATGTCCCCATTTCCCATTTCAGACTACTTCTGGAGCCAATTTTTTAAGACTGTCAGAGCAGTGTCCCCCTGGTGAGCCCTGAACTCTCAGGGTTCAAAGCCCCCCTGAGATGGTCACTCAGTTGTGCAGGAGGTGCAGGAGATCTCACAGCCAGGGACAAGAACATTATGGATAAGAAAGCAGGATCAAGCCCGGACATTTCTGCTTGAAGCTTGACCAAGCAACTTGGAACACACTGACAGAAGCTCTTGGTGCCCCTCCACAGGACCAGCCAGGTCTCCAGCCCAGCCCTGGGCTCCAGTGCACACACGAGGGCTTCACTGGGACAGCAACAGTGGAAACAGCTTCAAGTGCTGCTAACAATAATTAACAACACTAACAATGCAAATACACACTTGGGCAGTATTGTTTTGTTGGGCTGCTTTTACCATAGATCTAATCTCTTCACCTTTGGCATTGAGAATGTGTTTTAATTAACCTACTAGTGAAACACTAGGCTGGGATGGTCTGATCATTTTTAACTTTATTTTCCTGAATGAAAACAATTCTGGCCAAATTTACTGTACACTGTCACCTTAATTACCTGTCTTTAACAATCTCTTTCACACCCACTTGCAGTTTATCACAGTGTAACACAAAAACTCTTTCTCTAAAAAAAAAAAACTTTAAATGCTTCTGAGATTCAAACTGTAGATTGCTTGTGCAGCTATAATCTTAAAGAACATCTGCTACATTTGTGTGGTAAAGGAAGTCTCTTTAGAATACAGCCTTTGATTTCTATAAAAGACAAATCAGGCCACATGTTTTTGTTTTGAATGCTTCTCATCACAAGAGGAAATTTTCTGCAGCTTGGAATTTTGAAGGCATGAAAAATGTATTTATTTTTTTAAACAAAGAGCTCACATAAGAACATCAACAAAACTCCTCGGAAGTGTTAAAAACCATTCCTCTATCATCTTTAAAGGAACACTAACGACTCCCTGACCCATATTTTGATCTACCTTTCTGTCTTAAGTTTATCTGGGTCATATCATGTCTTTGATCCAAACATTTAACTCCCATTGACATCGCAGACCTTAGGAGGTTCACCCATCATTAGCTCTGGAGCTGCTAATAGCCCAGACAAGCAGAAGATTGGGAGGTTTCACTGGGCATTTTTTATTTGTCTCTCAAAGTGAGTGAGTCAATAGTGGTGGATTGACAAACTGGCTTTGACACCAGTGTGCATTGAAGGTAGGAATCGATGGTACCTTGTGGCTGACTGATCCAGAACAGATTTTTCTTTTCTGCCTGATTCCTAACTGTCTATTTTTTAAGAAACTATGAAAAAATAAAAGCTTCTGGCTTTTCATAGGGAACACTTTGTTTAAGACTTTAAAACTGGTTTGTTGCTGCCCATTTCTTCCACCTCCATCTCCTCTCTCTTCTTCGCTGGGATCCTGGAGGTGCCTGCACTAAGCTTTTTCAAAACAGACCACACTTGTAGAGAATCATCTTCTACTTCTCAGCCACCCAAAAGCTTCATACTATCTCTCTCTTCTCTGCTTCTTTCCCCCTGGTGAGAAGTTTTGAGCTAAAACTGCTCCAACCACTTCAAACAAAAGGTGGGATCCTGCCTGAGGTGGGCTCCTAACCCTGGCTGTGGAATGCCATGGTTCCATCCTCCCTTCTCCAGGGTTAGAGGAGCCCAAGGTCCCTGCTGCCAGCCCAGGGCAGAGGGGAAGCAGCAGGGATGTGGTGCAGGAGCACAGTTCAGCCAGGCACATCAGCAGATGGTACATTTCCAGCAGTGCAGCTCTAACACAATGCCTATTGTCTGGGCACATGAATCAAATGCACAGTCAGTATCTGCCTTTTGATGAGCTTCTGATTACCAAGATTATTTTCATTTTTGCATGCTAGGAATAAACTTTTGTCGTGATTTGAAATGCAAAAGCTACAGTTCTGCATAACTAAGACACTGATACAGAAAAACAATTATGATTACATTTTAAAAACTCAGATCACCAACCCTATAGCAAATCCCTTAAAGTTTTGGAGGTCTCTCAAGCAGGTATGGCTAAAAAGTGTCCTGCTGATAGCAGCTGTGACCTGAAGCACATCCTTTTTAGTGATAACTGCTGTCAAACTGGGGACACAAGTAATGAGAGCAGAAAGGCATTTCAGTTGTAGCAGCTTGGATAGCTCTCCTATAATTTGTATTTTCATTCACTGGAAATACTTCATTAGCTGTCAATTATTTTTGGTTTCTAGAGTTTTATTTCAGTTCATTCATTTCTCTTGTAGCCAGTCACTCATCCCATATCTTAATGCCAAAGAGGTATCAAAATTCATATATTTATACCTTAGGTGCTGCCCAGAGCTCTCTGAAGTCAATACAAAGATACCAGTTAGTTTAAGGTCCACTTGTTTGTGACTCTGCTTTTCCTGCTAAGTTTCTAATCAAATTCAGCTGTACTGTTCTGTGAAATACAGGATACTTCTTAATGGACACTAGACTCTGTTTTATGTGAAGATTTACTGTGAAAGAGAATAATCTTTCTTTTGCATGTGGAATGGAGAAAGTCCATGGGGATGGACTTGGCTCTAACAGAGCCATCAGGCCTTAGGCAGAGTGGACAATGGATCAGAGCTCTCCCTGAGCTCCCACCACCCAATTTATCCTGTAGAAATCCCTCCCCCACTCAACAAACCAAGTTCCTCCACTCCATGTCCCCGTGCACTTGGGAGAAGAGAGCACAGTGCAAAGGCACACTGGGGTCTGCTCTGAATGGTGGCAGATGTTCTTCATCACTGCAAAGGAGCCTCTTGTGCAAGTAGCAAGACAGAGCTTTATGCTTCTTTTTTTTTTCCCCACAGAATAACTGTGTATTTTCATAGTTGTGAAATTACTTTTCTGATAGAGAATCAGATTTGCAGAACATTTGGTGCATCTTTTTTTTTTTCTGTAATCATGTCTTCCCCTAGCTCTGAGATGCAGCATTCCTTGTAAACAAATATCTCCTCTCCTTAGTACCCTCACCTGTACCATGCATGAAAAAGAGATCCTGGTCTAGCTGTCAATCCAACAACTGCCCAAAGCCTAGAGGAATGTACAGAGGAGCTCCCAGAAGATCCAGGAGGCTTGGATTGGGTGCTGAGCCCTGGGTGCAGTGAGTAACCAACCCACTGCACCCTGCCAGGTTTCAGCTTCAATTAATGAATGTGCAACTCTTTGCAGAGATGATTCACAAAGCCTTTCAAGTGCACCAGAGCTCATTTTTGGCCAAAGTTTTTACTGCTTCCATGTGATTTCTGTAGAAATATACTGAAAAGCTGGGGTCTTACTTGAAGCTGTGGTGTACTCTGAGCTCACAACAAAAAGTGTGGTCAGAGGGGAAGCTGAGTCCTCAGCTCACTCCTGAGGTGAATGGGAATGGCACAGCTCCCTGATTTTCTGGTGTTCTCTACTCATTGTCAGTCTGTTCAGAAGTTCAAGCACTTCAAGGAAGTCCAAGCATGCATTTCACTTTTACTGAGATGAGAAATATCAGCTATGCTAAAACAGCAAGCAGTCAGGATTCTGCTTTGCTGTAAATCTGGACCCCTTTTAAAAATTCAGATTTGGGCAAAAGTCAGACACAGGTTCACATAATACCATCACAGCTAGATTTTCAGCTCTTCTTTACACCTATGGCACTGAGTTCTAATATATTTAGCCTTTTTTAATATAAATAATCTTGTTTCTCAACTACAAAGCAAGTGTGGGTGAGGGGGTGGTGCCTGTCACTGCAGGATTAAAAAGAGGCAGAAATTCTTCTGCAGTGCCTCACATTGGATGGAGTTCTGACCTTTGCCAGAAGGTGGATGGAGTTGTGACCTTTGGGTGGAGTTGTGACCTTTGTCTCCTGCACCAGAGATGGAGAGGACATGAGCAGCTTTTTCCAAGGGGCTCGGGTCCCAGCAGTTCCCATTATAACTCCATGACTCAGCACCTAAAATGATCTCTGCCCCTGACACAAGCAGGGTGAAGAAAAAAGAAATACCCAGTCACCCTTGGAGCAACATGTCTTGCTGACAGTTAATTTGCCAACAGCACTCTGTGGCTTTGTATATTAATTAAGCAGCGAATTAATTCATTAATGTTGCCGACACGGAGAGCAGAACATACCTTCATTTCACAATGCCTAATTCCATTATCAACAAGCTGAATTCTGCCCTCAGCTCACCTACACCATGGCACTGCTGACTCCAACAGATGCCACAAGGAAACCTCTGGGGGCAGTTTTTGGCCTGACTTGTTTCATTGTGCTGCAGACAGCCATGAGGCTTTTTCATTCCTGTAAGTAAATTTTCCTTCAGAAGCTTGGCAAAGTAAAACCTCAGACACTTTTGGGCTCTTTGCCCAACTTGAGAACAAGGGGCACAAAAAAAGGTTCATTTTTCTCACCAGCTACAAATTTGATTGACGTGGAGGGCTGGTCCTATTAAGCTGAGATCTGGCCTGGGTTCAATGTACTTGGAAGCCTAGTTACAAACGCATTAAAACAACTTTAACAGAGATTTTGTCAACCTATCAAAGACAAATCAAGAGTGATTTCCCTGATGCCTCTGCTGAATTGGGTAAATTCCATTTATTGACTTCAAGCACTGCGTGCTGGTAATTTTTTTCCCTGTCTTTTTCTCCTGAGGAATTTGACATGATCAGATCTACTCTGATGTTTCATAATCACATTTTCTTTCCCCTTCCTCTCTCCTCCTTTGCAGGGTGCTTTGAGTGATGCTACTTGGTATAGAAGATATGTATGTTAGAGAAAAGAGATGGGCCAAATTCAGAAATGTTCTTAATCAAAATTAACTCAGAAGGACCTACTTTAGCCAGTCCTGCCCTGCAATTTCTTTGGCTTCTGTCACATAGAGGCCCTTGGAATAGCATCTACAGAACTGCTCAGGTTAAAAAAAAGAAACATTAAGAACAGCTTTTATGGGATGTAGAATGAACTAAATGCCTTCAGCTTGATGCACTGGAAGTTCATGGATTGGAGGAGGAAAAGCACGTTAATTTAAGTACAGCATGAAAGAGGTTAAATGTGTGTCAGAATAAGTGTCACTTCCAGGCAATAAAAAACAACTGGAGGAAATTTCCCTTTTGGGGGACAATGGACATCATAGAGGTGGGGCACTAGGTTTCAGGGCATGTGGAATAAATCTGAGCAGGACTGTCTGAAGGATCCCCTGTGGTACCAGAAAGGTTGGCCTCATCAGGGTCCAGAGTTTTCATTTTGTGTCATGCCAATTTTTAGTTTGTGTAGCACACATTTCTCACAGATAAGCTGTGACACCTGTCCCCTGACCCTGAGGAAAGGCAGAGAGATTCACACAGGAGCTGCCACATCCCCATTGTAGGGGAGGAACTCTTGCAGGAATGAAAAGTGCACCAGCATCCTCAACCAGTTTGCATGGGTGAAGCTTGGTGTGACTGACACATCTTGACACATTCCTTGAAGCTTGCAGCCACAGCTGCAAGGATTTTGGCTGAAACCCACAGGAGCCTGAGAGGTTTCAGCTCTGCAGTGGCACTGGTCCCAGCGCAGAACACAGCGTGCTGCTGAGCCCTGACACACACGGTGCCACACAGCCAACGTGTGTCTAAAGCCACCAGCCGTGCCTTGCCATGGCTGTGAGAGCAGAAACACCGAGTTCCTGCCATGCAGAGCCTTCCCAGCTCCTCTGCAGGGCACAGCTGGCCTGGGGCTCCTCAGCAGGAGCAGTGCAGCATGGCAGCAGCCTGGGGCCAGCAGGTTCCCAGTGCCCAGAGGCACCCCAGGGTGCACACTGGGGCTGTCCTCGCTGCCATTCTTTGTCACCAAGCGTGGGGATCAGTCAGCTGGAATGCAGTACTGCCTTGGAAGTGCTGAAGGAGCCTCCTTGGGAATGCACCTCCCTCACCCTCAGCCCGGGGGCTGCGGGAGCCGGGGGCAGCCAAGCACCGAGTGCTCGGAGCGAGCCTGGCACACACATCCTTTGTTCTCTCCGTTTCCTGGAGGAGAAAACCAAAGCTAAGCAAGATTTCAGCCATGTGCTCAAAGTCAGAGCATGATTCAGTGATCAGCTGTGAGGGCAGATGTGCTGTGCTAGCCACTATTCCTGTTTCTCCCAAGTTAATGGGGATGGATTTATTCAGCGCATATTTATTTCGTGGGTGTCTTTTTCATGACATTTCCTCAATTTCTTGACTTACAGTTTTCATTATTGTGAAATTTGATTACAGAACCAGGCAAAATCGCAGAGCAAGGCATGTTTCCACCACACCATTTCACTCCAAGCTAGCCCCATCTCAGCCTGAGGATTGCATGGAGAGAGGATCGATTCTGAGTTTGCCAACTGACAGACTCACGAGAAATATTCTGATCTTGTTTGGATCCCACTGAGAATATTTCATACGTTTAAAGGCCTGCTATGGTTTTTTTTTCCTCCTGTTTACCTGCTGCTCCACATAGTGAAATAGCTTGGGACTGAGGGAGCACTGCTTCTGGATCCTCAGCAATGTGAGCTGCTTTGTCCTTTGCTTTCTGTTTCTTCCTCTGCACACGCTCGCAGAGATATTCCCTGATCCGAGCAGGGAATGCAGGATACAGAGATTCTCTCTGTGTCAAAATGTAGCATGCTGGCCTGGAGCAACACTTCAATTTCTCACATTTATGTGACACTATAAAAGTAAGTAAGAGCCATGATTTTCTCTTGTGCCCTAGCAGCTAGAATTTACATAAACTCAGAGAGGTCTTGAAATCACAAATGTGAAGTGAAGTATTGTGTATCATTAAAATAAATCACTGTCACAGCAGCCTAAAACTTAACCAAGATCTCTCTTTTAAGACTCAGTCTGTCTGGTCATACAGGGCAGCCAGCAAGAAGTTTTGCACTCAATATTCTGTAGTTCATATAAGTGACATCAATCTCTATTTTTATTCTACAATTTCATATTTAATATCATTGAGTTACCTCCCTTAACTATGTTTAATTTGGCTTTATGTTTGTTTATTTTCTTTGTCATGTCATTTTTTCCTCTCGTTGTTAGTTTTGTTTGGCACTTGTATAATCACACTTTGGAAACATTAACTAATTAACCTTCCTAATACTCCTGGGAGGTACTGCATACTACGTCAGCCTTACCCTGCCTCCCACCTCATGATGAAATAAGCAGGAGTTGTCTGATTTGCATAAGGATCAAAAGAAAGTTGTCTGAGCCAAGACTCAAATCTGGGGCTCCTAGCTGGGACTTTTCCCTTCCCTTTTATACTGGGACTATTTTACAGCTGGTTGCTGGATCAGATTAAGCAGGAATGACAAACTAAGGGGTCCTACCCCGTTCCCTGAGCTCCTTGTCACTCAGTACCAGCATTTGGGGCATCCCCAAGTCCAACACAGAGTGTTCCCTTCCCACCCCACAGCATCATCACCACACAAAGAGCAAAAGCTCATGCTTGTATGGCTGATGTCTTTGCCACCATAAAGACACAAATGAAAACAAGGCATTTTCTGGTGGATGTTGTGCAAACCTCTGTGAAAAATGGTCCCTATATTGAACAGCCCACAAACTCCTCTGTATATGCACCTTCTGTCTGAGTAGGGAGCCCACCACCAGCTAGAGATCTACTGTAGAATCACTGAATCATTTAGGGTTGAAAAGCCCTCTCAGGCCACCAAATCCAGGCATTAACCCACCACTAAACAAGAGACAGCATTGAAAAAACAGCCACTCCAGAGGATGGCTGGAAGGATAATTACCTTTGTGACTTTATACCTGGCACATGCAATAGATGGGCTAACATTATCAGAGGGAGGAGTAGGAACAGGGCTGGGTAAATCAGCTCAATCACAGGGATGAAGGCTACCCCAGGAAGCCAACTCCCGGGAAGCACAAGGGCAGGAATATGCCTCAGGAAGGAGGAGGGCTGGTTTGTGCAACAGGGAGTGGGAGAGCCAGTGGGAAGAGCAAAGCCAGTGGAGCCCTCTGATGCTTCAGGCACCCCAAGCCTTGCCCTGGGGCTGTGAGGCTCAGAGCAGTGGTGTGAGGCAGGAGCAGAGGTCCAAGCACGGTGTGGAAGGCTGGGCTGGGAAGTGCTCTGTAGAAAACCAGCCTGTGTGGAGGGATTGTCCAGCCTTAGGAGAGGGAGAGGGGTCAGCACAGCCACCCCCCGTGCACCTGGGCAGCCCTGCACCTCCAGCCAGCCTAATTCCACTGCTGCTTGGGGTGAATCCTCTCTTGCAAACTCTTACAGGGAACTTGTGTGCGAGCACACCTAAACATTTCAGCAGCATCCCTTAGCTGCCAAAGGCTTGCTCATTCTCTTCCATTCAGCTCTGTGCTCATGGGATCACAAACCAGTCCGTGAGACACACGAGAGCCCCAGCTCCCTGCAGCACTGAGTCAGGCTCCCACAGAGGGCTCTGACAGGATAGCCAAACCCAGAACAGCTGAGAGGAGCAACAGCAAGGACTCAGTGTGTTTTCCCCACTCTGGTGGACTGGACAGCCTTGCCTATGCAGCAGTGAATCACAGCAATGACCCACAGCACGCTGGAACACTGCTCCCATGTGCCAGCACACACTCTAAACATTCCTGACTGCTGGGATTGCCTGGGAGCAGTGCAGTGTGCTGCCCCTCCATGCTGTGACACCACTGCCAAGCCTCAGCACACCCCAGCTCCTCACACCCCAGTCATTTCAGCTTCTGACTACTGCCACCAGACCGTTCTCTGTCTTTTCCAAAGAGCAGGAAGGTGACCTGGGGATCCCAGGGGAGAAAAAGGGGTTTGATGCAATCTACACGTGTGTGTGAGTGGAACACACAGCTGTATAATGGAAAAGCACTGTTTGAAATGTTTGTGAAGCAGGCCAGTAGTGGGCTGAAATGTCAGCACTTCTCTCCTTTTTATGTGGTAGGAGAATAAGATTAAATTCCCCTTAAATGCCGTAGTGGCTTCTGCCTTATTAGAATCATCTCTCATAACATTTTTAGAGTATTGTGTGGAATCCACTTAAATGAATCCCCATGAAATGAAGAGTGCTGTTAGAATAATCTGGCTCTTGTGTGGTGGGCTCTGCCTTTCACAGCAAGATTTGGCTGTGTGCTTGAGAGGGAGAGCAGGCAGCAGCTTCCCAGCTATTCATATTTAAGTATCTCAAAAGGCACCAAGACACTTGCAACAATATTGTATCACACTGCTATTTGAGCACGGAGAGAAAGAGCTTTGAATAATTAAAATCAATTAAAAGGCTAAAGGATAGGGATTCTTCTTGTCTTCAGAGAACACTTTACAGCAGTAGGTAAATGTTTTCTTGCCTCACCCAATAATTATCTCTCTCAAACACACCTACCCACACACAGGCTTGTGCAGCCACAGTCTCTCCTGGCTTAGATGCTGGAAGATCTCAAGGTCGGTTCTGTGAGAGGTGACACCGATGGCCAGAGCCCTCGCACAGCCCCGGGGGGGGCTCCCAGGAAAGAGCTCCACCTGCCCCAAACTGAAGAGCAAAACCTGCTCTCACAACTCTGTGCATTCAAATCCTTCTGTAAATATGTAGCTGCTAGCAGAGCTGGGCTCAAAGTGACCAAAAAACTAAAATTTTAACGTTTTAGATGGCAGCACTTTGTGTGAGTCTGGTTTTGATTCATGGGCTGGGAGCAGTGTGGTACAAGAGCACTTTCATCTCGCCAAGCTGGAGTTCAGGACATTAATGTCTATTATCTTGGGGAAAAAAGAAATAAATCACAACTAGCCCCTTGATCTGCTCCATCAGCTGATGTCTTCTCTGACTCAGGGCATCTCCACCTGAACGCCCACTGACCTCAGCAGTTCCTGGTGGTGATGCAGCTCTGTGAAGCAATCCCCAGGATTGCATTACCCGCTGATGAGGTGGCACTCCAAGCAGTGATGCAAACAGCGTGAGCCCTGAGATGCTTTCTGCCTCTCCATCCCCCTTGGCATGCTCCTCTCCCTGCCATGTCCCTCTGCCTCTCCTGAGAGCCCCAAGCATTTGGCTTTCCCTGCTGCCTTATTCAAAAACCCCCAGCACTTCCCATAGCATGAAATCCCTGGAACAGAAAGGAATGAATTGCTGGCTGACACATGCCCTGCGATAAAACAGCAGCTTGTGAATAAATACATAAAGAAGCCTTTGGGTCTGGGTTGGCTTCAGAATAGATCAGTTTATTTCTGCTGTGATTTGGGGAGTACAAATATCTTTACATTAGCAAACAGCACACAATGGGGTTTGTATCCCAGTGAGGAATGTGTGTGGATTTGGGAAAGGCCAGCTCCTACCTTGGGACTGCCCAGGGGGGAAGAACAGTCCTGCATGGTCACACTCACCAGAAAATTATTGTAGGAGTTTAACAGTTAACTTCACCTTTGACAGCTCTTGTTCCACATCAGAACCTTCTTGCCTCCTTCCCCACTTCGCTGACTAAACGGATTAATTGAAATTATGGAAATAATTTTGAAAAATACAGTGAACAAAATGACATTTTTGCTTTTGGGTGACAATATTTAAAATTTGAATTTTTCTGTGGTTTTCACTGGAAAAAAAAAAATCTATTTGCAAGTTTATTTTTTATCTGCCAGCTGAAATCATATACATTTGAAAATCTATATAGAGAGAGAAAAGCCCCAGCATTTCCAGGTGACCTGTTCTGTTGAAGGGGAAGCTCCTGTGCTGGCCAGTGGGTGCCAGTGCTGGTCACTGAGGGAAGGAGGGAACCACAGAGGTGAGTTGGAGATTCAGGTTTAGACTCAAAGGACTGAAACAAGTTCATCCACTTCTGCCCATGAACCTGGCAAAAGTTGAATTTCTGGGCAGAGCCCTGAGAGCCAACAGGGGAGAATACTCAGTATAAAGCAATTTAAAAGCATTGGCAAGGACATTTCCTCCATCTCTGTTTAAGAACAACCCCTTAGCACCTGATCCACAATTTCCTTGTGCATTCCTGGCTGTTTTAGGAAAGCATGTACACTCTTTTTTCCCCTGATATTTTTAGCTGAGCTCCCTGAAGAAAGCACAGACAATGCCCTGTCCTTCCTCTCGAGGTTCCTGGACAGCAGCAGCATGGAGCAGCTCTCTGTGGCTCAGATGTGTTTCAAACACGGGCCAACTGCCAGGGTTTCATTAAGTGAACAACATGTGAATGTAACCACATACAGAGCTGCTTCCATCCACGGAGCGCCCCGCGCCTCTGCACGAAAGCAGATGTTATGGAAACAGCCCAAGTCAAACAAGCAAGGCAAGATTACCTCCATAATGAGCTAAAAATTAGTTCTGCACCCTCTTGAAGGGATCAAAAAAAAAAAAAAAAAACCAAATCCAACCAGAAAACCCCCATTTGTTTTCCTAAAATAAACAGTGCAAGTGGCACAGCCACACAGGCAGGTAGCAGCAGGTGTAAAGCATTTTCTTTCTCAGTATCCCATTCATATAGATTTTAAAGATAAATTCACACTCAAGACTAAATATATCCAAGTGAATCTAAATGGATATAAATTACTTCTTCCAGCATACAAAGCATACCAAGTAAGCCTCTGAATTTCTTTGCTTCTAAGACCCTGATTTATTATCTGGCTACAGGGAAGTGCTGTCATCACTGACATGTTTAGACAGATTAACACAAACTGATTATAGTCTATAAAATTATTAAGTTTGAAATACCTTTATTTTGCTTAATATTTTATAAAAAAATATCTTTGACATATGCATAGCATCCAGTGTATGTTATTCTTTGCCTACACAGGCTATTCCCTCCACTTTTAATGCAGAAATCTAAAACACACACTTTTTCCCCTACCTCTGCCTTAAAATACTTTTTCTCCCACCACTGCACATCACGGTCCAACAGCCATGTGCTCTCAGTGCTGGTGAAGGAAAAGGACTGGCCATGGTGGCAATCAGCATTTTAATTGCTAATTCTTTCCTCAACATGAATCTGAAACCAATGCTGCTTTCATCATCATCACCATTGTTCCAAGTCTGAGCCCAGGCCTTCCTTTTTTGCTGTAGGGAAAATGAAGTGGATTATTGGGAAGAGGAGACAGCCAAAATGGGAATCAATGCTACTGGACAAGAAGCCTGGGGGGTTTTCCCACTTTCTCCCAACTTTCTATCCCTTCAGAGTTACTCATAAGGCACAAAAAGAGGAATTTTAAAGGGAAGTCCCTTCCTTATGGTTCTCTGCCCACACAGAGATGTTCTTCCTCTCACCACCTCTTGCTCCACGGTGCTCCATCCAAGAAATAGGGGAGGGGAAAACAGGGAAGGGCAGCAATGTAACTAGTTTCAAAGAAAAACTTTTTTTCCTCATCAGCAGAGCTGAAAGCTTTGAAAAAGCCTTGCTTTCTGCACAACACGAACAGCTACGCAAACTTCTTTCTCTTCACTTCTCTTTCTCCCAGGAGGAGGGGAGTTAAGAACCTGAGAGATTTTTTATAGTTCTTCATTACTTCAAAATGAACACTTTAATTCAAATTTCAGCACAGTTTTGCTCTTTTTCTTTTTTTTCCTTCTTGTAAATGAGCTATTGAATGAAAGGACTATTTTATCCATTTTTTGTCTAAACATTTTTGGGGGTGGAGTGATCATTAAAATATACTGATACATGAGTCCTTGCAGTTTGCAATTGGGCTTACATTGAGTAATAGTTATTTGTCTGAGTTAAATTAATGTTGATGGATTTCTTTCATATTTCTTCCTCACTCTGAATAAGATTTACTGAATGTAGCTTTTAAATGTCATTACATATGTGGCGTTAATTCACATCTGCATTTTTCTGCTGGGAGGGGTAACCTATTTTCTGCTTCCACTCTCAGTAGCTGGGCTCACATGTTTCAGGGGCTAGTTCTGCCATTCACTGCTTTCAAAGAGCCCTGATTGGCTTCAGTGGGAGTTAAAAGCACTTCAGGGCTTTAAGAAAGAGGTCTGATCAGTTTTTAAAGTGTTCAAAGCTGAATGGATTTAACTATTATCCACGAGTTTTCAGAAGTTTCTTTCAGTGACAATATGAACCTCAGTGCACTTAGTGTGATTTTTTTTTAAAAAAAAGGATTTGGTATATTGTGGCAATAACTGCAGAGGAAATGCTGCCTGCAAGGAGTCAAAATCAGTTGTTCATCCAGCAGAAGGTCTCAGTCCATGGATGATGTCATGTGGGAAGGCTTGGCTGGGAGACCTCAGCACAGCCAGGAATGTTGGCTCTTGGCAGGCTAGGACCTGGAGCCTTGACAATGCAGATTAAAACCTTTGACAAATTTATGTCATGTTCAAACAACAAACTGCCCTGGGGACAACCCTGGTCCATCGAGGCTGCCATACTGTTCCCCTTCAGCCTTTGCCCTCACCATTCCATCTGTGCTGCTCCAGCTTGGTTTTGCCACGTCTCCACAGAGGATCCAACACCTGCTGGCAGGGCCTGGCTGGAGCTTCAGCATCTGTCCCCTGGAAACAGCCAAAATTCCTGAAAAATTCAAAGAATGTTTGACAAAGCACCTTGGAGTTGAGGTTTTGAGGTGTGGCGAGCCCATTCCTCCATGTTCCCACATTGCTCAGTGATCCATCCCAACACCCAAACACAAGCTCTTCTCTGAGCTTAAGCACCTGCAGAAGGGCTGGCATGTGGAGAAGTGCTCGACTGAAATGGGGCAACCATGGAAGGAACAGCCCTTGGAGTCCAAAACTTAACTAATGAAAATTGGAATAGCAGCACTGACTACAAGGGACTCTCCTAATTAGCACCAAGCAGAGAGAGACAGAGCTCTCTGAAGCACAAAACACAGCACAGCAGAACGTCCCAGCAGAACTCAGCAGCCCTTAGAACTCTGACCTTTAAAACCATATTGCTCTGGTCAGCTCGGTTGCAATGGTAAAGTGCTCTTAAAGAGGCACAGTGAGTACTGAGGCTTACAAGAGCATTTATATAAAACATCATATATCTATCAAAGTGACAGCTGACTTTGAGTTAATCCTTGATAATTATGTTTCCTTGAGAATATTATGGAATGTCTGGTTTGAGGAAGAAAAAAAAACACATAACCACGTTGATTTGTGGCAGAATTATGCATGCGTATGGCTTTGCACGTGAAGCTGATCAATATGTGTCATTAGTGTCTACATACATAATTTTTATGGCTCTTTTTAATAGGGTTTGCTTTATGTTTTATTTTGAGATTGCTAATGAAAGACAGCTATTTATTTAGAGGTCAGCATTAAGCTTGTTGTGATGAAATATGTATTTACTTTCTTTGTACTTGATAAGAATAATGCATGTACGCTTATTATGTCGGCAGCATAAGATTTATGATCTCCACCACTATTAATGTCTTGGCTTTTCAGTGCTTGGATTTTGTAAATGAGCTGATAAGTAGATACACTGCTGTTACTTAGCAACCTTAATTGAAATTTTTAAACTAAATACTTTCATTTTGGAATTTCCCAGGTAATTTTTTTTTGGCACTCCTCTAGGTGTTTACTTTCTCTTTTCCTCCGTTTGTTACAAGATACCTCAGTAGTTTTTTCCTCCCCTTTTTGCAATTAAAAGAAAACAGGAGAGGTGACAAGGAAAGCAACTTTCAGCCAGTGATCCACAGCTTCTCCTCCACTCCTGACGTTTTCCCTGGCAGGCGTCAGCAACGCTTTTACGAGAAAATTGCGCCGTCCTCTCGCCACGACCTTTTTGCAAGTTTTCAGCAGCACATAAACCTGCTGCTAAGTTTATGGAAGGCCTGTTGCAGGCAGGCTGCTGCCCAGGAGCAAGGGCAGGCAGGGCATGCAGGGGCTCCAGAGGGGACAAGCAGCATCCCCAGTGACCAGCAGCACCTGGGTGACCCCACAGCCGCTGTGGCTGCCTGTCACCAGCCCCACCTGCACCCCTGACCACAGCAGCTCATCCCTCCCCAGCAAGGACACCCTCTCACCTGACCCTGCTTCCAGAAGTGCTGCTGTTGTTGTTGTTATCAATGCATCTCAAATGATTTCCTGCTCATTTATTTTTTTTAGCAATAGACTCCATGGCAGCTGCCTGGCTGTCCCTCAGTGCCTGTGAAAACCCACCTGTAATGAAAAGTTAAATGTTTAGTTACACATCAGGCTCCCTGCTTTCCTGTTAGACAAACAAACAAACAAACAAACAAACAAACAGATATCCCTGTGCTCCCATCTAGGTACTGCAATTGATTTTTCTTTATAGTTTCCATAATTTTCTGAGTCTTCAGCTGCCGTATGAAAGACCATACCCTGTAATCATGGCACTCATCTTTCAACAATTATTCATCCTCTTCCTCCTTGAGCTCTTTTTGGGGGCATAATGTTCAGGGGTGAGAGACCTGAATCAGTTTAATCCCTCTGTCTTTTTTCTCTGCGCTTTGGTGCATTCAATCCTTTTGTCAGATGTAATTGTATCTGGGTAATGAGGAGATGAGTTCTGAGCCGAAGTGAAATAGTTACAAGGTGTGTGAGCTTGTCCCACACACAGAGACAGGAATTACAGGCTGAGGAATAAAAGTTTTCCTTGTCAGTGTGATCTGAGAGGTGTCAGAAGAGCAGCAGCTACCAAGAGCAGAACAAGCCAGGGCTGATTCAGCCTGGCTCCATACGCAGATGGCAGAAAGCACCTGGATCCTCACATTTGTTTAGAAAAAAGCTATGGAAAAAAAAAAAAAAGGGAGTGCAGCGCATAGATTCTTTAAAAAAAAAAAAGTTATTTTTAGAAGAGGCCCCAAAATAATCAAATCATCCACACTGCATTTAAGAAACCATTCCAGTAAATTCAGGGGGGGCTGGGATATATTGTCTGAACACTCAATTGCCCATGTCACCCCAAAAGTGCCTCCAGGACACTGAGGTTGCACCAGTTTTTCAAAGGCAATTGAGAGCAGAGCCACTCCATCCAAGTGAGCACCAGGCTGGCTTTTATAGCTGTTTTTGGATTTTTTAATCACCTGCTTTTGTGTGAATTCTGCTGAAGGGGAAAGGGTGTGGAGGTTTCAGAGCTGGAGCTCCTAAAGGTGTAGCATCCAGCAGCTGCTCAGGAAATATCAGAAATCCCCACGTCACCAGGCTGGGAAGGGCAGCAGAGGGAAGCACAAAAGCCACTTCATATTCACTGCAGCCAAAGGTGTTTCCTTTAGCTCCTCCTTTCTGAATGTGGGGGGGAAGAGCTGGAAGGACCAGCCACAAAAGCTGAGCTGGCAGCACCATGGTCACTTCAGGAGAAGCTGCTTGCACAGGGGAAAGGCAGCAGTGACCTTTCACTGACACCCCAGTGGGCTTGGAGGGGAAGCAGCATCTCTGTGGGGCTGGCAGCATCTCTGCCTGGGGCACACACAGCCCTGGAGTCCTCCATTGCCCTTTCCTGAGTCTTTCCAGGGGTCCTGATGTTGCAATTGTGTGAATATCCAGTATTTTGCTCATTTAGGAATTAAAGTAATTTTTCACTTCAGGGTGGCTTTAGCAGGTCATGCCCTGCCCCTCCCCAGCAGAGCAAAAGTGAAAGGATTAACCATAAAGCAGGGGGAAATCTTCAGTGTGATGTGACACCTGACCTGTCACCCCCACCACTGCTGCTGGCATGGGCTGGAATTGTGGCTGAACAGCACTAGAAAAATACAAATGGTAAAAAGAAAAGTTTCACTTGAAATCAAAACTTTCAACATCTGCAGAAATCAATAACAATAAAAAAAATGTGGATATTCATCTCATTCATTTCACATCCACTTTATTGGATTTCTCTCAAACCCTCCTTTGCCCCCACCCCAAAACACCTCACTGAACTGAAATCTACAACCTACTTTGGCTCCTGTTCTCTTAATTGGGGAAAACGTGGAAAACAGAGTTTTATTAGGAGGTCTCTCAGCAGCATCTACGTCACTCATTGCAGTGAGCTCCCCAGAGTGTGCTGAAACATGTTGGTACAGGGATAGAAGAAAGTTTTATGAAAAAGTAGTTGTTTTTCCCAGCTGGCTTCACCCAAGTGCTGCCAAAATAAAGTTCCTCACTCACACACCTTGGCTGTTTGCCTGCACAAGGTCTCCAAAATATCCAGTGGGTGGAGAACAGGGGCTTTTCCTTCCCCACCAGCTGACCCATCATGGCCCAATCACTCCAGTTTAAATCTATTTTTAACTCCAAAGGCAATCCAGATGATGACACAATGATTGTGGGAGCAATGCCACACAGGGCACCTGCTGAGACAGCTGAGAAAAAGCCAGGAGAGTTCCCCAAAACTCTGCCAGCATGGGAACACCCCAGGGCAGCTGCATGGGGCACATCCTGGCTGTGTATGAGCACCCACAGCCTGCAGCCTTCTCTGCCCATGGAGATGCCACCCCCCCATTTTGTAGCAAGTCTATCTGGATTTAATTTTTTCCTTTTGTTTAGACATTTCCAATGGTCTGCTCCAGCCTCAAGACACAGGCAGCCTGGAGCCTGTGCCCCAAAAGCCATGGGAGGTGCTCCACTGGATTTAAGGAGGTTGGAGCAGCTCACCCATTACCATACCCACAGCCAGGTCACTTCAAAAGCAGGATTGCAGGGCAGAGGTGATATTTCTCTGCAGTGCTGGACTCCAGAAAGGCAGGTGCCTCTTTGTTATATTGCTCTGTTAGAAATGTTTATGGCAGCATTTGGGGGAAGGGAGGCTTCAGCCCTCCAATTCCTGGGAGCTGGTTTTGGTCCTACAAGCTCAAGGCCCGAGGGTGCATCCAGAGCAAAATGACCAGAAGGAAAATAAGCAGGAGAGGGAGTTTTTATTAAAAATTTCAGTTGATGTAAATGTTCTTCATTTTTCCTCAAAAGTGTGCAGTTCTGATCAGGTTTAATAAAGCCCCTTGAGACCAAGGATGTGGTAAACACAAACCAGAGAACAGAGGGCTCTGTCTGTAGCTTCTTGGTCAGTACCAACCCCTGTGCTCCCATCACACAGCTTGGCCTGTGAGAAGACACAAGAGAACACATACGGTGTGTCTCCACTCACTCAGGAGAATTTAGGTGTCACTACACAATAACCTGAATTAAAATGGATTATGATTCAGGGACAACAAAACTCCAGTAACATGAAAAGGATTTTCTGCCCATGTCCCAGCAGCAGGACATGGTTTGATTGTGTTATTTCTGTGCTTCCCTTATCCTCCTCTTCCCCTCAGCCTCCCCAGTCTCCCTCCACGTGATGGGTCTCCCTATTAAATCCCAGACACTTCTCAGAGTCCCCCAGACCCCTCACATCACCAGCCATGGACACCAAATGAGAGCTATATGGTTTATGTGGGGACAGAGGGTCCAAGAAGGACGTTGACCCCTCTCCCAGGCTGGATGAAGTGAGGGAAAGCCCATCCCATCCCTCCAACGGGGTTTGCAAAAGCCTCTCCTGAGCACAGACTGGGGCCTGCTCCCTGATCTGACCTGTGTGCAGGCACTTTGCTTTTCCTGGAGTGTGCAAGGGAGGATGTGAAAGAGGATGTTACACAGGACAATAAATTTGTCTCTTGGCATCCTGCTTTGATAAGAGGAGGAAAATAAAAAAAACAAAACACAATACCATAACTAGCATTTTCAGGACAAACTGCCTGGCAACAGTTCTAAAAAGAGGAGGAGAGAACCCAAATGGCAATTAGGTAAAAGGATTTAACCACACAGCCAGTGAAAGCCCAATGCTGTGGAATGGCCCATCCCTCCATGGGATAAAACCCTGAATAACACTGTGGTATCCTGGCAGCACAAACAAAGTAATTTGGGTGTCCTGGCTGTTGGAAGCCTCTGTCTTGGCTGCTGGTTTCCAGGAGAGAAGGTGGCCCTGCCCTGGGTCAGTGCACTGCCTGGGCAGCCACCCTGTGCCCCTGTCACTGCCACTCAGCAGAGTTGGAGTTGTGGCTGAGGAGCTGTGGGGTGGGAGCAGGAGTTTTGGGGTTTTTGTGGTTGAAATGGCTCTCAAGGTATTAAAAAGTCTTTTTTTCCAGCTTCACAACCAAAGAAGAAGTTGAGATCCTTTGGCTTTGGTTTTCAAGGTTGTTTATTTTCTCTTATCTATTACATTTCTTCTTTGATTTGCTGAGGTTTGTTTGGTAGGTCAGTTCGTGGTACACTGACCGCCCTTGGGGTGGTGTTAGCTTTTTATACTAAAAACTGCATGTATTTTAATTACAATAATTTTCTAATACCTATCACTTATGTTAGACAGTGTCTCTATTTTAAACTAATCCAAAAGTGTCACCATCACAGCAGAAGATGGAGGACAAGAAGAAAAAGAAGGACAGGACACGCCCAGATTCTTCTATTTTGTCTCTTGAACTTCCATTCTAAAATTTCAAAATTCTACTTTTTCACCCTGTGACAAAATAACTCTCATTCTACTCAAACTCTTGTGGCTTGTAAATCTTCACACATAGCTGGTAATTTTCTCCATGGGCTAAAATTGAAGGCACAGGTGGATTTGACTCTGTGCCAAGGTCTCTGAGCCCCTGCCAGGGTCTGGAATCACCCAGGGCAGCCAGAGGAATGTCCTGGGATCTGACACAGGAGGGCTCAGACGTGTCCCAGAATTGGTGTGCAGGGCTCTGGAGGAGCAGGGCTTTGGGGGACAATTCCATTCCTGCAGGGAGGTCACTGCTGCTGCTCTGGGTGCTCTGAAGGCAGCGAGGGGCTGGCAGAGCCTGTGGGCACAGCTGGGGTGTGCAGGAGAGCCCCGAAGGCTCTGCTGCTCCTCTGAGTCACCACCCTGCCTCCTCCTCCTCCTCCTCCTCACCTGAGGGGAAGGAGCACCCTCACTTTTCCAGGTCACTCTGATCAGACAGTGCCCACATCACACCAGCTCTGCCCGGCCCTGCAGTGCCACAGCTCACCCTGCTCAGGGCTGGGCACAGGTGACTTCACTTTGTCACTTGGCTTTCACCTGCAGGAGCCAAAAGCATTAGTAACCCACAGCAGGGAGCACAGGGCAATCTTCTTGCTTGGGCAACACACAGGTCTCCACCAAACACCAGTGTCTGAGCTTGTACAGGGTGTCTCACCTGGCTGCCAAAAGCAGAGAGCAGTCCTGCATTTAAACACCCCAAACAAACAAACAAGCACCACCTTTCTGTGGGGCTTTGTAGGTGAGCTACCAGCCAACAGCAATACCCATGGCCATCTGGACAGCAGTGTTAAAGAGTTTTGTTTTAAATATTAACTGCTGGATTTAAAGCTCACCAAGCTGCTTCTATTAGATTGGACTCAAAATTTCGTGGGAATGAAAATAATTGGGCTGCAGGTTGCAGCAGCTGTTGGGAAATAGTGGCAGGACAGTGAAAGATATGTTGAAAAGAAGAATTTCTGTATGAGGCCTATGGTATTGAAAAAATTACTGGTTAATCATATGCTAATCAAAACATCACAGAGAGTCAAAATTTCATATGGAGAGGTAACAGGGAAACCATACTTAACTAAATAAGGATCAACCACTGTTAGTGGAAGTTAGAAACAAATCCTGAAGTGACTGAATGAATAAAGAGCAACTGTTTCCACTTATACTGTCTGAGCATGTTATTTGTTTTCAGGAAAAAAAAGGGGTTAGGTTAATGCAAAACCTTAAAAAAAAAATAAGCAATTTACATAGCTCTTACATGCTTGAAAATAGAATGAAATAATTAATGGGTTTTTAAATGTTTTCTTGTTCAGAAAAAGCAAAAGAAAATGCTGTCTGTTCTGAGTCTGAGCTGTCCATCCAACATCCTGGGATGATTAACCAGGTCCACACCTTTCACAACAGAAAACAGCAGCATTCCCTGCCCTATCCTCCCTTTCTCCCTCCCCAGGAAGATTGTATCATCAAAGCTCCCCTGAAATGTTGTTTTCCAGGGATTTCACAGGCAAGCTGGTCCTAGAGGTAAAGTGCAGTGATAGGGACATATGGAAACCCAGAGTGTTCTGCTCCCCAGGCTCCCCTGCAGAAGCTGAATCTGTCACTTGCAGGGGGTCTCACTGTACCTCCAATGGCACTGCTGGGACACTTGGCATTGCCCTGCAGTTTCTGCTGGAGTTACCATCACATCCCCCAGGAAAAGCTCAGACAATTTTTCCAGTATTTTATTGCTGATCCTTGGCAGTTCCAAGCAGCAGCAAGGAGCTCAGGTGAGTCCTCCCCAGGTCCTGAAAGGAGCCTGTCAAGGGCTTCATCATCTGTGGGTTGAGTGAACGCTTGTGGGTGTGGAAAGCCAGGGCACTGGGAATGTTTCTCTGTCTGCTTGGGGTGCCCTGACCCCCAGGGCAGCACTGACTTTGACCCTCACTCATGGAGAAAGTTTCCCAGACTTCAAGATAGATTGGAATCCACAAAAAAAGTGAAATAGATTATAGAGAGTAGTGTAGGTGTGTCACTGGGTGAGAAATTGAGGGTTTGGGATTTTTAGTGTGTTGTGGATGGAAGCAAGATGGAGAGCACAGGGTGTCATCCTGGGCTTCTCCTTCATGCTTCTTCTTCCTTCTTCTCCATGGGTTTGGGTGGCATTTTGTAATTGGGCAGAAAAGTCTGCGTTGTGGGCTCTGTGGGATCAGTTATTGGGTTAAAAGGGAAAATAATCCAGGTGTCAGTTCTTAATTGGATAGTTTAGCATTAAAAGACCTTGGAAAAAGAGATTATTGGCCATTTTGTGCCTTCTGATGAAAAGCTGCTGAACTCACAGCAGTGAGACTGTTTCACTGATAAAAAATAATAAACACCTGAGTCTGAACATGAACTGCTGTCTCAAGTGCCTTCAGTCCAGACCCAGAGTAACCCACAGCTGGGACCCCCACATGTGACGACACATGTGGGCAGCTCCTCATAACCACACTGGAAAAGTACAAACCAGAGATCTGTCACCTCCAGCCTGCTGAGTGCCTAATTATCTGCCCAGGTATTGCAGGGCCCTGCTGGGAGTCCTGGCAAGCCTGAGAGATGTCTGCTCCTCCACGGCTGCTGGGGCTGCAGGCTCGTTGTGTAACACCCTAAAAGCCATCCCAGAGCAGAGTGTGCCCCGTACACCTGGGCTGGTTTGCAAAACAGGTGTGCTCTTGGCTGGGCAGGGTGGGTCCGGCTGCGCCTCGCACGTCGGGTGGCATCAAAAGAGGCCCAGGGTTGAAAGTGGGTGAAGGAGACAAAAGGCAGGGCTGGGAGGGAAGCTTGGGTGGAGGAGGAGAAGCGGGAGAGGTGGCGGATGAGAGGCTGCAGTGTGGGCCGTGGTTACGCTGCAACACTGTCGGGAATTACCTGGGAGGAGAGAAGGGCAAGAGCTGTGCCAGAGCAGGAGCACTCCCTGAGTGCAGAGCCTTGTGGTGGTGTTTGAGGTCCCCAGGAAGAGGGGGAGAATCTTGACTCCATGTTTCAGAAGGCTGATTAATTATTTTATGATATATATTATATTAAAAGAAAATTATATACTAAAACTATACTAATGAAAGAGAAAGGAGACATCCAAAAGCTAGAAAGGAAAGGAATGAATAATAAAATCTTGTGACTGCTCACAGCCTGGTCCTGTGATTGATCATTAATAAAAACAATTCTCATGCTAGGTAAGCAATTCTCCAAATCGCATTCCAAAGTAGTAAAACATGGAGAAGCTGAAGCTTCTCAGGAGAAAAAAATCCTGGCAAAAGGATTTTTCATGAAATACGTCAGTGACAGAGCATGAATGTGCCTCCCATGCCCTGGGTGTGCTCAGGCATCCAGAACTTGACTTTCCATCACTGGGGGATTCCCTGAGCTTAAAGGTGCTCAAAGCACACCAGAGTCCTACACCTCCTACATGTTCCAGACTCTCCCCAAAACTCATTTGCCAGCTTTTTTCCCCAGGCTCAATTTCCCTGGCCATGCTCTTTGGGAAGGGCAGCAGCTCTCCATCCTTTTTGATGTGACAGAGGCAGCCCGAGTGTGGATGGGGCAAAGCTGGGACCTGTCAGGATGTGAGAGGTTAGCAGGAGGCAAAGAAGGAAAGATTCAAGGGCTGGCACTGCCTGCTTCCACTCCAGGAGGAGAAGGAGCTCTTCCACACACAGCACATCCCATCACCCCAGCACTGACTTGTCCAGACCAGTCGGTGGCCTCTGTACAGCAATTAAACTTTGCTGGAATGGTAAAGTCAGTCTCTATAAATCCAGATCCAAACTGAGTATTTTTTATGATGGAGGCCACAGCTTAATATAATTAACTGTGACTTACACGCTGGTTACTCTGGTGTGATGTCAGCTTCTCCACACTGTTTATTTTAATTAAAGCAGAAATTGTAGGTCTTGAGTGCTGGTAATTACAGCCCGTGGACTCAATTTGCCAAAGCCCCTAATTAACCTGTTATGTGTCTACCTGACTTGAGGTGTTAGTTGAAACATGACTGGTGCAGTGGCATTATGTTGTCTGCAGTGATGGAAATACAGTAGGAAGACATGACAGGCTCTGTGATGGAGGATCCATATTTTAAGCTTTTCTGCATGACATTCCTTTCACTTTTATGTAGATTACCAGTTTCCTACATGAGACTTTGTAAGTGATAGACTAGCTGAGAAAATGGATTTGATGAGGAGTAGCCCTTTTCCAGAATAATTGTCTCCCGTAAATGCTCAGGAGGGTTTGTAAATCTGGTACTTTTGTGGTAGCAGATTGCAGCAGGACAGGGTGTGCTCCTGTAAGGATGTCTTTCCCTCTGGAGGAAGGCTGGTCATCTTTCACCTTAATGCTTACAGACACTTGTGCCTGTCCTTGTCAGCTCCCTCTGCCTCAAGACACTTTAAAACGAGAGTTCTTCTCTTCCCAGTTCAGCCACAAACTCCTGTCATTCCAATCCCTCTAATTTCCCATCTTGTGCCTGCTGTCATGTTCATGGTATTCATGCCCCCATAGAGGCTTTTTCCCTTGTTCCCATATCTCCACAGCTATTTTAATTTCTCCTTTCTACACCTGTGTGGACCAGCCAGATGTTTCACCACCAGTGCAGGAGGGAGTCCTGCCATTGCCCACAGTGGCCAGGATCAGAGAGAGAGACTCACTCCTTGGCTTCTTCTGAACCCAAAAACCACAGCTGTGCAAAAGCTTGGAGCTGCACTGACTACAAAGAGCATTCATTTACTCTGTAAGACAAATGCTTCCAAGTGGAGAGGCTTTGCACAGATCAGTCTCTACACAACTGGAACCTGTGGTTTTGGGGCAAAATACACAACAGGTACAAATTAGGCAGCTCTCTGCTTGGATTTACAATTTCATTGTTTTTTCTCATAAATTTTCTCTCCTTACTAATTTCTGTCCTTCTCATGCAGTGATTTTGCAGTAAACCTGCACCTGAGTGGTTATTGCAACAATGAAAAAATATGTGAAAGACCAATACCTAACACAGTTTCTTGTTGGCCTATATGTACCCACCCATCTTCAGAAATCTTTGGCTTGGGGTGAAAAGTCTCCTCTAATCTTGAACTACTAAAATAAAGCAGTCTTTTAAGTATAAATGTGAGCCATGGTGCTGCCTTTTAATTGGATGATGAAAAAAAAATTCAAGAATTTAATTTATGGGCCATATATTTGAAAAGAGAAGATACTCTAAGTCCAGTTTATACTAGAGAAATAAAGATGCAAAATTCCATAGACTGCTCTTCCCTTCAGTTCTTAACCATTTTAAGCACTTTGTTTGGTACAGATTTCCCATGCATTTTGTGGGGAGAGGGAGTGTATTCCATGTAACCAGTCATCATTCAAAGCTGTATTAGCTCATTAGTCCATGAGAGGAGAGCTGGGGGAAGGAGAGGGGGGTGGAGGGAAAGGTACCCTGCGTGTGCACGATACATGTTAGCCAACATCCCACAACACATTAATCTTCACCGGTGAGGAGAGACAGGCCAGCTCCTTGGGGCTCCACCACTGTAACCCTCTCCTCCTCATTCATGAAGATAAATGCCCTTGGAGTGATCAGCCATCATGTTCTCTTTATGCATGTGCCAGATGTTGCTCTGTAAGTCAGCCAGAGAGAAACCCTCTCCACGGCGAGCAAACAGGAGCCAGCAGCAGCAGCCTCCCCACAGGTGTGCCTTCCACCCGTCTGTCCATCCTCCTCCATCCCTGTGCTCCTGTGCCATGAGCTGGCAGGTCATCCATCCTCACCTGCTGGGTGGAGCCAGGCTGGGGGAGCCCCATTGCCATGGAGATCGCTGCTGCTTCCCCATAAGGTGTAAATGACAGGGTTTTCCTAAATCCATTGCCCAGGAGCATCTCACGCAAGGCTGATGAGGAAACAGTGAAGAATAAAATGGGTGTGGAGTTTTCTGGGGCTTGAGGAACAAGCTGTGACAGTGCATTGCCTGGCACGGTCTTGTGCTTGCTTTCCCTCTTCCTCCCTTCCAGAGGTTGGACTCTGCTGACCTCAGATAACCCAGCCAAGTGCCTGGTGCCACATTATCCACACTAATTCTGGAAGATGCCAAGCAGAGGTTTTCCAGGCTGTGAGGCTGTTCAGAGGCAGGGGCTGCTTTGGAACACACACTGATTTCCCCTGCCCTCTTTCTCTCCTTGTCATCCCCATGGGCTCAGGTCCCACTGACTTTGACACAGCAGTGGCCAAAGCAGGGAAGCAAATCCTGTGGATGGAGTCCCAGAGCCGGCTGTGAGGCTGGACTACCCCAGCTCCTGCAAGTCTGAACAGAACCTGATCCGTGCCTCCTATCGGTCACTGCCTCCTCCCACCCTGAGACTCTGAATTCCCAGCAAGGGCAGCCTAATCCAAGATAAAACATAGAATTAAAGAGAGATTAAGTTTGTTTCAACAGCAAACTCCAAACTGTTGGTAATAGGCATGAGTCTTCTTGTACAGAAGGAGTGGAATCTCTTTTCCTTTGGAAGACAGCAGCCAAGTTCCCATCCAGGCCCTCCAGAATCTTGGCGTGTATCATTTCGTATATTAGAAATTATTCTAGGTAATTATACTGCTGTTGAATTAAGGGAGAGACAGAAATCGTAACAATAAGTATTTTTATTTTTATTATCACTGACAGTTGCAAGGTTCTCACTAGAATGGGAAGCTCAGACTACCTTAAATTTATATAAATAAAAGAAAGACCCACGGGATCTCAGCATTTTTTTACGTCTTGAAGAAATACCCAGGAAACACAATTAGCAGAATGCAGTTGGATCATTTATAACAGAAAACCCAACAGATTCATTAAAGCAGCCAGTTGCAGCTGTTGGCAGCACACAGGGTTAACTGAAGGCTTTCTCCTGCAGTGCTGTGGGACACACAGGATGGTGTGTTAATCTTCCCAGGATATGCAAGGAAATTGCTGGGCAGGTCTTCATGAACTGGATCAATCAGAGGGCAGCCTGGGAGCTGGCTGCTCCATTTGGCTGCTGTTCAGAAGCACACATGCCAGGGAGGGATAGCTCCATCCTGAGCTGCTGTGTATCAGTGCATCAGCTTGTAGACATGTGCTAGACAGCTTGAGGAGGAGACTGCCATGAATCAGCCATGTGAAAGGGCTTGTGTTTTCTAAACAGGAGCAAACTGCTCCAGGCTCAGATTTAGGGCTCTGGTTCAGAAGACCAGAAATATGTATTCTTCACATTTATCTCTGAGCCCCACTGCTTTCCCATAGATCTCCCCACCTGCATGTGCAAGTGCCCAGGCTGGTACCTCCTCCTGGTTGGGCAACTGGGTCAGCAACACCATTGCTCAACCACAGAGCTCCGCTGCACTCTGGCATAGACCAGAATGAGCTCTGGGATCCCAGCAGTCAGGAGGCTCAAACACCTCTAGGTTACAGGTCAGGAGTCAAGACACCTGCATATTTAGGCTGCAAGTTCATGGCAGCAGGGACCGTTGCTTTGTTCTGTGTTTGGATGTTGTCCTGCTCATGGGGCCATGGCTCCAGGTTAAGGCCCTGCAATGCCACACTAATACAGTGAAATTAAATAATAAATTAGCAGCAATAGCCATAGTAATTAGCACTTGCTTTGACTTGTTGCCACGGACCCACCAGCCACAAACATTAGTCAGGGTTTGGGATTGTGTCTTCCAAACTGCAACTGCTTGCAAAACACCTACAGTCTCTTCACACATGGAAAAGGGGGAACAAGTCAGAAGAACAGTTGTCTGCAACAGATCTCATCACCCAGATCCTTCTGGGTTGGCAGTGTTTTCCTCTAGCTGTAAAAAGTCTCTCCCCACTCAGGTTCCATCAGGTGCCTGAGTACTGATCTCTGCCAGGTAAGGTCCTACACTGCATCTCCTGTGGGGAAGAAAATGAGGGATGATGCTCAGCTGGATTTATTCTGTCTGTCATTGAGTATCAGTCACAGCATGAGTTAAAATAGGGGCAAAATAGGATAAATGAAAGGGAGTGATTGAGAAGATGTGGGCGATGTGACAGACAAGCAAGCTCCTTGCATGTTGATGAGAACGGCATTATCCAGGCAATGGTTGATTTCTTTTTGTCTTGTTTAAAGGGGCAGCATCTTTGAGAAGCCTGGATTTCTTAAAGGATAATAGTTATATTGCAGAAAAATCCCATGTCTTCCCAGCTAATCAATTCTACATTCATTTAGCCAAAAAAAAAAAAAAAAAAAAAGAAAATAAAAATACAAGGCAAATTAAAACAACAATTTCAAAAGAATCCAGTATGGGACAGGAAACCTTCATAGGAGTTGCCAGCCAAAAACACAAAAAATGGGTCTGTGAAAATGGGAACCCGTTGTGAAACAAGCTGATATTTCAGTGAGGTTTTAACAATCCACAGCATCACAAAAATGGAAAGTCTGCCAGCACTCAAGAAGAACATGTGAGAAAGGCTCTTGCAGCCTCTGTGTTCATCTTTCATCAGAGGTGCTTGCTAACGCCATCACACCATTCTGCTTTTACAGCCTATGCTTTGTGCACATGCATTATTCCCAGGCATTTACTGCAGCCCTGCAATTTGGGGAAGTACAGAACATGGAGATCTATAGAAGGAAAATGCGTAGATGGATTTGAAAGCAATCCTTGCTGAAGGAGCCTTAAGGCCTAGGTGTGTTTAAAACCTTGACAAAGTTACAGAAAGATGAAAGAGAAGGCGCAGGAAAACATATAATTAAAGTAGCGTGATGTTACTGTGCACTTATAAACTCAGAATGAATGTGGAGAGTTTTATCACAAGAGGTGCAGCTCTGCTGTCACCAGCTTTCCCATACAGAGGTCATTCAGGCACAGAAAGGCCAAAAAGAGACATCAAAACTGCTTCTAAACGAGGCACGAGTCGAAGAGGAGCCCCATCAAAGGTAGTTTGGAAAGAGCAACAATAATGAGCAATTTGGTTATGAAACAGAATACTCTGGAGGCAGTTTAAGGAAGGCAGTCCAGGTCAAAGTTGTTGTGATGGGAAAGAACTTTAAAATTGTTCCAGGTTTAAGGGGACCCAATGTTCCTTCTGATAGAAGAATCAGTTCCAGCTGGAGAAGGGCCAGTTTAGGATCTATGAAGAGATACCAACTGAAATTCCAAGGGAGGATAGGAACTGTAGGTATGATTAGACTTCTCATGCATTTTATCTATGATCTTGATAGTGAGAGCAACCCAAACCAGATAACTGTGATGTAGATAGAAGCAGCCATCCCACAAGCATTTAGGGGCAATTCCTCGATTCAAGGTTCCAGTGTGAATTGTAGTAACAATCAGTGAGAGAGAACAGCATGAATCAGGGTGATGTTCACAAAGTCATGGTGTTAAACACAGTTACTGCTGTTACCAGAGTGAGGATCTGCTCTGTAGCATGTTGGAAGGAACCCAGTGCATATCACAAGCTGTCCTATACTCCACTGGTACCACAGGGAGTTAATTCTCTCATAAGCCAGGAGCAGCAGCGAGGCAGCACAGCGCCCATAAGGAGGGAAAGTGAAAATAGTGTTGAAATAGTGTTGCAGTGAGACAAGCTGCAGCTCTGTGCACCTCACACTCCTGCAGTCAGCCAGGCCAATCCCCTGCTGGCATCTCATAGACCTGTGCCAACTTCATTTATGCCCTCCAAACTCACCATGTGAAGGTCCTGCACAGATCTCTGCAGTTGTGTTATCCTTCTGCACGAGTTAGAGGAGGTTCCATAACCCGGGGAAACACCCAATCTCTCACCAAAACTTTCACACCACTGCCCCACTGCCCCACTATCCCAGAAGCTGGTGGAAGTGAACAGCTTTCACCAGCTTTTAGCTCTCCCAGTGTCAGTGTCTGACCCAAAATGATACTCTGGGTAGTTCTCTATCCTACCACAGGTATTTCACAAATACTTGTCATGGCCTCAGTTTCCCCTCTCTGAAATGACATCTTTGAGATGTTCAGGAATTAACAGTTTTCCCATTGCCATTGGGAACAATATGGTTTCTGTGTTCCTTACTGGAGCACCTGAAAGCGATTTCATGGGATCTTCTACTTACCATGGCCAGAGGGGCTCACACATGGCAAAATGACATCTGCAAGAAATAAAATGACTGGGCAAGGGAGTGGAGGGAAAGCTGGGACCGTGGGCTGGTAATCCAGCTTGCTGGAGCCACAACAGAGGACAACAGCAGGGCCGGGAACCAGGACCTCAGCCTTGCCAGGGCCAAGCCATCCTTTCAGCACTGATCTCTCTTTTGTGTCCACACCAACAATCTCACTCATGCCCTAAATTAAGCAGGAGATTTCCTGTGTCTGCAGAGATACCAACAGCATCTTTTGGCTGGGCGGGGTCCCAGGTATTCTCTTGTCTCAGGTGCCATCCAGAACCATCAGGGACAGGGATGATCCTGCTGCTGAGTGGCCTCAGCTGTCATCAGTGATGCGATGACTGTTCCTTGTGTGAGCAGGTTAGAGCTAAGGAAAGACGAGGTGTGAGGGCTGTGTTTATTTCACTGTATTTTAATGAAGAAACTGGAGCTGCTGTCAGCATTACCCGTGGGTGCATCAGCCACAAATCAACACTTAAATAAATGAACTAAATGACGTGATGTCAACTCCATATTCACAGCAAAGTACTTGGTCGGAGCACAGACTGAGCACTTTGTAATGTTCTGCCTATCCCCAAAATAACCCTTCGGGTAAAAGCCTGAACTAATTAACAAGTAGGCGTCCTGTTCTGAAAGGCAAAGAACTCAGGGGACACAAATGTTAACATTGAGTATCACCAAAACTAATCAACACTAGGAACGTCTACAAAATTCTAAATCTGGGCTTTCTCATCCTCACCTCACACCAGCCAGAGCTGCCAACAGCAGAGCAATCTCAGCTGCTCCCCTGGGGTGCCCAGTCCCCCTGTGCCCCAAGGGAATATTGATGGGAGCCATCAGCAGGAGGGTTTGGCTGGTGCCAGCCCATGCAGTGGAGAAGGGGGAGAAGGGAGGCAGGTGAGCCAGGAGTTCCCAGCTCTGAGATGTGAGAGCTGGTGCCAGCCCTGGTGACTCAGGCCCTAAGGCAGGTGCCTGTCACAGAGGCTGCTGGCCCTTCCCATCCCTGAGCCCTTTCTTGGGATGCTGCTCTGGGTCAGTCCCTCGAGCAGTGCTGAGCTGCTGCACTGAGGAGCTCTTTGTCCCCAGCTCCAGGGGGGATTGCTGGGCCACTGCTGCACTGGTCACTGAGGACAGGCCCTGCCGTTTGTCTGGGAGGGCAATTCCCTCCAGACCACTCCCATATCACACCCGTGCCTTGCCTCCTGGACATGCAGGGGAGGTACAACACTTCTTACTGCTCTTCTGGCCTTTTGCCCCACAGAGCACCAACATTTCCATATGAAGCCATTTGCTGCTGCACTGGCAGTTTTTGCTGAGTGGTAGCAAACTTTGTCTAAAAATAATATTAATTTACCCTCTTTGGCCCTCAGTTTAACCACTCAAATATACTACTTTAAGGAGGTGGCAGCTGCTTTGATCTGCTCCAGTGAAGGTGGATAGAAAGTTTGAAGCTTGCTGGAAGGCAGCTGTTTTTCTACTGTGGCCTTCTGGGAAGATCTTGTGGGTAAGGGAAGGATTAAAGCACAGGTGATGCCTCTCAGGACCTTAATTAGTAGAGGGAAACACCTTGATAGCTGCATTCTGGGACTGTCTCAGGCAGTTATACCACCTCTGGGGCCCTCACTGCTTCTGCACAGTCATCAGAGCAGCTCCCCTGGGTGCAAGGGAAAACTGAGTAGGAGTGACAAAGAGCTGAAAAACACAGGAGCCTTCAACTGCATCTACATTTTGGAGGGAGCCTGATGAATTTACACGGTCCCTCTGGCTTTTATAGTCTCTGTCCAAGATCCCCTTCCTGTAGGAACTCCACAGAGTTTGGGTGCTGCTCTGCTGGCTGTAATTAAGTGCTCCTTGGCTAAATGGTTTTGTTCAGTTTATATGTGATACTTTCCTGGAAGGCTATTAAATGCATGCTGTTTTCCTAAGATAGAGGCTTTTGAAGCTATTCCAGGCTTTCATATAAAGATTCTTTTAGTCAGTTGCAGTAAATAGGAGGATGAATGCTTTTCTGTGAGTGCCATATGAGGCCATCAGAGGCAGATGGAGAGCTCTCAGCACAGCTGTTTTTGTATTTGGTGACTGGGCTGGTTCCCCTTACAGAGGTTGTGCAGAAGTCCAATGGATTTCACTAGAGACTTGTGCAAAGCTGTCCTGGTATCACAAACCCTGGTGCAGGCAATCAGGGACTTTCCATCAGTCCGTATGACACGAGAAATGCTATTTTGAGACACCCCCTCTTCCTCTTACCCAAGTTGTCTTTAGGTTTTGAGTGCTCTCTGTTCAGAGCAGGTCAGAGCCCTTTTTCCCAGTCAGACACAATGTTCACTCATGCAAACCCACAGGAAGATGAAGACTGCTCTGGAGCCCTGCAGCATGAAGGAGACCCCAGGGCATCCATGTGGACCAGTATGGTAGATTGGTCTGCCCACATGTGTCCTCTGTTGAAGTCCTTCTCAGATCTTGCCTTACTTTCAGCTTTGCAGCTTGGGCAAGCATCAGTCAGCACCTCAGCAGTGCCAAAGTCAAGACAGAGAGCAAATGGATCAGGCTGCTGCACTTGTTCTTCTGTTGACTCTTTAATCCCTGAAACTAGCAACGAAATTAGCCAAGGCAAGAGCTGGACTAGTCAGTTAGTTACTGCAAGAAAACCATCCAGGTTCACTTATTTCTTAGGAAGGAGCTTCAAGCTCTCTTGCATATTAGAGATTGAGGAAGCAGATTTCAGAGGAACTTGCCCAGCTCATTTGATCCCTCTATGCAAAAAAATCATTGTGAGTTCAAATCATGACATGCAGGCTGCAAACAGCGATGGGTTCTGGGGACTGAGAAGGAATCTGAAATTGGATCCTGGCTCTGAAGTAGGCATGTGACCAATCTCCAGGCATCCCCAACTTCTGATGTGGGAAGAGCTGGTTCCGAATGCTACACATAGTCCCCAGTTCTATTAAGGTCCAAAGTGATTTTTATATTTCTTTTGTCTGAATACCATCTCATATATAGCCCACATACCCCTCACTTAGGGATGCTTTAAAATGAGGATCAAGTTCTCCTCTGTCACAGAGCATTGAGGAGAGATTCAAAAACTCAGGAGGAGCCTATTAAATGTTTTAGGGCAGGTTGCCAGTTCTTTTGCCAGCACACAGACTACTACAAATTCTTACACGCACATACATAGTTCAGACTCGCCCTGCTCAGTGACACCAACCGCATTTAATTCCCATGCATACCATCCCTCCTTGCCAGCCTCCTCTCTGAGCTTTTTTCCTTGTTCTCCACAAACACAATTCTAAATTCAGTCCCTGAGTTTCCATTAAGGATGAGCAAAACAGAGCTTTAAACTCTGAAGCTCTTTTAACCCATTTGCTCCTGGATCAAAGAGCTTCCCAGTTTTGTTCCAACAACTCAGGAAACTTTCCCCCACTGAAATCATGGTAAGAAAAATATTAAAAAAAAAGGAGGTCTAAGAAGAAATTAGTTTTACTAAGGTGGAGCAGTTTTCTTTCTCTGGTGTGGTTTTACTTGCAGAAATGTGAGTTAAAGGAATGATGGTGAATACAATCTTAGGACTGATCTGAGTCTTCTATGAATATTCCTTTGTGGAGCACACTCCAGTGTATTCTGGTCTGGACTTGTGGCTGGGAGTTCAAGGTCACGTTAAAGAGGCTGACAGGGCAGCTCAGATCCTGCAGCACCTGCTCATGCCTTGGCTCTGATCCTTTTTCAGCAAAACAAAACTTACATTAATAACTATAAAAAAACAAGCTCCTGACGGGCCGTGAGGTTTCAGTTTGATTTTTTTTTTTTTTTTGTCTCATGAAGAAAGAAGCATTTGCTGGGGCACGGGTAGGTGTATCATTCAGCACTGATGGAGTTAATTGTGATCCCTTTTCCTATGGCCATCCAGTGCTGCATTGTCCATGATCACAGCACTGTGTTAAATGTGCTGCTCTTCCTGGAGCCATAATGTGAAATACTCAGGGCTGTACTAACAAAGACCTTACACTTCGTTTTGTGTGTGAAAACATGGAGCTTTTCCATGGGCAGTTCCTGGCCCCTCATGGCATCATGGAACAGCCTGTGCTTTTACAGTTCACTGAAAGCTGCCTCAGCAGATCCACCTGAAATATCTGTTTTCCAGGATTTAAAATTTTGCTGAGAAAAAAATATATTCAATGGGCTGAAACATCTCATTTGAAGACCCATCCAAGGAGTCATTTTCTCATATTGCTCCAGATTTTGTCATCTTTACAGGGTGAATTTCCATTTCCTTGCAACTGAGACTGGTAAGAATCACCAAAAGAAAGAGTGCAAAAATCTGAGTATTAACTTCAGATGAGGCATGTTTTAAATTGAGCAATGAGCACCTTGCATATACAGTCATGAAATACTTATTTCCCCAGCAAGGAATTAGTTATTGATAAATCCACAGTGTGATGTAGCAACAACTTCCAATGTTCTGTAAGATAAGAGTTATCATTGAATCAGCCAGGAGAATGAGATGAAACTCATGCTACATAATAAGCGTTATTCTTGTGGGGGTGCCAGCTCCAACCCAGCAATTTTAAATTGAAGCTTGCTGATGGTTTTCATCACTCTGAGCTGCTCTGAGCTCTGAGCTTTGTGCTCTGGCCCACTATTGCCTGGTAGCTGTGTAATCATGGGGTTCCTGCTCTCTGCAGAGGCAGAGAGAGGGTTTCAGTCACACTCTGCACCAGCCTGGCCTCTCCCTCCCCACCCTGGCTCCCTGAGTGGTTTTGCTTTTTGCTCCTGCTCCTTCAGCCTCTGCTTCCACCACTGCTGCCCCTCATCCTCCCAGATGTTTGGAGAACTTGCAGAGTGGATTTTAAGTGGATGTGTAGCACTGACTGACAAACGGAGGATTTCATGGCATTATTTGATCTTTTGATACAAGTCCTTTGAAGAAATGATCCACCAACATGATCCATTTTATTATTTTTTGCCCAATTCACTAATTAAATTACTTTATTGTAAGTACTGCATGTTTTGTAAGGAAATTACTTCTGTCTCATGGCAAGAAATTGTCTCAACCATCTCCTTGTCTGCCCGAGTTTTGGGTTGCTGCAATGACCTTAATGCATATGTTTCACTGAGCCTCCAAAAGTGCTGCCTGGCAAAATGTGAGATACCTGGGCTCAGACCAACATAAGGTACGTGGAAAACAGAACATTTTGCTGCACAAATGCAGAACATCTAGAGCATTGCAGGTTTACACCTGTGCAATTACTTTGATGTAGTCATGCTGGAGCAAGGAGAGGAAAAAACCCAATGTAGATGAAGCTTTCAGCTGACAGAGAAAATAAAAACACAGCTTGTGGTTGTGTGAACTGATCTGTGATAAAAATGTTTGCATAAAATTACATGCAAATCACTGGGAAGTACAAACATACCCACAAGAAAGTCTGTTCCACTCAGGACCAGAAGCAGAAGTGCTGGAAATATAGGAAGCAAACTTGACCTAAAGGAAGTAACAGGGTGAGGGTGAGAGTTTCTTTCAGCCAAAATCAGTGATAAAGCACTCAGTTACCTCTCTGGGAAGGAGCCCCCCCCCCCCCCCCCCCCTCCTTGGTTTGGCAAGTGAACAGTTCCTATCTAGCTCAGAAAATATTAAGTAGGCACCCAAATGTTTTTTTACAAAATTTAAACGTAATTGAAACCTGTAGAATTGCATGTCATGGTGAGTAATTTCTGGGACCCTGTCTGCCTATTTGGAGGTGGAGTTTGGGATGGGCATTCAAGAAACAGCAGAGGAGGCATCCCAGCCATGTGTCCCATTCACTTTGTCAAGCCATGATTATTCTGGGTCTCAGAAATCATAATTCTCTTGGGGAATGAGGACAGCCCAGCCAACATGACCATAAAGTCCAGGTCAGTGCTCATCTACTGAAGAGAGTTGCTCATGTTGCTCATGTTTTAGACTCTTGACTATTTCTTGAAGGAGACTTTGCCTCGTATTTTGTCTGCAGGTGGCTTCCCCTGTAGAGTGAAGGTGGATCTTGGCTGCTTGTGTTCTAAACTGTCTGACTGAGCCACCAGAATGCAACCAGGATTTTCCTGAGGCAGTATAATACATGGACATGCATCTTTTTAGGGGTCTAATTGGGCAAAGATGTGCATATGTATAGGTAAGTATGTGTAAATTTAAAAAAATTGGGTTTCACCCTAATTTTAACCAAAGATAGGAAAAGTAATAATTATAACTTAAACAGCATTGATGCAAAATGACAGCAGTACTTTGCTTATCTGATCTTATCATTCCTTTGATGGTCTGGTTGCACAATGATTACAGCTAACTCTGCAGAGGCTGAGAGATAGCACAATATTGCTCATGGAGGTTATCATCTCGCTGCTTCTCATCACAACCCCACTGTCATTAATTACCCAAGCCTGAGTTTAACCAGGAATACTTCTCTTTAATATGTATTTCCGGTTCCCATATATTTCAGGGAAAAACATTAACTTAATTGGCAAGAAGGACAAACAAAAACAAACTCTCCTGAGATGTTAAGCACATACAAAAATCCAGATGTTTCCAGCATCAGGGTTAGGGGTTTTTTTATTTTCCTTTCTTTTGGTCTCCGTTTTCCTGCCAGGCCCACAGGAAAGCAGACACAGAATGAAGCCACTCTCTAATGGTAGCTTTGAGGTGCAAACTCTACAAGCAAGAAAAAACAAACACGGTCAAAACTGAGCGTTTTCCTCCTTTGTCATTTTTTCGGCCGCTGCTGAGACCCCGGCTTGTACCTGGGGTAAGAGTTTTTCCTGTTTCTTCCAAGGCCACACTTATGTGACTTCTAAGGCTGGGGAAGAGGGGGCACGAGGGGGTGTCTCATCCCACAGCTCCTTCCTGCAAGAAGCTGAAGTGCTGGCTGCCCATTGATCCCCAGCCGGCGTGTGGCGGGGGAGATAAAGCCGTGTTTGTTGTACATCTCACGCTGGCCAGGGCACCCTTATCTCTGCTGCAAATCGGGGCAACATGACTTGTGTGGCTTCTTGGGGACGCTGGGGTGGGGGGAAAGACCTTGTGCTCAGGACTAAGGAATTTCCCTTATTATCTGATTAATCTTTAGGACTTCCCTGCCTTCCTTCCCCTCTTCTTACAATCGCGCTGTGTGCAGGCCTGGAGGACTCCCGGGAGTTTGAAGGACACGCTGATTTATTCTTTATTCATGGCTGCATTAATGAAGGGCAGTAGTCTTTCCAACTCGGTGGGTTCTCCAGACTTGATAAAACTTGCATAAAAACACTGGGAGGATTCATTGTTGCTACTCCTCTGCTTTATTAAATAGCTGCTGCATTAGGCACTCTGCAAAGCATTAGTGCAATTAGTGATCCACATTTATATAAATTTGATAGTGACCTGTGATAAGAGAATGATACCATAGCATCTTGCTGATGCCACTTTTTTTCTTGGAGTGTTATTTCCCAATATCTTACTCCATCCTGACCCAGCAGTAATGAAGTAAATGAAAACTTTTCTTTTGATGTGAGAGGGAGCAGCAAAAAACTCACCCTTAAATTCCTCACACAAACCTCACTCTCATTAAAGTTTTTGGAAAAAATATATGTGTCCAGCTTGTATACAGAAATTATGCTGATTGTCCCTTCTGGCTCTAACAAAAAAATAACCCCAACCAAACCCAAAAACAACAAGCAAGATGATTTAGGAAAGAGAGCCTAAGTCCAACAAAGAATATTTTTCCAGTGTATTAAGTAAGTACCATATATTCCATGGTTGTGCTTACTGCTCAGTAGGGGAACTCATTTCCAATGGAGGATAGCAAAGTTAATCCTGTTCTGTTTTCTTTTGCTTACTAAAAGAGCTTGAAAGACAAGCATTTGTTAATTGTATGTACAGAAAATGCACGTGCAGAGCTCAGTTTAATCCCCAAAGTTACAAAGATTGCAGGAAAACTAGTTAAAATTAAGAGGAGGGAGAGAAAAGAGGAAATTCCCTCTTTCTTTTTTTCCTTTTTTATCAAAAAAATTTCAGATTGTGGCGGAAAAAATGAATGTTAGAAAATACCTCTCAGTTCCACTCTGTAAATTTGGGAATTACTGTCAGTTCCCAAATGTATCCCACTTCATCAAGCTCTGGCAAGAAATTTACTGATGGGGAAAATATCTTTATTACACAGGGAATTGCTTGCTTTGCCACTATCAGTTGTGCTAACAGCACCTCCCAAAACACTCCCAAAAGTTAGGATCTAACTTTTCAGCCAAGTTCCTTCTGGAAGTGCTAAAACAGGTTCTCTTTCGACATAGGAGAGCTGCCTGGCCATGAGGCTTCCCAGAGACAGACAGACAGTGGTCATGTTGTGTGACAAAATGTACAATTCTGCCAAGCAGATATAAGAGGCATCTTGGTGGCAAAGCCCATGGTGTTCTCTCTGAGCAGTCACTGGGTGCTGGAACAGCCCCCACTGCACTTCTGTTTCCTCTCTGTCCAAGCACAGCAAGTCACACACCACCAACAAAAGTGATATTTGCGAGGCTGGGAGTTCCAATGAGGGCTCCAAAGCAGTTGAGGAAAGTCACTCTCCAAATGTCTGAGTCACCCCCTGCTCACCAGCTCCCAGCGGGCGCTCTGCCCCTCGGAGAACCAAATCCCTTCCTGGGCTGTTGCAAGCATGAGAGCAGCTGGAATTCTTAGTCACCTCTCCCTTAAAGTCCTGCCCTGGCGTCATCGATGAAAGACTTGATCTTTTGCCGTTTTTACAGCAGGAACCCTTCTCTCATCACTTCCCAACGTGCCACAGCAGGACAGAGCTCTGACCCATCCTCTCGTATTTGCTGTTCTGAGGCACAGAGGGCTCTTTCAGAGGCACAGTCCCATTTGGGATTTCTTTCCTAAGACTCAGTCCAACAGCCATCTGTTGTGCTCTCTTTGTTGACCCATAGTGGGGCACAGGAAATCTCACTTCTCCCAGCCACGGGGACACAGTGACCAGTAGCTACCTCTTCCCCATTTTTTTTTGTTATTTTTCTCTGTGGTTACAGTAGCTAAGCCCCACTTGGGCCCCTGGCAAGTCCCGTGGCCTCCTTGACAGAGAATTGCCTCATGGATTGTCCATAAGAGCGCAGGCAGGCAGCCTCCAGCACAGCACCTATCCCTGAGTTAGCTTCTCCCCTTTCAGAGGAGTTTCTGAAATCTCAACCAAATGCCTGAGTTGTTCCTTGTCTTTTTAAGAGGAACTGGTGTGTTTACATACCCAGAGATATTGACAGGCATTGATTCTTCTCCAGAGTAAATCTGGGCCTTCCAAGGATGGTTGGTAGAAGTTATTAAAGCACCAACCATCAAAAGGCTAGTGCCTGACCTGGGGTGAAAGCAGTGGGGGTTTGACTGAAAAGGTTCAATGTCCTGGTGAACTGTGACACTCCTGGGGAACAGGGGACTGCTGGTATCTTGCTGAAGATTTTTCTCTGGGGCATTTTTGGTATTATCCCCTCTCTGTAGCCCCTAGAACTCCTCTATTCTCGGAGCAGAAGAGTTAAAGCAATGGGGACACCAAGACTGGTCCTGCGCCCTACAGGAATGAGGATCCAGGTCTTGCAGAGGCTGGACTATATTGCTTGTAATGATTATGGTATTGCTTGTCCTCAGCACACCCACACTGCTGTCAGTAAGCCAACAGGAAGAGAAATGCCCCCAGGTTGCCTCAGTCCCTTCCTCCCAACCACTTTTGGTTTATAAGCATGTAACTAAATTAAGTACTTAAAAATCTGTAATTTCTGTGTATTCACCCTAAACATGCACAAGAACCAGCATCCACAAGAAGAGCTGAAACTCAATTCATTTAAGCGTGTCTCACAACAGTCAAACTCAAGAGAACAGCCCAGGAGATGGATCTCCCTCTCTGCAGTGAGGCTGTGGGTGGGTGTGTTTTCATTAAGCCATCCAAGCCTTCACAGATCTACAGACCCCTTTACACTTCCCCTTGATTTTGATATTTTTTGCCCAGCTCATCAAAGCTTTTCCCTCAGTTCAGAGATAAGGGAGCAGAGAAGAAACACCCAGCCCTTCTGTGATTCTTCAGGACCTGATGGGTTCCCCCAGGGTCCAGTTTATAGATTCTTCTCATTATCAAGAGGTTTTGCCCACCCCTGCAGTTGATTAGGGCTTGGCTTGTCCAGGGAGGCAGCAGCCATGGTTAGCTGGAAATAAGAAAGGGAATAATTCCTCCTACACACTCAGAGACCACACTCTGACCTGGTGAGTAAAAGACAATTTATGGGCATTTGGGAGAACTGCATGGAGACCACCTTATCCTGAGGCAGAATCAGAGCCACGCTGTGGGTGGGAGCTGGAAGAAAAGTCAGAGGGGAGTGGGAGAAGAACACAGCAGGAAGAACAAGAGAAGGTGAAAGGTTCATAAAATCCTTTTAAAAGATCCTTCTGACTCCCTCCTTGCTGACTGCTGGCACTGCAGACTGGACACAGGCGCTTGGCAAGGCTCAGTCTCTGGGACACACACAACAGGGACCTACCCCGTGCACTGCACACACTGCAGTCCTCCCACCCACCAAACCTCTCCAGGGCCTTCTCTGGGTTTATTTCAGTTTGGAAACCCACCACACCTCTGATGTCATCCCCCACTGGGCCTTGAATTCATTTCAAGTTGACTGGGCCAGCACAAGAAACACTATTTTTATATGTAGGAGGTATATCTATGGTTCATAAAACACCACACAGGACTGAAGTGGCTGGAGACTGGGTGATAAACTGAGGCCAAGCATTTCTACATTGGTTCTGAAAAGGGATTTTTATTGACTGAATACATCATTTTTTCCCATTATCCTGTTGGGGCTACTTATGTCAACTCCGCTGCATAGACTGAGGCTCCACATACTGCACAGAACTCAAGCATAGAGACCAGAAGGAAAATTAAGAGCCAAACCCAATTAATAAATCCAGTCTTGTGTTGATTAGATACCTTTTGAAATGACTGCTTGTCGCCTTTAAAAAAAGACTTGAAGCTCAGTCACTGAAAGTCTGTGAAAACCTCACAGTCTAGGAGTGAATTATTGTTTTTTCTTGCATGAAAACTTTGTAAAACATTCACTTCATGGCAATTGATGAAGTATTTCAGCATGTCTATTTTATCATCACATAGAAAGGATCCAAGAACATTTTACTGCCCACTAGAGCCTTTGTCCATAAGAAGTGAGTGTTTTGTTCCAGCAATGATAAAGACCTCCTGTATAGCTCTTGTCTAGGGCTGCGCTTTGAACTTTAAAATTAACCAGTGCTGGTAAACAGGAAACACCAGATTACAGTTTAGCTCACATTAAATTGTCCTCTTGGCTTTTTTTGTTGTTGTTTTTATGTTTTAGGCAAGGACAAATAAAATGTTGCATCAAAGCTGAGGCCACAAATTGTTTATTTATTGGGGGTATTTTGCACTTTGCATTGCAAGCTGCTGCAACTGAAAGAAACATGGGTTGGCACGAAAAGGGGAGGAGGAGTGAGAGCTATAATGGAAGAAATGTTACCCAATAATTAAAATTCAGTGGTACTGTAAATCCTAATGGAAACAACAATGTGTCTTTGTGTACAATTAACTCTGGGCTCCAGTTCATGATAAAAATTCTAGCTTGTAAAAAGCCTTGACCTCAATACCGAGAGCTCAACAGAGGTTCACAGATCTGGCTTAAAAAAAAAAAAAAAAAAAAAAAAAAGAACTTTCACAGAGGGGGAACAAATAATAGCTGGACTTGGTCCCCTAAATATGCTCCAATTATTCAGGGTGGTTGAAGATAAGATACAGGAGAAGTACCAAGGGGAAAATAGTGCAACAGCTCACAAAAAACTGTAAAGTGCTGCTTGATGTCTAGAGTGAAAATTCACCCTCCCCCCCTTGTTATCCCAATCCTACATTCTGCAGGGCACCCTGTGTGTTAAAGTCCTGGAAAATCTTTATTATTATTAGTTTAATACTTTTTTAAATGTTAACAAAGCAGACAAAACGAGTTGTTCATTACAGTGAGTGACTGACAGGGAAACATGAAGGACTATTCATTAAATAATTACTACTTTTAGGCAGAAAAAGTTACTGTGCTTAAAAGGGGAAAAACAGTGCAAAATCAAATTGTCTATTCTTTTTTTGGTGGGTGTGTGTGGAGGGAGTAATGTCTCATGGAAAAGACAGTTCTACAAATGTCAATCAGTTTGACAAGCAATTATCAGCATCAGGGAAAGGACGTAGACTGTGGGTAGAGCCCCCCAGAGCAGAGTAGCTCAGGTGATGGTGGGCACAGTGGGACTTGTCCAGAAGAGCATATCTGCAGTTTATCTGCAAGCCTTCAGAAACAGAATCAAACCTCATAACACTTCCTAATCAACGATAGTTACTTTTGGAGCAGACATACTGTTTTGTTTCCCACCACTTCTAAAAATGGAAGGACAGCACAGAGCTTCATGGAAGGAAAATTAATTCAAAAAGGTGTTTTGGAAATATTTTTTGTCAGAACTTAGACAGACTAGATTCATCCTTGGGTTTGGGATGTTTCTCTGCAGCAGTGAATCCAGCAGCTGTAGCAGATTCTTCCTCCAAAGAAGGCGAGAAACAGGATTGTCAGAAACACTTAAGAGTCTGAAGCCCTCAGATCCAAATGCAATTATAGAATCCTAGAATCATTTAGCTTGGAAAAGATCTCTAAGATTACTGAGTCCAACTGTTAATCCAGCACTTCCAAGCCCACCATTAAAACACGGCCCCAGGTGTCACATCTGCTTTTTTGAACACTTTTTTCCTCCTGAGTCCACTTGATTGTCCCCACATAGGCATCCACATTTTTGCCATTATTAAAATAGTGCAAAAATCAGTTTTTAAACCCCCAGGGGATAAAATATCAGAAAAGCCTCCTTCACATCCTTACACTGGAAAATAGAGAAAGGCTCTCCACCTCCCTGGCACCATTCAGCAGTAACAAAGTACTCAAAAAAGGGACCTGTGATTTGCTTCTCAGAGTAACTTACAGCCCCTTTCAGCGAGAGCTGGGAGTGCTCAGATGTTTGATGGCAAGGCTATTTAGGAGGTGCTTAAAATACAGATAAAGCAGAGAGATGTGATCTCTATGCTTGTGGAAAGCTATAAAAGGAAACAATTCTGCACTTCAACCGCTATCTTTTGATCCTTAACCAGAGGTAGGTTTGGGAAGAAGCTTGCTTGTGTACACTGCAGCGTGTTAGCTCTTGGCATCAGGTCGGTTGCAGAAGGAGCAGAGCAGCAGTAGCTGCTTGTGGTAGAAAGGAAAGAAAGCTTAAAATGAGTGCAAGTGTGGGAAAATAGCACTTTCATGCAAATAATCTTTATGGTGAAAAACTCCATCTGCTCTGGCCCTGCGCATTTGAACTTATTTTATGTTGTACTGGAGCGTGCAGATTCCCTGGGAAATTGCTTAAAAACAGAAGTCCCAGGCTTTTGTGTGTCTATACAAATCCTTGGCATGTCACTCAACTCCATTCTCACCTCAGCCAAGAAACACCACTGCAGTTGGTGGGATTCCTCAGGAGAATCATTTCCAAGGAGAAATGGCATTGGCATTTGGTCCGTTTTAGGCAGAACGGGAACATGTGCACTCACATCCCAGACGGCTGAACATGCTGAGAGCTGGTGACAACAGTGACAACCAATGCCATAAGTCTTGCTGATCCCAGTGGGGCAACAGCGAGTCCTTAATCCCCGTGTTGTTTCCAAGCTTCCTGTTTTGAAATTGCCATAATTAAATTCTAAAGACTGAGAAAGCACCAAACGGGTTGCCAAGTTTGTGTCAAGCCTTATCAGCTGATCTCATCATAATCCAGTAAATAGCATATCATGAACATCAAATCTAATTAAATCCTCTTGAGATACGGGTTAAAAAACAGACACAAACAAGAATCAAACATTTAAAACCTGCTGCCTTACAATCAGAATTAATCCACAGGGAGAAGTGAATTTCCTTGAAATCTGGACAAATAAGCCTTCTATGTTTTCCTTTCCCCAGTGGCTCACGGTCTCTTGGCACACACAGTCAGAAGGAAAATGCAGTTACTGGGGTTTTATTTTCAACACAGATCACATGAAATCCATCTCTGACTTCTGAAGTAGAATACAGATGGGGCAGAGGAGATATATTTTATTTACATATCTATCTATCTATCTATCTATCTATCTATCTATCTATCTATCTATCATCTATCTATCTATCCATCTCCAGTATTCTCAGCAGTACTTTTGGTGCAGTCCATATGTAAAATAATGCTCTCTAGCCATAGGAAGCACAATGCAAACAGCTCCTCTGTGGGCTCAGAAAGGCAGCAGTGATGTTGTTCTTAAGTCAGTCTCTTGATCATTACATTATCTGCCAGGCACCTTTCGAAACACCTCTAATGCACCCTAGGTGTCTGTGTGTGTGCACAGGCCCTTAGGGCTACACCTATGCTGCTAGTAAATTAAACAGTGGCAGGTAATATTCCCAGGCATTGGAATTTGATAGTCTACATTGTTAAATTCCTAGAACCTGCCCTGGCACATTTTTGACCTGAATCAATTAGCGTTCTCCCACACATGTCCCAGGAATTTAAGAGCCAGCACAGCCAGAGCCCATTCCCAAGAGATGCCATGACTTCAGTCGTCGTGTGTGGTGACAAGAGGAGCTGGATATTATGGGCATGCCTCATTCCAGGTCAGTGGGCCTCACTGCCAGAGAACAGCCCTAACAACACCCAGTTTTATAACTGGAGCTGTTGCCTCTGTGAATGCCTTAGCCTACATCTGCTGTGTATTTAACCTGGGTACCTGCTCTACCCCGAGCAGATCACATCAGAGCTGTATGAAAGGGCAGCTCAGGACTTTATCTGCTGGGTGACTTTATGAGCTACAGCTTTCCTACACACAGGCAGGAGCTGCACTTAAATGCAGCCTTTCCAATCAGTTCCACTGGGTTACAGCAGAGAGGAGCATGGAAAAGGGGCTTCTTTGTTCCCACCCTTCTTTCTTGATGTGAACTAGCACATCCCTGGTCTCTCTGATGATCAGCAAGAAGTTGATGTTTGCACCTCTTGCAGTCCTTTAAAGAACTCATTCAGAAGAGCATGAATTCATAAAAAGCAGTATCATTTCACTCTAGGAAAAAAAAAAGCTTTTCACCTCCAGGATTAAACTGAAAATCAAAGCTCAGGATAGATTTGCCTCAAGTAAAGAGAACAGCCCCTCTGGCATGGATTCACCCCACCCAGCTTTATGTATCTAAAATCAAACCTCACTTTCTCAAGGCTTCCTCTGCAGCCAAAGGACACCAGAAGGTATTTGGTTCATCTCAGACCTAACTTGTGACTCCACTCTTACAAGGACATTGACCAGCATTTATCATTATTTCAGCATTCCAAATTAATGTCTTTTACCAGCAAACCTGCAGTGCTTCTTGATCTGTCCACTTTTGTCATTGCCTTTCAAGTCTCTTACAAGCCTCACCACTTTTCTGTATTTTCACAGGAGAATAAAAATAAAATTAACCAGTTGTGTCCCTGTCAACAATAGCAAAAACTACTTTGCTATTAACTCAGGTCAGAGTTTCAGACTGATTCAAAATAAAGTTTCTGTTCTCATGATAAATACCCAAAGTCTCACAGCACTAAGGTCCCCCTGACTCAGAAAGTGAAGCAAACCCCTTGCAGAGCAACTGTTCATCATAAATAGTTCATTCCCATATCTGTCATTTCCCCTAAAGCAATGTTGACTGGCCCTACTACTTACTAACTTCACAGTTAGTGAAGGGTAGATGCTGGACTAAGGAACTCTTCTCCTGTACAGCCTTTAATACCACGATTCTGTATGCTGTGATCATTCAAAAACTCAGAGCAAAGTTGGGGATGGATGGATGGATGGATGGATGGATGGATGGATGGATGGATGGATGGATGCAAGGGCACAAGAACAGCCACTTAAATTTGCATCCCCACCAAGCAGCAGCTGCAAGGGACCTGCTGCTTCCTGCCATATGGAGGAATATATCCCAGACACTTGTTTTGCAGCACTACAGCCCACTTAAATATCGTTGTGATATGGATTTAAATCAAGCAAACTGCAGTTTGTACCTGTGGCATTTAAAATGTGCTTAAAAGTGGATTTTTCTTCCCCGTTTGCTGACTCCATTCCTTAAAATAAATATATTTGTGTTGCAGAATCTGAATGTACCTGTCTTTGGAAACGCTTTAGTACAGGATGTTGTGCAAAAGTGGCAATTTGTGATACTTTGCCATTTTGTAATGCTGTGACTGTCCTGGTCCTGCTCTTCCTCTCTCTCCACAAGTCACTCACACTGCCAGTCACTCCTACAGCACAGCTTGTGTTTTGGCAGGCTGTGTCCCCAAAGGCCACCCATCATTCCCTGCATCTCCATTAGGAAAGTGCACCTTTAGTTCACCCCCTTTTCCATGAGGTCTGCAGTCCAACAAGCAAAGGCAGCTTCAAAAACAGACCTTGCCAAGCTTATTTACAGAGAGCTAATGACAGAGAAACAATGGCAACAAGGAAGGGAAAAAAATCAATTCACCCGGTCGTTTGGCAAGGAAGGAATACACATTTCCCCTCTTTCTAAGGTTCTGCTTTGGGTCCAGAGGGAAGGGTGTTCAGTGGAAATAAAACTATTTGTGTAGCTGGGTATCAGAAGAGCCAGAAAAACCAGTGACCTGTGGTGTCTTTAAAGCAAGATAATATTTAACAGCTTTAAAAGGAAAGAAACTTTAGTCTTTGAAGACCAGAGATAGCAAACTCTGTTATCTGCCAGTGCTATTATTAATAGTGAAAAATAACAGTAACACCTTTACAAATTCCAAGCACAGTTGACAATCAACCTTAGCTGATCACATTTTTGCAAACTGGGTTCTTACATCTTTTGGGCTGCATCAACATGTCAGTCAGCATGAAATTGTTTCTTCGGTGTGCATCCATTCCTTCATTCCCTTTACTTTTCATCATTTTAATATCAAGACAAGGGCACAGGATGAAAACCACACCTTGACACTTCCTAACTTGTTGCAGCTGTGATGCTGGAACAGTTTTTGTCCCTTCATGGTTCTTTTCCTCAGACACTTCTTCCTCCTTGCCAGTGATGCCTTAGTATGTGGATGTTTGTTTGGTACCTTAAGGCATGCTCCAAGTGCAAGATTCTTTTTGAATCTCATTTGAGCAGCCAGTTTTTGGTGATAAAATCTTTCTGTTCAATGTACAGGATCTTCTACTTCTTTGCAAGTGATCACATTGCTGCCTAACATGTTGGTGGCTCTTCACATTTTGAAAACACCACTCAATGCTGAAGTTGTACCCAAGCAGTGAATTTTCTCTTTGGCTTTGGAGGTGATGATCTTTCTCAGATGCACTTGTTGAAACTCAAGATTTTGCAACTCCAGCAAGGATCAACTGCCTGGAGCTGCTCTGCTCTGTGAACACAAGCTCAGTGTGGCACCTGGGGCAGTGTTTGCTTCCCTTGCACTTCCCTTGCCTGTGGCAGCAGCCTTGGGGCTGATTGTGGGTGACCCTCCTGACACTGCTCCTTTGCAGTTCTGGCTGGAAGTGCCTGACTCAGCCCACCCAGCAGAGTCCAGCATGATATCTGTGTTTCCAAAGAACCCCAGGCAGTGAGGGGCCTGCTCATAGCTACACTTCTGGGCCTGCCCACTGCAGGAGCTGCAATGAGCTGGGGCAATGCCAAAAGATTGGAACCAACCAGCAGCTCTTCCTTGAAGCATTTAGGTGACAACACTGACAAAATCATTTCCTAAGCAACAGGCATCATTATTCTAACTAACTAACTAACTAACTAACTAGAAGGTATAACTCTACTTAGTTGGTAGAGTTGCCTACTAGGTGAGTAAGGAAATTCATAACTCAGAGATCTGGCTAACACAGTCCCAGAGAGACCTTACTGCAGCTTCACAAGATGAAGTTCTAAAGATTCAATGTAAAACATTTTAAATGTAAGTGCAGAAGACTGCTGACTGATATGCAGTTAATAATTGGATTTGAATGACTGGTTTGGGATGCATTCAGACTGTTTTCCAGAAGCTGTTGCATCTTGTTACCTGACATCTCGTGGCTGCTTCTCTGCTGTGGCCACTGGGAGCTTCACACAGGTTGCAAGGCCCTACCACTGACAGCCCTGGTCTAAGAGCAGATTCCATGTGAGCTAAAGACTCAGGCAGGACCCCAAGGAATGGCCCAGGGCTCATCCTGGGTGGCCATGGCAGCAGATGGCAGCAGTGCACATCACCCCCAAGGCTCATGGAACCAAGGTGGTCCTGCTTGACAATGGCCATCTCCCAAGGAACAAGATCAGTCAAGGTACAACATCAACCATAATCACCCTCCAGAGGCCCCAGCACCACTCTGCCATTTGATGCAGTTGTTTTATCCACACAGACATCAACATTTCACAAAACTGAAGGCAAGGCCCTGTTCCCCAGTGCTGAGCACCTCTGGTGGTGACTGAGCTTTTGGGTGTACATCAGCAATCACAAGAGTGGTAAAACCTCTGTAATGAAATGTTCCCTCTGTGCTCACATGAGCACTCCTGGATGCAGGGACTCATTTTGGACTCTGCCTGGAGAGCTGAGCTTTTGGGAAGCAAATGAAAAGGCAGCAGCCAGGGAACTACCAAGGGCACCCATGTAAACACAAGCACAGCTCCAGGCTGAGAAACAAAGGACAGGGAAATGAAAAGCAAAGCTGATGAGCCATCCTCAGTACTGGCACTTGTGGTTCACTTTCCCCTCCAGAGAAGATTTAAGGCCTTGGTGACAGATGTCAATCTCACCTCCCCTGAGGTGAGAGGGGGGTGGCTTCTGTGGTGTGTCAGGAAAGGAAGGCAAGAGGGATTTTGTTTCCTTTTTTTTAAGGAATTAAAGAAGATCCTGTGTCTTTAACCTTCAGGATAACCTTGTTTCAGTCTGGTTCTCATTGCTGGACTGCTCCTTGATGAGTTTTTTTATGCCTGATTAATTAGTACACTGAAGGGAAGTGGGGGCTGCTCTGTTTAGCAGTTTGTGCCTCCTTCTGACTAATTCACCACCCAGCTCTACAGCTCCAGAGGGTCTGCAGTTGTCTCTCTCATGCCTCTGGTGTGAGGTTTCATTGTCTCTTTCTACCTTTTGATTGTTCTTCCTATTGATTCATCCACATTTATTGAGGGCTAGCTGGAGACCAGTTCAATTTGAGTTTGTAAGTTTTATTTCTCCACTACCACAAAACATTTCAAAGAAAAAAATTCAGATGCAGGAGTGAATGGTTCAGATTTATGGAGCATTATCTTTCAAAGAGTCACTTTCACAGGTGTTATTGATGACAAGAAATCATAATTTTTTAGGAAGATAACTTTGCATATGCCATTATTGCCAGTGTGTGAGCAATCAGGAGAAAAGCACTTTTGTGTTTCTTTAATTTTTAGAAATGAGAACCCATAATAATACAACTTATGCTAAATTATTTTGTGTCCCAGTTTTCCCAGGAAAGGGGAGGAAATACTGACCCTCTTGTTAAATCACTTTCAGCTCTGACAATAAAAAGTATTGGATAAAAGCTAAGCAGAATTACCAGGGATAGAAATGAAGGCAGCTTTCTGCTCAAATAGATTTTTTGGCTAAAACTGGAAAAAGTGAAACTACAAAGCAGATATGAATGTACAAAAAAGGTCTTTGACTACTGGAGTCAGGGCAGGTGGTGGCTGAGTCACTTTGTCCCTCTCAGGAGTTAAGGGGCAGTCAGGTGCAACTCACTGGGGATAGAGATGGTGTGTGAGTGCCCTTGAGACACCTTGTGCAGCCTGCACATCCCTGGCCACAGGACTTGGGACCAGCCAGCCCTTGGTCCTGCTCTGTCACCTTTCCTCTCTGCAGGTCAGGTGAGGGCTTTGATCACACAGGAGTTAATGACAATGCAGACGTGCCTGGGTGAGGCTCTCCTGATCCCAAGGGGGCAGGCAAGGTGAGCAAGTCCCTCCTGATCACTCCCCATGAGTCAATGAGCTTAATATTAGCCTGAGGGTGTGCCTGATAGCCACGTTTCAGGTGCTGACAGGAGGGGAACAAATCTGGGTTTGGGAAAAAAAAAGGAAAAGCTCCTTTCTGGGACTGTAACCCCATAGTTACAGCAGGGCCCCTCCAGGCTGTTGGTAGCTGGTGTGGGGGCTGCCCAACCTCTTTTCAGGCTGTTCTGAGCTTTGGTGATGCTGCCCTGTCCTCAGCAGGAGAAATCCACAGGAGCTGCAAAGTGGCACCTCTGTATTCCAGGGAAAAGCCTATTTCGTGTGCTCAGGTGCTTTCCTGAGTACCTGATGTGTGAAATTCAGAACTCACGGAGTAACTAAACACTCAGAGAGCCAAATTCTCCTTCCTGCTGTAATTCCAGCTTGGAGCTGTGGAAAATGGTCTGGAAGGGACTTGGAGAGGCATGCAGTTCACCTCAGTTCCCAAAGGCAGGATCAGGTCTTCTTAAGGGGATCCTTTTTTGTCTAACCTGTTCTCAAAACCATTTGGTGATAAAAAACCCACACCCTCCCTTGGTGATCTCTTCTGGTGCTCACCTGGGCTTTGATTCACAGAGTGGTGAATTCCCCTGGTGTGATGCAAGGAGAGGTTATATACAAAATATTCCTTTTACGGGAGGCACGGTTACAAAAATGGAGATAATACATGCATATCTCACCTGTCTGGTATTCAGACACCCAGTGACCCTGGGTAACCCAGAACAGGCACTTCAGCTGTAAATAACTTCACAAAGCAACAAGAAATCAGCCCCTCTGGTTTTGAGAACTCTTCCAAAGCCTGCTTTAGTAGGTTGCATTTCAAAACAGCGTCCTACTGGTTCAGTGACCCTGATTCAGCAGAGAGAAGTTCAGTGCTCGGCCAGCCCAGCTGGGGAAGCTTTAGTTCAGTTTAATTTCATTAAGGGAAAACTGAACAGCCCCTTTTGAGTATCTTTTACCTCCAAAGTACATGACTAAACCTGCATTGGTTTTTTCCCCTGGTAAAACCCTGTTCCTTCTGGAGAAGCTGATCTGGGAAGGCCCCTGAAACTTTCTGCTGCACTGGAGGACAGGAGGGTGCTGAACTTTCCCAGGCTCTGCTGAAATATGGGGCACGTTGTGGAGACTGAGGAGCACCCTGAAACAGGATGCATGTGGTTTTCCATCCTCTTACCTTGGGTGACCCCAAGACATGGCCCAGGAAAGAGGGACATGAACTGGGGTGCAAGGAGCACTTCCTCTATCAGGAATTCCTCTGCTATCAGCAAATAATAACTGTCCCTCCAAAATATCATCCTGAGCCACTTGCTCCTTGCTGAGGGATTATAAATCAGAGCATGGGTGAGACACAACAGCACAGACTGTGTTTCTGCCATGAGGAGAGGCACGGCACAGAGCCTGGGATCATCTGGGAATCCTCCACATGGACAGATCTAGAGGGCTTGGTGCTTGCCCAGCAAAACTCAGGCTTCAAGGAGGCACAGAAATCCATTTATGGTACAGTGTGGTATTTATGGGCTGAAGAATAATCACTACACAGCACTGCAGAGGAATAAAATGGGCATGGAGGAAGTTGGCCCAAAAATTTCAGCAGCTTTTCCATAAAGAACAGCAGCAAGTTGGTGCCTGTGGAGTGCTCCAGGAGCCCCATCAGGCCAGTTAGCAAAGGCAAGGAACTTCCTTTTGCAAAGTATTTACTCAAGGAACTCTAGAGCTCTAGCACAGGACAGAAGAACGTGTACAGGGTCAAAGAGATCCCTCCCCACCTTTCAAAACAGGGTCAAGCACCAAGGGTAGCTCCCAGGGGCTGCACAGGTCACTGCCAGTAAGAGCCTCCCAGTTCCCATTTTGGAGGAAGTGAAAGGCTCTGGGGGCTCTGGGACCCCTGAACTCCAAGAACTTTCCTGTCCCCTTCACGTGGGCACTTCCCTCTGCCACAGGGTGACCTGCCACCTCCTGGCCACTGCCCTGGCCACCCTCCATGGCTGCAGCAGCAAGCAGGGCAGGAACAGCAGCCCAAGCAAATTTTTGTCCCCAGGATCCTACATTTATGTGGCACCTTGGCTGGATGCAGAGAATGGCTTCTGCATAGCTGATGCTTAAAGCTCAGCACTGAGGACAGAAATATAAAAACTTAGAAGAAGAAAAATGGCATGCAGTATGGCTTAGAGCAGCAAAACTACCCCTTGTGCAGCCTGGTTAAGTGCAGCAAAAACACATACATGTGTGCAGGGAAGGAGGGAGACTAGGTTTGAATTAAACTGAATTTCCCCTTGACTCCCAGCAGCCAAACTGAAAAATAAATTATTCACCAAGGCTTATTCCTGAAAAAGCCCTGAAGGACTGCAGGCCCAGGCCACTGCCCGGGTGTGTACTACCTAGAGCTGAGCTTGATGGCACTTTGCTATCGAGAGGAAACAAATTAATTTTCCTCCTTTGAAACTGGGAGACACTTGTGTTAGGTGATGCATAAAATAAAAATAAGGGGGTCCTGAAAGAAATTACTGAGAGCAATAAGTATCCCAAGCCACTGCCTGCTGAGAGCTGAAGGAAACAGAGGCTGAGATGAGAAGAAAATGCAATTTTATTCCCCCTTTAAACTGAAAGTCTTACTAAAATCATCATTTTAAGGCTGAGCATTGCTCTCTGTGAGTCAGGGCTGTTTTCTGGGTGTTGAGGGGAGAGGACAGAAAAAAAACAAGAGGACTTGTTTTCAAGTGGGTGCCCTCCTGAGGTGACAGCATCACCTCTGAAATGTGCAGGAGGGACAGCCCAAAGAGATTACCTGGGCTGGAACACAGGGCCTGCCGTGGCAGTTTTCCCATGCTGGAAAATGTTCAGATGTGCATGAGAACCCTCCAGCTGCAGGTCAGAACATCCAGAGGCAACTAAAATATCCAGCTTGAAAGTTTGGGGATCAAATTAGTGATCTGCTGTGAAAAGTATGCAGATTTTGGTAAAGAAGATGCTGCTGTTCTAAATTTAAAAAATAAAATGGAATTGCCAGGGAGTGAGACAAGAGGAGCATCTCCCCTCCCTCCTTGTAGCCAAACACAAGGTAATGTTTTGTTCCTGACTAAAACTAAGCCATTACAGGAAAAATGTGGCTTATCAGGAAGTTAGCTGTAGGTTTTGCCAGTCCAGCAGTGATTTCTCCAGGGATGACCTGCTCCCTGCTCCCGTGCTGGCAGCAGCAGCCGCCCTGCTCTCTTCCCTGTCTCCTCACTGCTTGGTTTAGAGTCACAAAGGGTAAAAAAATAGCCCAAGAAATGTGTACAGGTCTCATCCTGCCTCTTCTTTTCCCTGTCAGGGTTATCAGAGCCACGTTTTTGTCATCACCAGCAAAAGGAGCAGAGCCTGACCCCTTCAAAGCTGTGGGGTGTCCCACTGGTGCCACGCTCCTGCAGGAGACACAGGGATAAGGGGGCTGCAGCAGGAATGGTTTGCTCAGGGAGCTGCATCTCTGTAAAAGCTGCCAGAGTTTAACAGACATATTTGGTGACAGTTTTATTTTGGAAGATGTCTACAAAAACAGGAAAGGAATGGAAGAGGTTGATTTCATTTTGCTACATATCTCTTTCCAAGAGGATATTTTTGATCAGCTTTCCAATGTTAATGCCCTATTAGTGGTGAAGCAAGATCTGACAAAACTGTAATAACACTTTTCTCATTTATTCCCTCAAAGCACTCAAATAATTTCTGTCATAAGTCAATGAAATTAAATTAAATACACAGAGAGAAAGTGTGGGTCAAGTTCTCTGGAGTTTGGGTCATTGCTAATAAAGTAGCCAGATTAAAAAACCTTTAAGTTTACACAGAGTGAAAGGACAGGCAGAGCTTTACCAGAGTTAGGAAACTGCCAAGTGCTGAAGGAAGGCAACAAAGTGAAAACCAGACAGTGAATCATCATCAGTGGGGTGTGCAAAACCCGACTGGGAATTCAGGCAAGTCCTCTTGTTTTTCTTCGCCCATCCCTTTTATTCTTTTTACAGGTTATTAATACTTGTGCTAAGCAGCTGTTTGAGGTGTCCCAGAAGGAAACTTCCCTCCAAGACTCCCTACAGCATTTTTCTTTCCCTGTAACCTTCCCCAGTGTCCCTCCCCTTAATCCTTACTGCAGCAGTGCAGGACAAGGAGGTGCTTGGCTGAGCAGGGCTTGCTGAGCTCTCTTTGAGTCTTTGGTGACCTGACAGGCTCTGACTGACATCCTTGACATTAAGACACAGTTTTAAAGATGGAATTGAATATTTAAGGGTACATTTTAAAATGTAGAAGGGGAGAAAATGGGGAGGGAGATTAAACCTGATAATTTCTTCTAAGCAATATTTTGTGCCTCTGGATCTTTTAAAAAGGGGGACAATATTGGCAAAAGATATTTTCTGGCTGGCAGGCAGAAAGGAGAGTAGAAGACTTGAGGGTAACCTCTCTAAGAAAGGTATGATCTTTTCACCTTTTTTATTTTGGCAGACCAGGCTACAAATTGCAGGCAGCATTTCTGTTTCTTTGATTGCCTTTGCAGTGGGTTTGCTCAGAAGTGGCAGACCAGCTGGGAGTTAAAGCAGAGTAAATCAGAAGCCACCAAGGCAAGGGAGATAAGAACCCACAGCACTCTAGGACAGGTCAGAATGGGCTTTGTGGTGATGGTGAGTGCTCAGGAAGGGTCCTGAGCTGCAGCTGCACAGGCAGCCCCAGCAAACCATCCCAGCACACCAACCCCAGCCCCAGGTCAGCCTGGACCTGCCTGGCAGGGTGGGGGGACCCTCACCTGCAGAGCAGCTGCCAGCACACCCCAGGGATAGGGAAAGGAGCAGTCCCAGGGACAGCAGCAGAGCCTGGAGGGGTAGAAAATGCCCATTATCTCCCAGTGTGCCTTTAGCACAGCCCACTTAAACACCTGCAATTTTCTGAAGACCCAGACAGGTTACTGCACTCTTCAAGAGTACTGCTCCTGGCAAAAACAAAACAAACCAAAGAAAAAAAATCCAAACCAAACTTTAAATTTAACCCTCTCTGACAGGCATCATATTTTTAGAAGCACTTATACCCATGTTAATACTTCCTGGACGTGCTCAAGCACTGTCTGATGTTGCATTGAGGCAAATTAGTGAAGATGGAGGCTCATAAATCCTCAGGAACTACAAAACTAATTAAATGCCTGTGTGATCTACTTGTGTGCAGAGCAATGGTTTGCAGGTCTGTGTTTTCCAGATCCCCCAAATGAGCTGTGCTTGCAGCAGGGGCCAAGGAATGCCTCTCTCTTTCCCAGGTCCTGCCACATGTGGGGCTCTGGGGAGCCTGGCACGGGCAGCTTGAGGAGGCACCATGCCACAGTGCCATCACCTTGTTCCCCTCTCAGTGCAGCTGTGTTTGCTGGCATCAGCAGCAAGCCAGGGCTGTCACACCCTGTCCTCCCTGGTCTCAGCAATTCCTCTGCCCATCCACAAATGGCCCACTGAGATACAGATGGCCCAGAGCTCACTCACTGCTCCTGTGCCCTCCCTGTGGCAGAACTGGCACCATGAGGGATGTGTCCCTGGATGCTGGGTGTGGGAAAAGCTGCCTTTTTCCTCCTTTGTCTTTTTCATTTGTAAGAGACAATGATCTCATAGTCCCAGCATTGTGTTCATGAACAGGCTTTGAGTCCTGGACACGTCATGACCCCAGGCTGCTTGGAAGAAGAAAAATGGAAATAACAGAAAAAGAGTTGCTCTTGACTCCTGATGTGGTCACTGGTACCAGGAATCAGCATCCATCAGGAAGGGGTTCTGCTCCCCTGAGCAGTTCAGAAGTGCTCAGTGGGCACACCTGGTCCCACAGGATTTGTTCATGGCTCCTGACTCTTTACAGCATTTCATCATTAACTAAAACTCTACCCCTAACTACACAGGTGAGCTCCTCCACTCTTGCAGGTGGAGTCAGCCAGGGATGCCTTTGCTGGATACACTGGGCTCTAGCAAGCCAGCTGATAATTCTGATTATTCTGAGTAATTTGGACAGTTATTCTCAGGAATGAGTCAAACAAATAAAGTAAAAACCCTGCACTGTTTTTTCTCATGAAAAACTTACTGGTTTAGGGTTTAAGATCCTGGGTGGGAAACTTCTCTTTTCCTCTTCATGGCTGGGTACAGCAGAGCCTCCACTGACCTCAGTTGAAGGTGTCTGCACATCATCTTCAATTTAGGCTCCACTTTTGACAGTTCTTAGGCCTAATATGTGTCCCTTGCTGTAAAAATGACTTTCCTCTCTCTGGGAGACTGCAACGAGGTTGAAAAAAGTACCCAGAAAAATAAATTTCCTTTTTTTCCTTTAAAACTCTAGTCTGAAATATTGCTTTGGAATGGAGAAGCCAGAATGGAAAGGAAGTCCCACACTGAAGCCACCAAAATCCCGTGGGATTTAAGGGAGTGGGATTATTTGAGTCATTCCTGTGGGTGTATGTTTACCCTGTGCTCCCCTAAGAGCTGACTCCCAGCTCAGGGTGGGGAGCAGAGGGGGAGATGGGACTGCCTGTGCCTCCACAATGCACCTCATTGTCTTTTCTTCTCTTCCAGCTGTTTTTGGGAGTGTGGTTGTGAGGGACTCTGCGTGTGGGTTTTGTGTGTCAGGAGATTGCAGGGATTTGAAGGGCAGGGCTTGGGGAAAAGCTCAACTCAGCCTCCACGTTTGCACGCTTTGGATTGCACACCTAGCTCTTGCCCACTCACTTCGTGTTGGCTGCAGTTTTGCTCAGGCAAAAACTCACATGGGAACATTCAGACTGTCCACATGTGCAAACTGCAGGATTAGCTACCTAACAATTGGTCCAAAAACAAGAATTGGTGATTTACAGGCTCAGCCAAAATAACAGGTCACATTCTCTGATGGAAGAACTTGGCATTGCATTACTGAAATTGGAGGAGCTTTGCAGATTTACACCAGCTGAGGATTTGGGCATAGGTGTTTCCTGAGTGAGAAAAATCTGAAGGGAAAGAACTACTCCATTCAGTTTATTTTTACAGAGCAGAGTCTACAGAAAGTGGTCACTTTGCCAAGGAAGCCAGAATCACCTCACGGCTGTTGGTGCATGAGCAATAACGCCTTAAGGGGATTCACAAATTTGTGCTGTGACAAAATTCTACCATTCCTGCCAAGAAATGGGAACCACTGCAGTTTAATGTCCTTTTTTCTTTCCCTAAACAGAGGTATAAATGGCATTTTTGTACTTGGAAACTTCAGGCCCACACTTTCACCCTACTAATTGTGACTTCATTCACAGATGCAGTCAAGGACCACGTTCCCTCATAATTGCACATGGAGCCACACGTGCACGAGCCACAAAAAATGTGCTCCCCAGACACTTTTCTTGCTTTATTTTCTTTCTTTCTTTCTTTCTTTCTTCCCTTCTTTCTTAGCTCATCACACAATGTTGAAAGTGTAGGGCAGCCTCTGGTGCTGCCTCATTTATGCAGGGTGTCTCCCCTCCCCTCTTGATTCCCACCTTGCTTCAATGACTTGTAGCTCTGGGATGGGTTGTTGGGATGGAAATGGTTTTGCAGAACCCACAAGCTCTGGAGTTTGAGACCTACACTTCAAAATGTGCCTGTAATTCAGTGCTTTGCTTCCCTGGGTGTGTCATGTGCCATTTTCCCTTAACGAGGAGCTGTTACAAGGCAAGTTTATTCACCCTCCCAGGTGCTGGAAGATCAAACCACATGGGGTGACAAGATTGCAAACACTTTGCTGCAGGGCTGAAAATACTCTGGAATGGGATGAGAGATTTAACATGTTCACAGAGCCACGACTTGCCAGTGAGAGGAAGGTGGTATCATTCCAGAGAGCGGAGGAAACCATAACTGGGCAAGGATGAGATGTGTAAGCTACAGGAAATATTAAAATTCAACAAAATCTGCTCTGACACCCAAGCCTCAAATAGCGCTTCTGGGATGGATTAATTATTCAGGCAGAAATCTGCACCCACCCAAGCTTGCTACCTGCAAATCTGCCAAACCCAGCTCAGCACTGCTCCTTCAGATGCACAGCCACTCTTAAAGCATTTGTATTAAAATTGTACAGCTCTTTGGAGACACCACTCCAGGGGATTGCAGTGTGGTGTTGCAATGGGAACACCACTGCGAGCAAATCCCTGGTTTGGCAGGAGGTCGTGGGGAGCTGTGTGCTGGGAATGTGGACAGCAGAGCTGGCTGCATGGGAAGGGAGGCAGCCCTGAAGAGCCCAGAGCAGAGGGAGAAGGAAAAAAATGTCAGCTTTGTGAAAAAGCAAACAGGCTGTCCTTGGAGAAGGCTACAAGGAGAAACATGAATTTGCACTCAGTTGCTCAGGATGTTACAACCCCAGCTCCTCTTGAGAGTCCCTTTCTGAAAATCCTAGAGAGCACTTCCTATCCAATAAAGAATATTACAAAAAATAGCCAGCTTCCCTCTCTCTGTGTGTTGCACTTCAGACACACAAACTTTTTTATTTGTAAGGTTAATCTGTTTCCTTTTTTGGAGCTGAGATGAGGTTTTCTTCGAGGTCTGTGTGGGTACCATGTGCAGTACTTTGCCTTTTTCTGCTGCATGGGCAGCTCCCACCTTCCTAGGAAGGCCTGATTTAGTAATCTAACCTAAAATTGTTGGTTATTCACGAGATGTCAGTGAGGACTCTCACTTTTTCCTGGTCCCTTCCTGTGGCATATTGATGGCTCTTGCTGAAGATCTCAGTGCAGGGCACTGAAAAGTTGCTGGGTATGACAGACTGGAGATAGTGGGGGAACAAAACTGCATCTGCCTGATGATTTCTCATCTTCCCAAATAACACACAAATTTGGATTCAGGATCCCCAGAGTCTGAGGCACAGTTTATTTAGCTCTATCTGATCTCAGATGAGGAGGCTGGCTTGCCCCAAGTGGTCCCACAGCAATTTGCAGTAGGAACAGGATGAGTTGTTTTCTTACAAGAACCATGACAATCTGGAAAGGGGAACTCACAGCTTCTGCACACAGAGGAGATTTCAACATCTGACACAGCCAAAGCTGGGTGAGTAATGAAAGCCAGGGGGGCAGAAGGTCACAGGCTTGTGCAAAAGAGGTGAGAGACAGTAAAGAAGGTGGAAGTGGGTTTCCAAGTAATGAAAGGTTCAGAAGAGCTGAGATGACGGCAAGAAAAGATGACAAGGAGGGTGTGAGAGACTTCAGGATGATTTTACCTCAAACTGCAGGATGAAAGCATGAGAGGAAATATAAGAGGAAACATTACAGAAGCTCTAGGGAAAAATAAACCAGAGATCCCCATAGGAGATTTAATCCCTGTGTCCCTAACAGGCATATCCACACCTCTGCACTTTGGGGAAGTTCAGCCAGGAGCCAGCTTGCATCTTTGCCCTCTGCCCCATTTCTTCTGAAGGATAAAAAGTATGAAAAAAATAAAAATGAACTGGTAGGAGGAATGTTCTATAAGTCATCCAAGCAGAAGTAGAGATCTGTTTTAATTTTTCACTTGTATCTTCTGTTGATAAGAAGGTGATTTTCAAATCAACAGACCCTAAAGAGAGATACTCTAAAGGCCTTCAGAAAAAAATTTACATGCACAGAGGCAAAGTTGCAGAATTGGGCCCCAAATGGAATTTAAAATGGATCAAGCAATAGTATATAATGTTGAAAAAGCATCAAAGCAGCAGTGACAGTATTTTGGGGACATTTGTTGGCAAAACCTAAATATGTCCACAAAAAAAGGAAACATATGTAGAGTCAATCACCTTAATACCACTGCTTAATGAAGGGGATTGGGAATTAGGAAGATCTGGATGGCATAAAATCAGAGCAGGGGAGGATGGAATGAAGAGGTGATGCCTGTTACCCAGAGATAAAGGGGACACAGAAAAGAAGAGATCATGAAAAAGAAGAGATCATGAGGGTACCCAGGCAGCTGCAGAAAATCATCCTGCAGAGCAGTGTTTGTGGTGAGAGCAGGGAAAGTGCTGTGTGTGTAGGAGTGCAGGGATGGCATGAATCATTTTCAGAAGCAGAGTCCCGTGAGCAGCAGAACCAACGTAGCCCTTGGACACACAGCTCAGGACTGACTGGCTCCATTTCTTGATGTCTCACAGGGGATGAGCTCATGCAGCAGGTTCAGTGGGAGCACTGACAAAATCATTTTCCTTAATCATTTTCCTGAACCCAGGCACCTCTTTTCCTAAGACTTATGAGCACTTAATAGCTTTCAATGCTCTGACAAATGGGTTGAAATTGGGTAACAAGTCCAAGGGATATTAGGGAGAAACAGTTAACATGCTAAAACTTTATCTTTTTAAAACCATAGATTTTTTTAAATTGCATTTATCTAGTAAATTACTATGAGCAAGTTGAAGCTGAGGGAGCTTGCTCCCAGTTCCACAGCCTCCTGGTCTTGGAGAGCAGGCTTGTCCTCACCACCTGCTGGAATTGGTGATGGTACAACCAGCTCCAACTCCATGACAAAGGCAATTAAAAGACTCTGGAAGATTTTATTACCTGGAATAGTTGAAAAACTGCAAATGTTTTAAAGCACTGATCAAAACTTTACTGATATTAATGATGTTTTCAGGCATTTTACTGCTTCCTACTTTTCAGCAAAGGCCATGAGAGGCATCAAAGAACTGCCACAGTGGTGACTGTCCCTGCAACATCCCCACCAGCAGCAGTCAGGAAGTCCTGCTAAAAATTCCATTTTCCCTTGGGAGAAAAATTCATATTTCTAGGCTTGAGTACTTTGAGCAAAACCTGTGTGTCTAAAAGGAATTGCTGAACATTTAGGGCAAATTTTTCCAAGGGCTTTTACATTCAGCTTCAACAAGTCAAATAATCAAGGCCGGTAAAATCTCATGTCCTGAGGGATGACCAAGAAAAATGTTTCTAGAAGCTTCTAGAAAATACACTTAGCACTGTGATTGAACCCTGAAGAAATTAACCTCCGAAAAGACTGAAAATTAGAGCTCTCTATAGATTTGCTAATTATTCTATGAAATTGAATGGGGAATCTGAAATAGCCGTTAGACTTAAATATACATTTTCAGATCCATTCTAATTACTTCTCATCTCCATGAAAGTAATACCCTAAACAGAGAGTGCTGAATGATTGTAAAGGACAGTGAAGTCCCTGTCCAGAAATACTTAGAATCAGTGCAAATATCAGATGGAAAAATAAGCAAGAAAATGAGCATTACTATAGCAGGCAGATGGTTGTGCTGGGTAGAAAGGGATTTCTCTTCCCTCAAAACATTTGAAAATTTTTAAATGTTACCAACCTGCATGCAGAGGAAGCCAAATTTTTTTAATGTGTTTTGCTGAAACTATTAAAAAAAAAAAGCAAATAGCTAAACAGTTTGGTTTTCAGCAACATCAAAAATTATTCCCCAAACTGAAAGAAAAATTTGAAAACACTGGAAACAGCCAGAAGCTGGATGCTTTCTACTTTGGGTTTGTTTGTTTTTAAGTAACTGGAAAGCTCCTTCCAAAAGAATAGAAAAAGTAAAAATTACTTTTTTTTTTGCTTGTTTGTTTGCTTGCAAAATATTTTGTGAGGAAATCGCTGTGATTCACTGCTCACCCCTCTTTGGAATTAAATTCTTAGAGCCTGGGAGCTCCTTTCTGGCTATGTCCAGTTCATTAGCAGGTCTGGAAACTCCAGACCAACTCAGTGCAGTGTCCTGTGCTTAAAACTAACTTTGCAATTCCATGCCAAGTTTCGAGCAAAGGAGTGGAATAATTTTAATTTTTTTTCTTTTCATCTAAGTGTGGTCAGCCACCTGCCCTGCCTAGATCAAGAAAAGCCTCTTTTTTTTTCGGCAGGTGCACTGGGGAAAGGCAGTGTGCTTCTGCACCCTCCTGTGTGTGGAAGGGCTGACCCTGTGTCTGCTCAGCAGACTTGGAACAGGCTTGGAACAAGCAGGGGCACAGACAGGCAGGTACCCCAAAAGGCAGAGCTGGTGTATTTATCATTAACCTGCTGTTTGTAGCAGCTGAGCACAAAATCTGAAAAACCACCCAGCTGTCAGACAATGATTCATTTTTTTTTATCTTGTCAGACACCAGGAAAGTGTTTCTCCTCAGTAATGAAGAAAATAAAACTGCCAAGAAAACCTCTGTGGTGTTACCTTGCCAAGCAGCCCCTTTTAAATGGGGGGGTTTGGGGCTGACATTTTGCAAAGGGGCAGGGTTTGGTCTTCAGCTGGAGGAGTGAAATCCCTGGGCTTTGGGACACAGGAGCTGTGCCACCCTTTGGTTTCAGAGGATGTGATTCCAGGGCTTATCCAGGATAGAAAATTCAATAAATTAACTGCTTGTCTGAAAAAAAGAGTCCCAAATACTCTGGTGATGAGCATAGGAATGGGAGAGGGAGAGGGAGAGGGAGAGGGAGAGGGAGAGGGAGAGGGAGAGGGAGAGGGAGAGGAATATTGTTTTCCATTCCTGCACCATTTTCACTCAAATAAATTGTTGTAAAGCTATGCCTAAAACCCATGAACATGGCCAAAGGCACTTCATTGACAGCTATAGCAATTCTATAGCACTATTGACCCATCCTCAAGAATCTTAAAGAGAAACTAAGCTACCAGGAGAGATATATAGAGCAGCTCAAAATACAAAATAAATGTATTCAACTCCATTGCTGACAGCTCCCCCCTGCCCATGAGGGACACTCATAATGGCCACAGAGAATCCAATTGCCTCCAGTGTTTGTTGATAAAGAAACAATCTGTTCATTAATTTTTATAAAATTTTATGGCATTTGTACAAGGCAATATTGTTTGGCTGCTGTAGATCTTGCACAGGCTGACTCCTCTGTTTAACTTTCTATATTCTAAATAGGTCCCATTGACTTTCATGAGTCTGCTTGTAAGTAAAGATAACTTAGAGGATCAAAGCCCTATAAACTGTGTCATTAAATTTTAAGAAGTCAGAAGCTGCACGTTCTCTTCCCAGGCTGTACCAGCATCTCCCATGAGTGCTAATGAGACCAGTTCTCATGTCACCAATCTCTGGACATCAGAAGACACAGATTTGATTTTAGGCTTGATTGCACAGATGAAAATAAGCAATAACTCATGAAAATCAGTGTAGGCTTACACGGCAGTCAAAATACAGCTGATGAAGCTCATGTTCATGCTGAGAACCCTCCTGAAGTTCAGTTCTCTTGAAACACATGATGCATTTGGTCTGTGCAGTAGGTGAGTGGAGCTCATTAGAACTGATTCTCCATGTATTTGTCAATAATTTCAGGAGAAGAAAAAATAAGGAAAATAAATAAACTCTGCTGAGATTATCAGAGTGATTCAGCTCAGCAATGTGTGGGAAAGATGACTCAGATTTTAGCCAGTGGCTGTCTCCTCCACACCTTGTAGGAGAATTTTCCTGGAAATCAGGCAGGGTTTTACTGATAACTGGTTTTCATGAAGCAGAAAGTGAGGACAGAGAAGTGAGGAGGTCTTGGTCTTTCTAGGACACTTTCAAGCCAGTGCAGAGGTTTGGGAGAGAGGAGGATGGAAGCAACCTTCCAACACTGGTTTTTACAGCTATCTTCAAAACCAATTTAAAAATGGAAGCTGCTGAAGAACCCCCAAGACAAGGATTGTTCCAGCTCTTGGCTGGATGCTCTTTGGCTCTACCTAAAGTGCAGAATGGAGGGCAATTTCCAGTGACTCCAGGGCTGGACACTTCCCCCACAAGCAGCCCTGGCTGCAGTTTCCACAGCCAAGAGGGGCTGAGGGAGCTCTTCATCCCATTCAGCTCTGCCAAGGAGCAGAGGGGGCCAGCCCCACAGGGCATTCCTGGAGCCACTCTGCCCTGCAGCTCCTGTGGGACAGCTCAGAGGATGTGACAAACACCCCAGCTGGGACTTCTTGCCTCCCTCCCGAGCGTTTTTGCAAGACACCATGCAGGATGATCAGCTACTGAGTCACCCCTGCAGCCCTGGGCTGTCACCTCCATGCACAGGCACAGCTGGCCCTGAATTCTGTGAGCTTTTCTGCAAGAGGGGGATTTGTCCAAATAAAGGAGCCAGAATCTGAAGAAAGAATTGAAGATGAAGAAGAATTGAAGGTTCAGAATTTGAAGGAAGATGAATGGGAAAGAAGTCAAGAAGCAAACTCCTGCCACCCTACAGCAAATGCTGCTTTTTAGGGCAAGACAGGGAGGAGCACCCAGAGCAGGTTCCAGGCAGCACCAAAAGCCCAGGGGACACCTTTTGCTGGGACAAACATCCCTGGAAAGGTGGATGGTAGAACAAGCATATCCTGGACAGGGGGCAGCAATAAATCATTCATGAAAAGAGTAGGAAACATCACAGCCAGGGCAAAGAGAATGCTAATTTGCTTTGCAACCTGATCAAATGGAATGACTGGCCTTGAGGGATGCAGCCATTTTGGGGGTTGATTGCTGCAGTTAATACAGAGCATTAACTTTGCAGCTTTGCTCCAGGCAGAACTTGTCCCAAGTGATCTAAAACTTTCAATGCACTTATTCTATCAGAAGATTTGTGCGTGTATGTGTGAGACTGCCTAATTAATGAGTTTCTTTTCAATATTAATATGCAGAAAAGTTTACTGCCTCAAAGGTGTGTCAATATATACATTTTTCTGGTTAAAGAAGCTTGCCTTTGGCCATTCTAAAATATAAAAACTATAAATTAAAGTATACAGTGCTTTAGAAAAAAAAAAAAAAAGAGATCGAATCACTGAACTCTTTGGGGAGAATTGCTACAGAATTTATGCCAAATGTCTCAATTAATTGATATGCTAAAATGAGCAACCTGGAGTATTTTAGTAAAGATTTTTCACAAGGCTTCAGCTATTCCCTCCCAGCCATCAAAGAATACTGTTGAGTGATTTCAGACCAGGTGGAATCAGGAAAAAACAAATGCACAAACTCCTCCCAAACCTGTTGAGTTGCTCCTTTCCCTGCATGAGGAGCAGCAGGGGCCTGGGCAGCAGAGAGCCCTTCCAGAGCTGCAGGTTGTGCTCTCCCACCTCAGACCTGTGCCTGGCAGAGGCCACATGCCACCAGCTTGCTCCTTTCCCAGACATCCACCTGCTGGAAATGCCACCAGCTTGCTCCTTTCCCAGACATCCACTGGTTGGAAATCCCACCAGCTTGGTCCTTTCCCAGACATCCACTGGTTGGAAATGCCACCAGGTTGGTCCTTTCCCAGACATCCACTGGTTGGAAATGCCACCAGCTTTGTCCTTTCCCAGACATCCACTGGTTGGAAATGCCACCAGCTTTGTCCTTTCCCATACATCCACTGGTTGGAAATGCCACCAGCTTGCTCCTTTCCCAGACATCCACTGGTTGGAAATGCCACCAGCTTGGTCCTTTCCCAGATATCCACTGGTTGGAAATGCCACCAGCTTGGTCCTTTCCCATACATCCACCGGTTGGAAATGCCACCAGGTTGGTCCTTTCCCAGACATCCACTGGTTGGAAATGCCACCAGCTTTGTCCTTTCCCAGACATCCACTGGTTGGTGCTTCCCAAGGCTGGCTTCCCAAGGACAGGCTGCTCTCCCCTCCTGAGAGCAGCCTGTCCTCAGCAGCACTTCCCACCCTGCTCCTTGGATCTGGGAGACATCAGCAAGGATGGAGAAGTGACATTATTGCTCTCATTTTTACATATGGGAAACTAGGTACTAATGCAAGACAGGTCTCCAGAGCAATTTCTTGATTATTTTGTCTTGCCTAAAGAGCTTCAAAAATAATTTTCTCCAAGTGATTTTTGTCAGAGGTTATAGAGGAAGCCTCTGGAACAGCCAAAGGCCAAGAGCTGTGTACAAAGCCAGTATTTTAACTGTATAACTATTCTTTCTCCCCAGTGGGTGCCTGTATAAAATATTTACCAAATTATCCTTCCCCTTCTTTAATTTCCCATAGCATATCCTCTCCTACCTGGAAAATCTTGCCATGAACCTCCACCAGTGACTGCTTAATATGCTGAGCAGAGCCTTGCAAAGCCCTTCAGAGAGCCCTCCCAGCCTGTCTGGACCCCAAATTACTGCCTGCAGACGCCACAGCAAACATTCAGGAAAGTGGAAGGAAATAAAGTGTCTTATCCTAATCATTCTGATGAGGGAGAACAGCCAATGTCCATGGAGCAGGGCTGGAGTAAAGGGCAAGAAATTGTGGCTGCTGTAACAAAATAAACAGCCCATGAGGGTCTTCTCACAGTGGGATGCTTGGGAAATTTGGGTGGGTTTCTTTAGTAAAGATCTTCTTTACTAAATTCTTAGAAAATTTAGAAAATTCTCATTTTGCAGATACAGTGCTCTAGTTTGGGGTGTTTGTTTGTTTGGAGTTTTTTTCCTGAGCAGGTGTTTGTTATATATCATGTGCAGGGCTTCCATAAGCACAAGTTGGCTGGTTGATGTGAGGGGATAGAAGTAGCAGCAGGTGCAGAGTCTTGGTGTTCCTTTAGTTTCCTGCTTGCTGGGGCTAAAAGAAGGATGGGAAAGTCAGGGAAAGGCAAAAACTGTGAAATTTGCCTTTTCTTTCTTCCCCAGCTCCCTGTAGTTGCAAGGCAGGTCTTCATAATATAAGAGATAAGCAGCTGCTCAATGTAGGAGCAGTAGAGTTTAAAAAACTCATGTGCTTTATAGATGTTATTTGATCTCTCCTAAATACCCTGAATATGGGATTTTTGCATGCTGCTTTGATCTCAGGGAAGCATATTCCAGCCAAGCTGCTGCCACCCCTCTAATGAGTGGTGTTGGAGGCCCTACATAACCCGTGGCTGGTAAAAGTGGGGAGGAAGAATGCAAACTCTGGCATCCCTGCTCCAAAGTAGGTCAAGCTCCTGCACAGGCAGTGGCACCACATCATTCCCATGGTGGCAGGTGCCTGTGCAGGTGAGGAGCTGCCTGAGCTGCTGAGGTGTGGGGCAGAGCAGCTCCTTATGGCTCAGCCCATGGCCACAGCTCTGAGTGAGAGCTCTGCTAGCCCGGGCTGAGAGCTGCAAAGGGCTGAGATGTTCCTACAGCAGATGCCTCAGGTCTGGTACCTACCCTGGACTCACCTGTAAAATCCAAAACTTCCAGCATAACAAAAACAAATATTTTTCTTCTAGGATTGGTGTGTAATAGAGAAGTTTGCAGAGAATAGACTTGGCCCTTGCAAGGTTTTAGAGGCTGTGCTCCTGCTGTATTCAGCTGCAACCCCATGCAGGTGCCTCCCAGCCCTGTTCAGCAGTGTGGCTGCTCACACAGACACCTCCCTGACTCTGCAGGAACAGACACTGGGCTCCCCAGGGAGCTCTGACTGGGTGCCAGGCATTTGGGGAGCCAAGCTGCTTTATCTGCACAGCTCAGAAGACTCCCCACACACATGGTCTTTTTAGGATCAGGAACACCTCTAGGTCTAGGGGTGTCCTAATTCACAGCTGACATCTGAGGTGCTGCAATCACATTGCTAACAGACCAGCTGAAACAGGAAAGGAGCCTTTACCTGCTGCCAGCTCCTGTAATAACGTGTCCTAAGAGCACTTTCTTGCTCTTTCAAGTCATGCACACACAAGTTACTTCACAAAGTGGTCTCTTGTCTGGGCCCCACAAACTTGTTTTACTTATAAGGTGTCTTAGATTGGAGCAAGGACTGCCAGAGGGGAAGCAGGGTTACACAGGATTGCACCACAGAAACCACCCAGCTGCAGTGGATTGCTCTTTTTGCCATGGGCTGACTTGCTTATGCAGGTTTGCACTGTTATCAAATGTTTGTTATGACACAGGAAAAAGTACTGAGCTGAGCCAGGCCTATTCTGTGATCTGGATTATCCACTCTCTGCTTCCCCATGGGAGCTTATGGAAAGAGTTTTCTGTACTAACCAAAAAAAACTCCTCATCGTGAAAACCTTTCTGTGGAAGGAGAGACTGGCAGCAACTGCCTTTACAGAGAGTTTCTCAGTCACCTGGAGCAGCATCAGAGCATTATTAGTCCTTCAGCCAGAAGGCTCAGATAGGGCAGGCCTGAGTGCCAGCCTACAGGCTGTTAGTATCTCTCTAATTCCTTTCTTAACTTGCCAGCTGAGTAAGGGACAGCATTGTGTTTCTGCTTGTTTCCACTTTATAATTTGAAATTTCAGCATGGAATCAGCACACCTGAAACTTTGACAATCTGTCTGCAAGAGATGGGCTGGGGTTCAAGGAAACTGCTTTTAATCTTGTCTGCTGGGTGTGGGTTTTCCCCAAATCTCATTTCCTATTGTAGGTTTGGATGGCTTCTAACTCCAATTAGCCTTACACAATAAAAACAGAGGGCTGAGTTGCAGAGGATGTCTTGCAGGGGCATCATAACTCAATGTTGGGCAAGGCTTTTCTGTCCTCCATACCTCCCTTCCCTCCAGAAATTAGGATTTTACCTCCGAAGACATGAGCTTTTTACAAGCAGTTTAAGGGTTCTTCTACTCTCAGGGTTCACCATTTTCAGGTTTTTTCATCCATGCTGGCTGGAAACCTCCTTCTCTTAATTAATGCTGGAACTCTGGTATATCCATATGAATCCAAGGTCTGGGGTTTTAAGAAAAATGCCAGGTGTCAGGAGACTCCTCATAAAATCATGACAGTTAGCAAGCTGAATACACAAAGAACAGTCTTGTACCTTTTTTTTTTTCCTCTAAAGTTACTTCTATTTTAGTATAAGGAATCCTAGAAAGAAAAAGAGAAAAGTGCCCACAATAGATCCTTGTGTCATGAAGCAAACCCTGGAATAAAATCTCGGCTCTGTTCCCCTAAAAAGAGGGAGGCTCTGAAGGTGCAGTCCATCAGACAATACACCAGTTCTAAAGGTATTGGAAACACTTGTTGGAAAAGCCAGAAGCTGCCAGCTGAAAACCGAGGGTTTAAAATGTGAAGGATCAAAATACAGCAACATTAAACCCTTGAAAAAGGAAGGTAAGATTGAACAAAGAATCCAGGCTGTGACTGCTTGCCCTCCAGTAATTCTGAAACCTGGTTAAACTTTGAGAGGCCCTGAAATTTCTCCTGGACAGAACTGGTGTTTATAACTTGAAATAATGATGCTGGATGTTTGACTTTTCATTACGAGCAGATTATTAACATTTTCTCAGCACTGGTGTGTCACAGAATTTCAACCACTATTTTGGAGAACAGTCTCATTTTGTAAGCTGTGAAATGCCTCTGGCAGCAAGGTCTGTGAGGATTCTCCCCTCACAGGGGCCTGCCATGGCTCATCCCCATCCATGGAACATTGCAGGTGGCTGTGAGGAAAGGTGAGGATTTTGTCCTGTTTGTTATCACTGCCAGGAATAAACTCCTCCATTAACCAGGGATGCTTGGACAGCTGTTAAATTGTCCTTGGTTTGGTTTGTTTTTTTTTTTTTCCATAGACAATAACTCTTTCAACATCACAGATGTCTGTGGCCAATTTAATCCTGGTCATTCTGCTCCTCTGATTGCTGGGGCTGATCTAGAGCTGAGCTACCGTGGGGCCAACCCCCTCAGCACTGTTCTTCTTCAAGGGAAAGAGCTGTTAACCCAAATTACTTGGCAGCTCTAAGAAATTCTAGCAGGTAATTTCTGCAGTGCTGTCAGTCACTCTCAGCCCCCGTGGCTGCTCTAGCTGCTCTGAAATAACTACAGTAGCTCTGATCATGAATTACTGTGATTTGTCAGCAGTAATATAAGCCCAGCGAGGGTTTTGATGCTTTTGCCAGCAACGTGTGAAAGAAAATATTTGAGTGAAGTTGTCTAAGCCAGGTTGGGTAAAGAAAAGGGGGTTTAAAAAGCCAATCTGACCTGCCCAGATTTATTTCATGCATCAGCCCACTGTCTGGATTTAAGACCAGTGGATATATTTAGTCTTCTTGAATAATTCCTGATGGGTGTTGGTCTTCTTCTGCCTGGAAATTATAATACAACTCTGCACACCATCTAAATAATGCAACAACCTACTGTAATATCTCTTTTCTTGGAACAATTGTGTATAACTGGGAAAAACAAAGCATGTCTCTGAAAACAAAAATGTCCTTCTGACAGGAATTGCTACAATTTGGACAGTGGGAGTTTTTCCCCTGCTGGAGAGCGGAGCAACAATACCACATGGAGCAGGAGACAGGGAATCCACACTGGTCCTTAAGCTTCAGATCCTGATTTCTCTGCTGAGCTGTGCAGGGATTTAATGCCAAAGAGCTATCCAGAGCAACTCCTAGGTTACTGCTGGAAAACCTGAGCTCTGTTTTCTGGGGGCCAAGCAGAACTTCTTGAAGTTTGCTGAGCTTATCTAAAGAACAAAGTTAGCTAGCTGCAAAGCGAGTGATAATGATTTTCATTACTATTATATGTACAACTATATATATAGCTATATACATACATAGTAAAATATGTAACTACATAGTGACTTATATCTATAATTACAGCTATTTTTTCAATCAGCCAGGTGTTAGGAAAATTCCTGTTGAAAGTTCTCATATTGCAGTGAGACCTTGAAGAAGGATGACCACATTTACCTCTGAGTCTCAGGAGCCTCTTGCAGAATGTGGTCCAGCTTTTCCATGGACTCTTTTATAAACCTGTGTCCTCTGGCAAGAGTTTGAAAGGACAGTGCTCCAGTGTGCATTGGACTGACTTTTCTCCCTCCTGCATCTGCATATGACAGGTAAGTGGCTGAAGGTTAATTGTTACTCTAGGATATTATGTTCCTTCTCTCTCTTGTTAATTCTGGGGACAAGGTGGGGAAAGAAAATCCCTCATACTTGAACCTTGCTGCAAATGTCTCAATGGCTGCTTAAAACAAATGTTTGTCTTAAAAGAAAACAAAGAACAAAACTGAAAGAAAAACAAACAAAAAAAAACAAATACACAAAAAAACTCCCACAAAATAAAAAACCAAAACCCCAAACAAACAAACAAACAACAAAAAAAACCAGTCCAAAGGTATTTCTCCTTTATAAAGTTATATTAAAAATCCAAAATTTTTACCTAGTGCTTTTGGTATGCTTGTAGCTGAGTGAATAGGTTCAAATCAGTCATATATATGGTTTGGTTTTTTTTTGGGGGGGGGGGGTAGCATTATCAGAAGCTTTATTTCTTTGTCCCCATCAATGTCAGAGTTTCTCTGTAGCTGAAACCCCTGTTTAACAAGGTCAGAATCACTACAAATAACTCCAAGGGTGCCAGGGAGGCACATGGGCCAAGGAGGAATCTTCCAAATATCTTTTTTGTTCTCCTGAGTAGAGGAGAAGCTCATTCTGCCTTCAGACTTCTCAGGTTGGATGGGAAGAGCAGGAAATAAGGCAACTTGAAGGAGAGAGAGCAGGGGGCAGAGGCTGGCTGGAGCTTGGGGTGGTCCATGACCTCCAGCCCACTGCCTGGCTGCACCTGGGGCCTGAATGATGCAGCAATTTGGGCTTCTGCTGATCCCCAAAAGTGTTTCCTGCAGGGGTTATGGAGTAGATGATCCATTCCCAGCCCAGCTGAAAGGGATCAGGGGGACAAGGGCAGCTGAAGTGGCCTGAAGTGGCACCACGCTCCTGGAAGAGGCAGAGCCATTTTTAGGTGCACATTAAGGAAGGGATGAACTGCCTGCCAGCCCCTGGCAGGTTCATTTCCAGCCCCATCCTTTTCATTTCAGCCTCTCTCTCCTCCCTGTGAGCCATGGGGGAGTGAATACATGAGGGTTTCTACCCAATTGCTCCTCTCTTTAATGGTGTAGGAATAGGGGAGCTGCTCCATGCCTAGCTGAGGTGGAGGGAATATTCAGCACCCAGGGAGATTTATGCCTGTGACTTTCTGGCTGTAAGGTGGCAGAGCAGCCCATGCTGTGCTGCACCTCATATGCATATTCATGGCTCGTTTGTTCACTAAAGAAATGCCTGGCTTAGAGATGGTTTGAAGGACACTGACCACACAGCTGAAATACACTCAAGTTGCTCACAAATTAGAACTCCATCATTTTTCATAACAAATTGGTAACCACTGCAAATCCACGTGCACCAGGGTTGTTATTGGAAATGCTATGTATTTTATTGGATTGGGAACATTTTGCAGCTATCAAGCTGTCAATTATTTTACCACAACACAAGGTTTCTCACGATGATGGATGGTGATTCTAAATAATTTTTATAAAGTATTTCTACTTACAGTGGTGTCAGGAAACCTGCCTGCCTGTGAAATATTGTGATTTTTGAAGCACTCACCTGATAACACTCCTTAATTGTGTAGCATTAATCTGTGTGTCAATCAAATGCTTGCAGGCTAATGTATGGAATTTTTTTCCTGAGGTTTTCATAGAGGGGGGAAAATTAAGATCATAGAAAACTGTTGGCAGCATATGAAGGAAGAAGCAATGCCAGACTTGTAACCAACCATGAAAATGCATGTCATGAAGAATAAAGAAAAGATGAACCTCCTTCACTAATGAACTCTACTTTTATTCAGAAGGAAGATGTCTTCCAGCAACATGTTTTTTCTTTCTCTCTCTTTCTCTCCTCTTCTAACACATTGAGTGAAAAAAAGCCCAGTTTTACATGTCTTGAGCAGATTCAAACATCTGTGAACAAATAAGGTGCTAGACATTAGATACCTGCTCTTTAAGTTTCCAAGTCCTTTTTAGAGATTAGTAAAAGATATTATTTCATCCCACAGAAATGAAAATTAAGTCATATGAAGCTGCTTTAACCAAAAGCACAAAGTTGGAAGCAGAGTATATGAAGTAGTACAACAATGCCCCAAAATACCTGGAAGGTCAAGTACACCAAAAAATACTGCCCTGGACCTACAGGTGTTGTCTACTTTTGCACACAGCCAGAAGGGAAAGCTCCAGGGACCACAGCACAGCAAGTCCCCTGCTTTGGTGACACTCTCCTGCATCTCTGGCCAAAAGGAGCCACCCCAGAGGGGCTGTCTGTGACTGTCCCTGTGCTGGGGTTGTGGCTGTTACTGCACCCAGACCTTTCTGGATAAATCCTGTCTCAAGGGGTGCTCAACCCCAGCTCCCTCCTGCTGCTGCTGCTGCTGCTGCTCTTGGCTTTATTGCATGAAGAGGTTTGGGTCCACTGCCCCATTTACCTGCTTCTGAATTTGGGGAGAAAAAGGTCCAAAAATTGCAAAGGTGCACCCGCTATGGTCCTACCCAGCCCAGCTGTTTGAAGCAGGATGTGCTGGCCCTGCAGAGCTCTGGAGTGAGCTCCCAGCTTCAGTGTGACCCTGCCAGCCCTGCCCCTGCCCTGTCCCCATCCAGCAGCACCAACCACTGGGAATTCCCTGGGCAGGGCTGGACTCTAGGCACTCTAGGCACTCTGGCACTTATCCCTATTTATACACCACACAGCCTTTTCCAGCAGTTAAATTGATTTTATATGTGCAACCCTGTTTCAGCAATTAAAGCAAAAAAAAACCTTTATAGCTCTTTTGGTTTGAATTGGGCCTGTTTCAAACCCAGGTACTAAAATGGATAAAATTATCTTGAAAAGCAAAGGAATTACACTGTACTCTGAGCTCCTCTGCATCATGTTATGAAAGACACAAAGATAATATTTGTATAAATTAAAGCTATTGGAGACGTATGGTATTTCAGTTTCTGCTTCATTAAGTTGTCCTCCAGCCCTGAACATCCCCAGATCTATTCTGCAGCACTTTTCTATTTTAAATTTAATCTACCCTGCTGAAGAATGAAAGCTTAAAAGGATATTGCCTCTTTAAATTAAATGTGGAAAAAAATAACAATGGTGGAATTCTTGCTGAAGTGAATGCAATCTATTATATAACTTCTAGAATTCATAATATTTTTATCTGTCCTTTAGCCTCCCCTCTAGTTCAGCAGGATATTTCTTCACTGTTTCACTAGCACTGCAATTACATTTTTTACATTGATTGTAAGAGCAGAAGAAGCCACTGTGACCATTTAATCTGATTCCACATGTATAACAGACCCTAGGACATGTCAGGATTAATTCCTAATTTGATTAAAACAACTTTTGGAAAAAAACCCAATCCTTTCCCTACAGATTCCAAGTATTAGACCTTTGTAACTCCTTGTGAGTTGTTCAAATCACCCATTATTTTAGTTTTATCATGACAAAAAGTTCCCTGTTTTGAGGCAGATATTTCACCTTTCTCTAGTCTGTAGATATTGGGCTATTCCTCCATGAGATTGTTTTTCTCTGTGTGGACTGGATCACAATCAAATCACCACTGAAACTTCTAATAGCTGATGAAGATATCAGGGCACTGACATTTGCTCTGTAATCCTCACAACTTTTCTCAGAGCTCCATCACCAGCTAAAAACCCATGCCACCCATGGCAGCCAGTAAGAGATGAAGCAATGATTTAAATCAAGTCCTCATGGGGATTATCCACCCCATCCTGCCCTATATTGGCATCTGCCTCCTTGCCACATGCAGAATCTTCTCCCAGGGCTGGCATCCAAAGCTCTCCTTTCAATCAGAGGCCCCAGCTCTGGGGCCTGGGGGAAAGAAGGCAAGGACTGGGTTTGCTCCAGCACCCAGAGGGACAAACAGCCATTCCAGAGGGGCCAACAGCCATTCCAGAGGTACAAAAAGCCACTCCCAGAGGTGCCAACAGCCATTCCAGAGGGGCCAACAGCCATTCTAGAGGTACAGCCATTCCCAGAGGTACAATCAGCCATTCCCAGAGTACAAACAGCCATTCCAGAGGTGCCAACAGCTATTCCCAGAGGTGCCTGGCACTGTTCCTTCTCTGCTGTGCTCTGGCAGGGCTGCTCTGCTTTGCACAGAGGAACCTGAGGCAGGCAGAAGGGAAGAGGCTGCAAAGCTGAACCCACAGGTGGATGGGTAGGAGGTTCCCTGTGCACTCAGTACAGAAATCCTGCTGGATTTCTGTGTGGATGTGGCACATCCCATAGGTCTGATGGGAATGCTCTGAGAACACCTCAGCAAATTGAGCCTTCAGCCAGGAGAGGCAGAATCATACCTGATTTTCATGAATGTGAAGCAGAATTAAGCCTGAGAGAGGCAGCTTAAGCTCCCATCCCAGAGGCAGAACTCCAGGGACCTGAAGAACTTTATTGCTAATGCTGCTGGTGTCTCCAGCCTGTGAGCTGGAGGAGCAGCCTGCTGGGGCTTCTATGAATCTAAACAGAAGGTTTCATTTTCCTAGTTTCCATAATTGGTGTTCAGGTTTTTGGGTGTTCCTGGGCCATCAGATCTTTGAAGGGCAGGGGGTGGGGAATATTGCAACATGTCTTGGAGTTACTGTCCTGCTGGTAGAACAGTTCCTTTGTAGACAGGAAAGTTCCTAGAAATAGAATTAGGAGAATGTGGCTGGAACAGACACCCAGAGAGGTGATGGGATCTCCACCCCTGGAGGTTTTCAGGATTTACTGAGGCAAAGCCATGGCTGAACAGATCTGGTATTGGCTACAGTCCTGCTCTGAGTGGGAGGCTGGGTGAGACCTCCCACCAACACTTCTGTCATGTGGGAGCATGGAGGGACACACTCAGGGAGGGTTTTCCAACCTCATCTTGGAGTCATCAGCAGGTTCCCTAAAGGAAAGCAGCTCCTCCTGCACTCAGGCTATGAGAGAGGGCTCTCAGGGGTGTTCTCAGTGAGAGTGCCCTGGGAAAAGGCAAGTGCAGGCCAGGAAGGGGGAATTAAACTGTGTCACTGAGAGCAGCAATTAAAGAAGCCAACTGAGATTTCAAGGAAAAAGCATAAATCTATAGGGTATATTAGTTAATTAAAACAGAAGCATTGTCTCCAGGCCCCTTTCATTCACAGAAAGCTTCTGTTTCTTGCTAAAGGCACATTGAACTGGCAACAGTAGCTCAAGACAACTGTGGTTGCTTTTGGAATGAAGTTGTTAGTTCAGAAGAGGAACACACCCCTTCCCTGGAGTCCCAAGTTCTTGGCTGGAGGAGATTCCAGCCCTGCTGTACTGCGTGTTCAGGGTGGAGCAAGTGATTCAAGCAAAGGCAGATACTGGTTACAGCTTAATTGCCAGTGATTTATCTCTTCCCCGAGTTCAGCTATCCCCTGGCAGAAGCACCTAACCCCCCTTGGAGGCTGGGGTCAGCCTCTAGCCCTAGCAAAGTCCAACGTCCAAATTCACACAGACTCTGTTCTGCCAGCAGTGTGGTTGTGTTTTATGCACAACAGGGCCTTCACTGCCCTTCTTCTGCAGCCCCTTTGGATCCCTGCAGCAGGTTCACCCACCACACCCAGCTCTGGTCAGCTCTGAACCATCTCTGAGTGGGGCTGCTCTCCCACAGATAACATTTTTGAAAGGGAGTACATTATAGGAAGATTTGGGTAGATTTTGGGTCCACTGCTGCTGGAGCCAATGGGTAACAAAGCAAAACACCAGAAAAGGCTTTACATTCAAAGCTGGTTTGTTCTGGTTTTAACTGGGGGAGGGTTTTTTTCCTCCCACTTAATGAAAAGGTCTTTTCCTTGCCATAACCAAGAAAGGAGGCTGCAGCACTTGGCAAACAAACTTCTATTAAGTGCATTTGCTGGAAATGTTTATACTTTACTCTTGACAACTGCCTTGAATATACCAAGCATTGCACTGTACCTTGCATAATTCTGACATGGGAGCAAAGTCCTTGTGGAGGAGGTGACAGTGTCATTCCCTGGGAGTTTTTTTCTTTTTATGTCTGTCACTTGTCGTAATCACGGACAATATCTTGTTTTGGAAAATATTTTCCTGCTCTCCAGGGGGTCTCTTTCTCCTCCAGTTGAATTTAACAACAGGAGGAGTATCTTTGCAGGGAGTGAAGAGGAGGGAGGAAATGCCATAAGAGCAGGGAAATCACCACTACCTTCCATGCAAACTGGCAGATGTTTAACAAGGGGTTCTCTGCCTTCCTCCAAAACTCCCCTTCTGCAGCATGTTGCCTGGAAACCCTCTGCCTCTTCCCCTTTCACATTTAATTACTGCAAATTGCTGAAAACTTTATCTAAACTCCTATCAGACAGACAAATCACCATTTGATTAAGGCAGACAAATGGTCCTAAGCAATTCCAAAAGCTGATTTCTGCATGCTTTGGGGTTTTGGAGGGTTTTTCCCCTTACTGTCAGGATTCAACCCAGCATTTCCCAAGCCGAGTAACAGGAATCTGGGCTAATTCAGGAAGGGCCTTGCTCTCTGATTTTGTATATGACTAGAAGATAAGAAAGGATGTAGACAGAGATTAGCATAAGAGACTTGTTAAATGAATATGAATGGGTCCTCTGGCAGCTAAACAGATGGTGCCTGTTCACTGGCCCCTGTGAAAGGGTGCTGCTGCTGGGTTAGCCCTGCACATGGGTGTCCGCGGTACAGCCCGGCTTCTCCGCAAGGAGAAACACACCCCGCACGGGGCAGGATTTCCCCTTTGCCCCCAGCCTGTGCGTTGGCAGGCGGGAGCTGGGGATGGCACAGGCGTGGGGAGGCAGCCGGAGGGCAGGAGCCCGGCAGCTCGGTGCCCATGGAGAGGGGAGGGGGCCGGAGGGCAGGAGCCCGGCAGCTCGGTGCCCACGGAGAGGGGAGGGGGCCGGAGGGCAGGAGCCCGGCAGCTCGGTGCCCATGGAGAGGGGAGGGGGCCGGAGGGCAGGAGCCCGGCAGCTCGGTGCCCATGGAGAGGGGAGGGGGCCGGAGGGCAGGAGCCCGGCAGCTCGGTGCCCATGGAGAGGGGAGGGGGCCGGAGGGCAGGAGCCCGGCAGCTCGGTGCCCATGGAGAGGGGAGGGGGCCGGAGGGCAGGAGCCCGGCAGCTCGGTGCCCATGGAGAGGGGAGGGGGCCGGAGGGCAGGAGCCCGGCAGCTCGGTGCCCATGGAGAGGGGAGGGGGCCGGAGGGCAGGAGCCCGGCAGCTCGGTGCCATGCTAATGCACCGTGCGGCTGAGTCAGAGTGTGTCGCACGGCCGCGGTGCCGGGCTGGCACAGCTCCCTGACACCCAGGTGGCATCCACGCAGGTGTGGCATCCACGCAGATGTGGCATCCACGCAGGTGTGGCATCCTTCACGGCGCTGCGGTTCCCGGAGCGGAGCCCGCAGCGCTGAGCCCGGCTCCGGCACCGAGCGGGAGACGCGCGGGTGCCTCCCGGTGCAAAGATCCAGCCCACGGAGACAGCAACACCTCTGACAAGAAGGGCAAGCCAAAGGTTTGAAGGCTTGAAAGCCTCTCTCACACGAGGGACTCAGATGAGAAAATGAGTGTGACCAAGGAGCCGAGCTCCGGAGTTTGATTCTGGTTGTCTTTTTTGAAGGAGTTCCATCAAAGGCCATGAGATGCACACTCTGAGCATCATTTGCAGCTCCCCCAGGACCTTCTCAGCTCGGGGAACAGGCTGCACCATGAAGCTGCTGGGAATAATTCACTCTGTTGTGACTGGAGTCTCCAGTTCAGGGAGGCTGGACAAAGCAGAAAGACTAAATCACTTTTTTCAGCAGATGACTTCTAGCAAGAATAGTCTCCCCCAGGTCAGGAATGCAGGCAAACCTGACCCCAAGGCTGGCTGCCCTCAGGGCTTGCTTTTATTATTATTTTTTCCCTCTGACATACGCCTGGCTGCTGATTCCACTGCTACCCAGATTTCACTGCCTCTGCAAAACACAACGAGCTGTGGAGGCCCCAAAGAGTTAATTCAGACTGAAGACAAGGAGCAAAACAGCACCCTAGAGCCAGGCTTTTCCCCCCTGCTTGTGAGAATCCCTGTTCCCATCCAGCTCTGCACACTCCCAGCTCTCCCAGTTAACAGGTTGTTTGTCTTTCAGTGGATCGAGGGAGTCTGTGTAAACCTCCATGCAACTGACTTTAATTACCTGCCAAACCTGCACCGGGGCATAAGCCCACATATTGTATGTGACATTACCAGTAGAGCAAGTACTGGAATGCAGGGGCTAGAATAATTTGACAGCTAACATAAAGCACCATGATTTATATTTTGGTTATATTGAGATTTTTCCCCCCTCTTTGAGCACTCATATAAATATTTACTTGGATCCTAGGACCTTGCTTAACCCTCACAGTGCCACGTTTCATCTTCTTCCTTTTTTCTTTTTTCTTTTTTCTTTTTTTTTTTTTTTTTTTGTTTTTCAGCAGCTACTCCAAAAATGCCTTTCATTTTAAAACACAGAAGATTTAAACCAAAAATAACTTCACCTTTAAACTGTTTCATCTGTAAACAATGTGATTCAGTAATCTTTATATATTTACTATAGACTTCAATTGAAAACTTTTATAGCAAAGGGTTTCTTTCAAAAGATACATGACTTTTTAGTAGGAACACTGAGTTTAGATCCTGAAGCAGACATCAGCTGATGCCTCTGCTTTGTTTTAAATTTTACCCAAGTTATTTCATTAATTATTGAGCTGAGTAACATGACTATATGGTCTGTTTATTTCAAATTTAAACTTCTCTGCTATTTAAGGATTTTTTTTTTTTTTTTTTTGTGTCACTGCATAGTTTTATTCTCCATGCAGCAGGACAGAAATCACTGCAAAAGAGAGTTCTGGTAATGCTGCAAATCAGAAAGCCATGGACTTTACTTTTATTGTTATTATCATGATTCCTGTCTGTCTATCAGACTTGGGGATGAGTCATTCATTACACAGTCCCAGAGGCTCTCAGGTATTTGTTTAATACCCTGCTTTTGGGTGCCTGACTTGAGAGAAGTGAGCATCTGGAAATAACCCTTTCAAAACCATTTTCTGTTAACAGACACCCCTGCTGCCCCTTCCACCCCTCTGCAGAGTGGGTTAACCTGTCACTGCACAAAACCAGTGGTGGATCTGTGCTCTTCAGCCCTTGAGATCCACACGTGCTCTCACAGACCAGTGCAGAGCAGCCACTGCAATACCCAGAATAAAACACTTGATCCAGGGGTCAAGGCTGACATAAAAATAAGGATGGCCTGTGTCAGGAGGAGTTTAGCAGTCCTCTCTTTTTGGTGTCTTGGGTGCACTCAGTTTATCAGCCTCAGCCACTGTGCAGGCTAGAGCTGATATTACCACTGCAATTGCTCTAACACAACATGTGGAGCTGGATGTCACTGGGCAACCAGCCAGAGGGGGACCACACTGAGGAGAAAGGTAAAGGCTTTTCTTCAGGGTCGCATGAGCAGAGATTTCAGACTCAAAACCCTTTTTTACATGTAATTGTTGGCTGCTTTAAATAGGGGGAAAAGGCAGCTCTGGGAGCTGTGAGGGCCTATGTTAGCTCAGAGCCCTGTTTATAATTATATGTTCCCTCTCTCATGTTTGCAGAAGCTTTGGGTAATAAGTGCATCACAGGAGAGGAGCAAGGAAGAAGCAGTTAGCTGAAGAGCAAGGGGCAGGTTTATTGCCCTCTGTGATTTCTTTTGTGAATGGGCTCCCTGAACCAGCAGGAAAGTTTCAGCTCCATTCCATAGGAAATAAAACAGGATCCATGGACACCCAGTATTAGAGGGGCTTGTGCTGCCTTCCCACCTTGTTCTTTATTCCCTGGTGACCAGGGATCCTGCGCTCCAGCTGTGTGATGGGAGGACAGGCAGCACGGCCCAGAGGAGCTGGTCAGGCTGAGCCCTGCTCCCAGAGTGCAGCTCACCTTGGCCAGGTCACCACAACCCTGTGAGAGGTCAGTGGCTTCCTTTAATAAATTACCTGAATTTCTGCTGGAGGAGTAAGTACTGTTTATTTTTATTAATGCAGATTTCAGGTGCTTGGCACAGATTTCTCGCCACACTTACTTCAGAAAAAAAATCGTGTTGACCACAGTGCCCTTGTCACCATGTGTTTAATATCCTTTATAAAGCCAGGAGCACCTTTCTGGAAACAAATGAAGTCTCATTAGTGGGAAGTCGAGGCTAAAGCAGAATCAGAGCTTTTCATTATATCAGAGGGAGGTTGCAGGCTTCGATAGACAAATACACGCACAAGCAGTGCCCGAGTATTTGCAATCCGTGTGTGTTATTGCAATACTGGATGAAAACATCCCAGTTTAGAAATAATCCCAGCTCTGTATTTGTGTGAACATGTCCTAGGATCTCCTAGCATTGCAGTAAATGCCAGAGTCTGCAGAGACAGTACAGTTAAAATGGTGTAATAGAGCAGCACTGTGACATTGGCAGTGGAGTTCTCTCTGGCATAAACCTTCACCCACTGCCTCCACCAACGAGGAAAAAGGCAGAAGAAATAAGTTTGAGATGTTTCTTTAAAGAAAGCACTAAACTTGGTAAAAGGACACAGCTTTGCTACCTTGCTCTCTGCCCCTCATGCCTCAGGATATCATAAATTTTTGATACCAATAAAACAGAATTTTTGATGAGCTGCTATTTTGCATTAAAGCAACTTTACATGCAAAGATTGCATAATAGGAAGTAAAATTGAATTTTGCCTCAGAACAAGTTCTTATTATTAATTTAAGTGTTTTTTATATATTTTAGCAGCAGCTTATCATTCTATATATTTAATTTCTTTCAAGTGAGAACACTTAGCATTGGTTTCCTTGTCTAAACAAATCTTTTAAGAGAACACATGTATAAAGTGGAAATGCAGTGTTTTGAATCTATGCCTTAAGACAAACAGTGAAACTTTAAAAGGGGTAATAAAAAAATTAGGAGGACAGAGGACAACCATCTCTAAAACCTACCAGCAGGCTCCTTGGGACAGAAAACATGTCACTTTCTCTGTGTGGAATAATTTTCCCCCTTTTAACTGCAGTGTTTTTTCAAATCATGTTGTGGCAAAACTGTAAATACAATAAGCTCCCATTGGAGTGGTTCTGTTTAAGGCAAAGGATTTGCAGTACCTTTGGTCTCAAGCATAGCACAGTCCATTTCTAACAGTTCCACACACTGTGATGCACAGGACTAGCTCACAAATACAAATTGGCTCTTCCCTCTCCTGGATGCATTAGCAAGAAAACGTTTTGCAGCACTTTTTGCTGCATTCAGAATTTACTACTGAAAGCCACCTTTTAAAAATCAAGAAAAGGCAGAGCTTGTAAGGTTTTTTAACCCCCTTCTTCTTGTTCTTCTCCTTGCATGAAACAGAAGTCCAGTGTGGGATCCTACCAGACCACTGCATGCAATATTACTGAACACACCATGCAGGATTATGCAATAAGGTATTTACTGTGTGTGTGTGTACCCACATAACTTCAGATTTAATGCAACCCTAATGGGGTGAAGCATCATAATTTAAAAGGGAAAAAAGAAAGGGAGAAAAAGAAAGGGAGAAAATGAGAGAAAAAGATAGACAAAAAGAGAAAGAGAGAGAAAGGGGGGGAAGGAAAGGGAGGAAGAGAGAGAAAGGGAGAAAGACAGTGGAAAAGAGAGTGAAAGAGAGAGAAAAAAGAGAAGAGAGAAAGAGAGAGAGAAAGAGCGAGAGAGAGAAAGAGCGAGAGAGAGAAAGAGAAAGAAAGAAAGAAAGAAAGAAAGAAAGAAAGAAAGAAAGAAAGAAAGAAAGAAAAGAAAAAAGAAAGAAAGAAAAGAAAGAAAAGGTAATTGAAACTTGTCCAAATAAAGATTAAAAAATAAAATACAAAAGCGACCCCGGGAGCCGAGGCAGGGGAGGATGCTGGCAGCGCAGCCGGGCTCTCGGCAGCTCCGCGGCCGGCGGAACGCAGCGGGCTCCCCGCGGAACCTGCGCACGGCGCTGCGCGGCAGCGGAGCCGGAGAGGGCTCCCCGAGCGCTGGGGATGCTTTAGCTGTCCTCCCCGAAACCCGACACCCCCAGCCCCGAAGAGCTTCCCTGACCTTGGTCTGTCAATCACCGGCACCGAGAAGCCTGCTAGAGCCAGGCGGGCACTGCGCCAGCCCGAGGGAGAACGGGGAAGGGGGGCGGGGGGAGGAAAAAAAATTAAACCCTAAACCAGCTGGGAACAGTTATCTCGCAAGCCCTGGCTCATCCTTATAACACATCTCGCCTGCCCACCTCAATACGGAGCAACACATCTGCCGGCCGGCAGCAGCGCTCAGCATCTCTGGAAAGTCTTAGAGTGATGTTTCTATCTTTAGTTCAAAACGTCTTTTTAGTCTTAGATGTCTCTGTTTTGGAATTAAAGACAATCAGCCTTATACACTCTCCTGGAGGGGAGGAGGGAAGGGAATATCGAGAGGAGTCTATTAAGCGGTTGGCAGCGATAGTCTGTAAGCTCTGTGTCAGTAAATGGGGGAGAGGGGGGGCTGTTGCCAATTGTGTTTCCTGTCTGAGTGTCTCGTTCAGTTCTGGGAGCAGCCGTAGCCGGTCGTCACCTCTGTCCCGGCGGGGCGTGCGGACCTCGCTCTGGCTGTTAGCAACAGCTCTTACAAAACTGCGAAATCAAACAAAATAATATGATTTTCACTGAAGGGAATGGTCCTGCTCTACATGAGATCACATAGTGAACAGCCGAGAGGTCCGGCAGCCAAATTTAGCCGGGTAAACCTTGGGCCCTTCCCCGTCATACGCCCCATCATCCACGGGGTGCGGGGCTGGGGGTCTCCCATCGCCGCAATGGCTCCGCCGCTCCTGCTCCCAGAGCATCCCAGAGCCCCTGAACCCCTGCTCCGGCCCGGCGTGCACGGGCCCGCCCGAATACCGGTCCCGGTCCCAGTCCGAGTCCGGTCCTGTCTCTCTGCCACCCCGACCCCATCCTCTCCAAGGTTTCGAAGCGAGACTCGGGATAAGGGCCTTTACACCCGGCTTTTGGGGAGACAATTTGCAGCATCTTCTCTCCGGAGAGCACCGAGGGCGAGTGCCGGGTGGCTCGCTCGTTTCCCGGAGCGGGAGGTGGTCAACGCTCGGCCCCTCCGAGCCGGGCTGCAGCTGCAGCCTCCGGCCTCCTCCGAGCGCCGGGGACTCCACCGTCCGGGCCGGCTGGAGCTGCAACAGCTCCGGGAGCGGAGCTGAACCCCGGCCCTGGCCAGGGGTGCGTGGGGACAAGTGGCTCCTCCGGGCAGAGGAGCCACCGGCCCAGCAGCACGGCCGGAGCGGGGGAGAAGAGGGGCTTGGGCAGGATTCAGCTCTGTCCCCCGCTGCTGACAGCAACCTCTCCGCGCTCCAGAGCAAGCGGGGAGCGGCCACGAGCTGACCCACGCAGCCCCCGCTGCCGGGGGAGCACCCCGCGGGTAGGCCGGTCCCGGGAGGAAAAAGAGGGAAAAGAGTTTTCCCTTGGCATCAAGGAGCTCCTCTCCGTGGTGCCCCCGTCTTGTGTCAGCCCTTCGCCGATCGGTGATGAAGAGCGAGAGATCAAAGTGGATAACCGCGGATGGCAACAGGCGAGCGGAGCCGAGCGAGGGAAGGGGTCCCCCCTCGCTGCTGGGCTCTGCCGGGGGTGCCGGGGGAGGGGACGGGTCCCCCCTCGCTGCTGGGCTCTGCCGGGGGTGCCGGCAGCGGGCACAGGCGGGCGCTGCCCTCCCCGGTACCCGCGGGGCTGCCGGGCCCTGGAGCCGCTGCCGCTGCCCTCAGGGCAGAGCCCGCCCAGCCGCAGGCCGGGCGAGCACAAGTGCGGGTGGGCTCTGGCCCCTCGGTGTGCCCAAAGCCCCCCGAGCCGCCTGTGTGGACGGAGGAGCCGGCCCGACCCCGGCCGAGGGACCCCCGGCCCGGAGCCCGCTCCTCGCAGCGCCCGGAGGCCGAGCCCGGCCGGTCCCGGTCCCACCGACTCGGGCTGAGCCCCGGTGGGACTCGGTTACGTTTTTCTTTTCTTTTTAAAGGAATAAATTAAACCCAGGAGCGGTGCCGGGCCAGCAGAGCCCCGGCCGCCCGGGCCGTGCCGCGGGGCTGCCCCGCCGCTGACACCGTTCTGTGGTGGGAATCTGGAGGGCTTTTCTAAGGCCTGTTTTTCCTACTTTTTTTCGTTGTTGTTGTTGTTCAATTAGCCCTAGTGATTTATTCAATGCATGCATGAGGGGACATTAATATGCGGTGGCAGTTCCCACAAACAATATTCCTCTCAGGCTTTCTGCAGCCATAGCGTTTACTGGCAAGGGGGGAGGCTATACAGGGAAAGCCAGGCTCTCCCAGCCTTTTCCTCTGCAAACTCCTGTCCCCCCTTGGCAGGGCAGCAGGCTACGAGCTTGTTCTCCGGGCCTGACTCATGTGGCCGGGGGGCTGGGACGGGCCCCAGCCCTTTCCAAGCTCCCCCAGCTCAGTGGCTGGCCCAGCTGGCTCTGACAAGGCAGGGATGTGGATGGGATTTCAGAGGGGGGGGGGTTGTTTTAAGTTGCTACATTTGCTTTTAAATTATTTTTTTCCACATTCTGTCCTTAACCTGTTTGTTCTTCAAAGGCGCTTTCTGTCATCCCTGCAGAGAACAGCTCGCTGCTGCTGGGACGAAGGGCAGGGCAGAGAGAACCTATTTTTTCTGGTTGTGCGATACCTTGGATTTTGTTTTTAGGAGGGATTTAAAGTTCAACACCGCTTTCATACTTTGAGAGCAGCAGCGTTCAGACACGCTGCGACCCGACTCGGGGAGTCCCTTTCCCACACCCAGGCAAGGACTGGGGGCGATTTTTAACCTCCTCCTCCTTCAACAGCTGTGTGATTATTGCAGTGAGAGCAGCTGAGGGACGGCGGTGGAGTTGCGAGGTGCTGAGCGCTGGGGGTGGCGGGGAGAGACCTGTCCCCTTCTCCACGTGCATCTAAGGAGTCTTCGGGGGGGAGAAAAAATAAAAAACAAACAACCCCAAAACGGAATAAATACAGTGTGCAGATGGAGAGAAGGAAAGTGAATGGGCAACCCAGATCCCAAGGGAACCGGGGAAAGGACCGGCTTGTCCAAGTCCTCCTCTTTTCTAAAAAAAAAAAAAAAAAAAAAAAAAAAAAAAAAAAAAAATAATAAAAAGGAAAAAATTAGGAAAGAAAGTTCCTGCCGTCCGGGCTCCCCGCTGTCCCCGCCCGGGTGGCTGGGCCGGACAGTCCCGCTCCCGGCGGGGCAGCCGAGCGCCGGGCGGACCCCCCGGCACCGCCGGGCCCGGCGCGGGGCTCCCGCAGCTCCGCTCCCCGGAGGGGTTGGGGTGATGCTCCCCCTGCCAAGGGCGAGCTCCGACCCAAGCAGAGGAGGGGGAAGGCTGAGCGCTCCTGCCCTGCGAGCAGCAGCGTTCCCGAGGGGGCAGAGCCGCCCCGCGCCCCCCCGGGCCGCAGCCCCCCACAAACCCGGCAGCAGGGTGGGGATAGGGACGGGGCCACAACTTTTCCTTTCTTTCTTTTTTTTTTTTTTTGGGAACACGAGACGTCAGAGAAGCAGGTCCCTCCAAGAAATACCATTTCAATGATTTTAATAAGCAAAATAGGAAACAATTTTAATAACCAAAAACAGAAACCAGTCTGAATAAAACTACAATAGACCAGGTTTTTTAATATTTTTCATATCATAAGCAGGATTTGAAATTGATCCCTTCAGAACTTTACATGAAATAAAAACAATTTTTTCCGCTGCTGCAATGTTTTGATTTCAACACAGTTGAATCAGTAAAAACCAAAGATCGTTTTCTGATGCATGACTAATATCCACAATATTTAAAACTGCAAGCACCATGCTGTTCATTACAATCTTGTTATTACTGTTAATTTATAAACTAATACAAACTTAAAATGCATCCGGCCAGCAGTGCCAGCTATCCTAAAAGGAAACTAAAAAATAAGTTTTCATTTTGGTATTTTTGTCAGTGCAACGTAAATCCTTTTACTGACCTGCAGGAGGAAAAAAAAGTAATAAAAACACCCATAAGACTCCAAACTACTACTACTATACAACTGCAAATAAATTTTGGCTAAAACTTTCACTCGCTGCATAGGGAAGCAGAGAAGCAGATTACAAATCATTGCAAAAGAATACACTTAAAAGTTGCAGTATGTCTTCTTTAAAAAAAAGTTTTAGATTTAAATGCTTTGCCAGCCCACTCATCAGCTGCTGCCATTGAGAAACCCAACTTCAGTGGCGACACGGAGCCCTCGCTGCTATCACAACTTGACTCGTAACGAGGAGGGTTTGGAGTTGTTTTCTCTCTTTATTTACCGAAAATCTAGGGGCAGTTGTTTGGTTTTGGTTTTGTTTTTTTTTTTTTTTTTTTCTTTTTTAATGTAACTGGTATCTCGTCCGTCCCTCTCTTCCTGATTGTACAATCAGAAGGGAAATTATCTGGCCAAGCCTAACCACTCAGGCTGGGAATTGTCCTGGAGGAAAGAGCTTCGCTGCCACTTTAAGGCATGGAGTAGGTTCTAAGTGACCGAGGAGGGTTTTTCCCTGGTAAGTTTAGGTTTGTCAATGCCATTCAGGCGTTTTTGCTTCTGCCCCAACAAACAAAAACCAAAATGAAAACTAACAAAAAAAAATACAACTTAAAAGTGCACCAGATATACAAAGTTGGTTTTTTTTCTAATGCAAAATGCCCATAACTTTTTTCTTTAAGTATCTTTTTAACACCAAACAAACCGTATAACCAGCCTGCTGAAATGTTATTTTGTTTTTTGTGTATTTTTCTCCTGTACGGTTTGAAGTAGCAGATATTTACAAGCTAACAACCATAAAAGAAAACAAGAGCAAAACCAACGAACAAAACTGCACAAGCAGTAAAAAGTTCGATAACTTGTGATGCTTTTCTTATTGATGAAACAAAACAACAACAGAAATCTATGATCGATGATCAACATGCTATAGTTAAACAAGAAAATGGTACAAAATAGAAATTATTACCATACATGTCCAGCATGCAGGATTAATATTTTTAATGCAGATTTTCGTATTTTTCTATATAATCAAGCAGGCAATAAAACTGATGAGTTTTTTTTTTTCTTTCTTTCATTCTTTCTTTTCTTAGATTGAATGTCCCATCTGAGTCCTGTAACTTATTTCTCAAAGCAGGCAATATATGAAGAGTTTGCATATATTGTCCTTTTTATTTATTCTCTTTTTCCAAGCAGGTAAATTGTGCATGAGATGGTGCTGTATATGTCCTCTCTCTTTCCAAGCAGGCAGTATGTTATAGATGGCTTGTTCATTGTCCTTTTTTATTATTATTATTCTTTTAAAGTCCATCTCACTCTGCAAGCAAGTGATCTATAAAATGCTTCACTTGTCCTTTTCTCCTTTGCCTCTGTCTCTCTCTCTCTAACTTGCACACGAAAGTCAAAAAGTTGCACTTTACCTCTCCCATCCCCACCCCCAGCCTACTTTTCCCACAGCTACTCTAGAAGACTGGATGCTGCAAAAAAAAAAAAAAAAAATCAAGTCTCTATTTTTCTCTCCTCCTTTCTCTCTAGTCAAGCAGACGGATGGATGGAGATGTCAGAGGAGGATGGGAGCAGGGGGGGAAGGTGACAGGGGTCAGGTTTGGGGGGTAGGGGGTTTTTGTTTGTTTTTTAATTATTTTTGTTAAGCACTCACATGAAGAACTCAGGGGAAGACGGGTTGTCACTGGTGGAGCCGGCCTCTCTGAAGCCGTTGCTGGCAAGTTTCTCACACTTGAGCTTGTAGGCGTCTCTCTCTCTGGCGAGCCGGGTCACTTCTTGCTTGAGCTGTTCCACCTGCTGAATGAGCTGCGTCTTTTCGTTCTCCAGGTGGTGTTTCTGCTGGACACGTTTGTACCTGCAGGACTGGGCATAGCCCCTGTTCTTCAAGGTCCTCCTCTTCTGCTTGAGGCGGATCACCTCGTCTTTGGTGAAGCCTCGGAGGTGCCTGTTGAGCTCCCTCACAGACATGGAGACCAGCTGGTCATCTGAGAACCGGTCCTCCACGCTGCTGGAGGGGGGATGCTGCTGGTGCGAGTTCTGGAGCTGCTGGGAGGAGCTGGAGGAGGTGGAGGGAGTGGGAGAGGCCTGGTGGTGATGATGGTGGTGATGGTGAGGGTGCCCGCTGCCGGCCAGGTCTTCGTGAGTGACTGCGGGATACTGGTGGTGATGTTGGTGATGGTGATGATGGTGGTGGTGGTGGGCCCGGAAGCCCTCGAAGCCCTGCAGCTGCTGGGACACCTGGTGGGACCCAATGAGGGCTTCGACAGCGTCCTCTGGGGTGAGGTTCAGCGCCTCGGGGTTCATCTGCTGGTAGCTGTTGGCCATCCAGTACAGGTCCTCCAAGTGGGTCTTCTGCTCGGTGGGGCTGAAGCTGGGCGAGGAGGGCACAGAGCTGCAGGGGGTGCTGATGGGGGTGGAGGAGACGGAGCCGGCCGGCTGCAGGCGGGTGCAGTGCCTGCCCGAGCGGTCGCTCCTGCCCAGGGGCTCCTTCTTCACGTCGAACTTCATCAAGTCGAAGTCGTTCACGTACTCCATGGCCAGCGGGCTAGTGGGCAGCTCGGCTCCGATGCTGAGCTCTCCGGCCATCGCTGTCTTGCGGGCACCTCTCCCGGCGGAGGGGGCTGGAGACTTCACCCCAGCGCGCAGTCTGGCTGAGGGCTGGCCGCGCTCTCCTATTCCAAACCAACTTTGGCTTTCAGCTCTCGCTTCTTTTCCTCTGCTCCCCCTCCTCCGCCGCCTCCTTCTCCCGGCTTCTGGGGCTTCTTCAGTCCGGAGCAACAAAGCCAAGGACGAGCCGGCCCCCGGGGCCGCCTGGCTGGCTCCTGGCTGGCGGAATCAGCGATCGCCCCGCACCGCGGGCTGCGGCAGCTCCCGGCTCCCAGGCGCCCGGCCGCAAGGAGAAAGGAGCGGTAGCAGGAAGGGCAAAAGCAAAACAAAACAAAGATGCTGCCTTCGGCTCTGTGCAGGAAGAAGAAGGTCGGTGCGAACGCCCAGCCCGTGCCCCCGGCCGGGTTTTGTAAGTCCGGAGCCCCCTCCCCGCGGCAGCCGAGCCCGGAGCCTGCCACAACTTTCCAGCCCGAGCGAGCGCCGGGGCAGCGCACGGGCTACCGGCGGCGGCGGGGCTCTGCACGGGAGTTTCGGTGGCTCTGGCAGCGCAGGCGAAGGGGAGGGAAAAGGGGGAGGAAGGAGGGGAAGGAGGAGGAAAAAAAAAAAAAAAAAAAAAAAAAAAAGGAGGAGAAGAGGGACTAGCACAGCCCAGGTCTCTGCTGTAGCTGCCGCCGCCAGCGCTCGTTGTGCAGCTGTGATCACAGTGCAGCCCCCCTTGGCTTCTTATACGGCCGTGCCCGCCGAGAGCGCGGCGGGGGCCGGGGCCGGCGGCGGCCGCGCCAATGGCAGCGCGGCGGCGGGGCCGGGCGGGGCCGGGCCGCGCCGTGACAGCTCCGCAGCGCCAGCTGAGCGCCCGCCGCTCCCAGCCCGCACCTCCGGGCTCTCCCCGGCTCCCCCTCCAGCACCCGCGCCTTCCCAGTTATTTATTTATTTAGCTGTTTATTTATTTATATATTTATTTCTCTCTGATCCCTTCCTCCTATCCTTTTCGGCCTCTGCAGCCCACAAAGGAGGGGTACTCGGGGATGTCGTGCCCGTCCCTTTGTTCTAAATATAACAAAGTGCCCCTTTTTGCCCGCTGCCATCCCGTAGTGGATCTCAAGGCAGGGAGCTTCCCCCCCAAGCCACGCACACGCATCCACCCTTCCAACTTTATGTAAGCGGCCCCGGTGCGAACGTAGCGAGGGAAAACCGGCCGCGAACGCGCAGCGGGTCCGGCCGGGAGCGAGTGCGGGGCTGCGGGAGGCGCAGCGGGGCATGAGCGGGGAGCCGGCATAGAGGGAAGCACCAGCTCGACAGGGCTGTCAGCGCTTCGTGTACAACCGGGGAAACCCTCCCGGTTACAGGAAGCAAATCTCTCCCTAAAGTAAAGCAAAGGCATTGACACAGACAATTGCAAATATTAGGGAGAGAAGGGAGGAAATATAATTACATTTCGGTTCTGAGGGGACCGTGTTTGCTTTCCTCTGCTGTTCCCTGAGAGAGTGACTACATGCAAAGGAGTATTCGGTTTGTAAGGTTTTTTCGGTTTCTTTTTTTTTTTTTTTTTTTTTTTTTGGTCCGGTAACAGGATTTTTTTTTTAACATTTTGTAACGATTAAGGGAGATTAGGGGTTCTTTTTACACGGCTCTCATGCTCAAACAGACAGAAAGTGCGACTCCAAGTGTCCATTTTCAGAATAACAGCGCATTTCAGCGGGACAAAACAGCCGGAAGAAGGGGACGGGCGAGCGGGACCCGAGCGATGCGGGAGCGACACCGCCTCGGTCCCGGCTTGGCCGCGCCGCTCCGGAGCTGCGCCTCCACCTCTGCACCTCAGAACCCCCTGCACCACCCTCCCACCCCCCTAGTTATTTAGCCAAAAGAACAAAAAAGTTCCGGATCTGTCTGCTTTCCCGAAAATTAGGAGGAGGCAACTGTGTCTCTGGAGCCGGGACTACACCGAGGAGTCACCAGGGAGACCTCCCGGTGTGGGTCGGTCCCTGCGGGACCCACCCCAGCTCCGCGGCAAACCCGCGGCCAGGACCCGCTGGTCCCGCTCCTCCGCATCTCCGCAGAGCTGGCCGCAGCCGCGCAGGGAGCCAGGGAAGCAAAAGTCGCTCAAAGTCCTCCTCTAGCCAAAAAAAAATTCCAGGGGGTCCCTCTGGCAGCCGGTTGGAGTGAAGAGGAGGAAACCAGGCAGGGAGATTTCATCTAAATCCTCCTTCGCAGTCCAGGCTCGCCGGGGTTTGATTTCGTGTGGCAATGCCTTGTGTGCGTGTTTCGCCACGACATTTGGAGGGGACAGAACTCTCGCTCGGCACTCCCGGAGAGCGGCGGCTCCGGCGCTGCCCATGCTGCGGTCCCGGCAGCGAGCGATGCCTCAGCATCCCCATCCCGCCCGAAGCGGGGCTGCGCTCCCAGGAGCTCTCAGACCTCTCTCAGCAGGTCGCACTGCTCGGAACGCGTGTGCGGGAGGACACGAGTGGAACGTACCCACGAACCAGGGGCGCTCCCCTTGCCGCGCATCCCCCGCGGGCAGCGCAGCCCCGGCGGTGCGGGGCGCGCCGGGCTCCGCACGGCCACCGCGCTGCTGCTTTCCCATCAGTCCTAGTTTGGGAAATCGCCGTCTTTTCGCTGTTAACGAGCGGCCCCGAGGCGCAGCGAGGCGGGGAGCCCCGCGGTGCCCCTCTGCGGAGGGGTCCGGGCGAGGGGACCGGCCAGCTGGGCAGGGCGGACCGGGCAGGGAGCTCGGAGCTCCCCGTCCGGCGGCTGCCGCCTCCCCGGGGGCTTGGGGCTGCCGAGAATCCCCCGTGCGGTCCGCTGGACTTGTGATTTCTGAGGTCCTGAGATTTGCTTCGGAAGAGCTTTATTTTTACCTGCACGTTAAACGTTATCGTTGCCACTGAGAGAAAGGGGACATTGGCGAGAGCTTGGGAAGCCTGGATGCAGCCCTGCAAAATGTGCCATTAGATGGATAATACTTTTTCCCCTCATAATTACTGAGGTATATTCACAAGGTGGAGCTACTGAAAGGCGGAGGGAAGCATTTATCTCCCTGTCCATACACACTCTGTCCCTTTCCTTAATCTTTTAAGCTGTGAACTGCAGATCGGTTTCTAGCGTCCGTCCTACAGTCATTAAATTTCGAGGCACTCCCTGGGTCCGTTTCTTTGCTCTTCTATGCCTCTCTCCCCTTTCAAAAATACATCCCACAAAACTTGCGGAGGGAAGCGGCTGACTAAAGTCAGAACCACTTCGTGCCCCGAATCCCCAGTTGTTCATTGTAGTTTTTAATTCAGCCACCAAAGGTGATTCTCGATAGAATTTATATGTTAGGGGCGTTGCTCCTACGTGTATTTAAAAATATATTTATACATATTTTATTTTTTTAACAGGGATTGGGGAATAAACTGTGTTGCTGGAGAAGGATTTCTGGGCTGAACAGCCCAAGGAGGCAGCTCAGAAGTGTTTCCCACCCGCGTGGCCGCGGTGCTGCGCGCAAGGGGAGGGAGGGAGCTCCGCGCACCCCCGCCCCCGCGCCCTAAAAGCCACCGCGGGGCAAAGCGGCGGCTGCCGGATCCTTCGGGAAAGATTCCCCGTCTCCTCCGTACCCGAGCAGGGGGAAGAAGAGGCGCCCACCTGCCCGGCCCCGCAGCTCGCCTCCCCGCCGAGCATTCCGGGCAATTTTTTTTAATTGCCACCTTCTTCCCGCATCCGAAAACCGCTTATCGAGCTGCTTTAATTTTTTTCTTCTTTGCTTTCTATATTTTAAGATCCGGTTTTTCAAGGTTCGTTTCGAGTAAAAAATTACTTCTTCCCGCTCTCCCTTCACTTCCCCCTGCCTTCCGCAAACTCCCGGCCAAAATCGGGACGAGTTCAGAGAAAATGATTAATGCCATTTCTGATCAGCTCCGGAGGCACGTCCGCCCAGGGCAGGGCAGTAAGGGTCCTGGAGCCATTGAAATTTAAAATCTCTCCCTCAAAACTGCAACATACAGATAGCTACCCGTGTTTGTTCAGGTAGGGCTCTGCCTAAATCGGGTCAGTGAAAGGGAATTGTATTACGGTGGCATCCCAATCCCCGGTTCTTAGAAACAGGTACTCAGATGAAAATTAAGACGACTGTAGTGTATGTAATTTCCATGCTCGGATCTCTAAGAAACGCTCCTCTGTTTTGGTAGCTGACTGCTGCTTTTGCCCCAGAATTGGCTTTTTTTGTCCCGTAACATCAGCGGAATATGTTGACTGGAATGGGAGATTTGTTAAAAAACACAGACCCAAACCTAAATTACCCGTGGCTGGCAGCCGGCACTGATGGAGGAAAAGAGCATCACTTTACTAATTCCTACCTCCCCTCGCTTGATTTTTAATTTCCCAAACCGCAGGCAGACACGGTGCTGGCTGTCAGGATTTTTTCCCCCTGTGTAAGCAGCGAGGGACCTGGTTAATCATCTATCGCAGATACATGTGCATGAGAAAGAAAAGTGTTGATGTTTGCTTGTTGGGGCTGATGGGAATGGCCCACGAATTTAGGATTAAATTACTACTGGTAATCATAAGGCTTTGTTTCCCTCTCGCTCTCCCTTTTCTGCGGGGATTGTCAAAGTAAAGCGGGCAACATTATTTGGACAAAGTCTGGGGATCGGCTTTGCTGTATAAAACAAGCGATTGAACCCTCTGCAGATTTTAGCCCGAGCCGGTTAAGAGCGGGGCAAATCCCAGTACTAACTCTAGACACGTTTTCACAGGTGGATCTGGGAGAAGGGAGCGGACCAGCACTTCAGAAGGGTAGGTTTTTAGGGGGTAATTTTTATTTCCCGAGGTTTTGCAGTGCCCAGCGTTAAATCCCCGCCGAGCGTCGAGGCTCAGGGTGTGCGGGCGGCGGCTTTGGGGTTCGCTCGGTGGCGGGGGTGGTGAGCGCTCCCGGGCTGGTGTTGCTGTACGGGACAGGGGGTTTGGAGGTGCTGAACGCCCCACGATGAAGGCAGCCTGTGAGCGGGGCTGTGTCACTGCCCGGCGGCTCCCCCCGAGCCATGCCCGGCCCTGGCAGACAAACACGAGCTCCGCAAAACGCGGCTCGGGGACTGATGCGGACGGATGGGGAGCGGCGGCTCCTGATGGGGGATCCCGGTGGGCACCGCACCAGAGCTCGCTGGGTGATGCCCAGGCGGGGCTCCCGTCCCGGAGGATGCTGGAGCAGGGAAATGGGGATTATTTTCTTTTTGGAAGGGAGAACAGCCCCACGGTGCCCCCCGCGGCTCGGGGTTAGCCCGGGACAGCGGCGCGGCCCGGGGGGACTGGAGGGGGGCGGCTGCTGCTGCTGCTGTGCCCGAGCCCTGCCTTCTTGAGCAGGAAAAGAAGGACAAGCCCTCCGTGGCACCCTCTGCAGTCGGCTCAGGGTCTCGCTGCACTCCGGGGTTGGGAGGGGGGGTGGGAAAGAGGGTGACTTTGAAACCAAATGGCATCATTTCACCCTCTCCCGCAAGGGTGCCTTCGGCAGGGAGGCAAGCAGAGAGCACAAAGATTGTGTTTCTGGTTATTTCTTCCAGCCTTAGCCCCATCATACCGTGAATGCATCGGTCCAAACTCGTTTTCAAGAGAATTTGTCTCTCTCACCATTTCCAAACTTTGCAGTCTCATCCTAGCCTCCTTCTCCAATACATGTTATTATTCCCCTTTCCATCATGGTGCAAATTGTTTCTAGCAGATACACCTGATCCAGAAGCACAAAATCCCCCATTTGAGCCTTGCTAGGACCAGCTTTCCCCTTGTGCTTGGCTGAGTCCTCCTTCCCACTTGAACCATGGCATCTTGAACTCATTATCTGAGCTCTTTTAGGAGCTTGTAGCCAACAAACAGCACCAAAACCTTTCAGAGTGATCAGAAGTCGCCTTTGGGGACTGAAGTAGCCAGCAGAAGCTGAAGAACTGTAATTGCTGCAGCTGTATCTTGCAATACCATTTTGTGTCATTCAAAGGCTTTTCAAACACTTCAGAACTTGGACAACATCTTACTAGAGAAAAAACTCTCTCCTGCTTATCTGCTTCTCCTAGGATTTCAGATGTCTGGGTGCACAGATGTCTGGGTGGAAAAGGTGATCTTTCCAAGGGGTTTTAGGTCCCCTGGAAGAGATATAGAAAAGGGAGATGTCAGAGAGACAGGGAAGGTGTCCTGGACCCCAATTTCACAAAGTTACAAGAAGCCAGGAAATCTTCCAGAAAAGGTCAACATCCCTTTCTGGCCATAGTCTGTTGCCTTTTTTCTCAAGGAGCTCAGTGGGAGACTTTATTGATGATCAGATCTTTAGCAGCCAGGAAGGAAGTTCTGTCTCAGTTGTGCTTGAGGAAAGGCAGCACCATGGAAGCATTTTTCCAGAAAGACGATGTTGCTGCAGGCTCAATGTCCATGGCAGCAGAAAGGCTGCTCCCAGCAGGGCTGGGTGCATCCCTGGGCCCTTGCAGGACAAGGGGGATGATATCACAGCCCAGGAGTCCACGGGCACATTCTGACACCCACTCGGACCTGTACCCTTTCATTCAGACTGATTTGGAATTCCTTTTCCTTGCACCAAGTCCTGGATCAAAAAAACTGCTTATATAGAGAAAATTTCTGGAATTCCCTTTCCAGCATTTGCTGCATAAGGATTTAAATATAATCATAAAGCCTTCACTGTATATTCTTTTTGCTCTTTCCACCTTTAGCGCCCATTAGGGATTTGGTTTTGCTGCTGTTTTGACAGCCCCTGTATATATGTATTTGTAGTTGTTCTGTGCTGTTTCCTGATTTAATATCAGTGCAGTTACAGGAGAAGGATGCACCGTTAGCATTTTTTGCTCAAAGTATTTTTCAAGCTCCTTTTTGATGTACTGGTCAGGTTTGCAGCTTCTGTGCTCTTGATCAGAAGAGGAGGGATGGAGTTTGTTGTGCCCTCTGGGAATGAAGCTCTCTATTCACCTAAGGAATTCAGCTATCTTCCTTCTCTAGCCCCTCCATGTAGATCCAGGTGCAGGTGAAAAGTGAGGGAGTATTTAGGAGAAGCCTGTTCTGCTGCTTAATTAAAGTCCTTTTGTGCATTTCTGAGAAGTCAATATGAGCCAAACTGGAAACTTGGTGGCTTCTGCAAGCCTCCCCCTTCCTCCCCAAATAGTTTTGAGTCCTACATATGTGAAGGGAAAAGAAGAGGCACAAAGAAATTGAACAATTCTGGGGAAATGCTTCTGTTTGCTTTCCCTGTTAGGGTGAGGAACACTTATTCAGCTGCTACAAAGACAGGAGAAAATAAAAGGCTCCTGATCTTTGTTTCTTTTACATATAAGCAGATCCTTGAATAGAACCAGCCTGATGATTTAAAATCAGACTCAGAGTGTAAATTCTGCTCCATTTGCCCACACAAGATATTTGGCTCATGGTGCAACTTGTCCTTTTGTCTTTAGGGAAATAAACCTGAGTTTTAGCCTGCGTGTCTGCGGTTGCTGTGTGCCACAAACACCTCCCAGCTTAAATCTCTCTACATCTCCAGACCCTAGAAAAGCTGGAGTAGTTTCCCATCACTGGCCACTACCAGGATCCTAAGGAGGATCTGAGGGGGGTGGATCTGGCATGACTGGGCCAGGACATGGGGAGGGCTGGTGGAGCTGACTGCTGCCCCTGGGACAAGCTGCAGCTGCTCTGTAACTCTTTCTTTGCTTCCAGAGCTCCTCTGCAGAACGGTGAAATGAGTTTGTGCAGGAGAGCTGTCAGCACAGCAGCACTGCAAATTCTCACCCTCTGCTTCCCAGGCTGGATGCTCTGCAGCCAAGTTAGCCATGGATCACCCTGGGATCCCAGGAACAGTGCCTGCACTCCCTGGGCTGGGAGAGGGACAGAGGAGAGTGCAGCAAGGAGAGGGGCAGTGCAAGGTGAGCACAGGCTGCTGCCAGAATGAACCTGGTCAGGGAAGGTTCCTTCATTTCTGTGTCTATTTTAATGGCAATATGAAGGGACATTTCAGCTTTGCTGTACCAAGGGAGATTTTTTCCTACTGGTTTTCCTCTAGCAGGATCAATTCCTCACATGTTAGTGGAGAAAAAAACACACCAAAACTTCCAGCCTATACCCTGCTCCTGCAGCAATCAGTAAATGCCCCTGCTACAGCAGGTTCAGTTTTCCCTCTTTGCCCAAACAGAAACATGGGCATTCTTAGATTTTTAAAATATATATGTTGATACCAGCATGGCTGAAAAATTAGGAAAAAATATTGCCTTATATCTGTGAACTAATCTCTACATACAGAATTAATCACCACTTTGTAAATTTTCTGAGCATTGTGAAAAAAGAGATTAGAGTCTCCTGGACAGCTTTCTCTAGGATTCTCCAGGCTTTCAGTGTGAGTGCCCTGTTTATTTCCAGCATTAACTCTGTATCTGCAGGGGCTTTAATAAGTGTGTTTTCATCCTTCACACATCCAGATAAAGAGCTTCACCCCTTAAAGCTGTGATTACACCTCAGCAACCTGTCTCTTGGCAATGTATGTGTAGTTTCTGTTTTGTGTTGTTTTCCTGGCTTGAATTAACACATGTTTCAAGCCTCTAATGTACTTCTTTAATAACTGACTTCTATTAAAAAAAAAGGAGAAGATGGAGAATTTCATCCAAGAATTCCCAGCTGGAGACATCTGTTCAGCAAGTCACCTGATGAACAGCTCTAACCAGCCAAGTGTGAGTTATTTTTATTGGTTCAGTGTTTTAAAAATAGAATTTTTTTTTCTTTTAATTGATACCTTTCTAGTGGATTCCTTCACTGGTCTACAAGGATTTGGATTTATTTCTCCTGAAGGACTTGTACAGCCCAAACTGAGTGATCCACTCCAAAACCGAGCTGACCGGCCGAAACCAGTAGGAACCAGTTAAATGCTTGAAATGAGGGTTTCCACTAGGGTAATCAAGTTTCCCAAGAGGTGATGGATTTGATGTATAGCCTGTCATGATGAGTTGCAGGCACTCAGCACCTCTGAAAATCAGGCCACAGCAGCTTTCAGCAAATCTAAAGAGACGGGGTGTGCACGTGCGAGCCGCAGCGAGCTGCAGAGAGGACACACGTCCTCATTGATCTCCAAAGGCAGCTTGAACTGTTCTGGTTTGAATCACATGATTTGTCATGTTGTTTAGCAGCTGTTAAGCTCAGGTGAGCTCGCAGGATCCCCTCTGTGCACACTGTGATCCCCTCTCTGTTTGTTTCTCAGTGCTGCTGCCCTGCCCTCGGTGAGAGGGTCCCACGGCTCCTCTTGCAGGACTCCCTGAGGTGCTGTGCATCCTCCTGGGCACTCCTCCCCAGCACCCAGCATCCCAACGGTGCTTTCCAGAGGGTGGGGCTCATTTGTTTGATTTTCCACTCCTCTGTGCTTTATCTGGGAATATTTTTGAGGTCCTTGGACTTTGCCTTGATTTGAAGCCTTGTTTGGAGCAGGACCCCCGGTTGACATGGGCAGGGTGACCCAAGAGATGACTGAAAAGGAGGTGTAGAAGGGCAAAGTGGGTGAAGACAGGAATGTGGGAGTGCACTCAGTGCTGGGTGCTGTACACCCTCCTGCTGTCCATGCAGGCAGAGAGCTCTCAGCCAGCCTGCAAGCAGCTTGGTGCATTGGCCATTGGCCATCCCCTGGCCTAAGCCACTCACCCTCCTCGAACTGGGAAAAGCTGGAGCTCTGAGCTCTTCTCCACACCCCAGCTCAGGGCATTCAGTGGGTGGAGAGCACCAAGAGCCACTGCTTGCTGCACTATCCAAGCTGTGGGTACCTGAAGGAAAACTGTGGGGACCTCTCCTGTGAGCCATGGGAAGAGCTGAGGGCTCCCCAAGGACAGTTAAAGAGGGGCAGCAGCAGTGCAGCCCCTCTGTCCTTTCTACAGTTCACCCTGATGAATTATTTGCTGTTGCAGGCAAGTGGGACAGCACAGGCAGAGAACACACCAATATTTTTCCTTTTTTTCTTTCCTTTGGAATAGCTTGAATTAATAACTTTATATCTTTCAAGAGAAAGAGAGGTTTTTCTCACTTGAGGAAAAAGATGTTTTCTGAAAGCTGTATTTTAATTGAGCCAGGCTCAGGAGAGGGGAGGCTGAGGGAAGAACTGCTGTCATGGAATTAACTTTATGAAAGAAAAGCAAATCTCCACCCTGTTTAAACATGGGGAAAACATCACAGAACACCCTGCTGCACCAAATGGTAAACATGTCCATGTATTATATCACTTATGGCTTCCTTAAGAGTTTTATGATGCTGTTCTCAATTACTGTGTTTGCATTTGTAATTAGAGTGCAGAACACATTGTGAAGGCAAATTATAGAGCTAACTTGTCCTTTCAAAATAACCCATTTGCTCAGTGTGCTCCCAGAAGCATCTCCTTATTCAAGGGACTCCAGTGGAGGAGTCACCTCCTCTGCTGAGGGTGTTGGAATACACACTTGCTGCAGGGAAGGGAGAGGAGAAACACACTTTGGCCCCAGGGTTTTGCTGTGCTTGGGCCTGACCTTCAAACCACTGAAACTCCTGTTGGTTTCTTTAAGCTCAGCTCTCCACAAGTTGGAGCAATTAATGGAACTGGGGGGGTGAAGGAGAAGAATCAGGTTTTCTTGCTCTGCCACTAATTTCCTCTCTGGCCTTGGTCATGCCATTTGAACTCTTTAATTAAGTAGAGTTACTGGCTAAAACTCTCCTGTGAAAGTGGCTAAAAATCTCCTGTGGAAGAGCTGGGATATTACTGCTCAATCACCAAACCTCTGAATAAAGGTGAATATTCAGGGCTGCCACTCTGCCCTGAAGTGGCTCTCTCCTTTGCAGGAAGGTGATTTTGACAGCAGCTCCTTGGAGCTGATGCTTTGTGTGCATCCAGCCTCTCCAGGTGAGAGTGAGCCCTCCCACCTCACACAGGGGCTCAGTCTGTTCAGCAATGGGAGTGACACCCTGCTCATGTCAGGTGTCCCCAGGTGCTCCCCAGGGCATGGTGTCTGTGCTCAGCCCTGCTCAGTGCCCTGTGGTGCCACAGAGCAGCTTCTGCCAGCTGCCCTCATCCTTCCCTCTGGCTGCTGAGCATCAGGAGCAGAGATCTGATCTTCCTCCAAGGCAGGTCGATTGTGCACAGAGCAGGCTGGAGTCTGGGCCAGCTGTGCACTTTGCCTTTGAATTCAGCAGGGAAAAAAAGCTGCATCCAAGTCTGAACTTGGATGGAATAACGATCTGATTAAAGTGGGAAGGAAGCAAAGTCTCACAGTTACTACTGTGCTGTGTTTGCAGAGAATCCTTGCATTTATTGTCTAATTGTTTGTTTGTTTTGCAAAGCCTACACTAAGCAGGAGGACTTTCATCGGACTTAAAGCAATATTTTTTCTTCTGTACCTGAGTTGAGAAGGCACAGAAAAGGGTCCTGCAACATGTAGCTCTCCCATAAGTCTGTCCTCCCCCTTCCTGGCCATAAGGAATTACTTGGCTTTGCTCTCTAGCCAAGGTTTTGGAAAAGTCTAAGCTCAGTCCTTGGCCCCTGCCTAGCACACTGCCTGCCACTGTCCCCTGCTTGTGCACCAAGGCTTCATGAAACCAGGCCAAAATCCTGTTTGGAGTACAAGAAAATTCAAAGAAACCCTCAAACATTGCACTATGAGATTACTACAATCCTCTTTTCCCCTTTCCTTCACTTTTCCCCCTATGAAGAAATTTGTCCAACTTTTACTCCCCCACAGGTAATTCCCCATTTAATTTCCAATGCAGCTGAGTAAGAAGTTCACCACAACACCAGCTCTGCCCTTGCCAATGGTCAGTTATTAATTCAGTTCTTGGTATCTCTTGCATGGGTCAGGAAGGCTGATTCCTTGGCCCCAGCTTTCTGTCAGGTGCTTGTTCCTTCTGAGCAAAGGTTAGGTCACCTTCTGATGATTCATTGAAAAAACTGGTTTTATTACTTTCCCTGAGCATGGCAGAGTTTCTTCAAAGAAGGAAGCTGCAGCCTATGGGGTGACCATCCCAAAAATAACTGCCAAAGGGGTTTGGTTGGGGGTTCAGCTTAGTAACTACCAACATATTGGTTGTTTAATGTCATTAAATCCATGAGAGTTCCTAGAGGAACGAGTTTGAACTTTACTAATTGTGTGATTATTTGTGAACTTGTTTAAGAAGGGCATTTTCTGCTGTTGATATGAGAGGAGAAATTCCAGTGTGATGTTTTGCAGTGCCAGATGGACTCCAGTTTCCATACCCACGTGTTCAAAATACAGCCCAGGTTCACTGAGCAATGTCAAAACAAGCAAGGCTGACGAGGGAACGGGGTGCAGCTGCAAAGCAGGCAAGCTCAGTTTTGTTGGGGGAACAGAAGAGAGAGGGGTGTTTGTCAGCCAAAGGATCCCATTTGTGAAACACCTACTGTTGTTTGGGTAGCTGGGATTTAAAATATGTCTGTCATCACCCTGTCTTTGTGGCCAGCAATGCTGTTTGCTTTGCTCCACGGCCGTGCTGCTCTGCTGGCTGAGCCAGATGGGTGGATTGCCCTGCTGGTCCCAACCAGGGGAGCCCTGGCTGCAGCACCTTGCTGCCAGGGAAGCCTGCAGGCTGCCAGCATCCAAGTGCCACCAAGGGCAAATCCAGACAAAAAAGTTCCAATGTGTGAGTTGCAAAGTTCAGCTTTCTGTGGTTACCCTTTTTGATGAAAGCCTATTTCAGCAGTTGGAGGAAGAAACCACCCTCCATCTAACACATGGAAGACTTTCTTTAATAAACTCCCTTCAAAACCAGAGAACTTTACCTGCCTTATGAAATTGCATCAATATTTCAAGAAATGGCACAGTGGAAAATTCATATTTGTGTTAGATGTCATCATGGGAATTTGCAGCACCTACAGGGGAGTACCATGTTTTCTGACAGTGTTTACTACAGGGGCAGAAGATAAGCATGTAAAAAATAAATTAAAATCTCTTTACTTGGTGAAACCCTTGTAGTTTGTGCAATTTTGAACCTGTCAGCTGCTTAAGTAACAGCATGTCAGTGCTCATGGCCTGGCTGAACACAAGGCCTGGTAGCAGGGCTGCAGATTGTCAGGAGCTGAGTGATCTCCTGGGTTGTGATTTATGACTCCACGAACAATGACAAGCAAGGAGAAAAGGCCCTGGCAATTTCAGAAGCAGTTGTGGAAACAATTAGATCACTTTTTTATTAGGTCATTTATACAACTCTTCCTTTTAAAAATTAGATCCTTGATGAGTACATTTTTCATGCACTTGGGTGCTTTGTCCTGTTTTTCTGTTGAGGGAGAATCCTGGGCTTTCCTTTGGAAACACTCCTGAGCCACGTCTTTAACTTCCCAGGGGTGCACAGGACATCCCTAAGCTCACCCACAAGTCCTGGTCCATCTGCAGTCAAAGCCCTCTGTTAAGAATAATTCCTGCAGGAATTGCACTGATTTCTGTGCCATCCTCTCATTCCTGGTTGCTCACATCCTTCTGCTGACCTGTTCTCCTCTACAACTGGTGGAAGCTTCTGGCAATCACACTGGAATAGGCAAATAGTACTGATAAAGAAAACTTGGACCAGAATTTTCAGAAGTGCTGTGGTTTGGCTCCTTTTACCATTTTTAGGGTTCTTTTACCCTTCTCCTTTCCAACAGCAGAGTTATTTAGTTGTCATTGTATTTCCATTTCTAATTTCCTCAGCAGTGGTTTGCCCAGGGAGCTGAGCAGTACCAGGTCTCATCTTTTTCTAAGGAGCCAGTGGCATTTCTCTAGAATTGCCCAAAGTCCTGCTAGCCAACCTCTTGAGCTTGGAACAGGAGTTTACTGCTGGGCTAGTGAGATAACATCTCACTGGATAACATATCTGAAAAGATATGTCAAAGTCTCTCCCACACCTTGTTTGCTTTTTTGGAATTTGTCAGTCAGCCTCTCATTTAGTTCTACCATGATATTACAGTCACAACATCTTCATTTTGGAATTCTCTCACAGAGAAAGTGGCTCCAAAAGTGGTCAAAGCCACTCAGCATCCCAGGAACTCCCCAGAAGCCAAGGGACCCCAGCACAAATTCAGCTTCCTGGGATGGATTTGAGTTGTTTTGCACCATGCTTAAGTCCAATATAATGGGAATTTCTGCCATGAAAAATGATGAAATATGAAGCTGGAAAATGAGCTCTTGCTATAGAGAGTCTCGTTTCCCTCATTCCCCTTCTTTTAAGAAGCAGGGACATCTTGGGATTTCTCCAGCACTGTGTACCGACAGATGAGGCAGAGAGTTGGTGCTCCACCATATTCTGTATCCCAATGACCACAAAGCTTACTCTCAGCTTTGAGTTTTATCGTTTTGTTTCAAAACCCCCTTCTCTTGTGCTATGCACCAGCAAAAATCCTTTTCATTGCCATTAAAAAGGCAACTGAGGTGCCCATTATTTTATTTTTCTTTTAGTATTTGTACAGAACTCAGCAAATAAAAACGGGTCCCAGATAAAAGGTGTGTCCTTTCTAGTAAAGCACAAAAAAATCTTAATCTTTGGTCCAGAAGCAGTAGATTGCCACAAACAGTCGGCAGCTAAAATCATTAATCTTTGCTGCTTGCCCAACTGGTACTAGTAGTAAAGAAGATAATACACTAGCAGAATCAGTGACCCACTACAAATTGGTCTTGAAAGGTCCACCAGCCTAAATAGACTTTTGCTGATCCAACACTTGTTAGGAATCCCAACAAAGAGACTATTGGCTCATCTGATGAGCCGCTCACTATTGGGCCTTTTGCAATGGCTGGTGATGGATGACCATACCCTCTTTGAGGGGGAAGATGCAGCTCCTGGTATGGGGCCTTTTCTCATCTTAAATTTGTACTCAATAAATCACAGGTGCAGAAGAGACAGCATCAGTTTCATTACACCTACATGCTCCAGTATCAATCATGCCAGCACAACGGGCTGCGTACAGTTCATTTCGGGAGGCTCTTTCTGTTCCAATACCATTTCCATTCCGTTGTGCTTTAGCATTCCTAAAGTGTTGAACCTCTGCAGTGAAACACCAGGGAGAAGGATGGGATGTGCTGTAATTGCACTCTTTCAACACCAGACAGGGCTTAGCTCACGTAATTCAGTTTATGGTACCCTGCTCTTGTTTAAGGTGAAGTGTTTAATAGTTTGGTAAAGATTCAGTGGTCATCACACACTTCTTTAGTTCTTAACCTTGTTTTTTCATTTGCTCCTTAGCACAGGCCTTCAGGCAGAGCTGCAGCAATTGCCCTGGAGAGGTCCCCTTTCTGTGATTATAATATCATTTTCCTGTCTGGTTTATGATATTCTTTTAGATGATGCTATAATCCCGTACTTACTCTCACCCAAACCTAATTGTAATAAAGAAACCATTTCAGGCAGCTTCTTCAGTGTTTTCTCATGTAAAAGACTTTCTGCCATGTCCTGTCTGGCTGGTAAATACCCTGGGACCTTTGCAAGGTATGTCCATTAGGATTCACAATTCATAAATCTATTGCAGAGCTCCCACATTGTTATGCTAATTCCAAAGTCAGCAGTTAAAATACACTTAAAATGAAGGAGGCTTTAGAGATCTCAGACTTGATATTTAATGTACATAATCAAATACTTTCATGGCATGAAATGCATTTCTAACTCTCATCATAAAAACTATGAACTATGTTTTTCAAGTATGATAAAAGGTAACAGATTATTCCCCACGTGTGTCCAAAATCCATTTTGCCATCTTTATACAGGCAGAGCAATTTCTTAGTGACCAATTACACTCTGATTTGCATAGGAACAACTATGTTTCATGCAATTAAGTTATCACAAAGTCCTGTCATTCTGCAGCACTCTGTTAATCTTTAACTCAGCGAAGAGCCATGTCAGCAGAGCACCAACACAGAAAAGATGGGTGTTCAAAGGAACTGCAATAGGAGCACATTCAGAACTGTCAGACAGAACAAGCTTTTCAAAAGGACACTTCCATTCAGTTTAAACCTACAAGGGTGTTGGGCTGACACCTCCATTTATTTGCTGTAGGGCTATAAGGAGAGAAAAAGAGAGACTTTCAGTCTTATTAAAGCAGTATTTGGAATACAAAAAAAAAAAAAAAAAAAAAGAAGAGGTATTCTTTTCCTCTGCTCCTTTTACTCCATCTCAGCAGCATCATAAAGCAGGGACAGTATTAGTGTGAGACAAGAAAATATTGCTTCTAATGTGCATCAAAATTCTTCATTTTCTGTGAACCAGCCACCAAAATCTAGTCATTTCTTAATTTTTTACAATTTGTAGGCAGACATAAAAGGCACATAATTTAAAAATGTATTTAGGAGTACAGAAGTCCCGGGAAATAGCATCTTTCTGCCAGATCTTTTGTGGCTGCCAGGTTTAAGAGCTAAGTCCACCAGTATGATTCAGAGATTTCTCTGGTCAGTACCTACAGCATGTTCAGTTCTACACAATAAAAATGGTGATTGAGCTTTGAGAGGACATCTGAGAGCACAATATGATTTTGTTGGTGACAGATCCTTAGCTGGTACAAACTGGCACAGGGCCACCATAACCAGCAGAGACAGCCCAGCTGCAGCTGTAACCCCAGCTATTCCCCAATCCTGGGCACTCAGTGATATTGGAATATGTGAATATTTGCAGGGAAAAGTTTGCAGGTTGGTTGTTTCTACATGATTCCCAAATTCCCATAATCACAGTCCAAGCTGGCTCTTCCTGGTAAGATTTTCATCATTTTCACTGAAAGCTGGCACATGTCTATTTGCCTTTCATGTTTTGTCCCAGAGTTCTTTACTTCTGTGAATATATCTATTATCTAATATTCATTTCAGCTGGTTCAATTTGCAGAAAATGTTTCTCTTTCAGGGTTGTGTCTAAATTTTTCTATTTTTCATTTTTCATCTCAATTAAAAATAAACCATGCTGTGAGTTCCCTCTTTAGTTCTTTTTTCATGCCACCAATTCTGTGCATTTTGTAACCTATACCCTAATAAAAAGGTCTTTCTAATGTATATGAACACATATATCCCAGTAACTTGCTTTTAGGGCTACTGCCCAAAGAAATTTTTTCATCTTTCATTTGCATTATGCTGCAAAACAGGGGTTTTATTCCAAAGAAACTGCAAAGAACTCTTTGTCATCTTCATTCTGGCCTTAATCTAATAATGAATATTAATAGCACTTGTAAGGTGAGATACAGATTAAAAATATTAAAATAAAACTTGGATGTTTTCAAAGGTTGCATGCTGGGTAACATTCCTGGCAGTGCCAAAGGACCGGATTGGTTTGTGCAGTTTTAGAAGTGACTTCTGCTCCTCATTTTCAAGGTGTCTAAAGCTTTTCAAAAGTACAAATAGATGTTTTATGTGAGGTTCAAAAGCACCTTCATCATCATCATCAATGTAAAATAAAATTGAGATGCTTTTGCTAATCCTATCAGGAACTTGTTTGCACTGTTACTGCCTCTATCTAAATAATTCTCAAAAATGGGATTTTGCAGTTTAGATTGGGCTTTGCATTATCCCTTGGTGGCTCCCGGAGCTCTGGGGGTTGCTCCAGGTGACAAACTCATGGTAGGTAAGCTAGGTAAACTTCTTTGGGAAGCTTTAGCCAGGGGTAATGTCCAGGTGATAGATTTTGTATGGAAGAGCAAAAGCACTGCTCAAATAGAGTTGAACTCTACTCCTGGCAGAGTCAGTGACACACCTGCAGCTGATGATCAGTGACACTGGTCCCTGTTTCCTGGCACTCATGGAAAACAGCAGCACCCTGCTCTTCTCCTTGTGGCATTGCATCAGCAGCTGAAGGCCAGTAACCCCTCCCAGAGCAGGAAGCCTCTCCCAGGGACATCAGTGGGGACAGATTTCCCTCGAGAGAGCAGCTGCTGGGCAGGTGAGGGATTCAGTGCAGTCCCTATCACTCCTGGTGGAAAGCTCAGGGCCCCAGGGCACATCCTGCAGGGCAGCAGGCACCAGCTCAGTCCTTCCACACACAGCTTTCCCCCTGCCCAGCCAGGGTGCCCACATGGGTGCTGCTTTGGTGAGCACACTCAGGTGAGCACACTCAGGTGAGCACACTCAGGTGAGCACACACAGGTGAGCACACTCAGGTGAGCACACTCTGGTGAGCTCACAGATGAGCACACTCTGGTGAGCACACTCAAGTGAGCACACACAGGTGAGCACACTCAGGTGAGCACACAGGTGAGCACAATCAGGTGAGCACACAGGTGAGCACACACAGGTGAGCACACTCAGGTGAGCACACTCTGGTGAGCACACACAGGTGAGCACACTCAGGTGAACACACTCTGGTGAGCACACACAGGTGAGCACACTCAGGTGAGCACACACAGGTGAGCACACACAGGTGAGCACACTCAGGTGAGCACACAGGTGAGCACACTCAGGTGAGCACACTGGTGAGCACACAGGTGAGCACACTCAGGTGAGCACACAGGTGAGCACACTCAGGTGAGCACACAGGTGAGCACACACAGGTGAACAAAATCTGGTGAACACACTCAGGTGAGTACACAGGTGAGCACACAGAGGTGAGCACACACAGGTGAGCACACTCAGGTGAGCACACACAGGTGAGAACACTCAAGTGTGCACACTCAAGTGAGCACACACAGGTGAGCACACTCAGGTGAGCACACACAGTTGAACAAACTGGTGAGCACACTCAGGTGAGCACACTCAGCTGAGCACACTCTGGTGAGCACACACAGGTGAGCACACTCAGGTGAACACACATGTGTGTCACCTGTAACAACGTGTGTGTCACCACGTGTGTGTCACCTGGAACAACCCCCAGAGCTCCTGAACCCACCAAGGGATGATGCAATGCCCGGCCTCTCACTCTGGTGCCAATGGAATTGCACTCAGTGGAGCTGCAAGCGCGGCTGGCAGGGAGAGAGGGAGAGGAGGAGGAGGAAGCACTTGTGTTTGGAATTACACATCACATCCTGCTGGGTATCAGAGAGGTAGCACTGAACACTGTGTTACAGAACATGTGCCCAAAATGATGGCTTGGGGAGACCAATTTAAAGCATTTCACCTTGAAAAACACTGGGCTTGCATGTAAGGAAGTTTATCTTGCCTGGGAGGAGGTTTGTGAAGTACTTTGCTTCTCTTGGTCAGGAGGAAAAATCTATATCAAAGGGCTGAAATAAAATCTGAATCCATCCCTCACAGAAACTGATGGGGCCCTGATTGTGCTCTGGGCAGTCAGGAGCCATGAAAATGTTCTGGAAAATGTTCTCATAACCTGATAAAAGAGCTGATTTAATAAAATTATCATCTTGTCAGTATATGATTTTACTTAGAAATCTTTTGGCCTAGTTCAGTTTAAAAAAAGAGACACCAGCTTTAGTTCTTTTGCAGAAAAAAGATCCCATCATTTATTAGATGAATGAAGATATCAATTTCTGTTTAAACATTAACAGGGTGATGCCAAATATTAGTCAGTTCCTAATAATTTTGAGGGATTAAAAAGATAATAAAAGTAATAGTCCATTACATTACCTACTTCAGCAAGATTGTAATGAATGTAATAAATTCCAGATCAGGGTTATAACAACTTCCATCTATTTAAAATGAATTTGTAGGGTTACTTTCATTAACTATGTATATGGAGAAAATGATCTGACATATTACTTTAAAAGAGCTGTAAAACCGATTAGAAGGAAATATGCTTCCCAGACAGTGATCTGGGCCACTGGGGAAATTTTATCCCTGGGAAGACTGGGGGGCAAAAGGAAGAGAAGAGAAGAGGAAAGGACCTTACAAGATGCTCTTGCATCATTTTTTTCACATGCCCCAAAGTCACTTTGCTCCTCAGGAGAGATTCAGGCAGTAACAGCGGGCAGAGAGCAGGAAAGGGATGAAAACCACTTTCTCTCCTGACTTTTCTATTCCCTCCTCCTCCTTCCTCAGGAAAGGATGGATCTGTTAATGAATAAAGGGCTCCTGCCCTGGGGATTTGTGCGTGGAAATGAAACCCTGCCTGGTTCTGGTGCAGCCCTTGGGCAGCCCAGGGGAAGGCTCAGGCATTAAAGGGGACGGTGGCCTCATTGCTCGGAGGAGACAGGGGACCTAGCACTTGACTGCACTACAGAAATTACTGCTGCACCTAGAATGCAGCCTTCATTTATCAATTTCATAGCAAGGGGGAAAGGGAAAGGGAGGGGGAACCCAACATCTGACTGCCTTTCTCAGCTCACGCTCCATCTAGCCACCGAGAGCCCTCCAAATCCAGTCATGTGTGTTAGAAAGAGTCCTGGATAAAGTAACTTAATACTAATGATTTATACTTAATTGGACCTCTAAGTGATTAAAGTGGCAGTAATGAATGAGTAACATCCTTCTAATTCCCTTTTTCCATTTGGCTTGGCCTGAAGGCCCTTTCTTTGTGCAGGATTTGACTTGGGGCTAAGCAATGCCAGTGGTTTTTAAGCTTTTAGTGGCACGTCTGCAATGAGCCACTTGGATCATGTTTACAATAAATGACTCCATAAGCATGCTACCAGAGCATTGGGTGGGGTTTTTTTTCTTTCTTTTTCTTTCTTTCTTTCATTTATTGGATTATCCAGTTCTGAGGTTAATGAATATGCATTTGACAGCCCGTGTTTGTGAGGCCAAGTCCCACGTGGGCATCAAAGGGTTTGAAATGTGTGAGTGTAAATATCAGCTTTGTCAAAATATTGATTCACTTAAGGAATAACACAGTACACTCCCCTTTGCACTTACCTTCATAAGGATAAACCTGCTTTACATATTTTTAACTTATTTTACAGGACCTAATATTGACAATTAATTGACTGAATAAACTGAGATTTTCTAACTTTGTACTTCACTAATCTCTCCCTGCTTTTTCAGTCTAAAAGTTATTGTTACCCTCTTCCTTAAAAAGGGAAATCCATTAAAATTGTAGGTGTTAACACTCGAAATATGTAACTTTTTAAACATAAAGAGAGATCCAGAACCTCATGTGTTGG